>NW_026535784.1:3731500-5015500 GCF_028551555.1 Melozone crissalis | reverse complement strand
AGGGGAACAAGGATGGTCTGCTTCCTGTGATGGCACCTAGTGTGAACAGAGGTGTTCATAGAGTTTTATCACTGAGGTGGCTGTGAAACTCCATCAGTGACCTTTTTGGGGCTTGAATAATGCATTTGGAATTTGGTGGTTGTGTGTGAGACTTCATTGTATGGTGAGCTAATACAAAGAGGATGGTGAATTCGGGCGCATGGTGAAATGCTTTTGCATGACTAGTTTGGCATGCACTTGTCCTAAAAGTTTGAGAGCTATGAGATTTCCATTGCTTTCTTAGTAAATTGCTAGTAGATTTCTCTAGCTATGGAGACTCAGCATTACAGGTTTGGGGTTTTTTTTGGTTTTTCTTTGCAATTCCATTTCTTCAGTTTGTCTCTAAAAAGCTCCTTGTAATCTGTTTTTACTATTTCTGGTGGGAGGACTAATTTCAAGTCCTGTCTCTAAAGGGTGTTGACTTCAAGCTACTATTTACTTTTTGGTAGCATCTCAATGCTGTCATTTGTGTTTGAAATAGAATGAGTTTCTCAGTTAAATTAAGTTTTTAATTTCTTAGCATGTTTTTTTATTTTTAGTGATGAAGAATAGAAGAAATTCAGGAGAGAGCTGTGTTTTGATAGCTCAGTCAGCAGTTGCATTGTCATAACTGTGAGATACAGTTAAAAAAGCTGTGAGTGGCTGGATTTGTAGACAGTTTTGAAACAAATATTAATAAACAATTAACCAGGAAAAATCCTGGCCTTTATGTAGCTTAGTGACATTGGACTCCCACTCAGAGATAAGACAGCAAGCACTTGTAACTTCCTTTGCCCTTAGCTGAGTTTTTTTGCCTTACAGCCTTCCAGTGTTTTGATTGTAACTCTTCAGTGCTTCTGCCAGTGTGTTCTGCACCTTCTGGTGTCCTGTGAGGATTTTCCTTCACCTCTTCTGAGGATTCATTCTGAGTGTTTGCATTTAGACAGGTTATTTAGCTGGTATTTTTTTCTTGTGTTAGAGTAGTAGTATGTAGCAGACCCTTCCTTAGTACCCCCAGTGTTGCTCCCTGGAATGCTGGAGCTCTGTCGTCTCTCCATCAGCAGGATTTTGTGTTGCCCTTTCAGCTGTGAGCTTTCTGAAGACAGCTCTGCTTTTCTGAGGACCTCCTACCCAGTTCTGCAAAGCTGGGCCCACGCAGCCTGGGCATGACTCATTTTCTTCTGCCTGACTCCAGGGATGCTGATCTGTCAGAGCTGCCATGTATTTGTCAGAAGGGGACTGTGCCCAGTGACAGGAGCAGTTATCTTGATAAGATTTCCTATGATGATACTACTACTGTGAAAATCACCTAAAAATACTGGGGTTTTTTAGCATTTGTATGAAGAAAGCAGTTTGATAGTCTTCTAATTGATTTTTAGGTAGTGTTCTCTAGTTTGGACATCTTTACATCTTTTTTGTGTTTAGTGTTCATTCTCAATCAATATTTAGGAAGAAGAATGCATAGTAAAGAGCTGTGATGTGATGAAGCTAAGAAAATTACTAGTGTTTTTTTATTTATTTTTAAAAAAAAATATTAGTGCATGGTCAAAGACTCTTCAAAAGTCAAAAGTTCATTATTTTACATAAGTGCTGACTAATTTACTGCAGAAATCCTGATATATGAGAAGACTTCATTGGGATTAGTCTGTTACAACCTGTCTGTGAAACTGGCTTTTTGAAATACAGAAACTTGAGATATTTATCTTGACCACATAGGGAATGTGCAAAAAATTAATAAACACGCAGTTTGTTGTTCTAAAAGAAGCATATACCCTTTTTTAGAAACTAAGGTAAGTTTCAAGTTATTACATAAGTTAGTGTTATTCTGCCTTTGGTTACTACTAAGTAGTGCCAGTTCCTATGGAAACTGCATATCTGAAAGAGGAGGGGTGAATAAAATTATAATGTATTGTTAGAATTTAGAATCAGCACAAACAGAATGTGATGATTGTCAGAAAATTTGTCCTTGTTCACTTGATTTCTCTGAGCAATTCAAACTTAACTGAAGAGAGTTTATTTATACCTTTCCTCCCCCTGCCCCTTTATTCTGGATCTTGCTCATTTTCCTTCAAATCCAAAAAATCCCTGGCATTTTTCAGAGACCTGGTAGAGGCAGGCGTCTTTAAATCTGTATAATGAGATGTAGAATTTTAACTAAAATTCATCTTGGAAATCGAAGATAATGTGCTTGCCAGTACAATTCAGAATTAAGCGCTCACAGCGCTCAGAACTGTTGACTCATTCATTTCAACAGAATTCAAATTAGGAGGTAAGAGCCACTGACCTTTTTGATCTCATTCCTGTGGTGTCTGGCCAAGGTTTTTATATCAGGAGATTTTCTCTCCATGCAGGCAGTGTTCTGTTCCTGCAGGTGAATCTTCAGTGATTCCTTGATGTTGAGATGGGAAGGGAACCATCACTGAGTTACTGCAGCTGGTACTGCAAACCACAAGCAGCACCACAGAAACTTGTGTAAATTGGAATTGTTGTTGAGGCAACAATTGGAATTGTTGCTGGATTGTGTTAAGCTTAACTTCTGCAGTAGCTCAGAATTTATAGGAATGCAAAGATAGCTTTGATCCTTTTCCTCTAGGCAACAGTTTCTGTTTCCTACCTTTTCTTATGCATCATAAATAATTTAAAAACTGTCAGCAGCCCAGCCTTCTGGTACTGTCTCCAGCTAAAACTTTAATACCTGATTTATTTTTTGTGTGTGCTGTGTTTCTGTAGTTAATGTTCATTTGTAAGAAATTGTCATGTCCTCAGCCTCTAGAACTGAGTCGTTTACTAAAAACAGTAGGTTACCTTAACCTGTTTAAAGCTGTGTTTAAAAGAAAACAAACCTTCTGATAGAGTCTTCATTTAAGCAAGGTTGTCTTGAATAAAAATTTGCTTAAGATGTTTTGGTTTTCTAGGCTCGGTGTACTTTCTCCTTAAAAGGGGAAACTTTGTGAAAGTGTGGTCTGAATGCTCCTTCTCACTTTGTAGTTTAGAGTAAAGGAAGGGGTTAATTGTATGCAGTTATTAAACCAGTGTTACAGAGATAAAGGAACAGTTTTTCTCAGTTCCATCTAGTGGCTCTGTGAACTGAATTACTTAAATTCAGTTTCCTGCAAGTTAAATATGTTATTTAGAAAAGAAATTTTCACACAAATGTTATTTTATTTTTAATAGTAAATAACTCCTTGTGGCTCCCCTGGATATTTGTCAAGAATATCTCCTGAATGGTGTGTTTTTTGTTTTTAAAATTTGTTTTTGTTTTGATTTGTTTTGTTTGGTTGTTTTTTTTTTTTTTAATTATATGTAGCCTTGACAAATGAGTGAATGGCTCAATAAGTGATTATTTTTAAGATATACCCAGTCTTCATACAGAAGTATGTTCAGTGAGCTTTGGTGGGGAAATACAAGCTTTGACTAATAACTTTTGTCAGTCTGAATTTTCTTTTGTCCGAGCCACAGGCTTTACTTGAAATGCATTCCTCCCTCCTGCCCTCACTAGATGCATTAAGTAGATGAGTCTTCTGTTTTTGTGCTTAGATCTAAAGCATATAGAAAGAATATTTTCTCTGTAGTAGTCTGGAAATGACAAGCTTGATTAGTTTTTCCTCATTTTGAAGTGTTACACAGTATTTTCATTTGAAGAACAACAAACAAGAAGTACTTTACTGTTAACAAATAAAAATCATATGCAAATCAGGTGTTCTGTGATGATTTTTAAGCAAATATGAAAGGTAGTTATTCTGAGTAGGAGTCTCCCTTCCAGCATAGTTTTAATTCTAGATTGCTATATATAGAAGGTTGCAAGGTAACTTCTTGCTGTAACATTGTATGTCTATATGAAAATACTGCTGGCTTCAGTTGTTTTCATTGCTTGAAGTATTAAAAATTGTTTTGAAGTGAAAATGAAATTGCTTTTTTTTTAGTGCCAAGTACTTTTCACTGTTTTGCAAAATATGAAATTTAGATTATACAATATCATATAGTTCCAAAATTTATATTGTTAAGTGTCAGGAAGGAAAAATATATTTATATCCTTTCCTACTGGTGGATTTTAGTTGCAAATGAAATGTATAGAGACAGTTCTGTTTTTCCCAGAGTGTATTTTTAGTTTTCATTTGAAAAGCTTAACTTTGCCAGTATTTTTATGGAACCTGGCTGCCTCAGTCTCTTGTTGATACCTGCTTCATGTTCCCTGAATATATTTACTGAAACTATCCGTGCTGTAGAAGGTATTCTAGTTACTTTGGAAGCAGCACACTAATATGTCAGTCTGAAATACAGATAAGAGCCGCTGAAAAGGATTCCATTGACTTCAGTGTATGAGTGTATTCATTGGGATTGCACTCCAAGACTGCATTTAAAGTAAAGAGATGTTTTGGTTTTGGTCCTGTGAAGCTCCACTGCTGCTAACTGGTTTTAGAGTGGCAGGGCTGGGGACCTGGAGCAGCTGTAGGGTATGTTGGTTGGCCTTGTGACTGCTTTACCTTGCCCTTGAAATGGGCTCTTTCTGCAGGAGGGGCTGCTCCTCCCGTGTGCTCGCTGCTTTCCCTCCTCCCTGCCTGTTCTGGGTGTTCTCACTGCTCACTTATCCTGTCTGCAGGTGTCTGCTTGGGGGAATTGATTGAGCTGAAAGCTGGGGTTTTTCATCAGGATCAGGTGTTTGCTTCAGTTCAGTGCACAGCTGCACAACAGCGTCTTGTGAGGAGATAAAAGTGTTGGGGGAAGTGATTATTAGCCATTTTAGTGGAAGCCTGCACATGCCAAGTAAATAGCACTTGAGAAAAGTGGGTAGGGGAGACTTAACTTACAAAAAGCAACATTTTACCCAGATGTTACCAACTGTGGATCTGAAAAATGACATTCAGAATTGATAAGGAAGTACTTTGGCTATCCATAGTACTTGGGGAGGCTTTTAGATTAGCAGTAAAGCTGTGATTTTAGTAGGGCTCCTTAAAGAGATTAGTTATTGTAGATGATAGTAAGTTTGCTTGCAGAAAAATGGATGGTTGGGAATGAAACTTTTGTTTTGGGAGTTAATTTGTTTTGTGCCTGTTGAGTTATTGTAAAAGAGTTTGTATCTCAAAATTAAAATGGCTTGCCAGGCATAATTATTTACTTCTATTAAGTGAAACTGATGAAATGAGGTTTTATTAATACAGGATAATAAGAACATGTCCCATTCTGATTTGGCTGTAGATGTTTGTAAGCTAAAATCCCCACCTATCGGAACTCTAAATGCATCCAGTTGACTACTTTACTTTTATAAAAGAATCCAAGTAAAACTAGTTTGTTTTGTTTATTAAGTAAACATCCTAAGAAACTGTGCATCTGTGATGTGTTATTCTTTTGTCTCTGAAGCACTCGGAAGTTTGTTTTATGTTGCCTCATGTCTGTTTATAGTATCCCATGAACAGCAGTCAAGGCTTTAACTTCTCTTGATATTGACAAGTGGTAAGAGTTCCTTCTTCCAGCAGAGTGGGAGCTCTGTGTGCAGCCTGCTCTGGGATCAGGTTTCAGAAATCACAAAACAGCTGTGAACAATCCCAGGTGCTGTGTTGTCCTGCTGGAAAGGAAAAGGATGCATCTTCACAGTACTAGATGGTTACAGATGCAGCACCAGAAATGACTGGGAGTTTGGAGTGTAGTGGGGTGATGAACTGGAACTCAATCTAAGCTGCTGTAGCTTGCACAGGTCCCTGAAAGTATTTCATGATGCTGTGTGGCAGCATCATGGTGGTGTTGACATGCAAAGGAGGGGTGCAGGGAGAGAAAAGAGGAGGGAGTTTAATGATTGCTTTTGTACTATTCACTGTATTCTTAGAGTTGATTTAACTGATTAAATGGATCTCTGATTAGCTGTTATACTTGAGATTTTTGGGAGTAATTGTGGATTGTTCTTTGGAAAAAGCCTGGGTGTTGGTCAGGAAGAAATACTACGAATTATGAATACTGAGAAATAGAATACTAATAATTGTCTCTTGAAAGGATATGTTAAACTAGAAAATACACAGAAACACAGAGAATATTCTGAGTTAGAAGGGATCTGGAGGGATCATAGAGTCCCTGTCCCTAAGTAAATGACTAAACCCACATCCTTGGTGTTACTAGAGCCATGCTCTAACCAGCTGAGCTAAGATACTTGAATCAAGCTTGCCAGTGCTTTTATATACATATTTTTGTGTAAGTTAAGCTAGTAGGACTCCTTGGTGTTAAAAGACCTGCCCTGTGGCCATTGTTCCTCAGAAGCTAAAGGCAGCTGCAGTTTAGGCCTTCAGCATGTCTTCTTCCTCATGCTGAGCAGTTCAGTTGTTGCTGGAATAATACACTAAAATTAGCTAAGCAAAGGTTGGATGAACACTGGGCTGGAAGCAAGGAAAGCCAAGAAGGTGGAGGGATGGAGGGGTGGAAAAGCACTGTGATGGCCAAATGGGTTTCAAGTCTTAGGAGGGAGGTAGCAAGGGTGTGGTAGGCCTTTTTTGAAATAATGAGCACTATAAAGCAGGCAACTATAAGAAAACAGGTACCTATTTTCATGCTGTGAGACCCAGAGGCATTAATTGTAAAATCAGCAGAATGTTTGAAAATAGGTATATCCCTGCCCTGCTTCCCAGTTTCCAGGGTGAAATGGGAGAACATGTCTGCATGAACAGGTACAGCTGAGCTAGAAATCTCATTACAGTGGACTGTTTTGTTAAAGAAAAATGTGTTGTTTGGGGGAAAAATTGTTGTTGCTATCACCCTCTGTACTGCATCATTTGCTGCTAGATAGTTCTTGGCAAGATTGAGTGGGGTGGACACCTTGGAGTAAGAGTGGCTATTTCATATGTTTTTGCTAATCTTCTGTGAAATTACAGGTATGATTGTGTTGTTTGAGACAAAACAATTTGACAGTATAGTTGCCATTTCCATGATTTTTCTTTTTGTGCAAATATTTAAAGTGATTGCTAAAGTAGAAAGAATAAGGGTAGAGTACATAGAGGAGAATGTCATAATGTTGCAGTAAGCTGCATCATAATTTAGGTGCTTAGGTTTTGGGAGGTGTAACTAATTTGGTGTTTTCAGTTTGAGGACTAGCAAAATTTTTGCTGGCATTGACTTACTTTTAAAATTGATTTTACTGAACTGTGTTTCTGCTGTTGATTTGTATTGGTTCGCAGTCTCCTAACACTGAAATTTCTTTCCTGGCAGAAGTTAGCAAAATTGCAATGACTTTTTTGCTTTTGATTTTCTTACTTAGTTCATACTTAGTTTTCTGTACTAAAAAGGCTGTCAGCAGCACATTAACATTTGTATAGAAGCCAAAGAACAAGACAGCAATGCATGTTGTCCAAATTATTGTTTTTATTCTTTTAATAGGAATGTAATAGTTGATTGTTCATTTGAATAGATGTTCTTTATGCTTTAGTAGAAATGTCTTAAGAAGTGCTTCTTTAATTCTGATAATTTGTTGTTTGCTACTGTGTTTTTAGGTTCTGTGAAGTGTTTGAGAAGACTTCAGGCAGAGAATAAGCATACCAACTGAATATACAGAGTTTTCAGAGTTCAGTAATAGCGTCACTGCTTAAAGATCACATATTGTGGCTTGCTGTCTTTGGTCTTTTGCCTTCAGGTCTGACTGTGAGTGGAGGTTTTAGGCAGCTGTAAGGTTTTAGGTGATAGTGATGATTTCGCAGGTTGGTCAACTAATTTTTGAAGATTATTCATCCAAATTAGTTCAGAAAATGAGCATTTGCTCTGTAGTTACTACCAGGGCATTCTTATATGTAGGATACTGAGGGAACATAACTAACTTCTCAGACTTTGTGGCCTCTTGTATTTTTTTTTATTCAGTGCACCATGTGCCCTGCCCCCAAAGGTTTATGAAGGTTATTGGAAAGAGAAGAATTGTTTCACTGCTTCTTATATGATTGTGGATACTTGAAGTGAAACTGTCTGGTCTTGTGTGTGCTCTGGAAGCTGACTGTAGAAATGTTTCATGAATTACATCTAGTTCAGTTTGCCTTCTTCAAAATTTTGTTGATGTACGCAACTAAAATGAAAAGTGGAAGTGAAGCACTCTGCTGGTAACGAAGACTTGTTGCACGTAAAAATTAAGGGAAATATGATGTTTAAAGGAGTGAAAATTGTGTTTGCTTTTCCAGGTCTGTGCTGTAGTTAGAATAATCATAAAGGATAAGCTTAATTCTTTTAAGTTAATTGAAAATGTAGTAAGAGACTGATTAGAAGCTGGAAAGGAGCGAGCATTTAACTATCAAGACAGACCTTGGCGAGTTTTGCATTCAGAATGTTGAGGAAGACTGACTTAAATATGAAATTCTTTGTTGCCTTTTGCACACAGATGAGAATTGGAAAAATCAGTGGTAAACCATTATGGAAAGCAACATGTTATGTCCTAGGATCGGCTCAGAGGCTGCCATTTATACTCCTGATTGGGTGTTTCAAAGCTCCTTTTGTTTGGCTAGGTAGTGAATTTGACCTCAGCACCTGACCACAGAACAGTTTGTATTGTGTGGAGCTAAAGCATATAAGGAATTTCCCTAAAGTATTCTGCTTAACCCCAGGTTGTTTGATATCTCATGGAGAGGATAGTTCTGAGTCTTTTCTTAGTGTTAGTATGTGAGCTGGGTGTAAGTTAGAGACATAGTAAAGGGTGAGTTATGACATTCATGCTGGTGTCAGGTACAGATGCCAACATCAATAATGAAGTTCTCAGTGTATTGCAGTGCTAGGGCAAGGTAAATGTTGTTCTTATAGAGAGTTTTAAGTAGCCTGTAATATTTGCATGAATAATGAGCCATTGTCTTTGATGTGTTCACCTATTTTATGAAGTAGCCTCAACTGATAGTCTTGGATATTTTGAAACTTGCTACTTCTTTGGCCTATCTCAAACTGCTGTTAAACAGAGAATACTTCAAAGTACAAGCTGAAGCTAGTTTGTTAAATAGGCAAAATTCCTTGATTTTACAGATTGTACTTTTCTGTTAGCAACTGAAATGGTTATGAGGTTTAATTGTAATGAAAGTAACTTCAATATTTCATTCCTAACCTAGAAGATTTTAAAGACAATAGGTATACCTAAATATCTGAATATGGGTTAAATACTTCCATCAGAAATGATACTTTATTTTTGTTATTTTTATACTTGTGTTATCATCCAAAGGGAGGCTTTCGGGCATCCTCCAGTTCTCTCTTGGTTGTTGTTCCTTTCAGAGGAAATAGGGAAATAATGATTTGCATTTGGCAGGGCAGGCAGAAAGCTTTGTTTTTGCAATGCTGGGTGAAGCCTTGTGGTGGTTACTGGTGGGGTGCAGGGTGCAGGGCAGAGGAAAGCAGCCAGACCAGTAGCAGCTGCTGCTTCTCACACTGCAAATATCCAGCAGTGAGCCTGCTTCCTTCTTGGCCTTTCTGAATGGCTGTTGCTCATGCCAAGGCTATTGTTGTTGTTATCCTGGGCTTTGAGAATGCAGCATCATTTGGGAGCTGGTGTTTCATACCATGCAAACTTCAAGATGTGGCCGGAAAAGCATATTTGCATTTACTATGCAGTTTCCTGCTTCACCTAGTCGTATTATTTTAATTTGTTGTTTAACATCGTTGAGTTTGTAGGGCCCAGAGATGTTGAAGTGCGTACCCATGGTGTTACTGACCAGAATTTTTAGGCACAGGATTCATTTCAGGTCTTTTGAGGTGTCAGCATTTGGGCTCCTTCTGTAATAGACTAAAATTGTTTTGTTGTGAGATAGGAAATGCTGTTTGGGCATATGGACCTTGCCACTAAGTCTGCTCACTGTGTCAGATTTCTGTTGAGTGTGAAGATGACTCTTAGGTCAGAAACAGGTGAAAAAATATTGCTCATCTGGCTTTATATGAGAACTGTTCTAAAAGCTTTATTCTGTTTAAGGATATATGTTTATATGTAAACATAAATGTTTTTTGAGTCAGGGATTTTTGCCACATTTCTTTAATGTCTTTAAGTTTTTTGAATGCTACAGAACGAATAATTAATTTGATATTTATTTTTGCAATGCTTACTAAGTGCACTTAAGTTTTGTTTCCTCTGTTATTTAGTTTGAAAATGTTGCAGGATAAGGTTTCAGCCAATCAGTAATACTACTTAAGAAGCTACAGTTAATGTTACTCAAGGAAAGGGAAGTGGTATTAACTCCTCCTCCTCATCTTTGATAGCCTTTTTAGCAATAACTTATTACTTTCAGGAGGTTTGAGATTTCCTAGTAGATGGTTTATTTACTAGAGAAGATCAATGCTTGAATTCACGTCAGCTTTTGAACTGTTTTACAAACTTTATCTGACTTGCAGTGTAACAGAATTTTTTAGGATGTAATGTTTCCTAAAATATTTGGTAAATTCTTTTTTAAAATGTCTTATCTGTTGCATGTGTCTTGCCTTGCTTTCTTCACTCCAACATCAAATCCTGTACATATTTTATATGTTCTGTGCATATTTTATATGTTCTGTGCATATTTTATATGTTCTGTACATATTTTATATGTTCAAGCACCCGTAACAGACCTTCTCAACTCCTTTGGTTTCCCACTTATTTTTTGCTCCAAGCTTAGAATGGAACAGAAATACTGAAAAGGTATAGAGAGCATTTCTCCAATGCTAAACTTTTGATGCAGGAGTTGTGTAGGTTTTGTAAAATGCTGGGTGAAAGAGTACATAACTGAAAATGCCATCTAGATTCCAGAAAGAATTTCACTGCTTTACTGGATCTTTTTTGGGGGAGCATATAAGATGCACAGCTGGTTTTAGAAGCTTCTGCCTATGTTCATAAAGAATGTCAGAAGTAAGGAGTAGACTGCCATCAGTCAACATGGTTCTCTTAGTAGATAAGACTGAAGCAGAGCTATGGAAAAAAGGAAGAACAATTCCACCTCTGCATTAATT
This sequence comes from Melozone crissalis, assembly GCF_028551555.1. Classification (NCBI taxonomy): domain Eukaryota; kingdom Metazoa; phylum Chordata; class Aves; order Passeriformes; family Passerellidae; genus Melozone; species Melozone crissalis. The sequence continues at coordinate 5,004,574 of NW_026535784.1, read as the reverse complement.
GCATCAGGGAGCTTAAAGTTACACTTTGTGCTTCACAGCAGAATGTTGTGCTAAATTAGAAATTGTGATATGCTCGCCCACAATCGTTCAGCATGGTGCAGCTGTGATTGGTTTAGTCACAGGCACAGTGCTGGGCTGCCTGCTCTGCCTTTGAAGCTACCACAGCCCTGGAGTTGCTCTGAGCAGCTTTTTAGTGTTCATTTCTTTTTCCAGTCAGAGGAATGAGAGTTGTGGGCAGTGCCTTTTTTTCTGGTGGCATAGACTTGTCTTTGAGAGATATCAGAGAGACACAGAAAACCCAGACTCTTCAGGGATTTTTGGTAACATAATTTGCAGCTTGTTAGGAGGCTACAGTTGTCCTGTGTTTGAGGATCTTTCAGAAGTTGTTGGGAATATCTGACAGGGTTCTCCTGAGTGGCTGTTCTCTTTTGTGGACTAACGTTGGAATCTGCAGGAACTCCTGTCTGTTATCTCTGATTAATGCAAGTTGTAATAGATGAACATTTATTCCTAAGTTCTGCACTGTAATTCTGAGCACAGCAAATGTGTTTCATGTAATTAGGGCTTCTAGAAATCTTCCGGGGATCTCTTTATATGCAAATCTTTTAATAACTAAATATTTTTAGAAGTAATGATTTTTCTAATATAGAATTACTTACTTTGTCATGTAATTTTTAAAATTTTTTGGTTTTGTTTGGGGAAGACTCTGGCTTTGGATGCCTGTCTAACATTACCTTCACTTTTGGTCTTTTCCTCAGTTAAATGTCCAATGGAACTTGCTAAGCAATGGGTAAAAAAAATTCCAGAAGTAGATTTCTGTGCAGATTTTCCTTTTATATTGTTCAGAAAGTAGTTTGGTTCAGATAGAAGATAAATGATGTGAGGGTGAGTACTTGAGAAATCTGTTCTTAATAAAGATGATGCACGGCCATTTAGATTAGTTAAGGCTGTATTACTGTCTGAATTTATTTTAACTTTTTGTAATTTCTGCCCAATTATTGAATGCCTGTATCATTGAATATATGCAAAAAGACTGTTTTATGCAGTGTGACAGTGTAATATCCCTGAACTGGGACCTTGCTTGTGTATAGTGATGCTAGTAAATAACTGAATGTTCCATAGATACGAAATACTCCATGATCAAAAGTGTCATAGTCAGCTTTCAGCAAAAGTTATGTCAAAGTTTTCACTCTTCCATTCTCTCCATGCTCCTGCTTGCTGCAGTATGTGATGTCCCAAATTGCTGTCACTGGTGCCTGGCCAGGTTGTAGAAAGAACAGAGTAACTGAGGAGAGGGTGCCAGTCTGGCCTAATGAATGTTCAACAGGAGACAGAGACTGACTGAACACGGGCAGAGCAAATCAGTAAAAGCTGCCAGTGGAGTGAGGGTGGGTTGGGAAAACTCTGTAACAGGAGGGTAGCAAAGATTGCCCATGCTGTTCCATTGTAAAAAAATTTGAGTTATTTTTGCATTTTTTTAGGAAAGAAACCTCTGGCCATTAATGGCATACTATCCTAAAGACATAGAGGTGACAGATTGGTTTTGTGTAGGGTTGAGGGCTTGCATACACAGTAAACAAGTCAGGAAGCTGTGAAATGTTGCTTTGGATTATTCCTTGGCTCCCATTCTTTTGTTGTATTTGTTCATGTAAGTAAACAATACTTTTTAGCTGTATAAATTTTATAACTGTAGAAGAAACAATTACAAAGCAGAACAGACATGCTAAATTAAGAAACATCTTTAATTATGTTGTTTATTTTTATAGGAGAAATATGGTGATTTTGAAATTTTCCACTCTGAGGGTGCCTGACAGGTTACATTGTGTATTTTTTATTCCACTCACGGCATATTCTTGCATACTTTTGTTACGTGCCTGGAAGTTCTTAGCTAATTCACTGACAAAGCACCTTTGTGTTTGGAGTAGGTTTACTTTTTTAAAAAACTTGGTTTAGCAGAATTTGTTTTAGTGTACGCATGAGAACAGATTGTCCAAAAGTCAGTAGTACTGAAAATATGCCGCAACAAATCCCAGAGGTTTTTCACTTTGTTGTACATAATTTAGCCTTACTTACAATTATTTGTTTTCTTCCACAGACTTGGATAACAGACAAGGAGAATGCATGTATCATATTCTTCTCCTAACCCATTTTAAAGAAATTAATTAATGGAATCAAATTTTGGATGTAACTATAGATCTTCACAGACTGTCAAAATACTGGATTCAGAACAAAGTGGTCTTGGGCACTATTTTTACTGCTTTCATAGAAGAATTAACTTGCATTTCTGCTGAGCATCTATCACTTTCATCTCTTATTCAGAAGCATATTGCTAAAATTTCACTTCCTGATACGACAGAGAATTCAATTCCTGTGGGATAAACTCTAACTAAAACATTGGTGTGTGCTTTTGTAAGCAAAAAGCCATGTTTATTATCCATGCTGCTGTTATGTAGAAATCCACAGTGGCTCTTTAGGGAGTTGTATTTTTTCCAGAGACTGCTCTGTCAGACAAAAACTGATGCTATTCACAAATAGGATTTTAGGCATGTTATTGTGTGATTTCCCTCCTGCACTGGTCCATGAGTAACTGATTAAAATCTTGTTTAACAGCCTAGTCATTACCTTACAAATTCAGAAAATAAATAGCTTATCTAATATCTTGAAATAACCATCTGCCTGGGGCTTGAGAAAGGGTATTGCAAGAAGTCTAGTGCACAGCAATTTAATATAATTCTTCCTAACAAAAAACAATTACTAATTGCCTTGTGTCCTGAACTGTGAAGATACATTCCAGACTGCTTGATTTTTATCTTAACCAGTATAAACATGGCTTTATGTTCCATCATGTAGATCTCATTTGGAAGAAAATTGGTGTCTTGGACATGATGATCAATAGAATTCATAATCGTAACTATGTATTAAGGCATTTCTATAAAGACAGTTTGTATCTAGTTTGTATCTTTATTTAGCTAGTAGCTTTTCAAAATGCTGTCAATTGGAGAATAACTCTTCTTTATTTTCTGTTGTATGCTTTTGGTTTGTTTCCTTTCACTTTGTTATCCTTTGTATGCTTTTGGTTTGTTTTTCTTCACTTTGTTTTCTTTTTTTTTTTTTTTTTGCTTATGAAGACTTTTTTTTCTTTTTTTTTGCTTATGAAGACTTCCCCTTTCTTTCTTTGAAATTATGCTGATTCTGTTTAGAGATGAGATGAGCAGAGCAGTATGCAGTACTCAAGCAAAGAAGGTTTAATTACCTCTGCTTTTCTCTGTTTAGCAACTTTTAATAGCTGCTTATTAAGCAAACAATTTAATGGAGTTAACACCAATTAGCAATCTTTCTGGTAAGAAGTTCTCAAAAGCATTCCAGTATGTTTAATTACCTCAGGTGACTTAGTGTGCCAGTCAGCAATGGTCAGCTGCTCTGCCTCTTCCCCTCCACGTCTCCCTCTGCAGCTCAGACCTGAATTTCTCTGCAGATTGTCATAGGTGGTGCTTTCTGCTAACATGTTTTCCTTTGCCAACAGCAAAATTCAGTAGGAAGGAAGAAGATTGTTATGCTCGCTGTCATTTCTGCAACTGAACTTGCAGCTCTCCAGCAGGAAAAAAGGAAGTCAGTGTTTGTTTCAGGCATAAAGTGGTTATAAGCCTCTGAGTACAAAAGAAGTGCTTCATACATTGTGTTCAATATTTCTCTGATGCATTTGTATCCTGTCTCTGAAGACTGTCTTTTGTTTGGTTTTACATGTCTCTTCTGTTGAGTACAAGAGCTTATGAAAAGGATTTTGTATGATCTACTGCTGTTGAGTTTGTCTACAGGTAAAATACTAGCTTTAAGAAACAAAGATCTTCAAGAAACAAAGTCAGTATTTTTCAGACAGAATTGAATGCAGCTGTTTCTCTCCTGGAACATATTTATGAAATATTGTATTGATGAGGGAAGAGAAAACCCAATGTGCTCTGGTAGGCTGAGTTAAAAAGGCCCCTTATGGGGAGGGGTAATTGTCTCATCTTTGGTGAACACGTGATGTTAAATAGCAAACAATTGGAGGACGTTGTGTCAGGAATCTGTTGGCTCTGTGTGACCAAGCATTCCTGTGGATCCAAACAAGGCAAAATTTTCCTGATTTCTGCTAAAACATTTCACATATCAAATGATGAATGGTATCACATTTTTTGGGGGGGTAACTCTTATTAAGAAGAAACATTTTATTTATGCATTAGGCATATTTATGCACAAACCTTCGGTAACGTTGCTTAGATTCTAGTGAGTTACTGTATCTCCAGTTGAATATGGAATTGTGGGGATACTATTTCCTGTAGTTTCAACACATTTCTTGTCTCTCTATTGTCCCCTAACAGAAGGGGTGAACTGAGTGTGCAAGACCACAGACTGGTGATTATGTTCACTTTGTCAGTCCTGCTTGAGGCATGTGCAAGCTGAGTTAAATATTTGCACCCATACAGAAGAACTCAAAACTGACTTATGAAATCATCTTTCTGTTGTCTTCCTGATTAGTTAATGAGGCACCAAAGGCTGCAGCTTCAGCTTGTGCTGCAGTTTGTTCTGGTGCTTTGTGCTTGTGCAAGCTGGGCAGGGCAGCTCTGGTCGGAGTTGGGACGATGCTCCTGAGGAGAGAAGAGAGATTGTTGAGTTACTTTGGAGGCTCAGAGGTGACAGGCAGACACAAGGCAGCAGACATGGGTGTATGTTTGACCTGATTTCCTTGTTGCTGCTTGAAGCCTCTCTGAGGTGTGGCTTCTATCAGCCACATCTTCATGTGGGTGGGTAATTTGCTACACTGCAGAAACAGATTAATCAGACTCGTGTACAGTGTGCAGGCAGAGCAGCATGCAGATGCACTCTTAGGTTTGGATCAAGATGATAGGGATCACTGAACAAATTCTAACGTTTTTTGAAGGATAAATGTACCATGAAACTGTTGCCCAAGTTTGCTCTAAGTTGCCATCTGGCTTATTTTCAACAAGGTAGAAAACTGTCCTCAACAGCTCCTCCTCCCTTCTGGGTCTTCCTAGGCTACTGCAGGTGTTTTTCATATGTAGGTCAATGGGCCTGTGCTCAGGTATTGTTGTATGAACTTGGCATATATTGATGTGGTTTATTATGTAGCAATACATATGGGAATAAAAATAAAATATTGTGAGAACATATAAATCTTCCGATCCCATTTGTATCAAGATGTCTGTGTGAAAAATGGGGCTAAAATCCTACTTGTCTTCATTTTAATTTTCTGTAGTTGCTTGTGTTTTGTTTCCTCAAATATCTTTTATTTATGAGATCTTATTTGTGCTCATGTGTGTACTTTTTTTTATGCATGTATAGAAGTATACAATTCTAATAAATGCTGATCTAATTTGAAAAGTGCAAGTGGATGTTAAAGCATATAAAATATCTCCTTTTATGGAGTCCTTACCCTCTTGCTCTCTTTTTTGAAGCGATTTCACATAGGTCTGCAGGTAGAAAGCCCTTTCAGGTAAAAAGAGCATGTGCTTGTGTTTATTAAAGGAGATTTTTTTAAAGGGTATATGAAGTTGTATGTGCTAGCGAGTAGGCAGGAATTAGAAATTAGTTGTTACTAGTTTTTAGAATAAAGGAATACTAACTTTTAGCATAAAAAGCTGTGAAAATTCATGTTATGGAGCTAGTTATTTCATTTGTCACCTCATTGGTCTGCCTTTGTGGAATCACCTATTCTTGTTTGGCCTGGCAGGGCGCACACAAATGATGGCAAAAGGAATGATTAATTTACAGGCAATGCTTTAGTAGCATCATAGGTTGCATTTTTAGTAAAGTACATTTTTGTATTACCTCTGCATGTATTTGCAAAATTTTGTTGCAATTTGAAAAATTGTACTCAGCTCTCAACTTTTTAAATTAAAGTTGTGGGGTTTTATGTTTTCACTTGTTTGATGGTTTCTGTAAATTTTTGGTTATCTGTACTTGGACTAGCATATACTTAATTTTTGCCTCAGTCTAGTGCTCTTGCAGCTGTGTCTTTGGCTTTTAATAGTCGTGTAATATTTATTTCAATTGCCAAGCTAAAAGAATTCTATTAATCAGGTTTTACTACAACACGTAAACCTTTGTAAGGGATCAGTAAATCATTAACCATGTGGTCTTGTCTCAAACAAGGGAATTTAAAGAATACAAGTGTTTAAGTTTGTTCGTTGTAACTTACTTGTTGTACCCAAAATGTAAGTTTGTTTTTGTTTTTCTGTTGAAATAATTACAGTTCTTGGGGAAAAAAAAAGAACAGAGAAGCTGTTAGTACAGAGATTAAATTTTGCTGTCATAATTTATATTGTCTTCTGACTTCTATATTCTCAAAACCTGCAGATTTAAAAGCCAATGAATCTTGCAATTGTTTACACCAGTACATTTAGTAAACTTAAGCGATGTTTGTTGCATTGATTTCTCTCTGTTTGTTACTTGAGACTGATTAAGTACTGTTACTTAAGCATGTTAATAATTTTACTCTGCTTACTAGGTAAGCTACTCCTGGCAGGTGTGAGAGACAAGGTTTTGATTGATGGATTGCATTCTATCCTACCTTGAGGCAATTCCCCAGCTCAGTATGCAGTTCCATGGAACAGCTGATGCTGTTCAGAAAAGGTTGGAATTCTTTTGGGCATTCTGTGTAAGTCCTGAATTTGCTTCAGGGTTTGCACCTTCTGTTAGGTGTTGCTGTAGGTAGCTACAAACAAATGAGCTCTGAACTCAGTATTTTTCATATTAAGGTAGAACTTCTTTGAATTTAAGAACTGAACTCTATTGGGATGGATTTGGGTTTTTCAGGGTGTTATTGGTTGCATTAATTCTGCATATTAATTTCACTTCATATATGGAATATTTTCTACAGCTTTCCAGCCAAAATATGGATAAAGTTGAAGGTTATCTAGGGTTGCAAATAATTTTTGCAATACACTGAATGTTTTTTGTAAGATACTTTTGTTATGCTGCTCTGAAACAGATCAATGAAATTGATGGTTTACTATTTTGTCTCTTTTTCTGTTATTTCCATACTCTTCTCTTTCCCTTCCCTCTGCTTTTGACTGCAACTTAGCTAGCAGCATCTTGCATCTTATTTTTGATCATGACTGCAGTTGTAGTGCAGTAACTTATGTAACACATTTTCATTAATTACTTTTTTGGCTTGTAAAAACATTTTGAAAAAAGCCTGTCTTTTCTTCCATTCTCCTTCCACACATGAAAATTGCTAATTCTTCACAAGATGTTTTAAAACTTGGTAAATGCCATAAAGCCATATAAAACTTTTTTGAATGCATTAATCCCCAGAGAATCTCAGATGTCTCTATTATTAAATCACTGAAAGGAAAGGTGAGGTTTCTTACCAAAACAATGGGGAATTTTGCTAGAAGACTGGCAGTGTCAGAGAGTTTCTTTGCTCTAGCTGTGGGACAAATGTGTACACTTTTATAATAGATCTCACTTAAAAGTATGGGTTGCCATTTATTTGGGGCTACACATGGCCATGCAGGTAGATTTTTAGGGTTTTTTTTCCTTTATAAGGTAGTGCATACAAATTTCTCCTTGTGTAAAAAGTAGTTCTTTAGGAACTGCAAGATACAAAGCAATTGTATACAACGTAGTGTAGCTTTACAGAGATCCTCATTCTGGAATGAACATGCCTGTTCTTGTTAAGATGAATTCTTTCTTCTGGATGGTTATTGCCCTGTTCTCAAGCTCTGGGTTTCTACAGGCATACCAATTCTTGGCACCCTGTTCTCTTAGCATGCCTTAAGTTCCACTGAAACTCGTTTCTCTTCATTATATTCAGTGTATTGGTCCTAACTGGTAAAAACATACAGATTTTGCCACTAGGAGAAGTTTATTTGTATGCATGAATGAACACAGACATTCTTTACTATTGACACAAGATACATGTTGAAAGGAAGCAGAACTTGTGCACAGGTAATCCTCTCTGGGATTTGATCAGGACTTTCGAAGGGTTTCTTCACCTTACCTTGTTTCTTGTTCTAATTTACTTCATGCTTTGGGATGTAAATGTGCTGTGTCAGCAACTTCCTTAGTACAGAGTGCTTCCTAGGAGCATTCTGAGAAAATAGGGTGAGGATACAAGATTTCATAAATAAGGGTGACATTTTTATTTGCATTTGTGAATTGGAGCCTCAATATCAGGGGGTAGGGGAGGAAATGATGGTGACACAGTTGTCTTTGTGGGATCTGCCTTTGCAAAGAGATTATAGATGCTGATTGAAAAGGAATCACTGAATGTCAAACTTGTGCTTTGACAAACTTGTGGAATGTCACCATTGCATAAGAACACATAATTTGGCCAGCTCCTAGACACTGAAGAGAAGTAAATTTATAGACTTGCTTAAAAGAAAGATTTCAAATTGAATTTCTGACATGCCTGGATGGAAGACTTTTCCTTTAATGCCTTGACACCTTCTCCTTTAAACAAATCTTAAGAATACCACATTTAAATGTTAAAGAAGAAAATAAGGACAAATTGAGAACTTAACAGATGATTACTAAGCTAGTAGGAAAGTGGGTCAGTAGCATAGTCTGGTGTAGGCTGTGTGTAATGTTATCATAGGTAAAGGAAGTGAGAAAACCTGCATCTGCTTACAATATGGTGAGTGTACTAAGCTCCCAATTTACAGTGATGCCACTTGAAGTAAACTATAAAAGCCTTGGTTTTCAAAGTTGAGTTCTCTTTTCATGATAGCCTCATCTTTGTCATGTATGCAAGTACTGCTGTTCTTTTGTCTCCAGTGTGTTTTCTCTAGAGAATTTTTGAATAGGAGTGAAATTTTTCTGAGCATATTCTCCTAGTTTGAAAAATGTTGATTTTTTTTTTTTGAGAGTGTTAACTGAGTAAGTCTAAAAACATTTTAGAGGCAATGTTATGGCCTTGGTTTGATATTGGTAGTAAAATTTTACTTGCATGAAGAGAACTTCAGCAAACATATTTAATGCCAGAAGAGGATTTTTTATGTTTGTTTGTTTTCATAGTAACTGGAAACTTTTCTAAGTGTTACCTTATATGTGTTATATTTTTTTTGTTTAGTAGAGCAAATAGAGAATTTAGCATTTTGTTATGAGCAGTAAGGCATAAATATGCTCCTGTTTTCTGGTATCAGCTGTATGTCAGTTGTACTCAGTATTTTTTAGAAATACAGAACAGAAGAACGCTGTCTGCCTGCTCCCAGCAGATGACTTGGCATAAAAAATACTTAAAAATTGTTACAGACAGAAAAAAAAAATTAAAGCGAAGATTTACAGCCTACAAGTCACTGTGTTGGTATAGAAAATATTAAAACATTGGTGCTGGTTGATAGATGTGACTGACATGGAATAGTTGTTTTGTTGGATGTCAGCTTTTAGGGTATTGCATTTAGGGCATGAGAACAGAGATAAGGCCTGGAGTATGTATGTTCCTTACATTTGATTAAATCAAAGTGAGATTACAAGGCAGAATAGTATTACCAAATGTGTTTCTCAGAGATGTGAATGAACAACTTCATATTGCCTGTGAAAGCCATAGCCCAGCAATAGGACACCTAAAAAAACAAGATAGAAACCCCAGCATATTTGAAAACAATTCTGATTTATTAAAATTGTTTTTTTTTCTATATGTTGTATTTGCATGTATTTCTATGGGAAGCAGAATCACATTTCTTGTGAAATGAGCTTCCTGTGGTTTTTGAAAATGGAGTCTAATTGAATGTATTGAAGTAGAATTAATCTTTCATGGTTCTGGTTTGTTTTTGTTTATGTTTAATGAAGGGCAAATGGGTTTTTTAACTCTAGGAAGTTGCTTCCTTTTTGATATTGAAAATGATGGACTGCCTGTATGTGTTGATACTTGATACATTAAGAGGAGGTAATGTAGTGGAAACACTTGTCTGTTGCAGTTTGACTCAGTGCCTGTTTTCCTGATGCTGTCTGGTGGGGAGAGCAAACAGCACCTTCAGTAATGCAGTGCAAGGGATACAGCTCCATTTGCAGTATGTGTCCAGAGAGTTGGAAAAACCTGGAATATTATTTTTCATGCATTAGTATTTTCAAATATGATAGACACAAATCAGTGTTAGTGTTTGAATTCTTATGTGACAAAACTATACACTTAAATTTTATGTTTAAATAAATAATATGTATAAATGCCATAAAGTATGTGTAATGAATCTCAGAAGTAAAAGTGTCATTGTCTGGGAAAAGCACACTGCCCTTCATTTCTTCTTGACTTTTTCCAGTGTGTGTCAGGAACATACAGTGGGGTTTAAATGAGGCCTGAAGAGTAGATTATATATCACCTAATGTCATTGGTTACCTTTAAGGATCTTATATCAATATTCTTTTGCAATTGGTTATAACTTCAGTTGTCACAGTCTTAAATTATAAAATGTCTTTTTACTTTCTTTCTCTTTCCTTTGAGCTTTCCTTAAGTATGTCTGTTTCTTCTCTTCAGAAAGCTGTCGTCTCATCTGCCAATAATAAAAATTTTTAAAAGTCCCTAAAGAGCAAAACAGTCCCAAAAACAAACCCATTTGGCTTTGTGTAGCCAAGTGTCATCGTTTGTCAGCTTTGGGACAGATTCTGTTATGCTGCTTTTTTATAGCCTTGTGTGTTTAGTTGTTAATGCATGTTCTGGCGCCAGGGTTTTGGAAAAGGGTCAAAAAAACTGGAGCTGAAATGAAGGCACAGCATAAATTAGGGCAGTGTTTGGGGCAGATGTGCACTTAGCACACACCTTGAGCTTGCTGATGTGTGTTTGTAGAGATGTGGTGTCTGCTTGTGATGTGGACTGGCTGCTGCCCGAGTGGGCTGTGCCTGGAGATGGGGCTTCCCTAGGCTCATGCTTGGAGAAAGGACAAATTGTTGGCTTGCTGGCGCTGGTGTTTGAAACTGTTCTGGGAGATGTTGTGGAGAGATCTTTTTGAGTTCGCTATTACTTCATCTCCTCCTGTAGTGTAGCAAAGTTCTGTTTTAGGTTTTGTAAGGCTACAAAATACACTTGAAAAACACTTGATAGTTGTTAATTGCAACAAGTTGTCCAGGACACATCCTTGTCCTGCACCTCCTAGTAGTGAAAGCCAGGATCTAAACTATGAGGTGGAGTTTTCCACTCCAGTAGTGTAGATGTTGTTCCATTCCGTGTTTTCAGTGCTCGGTTCCTGCCGTGCTGCTGGCGGATTCAGCTGGAGCGTGGGGTGTGCCAGTGCTGGGGCTGTGCAGGGCATCTCTCTGCCTCTCGAGGGTCTCCTCCTCCCCTGCACCTTTGCTGTCAGAAGTGTTTGTGCACAGAGATCAGATTCAGACAGGATCAGTTTCCCGAACCTTCCTGCAGCAGGATGGTACAAATGTGCTTGTGTTGGTACCAGGAAAGAGATGGTACAGGGACAGAAATGAACAGCAGGGGCAGGAACAATTAGAAATCCTTTTAGCATTAGTCTTTGGCTTATTCTGCCTTAGAGCATATGTGGAATTATTTTCTTGGCTCTTCCTTGCATCCCAAATATGCTCATGCTGTTGGGGAGCAGCTGACAGTGTTTGAAGCTGTACAAGTGGTGTTTGTACAAGGTGTGCTGTTCAAGCAAATGGAGAGTTTCCCTTGTTGTGGTGTTCTGTATGCAGTGACTAGAGGTGGAATAGCACTACTTTAAACTTCTGTGCAAATTTTATCTAACTCCTTTTGATAGCAAGAGCCACGTGTTTGTAGCATGAACTTTTTGTTAAACAATCAGTCTGAACTAAATTTAACATGATGGAACTTACTGTAGGTTTTGGAGTTGTTTAATTACTGAGTTTCCTCTTTTTCTACTCTGAGTGATTGCATTGCATGGCTTTGTGCACAGAGTATATCCTCAGTGTGTACTCATTGTCTAAGAACTGCTTTCTATTTTATTCACCACTCTAACACCTGTGGAATACATACTGGAAAAGTACACCATTTCCTACTGGTTTTTTGGGCCCAGAAATACATTTGCCAGAATGGTATCAGCCAAGATGTGTCTAAGATATGTGCAGCTCTGGTTTATTCCAACATCCTGATAATTGTATGTCTTACTAGTTGTGTTTGGTTTGAGCAAAAGCATAATGCTGATATGGTATCTCCCAAGATCAATGACTATTTAATTTTTTAATTCTTTTTTTCTTCTTTATTGGATTGGGTTTTTTTAAAGGCTCTTTACATCTGATTTCCATCAAATAAGCCAAGGTGAACTGAGACACCATAAGTAGATTTGTCAGCCTGGTTTATCACTTGGTGAAATTCATCATGAGAAAAATATTTAGCAGCATATTAGTAGGAGCAAAACTGCCAGTTATGCAATCTGGAGTTGGAGTGCTAACAGCAGAGCAGTTCACGTAAGCTTCTGGAAGTAGGCTAGTCCTTAACCAGCCAACAATCTGTACTACTAAATTTTCACAGAGGCTAATAGGACTCTTTAAAGAAAATTATATTTGTACATACTTAAAATTGCTGGTTTGTTGAATGGAGCTAAAAGGAAGTGTTTCATTATGGTGTTATTAAATAAAGTGAATCTATGCGTTCAGTGCCTTTGTATTTCTGAAAGTATAAACATAGGCTGGCAAATTTAATACTCAAATCCTAACAGATTATATATATTAAAAAAAGAGTGCCCAGGTCTTTATTTTAAGATTCTTTTATAGTAAATACTGTGTTACATCTTTTCAATATAGGTTTCAGTTCTATAATTTTGATATGATCTCTTAAAGTATAAATACATCTTGACAACATGTTGTTACAGGAACTGTGAGGGAACTGATGATGCTACAGATGGTGCTCACAAAGGATTAAATTTGATTCCTTGGTTGGAACAGTTAATAATATGAGTACTAGATCAAATGGTGTAGAAGAGTGAAGTAATTCAGTAATGCCAGCAATGTCATGCTTACATGCCTGATTCATGGATATGGGATATGATTATGAATCACATGTGAAAACAAATATATCAGAGGAAACACTGACGTGATTAAAACTTTAAATTTAAAGATGTATACCTATAGATTTAATTTTATATGAAAATAATTAATTTGACTTTATTAAACTCCTCTAACTTTAGAAAATTTCAATTTGTTTGTCTGAAAGTATCAGATGTTTTTTAAATTTTAAACCCGCATCTGTAAAACTTTCTAACCCTTTTATTAAGCTTAAAAAGAAAAATAACGTGCTAAAATCCTTTTCTCCAGTGCTTCCCTCCCTTCACCTTTTTCACACTTGGAAGCTGTGAACTACCTTTTCAGTATGAAAAAATCTGTGACTTCTTGATATCAACCATATTATCACAGTTGCTATATTTTGCAGACACTGTCTTCCAAAAAGGAATTTAGTGGTTCATGCTCCTTCTAGGTCTTGAGCCATACTTGAATTGAAATGAATACACTCAATATTGATTATAGGCTTTCACCAGGTATCTGGAGATCAGACTTCCAGGTTAATGTATTAATAAGGATGGAATTCTGAGCAAGAAAATGAGTTTTTTAGTAAGAAAATGGTTACCAGCATATTTGTTTTTGAAATCACATGGGCATGTTATCAGATATTTGAAGGTCACCTGTGTATATCACTTTTCTCATTTCCTGACCAAATTAAGAAAGTGGCTTAAATGCTATGCTGCTGCTCCTTCTTAAGAGCTGACAAATTCTTGGGCAGATTAAAGTATATAATCAGGGATATACTGCATCTTTTCCAGCTCCCTGCTGCTAGAAAAGAGCAGTAAAGAACTAATCAGACCTAAAATACATGAAAACATAGAAGTGTGATGTTATATGTGCTTAGATGTGTGTTATGCCTTGTCACCAAGTACATATGAATACAAATCTGTAATTTTTTTCATGAGATGGATGAACATTCTATTGACAAATTAACTCAAAATTCACAAAATCCTTTTTCTCTAAACACATTTCTTCTAAACATATAAGGAAAATAAGACTGTCCTTTTAAATTGTGTTTGAGTGAAGGATGTGTTTATTCCAGGTGAATTCACATCATATTTAAAAGTCTGTAATTAATTTTTTTTTCTTGGAACAATTGTAATTTTACAGTGCAGAGTACATCATACATTTCTGAAGATGCATTTAAAGAGTCTTTACTACCAAATCATGAAAACTTAAATCTTTAAACTACTTTAAGTATTTCCCTTCTTGGTCTTTTACTAATAAATACAAGTAAAGTGAAAGAGACTTTGCTGTTGCTGAGAGCAAGTATCAGACATCTGGCATCTTTTTTTACACTGAATATCCATCCATATGTGTTTGTAGGTTTGTATAGTAGGTATTATAGAAGTACGAGTAAAGTTAGAAGGAGGAAAAAACAGGATTTTAGGGGCTTGCATAAGATGCATCTCCCAGTTTCCTCTGGTTCTGCTTTGTTGGGGTTGGCAGGAGTTCCTCTTCTAAATCAGTCTACTTTGACCATTGTATACAATAATTGTCGAACTTCCTTTTCCCTTCAAACTGTGTAATTGCACAGGGAGGGTGTGGGAAGGAGATGGAAAAGCCATGAACTCATCTTCTTGATTTTTATTTAGTCAGACAGAGCAGCACTGTAATTTTAATAATTAATTTCCTATCAGTCTAAATGAAGTATTTATACTGATATTTTCATCTTGACAGAATGATCCTTGGCATGATTAACATATTCAACCCCCTTTTTGCAACTTCCTTTTTAAACAAGCATTGCTGATTTGGAATAGTTGCTTTTAATGCAGTTACATTAAAGCAAAATTAATTTGCCATCAAATCTTATTCTCTAGGGAATTCCTGTCATATATTTTCCTTTGAGTTACTGTTTATCTGGGTATGAAGTTCTTAAACATTTTTCTGAGATAGTGTGTGATGTTTTGATGTCTTAATGAGCGATCAGAAAATTAAGTGCTTGCTGCTTCTTTTGAAGATTTTACCTTGGAAAGATTAGAACAGCTTTAACAAACCTGCCTTAACAATTTTGTTAATAATATTATTTGACTGAATTTCTACTTTAAATAAACTGATCTCACTGATATTCTTTTTTTTTCCCAGTGCCTAGAGAATGAAGTTCAGAATTAGACAGCTTTTTTGTGGGTGTGGAGAGAGCAGAGATGAGCTAGTGATGATTTAAGAAAAAAATCAAAGCCTTGCTTGCCTCATCAAGTTTCTATGCGGGGGAAAGAATCTAATTGATCTGTATATATGAGAAGATACTGAAATAGCAGAATAAATGGACAATTTTTGATAGTGACAAAATCAGATTTGAATCTCTCATGCGAAAATCGCTTGTTACGTATTGAAACTGTAATGATTTATTTTAAGGCTGTTTGAAATGTCATTTTGTTACTGAAGGTGTTTAGTGGATTTTGAAACAATCATGGCAATTTTCTTGCAGCTTATCTGCAAGTAGTTAGGGGCTTTTGTTGAATTTTTTTTTCCTGTTAAACTGCAGTGTCACCAGTCACTAAACATTCCATGTGTATTCAGAAGCAAGCACTCCAGATACCAGAATTAGCAGTCAGAAGTTTAATATATGAATTTAATTACTGCTGTTGCATGAGTTTATAAAGTCACTTGAATTTCTCATACAGAGCAATGGAAAAGCCCAATGTGAAACATTTTTAAAATCTTTGGGGACAACAATGTTCCAATTTTCCTTTCCTGTTGCACCTCTTCCCCTTGCCCTGCTGTCATCAATAAGCATTTTCCTCTTCAGGAAGCTCATTTAAATAGCATCACTGTTGTGGTTAGAAGATAAGGTATTCTATACTTGTAGTCAAAATTTTTTTTTTTTTTAATGTTTTTAGTGGAAAGATGTGCTTCAATGATGAACTTTTATTTAAATAATTAGAGTGAAAAATAATGTCACAAATTACTTTTGTCAAGTTAACTGTTAGATGCTGCTCAGCCTACTTGCCATATGGAGGAGTTTAATTATTAAGAGTAGGAGTGATTTGCTTTGGGAGCTTTTAATTGAAAGATTAAAAGAAGCTCACTCTGAGGCTGTCTCAAGCATTTGAAGATTTTAGTGACAGGATGTATTATGTAAGGATTTGACATAAAAACATGTTTGCCTTTACTGTGAATAAATTTATTTTGAACATCAGGTAAAATTCTTAAAAACACTTGCTTTTCAGTATTTTCATTAATCCCTGTTCTATCTGATGTTCCAATTTGTACTCAGGTCTTCAAAAATTGTTGTTCTTGTAAAGGTTTTTTGCCTTGAAAGGTGTCACTGAATTGATTAAGAAACTGCAGTACATTAACGTACATGTCAAACAGAAATGTCAGGGAATAGTAATCCCAGTTAGGTGAATATTCATTTGGCAGGGGGTTGAACATATTGTGGACACCTCCTTTGTGTCTGGAAAATGCAAAGAAATCCATATCTGTCATGGCATACTGGAGCACAGTTATTTTAAGATGAGAGTATGTACTTGGGAAGCTGATGCTTTATAGTGCTTGCCTTTTCTGTGAGGCTTCCCTTTATCCCATATGGCTTTTTAGGAATGAGGAATCAGAAACTGGGAACAGCATGGTACACTTCTGAATTCATCAGCAAAAGACAGGCATGGGAACCCTGCAGGCTTCCATAGGACTGCCATATGTTATAATAAAAAACAAGCTTTTCTTTCTTGGTGAATGCTGAACATCCTCACAGAACAAAACCAATGTGTGGTAGTCAGGCTCTTGAAATAACTCCCAACTGCTACATTGCTCTCAGTGAACTAATGGAAAAATTTAAAGGCATTTAAATTTTAGATTTGGAAGTGTCTACCTGATTCCAGGTACCTGTGAAAAATCATGAAACTTCTGTGTGTCCCTGTATTCTTGACAAGGTTTTTTCAGACATTGAAAAGTTCCAGACTGGAGCTGTGGACACCTGGTTGGAGTCATTCTGTCAGCTTGGCACAGCCATAGCTGTTGTGCTCCAGTGTGTGTATGCAAAAGGAGGTGTGTGAGAGAACTGCAGGCTTGTTCCCTCTCTTGGTCTTTTTTATTCTGAAGTCTGGAACATTTGCAGCTGTTTAGGGAGAAGCAAATGCAAGGTGCATGAAAGGCTATGAGGTGCATATACCTTTTTGCTTTGGAAACCCTTCTGATGGTGTAGTCCTAAATAAAGTTCAGGGGCTTTGTTGAGATGAGTGCTTGAGGATAAGGAGATATTTAATTTTCCTTACTGGCTTGTATTGACAATGTCACATTTTAAGTTTAACCTCTGTTGTCTTTAGGAAATGGAATAGAGAGCTGTGAATCTAAAGTTGAGGGGAATTTCAAACTGAAATTCTTTTTGTAGTCTCACCTTATTTTAGTCTCACTGAAGAAGATTAAAGTGGGGGGGAAGGAGGGGTGGGGTGAAAGGGTGTGAAGTGTTGTTTTCCCTTTACTTATAAAGTTTTCTTTATCTTGGGTTGGATAACTGTGCTTGGTTCATTATCAGACTGTCTCCTGTGGGAGTCTCCTGTGGACTGGTGAGGACATCCCCTCTTGCCTTAGAGCTGGGAGGCACTTACTGCCTGAAGGCGGGAGGAAGGTTTGTTTCAAAATCCTCTGCCAAATTTTGTGAGCCACGAGTCTGACATTTAGTAGTTCAGGAACAAATTCCTTCCTTATTATGACCAGTATTTCTGAAACTTCCTTGCTTCTGAGCAACATGGAAAACTGAAGTATAAAATAACTTGTGCCTGGAGTGATATCTGCTGTGCCTTTATGCCTCTTGCCCACCTGTCTCTTTTGTTTCCTTTGGTAATTCTTCTGTGCTTTTCCTTAAAGGAAAGCTCAAATTCCATGCTGTTGGTTCACTCCCTGAGTGAATTTATCATCTGTTCTTTCCTGTGGTGATGATTTTGGACTAAGTGCATTTATGACAACACACCAGACTAGGATGGAGAAATCGGTCTAGACGTTAAATCAGGCTTGTCCTTGAGGTCCAGGAGAACGTTTGGAATTCCAGAACATCTTCAGTAGTGTCAATTAAAAGTGAAAAATTATCGACTAGGCTTATGATTTGTTGTGGGGCTTCAGGGCTATATTTATGGTGTTTGCTGTGTCTTGAGGCTTTGTCTCTTGGCTTTTGTCTTAAAAACTTCCCAGACATCCAGGTAACTAACCACACTCCATGTAGTATTAATTTGAATTGGTTGTGCCATGCAACTGAGGCAAACTGCTGCATTGTAGAAATATTCTGCAGAACTGCAGATGATTAAATTTCCATCAGCTGTTTTTTGGATTTGGTAGGGCTCCATAGGTATGCTTGTGAAATGCTTTTCATATATTCTTTAGGTTGTGGCTTTGTAGTTTGTTTTGAGATTGTTCTCTGAGGAAAGGGATGACCAATGTTGTCGGTCTGTCAGTCTAAAGGTTTAATTTTACCACATGAAAATAAGCTTGAAAATAAATCTGGATTCTCTTCGGAGTGGGTTAATTTTTATTAGAGTTGACATGTGGTCCTGCTCTTTTTCTCAGTCCCAAAAAGAGCAATTGGCACTCTGTCGGCTCTTAAGAGAGAGATCAAGTGTTCTTGGAGCCAGCACATGGGACATTTGAAGCACAAGCAGCCTGTTTACTTCTCTCAAGAAAAGCCATAGCTCTTTAAAGTGCCTTCATGCTTAAATGTCCTAAAAAGGCATATTTAAGATAAGTACCCTGATTAAGGGGACTGATCAGCCTCAGTTGTGAGAAAATGTATTCTGAGAAAACAGTTTTGATTTGAAAAACTCTGCTGATTAAAATGAAAAAAACCACATTTGAATGAGTGCTTGCAAACTGTGAACACTTATATCTGAAATTTTATTCCATGTTAGAATAGAATTAAGTACAAATTAAACAAGTTGGGTTTGTTTGAGGGATCTGTTTATGTTTTGACAACTATACTTTCTTCTAACTTAAGATACAGTATAGATCATAACTTGCAATACAGAGATTTTTCTTCTGATATGATTATATTTTAGTAAAATAATATTTTTTGTTCATGGCCGTGAGAACTTAATAATTAGAACTTTGAGGTGATTCATTGTTATTGCAAGGGAAACCTTTCTACATGGAGCACCCTGTAGCTGCAGGAATAGGTCCTTCACTCCCTCAAATGATTGTAATTTTTTCATTGCAAGGCAAAAATCTAAATGCCGAGTATTGTGCAAATTAAACCTTTTGTAATAAATAAAAAATGGACAATTAAAATAGATTTTTTTAGTTTTAAAATAGATTTTAAAATTAACCCTTTCCCCTTCATATAATATCAGTTGCATTCCAAAGCTGAAAATTATATTGTTTGTGATTGGTCCCGTTTAATATCTAGTAATCAATAATAATAATAAGTATTTTATTAATTAAATATTTATTAATACTTAATAATTTAGTAGCTAGTAAATATAGAAATCTGTCTTTGTATTAAATGTTGCTTTTAGAAATACATGAAGTAGTTCTAAAAGCAACACCGCTGTTCTTGGACAGTGTCAGTGAAGTGTTCAGGTTTTTTCTGCTATGTTTTGTTTGTTTGTTTTTTTAATTGATGCCTGGGAACAGAAAACAGGTTTCCTTTAACTCCTGTGTAGTAAAACTGAAGTATGAAGTAGGAATGCATTGACTCATGTCTAGCTGTGGAAGCCAGTCCTGTTAATTATGTGTCTGAGAATCCAGCTATGTCATGCTTGTTATCTTTGCACTTCCTGCTTCTGTAACCTTATACATTCCTTTAATTTGATTTTTAATTATTTTAAAATTTGTTTTAGAAAGAAAAGCAGAATCATGCTAATCCAGCTGGTATGAAATCATAAACTAAATAATTTATTTTTTTCTGAAGACATTTGATTCCTCTATTTTTCCAGAAGTGCTTCCTTTACTTATATAAGTGAACCTTTTAATAAATTCTGTAGCTACATGAAAGCTTAATTCTTTGATAGATTAGAAGGAGCAAAATTACTTATATGCTCCCTCAATTTTTACTTGCATTGATATGATTTAAGTGTAGTGTAACAATTTATGGAGCTAGTCAGTGCAGTTTTATAGTGGCTAGTACAGTGGGAATTTGTTACCTTATTTAAGTTCAATTTTGAAAAAACTATTTCTGTATCCTTCTCCACCTTCTGTTCTTTGCTGGTGTTCAGTACATCAGAATTAATGTAATAGCTGCTATTAGTGAATGCCAAGGTCTGTGTAAAGCTGCTGTGGCGATGGTTGATCATGTGTTGTAGAATTTTGGAGCATTTGGCATGTACTTTGTAGAAGGGAAAGAACACAGATTTAGCAGTTTGATGTGGTGCAAGCTGAACCATCAGATGTGTGCAAATCATGAGCCTTCAGTAATGAATGCAAATGAAAGAATTCTATTTTTGACTTGGAATCCTGCTCTACAGTGACTGCAGTTTGTGATCAGAGTGTACAGGACTAATACATCGTGTACTACTATCAGCTGAATTCTCTTTGCAGTGTGCTTTCTGCTCTTGCAGTCCTTGAGTATTTTGTGTTCGGTAGTACCACCTATTTAGAATTTGATCTGCAATGTGATTGCCATTCCTTTGTTACCTGTTTATGAGACTATGATTGTATGATATGACAATTCCTTCTCTTTTCCCCCACTGTTCTTTGTTTTGTTTAGACTTTCAGAAGGAGGGTGGGAAATGCAGTAGCTTTATTTGCCACTGCACTGACATAAACTAAATGTGGATGATAAATGAAAAAATGGAGATAGTAAGTTAGTGGGATGGAAGAAATAAATGGAAATCAAAACTATTCCAGTCTGTTTTTTGGGACTCCTTCCAGAATAAATAAAGAGTTGATTTGCACACACAAGCCTTTCACTTTTTTTGGGTACAATTACTATTTTACAGTTAAATTTGATATCTGTGACCTGGTGATTATGTGCAATGAAGTACACATACACAATGCAGAATTTTAAACCCTTTCTTTTGCTTGGAAGCTTTGTATTCTGAAGTTAAAGTAAATAACATTTCTGTTGTGTTGTTTTTTTTTGTCCTCCTCACTTTAGATCCCTGCAGTTCACTGAGCCCGCCATGCTTTACTGAGGAGGACCGGTTCAGCCTGGAGGCGCTCCGCATGATCCATAAGCAGATGGATGATGACAAAGATGGTGGAATCGAGGTAGATGAAAGTGATGAGGTAGGAGTAAAAAAATTTTACTTGTATGCACGTGAAGTCTTTTTTATCCTTTTGTTTTGTATAGCTGCTCTTTATCTTTCAGCACTTGAGTAGTTGTTGCTGTTCTTCTTAATGCAGCCCTTTCCTCAGACACATATGGAAGGAAAGTAATTTCTGTATTTGTCTGAAGTGGGATATTACTGTCCATTGTTCTAGCCTAAAGGAAAGTTTTGCATGACTATGTATAAAAGGTGCTACTTTTGTGATTGGTGTGAGAGGTGGGCAAAGGTACAGTAAGACAGTGGTGTGATCCATTGCTTGGTGTTGCAGTTTCTTCACTCAGTTTTCTTGGTTGAGGCATCACTGTCTTATCTTATTTACCTTAGATCTGTTGCAGGCACTTCATGTTATCAACCAATACCTATTACAGAGAGCAGTCTAGAAGAAAGATTTCTGGTTTGGTTTACATTTTACAGACAAGTATTAAGGACATTGTCCTTACTAATGGTAAATTAAGTCCTACAACCTAAGGAAGTTTTTGTGACTGTGCTTGAATGAGTTTGGTAGGTAGGCTCCTGGCGGTCCTGGCAAAGGACTTGCCCTTGCATTTACTCAACTTTACCATTGGGATTCTCAGAATTACTGGGTAGGAATGGAAATGTCTGTGTAGTTTGTTGTGCTTGCTTATTTTGCTTTCTGGCCGTTATTAGGCACATGCTTGACAACCAAGGGGAGTGAAGATATTCCCTAAAAATAAGGGTATTGTCATGTGGTTCTGACAAACATTCTTAATGTAGATGAATGGGAGAAGAATCTAGCCCCGTTTCGTCTTCCTTTTTTATAACATCTAGGGGAAGATTGTTCTCCATGAATGAGTTATGAATTATCATTGTCAAATTTAATGTGATGCTGCTTACTTCTCTGTGTGCCTATGTGCAAACAGCATCAACAGGCCCCATCCAGCCTGACTCTGAACTCTTCCAGGGATGGGGTCATCACAGCATCTATGCACAGCCTGTTCCAGTGCCTCTTTACCCTCTAAGTAAAGAATTTGTTCCTAACATGTCATCTAAATCTCTTCTGTTTTAGTTTAAAACCACTCACCCTTGTTCTGTTGCTATCTGCCTGGTTAAATAGCTGTTCTCCCTCTATTTTATACTCCTCCTATATGTACTGAAGGTTGCAATAAGATCTTCCCGGAACCTTCTGCAGGCTGAACAGCCCAGCTCTCTCAGCCTGTCTCAAGATAGGTGCTCCAGTGCTCTGATCATCTTTGCTGGCCAGACTTGTTCCAACAGGTCAGTGTCTTTCTTGTGCTGGAGGCAGCACTCCAGGTGGGATCTCAGAAGAGCAGAGGGGCAGAATCACTTCCCTCGACCTGCTGGCCACTCCTCTTTCAATGTAGCCCAGGATGCAGCTTTTTGGCCTGTGAGTGCACACTGTTGGCTCATGTTCAGCTTTTCATCCACCAGCACCCCCAAGTCCATGGTAGAGTTGCTCTCAATGACTTCTCCCAGTCTGTGCTCATGTCATGCATTGCTCCAATGCCGGTACAATACCTTGTCCTTGGACTTCATGAGATTCTTATGGGCCCACTCCTTAGGTTTGTCCAGATCCCTCTGGATGAGATCTCTTTCTTCTTCTAGTTCAGCTGTGCTGTTCAGTTTCATGTCATCTGCAAACTTGCTGAGGTGCTCTGTCTGTGTTGTTGATGAAGGTATCAAAGAACCCCTGTCCCACGAGAGAGCCCTGAAGGGCACCACTGATCACTGGCCTCCACCTGGACAGAGAAGGATTGACAGCTGTGTCCCTTCAGGCAGTTCCTTATCCATCCTTCTAATCTCTCTCCAGTCTGGAGATGATGAGGATGTTATGTGCCACTGTGTCAAAGGCCTTTCAGTGGTCTGGGTACATGACATTTGTTTGGTCTGCCCCCATCAACCACCGCAGTACCCCACCATAGAAGGCCACCAGATCAGTCAGACACTGCCCTTAGTGAAGCCAAGCTGGATTGTCTCAGATCACTTCATTGCTTATGCTGTAACATTGCTTCCATGAGGATCTGCTCCATGATCTTCCAAAACACAAAGGTTTGAGGCTCAATGGTCTTTATTTTCTCAGGTCTGTGTTTCTCCTCTTTTTCAGTAGGAGTGATGTTTCCTTTTTCCTGATCACCAGGGACTTCACCTGACTGCCATGAGTTTTCAAAAATAATGCATATAGTCTGCCTTTGTTATTGCAGAATATTTGGGACAGGCACAGTTCAGTCTGCAAACTGAAACATTAGTGATGGAGTGTGAGCTTCCTGAGGAGCTTCCCAGTACTTTGATTTCTCTTGACTTGTACTGCATTTTTTATACACTGAAGCTGAGGAAGTTTCTGAAAGAAAATACTGGAACATTTATACATTGGAAACATTTTATTAGTATTCAGAAGATTTGCCCTGGTTTCCAGTGGACCATCTTTATATCTGACCTTAATTTCTTCCTCTTCCAGAGAAAACAAGAGAAACTATGCTAAAGACCTGTTTAAATGGCTGAAATTACAATGGTTGATGAGGCATGCTGTTCAGCTGGGGTAATTAGAGATGGGTGAAACTATATATTCAAACTACACATTGTGCATAAAATAAGATGACTTAATTGTAGCCCTTGTTTCTGCTAGTTCATTTTTAATTACTGAAGAAATATTTAATAACCCACTCTCTGCAAAGTAGCACTTTTCTACATATAATTTCCACGCAAATCAGTGATGAATATGTATTTGCATAGAGTGCTTTCTTCTAAGACATTAAATACAAACCTGAAATTAATGAGAAATGCAGTTTAATTGCAAGTTCAGCTAGTAACCTCTGTTTTTCTTGTAGTGCTTTTACTAAATCTTTGCCATTATGTTAAAAGATCTGCATTTACACAACATAGTTACATAGTTACCTGATTACAGTAGGTCTGAATATGTACTAAATATGTCCTATTTATATTTCAGAACAAGATTTTGTGTTGTTTTGTCACAGTGGGTAATGCTGCTTATTCTGATTAAGAATGAGGACTGATAATTAAAAAACTCACTTTATTAGAAGTAAAGCTTACATGGAATAGAGGGATTTTACTTAACAGCAGGGAATGGATTTTCTGTTTTATGCTGCATGGTTTTTACTTGCAAGACTCCTGAAGAGCAGCATATTGAGTATGTGGATTAGGTGTTCGTTCTCTTTTTACTTGGCAGGAAGAATGTGACAAAGTAGAATAACTTTCTGCTGTTTTAGCAGCACCACAACAGTGTTGCAAGGATATATTTACACCAAGGAAGGAAGTTCTTGTAAATAAGTTATTTTGAGACAGGAAGGTAAAAAGAGCTAAAGATGTTGAACTATTTATTTTAACTGTTTTAATTTGCTAATTCCAACAGTTAACTCCCTACAGTGATTCCAGACATTTCATCTGCATGCAGTTTATTTTTCCTAATGTTTTCATGCCCTGTTTTAGGTTGTAGCTTGTTTTTCCTCTAAATGAAGGACCAAATGAAACCATTCTGTAAAGAAGGAATTTTTCTAGGATATTAAGAAATTTGAACAAAGATATTTCCTATTTTCTCAAAACCTATCTGATACTGGAAGACCTTTGGACGTACTTTGTACGGACTGGAAAGAAACTTTATTTGACTTTGATAAAGTTGATGTGAGGAAACCTGATCTAACTTTTTAGCATGGAATTTAATAGTCAGCAAAACATGAGGGATTTTGTTGAAGTCTTATTAGGAAGTTAGAGGGGCTCTAGTCTGAGCATGGAGTAGTTACTTTTCACCACAGTTCCTTTTTTCCTCATTATTTGGTGTGGTACAGCAGAGAAAAAGAAAAAGGAAGAAAAAAAAGCCCTCTATAGTTATTATGAGGGCAGACTAATATGGATTTTTCTATCATACTTTGCTGATATTATTACTTTATATGTCAAGGATTGTGATTGTTTAAGCTGGTTTCAGGAGGTAGGCTGTAAAGGGGTAAGTGAAAGGGAGAACGTGGTGTTACTAACTGAGGTTTTAGTCATGTGTTGTGGGAGGCTCTCTGCCTCAGGAAGCATCTGTTGCACCATGGGAACTTGTTTTGTTTTAATGATGAGACACAAGCAATAAAACACACTTATCATATGTTCACTATTTACATAGGTTTTTCCTGTTTCCTTCACTTCCCATAGCAGGTCCTACATAATTTCCTCAAGGAATCTCTCTGCAGTGTTAGAATAGGTTGATGTTTTTGAAGTATTAGTATCTTGCTGTGTGTCTGATGTCTCACCAAGCTAAAGGCACAAATGTGCAGTTGTGCGTGGGATCTCTGGAGAGATCACTTCATATTTTGCTTAAGTTTTTTTAAGGAGGTAACTGGAATTGTCACTTTATAAAAAAAGTGCAAACTGAACAAACCCCATAGAAAATCATCAACACCCTGCCCCATGCCCTTCTCCCCAAAAAATAATTTACAAAAAGACAAAAAGTACAGTAAGGAGAAGAGACTGCAGCATTGAAAGCATCAGAGAATAGCTTTTAGCAGGATGGTCAAAGCAGTTGGGACCTCAGAGATGATATGCCAAAGTGTCTGGCTTAAAAATGTTGTCTGGAGGCAAGAATCAAATAGAATCTAACTTTTGTGGGCTAAACCAGGGAAGATGATTCTCTTCTATACAGTGATTAAAGCAGGAGAAGTAGCTACCATGGCCTGGAATGATAATACTGTTATAGCACTTGGGCTGCAGTAAGTTTGACAGGGATAGGCTTCATTTTGTTCTCTGGAAATACACTCTTAGCAAGATGTTAAATGTCCTTTCAAATTCCCTTAGTATTTTGATTTTGTCATTGTCATTTATGTAATAAAAGTCCTCAAACTGGAGTTAATATTTCTGTAAACAACTTAATATTTTGGTGTCAGCTTTTTAGACAAAATTCTGCCTGTGGAAAAATATGTGCTGCAGTGGTTTAGAAATGGAGGACATTATAACTGTTTTTTTCATGACACAGGGATGGCTCCTGAGTGCATTTACATCTCACTGTGCAAGACATTCCGTTACAAACATTGGTCTTTGGAACAAGAATTTTGAGCTTTCTAACCAGTGCAGCAAATCCTTGCCCCCAAAGCTACTGGGTTACTTTGAATTCCTTAATTTGAGGAATAATAGAGGTCTTGAATAAATAGAGGTCTTTTTTGAATTGGTTTTTATTTTTTTTTTCATTCAACTGCTAAGGTATTTGTCTCCAGGCAGAGTGTGTTTTAGTCTCCTGAAGTTTTGTAAGCAGCTCTGAACGTGTCCAGACAATTTGTCTTTGCAGAGCAGGATAGGGAGCCAGGTCTTGTGTGAACACATGGATGGCGTTAGTTGACAGCTGTGCCAGTGCAGAGAAGCCCTTTGCAGAGGCAGCACGTGTTCTCCTGGGCACAGTTGCATGGAAACCTTTCCAACGTGGCTTGGAGCAGACCTGCCTCACGCCTCACCTCCTTGGAAGTGCTGAAGATAACATGAAGCTGTCTGCACCTCTTTATTTAGTCCTGCTACAATGAAGTGATCCCTTGGAAATTCTGTCTTGGCTTTGCAGAGTTTACTTTGCAGTAGATAGCTACAGTTTTGTTTTCAGCTGGAGTAACTTTTTTTGATAGAATGTGTATGTTATTTAAGATATACTTGATAATACTTTCCTGGCTGTGTCCTACGTTGTTCTTGTCATGTTTTATTGTTAATATTATTAAATATGTTTTATTTTACTTTATAGCATCTTTAGAAGCCATTTCTGTCGGGTAGGCAGTCATACCTGAATCATGGTATGTTGCAATTTAAAAGCACATCTGCCATCATAATTTAGTCAGTATGTGTGACACTGCAATAGCTGCAACAAATCTTGTAGCAAATTGATGTGAGGAAATGCACTAAAAGGCTGAAGTTGGAACTTTTGCTGATTTTTCCTTTGACGGTGTAAATATGAAGGAAATAACACTGTTTGAGGAATAGATGCTCAAGGGTGAGAGTAATACCTGGCCAGGAGATGTTACTAATTGTTCTTAAACTTGTCAGTTAGAGTCTATTTTAAGCTGATGAAACTGAAAATCATAAACTTGAGCCTTCACCCAGAACAAAATATAAACATCATGAGAGTGGTTCCTGCCGCTGTTAGTGAGTGTGGTTAATTTTACTTTTCCAGTGGCATTCTTGAAAGTATGCAATTGCTTGTTTGTCCTGAGTCTTGCAGCATCGATATTTTAACTTACTTTTCTTTCTTTTTTTTCTTTCTTTTCTTTTTTTTTTTTTTCCTTTTTCTTTTTAAGAGCATATATGTGTGTGCTGTTATAGTACTTCTGGGATCAAAACTAGTTTCAAGTCCAGGTGTGGTGTTTTTTTAATTCTGTACTTGTTTTTGGAGTAACTGCTTCGACCAATGATTATTTTTGTTTCATACAGAGTTTTTAGGCAACTTATCTTCTGCTTTCTTGGTTTCAACTTTGTAGTCTTAAAAGGACTTCTCCTTCCTGAGTAATTATGTTGGCTAAGATAATACTTAGATGTGTTTTTCTTAGAGCTTATTCTTTTAACCTCCCTATTTAGATTTATTTTTCTAACCTTTTCTTTGTATACTTAA
The DNA here is from genome assembly GCF_028551555.1 of Melozone crissalis. Classification (NCBI taxonomy): domain Eukaryota; kingdom Metazoa; phylum Chordata; class Aves; order Passeriformes; family Passerellidae; genus Melozone; species Melozone crissalis. The sequence goes on along the minus strand of NW_026535784.1, from coordinate 4,976,866 downwards.
TGACCACAGCAACAAAAGAGAGATTAGCTGCCATGACAAAGAATAGAAAAATCCTCTTTTTAACTAGAATTGTTCTGTTTTTGTCTTTCTTCAATTTAGGTCCCAGTTCTTTTTCTTAAAGAAACACTTCCATGTTAGGCCACTTTGGAAACAAAGATACAAAAGAAAGATGTTTGATGTTGTTATGCACCTCTTCCTCAGTGAATGCACTTCTCTTTGAAACACGGTGACCTCTTTCCAGATACGTGCACTGTCACTTTAGCGTTGTGACCTTGTGGTGTCAGAAGACCTCTGAGGAAGTCATCGTGGTTATTTTCTCGGGATCTGGGAGCAGTATGGGTAGGAGAGAAGAGGAGCTTTTCACTTGGAAGAAGTTCTCACTCAGAACTCAGTAGTACAACTCAGAGGTGTACTGTCTCTGCCTCTGAGCAGTAACTGTGCTGGTTACTACCTGCACGCTGCTTTCCACTTTGTGTTGACACTCCCTTTTAAAAAGAGGGCGGTAATTAAATCCTCCCGCGGCTGGCCCGTCCCGCTGGGCCCGTCCCGGTGCGCGGGGCCCGTCCCGCTGGGCCCGTCCCAGTGCGCGGGGCCCGTCCCGCTCCTGGCGATCCCGCGCAGCGGAGCCGCTCCCGAGCGCCTGCGGGCGGCGCCCTCTGCGGGCGGCGCGGCGGAACTGCAGGCGGAGGGAGCCGCGCTCGTCCCTGGGCCCGGCCCGGTGGGATGGGCAGAGCTGCCGCACCTTGGAGCTTTTTGTTTTCAGCTGGCATCTTCCTTCCCTTGACTTCTAACAATTGAGCAGTACTGTTAAGAGCTATTCAGATTTTTCTTGACAGCACCTGTAACCGAACAAAAGTTCTCATCCTTTGATATTTTACAACTTTTACTGACAACTATCAGTAAAGGTAGTAAGTTTGTACAAACAAAAGTGATCTGAGTTTTAGCTGAGAAGACTCAAAATTGGGCCAGGCCTGGATATACAATATATTCTGTCCCTCTTCAGCAACTTGATCACCTTACAACACTTGTTTTGAAAAAAAAAATGTCCCTGCCAGACATTTGGTGTCCCCGAGGACTGTGCATCATCAGTCACTGGGAAGCTGAAGAGTGAGTGCTAGCATTTACCTTAACCCCCACGTGAAAAGAGATAATCTTTACAGAAAGGGACATATAAGACATGTTTTTGCTGTATTTTTAGTATGTTACTTGCAAGTTCCTGAAGGATATTCTGGGGATGTCAGTTGACAGCAGATACTTGCAGTCTGGAGGGAAAAGGTAAGGTGGGAAAGCATCAGTTCTTTCGTGCTGTTCCATCTGTAAGACTGTACTATAATCTGGAAAGCTTTAGGGACATTAGTGGATAAGAAAATTATTTTGTTTTCTTTTTGTTTAGCTCCTGCTTTTCAGTTTAGCCTTTAATAAACATGGAGTTGAAATGAACAAGACAATCCATCTTTCATTGCATGTTGCATGACAGTTGTAGAATTTGGCAGCTTCATTGTAGAATTGCTAATATGGGAAGTATTCAGAGTTCCCACTTGGATGATGGAATGTGCAACAGATATTTTTACATTTCCATACAGTTACAACATACAGTCCTGTGCTTATTAAACCTTTTTACTGTTGCTGATCCATGGTTTTTCAGAAGATCTGTAATTGCCTTTGCCCCAACAGGCTGCTATTTTCAGTTCTCACATATTTCATAAGTTTCTCATATATTTCTCATGTATATGCATGTGTGTGCATGTATATATTTATATATCTCAATTTATGCCATTCTTATACACATGGGGAAAAGGAGCTAAAAATGCTTATGCAGCTTGTATGGGCTAAATGGAACTATTCTAGTAGTCAAAAGGCTTTACAAAATTAATGTCTGACAATCAGAAAAAGTTTTGAAGTAATAGTTAAAAGCAAGAGGATTTACCTCCAATCAGTGTTTTGACACTATGGCTCTGTGGTTTGTTTAAGGAGGGCAAACTAGTATGTTGTCCCAAATCCATCAGTTAGGGGAGAAATGTGAATCCATTCATAATTTGAGATTCCCTCATATTCTAGTAAAAATATTTTAGTTAGGGAGAATTTGCACATTAAGTTAGGGGGAATTGCATATTTCTTGCGTATTTCTGCTATTGTATACTCTGCCTTTTTATTAAGAGTTAATAATATTATTTAATGTTGGCTACTTTTCAGTGTCTCCTGCAGTTTCTGAATGGTATACTCTGTAGGTTTGTTGGAAATGGAGTCTTTGTGGGATGCTCTGCACTTGAATTATTACCTGGACTGAATTTTAAGAATCGAGTTCTTTTGCAGTGCATCACTAGCATGGCTTTCTTCCTCACCTCTCTTGAAGTGGTGATGACATGTGATCAGCTGTATAAAAGGCTGTTTTTTGACTTGGCTGTCATGACTATCTGTAGCTGGTTTTGTTGGAGCAGCTTCATTAAACTTCATGAGCAGAGGAAAGCAAGCTGTCTACTGTGGAAGGTTACTTGGTTTTCTGGTACTGTTAGAACCAGATACTTGTTTTCTAATACTACTCCTAAGGTCTTCACCCACAGAGACTGTTCATGTAATGCCTTCAGGGACTGATACTTATGAAAGGTTTCCACTATTAATGGGAGATCATTTGCCAACGAGTATTCCAACATGCCTTTATGAAATAAAAAAACTGAATGTATTTTGCAGTTCTGTGGCTTTTCTTGGGTATGTATTTGGAGAACTGTTTGTAGCGACTTGTGGAATACCGATACAACACTGCCATCATAAAATTGTATCACAGAACCATGGAATGGTTTGTGTTGGAAGAGACCTTAAAGATCATTTGATTCCAGCTTCCCTGTTGTAGGCAGGGACATCTTGCACTAGCTCAGGTTGCTCAGAGCCCGATCCAGCCTGGCCTTGAATGCTGCCAGGGATGGGGCATTTACAGCTTCTCTGCACAACATGTGCCAGTGCTGCACCACCCACTCTGTATGTCATGGTTGCATGATATTCCTTTCTATAATGTTTGCTAAAAGGCTTCCTATTAATTACTGAAAATGAAGCAGCTTTATGTAATGCTTCTGTGCTTGGAGTGTAACCACTGAGGAATGATTAGCAAGCAGAAAATTGGCCCTCAGATGACTTCTGTTTTTTAATTTGATGAATAGAAGTCAAATTTTTGTTGTCTAATCAAAAGACTTTAATACTACTTGGTAAACAGCTTACTCTCATCCCTCAGGCAGTTGCATTTAACTGGTATGGCAGGATTCAGGTATTACTCATCCAAAAATGACTGGCACACTTTCAAATCTTACATGGCCTTGTTTTCAAGGAGGGGAAGCTGGTTAAATGTCATCAGAGTAGAGAAGTGTACAGCGTGACTGTGTGGTGTGTTCCTGTAATCACTGTAAATCTGAGGCATACTAATGATTTTCAACTCAGTGCAGTAACAACTGCATTGTCAGTTTTTCTAGGATTTAATAATTGTGAAAAACAAATCTTGTAAGAGGGTTTACCTTACCTTCTGAGTCTTTGATGCAGAAAACTCAGATCAATTCTCTGCTGCTTGCAAGGGGAAGAAATGGGAAAGACTCTACCTGATTTCTGTGCAGTTTCTCTTCAGAAATCATTGTTTAGGCATTTAAGATTATGTTTTTCTCTTTTCTTCAGTTTCTAAGGGAAGATATGCAATACAAGGATGCCTCAAATAAACATAGTCACTTGCACAGAGAAGACAAGCATATCACCATTGAGGATCTGTGGAAACGCTGGAAAACATCTGAAGGTAGGTAAAGAAGTGTAGCTGAAAATGGCATCGGTAAAATTCAACAATTTTTCCACCAAGTATAGAGTAGTGAATGAATGACCTCTTGAAGCATCTTCATCAGTCTGTTTTGACACTGTTATTTATAGGCACACATAAATCTGATTAAGAACTCAGCTAGAGGTAATTTCCTCTTCATGTGCTTTGTGTATTGTAAACTAAGTAAACTAAGATAGTTTACATGAGGTTGTAATTTATCAAGGTGATGGTGCAAGTGCTGAATTCCAGATTAGCATGTTTTTGGTTTAATAAACCCTAAGAGTTCCTCCCAAGCTATTTAAATTTTTTAATATAGTATTAAGTGGAAAATTCAATGCACTTTCACTTTGATTTCGATTTTATTTGAGCTGCAAAGATCTAGAATTCTTAGTCCAAAGAATTTTTGAAAAATCTTCTTTACCATGGGATACAGTAAAATGCATTGACAACCCAACACCATCAGCCCTCCCTCACTTTTATTTAAATGAAATAAGTAAGTTGAGCCAACTATTCCAAGTATCAAAGGACAGTATTTGATCAGCACAGTGTTCATTGCCAAATATGTCCCAGGATATAGTGATTAAAAAAGAGATCTGAAATGTTAGAATTGTTAGGAGAAAAATACCTGACTTCCTCAGCCCCTTCCCCACCCCAGCCCTCATTCCAAAGGTGTTGTGCTGTCCTGGCTGTGGCCAGGCCAGGATTAATTTTCAGCAGCAGTCAGGAGGGGGCATGGCTGCAGCCAGGGTGTTATCCTACACCTGCACCCCACGTCATTGCTGGGAGCTGGAACTGGAGTGTCTCTCTGTGCCAGGGAGAGGAGATTCATTCTGGTGGAGAAATATGGGGAACGGACCCATCTGGTATTTGTTTATTGTCAGGGGCTTTCCATGTGAGTAGTTTAGTTTTCTTATACCTTTTGTCATTGTATTGTTGCTCTTATTGTTAATTTTCTTATCTCATTGCTGTTTCCAGTAAATTGTTCCTATCTCGATTTGTGATCTTTACCCTTTGTGCCTCCAATTGGAGGGGGAGGGCAAACTGCACATGTTTGTAAAAGGACTGCTAAATTTGAGAATACCTAAACCACAGCTTGTTCTAATAGTGAGCATAGAGAGATCTAAAACTTAGTATGGGTCAAACAACTGAAAGTAAGAGCAGGAGGGGAATGAATCCAGGAATATGGCCTTGGTTCATTCTGCTAATGCAGGAAGTCACTTAACTGCACTCTGAGGTAATGCATGGAGTGTTTGGAATGTAGTAAATGTTCTGTTTTAACCAGTAACTTTTGGCCTTATCTCTTCAAATATTCCTTAAATACTTATTAACTGAAGATCCTGTTCCCTGAAAGTATTGCAACTAAATTATCAGAAAAAATTATTTCCTCAAAACTGTAGGTGTAAGTCACGAGTAACTGTTAAAAATTTAGGCTATAGTGATTCTAGAAGTATAGTTCGTCTGTTGTGTATATCTTTATTCCAGTGTTCTTGAATGTAGCAAGTAAGACTCAAAAGACTTGGAGAGGAATGTCTCATCTCATTGTGTCTGCTTATAGTGGCTTTATGTGTGTATCCTGCTGAGAGAACTAAAATTGCACCAGAGGGGAGACCCTTAGAATGAGACTCCTGAGCAGTGTTACCAGTGGTCTGCTGACTGTTAGAAAGCATGAAGCCCCTCAGAAAATGAACTACTTTAATTTGATTTTAGGTAACATGGAATATGTTGCCATTCCTTTATATGTTTTAGGAATTTTTGATTTATTTGTTATATGTGCCACTAGTTTATAGAAATTCACCAGCATTAAGCAAGAGGATGGGAGGTAGTGCAAATGATAATATCAGTAATTTGAGACTTTTAAGCAATCTGCTGAGGTATCTGTGTGAGAATTGCCAACTCTATTGCTCCTGACAGTATATACAGAAACATCTTCAGGGTCTACTGCTGCGTAGTTTATGCTGAGTAGAATTTGCCTATTCTTTGCCATAAAGCTTGCTTTATGTGGATGTTTGTCTTAAATATTTGTCAAATAGTTCAAAGGTGTTCTTTGTTTAACATATTGGTGGTGCAAGGCAGATAAGATGTGAGGGAAGAAAGCAAAAAAAGGTCATTGCTGTTTGATGTCTCCTTTTAGGACTAAGGAAAGTAGAGGTTGCTTTTAAATAATTGATTGAAAAGGATTTTATACACTGAATGTAACGCTGAGAATTGGCTGCATTCAAAGCTCTAAAAATTGCCTAATAAAAGAAGGGGCTTCAGAATACTGCTTTTTGGTATTTCTGGCACTGGGCAGGTTTTTGATGTCCCTGCCTGGTGCAGAATCCTTAAGGCACAGTCTAGGCTGGTGCAAATTAAAGGAAGTTCAAGGATGTTACAGGTTTTACCTGCATGGCAGGAGTCATATCATAGCTTGAATCAGCATCTAGCCTCTTGTTGCTGTGTTGCCACTCAGTTTAAAGGACTCCTTTGGTACAAAACAAGACTATAATTTACTTTAGTTAGAATGTGCTTTTTTTGACCTTTGAATTTTTTAAAATCTAATTCTACAGACTGCTCTGTTTAGAGGAGTGACTAGGAACTATCATAGCTGTTTAAAATGTAGAAAACACTTCTCTCTGAGAGTCTTCTGACTTCTATTACTGTTGTTACTTTTCTTTCAATGTAAATGCCTGTATATGTGCTTGTTGTATGGTATTCTTTGTCTCCTCTTCAAATAAGCAGTATTATACATGTACTGCAGAGCCTTTCAGCTATTCACAAGTAACAAACTTAATAGCTACTGTTAGGTTAATATCAAAGGTGTAGTATTTTTTCTGCAAAGGCCTTGAAGAGGTAGTAGTTTTGAGTGTGGAAAAGGGGACAGATGAACATTTGTTCATCTGTTCATCAGTATTTATTGATGTCTGAATAGCAGTCTTTGTACAATTATCTCTGGAAATTCTCTCACTCAGTAGCACCTGCTGTCTCTCTTTGCCCTTGTAATGGGCTGTGGTTGTGTGAATTTGCTGTCTGAAGAGCAGGGTGTAGGTATTTAGTCTCAGTAGCAAGAGGGCTGTAAGATCAGTCCAGAGCCTTCAGCTGGGTGGTTCTCTGACCTGTCTCAGAGAGTAGGGCTGGATGCTGCATCCTTAGTGATGCAGAATTGTCCCTTGGGACTTGATTTTGTAGCCAAGTAAAAACTGTTCAAGTCAAACCTGGAGCTCATGAATGCTTGGCTATTGTCAGACTAATTTGAATCCTATCAAAACCTAGTTGTTACAAACAGCCTAAAAAAAAAAGTTCTTTTTTTTACCATTATGGCATATTTGAGCTTTAATGTATAGTATCTACTATGGACTGCCCTATAATAAAAAAAACCTTCTTGCCTTCTATGCGTACCTTTTTTACACTTTAATTCTCTTTCTCTCTTTGTGGAAAACAGGAGGTGAACTAAAGTCTGGTACAGTATTTATTAGGGTAAAAAGCTACAAAAATGGCTTTATATTTGGATGTGTGATCACCTGTTATATTCTGATGTACTGCTGCACAAGTGTTCTTGCAGCAACTGGGACTAAACTGTATACCTCAAACATGTTGTGGTTGCCTTGCTCTCTAATCATTTGCTGTCTCAGGTTTTAAATATCTGGAGGTTGGAAATGAATGCAAGCAGGGCTTGGCTAAGGATGAGTTAGTTACATAATGCTGCATACTGCTGATGTTACTGCTGAAGGTCGTAGAAACTAAGTTTTGAATCCTTTTGTGTGATATGAGAAATTTAACATGATGATAAATGTAACACAAGAAACTGATAAATAGCCTGACCTTTTAATTACTGTGGGTTAATAATGAGAAACTTTCATACAGGCCCAGTTAAAGTTACTTTTGCTGTCTTCACCTTCAGGTATGTTGGTAGAAGAGTTGAAAAGAAGTAGAAAAAACCCCCCAAACTCAAACTTGTGGTCTGAATATAATAGCTGATGGAGGGCTAGAGACTGAGTACTGCTCTTCTATACCTGCCTGCCCAAAGCATGTTGCTGACATCCTCTCTCTGAAGGCATCTCTTTGTAAAAAGAGTTGTGAGAGAGAAGAATGTTATAATTACTCTGTAATGCTATATGCATTTAACTTAGAGTAATTGTGGATTGCTACTCTGCTGTCTGAAGTATACTGCTTTCTTTTTTGGTGATAAACTAAGGAAAAATTACAGCCTCAGCTAATTGGTGTGAGTTGGCACCTTGTAATTGGCGGTGCTGATCAAGATGAGTTTCAGCTGCCTTGCTTGCCCTTCAGTACACCTGGTCCTGGTGTATATCACACTTGCCTCGTGTCATGTTTCAGTGCTTCTCGTGGAGAAGGGCCAGTTTGCTTTTCAGTACTTTATGCTGTTGCAGAACAAACATATCTGTATGTCATGAAGTCTTAGTGGAGACAAGTCAAGTAATACTCCTGACCAACACATGGTGTATGGAAGTTAACAACAAAAAGAAGCAGTCTGAATGTTTTCACTGATTGATAGCATAGGAAAGTAAGAACAGTGTAGTTTAGAGTCTGAGTCCACCTGAAAAATTTGGGGATCTGGGGGCACTGACACTGGACTTCTGTGAATGAAGAATTAGTTTACATAATAAATCTAAATTTCTTGCAAAATATGTATGTGAAAAGAGATTCAGATGTTGACATCCCAGAGTAAGAGATAACAGTATATATTCATAGCTTAAATGGTTGAGTGGTCAGTTAAAGGACACAACACAAATAAAGAAGGTAATTGATGTTATTTTTAATAAATGAGTAACAGTGTAAGAGTACAGAGAGTACAAGTTTCAGTTCTAGTTTAGGATTGACTGTGGTTACTTCTTTTTGCAGTTTCTGTACTAATGGAGGTATCTGGTACAGTGACAATAATGAATAATAAAGTGCTTTTTCCAGAGTGTAACTGATCTGTTTGGGAAAATTTCATGGATAGTCTATTAAGAAAACATCACACCAGTCTAAGCAGTGCAACAGATGTGATTTGCTCTATGGTAAACCACTTAAATGTGTAGCTAATTCCTTTCAGGATAATGTTTAGTCTTACCACTGGATTATAGAAACCTATAAATTTATGTAAAATTTGGCAGAGTGTCTACAAAATTCTTTCATCAGTAGAAGTGAAAAGTCTCAATGGTATTTTTAACCCTTGCCCGTGCTTACAAACTCAGTGAATTGTGTAGCTTCTGAAATGGAGTGTTCTGTAGTGTCAGTGATAGTCTGTAGTGTGCAGTGGCCTTTTTAGGTGGCTTTTTCTCATGTCACAACAAAACAATGCTTTTAGTTTGGATCAGTCGTGAACATATTTCTAGAATGCAGTTAAGGTGATATCTTTCTGGAGGATTTTACCACTGTTTTGATACTTGTAATGACCAGCCAAATGACTTTGAATGATTTGTAAATTGGATTGCTTATTATTCACATAACAGTGTTAAGAGTTTTTGCAATGGGGAAACTACCTATTTATAAATGGAGCCCAGATATTTTGCATAAAATCTTAGAGTAATGTGGTAAATTGTAATATTGTAATATGACAAAACCAAGTCTGTGTCAAATCAATACCTGACTGTAGCTTACAGGGACAGAAGGAAATGGGACAGCAGACTGGGGAGGTTGTGTAGCCATTCATATGGATGGATTACAAGAGGTTTGTACTGAGTTTGTTTTTGAAGCTGTGAGTCTGTGAAATGTGTTCTGTCTCCACCTATCAGGAATGATAATAATCCTAAAATGTTTAAGCTTATTTTGCAGCTGTGCTAGTGTGGACAAGAGACCTAGAAGTCCTTATTTCATTTACAGTGTGAACTGAAATATGAATTTGAACTCATAAAAATTTCCATTGCCTGCAGCTTTACCTGTCAAGCTTTCAGCAGTGCTTCCTAAAGGATTATTGTCAAAAGTCACCACTGAGAATGTGTCCTATCATCTGTGCCTAGCACTGTCACATGGAAGTAGTGCTAGATAGAGAAATGTTCAAAAAACCCTCAATTTTTCATTTGAATACGTCTGTCCAGAAAGAGACCATCCCTGTTTCTTTCCTATGCAGACAGACTTTTGCAGACTATAAATGGAGTGAAAAATTTCCCTTCAGTTTTGTCAGTGAAGCTGCAAACTGCAGCAGCTGCTCTGTAAGGGACAGAAATGTGATTTTTTCTTTTTTTTTTGGTAGTATCTGTGGGTAGTATTTTCTTAGCACATCTGTAGCTATGAATGTTTGTGTACAGTATTGCTTTTATTAAGGAAAATTGTTAATTATTCTCTACATTATTAGTATTTTTTTGTAAAGTATTTTTGCATGTTATTCCACTTTTCTTGGGCATGTTTGAGGGAGATTTAATAGCTTTCCTGTTACATTTCTTCTGTCTTTTGGTGTTTTCTTTCAGTCTCCTCTCTCCTTCTCTTGTCAGCTCCTATTTTGTGGTTAGAAGGCATGAGCCTCTAAGAAAATTCTTGTCAAAATAAGTTCTTGAGGCATCATCCTGGGGAAGATCTTGGTACATTGCCTCAAGTGGTTACAGCACCAGCTGATGAGTGTTTAGTTCTGCAAGGGTAGTGAGCACAAAGGGGCTGGAATCACTTTAAGGAGTTGAAAGTCACAAGATGCTGTCCTGATTGAAACTAAAGCAAACGACTCAATTGTTCTGTGAAAGTTTTAGTAAAGAAATACTTCTATTGGTTCCATGCTTGTTTATTTATAGTTTGCCTAGGCTTTCACAGGGGAGCATGTAATGAAAAAGGCAAAATGCCAGAAACACCTTGGTAATGCTAATTTTTCTGGAATTATATTTGCCTAAGCTCTTCTGGTTATTGTAACCTGCTTTTCTACTGCTTGTCTTCTAAGCTGTTGATTTTTTAGTAAAAACCTAAGGTAATTGAATTCTTCTTGCAGTTCATAACTGGACTCAAGAGGACACTCTTCAGTGGCTCTCAGATTTTGTTGAATTGCCCCAATATGAAAAGAATTTTAGAGACAGCAATGTCAATGGAACAACACTTCCCAGGTAAATATATCTTCTGGATTAGTTTCAAATAATTCCCCATAGGTTGCTACATTAGTTTAAGTGGTAGGAGCAACTATGTGAACCTAAAGTCTAGCAAGGTACAGTCAAATGCAGGAAAAGAGAAGTGTCCTTGTAGTTTTGAAGAGGTGGCTGCAGTTTTTTTTCTGCCAGAATATTTCAAAATGCAACTTCCCTAAAAGTTTTATTTCTTTCTGTGGGCCTTATCAAAGGTCACATAATTCTATGTGGTAGCAAACTTCCTTTTGAACATCTTCTGATTTATTGTATGGGTATATGCTGCTATGTAACTCTAAAATACCTTACCTGGGGCATAAATACCACACCTGAGCATTGCATGTATTTAGGAGTTGGTGTCACAAGTCTGTGAATATACCTTTAACTGTACAGAATGGGTTTATTTAATGATTTTTTTCCAGAAAGAAAAGAATAGTTAAATGACTTTATTTTCTTTTTTTGCCACATGCTGATATGCATTTCTATAGCATTACTGCTGTATTGTATTTCTCAATTGCATAGCTGTAATCTGTGTAACTGTGGGAAATGCTACTGATGTCTTTTTTGCATAGAGTGATTTTGAATATAGTTTATGGAATAGGTAACATTTTGTCTTGTCATTAACAGGATAGCAGTAAATGAACATGCTTTCATGATCTCTCACTTGAAAATAATTGACCGGAGTCACAGACAGAAGCTTCAGCTTAAAGCCTTGGATGTTGTTTTGTTTGGACCTCTCACTCGTTAGTAACTTTTTGGAGTTTTTTTCTTATCTCTTGATTGTAGGAATTCAACAGAACATATTTTCCATGACACTTGATAGTGTAGATAGGACAGCTTATCTATTTTGTGGATGTGCTGATGAATTGCTTGGCATGCGTTGTGGAACTCTGCAATGAATTAAAAAAAGTTATTTATGTGCTGTGAGCAGAACAAAGGTTCACTTCTGTGTGTAAGATCGTGTAGAAATTTTAGTATAACCTCACTTGACAGATGGGTGTTGGCTTTTGTGTCACAAGACGTGTCCTCTAAATATTTTTGACTGTTTAAATTGCATTTATGGCTAAGGTTACATTCATTTCTCGGTTAGCTTGGACAGTACAGCTGGGATGCTGAAATGAGAGGGGATGACTTTCCCCAAGAAGAAAAAATGAGATGGTGATGCAAATCCAACACCTGTGTTTTGTGCATACCTGAGTTTAAGTGCAGTTAAATTTAATGCAGGAGTTCCACATCTGACCCATTTTACCATATGCAGCCATGTCCATAGCTCATCACCGGTGCTCTGCATGCCTGCTTGTACACAGTTACAGCTCTGCTCTGGTGCTGTGCATGTCAGGTGCTCCTGAGCTACTCAGGCCAGATCTGAGCTGGAGTCACTTTGTGTTAGACCTTTAATGCTCACAGAAACTGTCTTTACAGAGGTGCAAGTGACTTTAAAATTTGTACTAACAAAGATGTATTATGTGAATCTTGAATCTGATAATTTGACAATCCAACTTTTAAAAAGTGCTGCTGTTACCATTTTGATTTTTCCCAAGTGCATTTTTAACTTAGCATAGGGTATTTAAGAGGGTGCAGACTGGAAAGAACTTGCTCAAATCTAATTACACCTCCTACTGGCCTGATGCAGTTGTGGAACTCTATTTTAACTCTAAATAAAGGTACTGAGTATGTACTGTGAAGGGGTTTAGTAAGCTTTTCTCAGTCTAATGAATGTTTTAGTATAGATGAAATAAATTTTATTAGAGCAGACCTGCTTATGTTGTATGAAAATGCTGTGGAATACATTTGAAAAGGTAGTTGTTGGAAGTGGTTTGAGATAAATGAGCTAGAATTCTGTTTAGCATTAGGTTCTGTCACCTTTTAGGCTGGGGAGAGGGGGGGAAGGCCTTAATCTGTTGTCTGTATCAATGAACTAGTTAATGATGGTGTTGTTCTCTGCACAGGTCCCCCTCACAACTGGATGAAGGATTTTATATTAACAGTTTCTATAGTTATTGGTTTTGGAGGCTGCTGGTTTGCATATACACAGAACAGAACCTCAAGAGAACATATCACAAAAATGATGAAGGACTTAGAAAGTCTCCAAACAGCAGAGCAAAGTCTTCTTGACTTGCAGGAAAGGTATAAAACCTAAAAGAAAAAAAAAGTTGTCCTTTTGTTTTGAGGTTAAGCACAAATGCAGATCCTTTACAGTCTTATGTTTTTTGCATTAACTGCTTTTGGATTGTGTTCATCTTCCCTTTGCATGGAAATTGTGATTTCAGTGGTGCTGATTTCTTGGGTAGAGATTGCTCCTGGATATTTTAGCAGGCAATACAAACTTGTGGATGAAGGTAGAGAATAGAGGCTGAGGTTTTCCTACAGATTTACATGTATGTATTGTTGTTTTCATATAATTACAGTTTATTTTAAATAGTTACATACATGGGAATGAGAACACCTTTTCTCTTTTTAAGCTTTTAAGATTGAAACAGACCTGAGCTGTTTAGTTTCTATTGCATATATAGCAGCGTGAAAGCTGATAGTCTGTGGTGCACCTGTAACACAGTTGTCTATAGAGATTTGTATTATGATACTACACTTTTAATGACAGTTCACTTAAAGTTTGGGTATTTTGCCTGGCATGGATATCACGTTGTGTGATGTAATTGCTGCTGATTCATGAAGCTTGCAGAGTCTTTATTATCACAGAGTGGTTGAGGTTGGAAGAGACTTCTGGAGTTCATCTTGTCCAGCCCCTCCTGCTCAAGCAGGTCCATCTAGAACAGGTTGCCTAGGACCATGTGCAGGTGGCTTCTGAATATGTCCAAGGATGGAGACTCCACCACCTCTCTGGGCAACCTGTGCCAGTGTTCAGTCACTCTCATGGTGAAAGTGTTTCCTGATGTTCAGATGGAACTTCATGTGCTTTGGTTTGTGCCCGTTGCCCTGTTGCTGGATGCATTTTGTTATCCTGAGGACTACAACTTTTAACAAATATGCTGTATATTTTCTCATATTTTTTGTTCAATTCTGAAGGCTTGAGAAGGCACAAGAAGAGAATAGAAACGTTGCTGTTGAAAAGCAAAATCTGGAGCGCAAAATGATGGATGAGATCAATGATGCAAAACGTGAAGCTCATCGCCTCAGGGAATTGAGAGAGGGAGCTGAATGTGAGCTCAGCAGGCTCAAATATGCAGAGGAAGAGTTAGTACAGGTATCTGCCAGCTGTTAATAAATGTAGTGTTGACTTTAAATTGGTCCTAGTTTTATTAGATCCTCAGTAGTGTTTAAAACAGCATTCCCCAAATGCTGGATTTGAATGGAAAAATTCTAAGAGTTCTTAATGATTGTCAGTCATGCCATTATCTAGTAAAATAATCCTGAAAATATTAGAAGCTGTAAACTTTGTATATTAGCTTATCATAATATTTTGGGATTCACAGAAAAAAAATACACAAAAGCTCTTTTTATCTTGTTATTAGAAGAGAGAGAGTAGCTTTGTTTCATCTGAGCAGCAATAAACTTGGATTTTTTGTACTAAAAAAATTATCATCTTACAAAAATATTTAAACTTTGAATTAGGAACTATATAGCATTGGAAAAAATATGGAAGACCATATGCTAGATTTCAGAGCTGCCAGATCTGCATACCTGACAACAACCAGCACACACCAAAACTCTGTCAAGCTTTGCTATTTTGCTGTGGGCTATAAAGGTGCTTATAATTCACCTGTTAGTTCTAATTATGCTTTTGGTGACACTTTCATTTCTTCTTGATTGCTAGGTTCGTATGGCTTTAAAAAAGGCTGAGAAGGAGTTTGAGTTGAGAAGTAATTGGTCTGTTCCTGAAGCTTTGCAGAAGTGGCTTCAGTTAACACACGAAGTTGAAGTACAATATTACAATATCAAAAGACAGCATGCAGAAATGCAATTAGCAATTGCTAAAGATGAGGTAATAAATTATTCTTCAGCTACTTAAAAATTTTTCTGATCTGTTGCTAGAGATATGAAATAGTAAACACAAAGCAGATAAGCATTTGTGTTTTTTCTCTGAATTGTTGTTTGCTACATGTCAATATTGCTAATGTTTTGTCATCTGTTAAGTATATTACTAGTTTTATGCATTTCACTTTACTTTGCTTTTTAGGCAGAAAAGATAAAAAAGAAGAGAAGCACTGTATTTGGAACACTACATGTTGCACACAGCTCCTCCCTGGATGAAGTGGACCATAAAATTCTTGAAGCAAAGTAAGAGGGTTACTGGGAGAGGATGCATATTCTTTTGTGATTATTTGCTTCTGGAACAGAACTCCCGGAGAGTTACGGAATTGAGTGTCTTAGTGGTTTTGCCCTTTACAAAAGCAATTTAAAAAATACTAAAATGTGAATATTTCAACAGCTGTAATGGTTCTTCTGGTGTGCTGAACTGAATGTGTTGCTTTGCTTTATCAATAAGTACAGTGTATATAATTTTAATATGTGCCTTTTTCAGGAAAGCACTCTCTGAGTTGACGACGTGTTTGCGGGAGCGTCTTTATCGATGGCAGCAGATTGAGAAGATTTGTGGGTTTCAAATCGCACACAATTCTGGGCTACCAAGCTTGACCTCCTCTCTCTACTCTGATCACAGCTGGGTAGTTATGCCTCGAGTTTCCATTCCTCCCTACCCCATTGCAGGGGGAGTTGATGACTTAGATGAAGACACTCCTCCAATAGTTTCACAGTTTCATGGTAAGTGATGAGCTCAGTAAAAAGAAAGGGGAAAAATTGTGGGACATGGGATTTTCAAGTCAGGTGGGAGAAGAGTACTGAAATCAAACAGGATTAGATCAAAGTCAAAAAGACCAAAATTCTATGTAGGATTTCAGATACTAGCTCCAGTGGGACTTAAATGGCAAAGTGGGTTTTGCACTAAAGATAACATGAAGAAAAAGCCTCTCTTTTGTTTCAGTGGGGGAGTGGGGCAAATTCAGCTAAGGTTTTGAAAGTGGTTGTCAACCTTGGATTGCTACTTAAACAAAAGTTTGTAATGAATCATTCTGAGTTTGTTAGCTCAGATGGAAGGGATGAGGTTAGTCCAGGGTTCCTTGAGCTATGAGAAAGATCACATCCTTTGGGAGGCCGCATGCTACATAGCCTTGTGCACATTCTTTAGTGGTTGGAACAAAATCCTGTTGTTGTTCAAGGGAAGCTTTCAGACAGAATGTTTGTGTTTGGATACAGTGGGTTGGTTGTTTGAGTGTCCGTTGGAGAGGCAGAGTTCTGGAGGGAGAGAAGTCCAGCTTTGGTTAAACTATGATCAGAAGAAATACAGTGGGGATTCAGACCACCCTTGCATCATGAGTCATTGTGTCAGAACAAGAGCCTGCTTCATGGAGCTTGTGATTAACTGGACTCCAGAGGCAAATCGAAAAGATGAGCTCCCATGCAGTTATTCAAACAAGCTGTTTGAAGCTGAGGAATGAGTAGAAAGGAAAACTGTCATGTGGCTACATTTTTCTTCCAGGGCTGGGATTCTCAGAAGAAATTCAAACTGTATTTTAAAATAGCATAAGGTCGCCACTTTGCTGGCTTTACTTGGTATGCCTTGGGCACTGGTTTTTCTTCTTAATGTACCAACCTTTTTTTCTGCAGACCACAGTGAAAAGTTCATTAATCCTCTTGCAACTTACTGCAAGTTCTGATCACTTTTAAGGAATACTGTTTCTCTAGTTGTCTTCAGTGCAAATACTTTGATTTAAACCCTAGCAACAAATTTATTGGAGACCCAATGAAATATGGATTCCTAGAGTTAAGCACCCAATTCTGTATTGAGAAGCCTGTGGTCTGATTTCAAAATGAAGAGCTCCATTTATTGTCATGATTTTCCAGATGGTCTAAAATGACAACACTTGGATATGTGTAAAAAACTTCAGACTTGTGAGTTGTTTTAGTCACTCTTCTCATTTAACTCTTGCTTAGAAGTGAAGCCAGAGAAGAAAGTGCAGTTGATTCAAAGGAATTACAATTAGAAAAGGACTGTACTGTTTGTAAGAGCATACTTAGCTGAAACTTTACTGTATGAGGAAAATATGCTAAATGATCTGTTGTTGAAACTAGTGTTGAGGAGTCAAATTATTGTAGGTTAGTTCAGTAAATACTGAATTATTGCCATCCTTTAGACAAAAATATCAAATACACACGAGGAAGGACAGAAGCATAATGGCTTGTCTTGGTCATGAGGCTTCAGGCAAAATGCGCTGTGCAGGAGGTCACTTAAGAAAGGGGCTATTTCCATCACTGGATCTAAAGTGGACTGGGATATTGCCTGGCCCCAGCATCCTTTGGACTCATAAACAAAATTTGAAGTGACAAAATTTGAAGTCTGTTGGACAGGCTTCTTTGTGCCGGAGCAATTGCGTTGATAGGCGTATATGGTGTCAAGTAATAGAGCTGTTTGATCAATCTCAAGTTGAAGAACAAAAATGGATTGAGAAATAGTGTCTGACACTGGAAAAAAGTCCTTGCAGCTGGAAGGTAGTAGTGAAACTTCTATTTTTCCATTGACTCATTAGGATTCAGCTGGTTCCTTGATTTAGTGAACTTCATTTGCACTGGAAAATTCTACATGTTCAATTGTCATAGCTGACTTCTTCATATCCCGGTGTATATACGCCTACAAAGGATCAAAATGCTTGTTACTTCTCTGAAAATTCACCGATGGTGCAATCTTGGTTTTTTTTTTTTTGTTCGGTTGGTTTTTTGTTTCTTTGTTTGTTTTGGGTTTTTTTTTTTTTAATGCCAGTAAGTAGGATGGTATCTGATCTACCTGGACCTGTAGCAAAATTTCCTAGAGAGATTCTTGCTCTCTTATCTCAATTCACATTTGCTCTTTGAGGATTTTTTTTTTGTAATTACACAAGATAATTTTTGAGCTCCTAACATGCTTTTACGGTCAGTAGTTAAGTAAGTAACTGCATCTTTTAGTAAGTACTGTTTAGATTTCCTGTACTAAAAGAGAGTGGACAACTTGTCCTTTTCTGAGATTCCAGGAAGGGAAACTGTAGCTTATATGATGATAAACTGGCATTGCAGAAAATAAAATGTATTTTGTCAGGCTAGACATCCTGGTCTACAGAAATAATTGAAGGGATTTTTAGCGTGTTGTGGTTGCTAAACAATTTTGAACACCAGTAAAGGTCTGGTGTATCTTACATAAGCAGTGTTGCATTCCATGGGACAGTTTGAGGAGGGGTGTGAAAATCCTGAGACTTGTAACAGCTAGCCTGGAAAGAGGTCTGTAGATTTTTTTCTGTACAAGTATTGCTGCCTAATAATCTTTTGAAGGAGGAATTGGATTAAGAACATTTGAGTTTATCACTTCCTGTTGGGTACTTTGCTGATGAAGTCTTGCGTGGCTGTCTCCACCCATTCTTAGTATTTTTCCTTCCAGAAATTCATAGTTAGCCTGGCAACAGACAATGTTATCTAAAAGAAAGTTCTTGATCTTAAAGTTAGGTTGAATTATGTAATTTCTGTCAAGTTGTGTAAATGAAATTGGTCTTCTCTATCTAGCCTATTTTTCAAGTAGTGTAGTGTATATCAGTTGGCTGTTTGGCTAGTCGTACCTACATTGCAAAACTTTTACATTTTTTTCTAACCTCCAAATCACCACACAAAATACAGGACATTGTGTAACATACTAATTTCAGCACTGCTGTTTTTAGTTTATGAAGGGTTGGGAGTTTCAGTAGAATCTTTCTTTTTGTTCTCAAGAGAGCACAGTGAGCCAGAGCTTTGGTGTACTTGGTCAGGGTAGTATTTGGCAGGCACAAAATCTCTGCAGTTGCATCTTGATTAGCTGCTTCATCTAACTGTAGAATGTGTGAGGTGTGTCAGTCTTTGTTCCTCTGAAACTGTCAAGCAATGTCAAAGTTGTTTAAAAGTCACTGTCGCCGAAGCAGATACCTGCTACTTAGTCTTCAGAGTAGATACTGTTAACATCAATGTCACTTGGAGGGTTTTGGTTTGCTTTTTCTCTGTCTCAGGGTCCATTGTAAAAGCTCCCAGCACTCTGGCAAGAAGCAGTAGCTTGTGTAGATCAAGACGCAGTGTTGTGCCATCATCTCCACAGTCTCAGCACGCTCTGCACTCCCCTGACCCTGACATCCTCTCTGTGTCGAGCTGCCCAGCTCTCTATCGAACTGAAGAGGAGGAGGAAGCCATTTACTTCTCTGCTGATAAACAATGGTACGGAGATTAGCAAACAGCACTTGCAACTCTTGATAGGATTATTGAGACTAACAGTTTAGAATTAGAGGTTAAACCAAGCCAAAAGTTAAAGTAATCTGTAGGATGATATAAATTAATATAGTCTACGTGGAGCAGAGAGTTCTTGTCTGGTATGTGTATGTAAATAGCTAGCATGTCATGTACAGTTAAGTAATGTTACAATCCAGGGTGCACTGAACTAACCCTGATTCTCCATTACAATATGTTACTGGCTCTTACATCTGAAACTAGGATCAAAAGCAATGTCAGCTACTGGGCGAAGAGGAGATGGATGGTAACACAATTCTTACAGCATGTTGAGCGTGTACCTACTCTTGTTACATGGCCTCATAGGAAAAGGTTAAATTCCTTTTGGAAGGAGCAAATGAGCTTGTTGAAAGGTAGGGACACTTGTCCTGAAGAAACTTTTTGTATATGATAGGCTTAAATCTCCTTCTTTCATTTCATAACTTTTCCGACTTCACGTGCCAGAAAGATAGCCTTTGTTCTTTGAAGTGAAATACAAATGACTGTTTCTGGGCGGATGCTGCTGCTCACAAAAGCAAGATTGCACAAACTAATTCCCTTAAGTTTAGATAATAAAATGATGTAATGCAAGTTGTAACTTAAAATGTTTAACTTAATTTTTTTTTTGTTTAATTAACTACTAAGGAAAACTGTGGGTGGTGCTTTTAGACTAATGTTATTGATTCTGAATTAATTTCCTTTTTAACTCTATGAAGACAATTGTAGTTTCATTATGTTTTCTTTTCTCTCTGCTCTGACTCAGGGAAGTACAGGAAACAGGTTCGGAATGTGACTCCTTAAATTCATCCATTGGAAGAAAACAGTCTCCTCCAGCAAGTCTTGAGATGTACCAGACAATTTCTCCTCAGAAAGTATCACCAGAAGAATTTTCACTGGAGGAATCATCTACGGGAGACTCCTCTTCTCTGACTGCAGATGTTTCTAGGGGCTCTCCTGACTGCGTAGGCATGGCAGAAACTAAGAGCATGATCTTTAGTCCTGCAAGCAAAGTTTATAATGGAATCCTGGAGAAGTCTTGCAGCATGAACCAGCTTTCAACTGGGATCCCCGTCCCAAAGCCTCGTCACACCTCGTGCTCCTCGACCGGCAGTGACAGCAAACCCAGCCATGAAGCTGCTTCTGTCCCCAGGATAAGCAGCATCCCACAGGACCTCTACCAGAATGGTGAAAAAAATAAAAAGCCATCAAAAATAAAAAACCTCTTTAAGAAGAAGTGTAAGTGAGGTGGGCAGAAGAGAACCTATAGTAATATTATGAGAACTCTGTTTTTTAAATCTTTAGGAATGTAATTCCATTTGAGCATCCCAGAGTGGATGCCCCAATGGAATACTCTGTAGGTCACCTATATTTAATGACTGTACTGTCAACGGTTGTGCCAGCTGTCAATGAGAAATCATTAAAACGTTCAGACAGTTTACATCCATTTCTGCCTATTTATTTCTTTATTTTTTTAGGTTGTCTTTTTCAGCTTTTTTTTTTTTTTTTTACTTTGATTTGTTGAACTTTTTAAAGTTTATTCATAAACCATTTTTAAGCCGCTCTGGACTCCTAAGCTTTAATGGACTAGTAAGCCTTCCTGGGCTTGCCAAAGTTTCTTGTTTACTGGAGCATCTTCCTATCTTTCCATAGAAGTAGGACATTTATCTACTGGACTTTAAGGAAAATAAAAGAAGTAGAACTAAATGAATTGCACTACTATTTTACAGACTGGAACAGTCTCTGCAAGTGAAACTGAAAGACTTGTATTTGACTGAGAAGATGAATCTTTTCACTTTTAGATCTTTTGGGGTTTTTAAGTAAAATTTAGCATTTCTAATTGACTTGATTTCTGGAAATGGAAATGTCATGCTTTTATTATGGGGAGCTTTGTTAGATGCATTTATTATTAGAATGGTTCAAGTCCTGCTGTAAAGATCATTTTTTTCCCAGGACTTTCACTGTGATTTTAATTCACTGCAGGCTGTATGAGAAACAAACAAAAAAAAAAAGAAAAAAAGAAAAAAAAAGAAAATAATAAATTACCAAGAGAACAGGCTCTTGATTCCTTATGCAAGATGGTTGTGAAACTTCACTGAAGACTGAAAAAATTCACCTCTGAAAATGAGGAGGGGGAATAGTAGCTTTTGTTTACAGATTGACAGACAATGGACATTTGGGTTGTGAAAGTTTGTACTGTGGTAAAGATAATAAATTGGAAACATTATTGTGCTTGGGAATGTTCCAATTCTAGCTGATGCTTGTTTCAGACATGTTTCAGAGGTCCTGTTAATTGGAAGCTGTCGTAGGCTACATTGCTTATGCTTATTGCTGTGTATAAGTTATTATATTTTTTGAATTAGCTATTATTGTCTTAATGTCCTCCTTTTGTAAGATTTCATACACTTTATTTTTGTATAGTTTGAAGATTTAGCTGTTCAGAGATGTCTGAAGTAAATGGTATAATTTTATAATGCATACTGTTATACTAACTCATAATTTTAGATATAAAGATAGATATAAAGGTGAGATGACATGCTTCAGATAAAAGAAATTTTTGTGAAGCTTTTTTAGGGAGAGGTGAAATTACTGTGAGATAACAAGGAAGCCTTCTTAGGGTAGCAGTAGCTAGGTGTTCAAAACCATATTTTTATTTTTTTTTTTAACAGTTGGAGACAAGAAATATATGGCTTAAGCAACAGTGCCTTTTATTCAGTTTGAAAATATTAATATACTGAGCAGGAATTTCTTCTGAGGTACATTCCAAGGAAATATCTCTTGCTCTAGTCAACAGAAGCAGTTTACCCAGTGATGACTAAACAGTCTCAGATCTTCCACAGGGGTGTTCTCATTGCCTCAGGAGCAGGTGCCACCGCCAGGGACTTGTGACTGGGGGCTCACTTCTTGCCACTATGTATGTGATGTACTGTGTGAAAGAATTATTCACAGACTGCCTACATTTTTTCTAGTAAGGAGCCTTCAAAACCTGTAGCTAATTGAAATCAAATGATATGTGTCTTTTCTATCATTTTCTATTTAGGTTTCACTGTACCTACCCAATGCGTTTGTTCTCTCCTCAAGAAGTGGTGGTGATTTTAACAGATTGACTGTGATTAGTGACATGGCTGAAAGAGAAGGGTTATAAAATGGGGTGGAGACCTTGCATTTGCAAGCACTTTACATGTCCTGGTACCTTGGTTAATTCCTTAAGAGAACAGAAATAATCCAGAGTTTTGTTGTCTAACAGAGACTGATTGTAGGCCATCTATGCAGAAAATCATGGGACAAATCAATTCTTTGATAAAGTTTGGCGAAGAAAAAATTAGTGGAATAGAAAATAATGAGAACATAATATTGTTCCATTATTCTCTGAATCATCAGATTGACCAGCTGTAGCTTCAAAATAAAGCAATTGCAAGGTAGCAATGGTCTCTTTGAACAAAGATTCTGCACTCTGTACATGGCAGACAGCAAAAAGCAGTGATGAAAAAAGACTTGTGCCGAAGAACCACCTCGATGCTGAGCCTTCCAGAGCTGTAGCTTAAACCCTGATGGAGTACTTGAACATCTACAAAGGGAACAATTACTTTTATGCAAGTAGGGAACTTCCTGTGCCTCCCAAACAACATGGAGAAGACTACTACCAGAAAAACCTTGGTGCACTTGAGAAGGCCATAGCAATAATTGAGTTTAAAATAAGATCTGGGGCTGGATAGTAGATCTTGGTGTGAGGTTTGAGTAACTCTGTCTCTATCATTACCAAAAAAGATGAAGTGGCATTTTGGTACTGGAGAGTAAACATTTACACATGGAGAAAAAGCTGGTACTGAGTAGTAGAAGGGCAGCACTTCTTAATTCTGATATCAAAACTCAAATGTTGAGAAGCCAGAACAGACAAATTCAGTTTTCTGTAGTAAGTGTAGCTAAAAGTGAAATAGAGGAGGTATTGAGCTCTTTATTGGCTGAGAGTTAGTGCTAAGTATATTTTTAAAAAAACAATTTAACTATTTTCTGGTAAAAATACTTCTTTGTACTGTGCAAACAAATCAGATAAGATTATCATAGTGGTAGATTTTAGCTTCAAAATGGCAAACCTTTGGAGCACAGACAACTCTCAACTCAGTGCATCACTGGCTGTAACTTTATAGCTGCTTTTTAATAGAGAACAAAAAGCTTAAATGAATACAATCAGAAGTGGTGAATATTATATGTTGGAGGACAAACAAATTCTACCTTAATGTGGTTTATTTTTTATTATTTTAATAGCCACTTGCATTTCTAGCCATTTAAATTTGTCCACAATGTAAGTGGCCTCCATGGCTCCTCCTGCAGAAATCCCCATCTTTAAATGGTTCGAGTCTTGTTGCTGAGGGATGCTGAGAGCACTGGCTCTGAGGCAGATCTTCACTGGCAGTCATCAAATCCAGTCTTAGCATTGAAGTACCTGGCACACATCTGTTATGAAATAACAGGAAACTGAATCTCACATCCAGATCGAAGAATGAGACCATGTGCCTCAGAAGGTTCTCTGTTCCATTTGCTGCCAGTGTGACTTGAACGTGCTGGCAGTCAGTGAGTGCAGCCAGCATTCCAACCACCAGGATTCATAGGGAGTATCAGTCACTTGAGACAGTCAGCTAGTGTCATTAGAGATTGGTTTGTGGGGTTTTATTTTGTTTGTTTGTTTTGGGTGGTTTTTTGCTTTTTTTAGCTAAAATCCATGTTCTGTTTTTAATTATCTGGTATTTCAGAAGATGAGGTTCTTTGCTATTCAAATGTTTTGTTAGAGTACTTTGTCAGGACAGCAGCTTCTTTGTGGAAATTGCCTAGAAGACTTCTTCCTGTTTAAGGTTGCTGTTTAAGTCACTTGTAAAATGAAGAGGTGTCAAATGTAAGGTTCTATATAAAGAAGGAAAAAAAATCCCAGTTCTTCCAAAACGAAACAAATACAAACCTTTCCACAATTCTTACTAAAGCTACGTGACACTTGATTAGCATAAAAGTTTTGGGAAAGGCATTTTGGTTACCATGGGGAATGCTTTTTACCATCTTATGGTGGGCTTAGAGATAAAACCAGCTGATGGCATTTGCATTTTTTGGTTTTTCATTTTGGTTGGTTCCCCTCCATCCCTCATCCCCACAGCTCAGTGATGGAACTTAAAATTGTTCATTGGCAGTTCCAGGCATATGTCAACTTTTCTTCCCCCACTGGTACCTAGGTAGTGGATTACCCTCTGCTTCCTGAAGGGCAGTTTGCTGAAAGAGGAAAAATTCTCAATTGTCATCCAAGTAGTAATGTTAGAGTAAGAATGTGATTCCTTGTTTGGAAGCCTAGAAGATGATGAAGCCAAGAATACTTGATTTCAGTTTTCTTACGATATTTATGGATGCCAGCTGGAGTTAGGCAGTAATTTACACTTGATTAAAAGCCTAAAAAGATAACACTAATTAGAAATTAAAGCTTTCAAGATTTTGCCTTTTGCTTCCCAAAATATGGGAACATGGCTTGCACAGCCGGGAGATGAGCTGATTAGTATTTCTTTTATCACCAGCTTTTAGAGTTTCAGGATAGTTTCATTCTGTTTCCATGATACATTGCTGGAGAGGGATTGCTACCTTACTTTCATAAATATTTTTTTCCCCATTCAATTACAAGCATATTTTTGAGCAATGAAGAATGTAAATTATTTTTTTAAAAAAGCCAAATACAGGAATTACTAATTCTTGGACCTCTTGTCTATTTGCTTATCTCCTTGTGCAACAGGTTAAGTTGGATGAACACATTTTTCTAATCTGTTCCAGTTGCTCTTGCTATAGGGGTGTGTTAATATCTCATTCTTGAACCACTGCTCCAAATTGCTTGTAGGCATTTTAACCTGGATGCTGCATCTTCATGATTCATGGTGAAGCCCCCTATGCCTGGTTGAGTCTAAGTGCTGCTAACATTTTCTGCTAATGGCACAGATGTTGGGACAACTAATAACCAAAAATTGCCTGCAGAGTTTGGCTGCCTGACAGTGTAGATGTTTAGGTGACTGTTCTTTGAGGCTTCATTAGCAGTTCAGATGTGTCATTCAGGTATTCAACAGGTAGTTTTTGCTTCCAGCCCAGTACAGATGGTGCTTTTTCTGGCTCTCCACTTAGTCTTCTGTTACATAAACAGAATGCACCAATTGATAAAAGTGGTAACAATATCAAATGTTAAACTATTATTCCTGGGTGCTCTTGCATCTGGCATTGCTGAAGCAGATGTCAGTACTTACCAATCTACTTCAGGCATTCAGAAATAGAGTAGATTTGTGTTATCTTTTGTTTTTCTTTACAACTTTAAATCTCAAATTTTCCAAATTCTGTGTGTGTATTCTGTGTATTTAATGCGTTGCTGAAATGAAAGTGGGAAGGTCGATTTCTGCTTAGATGTTAAGGATTACACATTTGAGCAGGGTAAAAAGAAATGCCTCTTGTTCATTGGAGAGGATGAAAAATGTTTGGTGGCATTTAATCTCCTAAGGAAAACTCACAATTTAGATTGCTGGAGATAAGAGGTACATTCAGTCTCAACACTTTCAGATCAGTAACTTTTTATTCAACATAAAAATCCCACTCTTTTCTTTACATGTACTCTCTAGGGTACATGTAAAGACAGGGTACCTTCTTATTTCTGATTTCTATTCTGTTTTTCACCCAGCATTAAATTTAGTAGTTACAGTACTAACCAGGGTGATTGCCACACCTCAGAGCAGTTTCAGAGAACATTTAGTAGCATGTCTTAATGTCAGTTTTGGTTTAATATGTGCTAAAGACATCTGAATCAAAACTTTGTCCTTCACATTCCTTTTATTTTAATTCAACTCAGTTCTTTGTGATCCCTGTCCTGTTTATGGTTTAGAGCATTACAGGCCTTTTTCAGTTGGGAATTACTAGTAGATAAATGATAAATAGTTGCCTTTTAAAGACTTTGCCACAGTTGGATATTGTAAAAACACTACTGTACTTCAGGTGAATGAGGTGGAGCATAGGCTGGTGTGATTTGTGTATGAGTGGTAAAATTATCCTTTAATTATCCTTTGATTGTTTATTTGTGTCTTAAGTTAATGCTGCACAATTATTTTCAGACTTGAATTCATTTAAAATTAGGGTCAGTATGTCTAACACTACAAAAGTCGGTCTTCAGTTGTCAGCCATCACTCCATTCTTACAGAAATTAATGACAATCTTAAATATTTGTACTAGCTTGTTAGCTTGTTGGGTGGTAATGGATTCTGGTAAGTCTTCAGGTGAAGGCAGAGAACTTCTGAAGTGACCTAGGTAACCTGTGTTCTTTATCAGCTTTCAAACCCATCTCCCAGTAAGATGGAGTCTCCCCAGGGGAATGTAGATGTACTTACTGCTTGGAACTTTGTAGTTAATTATATTTGGCTCTCTAATTCTAATAACTTGCATGTGTGCTATGCTTGCTTGCTTTTCAATAGCTGACAAAATCTATAGGAGATCTTGGGAGTTTGTCTTAAAAAATTGCTGTTATAAAAAATAAAAGACTGACAAGAGGAATCTGTCAGGCTGTGAACTGAATAGAATGAACAAAGAGACCAGCTGTTGTCTAAAAGTATGGTTTAAATAATTCTTAATGAAATGAATTGGGTAGCACATTGTCTGTTTTCACATCGCTCTCCTCCAAGCAACAAATATAATTAGAATACCCTAGACTTCAGCAAGGCTGTTTGGGAGATGTCTTGCCCTGTTTTTATTTTTAATTTAAATAATGTTGAGTTGTAGTGAGTGTTCAGCATATTAATGCCTGACTTAAAAGATTAGCAGAATTTGAATGACTTGCATTGTTTTGTTTAATTACTGCTTTATAAAAATGTAGATACTTGCATAAAGCCCATTGGATCTGGATATGTTTTAATGACATAGCAAGAAGAGGACCAAGACAAGTAAATGTGTGCAAAATTTGAATGTTAAGATGTTTACTGTTCTGGGAAGAGATGTTCTCCATGCAGATTCTGCTCTTCCTCTGCTCTTGGCTTCTGTTTGTTTTCATTAGTTGAACTAAAACAAGAAAGAAAGCCCTCAGACTGACTAGTTTCTGTCTCTAATATATACACTGTACTTGCTTTTAACCTCACCTATTGCATGTTGTTAATGCTGTACACAAATGCATTTGGGGTATTTCTTTGGTGTTGTACAGCATGATGCATTTCATCCCCTTTTCTAGTTTACCTCCCATTAGCTATATATTGCTTTACAACTGGAAAATAACCCTGAATTTGGGGGAATTTAGTCTGTTTGCATATAAAAATCTTTTTTTTTTCTTTCTTTTCTGTGAGTCTTATGAGAAATGTCCTGCTTGGAGAGTCTCAGACAGTATTTTCCTGTGTTTATTCATGTTACTTTGCTTTACTTTATAAGTGAAAATTGATTTTATTGATTTCTGATGTGTTGTTGCACTTAATGTTGAATAAATCTGACTTTCATTTTGAAAAGTGAAACTGTGTTAGTGAAAATGTTATGTAATTTTAATTGATCTTAGCCTGCTCCCTGAGTATATAATTTTTGATTTTTTAAAAAAAAAAATTTATCTTGAGATAAGTTTTCTTGGTTCTTCTTAGGGTTCTGGCCAGTATTTCTTTTTCATGCTGTTATTAAAGCTTGACAGCAATATTACTGTGAAAGGAAAGGTAGAGACCATTTTGTTTGGCAACTAGAGTGCTACACTCAGGTTTGTAAAAGCAGAGTCTTACTGCTTTTGCTTGAAAAATCCTTTCTGAGTTTGGGTTGTTTAACATTTTGAAGATTTGGGATTTTGGGTTTGTGCTGTTTTGTTTTCTTTTCACTCTTTCTTTTCTTTTCCCTTCTGAACAAGCTGAAAAGCCTTTCCAAGTGACTGCTGGAATAATATGTAGCCTTGTGATTTTGAGCATGAGGATTGGTTTGAGAGCTTGTGGCTCTCTACCAGAAAAAAAAAAACAAACCAACAACCCTTGTTGTTGTTTAATATTCCTTTTAACTTGTAGCTCAGAGAAGGAAGAAGCTCAAGAAGAGCTTTTTCAATCAGCTTCTCTTGTAACTAAAAATCCCACTTCTGTGGAGGTGGCAAGATTGTGGTGGGGTAAATCAGTGAGTGACAACACAGGTGAACCACAGGTTCAATATTAATCATGTTTTATCCCTTAAAAATGGATATTGATAATTGAGTCTGTATATAAATTATGTTCAACTGTAGTTATCTAATACAGCCCACTTCAGAAGCAATAATTTAGTGAGTGTGTGTGTGAGTTGGTCACTGGTTTCACTTCAATTTGCCCTTGGTGTTGTTGATTAAACAGTGTTAACAGTTTATCAGTGGGGAAATCATATAGGCTGGCAAAGCCTAAATCAGCATCTTCAGAGAGCTAAATTACTGGGAACCTGCTGTTAATTTCTCCTGCAAATGTTGATTGAGCTATTAAGCACAGCTTATAAGAAACGGCTTATTTTACTGCAAGACTTGGCACCCAAGCAAGTGGAACACAGAGCATTCTAATCCCAAAGGGCATTACTGAGTTTTGGTTAATTAACAGCTTCAGCAAGCTGGAATGCAGTCAGTGAAGTCAGGGTTTGATTTTTTTTTTTCTGATGAACTGCATTTGACTACTATTGAATCAAAGTCCATTGCCTTGCACTGCCAAAACTCAGCTTTTAAACTCACAGTTTTTCCAGTTTCACTGGTGGTGGAATCACTTGTGAAATTCTATAGTATCCTGCTTGCCCTAAGTGAGGTGGAGGATGTGAAATAGGGTTGAAATGGGACAGGTAATCAATCGCCTGTAAGGTCTTTGGGCATTTAGCTGTTCCTAGGCTTCGAGTGTTCCTGGTTGTTTTGGAACATTTTCAGAAAGGTCTATCATATACTCCCTGTTACTTTGAGTGCCTTGTAAGGATGTGCTAAGTATCCACAAATATATCAATACAGTGGGAAATATTTATTTATTCAAGGAATTTATTTGTATTCAAAGAGAAGTTTAGTTGAATTTCTGTGTGCTTAATGTTGCAGTACTTGTCTGTTTCAATCCTTCCTCTTGTACTTCTGTGTTTCAAAGAGGAAGTTAACTATTTAAGTTCTAAATGCCAGGTTTTGTCTGTATTCTAAGAGGTCTCATCTTTCAGCCTATAGCTAGTCATATCCTGGAAGTAATTTCTGAACCTCATGCTGGATTTCCTGTTGTTCTCTTTACTACTAAACTATCCACTCTCCAGTTTTTCTCATCAGTTTTATGCAGAAGATGCTTAGCAATAGAGAAATATTCCAGGGATTGTCACAATTACAGCCTGGGAGTGCAGGCACATGAATAATTGTGTGGATGAAGAAAGAGACAGGGGGCAGGGGCACAGGAGAAGAAGGGATATACCGTGAATTGTTTGTACTCTGCAATGCAGGAGTCTGGAATAATGATTGAAGGTACAAGTTGTGTATGAGGGAAGCTCAAACACAGACTATCTAATTGATATTTGGGACTTTTTCCCCCTTCCTTGCTCGTGCTCTTAAGAAATACACCCTTTTTTAAGGTGTAGATATAAGATCCTAAGGAGGATTGTCAATGGAAATAGTGCTTTGTGTTAAAGGTAAATTCTGCTTTTTGCTCAGTCTCTACTGTGTGTAAATTTTTTGTAGCAATTTTAGATAAGATACTTTGAGAAAGATAAATAAAACATCAGAAATAACATCTGATACACCTCTGGAGATGACATGTCATCTACCAGGAAGACTGCAAGACAGATAAATACCCTAAATATCTACAACAAAAACTCTCAACCAACCAACCAACCGCCCCCACCTTCCAAATTCCCCCAAACCCCATCCATGTTGTGTTTAAAGTATTTTCTTTTTTCAGATTGCTGTTGCCTAGTTGGAGCATATAACAGCCTGGATAGCTGCAGTTTACATTGTCAGAGATTTTGATTAATTTCAGAAGAGACCTAAGAAACACACACAGGGTTTTGATAAAGTTGGCAAAGTTAATGTATCTCCAGTACCTAACAAGCAAAGGGCTTCTGAATGTGAACTTTTCCTAACAAGGTTCCTGTCACTTTGAAGAGTCCTTGCATTCATGCATCTAGACATTGCTTGGCCACAGGCGTGCTTTAAGTCTGTAGTTTCTGCTTTGATGTGTGACTTCTGATTTGTAAACAGTATAAATTCCAAAATTAATATGTAACAGTTAAAAAAGATCCATTTCAAAAACCTCAATTTAGAAACTTCTCATAGAAAAGAATACATCCTTTAAAGACAAGTTTTCTAGTGTAGGCTAACTAAATACAGCAATTAATTGTGGTTTGGTGATTTTTATTTCTTTCAGTCATCTGCTCAACCCATCAGTTGCAGCATTGCCTTCAACATGAAGTTATGTTTTGGAGTGAGTCTGACTTTTGTCTTTGTAATGCAGTGAAAAGTTTCTGCAGTGCAATCTGTGTTCTTCAATGGCCTTGTGCAGCCTCCTAAAGCAGGTCTGGGACACCTCTGCTGCTTTCTTGTTAGCAATGTATCTCCTCATCCTACAGGCAAATCTTAGGCTTTTAATTTTTTTTCAAGGTTTTTTATTGGAGTTTTGCTTTGTTATTGTTATTGATTGGAGTTTTCTGCCTGGAATCCTGCAGTCCAGGCAGGTGTGGCCAGAGCTACTGTGCATTGCCAGTGATCAATGGTGTGTCTGAGAGAGCTGCTGTAGCTACTCAGTACCGCTGCTAATATTAGCCAGAGACAAATATACCAATTGAGGCTCTGCAGGCAGTGGAGAAAATTCTCTAATTTCTACTTAAATCATGCCAATATAAATGAAGGAAAAGCCTTCAAGGAGCTCTAGTTACTGCAGTCTCGAATCAGGTAATTTCCTTGAAAAAAAAAAAGAGTTAATATTTTATTCTTCAATATCCCAAAGTAGTGTGAATGAAAGTGAACATGGTAGTTCTACTTGGAGTTCTTCAAACCCTTTGTGACAGTGCTCATGACATAGCAGCCAAGAATGAAGAAACTAAAAGGAGTAATATGTTTGTGTACTTGATAGGAACAGTGAAGGCACCTTGTTATATATTTTAGTCTTTGTTTTCATTAAGGATGTGCACTAAAAAGTGTACAAGAACAATTAGATTATTAGTTTTGTTAATATCAACTAATTTATCCCATAGAATGCCCTAGATATAGTTTAGATGTGAGGAAAGAGACTTGGCAGCCTGATGTAGGATTTGGTATTGAGCTGCTAATCAACAACTAATGTGCTAATTTGCACATTGGGATTGGATGTGTACTACTGATAAGGACATTTTTAGTGTGGCCAGTTGTGCAAGGTAATCATCAGTTGCTGTGGTAATAATTTCTCTTGTAAAAGCTAACTTTGCTCTTTTTGAATCATCATATTGAGAGATGTAACGTACTGTTCAGCATTAAAGAAGCTAAAGAAAAACACAAATGGGGCTCCTCCACATTTCTGACCAGAATCCTGCTGTTCAGACCCTCATTAGTAACACTGCATGGTAATAATTTCAAAATTATTTTGAGATTCTGTATTTTAAAGATAAAGATCCTGCAGGAGTACTGTGAAAGGGAGCTCCACAAAGGCAGAAATGCCAGCTGGCATTTTCAGTTAAAGGCTATAGACTTCCCCATGCCTTGTTCCTGAGTGTGTAGCAGAGAATACAGTTCTGCTGCTCATGCTCACCATTTTATCTAGAGCTATTGAAATCAAATGTAAGGTCCCCAATAACACATATTCACTCCTTTCTCTAGATTATCTTAAATATGCCCTTAACCAAAATTGTGAAGAGTGTTTGCCCCATACTACTTACTTACATCTGTAGGTAAAGGTGGTGCCTCTTGGTTCAAACCAAGCTGTTCTGAGATTTGCATGGAGATAATTCAGCCTTCCTTGGCACTAATTTGCTGTAGCTATTTTGGATTTGTATCTGCTGTAGTTAAGAATTCTCAGGTGTCCTATTTTCCAGGGGATCTCAGACAAACCTTTATCAAAGAGCTGTGATTGATTTTTTTGTTGCATTACAACCAAACATTAATTTCTTCTTTTGTTCCAGAGAGAGAAGGGGGTGTATGTTATCCGTGTCTTTAAAAGATGCTCTCCATCTCCAAGCACTGTGTAAACTGGCATATGTTAGATTTCAAACATCAGTGGAGAAAGCAGCACTGTAATTCACACATTTTCATTTGACAGTTAGGTCGCAAATATGCTCACATTCAACTTGTTGGTTATTATTGCTGCTCCTTTTCACAAGGGAAATTAGTATTCACATTAGAGGATGACTTCTCTGCAAAGAATTACATAAACTAGGCAGGCAGCTCCATTTCTTAGCTTTTTGTGAAAAAAGCCTTTTACTTTTTACTGTATTCCCTGTCTGGGGGAAGTCAAACATTCATTTAAACAGAAAAGCTTGGAAATTAAACAAATAGTTCTCTCACTTTAGGTGCAGCCTGAGCTCTGCTGAAACATTGGCTGTTTCCTCTTTTTTTCTCCAGGGTTTTGCAGTGGTGAATGACTGTTTTAGTGCTGTGCCCATGAAATAGCACATTCACAATTTTCCTACTGAAGATTTGGGGAAATATGAGTGTCCTACTGGGATGCTTTTCTATATATAAGAAAAGGGGATTTTAGCAGTAAAGGACACCTGCTTTGATCAGTACTGTACTGTAGGGTGTGACTGAAGCAATGGAGAATTTGGGGGACAGAGAATAATAGAAATGGCAGGAATTCAAAGATCACATTGGTATTACTTTTCAGGAAAATACTGTTGGATTATGGGTCTATAGTTGGAAGCCTCCTTGCTCCTTGAATTTTATAGCTTACTGGTATGGACACCAGAAAGATTTATCAACACCTGTGGATTTTAGGTGGGTTTAAAATATTATCCTATCAATTGGAAACACTTGAATAGTGCTCCATTGATATTGCCAGCTTGATATTACAGCTCGTGTAACTTAGCTAGGGGGCTTCTTCCAAATAATGTGTTCCAATTAGGTTATTACTAATGTTTCTGTTGCAGTTCTGCCCCCCCATCTCTGGTTCTATGATATGGTCAGCTTCTTGCTAAGTCCTGCTGGAAGTGCAACTAAAACCTTAATCACTGAATCTTTAATTGCACTTTCTTTCTACAACACTGTAGAACTGGGTTGTAGAAATACACAGAAAATGTCTGTTGTGTATGAATACACAAGGTGCAGTCTCACTGTGGAAGAATATAATTTATTATAACTTACATTCTACACTATTGCCGGTCACTTACCTGTGTTTAATGAAAATGAAGTGATGTGGTGTTTTCCTGCATTTTTTTGTTGATTACACAACAGTAATTTCTTGCTGGGAAGAAGTTTGCTTCATGAACCTTACACAACTTTTTACAGCCCTCTTCATCTTAAGTGGCTCTGGAAATACCTGAGAAAACTACAGGACTTTCAAAGCTGCTTTTAATGAACTGGTAGGACTTTGTTCTTTCTGTTTCAGGAGACAGATAAAGCAGTCCCTGCTGTGGGTGCCCACTGCACCCCAGCTTAGTGTTTGATCTGTCCTGGCTGCTGCTGGCTGTGCTTTGTGTGATTTGAGGGCTGTACCTGATAAGACTCAACCCTGAGCAGCTCAACCAGGTTCTATCTAGATGAAATAGCTACTGCCTAGCATGGCAATATTCACACTAGTGTGACAGGGGAAAAAAACCCCAAACCCCAAAAGCTTCCTTAAAAGAAAATTGACATTGTCTACTTCAAGCTCAACATCAGCTAGTGGGTGTGTGGGATTTTTATATGTATATATATATATATATATATGTATGTATGTATGTACGTATATACATATATACATATGTATGTCTGTAGAAAAAAATAGATGGCTAAGTATTTACATAAATTTCCACTAATACCTTAGAGCAATGAATCTTTCAAGTGAAAAATTCAGTTGTTTTCTATTGTCACTTTGAAGTGAGAGATTTCTTTTGTCTTCTGGCCCTTCAAAGGTGAGTGTTGGCAAAGATGTGCCTTTAGATCTTTGCTCTAATAAATATAAATAGATAACATAATACATTTAGCTAAGCTACAGAAGCTGAAATCTAGTTCTCATTGTCACTTATTTGTTTTGTGACTTTTAATTAGACAGTTCAATTGTTTGGTAAAATAAAGGCAATAGTGACTGGCTTCTTGCGAGGGGTTGAATGAAGGTTAAGCTTCTGTTAATTAAAAGTACTATACCAGATTAAGGGATAGAACTTCTGAGAGCTAAGCATTTTTGTCTTGCAAAGAAAAGTGGTGATTTTCCAAAGCTGCATTAAACTCTCCTCTGTCGTTCAAGATACTGTAACCTATTCAAATTTTAGAGGGTGGGGGGCGTGGGGAGGAGTGAATGAAAAGTAAAATGAAAATCCAGGAAAGAGTATATTATTAAAAGCAGGTTTCACCTTCCTTCATCTTAAACAGGGACTTTCATAAAGTGACATGATGGGGGAATGGAAAAGATACAAAAGTATTGAGAATGTAAAACCTAAGTGGTATGAAAATATCAAAAATACTTTCAGTAGTGCTCTCAATGTATTTCACATCTGTATTCTAGCTGTTTGAAAACCCTGTATATGTTAATGGAGTGCACACAAATAGGAGAGAGGAATGTTCAAGCTTATCCCCTCATTTCTGCTCATTAGCTGACAACATTAACATTAGTATTCTGCTAGAGCATAGTCCCTGTTTCTGTAGTTTGTGTTTCCATTCTGGAAAAAGTCTTGCAGCTTGTCTTAGTTGGAATCCAATGCTCTCAGTGAGCCCTCCTAGTTTATCAAAAGTGTTCTGAGCTCTTACTGTGGGTGAGACGTCTGCAGGTTTAACCTGCTGGTGGATTGCAGTTAGTAGATGAGAATGTCTGACAGTCTCTGATTTCTTTCTGTATGTTGAGTTTTAAACATATTGGGGGAAAGTCAGTTTCTTTTTTTTTCTTTTTAAAATAATTATTTCAGTGTTATTCAGTCACCAGAACATGGGTCACAGTGTCACAGAACCTTTAGAATCAGAGGGAACCACTGGGGACTGTCTAATCTAACACCCCTGCTGAATGCAGGGTTACCTACAGCAGGTTGTTCAGGACTACATTCAGTTTGGTTTTGTGTATCTCCACAGATGGAGATTCCACAGTATTTTTTGTGCTGGGATTGCTCCTGTTCATCTCTGCTGTGTGTCTGTACTGGGGAGTGCAGGGCTGGTCCCAGCACCTATGTTGTGTATCACCACTGGAAGTATCATCTGTTCAATATCTTTATTGATGACATGGATGAGGGGACTGAGTCTTTCACTGTAAATTTGCAGATGGCACTAAGTTGGGAGTGTGTGTTGATCTTTTGGAGGATAGGAGGGCTCTGCAGAGAGACCTGGAATGATTGGATGAATGGGCAGAGTCTAACAGGATGAAGTTTAATAAATCCAAGTGTCAAGTCCTGCATTTTGGCCACAAAACCCCCTGCAGCACTACAGGTTGGGGATGGTGTGGCTGGACAGTGCCCAGGCAGGAAGGGCCCTGGGGGTGCTGGTGACAGCCGGCTGAACATGAGCCAGCAGGGAGCCCTGGTGGCCAAGAAGGCCAAGGGCATCCTGGCCTGTGTCAGGAACAGTGTGGCCAGCAGGAGCAGGGAGGTCATCCTGCCCCTGTGCTCGGCACTGTTGAGGCCACACCCTGAGTGCTGTGTCCAGTCCTGGCCCCTCAGTTTGGGAAGGACCTTGGGGCACTTGAGCGCATCCAGAGGAGGCAGCGAGGCTGGAGAGGGGCTGGGAACACAAACCCTGTGAGGAACGGCTGAGGGAGCTGGGGGTGCTCAGCCTGGAGAAAAGGAGACTCAGGGGTGCCCTTATCACTCTCTACAGCTCCCTGAAAGGTGTTTGCAGTCAGGTGGGGTTGGTCTCTTTCTCCAGGTGCCAGCTGACAGAACCAGAGGGCACAGTCTCAACCTGCACCAAGGGAACATAGTTTGGACATTAGGAAAAAGCTTTTAATGGAAAGAGTGATAAAGTACTGGAATGGTCTGTCTGAGGAGGTAGTGGAGTCACCATCACTGGATGTGTTTAAGAAGAGACTGGATGTGGACTCAGTGCCATGGTTTAGTTGAGGTGTTAGGGATGGGTTGGACTTGATGATCTTGAAGGTCTCTTCCAACCTCGTGTTTCTGTGATTTCCCTCTGCCTGCTGGCTTGGCTCTGCCTAGTGCTTCTGGGTTGTTTCAAGGGTGCAGGGTGACTCAAGTTCACCAGGATCCCCCAGCCCTTCTCTCCAGAGCTGCTTTCTTTCCATTTGCCCCAAACAGCCTGTGCTGGTACATGGCCTTATTTCTCCCCAAATACATTACTTTAAATTTGATTTCCCTGAACTTCATGAGGTTTTGGTTTGCTTAGTTCTCCTGACTGCTGTGGTCCCTTGGAATGGCAGCAAAGCAACATAGCCATCTGGTGTATCAGCCACTCCTCCCCAAAGTTTATCATCTGCAACGTTGCCGTTGGCATGCTCCATTCCATCTTTCAGTTCATTAATGAAGATGTTAAAAAGTACTGGCCCCAGTATCAACCTCAGGGATACATTAGTGATTGTCCTTCAGCCAGACTTTGTACTGCTGATCACAGCAACCATCTGAGCCTGGCAGTTCAACCAGTTTTCAATCTACTTTATTGTCCACTTATCTAGTCTGTATTTAGTCAGTGTATCTGAAAGTCATGTGAGACTGGCAAAAGCCTTGATGAAGCAAAGATAAACCACATCCACGACTCTCTTCTCACCCACTGAGCTCATAGGTTTGTTGTGGAAGGCTGTCAGGCTGTTTAGGTATGAGTATAAACTCTAAGTTTATGCTGACTCATCACCTTTTGAGGGCACTTGGAAATAGCTTCCAGGGTTATTTGGTG
The DNA here is from genome assembly GCF_028551555.1 of Melozone crissalis. Lineage (NCBI taxonomy): Eukaryota > Metazoa > Chordata > Aves > Passeriformes > Passerellidae > Melozone > Melozone crissalis. Next base: position 4,939,893 of record NW_026535784.1, on the reverse strand, counting down.
CACCACCTTGCCAGGGTTTGAAGTGAGGCCAGTTGGCCTGTAGTTTCTCATATCTGCCTCCTTGTCCTTCTGGAAGATGACACTTGCTGTCTTCCAGTCGTCAGGAGCCTTCTTCAGCCCCTATGACCTTTCAAGGATCATTGATGGTGGTCTCACAATGACATTGGCTGCCTCCCTCAGCACTTGTGGGTGCATCCATCCCTTCTCTACTGACAGCATTTCCCTGCTCCAGACATTTTCACTGATTTCAAGAACCTGAGATTTCTGAAAGACAGATCTTGCTAGGAAGGACCACGGTGTGGGAGGCACTGAGTGCCTCAGCCTTATCCATGTTGGCTGCTACTATAGAGCCCATCCAGCAGCACACTGCCCCTAATCTTCCTTAAGCTGCTGGTATGCCTGTAGAAGCCTTTCATATTGCCTTTTGTGTCTCTCGCTGGGTTCAGCTTCAGATGGGCTTTGATGTATCTAACTCCATTACTACTCACTTGGGCAGTGTCTCTGTGTTCTTCCTGGGTCACTTGTCCCTGCTGTCATCTCTTATTTTTCCTTTTGATAGATGAGTTTTGTCAGGAACTTCCTGTTCTTCTGTGCAGGAGTCCTTTCTGCACATTGGAAGAGACAAATCTTGAGATTGGAGGAGGTGACTCAGCAAAAATCCAATGGCTGCCCCAATCTTTTCTCCAGAACTGTACTCCACATGGCTCCTCAAAGGGAGGAAACCAAAAGTACTCTCCTGGAGTGCAGGGTCTTGCTATTTGTCCTGTCTCCTCCTTTCAGCATCCTGAACTCCACAACTCATGATTGCCCCCAGCCTTCACACTCCCTGCACTAACTCTGGCTGGGATGGAGTGAATTTCTGTGCAGAAAATACCTGTTAAGTGCCATGTTTTGGACTGGTGACCAAAGTGAGGCTCATTACACACCAATATTTTCACTACTGCTGAACAGTGCTAACACACTATTAAGGCCTTCTCTGTTTCTTACTCTGCTGCAGTGAGGAGGTTGGAGGTGGATGTGAGGCTGACCCCAGCTGACCAAAAGGAGATTCCATGACATTGTTCTCAGCCATAAAACTGGGAATCAGTTTTCCAGGGGTTGCTGCTGCTCAGAACTTTAGTTGGGCATTAGTTGGGCTGGTGCTAAACAATTGCTTTTGCAAACTTTTTGTTGTTCACCATTCCTTTCCCCCTCCTATCCCAACCTACAATTTTTCTCACTTTTTCTCCTCTTTCATTCATTCCCTCAGAACTCTGCAGAAGGCAGTGAGTGAGCAGCTGTATGGGGCTGGGGTGCTTGTGGGGCTTAAATCACAACACCCCTGGCTAGTTGTTCTTTCTTTGAAAGGATGAAGCCCAGCAGAGAATCTGCCCTTTTTGGCTGGCTTTTGGGGGATCACTTGTGTCAGAAAGTCATCATTAATGCACTCCTGAAACATCCTCACTTACTTCAGTTACTTGTGCTCTGCTCTATTATCCCTCCCATATACTGGGGTGTTCAAAGCCTGCATGAGCAGCAGGGCCAGTGCATGGGGGACTTGTACAATTGCCTGAAGAAGTCCACAAAAACCCAATACACATCCACTCCTTGCAGGAGCTGTGTGAGTTCCCCACCATGTTCCATGGCCCCAGGCAGATCCCAGCCCTGCCAGTCGTGTGCAGCCTCCAAGGCCTGGGGTCTGCCCACTGCTGAGCACTGGCGCTTCAGAGAGGCACTCAGTCACCCTGGCTGCGTGTTGATAACGTGGCTGATGCCACAAAGACCTATCACACCAGTTATTGAACCTCAGAACGTGTCCCTCAGTGTGTGTCTGCTGTGATGGAGATGAGCTGAAGGGATGTAGCGGTGGACAATGAATGCTTGCTGCTCTCGGCTCCCAGGATCCACTCTGCCTGTTTACTCCTGGTTCCTAGAATAGAAAATGATTTGCTCCCCAGGGAGTCAGCAATGATTGGTGCAGTATTGAAAAATGTGCTAAAGGTTGAGAGAGGAAAAAATGTTCTCTGACTTCTGGAGGGAAATGTCAAGTGAAAGAACTTGAGGCATAGGGTGTTTGGAAGAAATGTGATACTCAAAGGTCAAATGATTGGAAGAAGGTTGAGACTAGCAGATTTGAAAAGAAAGGTGAATGTATTCAAGGTTAGGAAGATAACAGAATATACAGAAATAATAGTAGGACTGGGAAATGCTAATAACACATAATCCTGCAAATGACAAGAAAAGAAAGAAAGGTCAGAACAAACCAGTACTTTTTAAAAGTATCTATGCTTCATAAATCACATAAAAATCAACTGCTCTGTTCTGAGTAATCCTTGACTTTATTTTCTCTGTCCTAGGATGTATGTAGGTCGATGTGATCTGAAATGGAACCAGAATCATTTTGCTTTCAAGGGCTTGCTTCCCTATCCTTTGCTTCAATGGCTTTCTTTCCTGCATCCCTTGGGTGTGATAATGGCATTCTGTGAATCATAATAGCAGTGCAGAGCTTAATTAATGTTTGCAAAACACTTAGATCCTCAGATGAAGTGTGCTATGTGCATTCGGTGCAACACATTATTGCCAATAAGCAGAGGCTATTTTAAATTCCAGCAACAACTGATTTTTGGTGCTTTTTTTTGTCACCAGAACAACCCCATGAGGATGGCCAGGAAGGGTCATGCCAAGGTTCACTTATCTCACAATCTCTGCTTCAGGAGTAGCAGGTGTTTAAGGAACAGATCTGCACAAAAGACAGAGGCGTTATCTGGCAAACTCTCCTGGCTTCTGGAAACAAAATTTTAAAGACTTTGTGATCTGAAGGTTACATCCAATACTTGCACCTGGAGGGAATTCTTGTCCCTGCCTTTCCAGCCAATGCTTGCTGAGCCAAGGGATTAACCTTGAATACCCTCTGTAGGGTGTTCTCCCCTGACTGAAAGAGAGAAAATAGAGGAAGAAAATAATATATTTAGTCTTTTTTAGTCGCAAGCAAATCTCCATCCACATCAATGACAAATGTATTTGTGTCACTAGAATATAAATTATGTGTTATTTGGTACTTTGACTGCTCATGGAAGAGCTCAGCATATGTCCTTTCAGCCCCCAGAAAAGGATGAGTTATTGCTTTGAATTTATCCGAATCTGTAAAACCACAGATTCCTGTCTGAGGAGACATAAGTTCTTTGTTCTTGTGAGTAAGACAACTGGATGTAGAGGCATTAGTTCATAGTAATGAGATGTTAAAATCCTGGCTTTTATATAAATTAAAGATCATCAGCTCTATGTAAGGAATTACTTTGTCTTGCTATTGCCTCACTTTTCCCCTCCCAGCTAACAGACAGTGTTTAATGTATCGACTGGCAGCAGGTTTTGGTCTCCAAAATAGAAATATTTAAAAATATAACATGTATATATACACACACGTGTACATATATATGAATGAACTGGAACAATTTTTATGTTCAGTTGGATTATAATTTTCTTAATTTTATGATTTGCTCAAGTAGACTAATTCTGGATTTAAAAACCTTGCTAAGGGAATTCTCTTCCATTTATATGGGGAAACATATAAGTTCTATGTGAGTTGTGGAAATATTTGGAGAAGTGTGTAATGAAAGGACCAATAAAAATGTAAATTATCTCAGCTGTATTTATTATATATTTCACCTGGTTCTTTGGCAATGCTGCTGATTTTGATAGCAAGCAGCCAACTAAATATTTTGTAGCATGCCTTAAAAAAATAAATGAATAAACCCATAATATTTGCATTTAATTATCTGCCAGAGAAAGTATCTCTTCCATTTCAAATTAGTCAAGCAGACAGTATATGTTCACCAAAATCTTTCTATCTTGGACATAAATTTTACTCTAGGTGGCAGAATTGCTCTATCTACAGCACACAAAGAACAGATTAAGAAACAAAAAATGGTTAATGATACAGATCTCCCTAGTGTGAACAATTCTTGTTCCCTAAATCAGCTGCCTTATTTTTCCAATAGTGTCAAATGTATCAGTAAGCAGGTGGAATTCATAAGCTGTGTTTTTTTTTAAAGGAGAAAAAATAATCAAGTGTTTTCCTACATAAGAAGTGCCTGGCTCAATTAGAAGCTGCAGGATTTTTTGTAAAGTGCAATTGCTGGGCAGTGCTGGTACTTGCAGCGACTTTGAGGGGATGTGCAGGAGCTGCCGAGCGCCTGGAGGTTCCTGGGGGGGGCTGAGGCTGGGGGAAGAGCTGAGCTTCCCAGCAGGGCTATGTCAAATTCCGTGCATGTGAAGGGATTAAATTGTAACACGAAACGCATGTTAAACAGGGAGATGGGACACTTTGAACACCTTTGTGAGGAAGCTGTTCTCTCAGGCTGAATACTTTTGTGTAAACTGCTCTGTGCACTGTAAGAGCCCAGAAGGATTGAGCCCCTCTAATGGTTACCTAGGTAAACACTTCAGCAAAAGCTCCACCCTCCTACATCCTCTAATCCTCTAATTCCAAGAATTTTGAAACATTAGATATAATTTCTTTGTTGGCCAGTGTAATATATTTAATCATAATTCCTTGTGTCCTTCTGGCACTGTTTCTGAACTTTAGGTTATAGAAGGTAAAAGGGGGCAGTGAAAGCTTTCAGGAGGAGGGAGGTTTTAATTAGACTAATTAGAAGGTCAGACATTTCAAGTCTAGGAAATCTTTCTGGAGCTGTGGAGTGGGTAGAGAATTCCAAGGAAGTTCATGTTCTTCCCTCCCCAGCTTTAGTGATGCTCCTCTTGTGTTTAGTACGTGTTTTCATCGTCCACGTGGTTGGGCTCCCTCTCCACCCATGGTGAGTATGTTATTGCTACTCCTAAAAGAAAACTATTTAGAAAAAAGTCTTCTCAGTGCTTACCATTTGTTCTGGATTTTGTAGTAGGGCTGGTGTTGTGGGAATTAAAACACTATTTTGTAGCGCTGCTCCCAAGACTGATGTTCCCCTTCTTTGCAAGGTGGGGAGTGTTAGCTGGACACATAAATGTAAATATTGAAATATGAGGGAAAGAAAAAGTATCCTTTTTCTCAAAGTTATGCTGCATTTTACCAAAAGCTTTCTATATTTTTAGTGGTTTAAAAAGAGAGTAAGGTAATTACAGCACTGGCTTGCAAGCCTCTCCTTGAAGCCGGAGAAGGTGAATTTTCTTTCCTCCTTCTCATAGAAAATAGAATTGTAGACTACATGCTTGTCTTTGGTTTGTAGACCACCTCGACTCTTTTTCTTTTCTCTTATTGGCTTGTTGCAGTATTATCTGCTGTGTATTTTGAGTGGAAAGCACCTTTTAGTCATGCTGAGTACAACTTTCCTTCTTGGAGGACTCATTGAAATAAAATGGCACTGCTTTGTAAAAGCAAGGAATAGAAGTCCTTTACAAGAGTATGAATGCAGTCCTTGCCTGAGCACACCAGAAGCAAGAACAGAAGGTGGAAGGCTCCCATAGCTATTTATCCCTGGATATTTCTGAAGTGTATTTTTCACTTGATTTCACTTTAGTCAGCAGTTTGTGAGACTGTGTGGGTGTATGTAGAGGTATGTCCAAGTGATTGTGTGGGGAACGTGGGAACACTTCTTTCTCTAAGATCATCTGGTCAAGGACCTTGTCAAATGTGACAAAAAGGAGAGAAGGGAAGCAATAACTGAAACATAGCGACAGACCTGGCAGACAAACATAATGGAACAAAGACAAGAAGCAAAGAAAAATGAATTAATGATTTGCTAACAAATGGGCACTTTAAAACTGATAAAGTTGTAAACCTGAGGGTCCAGGATGTTGCAAAGGGTTGTTGGTTCTGCCCACACTGGTGGGGAAATGTGCATGGGAAGGGAGCCAAAGGGAAACCATGGATATGGACAAAAAGGGATACTAAAAAGGTGTTGCTCACTTGTAAACAGAGCTGGTCAGTACTGACTGAGCCCTACACTGATCAGTCTGTGTGTCTGATCTGCTGATCAGATCCTGCCTTAAAGATTTGCTGTAGAATCCCTGCGTGGGGGTGCTGCAGAGACCAGGTGCCAGCTGCTGTGGTGCTGTGTGAATGGATTTGGAGCAGCTGGAGCCATGGTGGGGTGTGGGCTCCTTTGGCCTGTCATGTCCCCCGCTGGGGCCAGTGGCATCTGTGTGCCACCCTCGCAGTGTGCAGGCGGCCCCGTCCCCACCCGTGTGACAGGAGCTTGGTGGGCTCGGTGCCCACAGCTGGGGCTGGCTCAGAGCCTGGGTGTGCCCAGAGCAGCTGTGCCTGGGGGTGCTCATGGCAGAGCCACCCAGGAGGGGACCTGAGGGGGGCAGGGGTGTGGGCAGGGATGCTGGGTGGGCAGAGGGGCTCTGCTGGCCCTGGGGGGATGCACGAATGTGTGTGTGTGCTCTCACCAGTGACTGCCTGTCTGTACCAGCTGAAGGGGAGGAGGGCACTGGGCTGTCTGGTTTGTGTTCTGGGGAGGTGTTGAAGGCAGCAGCTTGTCTGTGGCAGCCTGTGTGACCAGCCCTGTCAGCTCCTGGATGTGTGTGCAGCTTTGCCAGTGGCTGAACCTGCAACTGGAAAAGAAACAGCCACATTGTGCAGCTTTGCCAGTGGCTGAACCTGCAACTGGAAAAGCAGCAGCCACATCCCTCTGGCTGAGCACAGACAGGAGCTGCCATGCACAGGGCTGGGCCCCAGGGACCAGGACAGAGTCCTGGCCTGGAGATGCTGGAGTTTGCATCAGTTTTGTTTGCTCCCAACACCCCTAAACAAAGCTTTTTTGGTAAAGGGGAAATTAGGAGAACCATCCCCATGAGGGGTTTCTTGCCTTTTTTTTTTTTTAAAAACTGTGAGAAGCAAAAGTATGTATAAATAACTAAAATTATAATGTAAATGGTTCAGGAAAATATCAATACTTGAATTTATGAAAAAACTCATTCAGCTTGGCTCAAAGGCTTCTAAATATTTTTAAACAGGAGTGAAAGAATGCTGTGCCTATTTCCGTGCTTCATCTTTATTTATGTATAAATCCTCGAAGCTTATAAGTTTAGCATTTCTATTGACTATAAAAGCAGCATTTTATTGACTAAAACTTGTATGAATTTGCTCTCTTACTGCTTCTAAAAAAATAAATCAACCCCATTACCAAATAGAATTGAAGACTCTCTTCAATTGCTCAATTTGTTTGTAGGAAATCTGTTGTGTTTACTTTTCAAAACTTCCCAAAATTTGTGATCTATATTTTGGGGAATATTTTGACTCTCGAGGGATTTTGGCACTCAGCATGCTAACTAGTGCTGCTGCAATGCAACCATTTGTCATTAGGGAGTCTTGAAGGTCCTCAGCATTAATGCTGCTCTGCGCTGCTTGATATGACAAGACTGGTGTTTCTGTAGATTACTCATACCTTGTTGTCAATGGGAAAGGTCATAAAAAACTGGATTTTTCCAATCTAATAATATTTCTTAATTTTTAGTTTCTTAAATTTAAACAAAATACTTTCTCCTTGCTATAGGAGAATTGAACTAATTCTCCTTAGATTGTAACTGCAATTCTTGTGCTGTTCTATTTTGGGAGAATAGGTTTATATTATAACCTCTCTATAAAACTGTTCAGAGGTCACCTTTTGTGACATCATTTTTCTTCTACTTGCTCTAGTCACCGTGAGGAGATTCTGTTCTCTGTGAAGCAGGAAGATCTATGCTAATATTGTTTAATGTGCTTTCCACAGGGTTTTGCTATCAAGTAACATAAAGTGATGTTCAATAGTCTGCAGCCCAATAAAGTGATGTTCAGGAGGTGAGGGTTACTACCTTTGTAGCTGTTCCCTGTACAAGAGGAATGTCATACTCTTACATGTTTTTAATGTTAATGAAGCTATCTTACAAAAGGATTTTTACAGTGTTTTATGAAGCTATTGTACAAAGGGTTTTTGACTGTGTTTTATGAAGCTCTCATACAAAAGGTTTTTGACTTTGCATTTTCTCCCGGTGAAAGCACAAGTGAAACCTCAACACCCACCACTTTACCAAGTACTATGCACAATTTTATTTATGTGAGCTGCAAACAGTATTGGTGTCTATTCCACCCTTATTAACATAGCATTAGCTAAAAGTGTCTTAGCTTCTCTCTGAGATGTCAGTTTGTGCGCTTTGACCTTTATATCAATGTTCCCCTCATTTTCCCCCAGCAATATCATTTCGGTCTTTTACTACTCAAACAGTGATGGAAAAGATTTGCCTGCCCTCTTGAAACCAATATGCTGTGAGCTGCTGTGCTGCTGCAGAGCCCATCAGGGAAAAACCTGTGCAGGGGTGTTGCCACCAGATAAGCTGGCTGCCTGGTGGGGCTGCTGTGGCTTCACTGAGAAAACCTGGAGACAACCTAGTAGTAAATATTTGCTCAAGTATTTTGCCTTTTAATCAAAAGACAGAAGTCAGCTTTCAGAGGGTTTTTTTATTATTCTCAATTTGGAGCTTTTCTCTGTGGAAAACACATTTTAGCAGAAGTGCAAGCCATCTTAGGGAATGGTTGTAGCACTGTATGTGTGTGACCTGCAGAGAAAAGAGAGATGTGAGAAATCTGTGATTGCATAACAAAGCAATATGATGATTTATAGGTCTGATGTTTTTCAACCTACAAAGAGCCCTCACAGGCAGAAAAAATAATTTGAAGTTGAGTAGTTTTCAAAATATTATCTGAAGATGTACAGTCTATGCTGCATCCCTAATCGTGTTATTGAAAAGGAATAATACAACACAGTAAATGCTGAAAAGGAAGTGCTGACCACTCCCTGCATTAATAGGGGTTGATCAGAATAAAGATAAATATTTTGGAATTAAAAGGTGTTTCAATGGAGTTTGATGCATGCTGGAACATTGTTTCAGTATTAGTCATAATATTTCATCACCTTTGCAGTACCTAAAATGTGTCCCTACCTGAAGATGCCCTATATCCTTGCCCTTAAAATGTGCTGTTTATGAGCCATAACTCTCCTTACATTTTGAAGAAGGTGGGGTTCTGGGTTTTTTTTTTCCTGCAGCCACTGGCAATCTGACAAGTCTTTTCTGCATTTGAGCACTCCTGAGAATCAGATAGTTGTTCTGCTGGCATTGCCTGTCCTTCTCCTAAACAGTGAAGAGATTGCCCAGACCCTAATGCCTGATTGGCTTCTGTATTTTTGGCCTGAAGTGTTTTTCACTATCTGGAAGAAAAGGGAACAGCTTATGTGATTACATGTATTTTAAGGGGCAGTTTTGTTTCAAAGGGAAGTGCAAATAGGGTTTGTTAGGTTACAGGGATATACCTTATCAATGTACAACTTTTGTAAGGAAGGTATGCTGAGAAAATGAGCTTCCAGGTGCAAATAGTGAACAAGAGTCTTAGGGGACAGCTGATTTATTCTTTTCCTCATAAGAGGGAGAGATGCCAAGGGATTTGTTTGGTAGTGCTAGCTCTGATTCCTTACCTGTTGAAAGAGGTCATCTAACTCAGCCTAGGCACAGTAAGGTGACAGGGTTATGGAAGAGGAGAAATAATCTTGGAACTAATAAAGATTCAACCTTCTTCTTCAAAATCCATGCAGATGTGTCATTCATCTATTGCCAGGGAACGATTAATACTAAAACATTATTAATGATTAGAAATGGCAAAGTTGAGATTGGATAGGTGGCACATGTTGGAAAGTGAAGGATGATGAAGGATTATTGTGTCAACAGTGGATTGGAGATCCTTGAACAAAATGGATCCATTTATAGGCTAGATATTCAGGAGTTTTGGAATTTTTGTTTAGTGGTGGGGACTTTTTTGGTATTTTTTTTAAACCTAAGCAAAGATGCTACCTGAAAACTAAGCAGCTTTAAAATTTTACTTGTCACAAGACATTTTTCCTGACTGAGAGGAACATTTGTGTTTGCAGTCTTACTTACCAGAATTGTAATGATGCGTATTTAAAATCCAATTCAAAGGAAAGCTACTTCTAAAAAATAAAATTATGGGATAGAGAACGGGGAGAAACCACAAATTGTATGGAGAAAAAAAGACTATTCAATTTAAAATTATGCTTAGTCTCATAAAACTCTTATCAGAGCAGACTCTCTGGCTGCAGGGAATAGTTTGCGGGGTTTTTTCTGCAAACAGCACAAGAATGGGATTTTAAAGTTTGTTCAAAATGCTAAAACTCTCTCCATCTCATGCTGAAATAGGTTTTTTAGGGGCTCTTGATGTACTTCAATAAAAATTTGCTTGTGTTTTAGTAGTTTTTTTTGCTTTTCTAATGTCTGCTGAGTGATACATATGAATACCTGAAGTTTTACTTGAAGAGGCCCCTATCAGTTCTTGAATCAATGCGGAAAAAATACTCCAAACATTTCAGAATCTGATTAGAAAAACAATTTCCATGCAATTTATCTGAACAGATTCTTAAACTACAACATTTATTCATAGTACTTGTAGTGGAAGAATTTTAGACAGTAAAAAGCCCTATCCTTCCCAATGTTGAGGATGGCTGAACTTGTCTCAGGCTGCTCCCTTTCTGGCAATGAGGATCTCCCTGCTTTACTGCAGATATAGGTTTGCTATTTTGTTAATTTTCTTTTGTAGGCTTCGGGGATTTTCTCCTTTTGCATTCTTCCCTGTGTGAAGGTTGCTGGAATGGGGAAGGTAAAAGCGGGGGAGTTGGGAAGCAGCCTGGTGTGAGCCCCCAAAGCAGCTCACCTGGCGCAGCCACCTCTGCTTTCTCTGGCTCTGTGTGTTCCAAAGGAAGCTCCTGAAGCAGCACACGTGGCAGTCACACAGAGCAGGGGTCTCTGCTCAGTCAGGGGAACAGCTCACACCCTCTCAGTGTCTCTGGAGAGACTCCACAGGTCATGTGTGCAGAGAAGAGAAAACAACAGTTATCAAGAGCAGCCTCTGTGGTTGTAGCTTGGTATTGGATTTTCATTGTTACACTTTTTTTTTTTTTTTACCCCAGATTTTTTTTCTTTCTTTCAAGGGTCAAATCCTTTTAATTCTGAAAGTCATGTGGAGTTATAGGTATCACCTTCACTCTCTTGTGTGCATATCTCTCTATGTGAGAATCTGCTCACACCCATTCTCATGATTTCTAGGTTAAATCTTTGAAAATTTTGGGGACTACAAGCCTTTGTGTTCACTGCCTTAATCCCAATATGTGCAATGTTATTTCTAGAACTGGGAATGCTGCTTAGACTGAAGTTCTTTGTTTTTACCAGTTATGATAACCAAACAAAAAATAATAGGTAGAACAGAATATGTGGGTAGGAAAGGGGTCTAACATATTCTTTATCCTCTGACAAAAGCAATCATCTGTGAAGATTCCCTTCTCCTGTGGAGTATTTGGATACCACCACTTGTGGTGAGTTTGTATCCTAGTCATACCTATTCAGTATTGAAATATATTTTAAAGCAATTTTATCCTACTTATTAAAGTACTGCCCAGTCACATTGTGTAAAGAGTATTAATACTGTGGTGGGTACAGGAAAGGAGCAAAAAATCTATTTCCTGATCTACACATTGAAATCCTCCTAAAATTTGTTGATGTGGCCTTTTGGATTTTTTTTTTCCTTTTGCTTATTATTGGACATACATTTTTGTGAAATTAAGCTATATTGTCTAAATTGAAAATCCTACATCTTTAAGTACTTGTGAGAAGGAAGGGAATCAAGTCCTGTGCTGTACCCAACCAGAATCTTGAGTACTCTCTTTATCCATGTGACACTTCAAAATTTGCTTGTTGAAAATCAGCGAGAATCAATAACTTTTGGTTTGGAGTTAATTTAGGTGGTGTTTAGTCATGTGACTCTGAATGGGGAACAAATTTTCCTGAAGGTTTTCCATAGATTCTTTCTGAGGGATAGACGGAGCAGTATTCTGCAGCCAGTGTCACTTTCAAATGACACCGGAGTTGCCTTATTTCACCATGTTAAAAAAGCCCAGAGACTGTCATTAGAGCTACTTTTTATTTGGAAAAACCCTTTGGAGTTCTGGAGACTGTGCTTCATTATTGTTAATTTAAAAAAAAGTTCACTCAGTATAGCCAATTAAAAAACCAACAGCTTATGCAAAGCATATTAAAGATGGCATTAAACCTGCCTGTAGCAATGCTCCCCAGCACTGCTGGCCTGGGAGCAGTGATACTGATTGAGTCATGTGCTGCAGGCCCCTTGGTGCTTCCCTTCAGCTGAAATTCAGGGTTTTAGCTTCCCCTGCCCGTGAGTGCTGTTGGGGGCACACAAACACACACGGGCACACAGAGCCAGGGATGCAGGGCTGGCCCACGGTGCAGCTCCCTGTGCTGCCTCCTGCCTGCCTTTGTGCTACTCACTGTGGACTTATTCCCAGAGTCAGCCAAATTCCATGAAAAGTTTCATAAACTGGAAATTAGCTGGCAGAGGACTATGTGGTGTGTGCAAGATCTTTGTGTGATGACGTTATTAATGAGTACAAGTGGGCATGACCATGATTTCCCATGCAATTTTAATGTTCAATAACATCCCAGGAAATTAAGCAAACATTCTCCTGTTCCCTGAAAATGCTGGGGTATTAAGCACAATAACATGTTAATCCGTTCAAATTCTGAGTTGGCATTATTAAGATCCTAAATTCTGATTTAAATTCCATGTCTCTAAAATATTGCTAGATCAAAAAATGGATTTTTTTTTCCTTTTTTGTCTCATATAGGCATTACACATTAACACTGCACACTAACTGTGAGTTATGTGATCAGTTCTAAATTGTTGGTTTTCATCCAACATTACACAATTACAGCTGAGTTTCATGGCTCAGCTTTCATTCCTCATGAGTAGCTGAGGCAGGTTAATGTAATAACCTGTATCACCTTAACTGTCACATCATCATTTTCTTTAGTTTAATATTTACATAGATCAAAATATCCACTTTCTGTCAGGTTCTTTGCTTATGAGAAACTCAAACTAACCAAGCACAACTCTTCATAATCTGACGGCGAGAACAATGAATGTTATTGCTACAACTAGAAAGGAATTTGACACTCTGATACATGACCATGGAAATGTTTCTCTCATGAACTCATTGGAAAGCTCATGTCACATTAATGTGTGCCATCATTTATATGATGTATTGGGTGAACCTGGAGCTACTAACACTTTAACTTGTTTTACAGGCAAAAATCTGATTCCCTGCAAAAACGTTGTGGAATTGGTTGCGTCTATGGTACTTGAAGCCAGATCAGATGTTGTGTCTTGTTTAGACTAAATGATGTTATATCTTGCAAACATTAAGCTAATTAAACCCCAAATAGTGGAAAAGAAATCCCATGCAATGTTTATTATTTAAAGTCAGATTTCAAGGATGCCTCCATGAGCTTTATTTAATTGTTAGAGAGTTGGTTGAGGTAGGAACAGGCTTAGGCATGAAAAGTTCATCCTAGGTCTTGAAGTTTTTAGACAGGGATTTAAATGTATATCTATCTCTATCTTTTTAAAATTGCCAATTTGTATTGTCCTCAGTGCTGTATCTTATTTTCCAAATGACTGTAAAGTGAGAAATTTTTTTACGTGCGCTGAGGAAAAAATAGTTGTGCTTGAATTGTCTGTGTGGCAATTTATAAAAGTATGCAATTATTATTTTAAAGGCTTGTAAGTAGGGCTCAATCATGTTGGAGTGCAAATACAAAGCAATAATTAGTCCTCCTCTCAGACATCCTATGTGTTAAAAAGACCTGATGAAGGTACAAGGAGAGGAAGCAACATAGTAGTGGCAACTGCTCATGTTAATATGATTATTTAAATGATAAGGTTTATTAAAGTTTTGCTGAATCAAAAGTCAAGAGAAGGCAGCAAATGTGTGTCACGTCCTGCTCTTCTGCAGCCAGCTAGGAGAATTTTAATTCTGCTACGGTCATGAAGAAGAACATTGGGATAAAACACTGAAGAGTAGAAATGTGGTGAGGGGGGAGCGAGGGTGTGCCCTGGTGCTGGGCTCTCTGTGTTTAGGGCAGTTGTGTGTTCATACAAGAGTGCACTGTTTTCTCCAGAGCTGCTTCCCCACCAGAAGAGACAGGGCTGGGCACACCTGGGGAGTCTGAGCCCACCAGAGTGTGGCCACAAATCTGGCACAGTGAAACCGATGTGAGCACTGAAACCAGGAGGAAAGGTGGTGTGAGCCAGGACCTGCAGGTGCTGTTGGAACAGTATCTTAGCACTCTTCACAGTTTTTGGAGGCTCTCACAAACACATCTTGGGGCACTTAGATCCTGGCCAGCCATGTATCTTCACACAACAGCCATCATCTTACTGAAGGCCAGCAGTAACCACTTCCCTTGACCCTGGAATTTCACTGCTTTTCTTGGGAAAATAGGTTTGTATTTCACTTAAACCTACTACAGAAAGGACTATTCCTGCCTATATTTGGAGATGGCAATGCAGAGTAGAAAGTGTTGATGCCCTGGAAAGGCCAAGATTTCAGTGTAAAAGCGAAACATTTTTGCCAATGAAACTGGTGTAAAACAGGCTTGGATTCCTAGATGTTTGCAAACCTAGGGCCTGCTGGCTGCCAATGCTTCACAGAGAGAGTTGCATGTTCTGATACATGGTTTGGCAAAGGCATAAGCTTTTACTGTATATGAGGTCTAACTGGAAACCACCATCATTAGCATTGCAGGAGGGAATTATTTACATTACGCATTAATTTATATGCAATGAATATTATGCAAGATAAAGCTGTATTATTCATATAAAAATTTCCATATATATGCACATGCATATGCTTGTCAGTGCAATGCTATTAATCATAGGAAAACTGTGACTGATCTGACAATCTTATGGTATTCTCAGGTATAACACTTCATGTGTTCTATAATGTGAATTGCAGTAATGTCTGTATTTCTTTAGAGACTGCTTCCCAGGGCTCTGTAAGAGACTCTACAGATTCTGAACTTGTACTGGCCTACTGCAAAAGATCATAATTAATCTTTAGGGAATAATTGAAATAAACTTTGCAAAAATCTAGGCATACCTATGCTATCATGACTGTACAGCTGCAAAAAAAGAGCCCCTCATAAAATTAACAGGTAAAATTTTGAGCAATAGATAGGCATTCGTAATTCTTTTGAATGCAGTGAGTTTTGAAAATAGTCTGCAGCCCAATGCAGTTGGTGGCCTAATTTTCAGGACTGTTGAAGTTAAAGCTTCTCTTCTGTTATCAAGCAAGAAACTCTATATCACTAAGATGCTTGCAGTTTCATGAAAAGGATCTTTGTGAGGAGAAAATGGTTAACTGGTTTTCATCTGATCAATATGAAGCTGACCTGAAATCTCTGCTATAGCAGTTCCCATGGAGGTGATGAGCTGCTAGATGAAGAGTTTATACTGGTGTTATTTTTGCTCCTTCACTTGTGTATTATGTGTATGTGATATAAAAGGGACTTGAATGCTTTCTTTGTTTCTTTCTCTCTGCCTAGAGGAGCTTGCAAGCTTAATGTTTGGTGCATGCCAGAGAGTCTCTGGCTCTGATAACTCTCTCTTCACAAGAATCCGAGTGATGTCTCCCAAAGACTGTGTGTAAGTTGATGTTGCTGCCTGAACAAAACCAGCTGAAGATGTTTTTTTTCCTTGTTGCTCATGAAAGGAAGGCCTATCTTTTTGCCTATAGTTTTTGTTGAATCTGAGATTATCTTCGAAATGATCTTTATGTATCATGATTGAATAACCACATTCACATCTTGGGGAATATGCAGAGGCAAATTCTTGTAAACAGTAGTCAGATAAAGAGAAAAGACATACCCAGATGGGCTGTGATTTCTAACACTACAGTCAAGCACAATGAACATGCAGATCAAAAATAAGTATGGCTTGTAGCTGTTTATGGAAATACAGCTAGGAAGAAGCTGTGAGGAGCATGGTTTAGAGATAAAAATATGTAGGAACCTAACACAAAAATGTCTTGGGGACAATAGGTATTCCTTGCTTCCAAAAAGGCTTTTCTTCTAGTCAAATGTTTTATGAGAAAAATCCCTCTCCTTGGAGCAGTCGCATGTTGCAATATGCCTCAGTGGAAGGAAATCTAGGAAGGGTTAAGGCAACTCCTCTAGATGGAATTGAGGCAAGATCTTGTGTCTGATCAAGAAATCAGCAAAGGAAAATTATTTCTAGAGATGTGAGCTTTCCTTTTCTCTACTTTTAAGATAAAGAATGCCTATATTGTCTAGTTTCTGAGAAAAATTAGTCTGGATGTGTTGTTAAAACAGATTTTGCTAATGTTCACTGATCTTAATGATCTTTTTAGATAGCCTCACATGCTGTACAGAGTAATGCAAGAAACAGACTTCAGCAAAAGCTAGAAGAGACCATCTGAAATGATGGAAGGAGAAGTTGTACCTGGTGACTCTGTACTTTATGGAAAAAAACTTTTCTTTTAATAAAGTCCTGTCCTACATGATTGCTGGCTGTAGTAGCTGACTGTTAGTGCTTAATCAGCTGTCTCCATGGGATCTGTGAAGAGCAGAATGATGTTTTATAGATTTGGAGGGGGGGATGTGTGTGTGTGGTGGAGGGAGTTACTATTTTTGAGCAGCTCACTTTAGGTACTTGCTCAGGACAATAGCAATTTAATTCTCTGTTTGGGCAGAGGTCTCCCAGCTTTCATCAAATTCTTGATTTCCATCAATGGAAGTGTTGGAATCAGTATTTGTCTGAGTCCTGACCTGAAAAGCTTTCATAATGTCAACAAAACTGGAGTGAGTGCCTTCTGTGTGTTTTTCTGTGAATGTAAAAATGTTAGACTTCAGAAGTTTTTAAACTGGCTAGTGCTGATATTGTAGTGGATCTGGAAAACATTTAGGAAATAACTTCTCTTAATGACAAGACTGTCTGCAGCTGTGAACTAGCACTGAGAAATTATCTGTCCTTGAGTTGCAAACTTCTCTTGCCATCTATTTATTTTATTTGTTACTCAATACTTCTACCTTAAAGTGGCTTTAGTATCCCTCCTACTGGATGTTTTGAAGGCTGGCATGTGTATAATGCCTTGAGCCTTTCAGATACACAGCAAAAAGGAATTGCAAAGATGACTAGTTTTACTATTTGCTGGCAATCTGTATTCCTAAGGGTTAATACAAAAATAACTTTAGCTTAGCAGAGTTGTCAGCCAATTTAAGGTGAAGATTTCAGAGATTAGTTCTGACAATCCTGTGGAACACACCATATGTCATCTTTTGAAAACTGAAGGCAGTATTCCTTCTGGTCTTTGTTGAGAACTTAATGAGGTTAGAGAAATGTCCTCTGTCTTTTACAAGACACAGGAGCAGAAAGCTTTGATTTGAAAAATGCTGATCAATGATGTATCTTTTGTGAGAAAACAAATTGAATTATGCTGCTGTTTTTGTTTCTGTCGTGTCTCTTAATAAGAGTTTCATCACAAAATGATTTAATTGTAATTGCTTGTAAACCCCACAGTTTGTGCCAAGCCAGAGTGGAATCCTGTAGGGATGACTGATTGTTAGTTTTGAGTTTGCTTGCTCCATTTTAGGACATCTAGCCCTGATGGGACAGCGCAGTAGCTGTGACAAAGGGGCAGGAGCTCAGCTGCAGAGCTGCTCTGGCTGGGGATCACTGGAGGAATGAGCCTCAGTGTTCCTCTGCCTGAAAGAAGTGACGTGCCAGCATCCCTCAGGCCAATTACAGCGTGATGATGTTTCCATTGTCTCACTGCTTTGGGTATAATGAATGCTGCTGCTATGACAGAAAAGTAGTTTCTTTATTATGAGAAAAGAGACTGGAAATAAATTGTGCATCCAGCTGCCTTGCTGGCTGTGTATTTTGCTGTCTGGGTCTCTTAAATGACAACTTGAAAGTAACCTGGTTGCTGCACTATGTGCTCTGATCATTTTGGATACGTGTATCTCCTTCACCTACCAAACAGCCAAAAATGCTTCTAAGTAACGTTTTAAATATTATAAAATCAGTCTTTAGGGTTTGAATATTTTTCTTATGTACTTAATATTCCGTCAACTAAATTGGACTAAAATACTTGTATTTTGTATCTATGTCTAACAAGTTACAGTTGAGAAATACCTGTAGATATTTTCCTTCCTTTTTAAAGAAAAATCTCTTTTTAAACAAAAAAAATTCCACAATTTCTGCTGTTCGTTCAATCTTTTCTTCTTTAGGCAAACTTAAATTTTGAAATATAGGATTTAGGCATGATGCAAGGTTCTTTTTAATTTAAAATGAAACCAGGAAAATAAAGGAGAGCTCATCACTTATTTTTTCTTTCCCTGTTGAAAGTATTTCAAACAACAGCAGTGAGAAATATGTCATAAATGAAACCAATGTGATGTTAGACATAAAGTACTTTTCTGAGACTGCTGGATTTGGATCAAGAGATTGGATCTTCTTCTTACTTTGCTATTGATTTCCTAGGTGATGATGTTTAACTTCTCTGTATATTTGTGCAGGAGGTCTTATCTCATAAGATTTTCTTATACTTTCCATCCATATTTTTTTATTAACTGACATGTGGAAGGAGGAGAAAAGTAAATAAGGTTCAAAGGGAGACACTGACTCCTTACTTATCCAAATGCTATCACATTATGAGAAAACTTGCTTTCTGAGAGAGTAATAACCTGCAGAATACAACACTGATAAATCTAAATGGATTGAAGTCTGTGTATATTTAAGAAGAATGATCAAAAGAGGCAAGTGGCACAAAGCAGAAGAGGGATGAGAAACAGCAGTAATAATGAAGGCAATTAGTTTACTTTCTGTGAGAGAACAAGATGCTTCTGCCAGCTGAACATCAAATTGCCTGGCAGCTGGGGAGGGGGCGTGAGGGGGCAGGAGCAGAGCGGTGAATTGGCTCGGGTTGTCCTTTTCTCTCTGTCACCAAGAGCTTCTGGGCCTGGGGCAGGTGGGAGAAAGACTCTCCCTCTGCAGAAGCAGGGCTGGCCTGCCTCCCAGGACAGGGGGACCTGTGCTGGTGAGCTGGAACTTGCTGCAGGTGGCTCTTCTCTGGAGCTTCTCCCTGCAATGCCCTCAGCCCACATCCTGGGGATGAATTAGTACTGTCCTAGCAGCCAGAATATCAGGATACCTTTAAGTCTGATGGGATGACTTGACAAGGTGAATGAGACGGGAAGGTTTGGTGAGCAGGGATGGATGTCTTCCAGAGTATGAGATTTGAATGTCTGATTTCTACATTGAAAATGTAGCTCAGGGTGATGGCTCAGTCTGCCTGTGATGTGAAACACAAAGTAAGAAAACAGTGATGTGCCTGCTGAACTGAGAAAGATAGAAGGCTAGAAATGGTGCCCTGGGGCTGTTGGCCTGTAGGAGTGGATTACTAGCAGTTGAATATCAATGGAATTTAAATTCTGTGATGAAACTGTCCTTGGAAAACTTTGTAGGAGATACATTTGGGTCTTAAAAGGCAACTAAACTAAGAAAAAGTCACCCTCTCATATTCTAGAATCTAGCCTGTGATGGAAACTCTTTTCATTGAGCGAAGCTAATATGAGCAGCTTTATTTTTTGATGATTGTAAACTATGAGGACAAGATACATTTGGGTTTTCTTTTTAACAAATATTATTTACCATGTCTTTGCTATGTAATCACTGATAAATTCAGACGGAGTGCAAGGCCTTCCTAGCCTAGTTTTAGGAATTTCAAGTAAATGAGGTACATAAGACTTATGTCTGCTTAACAGAAATCTTTTCTTATGGGGAACTATTATCCAAATTAAGAATATTTCTATGTACATTTTGTACAGAAAAAGCAGGAATAGAGAAATGAGCCTTTGCTTTCACAGCATGTATATGATTTACCAGGCACTGCATTCTTCCCCTGGGGAAAGGTAGGTCAGCTAAAGCATGCAGTGGGGATGCAAGGTGCTTTTTCATGGGGTTGCCTCTTTTTTCCCTCCTTTCTGTTACCTGAGATATTTTGTACACATATGTCAACATAGCCTTTGTTAAGACTGCTTTAGAATTAGCACTACTAAAATAAACTATTGGATTTAAAATTTCTATGTTGCTAGGATGAGTTCTCTGTTGTGGTAAAAAATTATAAATTATTTTCACAGAAAAGACTAATGCATGAAAATACTTGTTACTGTGAGAGACGACAGTTCTATGGTATTATATTTCGAAAAGCTGCCAAAAAAATACTGTATGAATAACTAGCAATGCTCTGAAATGTCTAGTGCTGTGCCTGCAAATTGCTCCTTGGCATGAAATGTGTTTTGCAGCTGTTATAAAGGTACATCAAAGCCTGGGCTGAGGGAAAATTCAAACTGGCAGGCAAAGAAAAAAGTCCTGGGTGCAAATAGTTGATCTGCCCAGAGTGAGATGAAGCCAAATATTGTTTGTTCTGCATTGTCTGACAGAAGCATTGAGCAAAAAGTACACGCAGGCCAAATTCGCTGCTTGCATAAACAAGCTGAATGTCACTGGAGTCAGCTGTTTGCTCCAACAGTGGATTTGCCTTCCAGGTTTTAAATGATTCCTACATTCTTTAATGTCAGAACATAAAACAATGCTCATTACAGGGTCTAAATTGACTAATTATGCAAGTTTCCTGTTTCTTGCTCCAGAGATGGGAGGAGGGCTCCATGTACTGCTGAGGAACCTTCTGCACTGGCTCGTATCACTTGGATCTGGCACAGGGAGGTTCTCTGAAGCTGTGCAGGCAGAGATGGAGATAAAGGCTCAGGGTCCTTGCTCAAATGCAAAGAGATTCCCCTGGCAAGGCCCATGGCGGGGTCAAACTGGAGAACACAAATGAGCTGTGAGGCTGCAGCAGGGGAGGTGAGGAAATGTTTTATTCCCTCTCTCTTGACTGGGTCAGACTTGGGGCCCTTGGGTGCTGCTTCTCTTTACTTCAGGCACATGGCACAGCCCTTAGCTCTGCACTGTCTGTTCTGATCAGTCCCTGGGATATTTGGAATGGACTGCTCTAAGGCCTGCCCTAATTCTGCTTTTCTTTAGCCCTGTTGGGTTGGTGGATGGGCAGTGTTGGGAGCCTATGTGGGGTGTCAGTGAGGGGCCAGCCAGAATTTTTGTTGCTGCTATCCGTGTCAGCCATGCTTCCTTCCCATGCTCTTGCCCTGTTGTCCTGCAAACAGTGGAGGTAAAAATCCAGAGCAATCACTTCTAAATAGCTAATACTCTACAGTATGCATCCTGTCACAAGGGACATGATCCTCACCATGTGTAGAAATGTGATGGTAATTGAAATCCGGTTTATTTTTCAAATGCTTAAGTATTAATACTAACACATTAACTTAATTTACAAGCAAAGAGAATAGTTTTGCCTGATAACAATGGTGTAATATACCATCCACATCTGTTATGTTCTCTTCTGGGAGTTTCTCTCTATTTAACTCTCTCTGTAATGATCTTGCTTTCATTGTTGTTGGGTTTTGTGTAATTACCCATCTTACAACAAGGGCAGAAATTAGTTTGGTTTATTTTTAATTTTATTTTAATGGTTCTTCTTTAAGTGACTTGATGTTCTGAAGGATTGATTGTTTAAAAGAAAATAATGTCACAACCCTTTCCTTCCCCTAAACAATGAAACTCTTTAGTGAGGACAACTTACATTGAGAGCTTGTTTGTTTAATTTTCATCTGGCCACTTGCAGAAGAAGAATATAATTCTTGCTACTTTTTGAAGGTCAGTTTTCTACAGAATTTTTAAAATGCATAAAATCCTGTGTTTTGCACAGGCACAGTGAAACATTTTGCTTCAGAAAAATAACTCATAGTTCAAATGCTTTTGGATGACTCTACTTAATCATGTTCTTACCAGCTTCCTCATGGGAACTAGATGTAACTCATGACCTGAAGTGCCTTGCTTTGCTCTGTCTTCCATGTCATCATGGCCTGCAGGAGAGAAAAGCAACAAGAATTAATATTGGAAATTCCTGTGATACTGGAACAACCTCTTTTTTTTCTTCATTAGTTTTACTCTGTTTCTTAACCTTTTATTGAATATTAGTGTACTCTGTGCTTTATAAAGCATATAACAAAGATTATGCTATGTGGCTCCTGTAAAATACCTGACTGAAAATGCAGGATGAATGAAGCTTAGTGAAAGATCATGAGCTTAGTCCCCCATATTCACGTGTTTCAGCAAGGTGAGATTTTAGGGACTGTTTGAAGGAGAAGTAATCATTCAATAACTGTGGAGTGCTAATGAGGGGAACAGCAGCTTTTGCTTTGCCTAGCAAAAAAGTAAAATTAAGCTCCTGAGTAAAAACTTGGCATTGGGGCAGAAATCATCATTTTATTTGAAACTGATTCTGTATATAGTTAATATGTTTGTTCTAAGGATTTAGCATCAGTAAAAGGCATAAATTATTTGGCAGATGAGGAATGTTTACACCATTAAATAGCGAAGATTAATGTGCCAAAGCTGATTCCCATGTCAATGCTGTCCTAGAAAACCCAAAACTTACTTGTGGAACCTGGAATAGGACTTTGAGAAACAAACAATTGTCCTTTGCTTTGGGATGAATCCCCATCCAGAACCAGTGTGGAATGTGCTCATGCCACTGATATGAACTACTGATGCTTCCTTGAAGGAAGCTGTAGCTTTTTGTTTAGGAATGGCACAGAGACAAATATGTCAGCAATGCCTGAGTAAACAAGAGACTTAATAGATGGGAGTTAAAAAGCTGGTTATATGAACTTCATATTTTGGCATAGTTGCTTCCTTTACTGTCATAGAATTTCTGTTTATGAGTATATTTTAGGTCTTAAATTTTTGTCTATAAATGAAGATAAAATTTGTTCTATACATCACATGCAGGTACTATGAGGAAAACAACTTTAAAGCCTGACGTGATCCATTTATTAGTAAGTGTTTTGTGTTAGAAATGACTCATGGTAAACACAGTCACTAGGAAAAACGAAAGCCCTCCATTTACTAGTCTATTTCTGCACAATTCTGCTTTTGCACATTAATCACAAGGAGGCAGATCATCTACTAGTGGTTTCTAAATGGCACTTTTTATCCCATGTGTATAGACTCCCAAGCTTTCCAATAACTTCTTGAGTTTGAACTGGTTTGGCTCAGGCCCTTTAATGTGATCTACTTTCATGCCAGTAGATATAAACCTAACTGGAATGATGATACTTTGAAAACCCTGTTGTCTGTCAGTAGGTCACTTCTTGAGCTATATTTCTTGATTTTCAGACCACTGCGGTCAATATGTATTTATATAAAAAGATATATTTTTTTCTACAGGTTACCATTAAACAAGCTATATTTCCCAACTGTTTTTTACTGCAAAATGATATAAGAAAGAGCTTTAAATTTCTGTTATTGGAGACAAAGGCAGAACTGTTGGGAAGAGGAGAGGAGGCGACCACAGAATTTCACACAGAAATCAATTTGATAAATAATGGAAAAGTCTGGGACTTTGAGCACTATATTTTCTGAACTAGATCTTTCTGGAGGTTGTTCATTTTGCTAGGTTTTATTTTAAAAGTAATGCCATAAATTTTGGGAGAAACTGGAGGCATAGCTTCCAGATTAATGGCATTTTGTAAGGAAGGTGCATTTTTTTAATATGTGTAGTTGGATTTTGCTAAAGCAATTCAATATAAATACTTTGTAGAGCTAGGTCTTAAAGTTTCATTTCCATCTGCATTGACTGCTTTAGTAGATCTTTGGATAAATGTCTAAAGAGCTTGGAAGGCAGAATAAGCATTTGATCCACTGAAATCTTCAGCCTTCTCCCAGAAAAAGATCAAGAGCAAATACTATTTTTACTGCTGCTTTCACATGTCTGAATATTACTGGAAAGACATTTATAATAACGCTCAAGGAGAATGGGTGTCGCATCTATTATGCAAGTATTATAATGTTTCTAAACCAGATAAAAATAATGTTCTCAATAGACACTACAAAATGAACTCCAATCTAATTGCTCTCAACACTATATTAAATCACTCCCATTTGCACCTCGCTAATGATTTCAGATGTTCAAACAAGCCATTTTTAAACTGATCAAAGTCTGCTGCGGTTCTAACACTGATTCATTTCACCATCTAATCAGGTCTCCGACAAACTCCTGAGCACTCATTCCCTTGGAAGTCATTTGCAAGTGGTAATACTCAGGGTATTATGAATTGGTGCAACATCCAGCTGCTTGGTAAGAGATACAGCAAAAGGCCTGTGTTTAGTTTAGAGGAACATAAAGGATAAGCTCACTTGGCCAAACTCACTGGTCATGCCATGACAATACAGCAGACATTGCATGTACACTTGGACGTGGCTTTGCACCTCGTTCTCAATGTTTTTTGTAGATATACAGCTGCTACAGCATCTCAGGATAGGAATGCCTCTGACGTTCTTCAGTGATTGTCCCCACTGAAGGTTCTTCAGAGGAGGGTTGAGATGAGGCAAGCATTTCTCTGGCACTGTCCTGTCCATGTGCATGGCAGGTGTATGGAGTTGTATGAAAGTCTGGCTTTACTGGGAAAGAAGCAGTTTCTGTGTTTGCGTATTCCAGACCTTCTAAGGCGATTGCTGACAAATTCTTTTGGGCTTCCACCATTTCTTGTGCCAGAACCTCACAGCTCCCATGCATTTTTCCAAATCCTGCATTTGCATAGAATTCTCTGGAAGTTTTTTCTCACCCTGCCTGCAAGTTGTGCTCAGATTGTGTTTTACAAAGCAGTGTCTTGGACAACAGCTTTGGATTTTGCAATGTGTTCCTAAAGGAATATTTATTTGTTCCCTCATATAAAAGAAATGGCCAATGGTTGCCATGGATCATTTTTAATAGAAAAGGGCATTAATTTGTATTCAGTAAAAACCTGTTAAATTGACCACAGTTTACTATAACTGTCAAGCAGCTGGTAACCTTTAGGTTGTGCTATGTCATTTCATGTCCTCTTCTTGGTCTTTCACTTTTAATTTCCCTCCACAGAAGGCTGTTCAGCCATACATATTGAGGAATTTGCAGTATTAAGTTGGACCATGTTGAACAGATTAGTAATTTTCCAAGAATTTGATACTGCTATTTTTCCAAGGAAGATTCAAGTACACTTTTATTTAAGGGTAGAAATAATTGCTTTTCATATCCATTTTGCCGTTTTTACTGACAATGCAATTTCCAGCATTTTAATGGGTCCAAAATAAAGATCTTATTGTGCTTAGATGTCCTTTATAAGTTTTTAGTAGAGACTTTACTGATGCCAGAGCTGAGCTGAGATCTGCAAAGTGGTGTTTGCTAGCCTGCCACTTCTGCTCAGGAAATACTAATCAATTGGGCTAGAGCCACTTAGGATGCTTACATGCAAAAATTATGGCTATTCTTCATCACTTGTTAATTAAACAGACAAAATTCTATCCATAGTTAAGGTCAGGCATTCTGCTAGCTAATGACTTGTATGCATTGACTGAAACACTGCAGAATTTTTCCCCTAGTGATCTTTTTAAAATACTTAAAATTGAGATGAGATTGCTAACTAGATAATAATGGTCTTTGCACATCAAATTAAGCCCAAATATGCCACGTTGTTGGCTTTGATTTAGGAATGATTTAAAGTTCAAACTTCATAAAATAGCACACCTCAAATCTGAATAACTCAGAGAACTTTGCAGATACAAATGATTTAGATAGAAATAAACTTTTGCTAGGGAGGATTTAAAATAGGAAATGCATTTAAAAAGGAAAAAAGAAGTTAAAAATAACAGCAAATGGACCCTAATGCTGTTCTAACAGTTGACAAGGTACAGAAAACGAAAAATGTACTCTTATGAAGAGTACAGAAAATTGCATGGAAAACCAGTGAAACTGTGAGGATTTTTCATATCTGTAAGTAAGGCTACTGCCCACCTTCATCCTGGCTCCCACCTGCACATGAATTTGAGAGAGTCCCCTCGCACAGGGAGTAGGCAGCAGCCAGAGCAGAGACTTCCACCCAGTCCTTGTGCAAGTTATCCCGTCGAATCAGAGAGGGCACCACTCCTTGTCTGCTTTGCCTCTGGGTCTGGATCTAATGGGCAGGTTCCTGGTGCTGGTAAGAATTTGCTAGACTTGTACTAAAACCAGATACAGGATTAGAGTGCAGCCTGCTCCAAGGCCTGAGCCAGAGGAGGAAAGCTTTGTTGGGGATGTGGATGGATCCTGATCATCAGCTATGGGGCAAACCTAGGAGTTCCCATTTATGACCTGCTTAAATGGAGGTTTTAAGGCTTTAAGGCACAGCAAAAAATGTGGAGCTGTCTGTATTTAAATTTGTCATCTGGAGAAAAATGTTTATTCTCTCCCTCAAGAGAAAAAATTCTGGAGCTTTAAATTTAGTCTTTTACCCTGCTGACAGTAGAGGGTGTCTAGAAGGCTCCTAACATTTGAAAGTTGCACTTGCCTGGCACCTTTACTCCAATGTACTCAACTGGGAGCACCAAATAGCAGACCAGCCTGGATGTACATATTTTCCCTTGCATTGAAGCACTGTGAATAACTATCTTTAAAAGATAGGGTAATTTCATTAAAGAATTGGTAGTGCTCAAAACAGATAAAAGATATTTTGAGGATCTTTCAACCTAGTACTTTGACATGAAGTTCCATCTTAGCCTTTGTACAAACACTTCCTACCTAAATAATGCTAAAGGAAAGCTGATATTTAACAATAAAAGTTAGGAAAGGATATCTGTGTTATAAAATTGAGAAAAAAATAATTAGTACCATTTCCAACTTTACCCACAGAATTTTAGTAGGTTTCACAGTCATTTTCCATAGCTGGAGTACTTTATCAAAAAACAGAGGTAAAAGATACCTGGAAAAGAGTTGATATATAGTCCAGGCTTAAATAGCATTTAATTTTCAAATATAGAAATGAAAGAACCACAGATTTGTTGCAATTGAACCGGTGATGTAACTGAAAATACAGCTACAAATTCACATGTATTTAAAATACTTTTTTCCTGTTATAAGCATATTGAAATATTGAAGCACTTGATGAACAGCAGTAGGCTGTGTTTTGGGGTTTATTTAATGATCAATGCAGTGCCACACTGTAAGTGATGTGATTGCTATCTTTCCTATAGTCTGGCTTTTCTAGCCATAAAATCTCAAATACTGTGAACTATATTTACACTTAAAATGAAATAAATTTGACTCTTGGCAACGGAGGGACTGCATGGATGCAGAATAGTGTACTAGCAGTAGTTCCAGTCACAAAATGGTTTTATGGACAAGCTACTCTAAGCCTATTATGAGAAGAGCTACAGCAAGTTGTTATGGTAACTGGAGCTGTACAGTAACAGGGTAGGATTAAATACTTGATTTTTTCCCCCATGTGGACTTCTGTGAAGCATTGTTTTCCACATACAAGAAAGAAAAAAAGCGTTTCAGAGGAAAATTAATGAAAAATAGCTCAGTTGAATGTTTGGATAAATTGGCTGTGGTACTTTCATGAAATGCCTCTACCCTCCCAAATGACAGGTCTTGTCTCCTTTTGGGCAGAGATGAATATATTTACTCCACTGAGTATTTGCTCCAGTGTTTGCTTTGATTGGATGCTTTTTAATACTTTGCCGCTTTTTGCTGTTCCAGATTTATTATTGTTGGTATGGTGATACAATTTCCATAGCTTTGCTTAGAGGGTGTTTGCATCATGAAGTTTTGTGTCTCTGGGAAATCATGTTTATGTTGCCATACTGCTGCAAGAGGGGCCTGAAAGCTGGAAGGACTCAGAAAAGTTGTGGGCAAGATGGATGGGGTTGTCGCTGTCCTTCTTCCAAAGCTGTGACATCCATGTGGCACTTTGGTTATTCTGAATTCCCTTTGATAAAGACATATTTCTTTCATAGTTTAAAACCCACTTGAACCATGTTTAACAGGGATGTATGTTTCTGTGATAATTTTCAGTACCAGTAATTTGACTCCTGCTTTTGTATGTGTGTAAGACTGCTTGTCACTCTCTTGCCTGTTGGATCTCTTTCACATGTATTTATGTACTATTTTTGAGGGAGATGCATTTTTTCCAGCAGTATATCACAGTGTTTGATAAGTTCCTAGTATGATTTTATGAGAAATCTGGTTGCTTTTGTTTCATTAAGTATCTTTTAAAATTTGTTTTGCCGATTAAATATGTTGACGAACCCTATAGCACTTTTATCAGAATTCTGACTTTAGCTATCTGAACCTCTTTTAAATTTAAAATGTTTACTAATATATTGCTAGAAATGCTGAAGTTTTTAGAATTTATGTTGCTAAACAGGCTCGACAAATTGCCTTGAACCCACTGGTTACCAATCCAGTAGGATTAGAACAAATCAATTTTGTCATGAGTGGTTTTTTCCAAAGTACTTTACTCTTAACATCTGCAGTCTGCCTGAATTATAGAAGTGCTCAGAAATTAGAGCTAAACTTTACTGACCATCAGAGCAATCCTCTGGTTCTCCAGTTGTTCTCCTCTTTGCCGTTAAAGCCTAGAATTATACGAAACACTACAAATCAAAGGTTGAGTCAATGTCTTTCAGAACAAAGGGAGTCTCTGTTATACTGATATTTCTAGTCGTGAATTCCCCTCTTCAGATTCATAAATTTAAGTTTGTGCCACTTAAAAATTTAGGATTGAACATTAGGAAACACAAAGCAGACAGTGTATATAAAATATGCCAAGAAATAAAAAGGAATAACAGTGCAGATTGCAAGATATCATCCTGATAGAGAATGGTAAAATATGCATGGTTCAGATGACAATAACACAAATGAAATGCAACATTTTACAGAAGTGAACCACAGCTCCTGACACAGCTCTGGCACTATCACGCGACTGGTGATTATTCAAATGTCTCCATGATTAATTCAGTTTGTATTGATGCAAATAATCCTAGAGGAGACCTGGGAGAGCTAATGCATTTTGCTTCTGTGGCTTTCCATTGATAGCACAAAACAGCAAAGAGGAAAGTAATTTTCATGATATTAATAATGCGATTGCAGAATCAGGTCATTTAAAAGAATGGTGCTGACTCAGCTGTAGTAGTGCAGAGTTGAACATGGAGATTAATTCTTGAGCATGCTACATAAAAATCCACTGCTGGATATCTCATTGCACTAAAGCATA
This sequence comes from Melozone crissalis, assembly GCF_028551555.1. Lineage (NCBI taxonomy): Eukaryota > Metazoa > Chordata > Aves > Passeriformes > Passerellidae > Melozone > Melozone crissalis. The sequence goes on along the minus strand of NW_026535784.1, from coordinate 4,910,856 downwards.
TTTCCTCCTTTGTAGGAAATATTTAAAATGACAGCAGCTGATTTGATGCCTTCTTTCCTGCTGTTAGGAATTCTTTTATAACATCAGAGCTCTTTCTGCTGGAGTGTTTACCTTTACACATTGAGAGGGGGCTTGCCTTTCTCCCTCCTCCTTTCCAGGGATGAAAATTGGTTCCTTCTTTTAGATAATTCCCTGAAGGTCAGTGAAAGTCTGAGGGGATCATAACTGCTGTGCATGAATAGCTGTCTCAGCCAATGAATCTTATTAAAATCAGTGATGAGAGGGAGCAAACATTTCCTTTTTTTGAAAGGACATCTTCATAGATGTCACTGGAGGCAGGCTCCTGGCTGACTCTTGCTAACTTAGGTAGTTCTAGTGGCAGACATTTGTGCTTTTATTTCGCTTTTTTTTTAATGACCAGGCCAATAAGCTCAGCAGATATGCTAAAAAGGTGATTCTTACACAAGTTCCTTAGAGAGAGGGAGAAAGACAAGAAAAAATACATAGCCATTGGTTTTTTTAAAGTGCAAGTTACAAATGCACGCATTAAAATTTTCCTTATACTCAAAAATGCAAAATGGAAAAGGTTTAAGTAAAAAATGCTTAAAACAAGGCTCTAGTAGTGGGTTTTTCCTCTTGTTTTGTTTGTTTGTTTAGAATTCTTGGGGGTAGGCTAAAAGGATTAGAGAAACAATTTCTATACATTTGCAATGCATTGTTTCCACATTAGTGATATTTTTCTTGTTTTTATAGGGAGGAGGAAAAGCCTGTTTTTCTCTTGTGGAACTACAAAATTAAAAACCAGCTAAAAGTTAAACATACATTTGTCTTTCTAATATTTCTAACATTGCATTTTTCTGATCCCAGCTAATTTATGTTTAAATAATATATTACTTCCAAAGTAAATAAGAAAATAATGTAACACAATCTAGAAAAAAAATTTCCTGTGTAAATGGGGTAGTTGAATATTCTTGTAGTTTGAGCTTGCTGGTGACCAGGAAAAAAATGAGAGGGGAGCGTTAGTGAAGAATATTAGGAACATCATCAAGTAATTAGAGACATGAATATTTCTGAGATTCTGTAACAACACTGGAAGTGAGACACTTTTTTTTCTCCTTAGCATCTTGGGTGGTAATTGAACTACTTGGGCCTCCTTGCTCTTGAAAGTAAAGCACATATTTTCTTGCTGAGAGTTGTTTCCACATTTTGTGGTTCAAAATAGGTCAGATATGAGCCATTGCCTCTGGCTGTGTATTGAGTCATATCACATAGCTGCAGATCTTCCCTGAGAAAGTTGCAGCTTGGTGTCTGGGAATACAGGCTGGGGCTAGGACTGATTTTTACTGAGAGTGCAGCATGGCAGTCCAGCTGCCACAAGGCCTTCTCCCACAAGTGTCATCTGAAGTTTCCTTCCAAATGCCAAGAGACTTTTTGGGTAGGATTTGGATAGGGCATGGTGATAAAGCCCTTGATGCTGATCCAAATCATCTGACTCTTTTGTTACTCCTGCCAGGCTGGATTTGTACACTGGAGCATTGCCAGGCATGGCCCCAGCTGCCCTGCTGATGCCCAGCCCATAACAACCCCAAATGCTCTCCATCCACCCTCCCTGGCCCTGCTTGCCCCTGGGCATTCCCCCTCTGGGTGCAGGTCTCATTCCCTCCTCTCTCTGTGCTGGAAGGGGTTAACACTGCTGTGTGCCTTGCTCCTGCAGCCCAAAACAGTGAAATACAAGCCCCTGTGAAAGGCTTCTGCTCTCTTTTGCTGATGCCCAGACCATAATGATGGTCCTGCTGCCCTGAGGGCTGTCACGGGTCCCTGTGCAGCCAAGGGGAAAGGGAAGGCAAGAGCCTTGAGAAACTGCCCTCCCTTGTCTTGTTTATGAAATGAGATTTACTCAAGAACTGATCATAAATTTATGAAAAACATAGCTGAATGTCAAAATACTACTGTGTCAGTCTGTACTAGACTTCAGCTGAACTAAATTTAGGTTCTGTACTATTGAATGCGAGATGTGTGAAATTTGGCTGAGGACAGGACAGTTGTCATCATATTTGTCTGTGCTGTAGGACTGAAAATTGGTATATTGCCTCCAAGTTTGCACAGGTGGGAGAATGATGTGGAAGAGTGAGTCATATCAATTTAAAATAGGAGTGAAGGCTAAAAAGGATTGGTTTAGTGTTTGTTTTTACTCTTGGTGTGACTCCATTTTTAACCACTTTATTACTCTCTGTAGTTATTTTTTGCAAAGACATTTGCCAAGGATTAGTTTTTGTTTGGTTGCAAATACTATATGGCAGCTGGAAGCCTTTTTATGAGGCTTTCAAAAGCTGAGAAACTGGTTGTCTATGTGTGAAAAGTTCTTTGCTGGTACTCTAAACTGCCTTTCATTAGGATGTTGTATATTTAATGATTGCTAACCCAATGGGGCATGCAGAATTTCCTGCTGTGGTCTTCTGTAAAATTTATTGAAGAAAGGCATTGGAAAATGTTGCTGGTATGCAATGATGCATGGAAAACATTTGCAGTTGTGTAAAAGTAATGGAAATCCTCTGAAACAGTTGCTAGATTAAAACTAAGCCAAACCCTTGGTGATTCTAGCTGAGTTCTCTGCACACACATATTGGCAGGTAGGGTAGGTGTTAGGTTTTCATCACTGCCTTTAAGCAGCCTTTCTACATTGGTGCTTTTAGATCCAGGATTAAAATGTTTTTCTTTTGGAAGAGAAAAGTAAAATAATGTTTTCTCACTTGTTTATGTATATGTGCAAAATTACCGAACAGCAATTAGAAATTGGACCATACTACCTATGAATAGAATTCCATTTCTCAATGCTTAAACGTTGAAATTTTGAGATATGCCATCTATCATAAATCTTGTTGCAGATTCTCTCTGTATCTAGCAGTATGTTAATTTGTCAGAGTCTGTGTTGGGTGGGGGTTTTTTTGTTTGTGTTTTTGTGTGGTTTTTTGTTTGTTTGATTTTTTAGTTTGGTTTTGTTGCCATTTTGGAATAGCATGGCTCTCAGAATGCAGATGTCAAAACAAGCAGTGAACTGGATGCATTGGATCAAAAAGGTCTGACTGAGGAAAATATGATGTAGCTCAGGCTGGAGTGGAGCTGACACAGTCCCGAACTAAAGCTACTTAAGTGGTTTTCTGAAGTCAAAATGTTCAGGGATAAAAAGGCAATTTTTAGACCAGTGACTGGAAAGAAAGTGGCTGACACAAGAGCTGTAAAAAGTAGATCCTATGTTGGCCTAAGCATTAGGTGGTATTCAAGGGGTATTTTGCAGGCCAGACTCTGCTGCTCCTGCTCTGAGCTAAACACTGGACTGTATATTAAAAATACATTCCACATTCTAATTTCTAGCTGTTCAGTTTGTTAATGAAACTGTGGCTGTGGTTATTCTGCTGATGTGTTCACCTTAGATTTTAGTTGTAAATCCTGAAATTTTAAATATTTGGTGCAAGACAAACAATAGTATCAGGAGAAGCATGCTTCTGCTAACTGACCTTTCATATGCCTCCATCCTCTCAAGAGGGTCAATCCTCTTCCAGAGCTACTGAAAATTTTACCAGGAGTCATTACAAAGATCCATTGGGATGGTGTAGTTGACTGTGACATTATGCAACCTGGCAGTACCTAGAAGGAGCTGAGCTAAGATATGAGCAATTTAATGCATGGAATAGTGCATTGTTCAATTGTGTAAGGTGATATGACTCCAATCAAAATGGTCTGGGGATGGGGGCCAAACCACAGCCATATGGAATGCTAACAAGATACATGCAAGAGTTTTAGTTTAGACCTGAAGTGTATGTTGAAGTAATTTCAGTTGCAGTACAGTTTTCTCTGTGGGGAGGATGAATTCTCTGTGTGTGCTCTTGCATAATAGCATCTGAAAGAGCCTCTATCATTCTCTGTACTGTCCTGCCCAGCAGATGATACAGCTTTGGAGTCTACAGCATTACAGCAGGTTTAACATAAATCCCAGTGACTTAGGAAGTGTTATTCAGAACAGAACCATCTTTCAATTAAGTAAATACATAAATTATTTATTGATAGTCTGTCAGTGGGCCACCAAGATGGACTGCAGGATACGTGCTCTTTGAGGGAGCTGGGCATGTACACGGTCACGTAGAGACTAAGGAGGGATCTAGTAGGTATTTATAACTAATTCACTATGGGGAGTTATGAAAATGAGAGAGCTAAAATTCCTCAGAAGGTACAGATGATGTATCAGGAGGAAACAATCATGATTCTGCATGGGGAGGGTCAAGTTAGCCAACCCATCTTTCCAGGACTGCAGTGAGGCACCCAGCCAGGTGACCATCTTTGGGGTGTTTCCTACTGATGACCTGACTCAGTTCTGCTGATAATCCTGCTTGGAGGGTGAGAGTGGACTGGACAGCTTCAGTGGTTTCTTGCAAGCAACCTTTCAGTGATATTGTTCTCAGTTTTCTTGACCAAATTTGGCCCCCTAAGAGGTTGAAGGTATTTAAAGGCTGGCTCCATTCAGCACTCCACCAAGCACAAGTTTCAGAAGAAAGCCTTCAGACACTGTCACTTTGGCTTTTCAGGCAATTAAGTTTTATTTCAGCAAAGATTTTAAAATAACCTTCTATAGGAGCCACAGTGGGAATTGCTGCTTCAAATGGAAGTATACTTTTTTGACCTTGACTTCTCTAAAATAGGCACACAGCAGCATGTATATATTTATGCAGGGAAAAGCAATCTTACCAGATCCTACTTTGCATATGTAATTTGGTTACAGGGAAGAGAATGAGAGAACAAGCTGCTTGTGGCAAGTATAAATAAATTAATTCATTACTGCATAGCAGTTCTTGCTGTGACATTATTGGGTGTTTTTAAATCTTGTAGTATGAAGCCTTATTGTCTTGGTTTGACCAGATGGACTAATGATCTTTTGGGTCCTGTTATCTGTAGTCTAATGACACTTTAAAATATTTGGATTCTGCTCTACACCAATTTTAAATACACCATTAAAAGACACATAAAAGAGTGCTGGTTATTTTCTTGGCGGTTTTTTTTTTGAGCATGATTAGTACTGTATGAATGGAAAAAAAGGTGATTCTTGATAAGTCTTTCTGAAGGTGGTAATGATGTAAAAACTAAGCAGAGAGAAAAACCACTTGCCCTGGACTACACAGTAAGTCAGGTGCTTTTTTTCTCTTCATTAATTCTGATGATAAAATGGATGTGAAATAATGCTTACACTGATCTGGAACAGCTGTTGAAGATCTTTTAACAGAGCCCAAGTAGGAATAATGTCAAACCAAAATAGCTCTATAAGTAATTAGGCACAAATTAATAAAACCACAAAAGGCAGAGGCATACTATGAACTCTGATTTAATCCCGAAGAGAAGAGAAAAAAACTAAGAAGAGTTAAAATATTCTTGATGTATATGTACAGTGACTTCTGCCTGGGAATTTAGATTCATCTCATCAGTGTAAATGCTAAATATCTAAAGAGGCAAGATCGAAGTGATTTCTGTGAGGCAGGATGGGGAAAGCAGGTGCTGCTGTTCTAATTATATGGACATCTTGTCACTGAGATTTGCCAGCTGGATGTATTTATTGATCCTCAATTGGTTTTGGGTTTATTTGTGATAGTGATGACAAAAGGACTGTCTTAATATTTTTTTATAATTATCCAGCTGAACATATTGTAACAGTTTACCAAATTTCCAGCACATAGGTGAATAAACACATCATGGTGTGATGGGAGAGCAGCTGGCTCACAGGTCAGGCGCAAAGGGTTACAGCGAATGGGGTGACATCAGAGTGGTGACCTGTCAGTAGAGGGGTTCCACAGGGCTCCATCCTTGGCCCTGTGCTCTTTAATATCTTCATAAATGCCTTGGACATGGGAGTGAGCAAGTTTGCAGATGATGCAAAGCTGGGAGGAGCTGTTCTCCCTCAAAGGCAGGGAGGCCTGCAGAGAGACCTCAACAAATCAGAGAGCTGAGCAATCACCAATAATATGAAGACCAACAAGGAAAAGTGCTGGATTCTGTACCTGGGCTGGGACAATGCTGGATGTAGGCTCAGGCTGGGGAATGAGATGCTGGAAAGCAGTGCCACAGAAAGAGACCTGGGGGTCCTGATCCGTGGCAAGTTGGATGTGATTCAGCAGCACCCTGGCAGCCAGGAGGGCCAGCCCTGTCCTGGGGGGCACCAGGCACAGCATGGCCAGCTGGGCAAGGGAGGGGATTGTCCTGCTCTGCTCTGGGCTGGGACAGCCTCACCTCCAGTCCTGTGTGTGCAGTTTTGGGCACTGCAATATAAGAAAGATAGGAAGCTCTTAGACAGTGTCCAAAGGAGGGCAACAAGATGGTGAAGGGCCTTGAGGGGAAGGGGTATGAGGAATGGCTGAGGTCACTCGGCTTGCTCAGCCTGGAAAAGAGGAGATTGAGGGGAGACCTCACTGCAGTTACAACTTCCTCGTGAGGGGAAGAGGGGGGACAGGCTCTGATCTCTGCTCTGGGGTCCCAGTGACAGGACCCAAGGGAGGGGCCTGACGCTGTGTCAGGGGAGATTTAGGGCAGATATTAGGAAAAGGTTCTTCACTCAGAGAATGGTTGGGCACTGGAACAGGCTCCCCAGGGAAGCAGTCACAGCACCAAGCCTGACAGAATTCAAGAAGTGTTTGGATGATTCTCTCGGGCACATGGTGTGACTCTTGGGGATGATGATGTGAAGGCTTGGGTGTTGAATTTAAGGATCCTTGTGGGTCCCTTCCAACTCAGCTTATTCTGTGATTCTATGATTTCCTGCACTACAATTTATTGGCAGGAAAGCTCTGCAGAAGAAATTAGCTTATCACAACATATCACAAAAGACAGATAGATCCCTATACATCAAGAGTAATATTTAAGCATTTGAGAAACAAGCTCTTTTTACCACTGCAGTGTTAAATTAATTAGTGAATGAAAAGCAGAGCTCATTTTGAGTGTACATGGTTTATAAGGGAGAAAGAAGTCTGTGGTTCAAGCAAATGTCAGGTAGCTAAAAGCTCAGGTAATTTCAGATTTTTTTCATGTAATTCTTGACAAGTTTCTAAGTAAATCCCAGCTCTTTATCTTTGTGATTAAAAATAAAAGGAACAATTCTTCTTTTCCTTCACTGTGCCACAGAGCACTGGTGATTTGTTCACTCCCAAGGAAAACACGAGCAGTTGGGATGATGTACACTGCTATGTCTGTGTGTGGTTAAACAACTACAGTTTTCAGCAGTATCTGTTGCTGTATCTGCTTAGTTTGATGCAGCCAGCTGTAACTCTAGGGAGGGTATCAGGCCCTGGCACTCTCTTCCAAAGCCTCAGAAGAGATCAATCCACTCCTTAAGGTTTGTTTTCTTAGTCCAAACAGAGCCATTGGGCACATCCTTTCTTGCTGATTAGAGGACAGAAGGGGTCTGGGCCCTGGGTGCTCTCTGTGGGGCTGATGGCCCCTGGGCAGGCCCAGCCTGCTGGGTTAGGTTGATGTTACTGCAAGCATCCTGGTGGGAGTGGTGCTGAGAGCTGGTCCCAGAGTGCTCCAGCCTCCCTGACAATCTCTCCCTCCTCTGTCACAGCTGTGCAGGTTGGAAGGCTAGACAGCACTAGTACGACTTCTTATGTTACATCAGTCCAGGGTCTTACTGGATTAACTGCTACTAATACACATTCCCAGAGATGCAGAATTCACTTCAGCCCCTAAAATTTGATGAAATTGGCTGGAGGGAGATAATGAAGTGTTTTTACATGAAATGAAATCTGCTAGAATATTCTGCAAGCTCAGCCCTTGGCACTGCTGTGTTAGCCGAGGCTGTTGCCTTAAACGTGCACTAGGCGGCACTTTAAGACTGGTTAAAGGAAGCAGAAAACTTAGCAACACTAATTCCACATCATCATGAGCAGAGTAAACAGTCTGGTGCAAAACAAAATATAAAAAAAACATAAGCAATTAAATATGTATTTAGCAGCAAGTGTGATTCGATTTCTGTTTTTCCCGCAGCAACTGCACTTGCTGAAAGTGGACATGCAACTGAAAATTACATTCTTGTTCTAAACAGATTGTATCTTTGTCGTCTTGTTCTTCTAAATAAATGGACTTCGCTTTTCAGCATCTAGCCAAACACAGGATCAGGTACTATATTTTTTCGTTAATCAGCCTGTGTCTCTACAGCTATCTGTGATGGTAGGTTTGTAATTTTTTAATTTCTTCATAGGAACTGCTGAAATGTCTGTTCTCAAACATTCTATTTTATTTCCTTCAACTGGTTTTATCTGACTTAAGCCCATGCAGAACTGTAGTTCTGTTCCAGGACAGCCCTCTAGGGTGTCTCCTGAGCATGAGAAACTGGTTTTGAGGCCATTTTAATGTCCACTCCCCTGCCAGGGATATGTGTTGCCAAAGTGTTTGAATTCTGTAATGATTTATCTTGTTAAGCACATTAGAATGACATAAAAATCATAACTCCTAATTCTAGCAGAATTTTCTCCTTCAGAATAGTTTAGGGAAGCTTAGAAGTAATCAGATTAATTTGATGGGTACAGATAAGCTAACGGAAGCACAGCTGTGTATAGATTACTTTCCACAAAATGACAGGCCATCCTTTTGCTAAGAATTTGATTTTGTAGTATCAATAAGATGTATAAACTGTGAAATGGTAGATAAGAATGACCCATTCAGAACACAGCAACAAGAAAATGTACAGTATGCAGCTGAAATGAATTAATGTCTTGCAAAAACAGTAGGTTTATACCGGTCAGCGTGTAAAATAGCCAGGCAATAAATGCAAACCTTTTTTAGAGTTTGTTGGCTGCATTGTCACTTTTTGCCTTTTTTTCCTGCCTCTACTATGCATATAACTGCAGTTCATTGCTTCTGATACTGTTACTTTTGCTTATTTTAAGAAACTGGTAGAACTGCTCAGCATTAATGAATGCACAATTTTTTTTTCTTTTTTTTTTCTTTTTTTTTTTTGTCAGGAATTACTATTTTGTTGAAACTGAAATACTTTGTTGAAACAATGATTACAAAACTTTCTGAGGAAGGTGCCTGAGCATCAGGAATACTGACAAGTGCTAAAAATATGTTCATCCAAGACCAGCTGACAGCCAGGCACCGAAGATGAGTGTTGCTTTTAGTTTGGTACTTATGCTGTACAGAGGCCTCTACACGACCTCTATATAAAGGGTTATGTAGCTGCACCTACTCCAAGTGCCATCCCAATCTGTTATGTAAAATTATTCTAAGAAAAGTCTGAGAAAGTCAGAAAACTAATGCGAACAGAGAGCTCTGCAGGCACAACCCCAGGGCAGCTTTCGACTGTAGTATCTGCCTAGTCAGATGTTTGCTCCAAGCCAGCTCCAGCCTGAAGCTTTCAGACTTGTTATTGTGCAGCTATGCCTGCAATAAACTGCCTGCCCTGCTCCTGACATGGGCATGTGGGCACGGCATGTGTGCTGATGGGGCTGCTGGGGTACACGTGGGGCCACAGCTCCTGCTTCCCCTGAGCACACAGGGGCATGCCTTTGTCTTTACAGTAAACAAGAAGAATGTGTGACTGGAAATCAATAGGTTGAACTTAGCAGATGAGAAATGAGGTCTAATTGGTGATTAAACAACATGGTGTTTGGAGCAATTAGATGTCAATCCATTTACCTCTCTCCTTTCTGGGGGGAAAGCTAGGTTGAAAAGCTTGAATTTCATGGCTCTTGCTATGTCCTGAGATCCCTCACGGCATCTGGGGCTTTGAGTAGCTTGGACTTGGGAGAGAGACAGAGACTGATCAGACAGTTTGAGTAAGAAGGGATCCTGGAGGATGTCTGGTTGTCTGAAATGAATGTCTCACTCTTACAGGCTCCCTAACCTCTGCTGCTTCCTAGCCAGGTGAGACTGCTCTGAAATATTGTTCTGGGAACCTTTGAACAAAGATGCAGATAGATGTTTCATAGGTGATGGTAAAAGTGGTATAAATTTACAAGGTTGCTGTCTCTTTGTCAGCTTTATAATCTGCTCCTTTTCTTTGTCTGTCCATGATGAATTATGTGTTAAAGAATATCTTCCAGTAGTATTGAATAGGGATGTCTTGTGCCAGTAGATGAAGCTAAATGTTCTGTTTCAAATATAGTTATTAGTATTGCTCTGGACGTGTTGGTCTTGGCAGACATTACCAATGGGTCTTGAGTAAATTTGCCCAGTAGGTGTTCCAGTCTGCACTGAGATGCTGTGATTATGCTGACAGCAACAATTATGTAGTTAGCTTAAAGCTAGTTTTGATGTGTCTGTGTGAACAGGAGTGATGCAGGACATGGCTGTACATACGTGCAGATATGTGTATGTATATCATATAACTGTACCATGTGGTGTGAGATTCACGAACAGCTATTATATGTTCTACTTTTTTGATGTTGTTGGTACTTCTTATTTTATTTTGTTCTCTTTTGTTCTTAAAATTAACCTAGTTGACCCACAGAATGGTTTTGCTCCCCTGTAAGGGACTTCTGCTAGCTCTGTTATCATCCTGTGCAATGTGCTTGGTGATAGAAAAGATTCCATGGTGAAACAAACAATCTGCCATCTAGAAATACCTCCTTTCACATTTCAGCTTCTTTTTTGCTTGTTTTTCTCTTTTCCATAAAATGTTAAAAAATGCAATTGTTATTTTCTGCTAAGAAGCTGAAGTGTGCCAGTTTTTGATTTATTTTAGTGCTTGATGTTGTAAAGGCATAGTAAAGTCATACTAGCCCTATAGACTTTGGGTTTTTTTGCCTAACCAAAATAGTCCACTAAATTAACCCATAGGGCATTAACTGGAGACTTAAATTCAAGTCCCTTCTTTGTTTAATTCAGAGCAGGAGAATGAACCTCTAGCTCTACTTTCCTTTGCAGGTGCCTGAGTCAACAGGATTGACTCTAGTGGTATTTTCTTTTTCTTTTTATTATTTTTTTTTGCCCTCCCCATTTCTGATTCAAAACTGCAAGCTAAAAAAAAAATATCTGATAAATAGAAATATCTGGCAAACTGGACAGCCATTTCTTTTCATCACTGGTTCTAGAGAGTATGATAATATTTTTTCAGTTTTCCTAATCCTTTTGTTGGGAAATACAGTCTTGTATGTAATCAGAGTGGAGAAAGGATGCAAAAATGTGAAAATATTACAAAAATATCCCAGCACAGAAAACTTTCCTGGGGAGTTTTCTCATCTCTGCTGTTATATTATGAACTTATAATTTTTTTTTTTTTGTGAAGTTTGAAATCCTCAGTGGAAAATTACTGTAAATCAGAGTAATTCTTCCTGGGAGTTCTACTGCCAGCAAGTATAGCTTTGAGTCCATAGCTAATTAAAATGTCTCTGCTTAGGCTTTTTAACTAGAAGAATCTCCTCCATCAGCAGTTCCCAGTGATTCCGGCGCAGTGCGGCATACACGTGTTCCTACAGCACTCCAGGGCTTGTAGGTCATGATCCTTTTCTGGTATGGATGTGAATGCATTCTTGTAATGTAGCTAAAACAGATGAGGGCTCCCATCAAGTGAACACAAGTCTACATGTAACACAATGAAAGCTCCCTGCACTTTGGTTGTGTGTTTGGGAAGGTGACCAAACTGATCCCAGAACCACAGACTCTGGTAGAAGAGTCTGAGGCAGAAAGGAATACCTGGAGATTGTCCAGCCCCCCATCTCCCAAAAGGGATAGCTAGAGCAGGTTGCTCAGGGCTGTATTGAATCTGATCTTGAATATCTCCAAAGGCCAAGACTCCATAACCTCTCTGGGAAACCTGTTCCAATTCTTAATCTCCCTCACACTGAAAATACGGGGTTTCTTTCTTCTTCTTAATTTTTTAATGGTTAAACCAGACTTAATGTATTTTAACTTATGGCTGGTACCACTGAGGAGAGTCTGTTTCCATCTGCTTTACTGACAGGATCAGACGTGAGCCTTCGTTTCTTTATGTTGAAGAGTCCTAGCTTTTCCTCATGTGACCCTTAATCATCCTCACAGCCTGTAAACAGACTTGCTCCACCTGTGTCCCTGTCTCTCCTGCACTGGGGATTCCAGGACTGTGCTCAGCACTCAGTGGTTTCACCAGTGCTGAGTGAAGGAGGAGGATCAGCTCTCTCAGCCTTCTACAATACTCTCCCTAACACAAACCAGTGACTGCTGACTGCCTTTGCCACAAGGACACATTGCTGGTTAATTGTCAAGTTGTTCATTCCCTCCTTTGCAGTATCTCTGTAGAGCTTCTTCCAAGCTAGCTAGACCCCATCTTGTGCTGGTAGATGGGATTGTTCCTTCCTAGATACAGGACTTCTGCTCTTCCCTCTTCATGGCCTTTCTGTTGGCTCATTTGTCCAGGCTGTTGTGGTGGCTCTGAAATGGCAACATCTGGTATACCAGCCACTCCTCCTGTTCATGTGCACTCACGCCCATGTCACAGGTAATTAATGAACATGTTAACCAACACTGGCTCCAGTATCAGCCCCAGGGGGACACAGTTAGGGGTTGGTGTCACCTGGACCCTGTGCTGCAGATCACAGACCTTTGATCCTGCCAGTTCAACCAGTTTTCAATTCACCTTGCTTACTATCCACTAATCTACTCCATATTTCATCAATATATCCATGAGAAAGTTATGGGAGAAAGTGTCAAAATGCTTGCTAAAGTCAATATAAAAATGCCATTATAAATGCATACCACCTATTATCTCATTTTCTTTCATATTTTTGGAAAATACTTCCAATTTTTTCTTCATTACTTTCTCAGAGATTGAAGTGAGGCCCATTACCTTGTAGATTTTCTGTCACATTCAGCTCCAGATGGGTTTTGTTGTACCTAACACCATCATTCCACACCTGTACTGTATCTCTGTATTCCTCCTGGGCCAAATGTCCCTTCTGCCACCTCTTATTATTGTTTTGTAGTTGAGATTTTCAGGAGCTCTCTGCTACCTTTGTTTGACTTTCTGCACATTGGGGTGGACCATTCTTGAGTTTGGAGGGAAATGATCCTTGGAAAATGGTTGAAGTCTGCATGAGCATGAGAGCCTGTGTATGTGAGGCTTATTACAGCTGTCTAAAGAAGGCCACAAAATCCAGTATTTCCTCATGATATTACTGATTTTGGTTTGCCCAATGGTTCTGACTTACAAGCTGTCAGCTGGCTCATCACCCATCTGCTGTTTTCACATCAAGGGCAATTCTCCCTCCCCACAATCCTGACCATCCAAATGGTGGATGCATCTGGATCCACCATTGCTAATAAAGTTTCCTAATAAGTCTGTGTTCACCCATTGCAGCACTTGAGTGAGCTGCCCCACATCTCTAACCAAAGGAGGTTGTAGCCCTGTAACAGACATCTAATTACTCCTGCCTGTTCCCCATGCTGAAAACTGCTGTACAGGCACTTCAGAGAAGCACCAGTTTACTGATTTCAGAGAAAACATCTGCAATCTGCTGTCCTGTCAGCACTTCATTTGTTTGCATAGATTTGAGGCATCCTCTTCAGGTCAGATTGAGGTGTTTCCTGCCCACATCACATTGCATACTTGCAACCCCACCCATCATTTCCTTTCTGCAAGATGGCTGTTGCCATCTTCCTGGCCCCTTGTTCCTGGTTTGAAGCTTTCCTTTCCTTTTGCTCCCCTTGTTGAGTGGATCCTGCTACTTCCAAGCAGTCCTCAGCAACCAGAGGACAGTAGGATTAGTTGCTTTGGTCACTGTGCCCTATGCCATGTTATTACTGCTGGGTACGCCTATATAAAAAATTTTTAACCCCTTTTTCACAAGCTAATGTACTCCATTCCTCTCTGTAGCTCCTGCTGAAAGGATGCTTGACCCTTCCTAATATCTTGATTAGAACTAGAACAACCTTTGACCAAGAGCAGCTGTGGGATCTTGCTAGAAGCTGCTAGAGCTTGCTAGGGACTTCAGTCTCCTGTAGCTATCCTTACCTGGCAGTGGCAGGAACCTTGGTGCCCCTCAAAGTACCCAGCAGTCCCCCAGCCATCCCAGGGGCTCAGGAAGATCTAGAAGCAGGCTCCAGAAACTGCTGTGCAAGCTGCTGTGTCTGAATTCAACACTGAAGGGGTTGGCTAGAAGCAGGTTCTAATTGCCTGTTTGAGGCATTTGTTTCTTTTCCTGCCTGTGCCTCAGGTGCCCTGACTGCAAAACAGCAAGTGGGGACATAAATGAATTGTACTTGTGCACTACCTCTGATCCAAGGCTGTAGGCTGACTGCTTCTTTTGTGTTTATTATACACAAAAGGATAGAACATGGAATGAAAGACTTCCTTTGAATTTTGTCCTCAGTTGACTAGGTTTTTTTAAAATAATTTTCTGCATGTTTCAAGTTGCTCAGAAACAGCCCACTCTGGATTGGAGAAAACCAGAAATATACCTAATATTGTAGATGGCAGGAGACTCTGCCTGCTGCTGACACTTTGTACTGTTTTGTTATCATAAGTACAATGGAAGAGCACTCTTGTTGTTAAAAGTTTTCTTTCCATCTGCTCATTCTGACTTTAAGCATAAGCCTGCTTAACACAAAGGGAAGGCATCCTATCTAACAAGGAGAGGTTCAGGAGGGTTCACTGTAAACAAACTGGCGGGAGAATGTAAACAGGAGCAGTGTATTCTGCTACAGATGGCTTCCCCTCCCTCTTGCCTTACAATTTTCATGCTCATAATGAAATATTTTCTTTCTTTAGAATCCTATAATGAAACATGAGTTAGCAAGAAATGGAATTTTTGAAAATAACGTTGAATTCTTCATCTGCTGCCCATGATAATAGATGACTGAAGAATTAGAACCTTGACTTCACATTTGACCTTGTTTTTGGGCAGAAGTTGGCTAGATCATCTTCCAACCTGACTTTTCCTATGATTTTATGAATTATAAGAGATTTTATAGCAATATTTTCAATATAGCAGGTTGAGACTTAACTACACCAGTATAGAGTATAGTGTCACATCTTGCCTAATTTCTAACCTTTCTAACCTTTCTGTAGTATTTCTTCCATAAGTTGTTACTGAATGAATGAAGGCATTTTTGATGTATCCTATTTCCATCTAGAATATTATTCTTAATATTCAATTACTTTGAAGATGGTGGGTGGGCTGTAGCACTTGTCCTGTGAGGAGTGATTGAGGGAACTGGGCTTGTTGAACTTGGAGAAGATATGGCACAGTAGCTATGGTGGCACTTAATATCAGCTTCCAGTGCCAGAGAGGTCATGAAAGAGATGGAGTCAGGTTCCAGGAATCAGTACTCAGAGTTGGCTCTGCTTTGAGTGGGAGGTTGGACTAGAAATATCCTGAGATCCCTTCCAAGCTGAATTACCCTGCAATCCTCATATAACAGCCTCTATATTTGTTCAGAAGATGATTATAATTCCTCTTATGAAATATCAAATGTTGGTAATATGAATGAATTTGATTAGGCTTCAATCATTGGGCATGATGTTTCTTCCCTTCCAGGTTATGAGAGGAGACTCTATAATCTATGCAGTGATGTCAGCAGAAGTTTGTGAAGAGAAGCCAATGGAAGGAAAGTTTGGAATTGAAGAATTCAAGGGAATCAGTGATTGTTACCCCTTTTGGCCCCAAGCAGAATAGACATCTCATCTGTTGATGGTATGGTTTCTCACCTTTGTTTCTAACTGGATATTCTGTGTCAGGCTGTGATGAGGGAAAGAGAGTGCAACTTGACTTTCAGGTTGGTGTTGCTCATGGAAGCAGTAATTAGTAGCATAGCTTTATATCTCTGATATTCCTGCATCTATGATTTTGAACATAATTCAGACTCATAGGATTTCTTTGTGAGTGTGATGGGTAGTCCTGTGCTTTTTTTGCCTTCCCCTCCTCAATCCCCCTAAAGATGAAATTCCATAGAATCAGAAGAAGGGTGCAAAAATGTGTAGGATCCATATATGATATGGATGGATTGAACTCTCTCTCTGCTTTCCTTACCCCTGCTCAACATAGCTGCTCAACAGCTGTGCCTCCTGTCATACCTCAACAAAACACTGAAGTTTCATGCTGTTGTTGCTGATATTGCCTTACAGATATGCACATTTAATACTTGGTCTACTGAGAAGGTGGTAGAATCACTTTCAATTGATATAATTCAGCAGCTGATATTCTTTTCAATCCATTTCTGGACTAAGTGATTCAGAGAAACCAGAGCTGCTGTTATTTGGAGAAGGGTTAACATAAAGGTACAAGTTCCACTTCCTCTCCTTTGCTATGATGCATACATTTGTTTTGTTTAAGAGGTACCTAGTATTTACCAGTGTGTGGGGTCCAAGAGCAGAGGTTGCTTTTGTGGCTAGGGAAAATACTTTGTGCTCTAGACTTTATTTCCCTCCCTCATACAAGCCCAGATGGTGAGATGAATGGCAGATCTGTAGTTCTGTCTGTTCCTATCAATGAAATGTGATCTCTGTCTTGGTGCTTTAATATCTGGATGAAGCCTGGGGTAGTGAATTTAGAGTGTGGAGTCATTTGCATATGTTTGGAGACACAACCGAGGCTTTATTATTATTGCTGTCCTTTTTCATCTTTGTTAATTATTCCTGTAGTGAAAAGAAGGAATAAAGTCTCTCTTCTGAGATTCTTCAAAAATGCGACATCTTGGATATTAGCAACTACACCTCCTTTTGATTTTAAAGAATATTTTTAGAATTTTAATGAGTGGATTTTGCAAATGGTAGGCAGAGAAAGTGGATTTATACCTGCAGAAATCCATATTAGATGGGACAGTATTTCTTTCAGGTGAGTTCCAGGACATCTCTATGTTGTGTCTTTGAGAGGAGCCTCTCAGTTGCCCTGAACTTCTCACAGCCAAACTGGTTATCTTCTTTCAGAGTCTGCTGACTTTGACTTCCACTAACTAAAATCTGATATGCGATAAAAGAATATTTTTAATTACATTTATACTTAAAAAGTGTTGCAATCTAGAGTCATATTTATTTGTCCACTCTTTTTAGCTCTAGGAACTGATAAAGATTGAAATATTTTTGAAGAAAGGTTTGAAATGGATGAGATGCTTAAACATATCAACATCGTCTTTCTGTCATTCCAGAAAGTTGTCATTTATTGTACTCATTTTGAAGGGCTTTGCAGAGATTCTCTATGACTCTTTTATTTAAGCTTGGATTCATTTTTGAAATAGTACCAAGAAGTTGACTGAAAGGAGGCAAAACAAGGATTTAATGAATAACATATTGAAGTAGATTTCAGAAACTTTGTGCTATCTTACTTCCTTTCACCTCTCAAATATATATGTAAATATATGTATGACTCCCCCCATCTTTCCACAGGCTTGTCCAAAAATCCTTGCATTCCCACCTCCAACTTATCTTTGATTGAAACAATTCCAGTTTCTTTCATCTCTCCCACATCCTCAGGAACTTTTCAACACTGGCTCTGATAGAGCCAGCTTTCTCCCTTTTCTTTGATTCCTATTACTTCAAAGTAACAGTAAACTTTTGATGTGAAGGAGAAAATTTCAGGAGGAAGAGAGGGATAGGAGAGAAGATGCAGACATTTAATGACATTTTCCTGGGAAGTTTCCCAGCATAATATTCCTGAAAGCTATTCCCTGAAGGTATAACTACAAAGTAAAATGTAGGTGTGATTGCAGCACACTAAGAATAAAATGAATATACTTGTATCTCTGTATCTACATATACAGCAACACAGGCACTAATAACTAAATTTCAAACTGAGGATTGAAGTACATGGCTGCCAATCTGTGACTGCCTCTCCATTGCTGCATTACTGTGCACACTGAAACTAGAACAAAGACACCCATGGATATTTCTTTCTCTGATTTCAAGTATAAACTGGAGACTTTGGCTTAATTTCTAGCTGCCAAATTAATGATAAAGGATTTGATATTCCAGTGCTTCAACACTCTGCCAGTTCTGTCCTATAAACAGGAATTTGCCCTTGTGGAGACTATAATCTTAGGGAATCAGATAGGAAAGAATCTTAGTGTGACAGCCTTCACCATATTTTTTTTGGAAATGTTCAGTATCTTCTTTGTCCCTTGGCTCTGTAAAACCAAGTGCTGTACACACACAAGTGAATTTTGCACACTGCACAAAAGCACATTTCTAATCACGACATATATTTGGAAATACTCTTATCTTAAAAACTACAGTTCAATCATAAACAATTTTGGAGACATGGTGGTATGCTTTGCTTCTCTTGTTTGGGAACCATTAGCTACAAGAGTGGATTGTAAGTAATTCTGGACTCTTCCTTTGATAGTAAAAGTTTGCAGCCATTATGGAACTTCTTCTTTAACATTTTTGAGGAAATTTGAAGAGCATTTGAGTTGGTTGCTCTGGCTTCAAGATATTTTTGAGCCTCTTCACATAGTGAATAACTCATGGAATTGCTGAATGTCAATTAGAAGTAAACATAACAATTAAAGCTAGTTAGACAGAAATCAGCTAAAAGTTCAAAACCAATACTTAGCCTACCAAATTAAACTGTAGAAAATTGCATCTGGAAAGACAGGTTAGATTGCTTTATTTTTGAACAAAATGCAGTTTCTACAAAATACTTCTCGTATAGTTTACAATTCTTATTTCTAATCTTTTCCCAAGAGGCTGATTTCAAGTTTATTGTTCTGTGTTTTCTACTGCACTCATAATTTTGGATCTATTTAATTTCTTCCTCTTATCCTTTTTTTGTTTTAATGTTTGCTACAAAGATTTATTCAGGTTGGAAAATTTAATTTGTTTTGCCTTTTTTTTCTCATTACAGTCTCGAAGGGATCCTCATCTCCTTTCACTTCTTTGTTAATTGTATTTTATTTTCACCTGTTTAAGGGTATTTCCCTAAGGAGTTGGAAGGATTAAGCTTTTGTTCAATAAGAAAGAATTCAAGTCTCAAGTTCAGGTTATAACTAGTCATGTGTGTATATGTATAACAAGCTTGGGACTATGCTGAGATCCCCTGCCCTTTTTTGTCTTTCAAGGGAGAATAGCTTGAGCTTGCATTTTCACAAGGTGTCTGCATCTAATGTGTTTATTTGGGGTCACATTTACTTCAAATATTAGCACTTTAAAATTCTGTGCAATTACTCCATTCAGTGCTTTAACTTTTACTGATATCTATAGTCTTTAGATACAAAACCCCATTTTAAATGTCTTTTTCAGCTGAAATGGAAATATCTTATGAAGATAAATGGAAATATTTTGCATTGCACTTGCAGATCTTGATGCTCCTACCTGGACACAAATGTAAGAACAACACCAATATCACTGAAATAACCCTTTGTAAAATCATCTGAAAAAAGGCTAGAGCAAGTATATTTTGCCTGGATGCTAAGTTTATATTGTTTTTCAAATGCTACATATCTTATTAACTCAGAGATGCAGGCAAACTGTCCAGATAAATTACTAGGCATTTTTTAAACCTGCCTAAGAAACTATGGCTGTGCTTTGTTCTCAATATCATGGATGTAAACTGGTTGTGGTAGAACACACTATAGTATTTCAATATTTTTATATTATTGTGTTAGAAAGACATGTCACTTATAAAACATTATGATTGCATAATTTAAATTTTCTTTTAGATCCCTCTTGTGTAATTGGTTTCTGTAGGTCATAACTGAGTTTTCTTAGCAATACCTACTGCTAATATGCTGTGTGCTTAAGCCAATCAAATGATGTTAACCTCTAATTTTAGAGCTAATCCAGAAATATTTTTGCATTCCTTTCAGCAGCTATAATATGACTTTAATATACTCTGTATGGTTCCTCTGATCTACCAAACATGGATCATGCATTTCTGACAATCCTCTTTGGACCCATGCTGTGATCATAAGTGCTAGTAGATTGCAGGACACTTTTGTGGCTATTTCCTGCAAAGCAGGACTGCTTTTACAAATGCATTAAACATTAATACAGACAAATATGAAGTTTTTTAGTGTAGAAGCTTTATTTGTCTGGACATGTATGTATTTTTTATTAATAATTTTTACCATACTACACACTTCTCTCTAGAATCTGAGCTCTGAGAATGATTCCTTGGACTCAGTAAATGTTTCATTTAAGACCAAGGGAACAAATGAAAATCGCTCAGATTTACATTTCAGTGAAAACTCATAAGTAATGCATGAACTGTGTTTCAGAACTGACTTTTACAGGGCCTTAAGTACCTTGTAACATTCATCACCTTCCATAGGGAAACTACAGAGAAGAGAAATTCTTTCCCCTTTTCCAAACTACAGAAAATCTGGAAGAATTGTGAGAGAGGCAATTATTGGTCATGAAAACTAAAAATGTTTATTTTTAATTATCAGAGAGTGTCCTGATTTAGTTAGTTTGTACTGACTATGGGACATCACAGAAAATACTTATATTTTTATGTGCCAAAGTCATTGTTACTGTCAAGACTTTCAGTATGAGTTTAATATGGGTGGATAGGTCCACTACCAAGAAACCTGCTGATGGAAACAACCACACCAGCTCAAAGCTCTTATGAAAGCTTCTTTCTAAACCTCCTCAAGTATTTTTCTTTCCTTTGTTAGGATTTGAGAATCTGACTCCAGTTTAAATTGATTGTTTTATCTGACATAAAAATGGTTTTCCTATAAGCCTACAATAATCCACTATCACTGTCTACTGGTATCCTAAAGTTATTCCTTAAGCATGATCTGCTTTTATTATAAATAAACCCTTCCCATCATATACTACTACAACTACTACTACACATTTTTTTGCATGTTAACATAATAGTATGTACCACAGCTGACCTTTATTATCTATATAATCCTGCTGAATAGGATAGGAACTTCAATACTTTTCATTCAAATATAACCTCTCTTGTATAACATGTACTAGGTTGCCAGTTTAAGTTCTTGTGTGCATAAATCTACTGCAAGGTTATAAAAACCTAGAAGAAATGCCACACCATAATCAATGAACAATGTGTGTACATAGATGCATTTGGAAGAGGAGAGAAATTAAAGATTTCAATGACAACTCTAAGCGGCTACTGTTGACATTAGAAATGCAAGGATTAAAATGATGTCTGCACTGAAATGCTAACAAGTATGATGATTTAGACAGTGTGCCCTGTTTCTAATTATTATGCATAACTTGCACATAACATAAGTAGTTGTAACCTTTGTGTGAAGAGCAAAGTCAGGAAATGTTAATCCATGGGGAAGCCATCACTTCTCTCCAACTGCCATAGAGAAACTCTAGCTGAAATGATTGCTCTTGTTCTCCAGTTCAGGGGAAAAAACATCCTTTTGATGGTTAAATACCCTCTTTTATGCTGTGTATGTATTAGTCAAATTGATTCCCATGGGAGTTCTCCAGGCTTGTACAACACTATAATTCAGTACATCTACAAAGGGAGCTGGAGGAGAGAAAATGAGAAATGTTAGAAAAAAGATCATCTGAAAACCTGGAAATAGCAATTTTATCAATGCTGGCACAAGTTCACACTGGAGAAACAATATGCAGGTTATCTGGAAAGATAACCTGAATGGTGAGAAGGTCAGATTTTGAATTTAAGCTTCACTTGGAGCTCTCTCCTACAGAGAGGCTAATCACATGTCGAAGGCCCAGTGCCACAGGGAGGGGCTGCTGGAGACGGGTCTAGGGAATGCTTTTGGCAATGATTTGTCTAAAATGCTTATATGTCCTGCCCTCTCAAGGTCTGTTCTGGCTACTTATTGAAAGATTCTATGGCAAGCACTTCCTGACACTTTAACATGACTTACAGGCAGAAGTTTCAGTTAAACTGCCATGAGTTTTGAGTGCTAGGACAGGAAATTATTAAGGAGAGGAAAAAAAAACATATGGCTGATTGAAAAGTGCAAACAAACTTTTAAAGTAAGTAGACATCAGTCTGATCATAATCCTCGAAGTTGTGCTTTTGCTGCTCTCAGCTTCATGGTTACTTCACTGAGTATCTGTTTTTTGCTTGATTTAGTCAGCTTCAAGTAACTGCTTTTTGCCCTGATTTTCATATTTCTGCACAAGAACTTGTGATTTGTTTTCATGCACATCAATGCATACTGTTGCTATCACAATTGATTTTTACAATTGAATTTTTTTCACTTGGATCCATCCAAAAGACTCCTGTTTTTAAGTGTTACACTGCTTTGGCTTCTCAGTCATCTTTCTCCAACACAAATAGAGAATGGTAAAGAATGAAAAATTTAATTTATTTATTTCTGTGTTCTTCAGTATTCTCTTGAGTATCTCATGTATGTTACGTATACACTCTTCAGTCCACAGACTCTTTGCCATTGTACATTGCAGAGGTGTTAACACCTAATGGTTTGAGTTGGAAAGCACCTTAAAAATCATCCTGTTCCACCCTCCCTACACTAAATACTGTTACACCAATCCTTTTAGCTAATGGGAGAATATTAAGATTCCCTTTAACTTTTTATGCAAAAAAAATGAAGCTATGGAGAGGTAACTTGATTTTCTGAAAACAAAATATTAGGTTTTTCTGAAATCCTGGTTTCAAATTTGCATGTGTTCAATCATCCCACCCCCAATTTCCCAGTTTTGGGCTATGTACATAATTCCAATGTTGTTTTGAGGAAAAATCTATCTTGAGTTTGGGCTCAGATCATTCCCAACCTCTTACAGAAGAAGGAATAGTTTATATTTTTTAGAATAGTTTATGGCAATAACCTAGATCTTAGCAATAAACCTTATTTATATTCAAGAAGGCAAAATGTATACAGCAGCAATAACAGAGGAAAATCAATGGAAACATAAGTGAGTATCAAAGCTCTACAATACAGGTGCAAACACAGGAAAAACTGTCTCCCTTAGTCACATTAGGTATGATCTGAGCAAACAAAGGTCCCTTGAGAACTAACCTCAACAACTATAGGTACTGGATCAAGGAAGGGAAAGCTTTGATTCCTACTTGAGGTTTGAGCCGGACATGGTGGCTACCAGGGCGAGCTAAATCTGCAGAATGGAAATGCTGAGCTCTGGGGAGAAAGTGTGCTTGAGGAGGAGAAACTCTTTCATGGCTCAGCTTACTTAGAGTATATCCTGTATTTTAAAAGCATATCAGTAACTCAGGAAGTGAATCTGTAGCTGCACTAGCAAATATCAGTGCTGTGTCCTCAAACAGAACATGCTGAAAATTAGGTCTTTAAAATGCAGAAAAATAAACAAACATTGAAGAAATTCAGGATATTGTAATTTTTCATCAGGTTTCATTCCTAGCAGTTACTTTAACACTTCAGAAATTGTTTTTGAAAATTTATTTTAATTGTTCAATAATTATTTAACTTGACACTTTCAGGTTAGGCTGTTATGATTTTTTTTTTCTTAAAACCATTTTGTTATTTTTTCCCCATTAAATTGAACAGTAACAAGTATGTTTAACATTTATATATACATTTTCAATCTAAAAACATGCAGATGGCTGTCTTCTTTAAAAAAGTGCTCCTGGGATGGACTTGATATGTTAAATTTTAACTTGTAGTAAATTTTTACAGTTGAGTTATAAACCTCTGGGAAATGGTGGGGCAGGTTATCACAAAAATGCTAATACAACCCTAACTCCAGCAGTGATGTTGTAATATATACATCATTAAGTTCCCATTGTCATGGAACACTTGGTGTACAGAATATTTACATTTATAGTACTATAGTGTATCTTACAGTGTCCCTTCAGGTAACAGTAAAATGATAGTTTCATGTAGAAAATTATGTGACATTATTCTAATATACCCATGCTGATTTAAGCTCAGAGAGGCTTAGGAGCAGGATTGTCATAATGCCTCCCTATACTAGTCTAGAAAGTATTCAGACCCTTTTAACTGTTAGTTTAGTAGTTCCTCAGAAAATGGTAATAATTCAGAGGAATTTTTATCCTTCTGGCTTCTACAGTAATTGTATCATACTGGGTAGGGCTTTTTTGTTGTGGTGTTTTTTTTTTTTGTTAAAATAAATCTATTATTCAGAGTTGCTTTGTGTGAGGTTCAAATATGAAATACTTTCTTCAATGTGTTTTTGCTTAGTGTGTGTATATTTACCAATTTATCTATGTAGATTTTATATTAGGTGTCATTCAGCCTTAAATGCTCACAGATAATTGATTTTCTTTCTAACCCTAGCAGGAAAAGTTGCAAGGGGGAAATCGTTATATTGTTTGGAAGGAGACAATTAGAATACACTCTTTTTCTGAACTTACTTTAAGAATGGGGAGGAAAACAGGAAAAAAGGGAAAGCCTTTGAAAGTATGACTGTGATCTTTTGTCACTGAGGATGAACATTAAGGAGCAGAGATCCATTGATGAGGGCAAAGAAAGACTCAAATTTGACAAAGTCAAGAAAGGGCAACAAAAGTTTGCATGAAGACATCTGCAGCACTTGAGCCTGGTGAGCTATTCTCTAGCACTTTAGGCTCACCCTGGCCAGCATGGCCACGTTATTTGTGCTTTGCTTTATTGCCTGAAGATGAAGACACATTCATGTTTTTGAAACTACAAGAGGATTTGCCTGAATAGAGTAAAAAGCAAATTCTATATAAGTTACTGAATGTCCTTCAGATATTTTTGAATGCAGAGAATAAATTTTGGGTCTGATTTTTGAGGGTTGGTGCCAGGACTGAACCTGCAAGGCTGCCCAACAGGACAGGTGTGCATGTGCTGCTTGCATGATGCAAGTCAACAGACAAGCAGGAGTTATTCATAACAACTCCCCATGTGTGGAAGCCTAGAAGACAGGCTAGAAGGGTGATGTGCATGTGTCAAACACCTACAGCCAGGTAGCCTTGGAGCCAGCCAGGGATTGCTGGTAACAACAGCTGTGAGAAAGGAGAGGAGGTGGCTGGAGAAGGGGGGACTCATGAAGGCAGGGCAGCACTTGTCTGGGGCACACACATTTGTTCTGGCTCCTGGAGATGAGCACAGCACAGTATAGCACAGGTGTAGCAATGAGGCTGAGAAGGAAATACGGGCTGTAGGGGTGGGTTCAAGACCACCAAAGACTCCCAAAGCTGTCTGAGCCATAAAAGAACACACTGCACATGATAACTAATTTGCACAGAAAGTGAGAGAATTATCTCCAGGGCAGGGAAAACTTATCTGTGAAAAGGTACCCTCATGAATGCTCTCCAGGATTCTGGGCACCCCGCCAGTTTGATTGATGCTAGAGACAGGACTGGTAATTTCCCTTTCTTTCTCTGTCTCTCTCCTTAATCCATCTCTCTCTCTCTACCATCCTCTGCCTCTCACCCTACACCTTTATCAAAAAAACCACTGCTTGGGCTAATATTAGGAGAAAAGGGACTACCATACCAATTTCCATGCCAAGTGTATAATTTACTAATAAAATCCCATGCTCTTTTTTTTTGGACCCTCTGACTTTTGTGTTTCCATTTGACCACAAGCATACACAAACTGTGAGTGCACCTTTCCCCTTAAGGGTGCAGTGGCCCAACATGTTGCTAAATAAGTTATGAACACTAGGTATGAATGTTCTGGAACAAACACTGAGGTGTAACAGCCCAAGTAAAGGACCCATGTCTACTAGAAGGTAAGTAACATCTTTTGTTCTCAAAATACATGTAGAAATGCAACAACAGATTGGTTCTAATGGTGAAGAAAGGGCCATGGTGAATCTTTTGCTCTGAAAATGCATTTGGGCTAAGACTTTTCCCAGAATATATCTGAAAAGTCATTTTGTAACATTCCAGTGCAATTAGTAATTTACAGGAGTTATGACTGTATCCCTGCAGAGCTTTGTTTGATCCAAAACACACAGCAGCTACCAAGTACTCTTCTGTAGAGTGCATGCAGCTATAAGAGAATGACATTTGAGTTAATTAATCTGTGGAAATACTGTAAGAGAGAAAGAGACTAATGTTGATGACTTGTCAGATTCTGCATTCTGAAAGTACTTTTGTGACAAGAGATACCAGCAAGAGGCATCAGTACCAGCACAGCACCTTGTTAATCTGTTCCGTTTTGTTTCCCTGCATTCAAAGAGCAAGTAGAAATTTTCTGTTGGAATGAATCAGGACAACAAAATAGGAACAAAAATAAAGCTCCAACAGAGAAAAAAAAGTGCATTTGGTTTTTTTTCTGCACAGACTTCACAAAAATTGCTGCGGTCTCTGTAGACTTCTCCATCTTTTTAAAACCTTAGCTCATGGCAACAGCTGTAGCATGTATAGGTATGTAATTGTTATTATGTTTATGGTTGTGGATAGAAGTTTTCCACTTTATTGAGATTTTCTTTAAGTACTGTCATCCATGTCTTCATCCTCTTGAGGCACTAAACCTTGAGTTTGTTCCCTTAACTTGGCCCTGTCCTGGTGGGGGCACTGGTGAGGATGTAGGACATGAAAAGCATGACCAGCATTTCACTTTAGAGAATATAGGCTTTTACTGCTACTGGAGGGGACCTACTCATGAGCATACTGGAAATGTGTTTGATGGAACTGGGAGGTTATAGTCATTAGAATAATCTCAGAGCTCAAATCTTGCTTTGAGATGTGGAGGTTGCCAGCCAGCTGTCAAAAATGACAGAATTAACTATTTAAACAAAAATAGCTGAACTGAGAAATTACTTTAGTCTTCTTGCTCAGTCACTTATTTTATTGTGATTAAGCTTTGTAATTTAGAAATACAGAATAAAATGGTATGTTTTACACACATTTAAGTTGCATGATCCTCTGTGGCTAGTAGCTTGCACCATGAATTTTGTACAGACTGTAATTCAAACAGGAACATTATGTTGGCAAACTTTTGCCATTTTAACAATTTTTTGAAAAAAAGTTTGATTTATTTAATCTCAAAGGCAGATGAGTATCTGATCCTAAATGGGGAGAAAATGTTGAAATGCACAAACATGTGGAATTTCAAGAAGTTATCTATATAGAAGAACTTGGACAAATTGAAGAAGTGAGACTGTGAGTGTGAGAATACCTTTACATATTTAACTTATGAAAATACTTAAGAAAATACCACTTTTAATTCAGAAAAGAACATGTTCATCTGAATCCCATTTCATGCTGAGGTTGTTTAGTTGTAAGACAGTAGCAGCCTACTAAGTTGCTCTACTTTAGTGTTACTATTTTGGTTTTCTTTACTCAAGGTGTTTTTCATGTCTCCTAATAAATGGAGCTTTCCCATGCTTTCTCGAGGGAATGGATGCTTTCTGTACTTTGCTGATACTGTGGAAATGTAGATGGGAGCCACTTAGTAAGATTTTCCCATCATATGTTTGTCACTGTGTTAGGTGAAGCAATGACACTCCAAGTATTAGCAGTTGTGTACTTTGGAATCACTTTTCTGTTTATGTCTTGTCTGAGTTTTTTTCAAAAAGTGATCCTTTGTATCTATGTATTTATCTTAGGGTAGCCACTTAAGCAGATAATTAGCAACTACTGCATGAAAATTATTTAGCTATAATTAATTCAGTATTACAGAAACCCTTAACTTTGGTGGTCATGCATTTTTTGTATTCTTCAACCCCAAGATTTACATATTTAACTATTAGTCATCATAGTCTATTTTAGCTTATTTTTATGCTGTTGAATATGTACAGTTACAGTATGTCCTGGGCATACACAGTCTTTTGAGCTTTGGAAGAAAGGAAGTGCTCTTGGGCAGAGAAGAAGCATGACACACTCCAGTAGCTTCCCCTGTTTGGTCAAGGACGTTCCCTAGATGTATTTTTTTTGTAAACACCTGCCCTTGCCCCATGATAAAATCAGTCGTTAGAAAGGACTAGAAAAAGTCCTGCAGAGCAAGAACACATTCAGAAAATATTAGGCATTAGATGGTTAAGAGATAATGAGAGAATCCAGATTCTGTATACTGACCTTATGATCCCCACAAATGGGACCTGTGAGAACACTGGTTGTGACATTTCTCTGTGTTACTTACGATGGGAGATAAACTTGTCAGCTGAAAGGGATAATTCTGAATGGCAGTATTAAATATTCAGGATCAATGAGCCTTGACTGAATATTTTTCTCTCTTTGTGTAATTAAAGATTCTGCCTATATCATGTAGGTTGATTTTATCCTCTGCATCTTTGCATTCAGATAGAAGAGAGATGGTTTTCTGCAGTGGAGTTAAAAGGATGAGTTGGATCTGTAATGGGCTGTGAGGTTGCTAGGGCATTGCAAGTGAAGGCAGTTAATTATTTTAAAAGTTGGAACTGGTCAGAAGTTCATGCCTGGTGCTTTCTTCATGGTACTTAGAGTATGCTCTTTTGTAAGGGCACTCCTGAATTCATTGGGTCCTTTGGAAGTTACCACCTTTAGAGTTTTGTCATTTTACATCTAATAAGTTGCTTCTTTTTTTCCCTCATAAATGAAAGAAAACAAATAAAACAAAAACTTTGCATTTGAGACATTATTTAGTTCCTCTCCTCATTGCTTTCTAGGTGATCACTGATGTTTCTGTCTCTTTGGGCACTGTCCACAGTGATACAGTCCACATTTTATTTTTGTCTTTCTGCCATTTTTCACCAAATATAAATATGCAATAAGAGTTTTTGAGAAAGCCTCAATTTTAATTGCTTTCACGGAACTTCTTTTCAGACCTCTCTGTGTTTGTTTCTCTTTCTAGAGAAATTTATTAAGAGGAGGAAGAAGATAAGAATGTGTAAGTTCAGTTAGCACTGCCCAGTACATGTAAGGATCAGAAAACTATTTTACTTAATTCTTTATATAATATCTATTAAACACAGTGATCTTATCAAAGTAATTAGTTTGTATAATGTTAAAGCCAATTAGCATTCTAATTTGTGGGGGTTAGTCTGTGGCTTTTTTTGGTGTTTCTTGTTATAAAAGTATATAATAATAATAGTAATAGAGTTTGGAATAACTAGAAAATAGAAACAAATCATAGCTGAAAAAAATGTCTTGAATATTTTGGTGTCAGAATTTTCTTTTCCCAAAGGCACTTAAGATCTGAAAGAACAAAGTAAACATCTGGCTGTGGTGAACTCATGCTCAGGAGCAATGATTTGAAATTTACTCACACTGTTGAATATCAGTGGAACTTTGTGCTACACTCTACAGGTAAGAATTAATTATCATCACCATTTCTTAGAACATTTTGCAAGATGCTTAACATTTTCATGGGGCAACCTCCTGCATTTTAGTACTCTGTTATTATCTTAGTGGATTTCGAAAAATGTTAATCCTAAAAAACAAACTAATCTCCCCAACAGAAGGGTAGAGACCTCCATAGGAAATGGATCCAACTTCATCTGCCATGCCTTTTCTGTTAATAGCTCACTTTGCCTTTCACAACAAAGACAAAGTTGATACTTTTTACTAGTTTAGGAAGGTTATTTGCTATTCTAGAGACAACCTGAAATCTTTGGGATGACTTTTTAAGAAGCATAGTATTTGAGTATGAAAATTAAATGTGTATCTTCCTTCTTAAACAAATTCTTCTAAACTGCTTATTATGTCTCTGTCAACAAAATGCTTACATGTGAGCTCAACTCTGTGGCTCAAAGCAGAACTAGTATTATGTGGAGGCATTCTAAATGAAAGAGAGAAAGAACAGAGTTGTAACTTTTGTCAAAAATATTGTCAGGAAGTTATCTCAGGTTTGAAATGGAATGAGAGGGAGCAGGGAGAAAGAGGCATTTGTCACAGGATAATTATTACCCTAGTGAAAAGGTCAGTGACCCTTGGGACTGAGGATCCTGCTTCAAATTGTAGCCTTAGAGCAGGCTTGCGAGCCAAATTTTAAAACTGAGTAATTGTTTTATTTTGCTGCCCCAAACTTTCCTGTGTTTCTTAAAATGTGATTGTAAAACTGTAGAGGGACGAACTGCCAAATATAGACTTTGCACTACATATCACCTCAACCAATTGCACAAGTACCACGGTGGGTGGAATGCTCCGCCCTCTGCAGGGAATGACTCTGCTGCTGAGAAATGAAGCATTTTCTCTGTGTATGGCAGGGACGGCTGGGATCTTCCTGCCTATTATCACTGAAGTGTTGTAGATACCATCTGGGTAGAATACCATGTAAAATTCCATTTTATCCATGCCTCTGTGAGGCTCCCTTTCTGGGAAGGTTCATAAGATCCTCCACGCTGCTGTTCCTGTTTCTTCCATTTCCGGCTGCCGTTCCCTTGCAAAAGGCTTTCAATACTCCACATTTTGAGCACTGTGAAGGCTAATATCAGGGAAGAGCATGGATTTTATACCCAGCAGCTGTATTCTCAGTTATTGTCATAGTAGAGGAATGTACAATACGTTTCTAAGTACTTCAGAGACAAAGCTGACCCCTTCTGGGATTACTTGCCGAAAGGTCTCTGCAGTGTCAGTTTGTCAGCACAGTTTTCTTTCTGAAACCTGTAATTGAGAATAGCAGGAAAAAGTACATTTTGCAGGAACTCCTATAGAAATGCAAGTACCCAGCTGAAGGTAGCAGTGAGCAAGGTTGCAATTGTGAGTGGAAGATGGCTTGAGAATAAATTGATTTTAAACCCAACAGTTTTATAGCTCCCCTTCTCAAGATAATAAAGACATGGTGCAGGTTACAAAAATTCTATCACAGCAATAAAAGCTTTATAAAAATATTTGAAAACATCTTATTTTTATAGATATATAGCTGTGTAAAATATAGTTCCAAGTGAAACATATAATACCAGTTTGTATATAAGATTCAACTAACATTGCTGTCAATGCAATGCACATATCCCAGCAGGTTCATATTTTGGATCCGTGCTTAGTTTTCATTAGGTCTAACTCCAAATTTCATATCTAGATGAGTAAATAGGCATTGTTTTGGAGCCCACAAGCATTTTATTTTTGCATATGTACAGAAAATAGTGTATTATGATCTCCTGTTATTCCTGTATCAGAAATATTTTACTCTTGTGTTCTCTTTTGTCTCTGTTGATCAAGTGTTTGAAATTATTTTAATGCATAAAAAATGCTTGTACAATGGAATCCCCTATTACTCATATTTGCAGTTTACTGGGGATATAAGAAACTCAAATTTAAGTGTCCACTCTGACCTTGCATCAAAATCCCAAACCTCCGTTTCTCACAGTAAAAGCAATGGCTGTAACTGTGAATCTTCCAGTGTCTTTGGGATTGACAGTGTATTTTTATCTCAATGATTGTGATCTGAAATATTATCTCAGATTTGAAAAAAAATATTCTTTTTCATACTCATCTTTGGAGGGGCAAATAGGGGAGAATGTTCACTGTGATGAAAAAAGGAAACTGTTCTTCATCTTCAGTTCACATTGAGTTTTTCTAAAATGTAGACGTTGGTTAATATGCTACTAATATAATGCTTGAAGTTCTTGTTTGTCCATTTGCCTATTAACTTCATCAGGGACCTCCTGGTAGCAAAGTGTCAGCTGTGTTCTGCACCCAACAAACCTGAGCCTTCCTCATCATTCTTTGTCACACAATCTATTTTTACAAGCATTTTATATCCTCCCTGCCCAGAGCAGAGAGAGTCCAAAATTAGGCTCCTAAATTGCTAGGTAGGTAGGTAGGGATTTTCAAAATCTTGTAGTGACTCATAATCAATTCCTACTAAATTAATTCTGATTTCTACATTTTTAATACAAGTGGGAACACTTTTTTGAAAACTGGGCAATAGGCCAAATAATAGCACATTGCTTATGGACACTTTTTTGGTAGAAGAAAGACTATTAGGAACAGAGCACATTATTAAATTATGAAAAGTAGGAAAAAAATCTTTTATAAGAAATATAAGGTAAAACATTCTCTCCTATAGATCAGTATGTTCAGTGTCAATAGACTACATATCATATCAACAAATAGCTGTAGATATTGAAATAAAATGGATTTTAATGGAAAATAGAGTACCACACTTTATTTTGCACCTTTGAAAAAAGTCTTGAACGCAATTTTAATATAGCGTTCAAAACCTCTTCATGGAATAAACTGAAAATATAATATATCAATTCAGTAGTCAGTCATCTGGCAGCCAAAGACTAAGGGAATTCTTGTTTGTAGGCCTTTTAATGTTTTTTTTAATTTTTTTTTGTAATGCTTTCATGAAAGACTTATGAAAATACCACTTTTAATTCAGAAAAGAACATGTTCATCTGAATCCCATTTCATGCTGAGGTTGTTTATTTGTAAGACAGTAGCAGCCTACTAAGTTGCTCTACTTTAGTGTTACTATTTTGGTTTTCTTTACTCAAGGTGTTTTTCATGTCTCCTAATAAATGGAGCTTTCCCATGCTTTCTCAAGGGAATGGATGCTTTCTGTGCTTTGCTGATACTGTGGAAATGTAGATGGGAGCCACTTAGTAAGATTTTCCCATCATAAGTTTGTTACTGTGTTAGGTGAAGCAATGACACTCCAAGTATTAGCAGTTGTGTACTTTGGAATCACTTTTCTGTTTATGTCTTGTCTGAGTTTTTTTCAAAAAGTGATCCTTTGTATCTATGTATTTATCTTAGGGTAGCCACTTAAGCAGATAATTAGCAACTACTGCATGAAAATTATTTAGCTATAATTAATTCAGTATTACAGAAACCCTTAACTTTGGTGGTCATGCATTTTTTGTATTCTTCAACCCCAAGATTTTAGATGAGATTTGCACTTCCAGTTTTGCTTAGGTGCCCAATATCGTGTAACTGAAGCTATTCTTTATCCTTTCTATTGTATTTAGCTTATCTTTTCAGAATGTCATGATGGTCATGTTTACAGTTCAGTAAGCAGATGCTTTCTGGAGGTGACTGGGTATTTCTGAGCACAGATAATGAATTCAGGGAACTTCAATCCTTGGACTATTGCTTGAATTCTATATCAAGTGCACAGCTGCTGAAGCTGTATCTTTCATGCACAGTGAACCACGCTGAAGAACCCTTTGAATACCTTAATTCATGTACAAGTGAATGCCTACACTGTAGTTACTTAGCAGAAGACCAAGGTTTGATTTCATGCTTAATCACACTGAGGAAATACAGAATTCCTTCAGTCACTTCCATCACTTCCAGAAAAACTTGTATTTTAGAGGAAGATGGGGGACATGCATATAAATACTGGGTTGATTTTGCCTTCAGTCTGATGAAATGTGGGCAGATACTGCAGAACTCACCCTTAAAAACTAAAAAACCTGCGTCAAAGTTTTTGTATAAAAATTGCAGAGTACAAATATCAGGAAGGAGCTCAGTTGACCTTGAAATGAAATTAGACTCTGGAAATTATCTACTCTCAAACAGCTGCTTGAATTCTGTCAACAGCTTTGCTCTCACACCATTTTGCAGTGATGGGCATCAGCAGCACTGACCATTGTGAGAACTGATTGCAATTGCCCCTTCTTAACAGTCTCAGTAAAAAGAGACTGAATGTGCCTTAGGACTAGGCATCTCCTCTCTCCAAAGGGGGTTGTCTCAGTGGATGCTGAAGAGCAATAATTTGTTGATTATGTGTATGCTATCTGATGTGAAGAGCAGAGTGCCTCAGGCTGCAGCTCCACCAAATGGTAAGACAGGCTTTTGAGTGGAGAGCAGCAAATAAAAAATTGCGTAAATGCAAAGCACAGAAACAGTACAGCCTCTCTCTGCTGTCTCAGCAGTTCTTGTCCAGTCATTTAGCCCCTGTCCTCCCACAGCAGGCATAGATCTGGCACAAGCATTGTATTGCTTGCTGTGTGGGTGACTGGAGAAATGTGTAATTGTGTGCTCACACTTGATCCAGACCACATTTGTTCCGCCAGTGGGTCAGACAATGCATATATTAAGTAACAATGAATGTTGAACCATGACTTCAAAGGTCTCAGACTCTTTATCCAAAGCACTAAATTTAAAGTTTAGTAGGGTTTAATTTGTATGAAATAGCAAAAGCTTTTTTAGGATTTAGTAACTGACTTCTCTAGCGATATATTTCCCGTAGAGAAAAGTGATACAGTTGCAATTAAGAATTTTAGAAGAAACATAAAATTTCAACTGCTTCAATTTTTAGACTTTTTTCAACATCTTTATTGCTTACACCCTTCTGATTTCAAGGGAAATTTATTTTTCCAAAATAAGGGGCAGGGTAAATATTGAAATTAATGTCTCAGTTTTGAAATTTCCTTCTTCTGGAAAAAAGAATGAAGGAAGCTAAGGAGGGGCATTAAAATTGAAAGGCTCTTCTTTCCCTCTGTCTTGCAGAAAATGGGCCAAAAATCTAGGAAAAACGACCACCTGGTAAGAAAGTTCATGTAAAAAAAAATTATTTATGAGCTCTAATTCATGTGTCCTCTAATATGTTTCGAGAAGATGTAATTCTTTTAGTAATGCATACTTATTTAAGACCAGGAAGTCCTTAGCTCAAATCTATTCTGGATATGGTTTATTATGCCCATTGGTGAAGGAATTAAATGAATACTACAGTGCAGTTTGGGATGTCATACAGTAGTACCAATTCAGATATTGCATTAAATTCTACTGGAAAATTGCTCTCGCACTATTTACGCATTTTTTAAGAAATCCAGACCAACAGTCCTTATCTCAAGGAAAATATTTTAGTGTATATAATCACTCCTTGCATAAGAAGTTGTTGTTTCTCTACATAGAAAATGAGCTTCTTGATTACTTCTTGATTCTTCAGCACAAAAGCACCTTTGGGATATGACTGCGAATGCTGTTCTATTTTCTCTAGTAGTTTAAAGACCAGCCTTTGTTTCTAGCAGATGATAAATGAAGTCAAACCAAACCAACAAATCAGACTTAACTATATTTACACTGTTAGACTTTTAGACATTTCCTGTGAGGGGTAGATGTTGAAATCTTCCACTGGGGCTGGAATTTTCATTTCTTATCCTTGCTCTGATTTCCTTTCTTCAGACAGAGTCAATATCTTCAAAAACAGGGTTAAAAATTATTTGCTATCAGGACAGATATGATTAATACATACTACAGCAAAAGTCTACTAGGATACTAATATGTATCCTATGTTATAGAGTATAATAATCATATGAAAAAGTTATTGCTCTCCCATTTTGATTTAAAAAGTGAAAAGTATCTGGTGATATTTGAAAGACATGGTGCAATGCAGCATACAATATGAAGCACAACATTATTCAGATTTAATACACAATACCAGCCTTCTTCCAGACTGTGTTGATGTAACAGGCCAATTAATTTCATAAAATGATACATCATTTGTAAAGTGAGATACTTAGGGTGAGGTAATTGTGTCAATGGAAAGATTGCAATTTCAAGGAGCCATGCCCAAATGCTGTTTCAGCATATCACTAATTAGCACACTACTCCAGACTGTCCCAGATTAATATCTTCTGCTGTGTGTACTGTATATAGCTAGTAATCATGATTGATTACTGAACAGAGTTGTTGTGAACCACTGAAACCATATGATAAACTTGCTGGAACAGGATGGAGAATTTTTCTGTTCATATTCTGTTAGCAGTAAAATACTGAGAAGTGTGGTTTGGAGTTCGGGCACATTTTAGTGATTAGCAGACCTTCATCAGAGGCTGTAGAAATTTCTTTGGCTGTCTTGTTTCCTTTTTAATATTAAGATGTGACCTTTCAAACTTACACATAAAAAAGCAGTGAGAAACCACATGTGTACACACCAATAGGAAATGGTCAAGACATTAGGGCATTCCCTGCAAATGATGCTACAAGAATTAATCTCAATTCATTCTAATTACAGACTTCAGTCATCTGAGTGCCTTTACTGCCACACACTGTTTCCAGGGATATATTTCCCTTGTTGGGGCCGCTCCATTTTGAATAACTAATCAAACTTCCATTGAACAAGTACTTGAACATCAATCTATTGCATCTGAAAGTGCTCTAATCTCTGTCACACAAATAAACTCAGGCTGCTTCTTGATGTGAATCTAGATGAATTTTTAATTTTATAAAGTAGAACAGATCCAAGAAAGCATTTGAGAGATCTATGTCAAAGTAGCTAACAACCTGTTTGGCCAAGGTACTAACCTCATGTGGGGAGCCCTGTCTGAAATCCCCACTCTGAAAAGGGTATACAAGAGACCTGCAGCCAGGCAAGGATGGCCAAGCCTTTTAGCCGCTTGCTCTTTTAGAGCTGGACTTCCCAAGAAGCAACTGCTTCTGGGAAAGAAGCAGCATAACACGATTAACCATGTTCAAGGTTTTAGAACCCACTGTAAGTCTTAGTAACTCCAATCCATTTTTTTCCTTTTCTCACCCAGCCAAAGCCAAATGAAAATATTTTCAGAGGGATCTTCCTTTACAATCCTAATTAATATTTCAGGTTTTTTTAATAGCTTTCTACCAATTTTAAAATAATAATATCAATAAAAACCCCATGTACAAAAAAAATGCAGCCATGACCTCATTTTATATATTAGCGCATATTAAAAATTGCTCATGTGCTAAATTTTGCCACGAGCTCTGAGATACTGAGCAAAAATACGCCAAGGAATATTGGTATTTCTTATACTTGTAACACTTACTGTGAACTCTGACAGAGGGCAAACAGAACTTGCCCCTAACTGTTTGCCTATATATAATTGCAATAGATTTTAGCTACTCTTTTGTCCTTCTCTGCAGTACCTGTGTGGAAATAGGACCCAGGAGGGATGCATAAATTAGCTTGTACAACATTATGGTATTCTAATGTATGAAAAAGTTGAAATATACCATTTTTACCCTCTCTGCTGTTCTATGAAGTGGGAAACATCTAAATGTTCTTCTCACATATGTCTGGGTGGTTCTACTGTGCTTTATGTAACAATCAGGCTGGTTTCTTCAGTGCCTTGCTGAGGGGAGTGAACACACTGGGACATGACAGAATAATGAATAAGTCACAAGGTATGAGATTGCTATATTGGTGAGTTGATTCCAGCATCACCCACCCTCTCCCTTCTGCCTTAGTGGGAGAGCAGACTTTTTTCCCTGGTGAAACAAAACCTGTTAGTTTGGCTTGTCCACCCTGAAGAATAATTAGAAATGTACTGGAATGTATTCAGTAATTAACGTTCAATGATAAAGTGTGAACTTCAGGGAGAATCTACTCACTATGTGTAGTGTTTGGAGAGAGTGTAAAAATTATGCTCAAATAGTAAGGATGCATCAGCAAGGAAAGACAAAAAAAAGCAAGATCAAATTCAAGGTAAGTGGAGATTCCAGTATGAACAGGATACTCCTTATTTGCCTCTGACTTCTGTTTTGGCCATGGAGCATTGCTTCATTGGAGGCTCTAAGGGATGGAATATTACCATTCAAACATTGACACTGTGGACTCCTCTTGTTCCTGCATTGTTTTCCCTCTCTTTGAAGACACTTGGAGATCTTTAGTAAAAATAGTCCAAGAAAGAGACATGGAAATGTGGACACAATGGAAATTGTGAGATGCAGAGGGTAGGCCTACACCTCTCCTTGCTGTGAGATTAGTCCAGGACATCAGTATTCTAGGAAAAACATTTTGTGGATCCTCATGACCACAGAATAGCTTGTTTGATAAGGGAGTTGGAGAAAGAGAGTAGGTAGTGGGAAAGGACAGAAGAAAGGAGTATGCAGGCTTAAGAAAAGCTACAAAAATGGTCAAGGACTCATGGAAATTTGAAGGAAAGGCAAAGACATTCACAGCACACTGTAAGCCAATTCACAGGAAAGCTCCAAGCTGCCTAAGTGCTAGGAAAGCTAGGGCAAAATCCTTGTGCCAAACATGCTTAACTGCAGCACATAAGGCAATGTGGCATTGTGATGGGCTGTCATCAGACAGCTTGCCCACATATAGCAGGATAGAAGGCTGCTTAGCCAGCTGCATAAAATTTCATTTCCTTCATTTTATGAGATGTCCTCTTATTTTTGGTTTGATTTTCATTTTTTAAAATTTAATTCCCTCACATTCACCACTCCTGAAACTGTTTCTTCCCTGATATTGACAACTATGTAGAAAACACATTATGCATGGAAAGTAATACAGCTGACATTAAACTTTCAGCAAGGAAAACTGTTTCACTTCAATACTCTAAACCTTATTATGTAGCAGACCAACTACTTCACCTCCATGGGAACAAACTGTGTAGTAGCTACTCCTCCTAGACAAAAGGCTAACATAATTTGATATGGCCTTTTTATTTGTTATTTAATCAAAGATAGAAATATGTGGCAATTTTGCAATAAATTAAGAGCACTTCACTTGAAATGTGCAAACTAAGTGCCCTATTTTGCACAACAATGTAGCAAATTTCTTAAGGCCTAAAAAGGTGGATTTTTTTTTTTGAAAGCTACATGATGCCTTATGCAATTTCCATACTTTCAGCGAGCAAGATTAAGAGTTTTTGTTTTCTCAGTGAAAAAATCACAGAAAAGAAGGGTAAAATCTCATTAGGCAATGATTGTCAATGAATATCTATAGACACCTGAGTGAAAGGGTGTTGGGATAGTGGAGGCCAAAATCCTAGCTTGTGAATGAGATGACTTGAAATAATTCACATACCAGATAGCAGCCTCAGCTATGAAATTAGTGACTAAATTGTGAAGGACAGATGGAATTAAGAAATTCAGCAGGTGCCTATAAAGGGTCTGGCAGTGCTCCAATAATTTGTTGACTTCTAAGGAAGATTCATGTGAGTCTTAGTGGGAGGAAGATTTCATCCTAGGACCAGTAATCTTTGATTTATCAGTCAAAATGTTATCTGGTCCTGATGTACTTGCTTATTTAAAACAGATCTGGGAAAAAAATTACTTCAAAATCAAACAAAAACATGCTTCTCACACCTCACCCTCCCTGTCCAAAAAAGTCTGTAGACAGTACAGCAGTCAGACTGGATATTGGAAAGGTAGTTCAGACATGGGGATAGCCAAGGAAAAATCACAGCCTGACAATGTGAGAAAATGGCAAAATAATTAATAGCCAGGGAAGGGTCTGACAGCAGTAGAAAGCAATCTGGAGATAGCTATAAGTCTAATGCTTCACTGCCTCTTGCTCATTAAAGACCAGTCTATGGCTGTGTAAGGAGTAGTATAAGTTGTAAACTATTTTAAAATAATTTCTGCCTTTTTAAAGTCAGGTTATGGGAAATACACGCGCCCAATAATTATGTATAACAGATGTAAAATGAGTGCTTATTTTATCCAAAGTGAGAAAAGCTGATATTTCACTGAGTATCTCTAGTTAACAGATAATGTCAATAGAATAGGATGTTATCACAGGATAATGTTCTCCTGCTGCTTGATAAGTGCTGAGTCGAAAGTACAATGTTTATTTTCAAGGCAGGGGACATAGATCCTGTGACAACTTTCTATTTCAGTGACATTCTTGCTATTACATTAGATTGATGCACTTATGACCATTTTGTTTAATGGATATTAGTTTTGTGAAGTGACAGCTGCTCGTTGTGTGACTATTCAATACACTACCTGCAGCCTGGTTGGCTTCAAGGAAAGAACTTGACTGATAGGCCTAAAGGGTACAGACTTTTATTTTAAAAGGGGGACTCTGAACCCATGAATGAGGGGCTTAATTTGTTTTTTTTTCTTAATATCTCCTATAGAATAGATTGTTTGCAGGATTACATTTGGATATAATGCCCAACAACAGTAATTTTGTATTGAAAAAAGAAATGAAGTAAGAATGAATATTGCTTTGGAAAACCTGATCCACTGAATGTTTGAGCATTTCAGCTGGGAGCTTTTCCCAGGTAAAAACTGGTAATTTGTTCTTTAGAGAAAAAACAAATAACAAAAATCAAAAATGCTTTCAGTACTGGAATTACTATTTTACTACTTTGGAGTAACTATGTAACACATTAAAACCAGACGGCAGATGAATTCCCAAGAGTGAAACAACCTTTTACTGTAAAACACTTTCACTGCAAGTCATGGAGTAAAGTTCTAGTGTGTGCTCTCTCTCCTTTTTACATTCGTGAATATTTTAGTGTCATTACCAAAGTTGAACTTTAAATTTTTTGTACTTTTTTTCACCTTGTAAGAGAAGGGAAAAGGAGATTTTTTTTTTTGCTACACTGAATTTTAGGCCTAAGAAGATGTTTCATACAAACCAGGTTGCTTTTCGTGGCTGAAAGACAAAGTCAAGTGAACAAACATAATTTATCCTTCAGCAAAAACCCCAAACCAACCTTATTTGAGTAGCAGCTAAGGAAAAACCTACTTAACTTTTCAAAATTGGCATTGCTTTCATGTGAGCAGCAGGGAAAACAAGAGGAAGTAGTAGAAGAGTTTAAAAGAATCTGATCAATATTCTCATTGGGGAAAAATACTGTTCTGCAAATGTAATATCAAGCATGTCCAGCACTAGTCCTATTGATTTTAATGAGTCAAAGTGCTTTTTTACACTGAAAGTCACAAGGAATGTGACCTGGATTATCTAGTGGTAAAGCAGAAGACTTAATTATTTCTATTTCCTTGTCAGTGCAGTAAATTTACACTGCACATTGAGGATAATGTGGGAGGCATAGTGCATGCATTTGTACATGTGTGGGAGAAAACTAAGGAAAAGTAATTACTTGAAGCCTCCTCACATGCAGTCAGGAAGCAGAACATTACTGTACATTTTATTAAATGACATAATTTAAAAAATCATTCTGAAAATTTTAAGAGAGCTCAGTTTAGAGGGGCACTGTAATAAGTAAATTTCAAACTACAGATGTAGTTTGGATATATCCCAATACAATCTTTAATGGCAGTCAAAAGCCCTCAAAACATGTAAGAATGTGCTTCGTGATTTTTCTTTCAATCGAGATCAGATATTGAAAAAAGGCTTTCTCACACCAGCATTTCTACTTGCTTTTTTCCTTGAAATCTATATAATGATACAGAAAACACTTTGAAATTTGAAAAAAGACTGAGTTTGGTGTAAGAGAGAGATGAAGGCTGGCTCAAGTAAAGTTCATACATAAACCACAAGCCAAACTTTCTACTGATGAAAGTTATTTTTTATTTACAGCAACTAAGCCTATGTTGGTATAATTTTTTTTTCTCTTAGATGATCCCTTTTCTCAGGTGTCTGTTATCTTTCATTGCTGTAGGAAATCCACCATTTCCTTTCAATGAGAAAGACATGTCAAGGACTGGACAATGGTTATTGAGGGTTATTTTACACAGCTCTGAACTTCTGAAAAATCTTAAAAAAGACTTTTGAAAATCTTAAAAAAGGACATTATCTGGATTTTAATACTTGTAGGCAGCC
This sequence comes from Melozone crissalis, assembly GCF_028551555.1. NCBI lineage: Eukaryota > Metazoa > Chordata > Aves > Passeriformes > Passerellidae > Melozone > Melozone crissalis. Next base: position 4,869,705 of record NW_026535784.1, on the reverse strand, counting down.
AGAGGATTATTTTAACTCTCAAATATTGCCATATATGCAGTAAGAATCATGTTAAAATGATCTCGGGTAACAGGTAAGTGTGTCAAGGTCTGAAGAAACTACAACTATGGGATAAAAGTCCTAAAAATTTGACTTTTTAACTGGTAAGATAATATTTTTTAGCAAAATGAGAAATTATTCTTAGTCTGCTGGTAATACTGATGTACACTGAAGTCTGACAGAAAGGAAGAGAGATATAAGGAAAAGCCTTGGTCTTGAGCATTTAGTCACTTACATTTCTTTATAGTTATAGATCTCCTCAGTTTTCCCCAGAGCCACAGGGAAGCTCAGTGAATGGAGACACAGCTTATCAGGGCCATGTTGTCATCTCCTAGGAGTAAGTGGAGGGCTCCGTGAGACAGAAGTGTTTGGCTGGATCTGCTTTGAAGCTGTTACAGGGTTTCTGGAGAGAGAGTGAGATGGTGTTTTCTAAGATTTATGCAGGAAATAATTTCTGCAATATTACTCATGAAGGAAGCAGGCCCTGTCTGTAGTTTGTAGAACAAAGAAATCAAATTACAGTAAGAAAATCTGCAACTGCCCAGTCCTGACTCCTACTGGGACAGGCTGATTGCCCCAAGACCCAGAAAATACTTCGTCTGTGAAATGGAGAACGAAGTTTACATATAGGTGGAAAAACAGAGTCACCTGACACTGATGGTGACAGGCAGTTAGGAACTGGAGCTGTTTCCATCCATTTCACATCCTTGGAATAAAAGTGCCTGTTGAAAGCAAAGCCAAGTCATTAGTGCCTATGACCAGCCCGATTCCAGCCGAGTTGCAATACTCTTGGAACAAATTCTGAACTTGTAAGAAAATGGAAGAGAGAAACCAGAAGAAAATTATTGGACCCTCATTCTCACTGTGGAAAAAAAGAGTGTGGTAAGGAAGACTTTTAGCAATAATAATGTGTGAGAGACAGTTGAACCTGAGCAGAGCGGTGGAATCTTAGATAATGAAATAAAGAGTAAAGAACTGTCTGTCTAAGAAACAGTTTGCTTATCAGAAAGATGAATTAATTTACTACTGACAAAAATGACAAATCAATCTAACAAGATACCTGTCAAAACTATCTCTCTGTTCACTTTCTTATCTAGAATATGTGCCATAAACCTATAGATAAAAAGAAAGACCTAAGAGAGTAGTTGGAAATTAGCCTGATTTGTACCCACATGCTTTCATTTATGTCCACTGCTATCAAATGATTGACAGCATAACATAAATCAAAAATTTTTTTTGCTTATTAATATGATATGAACTGCAAAAAGATTAAAGTCTCATTTACATAACCTGAGATGAAAAGAGGTGAAATATTGTAATTATCTTTTCAAGCTAAATTTGCACTGCCATTTAAAATTAACCTATGCAAATGACAGGTTAAACCCCAGGAAAGCTCTGGCTCTGTTTGAAAAAAGTACAATCAATTTCCAATCATGAGTATGTTTTCATGCTGGCCCTTCAATTAGTCACTTGAATCCATAAATATATGTCAATATAATGTAATTTTTTTTACCTTGTTTTGTTTTTGGCTTTTAGCCCCCCAAAAGATACTAGGTTTTGAAGTCTGCATCCTTACTTGCATTGAGTAGCAATTACACGAAGTATCAATAGGGTAATGGGATGTGTTGCTTAGCCCAAATGAGGATAGTTAAGCGTAATTATGTCCATGGGTAAGCTGAGGGTCTGTTTTTTCCATAGTTTATAGGTGTATGAGATAACTTTGGTAAGATTTGCATGAGAAACAGTTTTTTAAAGGATCCTGGTCCTGTTGTGAGTCTAAGAAGGAAGAAGACATATTTGGCTTTTTGTCAGCAGAATTACAAGTTCAAGGACATATCAGCTAGGGACCTCCATTACACCTTGGTTTACACATAGACCAAAAATATTTCCAAAAAAGAGAAGAGAGCTTACATTTCCATGTAATTCCAACCTGGCATGGGAAGAATTTGGATACAGATGCAGACACAAATAATTTTCCTTAGTAAACTGACATGTTTCATCAGGTGGATCCAAGAAAACTGAATATGTTACATGAGCTATGAACTTGTCCTTAATCATGTGCCCTCTAGGCAGATATTTCACACTTGGCAGCTGGAGGCCTCCTTAATAATGGCCAGCCTCAATTATTTATTAAGGGCAAATAAGGTGATGGAAATTTTACTGAATGCAGACCAGTTCCTAAACCAGGGCAGCAAAGTTTCATGGGAAGGAGGACTGACTGGGTCTATAAATTCCTCTGTAGGTATGAAGTACTGGGCCTGAGACTTGTGAGACAACAAACGGGTTTTGCTGCTTCTGCAGAGAAGATAATCCTACAGGGGTTCCCTCCTGCCTTATTGGTAGCATCCACAGAAATTGTCAGCCAGAGACAGTACTGTGAAGTGAAAACCCTCGACCTTCCCAGCTGCTGGTGAGTGTTCTTTTTTGCAACGTTTGAGGTGGGTGTAGTTTGGAAGTTGCATAAACAGGAAGTTTTTTTTGGCAGCCAGTCTACAGGCAAAGGAGCAATGGAAGCCTGATTTATGATGGGTTTATACACTATGTTTCCCACAACAGCCTCCCATTCCACTGCAAGAACCACAAACTCAGCGCTGAGATATTTCTAGATCTTTTCTATGTTCCTGAAGACTATCATACTGTTTCCATTTTCTGTCAATCTCAACCTACTTTCTGTTTACTTACTAGGTGAGAAATAGTGTACATCCTGTGGCTACTGTAGATAATAGCACATAAAACCTGATCAGATAGTGAATATATGCTGAGCAGCCCGTCAAATACTAAGTTATGATTGCCTTTTCTTTAGTAGGAGTATTAGTATGGTGTCTACCATCTTTTGAGACACCAATTTTCACAAAACTCATGTAGCAGCTTTGAATTATGACTGAAAAATTGGATAAAAATTAGTCAATGAAAGGGAGGAATGTCTGACAACCTGTGCAGTCATGTCAGATATAGCCTTGCCAAATCAGACTATAAAATTGAGGGGAGGGGAAAGGAAAGAGAAAGGAAGAGAATTATTCAAACAGTAATGAAAGGAATTTTTCTTGCTGAAATGAAAGACTGAAACATTTAATTTAGCTTGACACAAAAGGTTCCATTCACCGTGAAATCAAATATTTTGTTCCAAGGCACTTGTGAGAAAACAAAGAAAATGAAAGACTAAAGTCAAAAGCTGACAGAGGAAAAGCCTTACCCTTGCAAAACAAGTTCTTAGAACTATCTCTACAAAGCACTAGAGATCTGTATTGTACTACTTCTATATTTGGAAGAAGGATTGATTCCTATTTTTTGCCTTTTTTTTTTTTTTTGTATTGCTCAACTATCCCCACTTTTAAGGTATCTGAAATCCCACCTCCTCTAGTTCCACTTTTAAAAGACACTTTCAGAATCACAACAGGCGAATGTGAATGTGCATGACCGAGAGAAAGAGATAAGGTTTATAAACAAACTAAAACAGTGTCTGCAAGTATGGAGAGGAAATGAGAATACTTCTACCCACTAAAAAATGTGTTTGACACCCAGGCTCTCCAGGAATTAATACACATATAACTGGTAGGGAGAGAAATTGATTTGATTTGGTGTGGAATTCAAGGTATTGCTGACCATCTGAGAATTTGTACCAGCTGCTGAGCATTTACCGACAAGAATTTATCATTTAGGACTACAAACAACATACTTACTCTGATTATTTTTGACACTCTGTTATCAAAAGTTTCTTTGCACTTCTGATCTCAAAACTTAGAAACAATCACCAGAGGCGTTACAGTACTGAGGTGTCATACTGATGTGTCAGTGCTTTTATACAAAGCGTCTCAGGCCGGAGGTTACTGAGTTGCTGGTGGCTAGGTTTGAAGAGGTGGGAGGAATGTCCTTTGAATTTCTGCTTTAGCAGCCCTGAATGCTGAAATGCTCCACTCTGACTCCGGGTCTTGGGAGGATCAGGTGAAACTAGCTTTCCTTAAGAAGCTAAAGATAAAGATGAAAAGATTTAGTGGCTTGTATTCATTTGCCCATGGGAGGGGGCAAGGAAAGGGCAGCTGCAAGTGTCAGCCTGAAACTCCCAGTTGTCCACCATAAAGAATAAGGGAATGATTGCTTCTCTGTACGATTGCAAGAAGGGAGGTCTCCTTAGAAGATTTTACTAAAGGGAGTTTTTGGCACATCACATTAAAGAATATCCTGGTGAAAGTGGAGTTTGTTTGTAAAAATGTCAATAAGAGTTTTACTGTCATTTATTTAAGAACTTCTGTGATATGTGCCTACTTGAACTGTTTTCCTCTAGAAGGACAAATGACTCAACCTCAAAAATGTGTATCTGAATACTTCTTTCCTAAGGAGATGTTCTGTTCTGGACCCCATCTATTTTTCTTTGGCTTCATAAGATAATTTAAGTCATTACCTGAATATAAGTGAGCTGTGATGCTGTCCTGAGTTCTGGATCTTCTTATAACTGATCCCTGATTAGTTTGATGAAATGATCTGATGATGCTTTTGCATCTTGCCTTTTATCTATTTTTTTTCCTTGTTTAATGATTGTTATGTTGAAGAACTTCTGGTGATACTAGCCTTTGTAAGACAGCAAATCCAAAATTTTTTCTGCCTCAGACAACCTGGAACTTAAAACTGTAAGTTTTGAATGCTGAATCCTTTGTAGCCTTGAATGCTACAATTTTCAGTCAGCAGGCTCACTCTGTTTACCTGTGCCCACACCAAGTGGCATGCAAGGTGCCCAAATGAACCCTGAATGTGTTATGTCATACACCCTGAGGATTACAGGTGGGAAAACGTTGTTCTCTAATAAAGCTAATATCTTGTGCTGATAATTAAGAATATCGGTGCCTGCCACTGATGTTTAGAAAGATTAGAAAAGAAATGCTGCATCTTGCATATAAGATATTTTTGTTCTCTGAAGGTCACACTAATATGTCTGTTACTTCCAGATGAGAAATGTCTTGCATTTAGACAGACTGGGTAGGGCAAGTGAAACAAATATGGCCATACTAAAATTTAGTGTGCATATAACCATTGACTCAATTACACGGCATATTTCCCAATTTTTGAGAATTGAACTGATCTTCAGAAAATTGCTTCAATCAAGAATGAAGTCCTCTAGTACTTGTTAGAGGCGTATTAAAGCTGAGCTGGATTGGCCATTTGAGCTGTGTCTTCATATTTCTTTTTGCATCTTTCCCAATGAGTAAAATGATCTACTCTCCAATAACATGCACAGTGAAGCTGATGTCTAGGTGCTGTTGTAGCAGACTCTGCAAGCCTTAAGGTATTGGCATAATTTACACATGAGGCAGAGCTTTGGGAAAGAAGCAAGTTTCCATTTGCACAGGTGTAAACTTCTGTATCTAAAGAAATTAAAAAGTCTGGAGAAAACTGGAATGCTTCTATCTGTCCTCATCAACTCTTACTTGCCCTCTGGTAAATGCTTTCCTGAGAGAATAGTGTCAGTACACTCCTTTAAGCTTCACAATGTGTTTGTAAACTACTAAACCTTGTGCAAATAATTAACATAAGGAAAAAAGGAATAATTCGGTAAATGTAACATGAAAAAGTGTAAATATTTTCCCTGAAGTGTGAGAGTTTGCTTGTCAGCATTCTGTGAGCTCTCTGTATTGCCAAATGGTGAAACCACTAAAAACTGCTGGCTGACATAGTGGTTTAACTACAGTTTTTCTTCATAATGATTTGAAACAAAATTTTTAATTTAATAAAAAAATAGGAATATCCCTTATGAATAATTTAGCACCAAAAATACTTACCCATAGCATAGAATTTTTGTTCTATGGTGACCTTTTTGCCTTGGATTAAGTCCTAAAGATCTGCAATGTATTCTGTCTGTAGTCTGAAAAATTTAAATTCTGAATGTATCTACAAGAATGATCACAGACCATAAGCAGCAAAGGAGGAATACATTCTCTGGGTTATCATTTCAGCACTGTGTACACAATATGTCAGAGTCTGAAACTTTCAAATTAATTACTAGTCCTGGCAATGCTGAATGTGTTTTGTTGCCCTTCAAGCTTGCAATTAATATTCAGACAGTTGTGAAGGGAGGATAATTTGGTGATTTTCAGTTTATTCTTCCAGGGAATAAACAAGAGAAGAGAATACATATTTCTCTTTTACTGCAGCTCAGAATCTGTTGATTAAGTTGTGTCTGCAACTGTACACAATCAATGTCAGTTAGAGTACAACTTTATTAAAGTTTTCTTGAATTTACATAACTTTCAGAACCATTACATGTATAATTTATCATGATGATGCAGTATCGTTGTAGGGTATTTATAAGCTTTGTGCAGTGGGGCAGAATTTCAAACCTGGTCCTTCATTAATTTTTAATTCAATAATTTAGCTAAACTAGGTGAGCACTGATAGCAAGAACACCAAGAGCTTTACCAGTCTTTAAATGAAAATGCTCTCTATGTTCAGTGCCTCTGCAATCCTACGGGACAAGGTTTAATGTGCTTATGAAAGTGTGTTTACCTTCAGCATGCACTAAGTTTTTCTTCCAAATATTTTTTACCAGCCTATGGTTTGAATTTATGGCCAAACAGCTGCAGATTTCAAGTATTTAATTGAAAAAAAAAATCATGGAGGTTTTACTTGGAAAGGGAAATGATAAGGAAAACCTGAGGTCTCGTACATGTATGAAAAAATTTCTCATTTCCCATTATCTCATATCCCTTTGCTAGCCATAGCTGAAATAAGGTCTTTTTAAAAGAAAACATTTTCTTCTGCATTTAATCGAATAATGACAAACAAAAACATCAGGAATTATGGATGGTTGGAAAAATATCTTAGATCAAAGAAACACAGAATAGAATCATAGAATTGTTGAGGTTGGAAAAGAGCTCTAAGATCATTGAGTCCAACCATGGAGTTAGCCTAGCACCACCATGTTCACAACCAAGACATGTCCCTAAGTGCCTCATCTTCTAAATTTGTCTTTTAAATACTTGCAGGGAGGGATGATGACTCATCCACTTCCCTGTGTATCTTGTTCCAATGCTTGAAAACCCTCTAGGTGAAGAAATTTTTCCTAATAGCTGATCTAAACCTTCCTTGGTGCAATTTGAGGACTTTTCCTCTTGTCCTGTCACTTGTTATCAGGGAGAAGAGACTGACCCCCAGCTTGCTACCATCTCCTTTCAGGCAGTTGTAAAGTTGTAGGTGGCCTTGGTGAGGGTGGGAACTCAGCCCTGACTTTCTTTAGCTGTTTGAAAATCTGTGTCTAACTTCACAAAGGCTCTGATTCCTAAAGCTATACTTTCTGTATTGTTTGAGATGCTTTAGGAGGGTGCTTTTTGTTTTCTGCATAGAGAGAGATGATCTGTTTCTAATGGTGCCTCAATATCAATGAGGAAAAAGGGTTAATTATTGACATTCCAGCCATTGAAACTGTTGATAATAGGAGATAAATAGCTCATCCTACTCTCACTGAAATAATAATAATAAGTCAATTTCTATTGATTTTTTTTTGTGTTTAAAGAAAGCCTCAAGTGAATGGAAGATCTTTTCCTTTCTGCTACAGTCATACTTGGTATTGGTCACTGGAAGTACTCTTTCTGACTTGATCTCTTAGAAATGTGTGTGACACATTTAGCCTGTAACATTGTTCTCATTTACTAATTGTGGGTGAGGGTAACAATCAATAGGCATGATTTCTCACACAAAATACTCCAACTTTATGTAGAATGTTAAATACAAATAATGCTACTCTGTGAGTTAAAGAAAATGGGAAAAATGGGAAGAAAAGAAAGCAGCTTAAATCTCTCTCCTCTCCACCCCCCAACCTCCCTCTTCTATTCCAGAAATAGAAACCATGATGAAAAACGATATTGTGGCTTTGAGACTCTCTTTGGGCTGCAGACAAAAAAGAGCAAAGTTAACCTTGTTATATTTTTCCTTCCATAGTCTGAAGAAGGCCACATGGTTGAGATTTCGCTTCTCATTTCTATTTCCAGGGCATATTTTCTTATCCTCTTCATAAAAGAATGGATTTTATAGCTATGTGTTGATCCAGCAGCTGGTTTGTTTTTTAAATGAAAATGTTATCTATTTATTATTCCAATACAATTTTAAGCAGTTTTACTCAGCATATTTGAATTCAAAATCCTATTAAAGATGCAATATTCCTCTACTACTTTGTCCCCCACTGTGCTGACATTTGGTTTCCCCATTTTGAATTGAAATATAATATTGTATATCTGTTCAGGCTGATGTAATTTCCAGCACTGAATTACCAGTCATTGGACTGCCTGTTCACCTTCCTATCATGGAAATTTTGTATTCGCACATATTTTCCTCCACATTTACAAAATGAATTATTGGTCTGGCTATCTTGCAATTGCTTTACAGCAGCACTTTCTTTTTAAATCCAGAAAACTTATCCCGTTGCTTCCTACCATCTGATGGAAGTAATAAGAATTGCTGAGTTAAGATAAACACCCTCATTTTGTGGTAGAGAGGGGAGGGGGATGAGAAGCAAAATGTTAATTTGTTTTAAAGTTAAAAGTACTGACCCATGCACTGAAGATAAGCATATCTAATTTTAAATCTTCCATATCTATTGTAATGTCTAATTGCATAGTTAAATGAGCTGTAAAAGCAGAAATGCTGCTGTAACCTCTAAACAATTTTACACAGTTCTAGAACATTTGAGATAACAGAAGAAAGCTTAAAGAAGCTTTTCTCCTCTAGTAATGCTAGTACTTCAGAGGACAGTGTTTATTGAACAGGGGAGTGCTTGGGCAGCACTTTCCCGTTACTCTGGACACACTTTAGATTTAAGGAGGCCATTGAATGCGTCATGTGGGCTATGAACACTCTAAAAAGGTCCAAAACCATTAGTGCATGTGCCACTCAGTGCTCAGTTCTCATCTCAGATTGATGTAATGCTGGAATAACTTGATTGAATTCAGTAACTTTATTCTAAATTAACATAATTGCTCTCATAATTATTTAGCCTACGGAAGCATCTGGAGCCCCTAACTAGGTCAGGGCACAATTTCACTAGGCTCTCTGCATTACACACGCACATACACAGATTAATATGTCAGACAGCTTCATATACAGACTGCCTCCCTCTGAATACTTGCTTGGGGCAAAATAAAACAACTGAGAGGTGAATCCACTAGTCTGAGTGTTAGCCTCTGTGACTGACTTCACTGAAAGTCCCACAGACTTTCTGTGCCTCTACTCTCTTTCCAGAAACTGCTGATGGAAGCGCTTCTCTTGTTTTATGAGAATAATCGCATTTAAAATTGTGAAGTGCTCAGGCACCATGGTAATGGGGAGATGCATAAGTGTTGTGGACAGACAAGGTAATCTGCATCCAATTGTTCATGCTTTATAGCCCTTAATGACAGATACTTCAAGGGAGTTGTTTATATCCTGAAGATGAGATGTGCCAGCATATTAGATTTTTTTACTACTGAGGGGTAAAAAGGAAAATACAAAGTAGCTGTAAAATAATAACTTTTCTGCAGACTGTAAAAGACTTCAAGTTTAATAACAGCAGTGATTGTTTCTAAGGTTAAATGAAATCACAGTACTGTCTCTACAAAGTGGGAATTACATACACCTCACACAGCACAGATCACATTTCCTGTAAATGTAAAGAACAAATTTTTTTGTTTCTACTCAGAAGTTTGAGTCTAATGATGCTTTAGGCAATAATGAAAGTTCTTGAAAAGAACATTATGTATTGTTCCTTAACTGTGCCCTGTGTGAATTGTCATTAATTTGTTGTGCCTAGCAAATGGAAAGTACTAGGACAGGAGCTGAGTGGCAGTTGCATCAAATTAATTTGGGATTCTGAAGTATGTTAATGTTCTTTGGATGACTGGCTTCAGTGAAGCTAGGATAGAATTTCAAGACACTTGAAGTTGACCTGATGATACCTTTTTATTTCCCAAAGTACCCAGAATGACAGACATTGTCATAGAGAACTTCCCAGGTTTCTATGCTTTCAGGATCTGACAATTTTTGCTAGAAATGAAAATGAGATATGTGGAGAGAGAATTTATTTATCCCCTTTTTTCAGCAAGACCAGAAAGATTTAGACCAGCTCTTCTGATAACACACCTTAGTACTCCTCCAGCTCTTATGTGACCAGTGACCAGAGTGAACGAATCCATTGTGGTCATTCTAATGGCTGGGGGAAGTACAAAATTCTTGATGTGCTTTCTTTGTGATGCAGAATCCAGACTTAGAACAAGTTCCTTATCTACCTTTTGTAGCAGTACTGTCCCATAAGGGATCTGGCCCCTAATGAATTTATTCCCCAAACAGAACAAACCATTTACCTTTTCGTAAATAAGAATGGAATTTGTGTTCTTCCAAAGTTTCTACTAGTGCCTCTTTGCTGAGCAGATTTTTGGCTGCAGGATCTTCAGACAGCTCAAGTTAAACTTGGGAAAACCCAGGGCTGTACTATAAATGCTGGAATTGCAGGAACATGATTGTGCAGCAAAAGGACTGGCCAAAGTTTTCTGTATCTACATACCTGTGTTTAGATATGCTTTTTAAATGACAGCCTTAATATTACTGTAGACCCACCACTTCATTTTATTTTATTTTTTTTAAATTTCTGTCTTGTCCTGAGTTCAATAGCAAAACCTTGGAGCGTACGTGTGAGGCAAGAATACCAAAGTTTTCCGGATGGTTGCTTGGTTTTGGCTTCCTTTTAACTTCCTATAAAAACCCATTTTTTTTTACATCTTTATCAGTGCCTTTTCAGTCTGCATTTGAAATGCTTCAATATTTTCTCAGTAGCATCTTAGAAAGTGTAGTTTAATGGAGATAACTCCTGAGATTTTCTAGCCAGGAGACTTGCATGGTTTGTACATCCTTGCTGCAGTGGTGGTTGTTTTTTTTTAAACTTTGTATCATGATCTATGTGTCTGTAACGGGAATTTCATAGAAAAATATGTGACTAATATTTTTCCTTAGTATTACATAATAAAAAGTAATGCCTTCTTGAAATTCTAGTGTCTTTGAGGATATTCTCTTCTGAGTAAACAAAATGCTTTGGCTGCAAATTTCCAAGTATCGAGTTTCAAGGGAAAGATTGTGAGGAATTAATTTTAACAAGCTGTGTGGTAAAAAGATTTATGGATTATTTGCTTTGAGAACAATGGAAAGAAATGTGGGACTCTGCTTTTAAATTTATCAGAAATCTAGCTATATAACTGAGTTAAAGTGTGAAAATGTCTTAACTGTGATGGTTGCTTGCCACTTGATTTCTCATATGAGGAAGACTTTTGCAGCTGATCCACAGAAGACCAAAGCATTGGCTTACTCTGCCATATATAGTAAGCAAAAATGTTTTTCCATTGCGTTAAGATGTTTGTGTCACTGGTTTTACTTATGCCACTCTTACTATTGCACAGTTATTGTAGTTAGCCAGTGCTGGAAAAGATAAAATTAATGCTATTAATTCAGCTACAAGGTTTGTGGATTTGTGAGCAGTTGAGCAACATAACTAGGGGTCACTACCTGGATTAATGATGCTTCATATCTTGGATTGATCATATCTAAATGTTAATCAATTCCAACCAAATGCCTGATGCTGGTTCTTTAATATTTTTTTCAATTTATTTGTCAGCAGTATGGAATCAAACAAAGATATTAAGCTTCCAAGTCAATTAAACTGCAGTTGCTACCATAATTAGCAGCTGCTGCTTCTTATGACAGATGTACTTACAAATATCTATTATTGTTTTTACACAAATATGGCAATTTGCTCTTGATCAATGAAGTAACTCTGCATTTCATTTGTATTTTTACAACAGATAGCACCCCAAGAGTTCAGCTATCTTATGTGATGGGCAAAGAACTGGGATGAGCGACTTAGAGGACAAAGTAGTTTAAATACTGATATAGAAGAATTTTGAGATCAAACCAGAGGATGGCAATGTCAACTAAAGGTGGCATTCAGGTCAATGGAAAGATATACTTAAATAAATTCCCACTAAAAGTTCTTTCTCTGTACTTACTAAAACAACTTCTTTTCTGATATTGAATGAGAATTATTACAGACCAAGTACTCCTTTTTTCTGTGATGCTTATTGGACGAGGAAGATTGATTTGCCTTTCTCAATGTCTTACATGAAAATGATTTTTTTCAATCTCTTTTCTGGAATTAACATTTTGTCATGGTGAAAGCATTTAACTCCTAGATGCCTTGATCATAGCTTTCAAAAAAGATATAAATTTTCTTGGAGACAGAAAATTTCTATCTGAAATGTGAGAGTTTACAGGGTGACCGTGTCATGCCCTGTCATTGTGGCATGAGCTATATAAGTGGTTTTCATGTTCCTGATTATATTCCAGCTGGTGTCACTGACACACAGTGTGCTCATAACATGTATACATATGAATAAGACTAAGGGAGATAGTAACAGGATTGAGGTAGACATTTTCAGAAAAGCACTGCTTTCCCCCTTTCTTTATGTGAGTGTAGCAGCATCTCTTTCTGTTCTCTGGAGTTCACTATATCTCTTTACTCCTATACAAAATTGTATGAGCAGGGATGAGCAACGCTGTCAGATAAAGATTTTATATCTGAGTCATACAAGTGAGAGATGGAGAAGCCCTACCTCATGTTGTAGGTCTTTTTCCTGTTCTGGATAATTTCTGTCTAAATGTATTTTTCTCTCATTGCTTTGAGAGCATCTGCACCATAACAGTATACAAACACACAAGCTGGATTATGATAGAGTTAATATTTTATCATAGAGAGCTCTGGGTGCCTCTGACAGCAGTGTGAGAAGCTCATTTAAGAAGCCTGTGAGCTTTTTGCTGATAGGATTGTACTCATGATACCTGCTTCTTGCACAAAGTAAGATTTTTCTTCTGGTTGTTTGGACGAAGGTGCTTGCTTTTATTATCTATTTGTCATTGAGATTTGACTCTTCTAAGAAGAATATCTTCTTTAGCATAAAAGAGATGGCTGAAAGGAAAGAGAGTCTATAATTTTTCTGCACTTTTGTTTAGCTTTTGTGGTTCTAATGAGCTACTATAATGAAGTTGTAATAACTGTAGCCATATAATATGTTTGCTTTGGTCCTGAAATATCTAGTTGCAGCTACCCAAAGCTACTGGTAAAAGCAATGTACTTATTATCAAAAATAGATTTTTGTCAGTAGACTCAGTACCAAAAATTACAAGTTTTTCTTAGTAGTTATTCAAACCCTTCAAATTTCTTGTCCTCTATCTTCATCGTATTTTAACTACAATTTCTACAAACCTAACTGCAAGAAGAAATTGTACAGAGATGGTCCTAGACAAGAGAGAGGAAGGGTTGTTTGTTTGTTTATTTGTTAGTTTTTGCTTGTTTTTTGTTTTTGTTTTGCTGTTGTTTTTTGTTTGGTTGTGTTTTTTTCAAGGGGAAGGGGTGGCAGAGGCAGGTTTTGTGCTGCTATTTATTTTCATGGTTAGTTCAGCCTCCCCTGATGCTATGTCTTTAACTTCAGCTTCCTCTTCATTAAATAAAAGATTTTACCTTGCCATCTGAATACCACTCTAGGGTCTTTCCCCAGGCCTCCCCTCCCCTACCCCCAAAAAAAGAAAAAGCAGTGTAAAAAGACTATTTCTGGATTTGGAGATGTTGTGCTATTTTTTCCCCCACCATGATTGTAGAAAATTTATTAAAATAATTTGCAAAAGGCAAATCATAGCATTTTTCTGACTCTAAGAATAATATTGAGTGGATTTTGTGCTTATTATTCCAGCATTTCAACTTCTAAGGCATAGTTCTCATTATCATACTAGGGCAAGTTACAGAGTTCAGTGACCAGAAGCATCAAGAAGTAATTAAAAAAAAAGTCTCAAATGATGTCTAATTAAAAACTGTTCCAGGCAGAATGAATTAAACAGCCTTAAAGTTGCTTACTGCATCCATCTTCCTGATGTCTGAAGGAGCTGAGTTGCAGAGGTGAATCATATAATAGTAAAAAGCCCTTGCAGCAGGTAAATTCAGAAATGGAGTAGACAATAAACTGAAATTACAGAATAATCAGGCTGGTAAATTACATCATCAAATTTCTTGACTTGGCAAGAAACATTAAAAAAAAAAAAGTTTTATTGGCTACCAAAGCCAGAGCCATAAGAGCTGTAGATTTTTGTGGCAGATGAGGTGGTGTAATGACATCAATCAGATCCTTGGGTAGAAGCCAATGCAAGGTTTTAAGAGGAGGGCTACTACACTGATATGCCAGCTTAGTTTGATATCTGATCAAGACATGTTGTCAAATGGCATCCTAATATAATTTCCAGTCTTTCTGCTGGTAAATCTGTTGAACTCTTCTTTTCATCCCACTTGAATTCTCTATTCTTTCTTGCCCCTCCCCCGTTCCCAAGGTTAGTCTCAGTGTGTCTGTTGACTATATCTGCATTATGAAAGGCTAGCAATCCAAACTCGCCTCCAATCCTACAGCAACATTTTGTGCCTGTAAAAACTACTGACAGCTATAAGTAGAAACCCAGTTCAGAGTCACAAAGCTAAAATCTCCAATGCAGAATTTAATAACAATGACAAAAAAGAATCAAAGCCATCTGGCTTGGCCAAATTGATGCCCGCTGAGTTCATAGTTTAAAGAAGGAATGGCTGTGCTGTCTTCAGACTTTGGTAAGCAGTAGAGTATAAGAATGCTGGTGTTTATATCTGCATAAATTATGTATGTGCAAAGAAGAGTATCTGACGCTCACCATTTTCTGTTCTTCAGAAAAGAATACTTAATTATTAAAAAATTATTAAGATAGTAACTCACTATCCTGAGGTGTACAGACAAGTTACACATTACAGTTACTGAACATAATGCATCTCCTATTCCAAACGCTATTAATCTGTTAGTTATTATATAGGTACAATCAATAAAAATTGATTAAACTCTGAATAGTTAGAAAATAAAATATATTTTATTCCCTGAATGAGTCACTACAAAGAAATAATTCTACTGGTAAGTCCAAGAATGTTCATCTATGACTTGATGCAATGCAAAATATGAATTGTATTATAATTTTAAAATCTTATTTTATCATTCTTTAGTGAGCACTTTTAGGATGCTGCTGTTTAACTAATTGCTGTAGCAAGTGCCCTGTTACTTAAACACTATGGCTGAGAGCATTATGCAGATTTCAGGAGCCTGGGGACAAAAAGTAAGTCTAGCAGCAGAGCCCATTGCACTGAAGACATATAAATTAAAAAGATTAGAACTGACTGCTCTGGGCAGTGTAGAGTAATGATTTTTAGGCCAACACAAGATTCCAGATGCTCCAGGAAAATCCCATGATGAGCAATGTCAACTGATGTCAAATGCTACTGAAAGATCTAAGATAATAAATGTAGCAATGCCAGTTGGTATTGAAAGCAGGTGGTTAGCCATGTTCCACAGGGCAATCTCTATGCTGTGAAACATCCTAAAATCTGAAGGAGATATGTGCTTGGGAAACCCAAAAACACTATCAAAGTATTATTTTTCTCTAAGTGTCCCTAAAATTGAAAAAAATAATAAATTCTAGTATTAAAGGAAAAATAATTGACCTTAAATGTAAATATTAAACTTAGCACTGTACAAAGATATATTAAATTATAAACCAACGCTGTATACATAGCAAGTTTTCATGATATAAAAATCTATCCTCTAGGAATAATCATTGTATGCCCTAGTGAGTACATCAGGTTTGTTGATTTTTCGGAGGAAAAAATATCATTAAAAAGGTGTTAAAGAATATGTGACTAAGGAGAACTGGCTGTAAAACAGGTGCAGACAGTAGCATTTAAGAAGACTGAAGTTTAAATTAGAATTTCAAGTTATGTTGTATCCATTATATGAAGTGACACAAACATGTCTGAAGGAGCTTGAAGAGATTCAACACAGGTCTACTGTTTATTTTCATGAACAAAAAAAGGAAATGCAGATCAGATGCCAACCCTCATTAATAACCTTTGCATAGTGGAAACCAGGCAGATAAAGATGAATTTGAAAGATTGTGCTTATCATGTATCATCAAACTACAGATAAAAAATATCTAAGCAATAGCCAACCAAAATACAATTTTTGGATGTAGAGCGAACCAGTGCAATAGATTTGGGGAAAAAAGGCAGAATCTAACAGTTTTGCTTTATAGACATAAGGCAAAATGGGGTGATAGGATTTGATTTGCTCTTGAGGAGGATATATCAGGATTCCATTACAGTCTGATGTTATGGTTTTTCTTTTTAATTGGCAGGGGATTTGTTAGCTTTGAGGTTATTTGTTATGGTGCTACTACACATCAAGGAGTAAAGAATATTTTTTTATTCATTTAAAGTGACTTATTAGATATAAGACAACTGAACTGTGGGCATGGTGTGCAGGAATGACTGGTGCAGGCATAGCAAGTCTTGCTAGGATATGGTCAGACCTTGAAGACTGATGGTGCAGCTAACCAGTTAGACCACTGCATTTTACCTTTTTACAGAAATCCAGGCATTATATTCTTTACACATTGGTCACTGGGAAACTAACTGTTAATAAAATTCTGTAGAAAAGTTTTATGACTCTTAGTCATTGGCCCTGGGTCATATCTAATAAGCATGAAAAACAGTTTCTCCTATATCCTCTAATATTTTTCCTACATAATTCTTAAAGTTCTTTTTTTATATAGAGCAACCAGATAATCTGAATGCCCAAAGTATTTTCAGTGGATGCAAAAAAACCAAAATAAAAAATCTTGTCTCCCTCTGACAATCTGAATCAATCTGTGGGTGAGTTTGCTTACCCTACCAAGGATCTGGCTTCTTTGAGAAGGTTCTATAAACTAATCTGCTACATTTTTAGATTGGTTATATTTTGGTTATCTCTCAAATACCACTTTATTAGACAGTTTTGCCTAATGACTTTTCTGTAATCAGGAACTGCTGGCTAAGAAAAAAGAATTGTCATATCTTGAGATATGGTATCCAGGGAGGTCCATATCATTCTTATAGGATTATATTAAGAGTGGATTAATTGAATGAGTCCCTATTCTTATTACAATCTCTCCTTATTAGAATGGATTAATTTATCACATTTTCTCTCCTCTTCACAGTTTTTGACATAAGAATGAATTATCACACTTTTCATTGGTGTTTTTCCAACTGGGTGACGGCTCCCTTGCTTTTCAGCCTGTTCAGAAAAGAGGAACATAAGTAACTTGCTGTAATGAACTTGTATGTTGGAAGATGGAGGAATAGGGGGCGTTCTGTTTTCCAAAGGATTGCAGTGAGAACTCTGTGCTCCAGAAGATTCTGAATACCTGGCAGACTTCTGTCAGTGGAAATCAAGAAAAGATGAAGAGAGGAGAGTAATTGAACACAGCCTCTCTGTCTGTAGACCATTTTTACTGTGGTTTGCAGTCATATTCTTAATTTTGGTTTAAGGAGAATAGCTGAGATATGAGGAATTTCTGTTGTCTGCTGACTGCTGTCTTTCAAACTCTTCATACCTACAGCAGCATATTTCTTTGGATCAGCCAGCTCTCAAGTCCATGCACACTATAGCAAGTGTGCTATGCTAAGGTGTCTACTCATGCAGTCATTTTTTGATATTGCAAAACTCAATTTTCCTTCTGAAATGAAGATGCCATGGTGGAAGAGCACCTTGCACATAAAGTATATTTATTCTGTATTTTAAAGTGCAGATCAAGTATGACCTTAATGGAGCCAGCTCTGGTGTAATTTTAGGGAAAAACACTGAGCTTTGTGATAGAATCATAGCATCATTAAAATTGGAAAAATGCCTCTAAGATCATTGAGTCCAGTCATTGGCCTAACATTGCCAGGTCTACCACTTAAACCATGTCCCTAGGCACCATATCTACAGTTTTTGAACACTTCTAGGGGTCGTGATTCCACCACTTCCCTGGGCAGCCTATGCCAGTCACTGGCATACCTTTCAGTAAAGAATTTTTTCCTGGTATCTAATCTAAACTTCCCCTAGCACAATTTGAGGATGATTCCTCTTGTCATATCGCTTGTTATCTGGGAGAAGAGACTGACCTCAACCTGCCCATAACCTCCTTTCAGGTATCTGTGGAGGGTGATAAAGTCTGTACTTATCCTTCTCTTCTCCAGGCTGAAAACCCCAGCTGGTCCTCACAGGGCTTCTGCTCCAGACCCTTCACCAGGTTTGTTGCCCTTCTGTGGACACATGCCAGCTCCTATCTTGTCATGAGGGGCTGAAAACTGGGCACAGGACAAGAGGGGCAGCCTCATCAGTGCTGCTTATACAGGAGGATGATCCTGGTCCTGCTGGCCACACTATTGCTGACAGTGGCCAGGATGTCATTGGCTTTCTTGGCCACCTGGGCACACACTGGATCATGTTCAGCAGGCTGTCACCCAGCAGTTCCACGTCCTTTTCTGGTAGGCAGCTTTCCTGCCAGTCTTCCTCAGTCTGTAGCATTCCATGCTGTTGTGACCCAAGAGCAGCACAGGGCATTTGCCATATAGAACCTCATGCCCTTGGACACAACCCATTAGTTCAGCCCGTCCAGATCCATCTACAGAGCCTTCCTACTCTCCAACAGTTCAACAGTCCTGCCCAAATTGTCATCTGCTTGCTGAGTGTGCACCCACTCTCCTTATCTAGATCATTGATAAAGATATTAAGCAGAACTGGTCACAGCACTGGGGAACACCACTTGTGAGTGACCACCAACTAATTTAACTCCATTCACCATCCAGCCAGATTTGAACCTAATGAACACTGCACCCATCCAAGCCACGAGCAGACAATTTCTTCAGGAGAATGATGCAGGAGACAGTGTCAAAGGCTTTACTAAAATCCAGGCAGACAATATCCACGGCCTTTCCCTCATCCATTGAGCAAGTCACCCTCTCACAGAAGGGATCAGGCTGCTGAAGCAGGACCTGCCTTTCACAAACCCCTGCTGCCTAGGCTGTGCCGCACATGCTGTGTGATGGCACTCAGGATGTCTGCTCCATGACCTTCCCTGGCACCCAGGTCACCCTGACAGGCCTGTGGCTCCCAGGATGTGCCTCAGCACTGCACTTTTAGGTCTTACTAGAGCATCAATGGGACCGGGAAGTCCAAAGGTACAGCTACATCTGACTACTTTCTTTAACACAAATGCTGCTATGCATTGTGATTTGACACTGAAGAATCAGGGCAAGTAGACTCCCTCCCAGAAGGACTAAACAGCTTAAAGTTTATAAACAGAGGTTCAGAATTTGTTCTGTGACCCCACAGAAACCCTTTAGAGTACGGGTTACGGGGCACAACACATATGCTTCTAAGCCTGTGCTCTGAGATACATATAGCTACAACTGTTAAGGTAGACTGCACAGCCTAGAAGAATGAGGAAAATGTTACCACCATCCTGTTTTACAGTATTAATATGTAAATAGTATTTGATTTTATGTGTTTTTTTTTTTCTCCAAGGTGAATTAAGATGGAGATCATATTTTTCTTGAGTGGCTCAATCCCTGCAACTCCAGCAGAATGAGGGTAGTCTGGGCACTGCCAAGGCACTAATGACTCTCTAAGATGTAGGTCTGGATTCCATATTCCAGTTTGGGCATGCAGGGATTCCTACTCCAAAATAGGTTGCATGGGTAATTTTCTGTGCTCTTTCCTCTTATGTTGGTCAGTGTATTTTATGTGCTTCAGAGGTGGTAAGCCACATGTCATGCACAGTTCTATATATTATATTTCGTTTGTATACAAAGTGGTAGAGGAAGAATAATTTCCTTCTTTCAGCTGGTTATTAGTTTGTACTATAAACATGAGGAGTAGTGACCTTTTTAATTTATTTATTCTTAACAAGCCATTTCTTTAGTAATATCTTATAGGGCTGAGGCAGTTATGGCAATTATATGGTGCATAAAATCTATTCTCCTTTATACATATGAAATTTACTTAGTTTTAATTTCATAGAGCATCTTTCTATGCTTGTATTATAAAGTCATATGAATAAAAATAGTCTTCAGAATAAAATTACAGGCATACTGTAGACATGGTTGAAGTTTAGTGCCTTCCATACAAACAAAAAAAATGGTAGTTTTTCAAATGACTTTTAAGGAAACCTTCCAGATGTTTTTTTTTTCTTTTTCAGCTGTTAAAAATTATCCTTTTTTTGTTACATTTTCTAACTCAATTTTAACTCTACTTTTTTAAATGGGATGGCAGTCAAAGGAGGTGATATCCTGCTCTGCTCTGCACTGGAGTGGCCTCACTTTGAGCCCTGTGTGCAGTTTTTTGGCACCACAACAGAAAAAAGACATCAGGCAATCAGGGAGAATCCAAAGGGAGGCCACAGGGGTGGGGAAGGGCCTTGAGGGGAAGCTGTATGAGGAGAGGCTGAGGTCTCTTGGTCTGTTCAGCCTGGAGAAGAGGAGATTGAAGGGAGACTTCATTGCAGTTACAGCTTCCTCATGAGGGGAAGAGCGGGCCAGGCTCTGATCTCTTCACTCATGACAGGACTCAAAGCAATGCCGTGAAGCTGGGTCTGGGGAAGGTTAGGTTGGATGTTAGGACACCCAGAGGGTGGCTGGGCACCTGAACAGGCAACCCAGGGAAGGGGTCACAGCAACCCTCGCATACTTCAAGCAGTGTTTGGACAGTACTCTCAGGCACATGGTGTCATTCGTGGGGTGTCCTGCGCAGGGCCAGGAGCTGGACTCAGGGATCCTGATGGGTCTCTTCTGATTCAGCATATTCTATGATTCTATGATAATATGAATTAGCTTTGCATAATATTGTCCTCCTGACAACACAACCCTGGATGCTTGACTGATGATGATCTCCCTACTAGCCTGATGTCTAGCAGCTCACTAGGGCCTGCCTAAATTCCTTAATGACTTCTTCAACTTCTTTTAGTAATGTTTAGAGTGGGAGAGGAAAGCTTAGAAAGCAGCCATTACATCTAAGTATATTGACTGCTTAATTATGTTCACACATTAAATGGCTGATATGAATTATGGTTCTGGTGCCATAAAAATGTTCATTATTTCCTGTTAAGGGCTTTCAAGTGATATAATTTCCGGATCTTGGCCCAGAAGTTTGGAGCTGTAGATGCAACGGCTGTGCCTCCAATGACACTTCACTAATTGTTTTGGCATGTGACATTAATTACATTCTGTTCAGGAATTCTCTTCTCCTGATTGAAGTGGGCTTTGTGTGTGTGGTGTGAGTATGTTGTTACATGCCCTGTCTGGCAGAACAATACGGGCTCTTTACTGTGTGCCCTTTTAACTCGAATTGTTTCTCTGAGATGAAGAGGTGCAGTTTTATGTTAACTGAGGACCTGCAGAAGCACACAGGGTTTATTTTTACTGTTTAATTTTTCTTTTGGAGAGAAAGAAAAATATGTATCTCTTGTGGTACAGAGATACAATTAGGTGGAAACAAGAATGGTTCACTTCCATTCTTTCTCTTTTTTTGTCCATTTTAGAAATAACGATATCGAAGCTTGAGACTCTATGGACCAATCCTTTTTCAACCAATGTTCTAGTTGTCTCAATTTGTCTGATCAAATCAGGCAATCAGACATAAAATCTGATTTTTCCTTGTTGTTAAAGTCAATAGATAAGTTTCCATTAGAAAAAAAAATTATTTTAATGTCTTTATTAAACATACAGTTTAATACACAGGTAATTTCTTTCTATTGCTTTTTTGAGTTCCTAAGAATATCTTTTTCCATAGGCATCTCCTACCAATTTTATTTATGCAATTTGGAAGCAAATTTGTTGCTGTAGAGATATTTTCCTTGGAATTACTACTGCAATGAGGAACAAAGGTGAAAAAGTAACTTTATAGGTCCCTTGAAAAACACTTGATATAGTGACTGATTCTAGAAAAACATCCAGTATTTGTTTTTCAGAACTAGGAACTGTTCCATCAGTTTCAACAGTTTCACTTGGAAGCCTATCTTTCAGCAAGATCCCAGGATCTGTCAAAAGTATCTGTATATAAATGACAAATAATTTCAGTTTGCCAGCTGTTCAGAAACTGTCTGACCAAGCAGACAAAATTAACACTCCTATTGCAGACTAATGTTTAGCTGAGGTTATGGACCCTGAGGAAGAAGAGGAACCTCTCTCTCCTGTGATTTGAACTCTCTGCTTTTTACCATTATTCTATGGTTTTGATCTTTTTAGTTGAAACAAATAGCACTGTGCTGTTTGCATCTATTGACCTTAAACTACAAATCAAGCTACTATTAGCAGACATCTGCATGATGGTGTGCCAATTAAAATTAGGAGAGTAAATTCCAGTTTGCACACAAACAGCAATTTGCATAGCTCTTCAAAGAGAGGAACTCAGATGTTTTAAGAACTCAGTGCCATTAAACCTTGAGGCAACTGGGAAAGGATCATAAAGGGTTGAAAGGCAATAGCAGATTTAACTTTATTTCTCTGTAGTAAACGGAGATGCTGCAACTCTAGCTATATACTAGATTCTGGTGATTTCTCCAAAATTAGCCAACTATTGATATGATTATTTTGCTTCCAGCTATGGAGTTCAGAGAACTGAGATGTATGCAATGGTTATGGCAATTGGAAAGCAGGCAAAGATGAGAAACAAAATGTTTGCAGCTACTGAATTACAGCATGATTAGAATAGTAGTTTACCAAAGGGAAGAAAAGCCACCAAAAATCCCTGTTACTATTTGCTCCAGCTCACAGAGAACGCAAGGGAAATGAACAGAAGTTAAAATGTGAAGGCAAAAATTGACTTAGAGGATCTATAATGACAGGATCTTGTACCAGCAAGTTCTTACCTGGCAGAGTATTGAAGCCTTTCTCTAAGGGCTGAGAAACCTTTTGCTCACTCTGGCAGCCAGCAGACCTATATTTGGTACTTTTTGTTACCACAGTTATTTACAAGTGTTCCTACAGCTCCACTGGGATCTTTGAAAATTGTCATCAGTGCCCTGGGATTCTCTGAGTTCAGGTTTGCTTCCCTTCCTGTGACTTTCCTAGAATATTTATGCTTTTAACCTGCTGAGAAAATTTTCAGCATTGCTCCTGTGACAGCAACAATACAAATTCATGGAGGATGAGCTGTGGCACATACTTTATTTTACTGGGCAGTGTCTCCAATCATTGAACTGGGCTTAAGTGAGAATCCTTAAATGGTTCACATCTAGTTTTTTGTTATGAATTCTCTGTCTTGTTTGAACTTCAGGCTTTTGGGCTCTTAACATGTATGGAAAGTTTAAATCAATGAACTCCACTCCACCCATCTAGGCACTGTTACATTGTAGAGTCTGCTGGGTTTTGTGATTTTTCTTTCTTCCTTTTTCCCCCCCTCACATGTTGTTATATCAGGGTCAAATTTATTTTGAGGATGAAATCCAACATTTAATAGGGATTGTGCTTTTACATCAGGAATTTTCAAACAGTTCTCAAGTGAAATCTAAATCGTGTGTTACTATCTGTGAATATCAATGCAACAGACATATTTTCCTTAATAGTACACTTGACTCTGTGATGACAATGGTCTATTAATAATTTGGAGTCTACAGAAAAAAAAGTGAAGCTGTGATCTTATTTAAGGCTGGTGAATCACTGACTTGGAATCTTCTTCTAGGGGAAGGAGACCCTAGAGCTGTTTGTTTCTCTTTACCTCAATTCTCTCACCTGTGAAGCCGAATTAATACTTGCTGTGTGATTGGAAGGTTTGCCTCATTAGTGTCAATGACTGCTGAATAGTAAGGGGAAAAAAAAGGTGTACAAATGTTGCAGTGTATTATTTTGGAGATTACATGTAACTATCTAAACAGAATGACATAGCTTCACATTCTGAAATAATTTTCTCTAAATGACCATAAGAACATAATTTTCAACAGGAGATGCTTTTGGTTTGAACAGTTAGAATTATTAGCATCTGAAACAAATTAAAGAATCATCTACAGACAAACTTTTTTATTAATAATAATGAATAAATATATATAAAAGATATTTCATGCATAATTGCTCTACAGGCTTGTTTCCTAGGCTTCACTTTTATCACAGTACCTGCCAAGATACCAGTTCAATGTCTTGTGCTCGAGTGCAGTTAATGCATTCACTCTATACAACAAAAAGTTAAAAAGAGCAAAAACAAAAGCAAAGAAAAAAAATCTAATCTTGAAAGCGCAATATGTGTTGCCATATGTATTTTAGTGCCCCAGGAAACCTCTACAATTCACTGGAATTATGGGATTCTAGAGCTACTGTAGGAAGTTACAACAATCCAGTGAGATACTGGGAAGAACAGCAAGGTGCAGGGACAGTTTTTGATACTGCACAGATTTTCCTTTTCACACCATCAGGCAGCAGGCTGGACTTCTGAAGAGACTTCCAGAGAAGACTGACAGGCTGCTTTTTTTAAAAATCCAGGATAGGATTTTTATTCCTTGTAAATCCTATCACAATGATGCTAGGAAGAAATACAATGTATAATTAATTATTTTAAAAATTATTATTATCAATTATAATAATGTATAATTAATACTATGTGTAATTACATAGTAATAATATTTAGAAGCTGAGATTAGTTGATCAAAGCAGGAAAACTTGTTTCACTGAAGTTTAGAACTTGTTTGAGCATTGTTAATGTCTATACACATATACAGACATATATATATATATATGTATATATATATGTATATATATATGTATATTATGTATATGCACACATATTCTGAATGCATTAAAGAATTGCTTCTTTGGGATCAGCTTAATTATACAAACCCAGAAAACCAAATACAAGAAAAATTACCCCAACTGGACACAGGAGACATGGAAAAGGAACAAAATCTGACGACATGAAATAGAAAGATATATCATTTATGAAGTGAACAGGAAGAGACTTAAGATTTATTTTTCCCTTTTGTAGGGTACCATTGATGATGGAGGTGGAGAGTAACTGAAGTAACATGGTACTTGGTAAAATAAGAATAGAATATAACCTTAATACCCAAGCTAGATTGTGCAAGTTTATATGAAATTCTGTAAATGGCTCCAGGGATGTTGCCAAACATAGTCACTCCCCATTCAGGGCAGCACTGAATAAGAGGGTGCTGGAGGGACAGCTAGAGGGAATAGGTCATTTGGACAGTTTTCCTCTTCAAGGGCTTGTTTGTTCATTCTCCTCTCCATTGTAATCACCATAAATCAGTGCCTGTATGATGTCTCTTATGTAACATGTTGGGCATTAGATACATGCCAATATGTTTTGTAGCTAGATTAATCATTTATATTTATTGAAATATAAAATTATGACTTTGGACTTAGTAAAAAAACCCTACCAAAATCCCAGAAGTGCTTACACAGTATTTTCTTCCAATTTGATATAACCGGATTTAACATGTAATGCAAATGCTGTAGTTTTAACTTTTAGCACGTAATCTAAATGACAGTAAATGGCGTTTAATATATTCAGTGTTTTTCATCACCAATTATTTCCTTCACACATTAGTGGGAATAATACTTTTAAAAACAGTTTGACCTGTGTGCTTCTGGATGAGCCAGGTAAAACAATGCCGCTGTTAAAAATGTTACTGAAATGTACAACAATAATGAGGAGTGGGACACATTTAATTATAATTTAGGTGAAATTAGACTGACTGTAATTTAGACATAACGGATGCTTTCACAAAGACACAAATCATATTTAGATGTCCAGTTTTTTTATTTTGACCTAGTAGAATCTTCTCTAGCTTGTTCAGGAAACCCAAATGTATTTAGAATAAGAAATGTTTACTTATTTATGGCTTTTTCTTTTACTGCTCAGTGTTTGTTCTTTATCTCTCTTCCTTATGCACATAATTTCTGCCTGATTGTCATGAGAGAATGGTCTAAATTATCTTTTTTTTTTTCTGGAACAACTTAGTAAAATCCATTCTTTTCTACTTTGTCTTCCCTGTATATTTCTATTTATTTTAGAGTTCAAATATTTCTCATTGCTTTGAAATGTAAAAGTGTTCATAAGTTTGAGTTTGAACAGTCTATGTTTAACTAAAAATTACTGTCACCTAAAGTAGCTATTCTGAAAGGGGAAATTAGTATTTTAAAATCCCTTATTGTTATGATCAAACCCCCAGGTCGTCTGGATGTGTGCAGTCAGTGTTCTGCAGGTCAGCAACTGATTTAATTTTTTTTTTTTTTGTCATTTCAAAGATGTAAAAACATGAGGTTCACAATTCCAAACATAACTTTTGTTGACTAGTCATCTAAGAAGGGCTGAACCTCTTTGTTCCACCTCAGTAGAATGTAAGTAGTGACTACCTAAAGATAAATATTCCACTAGAGGTTGTTTTAATGTAGATAATTTAATTTTTTAATTAAATTATAATGAGTATTTTAGATTTTATAATTTGTTTACAGTAATTTTCTTGAGTCTGGGTAATAAATATTTTCTTACTGTGAACTCAGTCTAAATCAAAACCTTTATAATTTACAGCATCATTTGCTGTGGAAAAAAGGGGAAAGAAAGACTTTGTGTAGTTTAGTGGACAGGAAGTCAGGTGGGATCTGGGCAGTCAGAGTTCATGGGCAATATATTCTTTGTTAGGAGTGGAGTCATGCCAGCAATAGAAAGTTAATTCCATCAGACAGGGAGGAACAGGTACCACTCTCACATCTTTAGCCTGAATCAGAGGGGATATCTCACACTCATTATCTGCCTCACAGCAGAAAATCTAGTCTGGACCCAATAACTTCCACCATTCAGACCCAGAATGCAAGTGCTCTGCTGTTTTATTCCAAATGTATTTTAGTTCTTGAGATCTAGTAAAAACTCTTCAGAAAATCCATATTTAATCAGATTAATTTTGTTATCTTGAAGTGTGATTCTCCAAATTCCAGCTGTCTACAATGGAGTGACACCCAAAATTAGGATTAAATGATATAGCTGCAAACTTTTTACAATCTAGTTAATGTGTGTTTTAAAAAATATTCCAGAGTAGGGAGTTTCAAATATTCTCTTAGATTATGATTATTGTTTCCAGTCCAAATAAACCAATTCCTCAGAACCTTCAGATAATTCCTCTAGGGACTGACAGTAAAAGGAATCTAAATAATCTATAAAACACACAATTTGAAAAATAGTGACTTTTTTGTCTACATCACAAGAACATTTTAAAGCACTTGGGCAGCCTGTCTTCCTACATTACCTCCTGTTGTTTTTAGCTATGGCATGTTCAGAAAATCTTTCAAAAGTTTTACTCTATTTTTGGCTCAGCAAAATGGTAAAATCCTTCAATGATTGTAAATGATGGAGTATTTTCCAGTCATTGCTGAAATTATTGCTGATACTTTTTGGTCCAACGAGGAACACACTGTCCTACAAAGATTAACTAGTAATCATTTCTTCATTTATTCAGTGGCAATAGTCCCAGGTTTAAATACATATCACACTGTTGATCCTAGCAATTATCGTTTGAACTAAATCTACACACAAAATCTCATTTATTCAGAGCTACATTAATGAGTCAATAAAGCTCTGATGAATCTGGCTCTGTGTTCCTATATACATTATCTTGAAATTTGTGTTGCAACCAATAATTCAGAGAAGGTTGTTTTTTGGGTTGATTTGTCGTTCATAAATTCCAAACTTTTCCAGTGCAGAAAGATTCCTTAGACCCGGGATTTTAATAATAGTAATAACAGACAGTTTTATCATCTTCATTGAACTTCAGATGATACGTATCTTGCTTATATTTACATCACTGCATCAGATGTCAGTGAGTGTCAAGGGTAAGCAGATTGTGTCCAGTAATAATTTGTCCAGATGAGGATTTATCTAATTTGTATGTGCATGAGCAGAAGCACGTGCTCATATAAGGCATCTCAGTATTATTAATTTGGTGGTACTATAAAACTGTGGGTATCTTCATCTGCCCCAGTTCTATGAAATGTTTTTCTTTCTATGACTTCTTCTTTTTATGGGTTTAAAGAAAGTGAGCATTTCTGCATTCCTGATCTTACAAAAGAAAAATTCCCCGCTTCGGTATCCCTGATGTCACATAGTTAGTAACCGCACATATGGCATGAAAATCTCAAGACTTTATTTCAACATAATACATGCTTGATTCTATTAATTTATCTTGTAATTTCTGGGGTGTTAAAGGAGGATTTGTCTTTACAGCTGTTCTGGTTAGCCACGAACAATATTTTTTTTTTCAAGAAAAGATGAGATTCCTATTGATTCCATCCACTTTGGGGATTTAGAAAAAAATTTAGAAATTATGCAAAAAAGGCTGAAGAAGATTTGTGAAAAAGCCACAGCAGATAGTAGGGCTGTACTCCAAGGCTTGCTTTTTATGAACATTATATTTCTACCCTCATGATTTTTTAGTTTTAATGAATTTCACTGAAAAATGACATATTGTTGTTCATGGAACATAATGCTTAGTTGAATGTAAACTAATTATAGCTCTACAAAGTGGAGTTTAGTCAGAGCACCTTAGTTTTATTCCTATATTTTTGCATAATTATGGGGTTTTTAAGGTTATGGGAAATAAGAAAATTTTTCCAGTGACTTTTTTTTTAACAAATTAACACAATAATTCAAATATAGTCCAGTATTTCTAAACCATAACTGATTCAGAGGCAATTAGGGTACATCTTCCTTGGCCGTAAAGTAAAACCTTCTCATGCCTTGGTGTGGGGTCTGGCTGAGAAGCTCTGAATTGGGAGAAGGTGAGATCTGCTATTGTCAGGAACATTTTCAGTAACTTTAGGAATTTGATTATTAGGTGGAATGACTGATTCCCCATGTATTCGTGTTCTTTAAGCACTCGCTATTCCTAGTGTAACATCATGTGTTATCTCCCTAACAATGCCTCCGCTTTCAATGGCTAGTTTGTATAAAATTATGAGCTTTTGAGTTCAAAGACTGTGTGGAAACTTTTTGATTTGTCAGCTAAGATGTATACATGGAATACTATGAGCACCTTCAGGGCTGCTGTATAGTATTTTATTGTAGAATAAATATCAGTGAAGAATCTGAATTGCTGGCTTTTTTCCCTCATTTTTTCCTCCTCTAAATTTGACATAGAGCAAAGCAAAAGAGACTTTTTCCTGTCTGTCAAGAATGCATCAATTGGAAGAAAACATTATGGGACAAAAATCAAAATGGCTTTCTAAAAATTAAAATTAAATAATGAAATCAGCATATATTCTCAGAGTTTTAAACTGAAAATCAAAACTTGTTTTTCTGGTATATCTGCCATTGGAGTAGTGAGTTCATGTGAATCCATATGGTGGGGAAAAATAGGCATAGGAAAAAAAAAAAAGAAAATATGGTGGTGGGTTTGTTGTTTTGTTTGTTTCTTTCCTCAACAGCTCTCTGAGGGAGGAGCAGGGACCCTGCCACGTTCACCCCCTACCCCCAGGCCATGTGAGATGCGCCCACATTGCTCTGTACAGCTGCCTGACTAGTCTGAAAGCCTTTCTCCTTCAGACTCTGGCTGTGCTCACCCCTGCTGAGCCGGGACAGACAAAGGAGTGAGAGTCCCGGTATCGATCACCTGTTGTGACACTGCCAGTGCAGAGCCAGTGCCTTCCTTCCTGCAAAAGAAGGCCCTGGGATATTTAAAGCACCTGGCCCCATTTAAACACCCTAGCCTGGCTTCTTGCCAACAGCATATTTCAAGCATTTCAATGTTGTTTTCTTGTTCAACTTTTAAAAAGCAAATCAGTGACAAATTACCATGTAAATTTGAACTGCCCATTACTCTGCAATTAAGAAAAAAAAATCATTAAAAGGGTAAGTAATTTGTAGGTGTTTTTTCTGCGCAACACTGATGTAAATTGCACACTAGGTAGTTAAATTATGCTAGTTCTTATAATGAACACAACATTTTTTTTTCTCCAGCCTTTTCAATTTTTGATACCTGGACTTTGCCTTAATTTTCATGTTTATTTTTTCCTTGAATAAATTGTCTGTTCCCTCATTTGCCTGCTAGATGGCATATCAGTGATTCTGTCTGTGACTTTTGGAGTGTTTTTTGTCATTATCAGTATATACTAACAGAAAGAATGTTCTGCAGGTACCCTGTGTTGTCACCTTAGCTTTATATGAACTATTCTTGAATCCCATGTTATGAAGTGAGGGCTGAGAACAGGCATGAAAGAATGATGTATAAAAAGTTTCTTTCATATTGAGGATCAGAGGTGAATGTTACCTAAAAATGAAACCTCAGGTGTAAAAATTGAAAGCAGAACAGTAACTTCATACAATTAATTAAAACAAATGCAAAATGCAACTTGGCATGGTAATAATATTTAAAAAAATAATTAGGTTACAGATTATCTTGCTATTTTACATGCACTTTCCTCACTGTAATTCTCACATAGGATACCCAAGTACAGCTTCAGAGGACGTGTTGCCCATAAAAATAGAAGATTAGGTTGATCTTGGCTAGATGCCACATATCCACCCAGCCACTCTCTCACTTCTTGTAAATAGGACATGGGAAGAAATTGGATGAAAAAGCTTATGGGTTGAGAAGGGAAATCACTTACTGATTGCCATCAGAGGCAGAGAGTCTTGTCTGTGGAAAAAGTTGCTATCATTTTTGTGAGTTAAAATAGAATTGGATAGTGAGAAACAGATACTAGAGCACCCTGCTCACAAGCCTCCACCCCTTTTTCCCAGGCTCAGCTTCACTCCTTCCCTGCTCCCTTGTCCTTGTGCCCCGCTCACTGAGTTTGCAGGGAGGCTGGGGGGGTGCTGCAGTCAGACCCAAGCCCTTCTCTGCTCTCCCTTCCTCGCTCTTTTCCCTGGCTCCACTGTGGGCCCTTCCCAGGGGCTGCTGCTCCTGCCATGAGAGCCTGCTTCAGCATCAGCTGTCTGGAGCCTGCCGTGCCTTCAAGGATGTCCAGCTGCTCTTGGCTGGGTTTTCCTGGTCTGCAGTGAGGACATCTCACAACTGCTTGCTGTGGTCTCTTCCATGAACTGCAGGAGAATCTCTGATCCAGCACTGGGAGCAGCCCCTCCCCGCTCCTCCTTTTTGATCTTGGTGTCCATAGAGCTATTTCTAACACTTGTTTTTAACTTGCTCCACTCTCCTGGACAGCGTTTTGCCCTTTCTTAGATTCATTTTCCTGTGGGTCCCACGCCCATGGCAGCAGGGCTCAGCTGCGCCCCACACCGGGGCCAGTGGCTGGAATCCCTGAGGCCGCCCTGCAGCCACCCCTTCCCCTGCTGCAGCCTCCCTGCTCCCCTCTGCATGGCCCAGCCCCTGCTTCTTCTGGGCCCCCATGCTTCACATCTTTCTCAAGGAAGGTGCAAGCAGGTACAGTCTGTGCTACTCGATTCGCAGCAAGTATATTATTTTAATGTGAGTTTCAACTAGAAGAACACACTGAAATTAACATTTGATGTCTTGTTCTTTGATATCTGGCATTTTTCACAGGCAGACTATAATAAAGAAGTCAGTTATTGCTATTAGACATATTTTAAAAGAATTCTTTTTTGATGCATATCTTCAGTCAGATTATTAAATTTAAATCACTGCTGCTATCAGTTTGAATACTAATGATACATTCTGCCAGATGGAAGCCTTTAATAAATTTTCACTTTTCTCTAACAGTTAGCTGTAAATCTTAAATAAGAGAATTTTTGGGTTATACCAGCTTTAATGCCTTCTGTCCACACTGATTTCAATGTCATCAGTACCTGGGAGGCAGATTTTCTTTAATTAAATGCTATCCTTTCCCATTTATTGAGATGCAAGGCAGTAGCACAGTCAAGGCTGATCTTTTGCTGGTTTCTGAGCTGCCAGCCACTTTCCTGCTATACTTGTGTACTTGAGACTGTCCTTCATTGTTTCAGTTGATGTATAAATTCCTTATATTCAGACTTTTGAGCTCTTTTCTGTAGTTTTTGTGAAGCACCAAGTACTGGGGATTGTGGAAAAGGAGGGGGAAAGGGGTGTGGGAACTGCCCACTTACCAAGCAGAAATATTTCCTCCAGAAACAGAAATATTTCCTGCTGATTTCAGGTGATTAATGCACTTTGGAAGGCATCAGCACTGCAGCAAGGGGGCAGCTGTTACAACCTCAGGTGCAGAATGAATGAAACTTAAATAAATGAGTATGTCTCTTTTGTCAGTGCATTTGATGGCCTGTCTTCTTCACTTAGTAATATTTTCCTCCAGAGTTACTGGCTGTATTCCCTTTTAGAGTTCTGAATTTTTGCATGGGGGCCATACCCAGATAAAATCAATGTTGTGGGGAAATGAACTTTACATAGCTTAACCTTTTCTCTGCTATATTCTAGCTAGCTTTCTAGCATTCCAGAGAATGGCTTCTTCAGGGAAAAAAATGTCTATCAGACTGCTAAAAGTGTAGAGAGAGGTAAGTTGGAACTCCTGGCTGTGGTGGGGAGGGAAGAATAAACACTAGATAACAGAAGAGAAAATGAAATCACGGCGTTCAAACTTTCTGTACCTTGGGGGAAAGAGAGAACTAAAATACTTATGTGAGTCAATAACTATTCCCAGTAGAATCCTTGGAAAAGCCTACAGGTAGAGCAAAATTTTCAGATATTGAGTTATTTTCTCACCAGTCTGTTTCACTTATTGATTAGTTTTGTCATTAAACTTCAGAGCCACACAGTTAAATCTGTTTCATCCATGTACCAGACTCTCCAAATAATTTCATTATCTAAATGATTATCTGAAGTGCCAATTACAAGAAAGTAATTAATAATATTGTAATGCAGAGAACAGGTTTTGTTGAGATTTGTGGTGGTGCTTTGTTCATTAGTTTTCTGGTTTGTTCTCTTTCTGCTTCAAAGTTAGTGAAAAATACTCATTGAAACGTCTCCATCATGAGACAAAAGATGTCAATTACAGAAAAGCACAGGCACCAACAAAACATTTAAAATCATTTTAAGAAATTTTCTGACATAGTAATGGTAATTAGTGTATTTCAGTTTCAACAACTGTAATTAAACCTGACCTTTAAGTTAATTATGTCCTGACATTTATGATTTGAAACTAGCTTTCCCTGTGGTGATGATGTGTTATATACAGATGCTAATAAGTAGTTTCTGTAGTGTGAGCAAGCAGATTTCAGATGTGCCTACACTGCTGTTCAGAAAACAGCTTCATGCACATAGTTTCAATGCATTTGTGCTGTTTTAGTTAATGCTGCTCCTAGATTTTGTAATGGCATTCATTTTGATATTCCTTCTTATGCAAAAAAACCCTCACTGACACCATTTTGAAAGGAGCCTAATGACCAGTAATACTTGCTGGTATTGTTTCAATTTGCTATTTATATAAAACCATTAAATCAACATGGATGTTAGAGGCAAAGAAGTCCATCTCTTGTAAAGCCTGCAGCATAGCAAAGACATAACTAGTCAACTGTGGGAGTTGGAAACAGGACATATGACAAAATAAAAATTGAGAACTGTTCTTGCTTATGTATAACATTAAGTCTAGTTTGGTTCAAGACTAAATTAAAAGAACTATTGAATCTCAATTCAATAGTTCTAGAAGAAACATCAATGATAGAACATGTAAGGAGAGGCATTTCTTAACAGAAGAACTTTGAAAAATGGCATAGCCAAGGTGTTTTTAACAAATATAATAGCTGCAATGTTGAAAAGCTATCTTTATGACAATAAAACCTCCATTAGTTTATTACAGAGAGAATTATTTTGAGTTTAGAAAAGATCAACAGACTTCAGGAAAGATCTTGGCCATTTTGAAAGTCCAGTGAGGCATTGTTTTTGGCAGAGCTGGTAACTTTGTCTCTAAAGACCTGTGCTTCATACCTGATGAACACTATATTTCAGAGCCCTAGTGCTAATACTTTGCTTTCAGAGTTGAACTCTCAGTTTGATCAAAACATCCCTAGTTGTCCCTCTTTAAAAGCACAACAATTTATGTAGTTTCCTTCTTGATCCATAGATTTATCTGCTTTGTGTGAGTCATATGTTGAGAAATGTCTACTGCCTGTTTTCAGGCTTCATAACCTCAAATTCATATGAATTATTTGTATATTGTAATTACATATCTATCTATCTATCTATCTATCTATCTATCTATCTATCTATATCTGTTTCAAGTGAAATCAAAATTCAAAATGATCTGTGTTTATATGGAAAGCTAAGCTGGCTAAATAATGCAGCCATACCATTTTCTATTTTTGATGGTTCTAAGCTATCAGAATATATGTCTGATTAGCACAGGGTACCCAAAAACATTCCCCTGAAGCCCACAAGCAGTACAGTGCATGTATTTATGGGGAAATCAGAAATCTCACCCTATTACCCATTTATTTTCTTTCCTATGCTGACACTTCCTCTAAAAGTTTTCTTGAGCTGTTTGCTTATTTGGATGAGTTGTAATTTATTTTCCATTTTGCTTCTTCACAAAATTTTGTCTTTTTTTATGGTGAGTCACTTATGATAAGGAAAGGGTCAAAAGAAAGTTTTGCAACTAGTTTTGCTGAGGATATCTGGACTGTGGCTGCCTGACCTGTTCATTGACTGTGTGTTCTAATTGGGTTGCCATTGCTATCCAACCAGCAGTGTAATGTTGCTAAATGCTGGCTTAGTGAGAACATGAAAATCAATCTGCCAGTAAAGGGCATAGCAAGAACCATGCCTTTAGAGTATTATGTGTTTGGCCTTAGCAATCTAAAGAAGCTTTTCTGTTACTGCTGCTCTGAAGGAATACTGTAATCTGTTTCCAAACTGAGTGACTCACAGCTTCAGATACTGTCTTTTAAATGCCTTCTTGCATTGCATTAAGAAGTGTTCTTTGATATAGGAAAAACTGCAGAACACATATGTTTAAGAGGTGTGTTACAAAAGAATGCTATACTTCTTGACTTGTGGTGCAAAGAATAGTTGTGCAGTACAGCCTGACATTTTTGGCCATAATTACTGCAGTTCTTCCTTTCTGAAATAAAGGTTTAGACAGCATTGCATCCACCAGAACTAATAGAGCACATGAACAAAGCAAGTAACATTGTGCAATAAGTAGAGAAGCAACAGCTCATTTTTTCCTGCATAAGTTTCCTCCTAGCTATGCTGTTTTTGGCATTTTAGAAAAATAAAACAATTGATCTGATCTGAGAACTGCATGAAAAGTGAGAATGCTTTCATCAAAGTGGAAATGAAAAAAAATATACCCTTGAATTACTTATACTTTAGGTTGTCAGATACAAAGGAAGTGAGCCAAACATTTAGTTGGATTGAAACTTGATTATAGAAGTGGCTTGGAACTTAGCCTGGAAACAGTTCTAAACCACGCCATCCCCATTGTTCTGTTTATCATAGGATTTACTTTTCTATTACCCCTTATGCCCTGATAAAAAGGTAGAATGTGTTCACTTCTTCTTTTTCCTTTCTGCTCATCAAGTAGTAAATATCAAAAGCCATTTAATTGGGTAAAAATAGTTTTATTGCAATGTTTGTACAGTTCTTTTCAAATTTAAGACCTGAATTGACATCAATTTAATAGGTAAAATTCAGAAATATCTCCATTTTTTTTTTTAAACCAGAAATATATTGTAGAGTACTAAAAATACCTCAAGAGGTAGTGGTTGGGTTTTGGCACAGAGAGTAGTCAATCATATGCATAGTGTACTGTAAACCTCTTTTGAAAATGATCCAAAGGCCATGAAGTCACTGAAGCTCCAATGTATTTTTAATTAGTTTTAAATCTTTGCTCTGAACAGTTGGGAAAGAAGCAACTGAGAGAAAATATGACCAAGGTCATTAGAATAGCATGTTGCAAATTGTGGGTAACCAAGGAAGAGCTGTTTTCTTAAAAACAGAACCAAACTCCAGGGAGTATCATGTAAGACTAAAAGGTGGCAGTACAAGGCAAGCAAAAGGCAACATTTCTTTGTGGAGCGTGTAGGTGGCATGTCAGACTCCAATGCCATGGGAAGTTTGGGATGCCAGATGGCTACAGAAATGCCAAAATCAATTGTACAAACGCTTGCAGTGGGGCAGAACACAGACATAATGCCGAGCTCAGGATGTCCATGGTTTGCACATCACTGGAAGCAGTATTCCCAGGAAACAGCCCTGTGCATTTCCATTGCTCTGCTTTTCAGTGCATGCCTCTGTTAGCCACAGCCTGCAGTGGGTGCCTGACAAAGGAGACCTTTGGCATGAACCACCAGATCTGCTTACGAGCTCTTCAGTGACTCTATGAGCATCACAACTGGTGAATCTGCTTTTCCACAGCTGTGTGAAACACATTCGGTTCTGGCAAATGAAAGATGTGAGCACTGATTGATGTTCTTCCCCCAGATTTGAGCAGTAAATAGTGAGCCTATCTGTTTTACAGTGTCTCAAAAGTACTGGGCATGTACTGCAGGTTTTATTCTCAGGTAAGCAACATCTTCAACACACTCATTTTCTTGAGGCATGGCAGGTATTTATTATCACTGAGCTCATTCCCATTTTGGGGGGAATGTAAATACAGGTGACTTGGGCAGAGTATTGAAATTTTGATTGTACAAATATGCATGGAGGTATACATAGCCTTGATCATATAAGCCTTGTTTAATTTAGAAAGGAGGCTGAAAACAAGATGTCTGTTTCTTTGTAACAAGCATCATAAAATACAGGACAAGATGCAGTTTAATATTAATGTAAGTAGTGTGCACTCACAGTGTTATAAACAAAACAATTAGACAAGGTCCACACTCTAAAAATTTCACCATCTAATTAGGATAGTTTCAGTACAAACAATTAGAAGCCTGACAGAGGAAGCAAAAAGGGTCACAAGAGTTTTATGAATGTGAAGAAAAATAGCTGCTATAAAGTATGCTAAAAAGACAAATGATGTGAAATTTTCTTCCAGCAGTGCACTGTGTGGAGGATTGTTTTCGGATAAGAGCTAGGCAGCTGTGATTTTCCTTATTTTTGTGACTTTTTTAGGATGAGATATTATGCGTTATATTCTTAGGTTCATCTGTCTTTCATAGGAAAATTCCTATAAATCCTGGATTCAGTTGGTTGTACAAAGGGGGCATCTTTTCCTTTATGTGTATTATGCTGACAAGACTTTTACACGAAATTGTAGGGTGATGCATGATCCTTCAGACATGGAGGAAATGTACAGCTGCCACCAAGAGTGTGGGTCCGTATCAAGGAGCAGGGGGAGCTTTTCCCAAGGACATTGATGCAGTGCCTAATATGTAAGAGAACTATGGAACCTGTACGTCCAGAAATAGTAGGCAGATTTCAAAGGTATGTCAAAATGTGTGCTCTGTAATTTAACATCTTAACAATGGCTTGACATCACTACAATTTTTATGAGTGGCCAAGAACGATGAAGAATTGACCATAAATACTTACACTTGAAGACATTTATCTGAATAGTTTTATAGCAAGTTTCCTTCTGAGGGGGGAAAAAAAGGATATTAATACTTCAGCTAAATTTGTATTAGACTAATACCAATTTGTCATTTTATCTTTATTTGATGATTTATTTATGAGGATGATTTAATTTCAAGACCTATACTATTTTCTGAGCTGTTACCACTTGAAATACTTCTATACCTCATGCTGTTAAGCCTTTGAACATACACACAATATACTTCTCTTACATCTAGCTTTCTTACATTATAGGAGAAAGCAAACATTTTTAATTTATCAAAGAATGTCTTTCATTTCTTGCCTGCATTTTGTTTCCTTTATAAATAATTTTTATGTACAGTTTTAAAAGTATAAACAAATCCTCCATGACATTCTTTCTGATCATTAGCGTTTGCAGTCTCTCAGATCAAAAGTTTTCCTGGGTTTCTTTGTGAACATGAAAAGTCCTATTCCACATACTCAAGAAACTTGCCCTAGGAATCTTTTCCTTCCATTATTTCTGGTCTGTCTCAATAAATCTAAAAGGTAAGTAATGAATGATATAGTTCTGTTCAGATATTCCTTGAATTAACGGACACTAAAGAGTTTAAAAGTGGTTGAATATGAAATGGATTTTTTGTAAAATTTAAAAAATTCCAGTGTTTATATTGATACTATAAATGTAGCTCATGCCACATAATTTTTTTTTCCAGCAAAATGCAACAGAGCTATTGTAATGATAATTGGTAACAAAATAACTTGGCTACTTCAGGGCACTGACTTACTATTCTGCATGCAGGTTGCTCACATTTTCAAGATTAGAAGCAGAACAAAAGTTAATACAAAGAGAGCAAATGGCTGCCAAAGACGTCTCCATTGATGGGTAGCTAGTGAACAAATACGATTTCATGGAAAATGTGGGAAGAATGAGAATGTCTGTTCTTCCTCTTTGTCCTTTCTATATTATGTACCTTCAGAATGAATTGTCCCCCAACTTCATAGCATAGGGAGCATTCTAAAAGAATGGTGTTTCTTATTGCTGTTGTGTCCTTATTATCTCTGCCTTTTCCTCAAAGCCAGTTCATAAATTCCCTTCATTTCATCCTGTTTATATCTCTACTGTCCCTGGCTCATCATACCTGAAAATTTCATGTTTTTCTCATCCATCAGTATTTTCAGAGAATTCCCTGTGTAACTCTTTTCACCCAGTGAACTCTGAAATTTTCCCCTTTGTCAAGCAGAGAGGCCTCATTTTTATTTTTATTTCATGAATGTATTGTCAAATTTAAGTAATTCAGATCTTGTGCTGTCCCATGGCAGTGCACTGGCTGGCTTTGCTGAGTGTGTAATTCTTGAGTAAGAGAGAGGTGAGACCACTTTACTGCCTGTGTGTTCAGAGGAGTCTCAAAATAAACATGCAGATTGCAGTGTGGTCACATCTTCGTTCCTTTCCATGGCCTGGTACATTTGCTCAGAGATTCAGTGAGTGTTGCATTTTATTGGGGACTCATGCCTGAGAGGATGTAGAAAAAGTTGGTGCCTGGAATATACCTCTATTTTGAGGGGCTTTTTTTCTAATGTGACAGTTATCACAATTGTACAGGTTAAAACTTGGACCTAATTAGTGTTTGGGGCAGAGCAGAAGCTGAAAAAAAGACTTTCTGAAATCATCAGTACGGAACATTCTTCATTCTGTTCCAAGACTGCAGGTATGAATTATGTGTCTAGGCATTTAAACTCCCTCTAGTTGTCTTCCAGAGGCCAATTTATACCAAGTCTGAGAAAGGTATTTCCAGAGAGTGCTTTATCCTTTATGGGAGATTTTATGATGTTTGTCTATCTTCTGCTTGATGGTGGAGGCATCTTTCATTGGACAGTTGTACTGTTGAATTGTGTGAATTCTGCTGGAAATGTACAGCTGTATATTGCAGATGAGGCTGAGTCCCTTTAGTCTTTCAAGTCCAGTGATTCCTAATAATGTTAGGCATAGAGAGATGTTTTCAAAGACATTTAGATAGAGGTACCTAACAGGATTTTCAAGATCACTAAAGCAGACTGGACTAACTAACATCTAACTTCCATGGTTTTACCTGAGGTAGCTGTTTGCTGATATGTGAAGTTTTTTTCCTTCAAAATCCATCTCAGCACTTTTCATAATCTTGTCCACAAGTCTTATTTAATTTCCAAGGAATTAATTCTATTTGTATCTACTGTATTAGACTATATCTAGGTAAAATGTGTTAAATCTCAATTTTTATATTATAAGAAAAAGAGTTTTCATTAAACTCTTGTACAAGGTCATCA
This sequence comes from Melozone crissalis, assembly GCF_028551555.1. NCBI lineage: Eukaryota > Metazoa > Chordata > Aves > Passeriformes > Passerellidae > Melozone > Melozone crissalis. The sequence goes on along the minus strand of NW_026535784.1, from coordinate 4,830,030 downwards.
ATTTTGCAGTGTAGTCTGGGGGGCTGTCATGTGGAGTCATCACTTTTCCAGAAAACTGCTGGTACTTTTATACTTCAGCTGCCATACTGTGGTTTCTTTGCAGTTGGTTCAGCTGAAAATATATATTTGAAAAATGCTGTGCTCTTTCAGGAGAAACATTTTCCATGTAGTGAAGCATGGTGCTTTAAATATGGTGGACAGCAAACTATGTTTTGAAGGACTGTTGCTTTGATGCAATACCATTTATTCTTTGTTGTTGTTCCCATGACATTAAGAATTCATTCAGGAACACTTTCTGAAGGAAAACTCTGCAGGTGCTAATGGGATGACCACACAGACAGGAGACATCCAGTCCCACTCCTAATTTACCTTCAATAGCTTCTTTAACCAGATCAGCACTTATTTAAAATAATGACTGTGTGATTTATTCCCCTGTCCCAGTTTTCACTTTGCTCTCATTCTGCCAGTGTGGAGTGACAAGAGTTTTTCTACTTGTCTTAACTTTCTTTGGACAATAGATTGTATTTTTTAGAAATGTTATTTTTAGATAACAGAAAGGGCTCTCTGTGAATAAAACACATATACTTGGTAGAATTTGGAACAATTTCTGTCAAATCCTAGACAGATATACTTATGCTCTGCAAGTAACTACACATTAAAACCTCAGTTCCTTTTCAGTGCCGTTTTGTCTACCTTGTTGTTTCCCACTTGCAAGGAATAAGTGGACCAAAGTCAATTAATTAGTGGCAATACCTATCAAAAAATAAGAACTGCTTAGATTGCTTTATGCTGATAGTCCCTGTAAGTGTGGTGTGTTATTCCTCAGAGCAGCACTCTGAACCTTCTCTTCATTCTGCTGCTGTAACAGAGGTTGGGTGGTCCCTTGTGCCCACACCCTGGGCTTCTCATGCCCAGTTTGTCAGACATTTTGCAGCAGTGAGAGTTACAGCCTGTGGAACTTCCTGGCAATAGGGTTTCCAGGGCAAGATGCTTGGGGGGAAAAAAAAAAATCCATGAAGATATGATGATGCTGTAATTGCACACTCAGCTACTAGGAATTAATCTGCTCTGGTAGGATCACCAGGAACTGTATACACTGAACACACACTATTAAAGACTCTGCCTGATTCCATTAGGACATGACAGAGAGACCCAAATCAGTTCTAAAGGCATTTGCAAGCAGCTGCTGCTGCAACAAAGATAATATTGGCACAGCTTTTCAATTGTGTAAAGAATAGGCAGCATTATTTTAAACTTCCAATTGTGCCTTTTAGACAAAATGCTAACTTGAGTAATTTTTAAAGCTAATTATGTAACAGGGATTTTTTAAAAAAGCTCTGAAATACTTGAAATGGATATTAAAAAATTCAAACCCCTGATATGACAGCTGCAGTAGCAATACCTATTGTTAAGTTTTGCTAGACTTTCCTCTGTCATATAAGCTTAAAATACCAGTTTTACTTTTGAAATACCTTTTTCTTTTCATGACCTGGGTATAGCATTTATTACATGCTCTTAACATTTAGTAGCTATGCAATAAAACCTCATGCCCTTGAGTACATATTTTGTATGCATCTAATGGAATGATTTCCTACTGAGTGAGTAAAGCAGGGTTTTTTTGTCTTCCCTGAACTATGATGGACCACAGGCTTTCTGAATGCAGCTGTGGCAAATTAAGCTTGACCTTTGCTAATGGGGACTCCAATCAGTTGGAAACTGTGAAAAATAATCTGTACTGGTGCTTTTCCTGTAGACTTGAAGTTTCATGCTCTTCAGCAGATATATTCTGATATATTCCACCACAGTGTACTGGTGTGGGTAAGGAGTCCAAGTTCTCTCAATGATGTCCAAGTTCTCACAGTGTTGTGTTTTATTTTAATGTCAAACACTGGCACCTTTCTGAAACTGATTTGATTTCTCCATGCAGTGAGATCTACCTTTAACCTTCTACTAACACATGTAAGACTCACAGAGGTACCATTAACATTCATGCTGTGTTAAAAATAATTAGTCTCTGTATAGTGGATGGTGTTGAGAGCAGCATTCACTAACAAGTCCCACAAACAGCTTGTTTAATTACATATGAGTGAAAGAGTTACAGCTCCTCATTTGAAAGTCAGTCATAGGGACAACATGAAGTTAACACCTGCCATGAAAAAGTAGAATTCAAGACAAAATTGTGAAGTAAACATTGACTTAATTTATCTTTCATGGAAAATTGTTTCTTTGAAATGTTGTGATGAGATTCTGATGGCCTGTGCATTGATGTCTTGGTTTGAAAAGACAGGTATCTGCTAAGGAAGGCAGGAGCCTCCCTTGAAATGAAAAATATAAACCCTCTCTCTCTGAATTATTATAATATTGAAATTCAGGAGCTCTTAGGCAAAATATGGGAGTAGGAATAACAGTTCTTTATTAGGAAAAAATAAAAAAATGCAGTAATACCAAACAACACTGACAGAGTCAGAATACGACCTGACACCCTGTTTGTTGGTTAGGGTGTTGGTATCAGTGCCATTAAATGGTGGCTGCAGTCTTCCTGGAGTGGTTCTGCTGAAGGAGTGATCCTGTAGAAGGGTGTAAGTTTCCACTGCAGATCCAGTGGTGGTGTAGATGGGTTTTCCTCTGGGAATCCAGTGGAGAAGAAAGCTGCTCCTCTGGGAATTTAGTGGGAAAAGGCTGTCTGTGTTCCAAATCTCAGTTATATCCAGGTAGGAATGCTTGGCTCCTCCCCCTGGGCTGAACATCTCACAATGGGATGATGTAATTTTATCAGCCATGCAGTGACACTCAATGGCCCATTAGCAGATTTCCTGGAGGGAGGATGGGTGGTGGAAGAGATAAAGAAAACTGTCCCACCTGGTTTTAACAGGTGGCTCAATTAACAGAAGATTGCTGCCCCACCTCTAACAGATGGCAATAGAAAATACACCCCAGCCACATCCTGCAATCTAAGTCAATTGACAATGGTGTTCTGTGCACTTTCCTCATTAAAAGCCTCTACAAAGGTGTTTAGAACACATTGGTCTTCAGAAATGTTAAGTAAAGGCTTTTGTATAGTTGAAGTGTTCTCTGTGTACTTCATATGAATGGATTGGCACCTGAAAATCGTAAACTGGGTGCTTGATTGCCAGGCTGTTTCCTGAAAATAAAATGTTTAGTCGAGTGCCAGTACAGGGACCAAAAATCTGGATTATACAGTCCAATGAGGCCCTAATCACTTTAGAGGCATATCCAGATAAGATGACATTGTCTCAGTCTGACGATCACTGTCACTTAATGATCATGCTCAGGTATAATGATTCCTACTTTAGTTTTAACTGATAAAGTGAATTGTCAGTCATTAGGGTAGCCTTGTTAGGGACTGTTCTTTAAATCAGTCTGAAAATGGAGTTGTTTTTTTCCTGCTGATGTGTCTGCATGTAGCTCTTAATAACGATTCATCATTAGTTTCCTAGCTTGAATTTGACAATGGATTTGTTTTGTTCCCACTGGGCCACTTCAGAGACTTGGCTCAGTGCAAGCAGGAGCAAGTCCAAACTCTCTTGATGCAGAAATAGCAGTGCTACAGCTACTGCAGGCAAATTAAGATGAGAAGAGAAAAACATGAAAAATCCAGTTAATTGATCTTTTGCAAACATGATCAGTGAAATCATGCGTTCTGTTGAAGGCAAGAGTAGCTTAACCATTAACTTCAGAGAAGAAAACATTTTATCCAGTGCCTAAAATGGTCATATGAAAGGTAAATAAAACAAGATTTTTATATGTTGTTTCTGAGAACAAAAGTACTTTTTTCTTATGGTAGTGTATGGAACAACCAGACAAGAATGTGGTATAAAATTTTTGTACATGCAGAAAGTAAGGAGCAAGCCTGGAGGTAAGGAACTTTACCTTCCAGATAAGAATTATAAATAGATGTATTAGACTTGGAGATCTCAGTCTGAGAAAGATTAAATTACTCAAAAGATGTCTGTCAGAGTCAGGAACAAACACAAATCTAAGTTTTAGTCCACTGTGTTTCAAATTAAAGGAAAGTTCTTCCCACTTTTAATATATGCTTCCTTTATGGGTTTAAGTGGGACTTCAAGCTTAATGAACTATTTGTAGCAGATTTATCAATACCAGAACAGTCAATTTTGTTGGAGTTCATGCTGGAGCATAGATAAATAAACCTGCAAGTAGCAGATCAAAAAGAAAGCAGGGGGACACAAAAACATTCTTGCTTATGTCTTGGGACAGAACTTAGTTCAAAGAAATTCTCATGCTTCTGTATCAAGATCAAATTACCCTAATTGCATGAACAAAATGTAGGATATGACTCCAGCTTGAAACATGATTGGGACAAAATTATGTAGTTACTGATTTACCTAGCTTCCAAAATTAGTTTGAGAGAATGAATGTATTCTAGCATTTGCCTTTTGTTTTAGCTTATTCTTATTGTTAGTATTTATGGTATTGCCACTTTTTCTTTGTTGTCTGTATTTGTGTTACATCTGTAAATTAGAAAATACTATAAATTATAGAGTAATTTGTCAGATCATTTTTTGACTGACTTCTGTGGGAAACTGTGTTTAAATAATGGCAAAAATTAAAAAAGAAAAGTTAAACTGTTCACAAAATCTGCCTTTTAAAAAAAAATTAAAACTTATGTTTTCACCATGAGAAGGAAAATGCATTTCCTGAAAGTGAAATTGTTTTTGTACCTGCAGAAATTGCAAAATCATTATGTGTTTCTGTGTTCTGTTCAGAGAAACTTTGGGGCTTATTTTAATGCATGATTTACTTCAAGTTGTGATTCAGAGTAATGTTCAATGATTACTTTCATGGAAACCAATTCAGAAGGGCTAATCTTGTAGTAGAGACAGTGACATTTCTATTCTTGTAAAATTAAAGAATAGAGATAAACACTGTTTCTAGGGAAAAATTATCTTTTCTATTGTATAATGTACTGTAATTAAAAAACTTAAATACTTGCAACTATATATTCCTCAATGAATGAACTAACTGTGAAACAAAGTCTGTTTTTTTAACTGAAAAAACTCTTATCGACAAACCAGAGTGGTAATTCTGCAAATTTTGCTCTGCTTGAGTAATCCTATGAAGCTCAATGGGGCTACACAAATGCATAATCACATAATTGAAAACACAGTTTTAAGTATAGTTGAGCATTTAATACACAAAGAAAACAGAAATCCAGATAAAATAAGAAAGTAAACCCCTTGTGTCAAATCTGCAATGGATTTTTCAGAAAGGCACACTTGGAGAATTTGTGTTGTTATCTTCATGCCTTTCACAAGTTGTTTACCTGTCACTATCCTTCAGAAAGAAAATATAAGTGAAATCCACAAAGTTATATGAGGTCTAGAGCTGCATTTTTCTATTCTCGCTTTAAGTAAATTCAGTGTCTAAGATTTGGAAAATGGAGTCCCTTTCACCTAAAAAACTTGGTATTGCCAAGGCAAATAACTTCATTTACTTTCTGACAATGTTTTGATCTATTTTAGGTAGTAATATTACTGCAACTGTAATGATCTGGGATAGAATATTTTTTTAAAAAAATCTTTTCTAATTGGAAGGATGAAAAAACTTCCTGATTATAGAAGATTATAGAAGATTATAGAAACAGGTTTTGTAATTTAAACATGGAACTGTGTTAATGTGTGCACAGCTGCTTGAAGAAATCAGAAGACCAACCTTTTTACTCAGCCTGTTTTAACTTGGATATGTGAATATCATCTTCAGGAATCAGGTAAAACTCCACCTCTTCAGCCCTTGATTTCTCTGTCTGCATCCATTACTAGTGTGGATACCGAATACATGGCAGTATTTCTAAGTACTGGAAAGACAATTGAAAGAGACTCCCAGTTGAATTCATGTTCATGGGTGTGATTGCTCAGGGTAAACAGCTTTCAGTCAGTCCTACCTGAGACTAGCTGGCAAAGGTAGCACTGAAAAGCTCTGTACACCTGTAGGATTCCCTTCGTTTTCATGCCCTTGGTTTTATTGATTTGTGAAATGGCTATTCCTAGTTGTGATGTAGTTTCTCTTTTGTATTTGAAAAATCAAGTACAAAATAAATTATTGTGACTTACTTTCTAAGGAAGACAGTGTTGAGCTTTGTGGGTCTTATACTAAGAAGATTTCTTGTCCTTATTATGAAATTGTAATAAATCAATGAGCAGATGAAAGTCATGGGATTAACTCATAACTTGCAAATTTCTGTCTGACAGTTCCATGCTCGAAAAAATGATTTTTTTTTTCATTTGACTGATTCTTGAAGATGGATTCTAATTTTCATCAAGAAAGTAAGAATCTATACATACCAGTGGTGTAATGCAGGCAGGTAAATTCTAATTGTTGTCCCCATAAATGAATGCTTTAAAGAAATATTCAAATCATCCACCTAAATAACAAAAAATAAGTGAAGTTGATAAATTGTCAAGCAAGGTCAATCAATTTTCTCCCAACATCACAGTGAATTTCACAGTTAACTTCTCTGTGCTTTCACTATAGCTGGGGAGAAAAAGAATGGATTATTAAACAGGAATCATAAATTCTCATTAAAATGGAAATATTTCATAGAGAAAAAAGACTGAAAAATCAGTTCCATATGTAGTTATCTTGTCTATGTGCTGTAATTCTTTAAACTCATATTTTTCTATTGTCATTGATTGAACCTGTGGTAAAGACGTAATTCTGAGTATATATTGCAGAAATACAATAAAGTGGCAGAAAGTATTCTAAGTTAGGTATAGTATTTTGAATCATTATTGTTAATTCTGAATATTCTCACTTAAGCTTTAAAGAAAGATGCTTGAAGTGGTAGAGAACAGGTTAACTGCTTTTTTCAGTTTTGTTGGCAAGATGTTGACAGCCTCGTACTACCTAAAGGAAGGCCCCCTTTTTAGAAGAGGATGTAGTGGCAGGACAAGGGGTGATGGCTTTAGACTGAAAGAAGGCAGTTTTAGATTAGATATAAAGGAAAAAATCTTCCCTGTGAGAGTGGAGAAGCACTGGAACAGGTTGCCCAGACAAGCTGTGGATGCCCTGTCCCTGGGGCCAGCTTGGATGAGGCCTTGAGCAGCCTGGTCTAGTGGAAGGCATCCCTGCTTGTGGCAGGGGAGTTGGAACTACACGACTTTTAAGATCCTTTCCAACCCAAACCATTCTAAGGCTCTTCACAGGCAAAAAATTATTGGGAAGGATATTAATTTGTTTAATGTAAAGTGTACTGATGTCAGTATCCACCAAGACATTCAATAGCTCACAAATTATTGACTCTAGATCATAATCTGCATTACACCTGCAGCTGTATTCACTTCTTTAATGAAACCAGCCACTTTAACAGCAGAAAACCTACAGTCAAGTAAATGATGACTGAAGTGTCTGGTAGCTTTTTCTTTAAACTGTGATTTCACTTTTAATTTTTTAAAACTTATTATATGGAAGATTAAAGTAAATTTTTGAGTGTATCATTTAAATCAGTCATGACTAAGTTGATACCAGTGGGCAATGTGTTTGAATATTTAATCACAAAGTGATGGAGCATCTTATCTTGCTTGTTAGAGTGCTTCTACTCACCAGTCCATTCTGTTCTCTTATTTGACATGACCTGAATAAAGAATGACCAAAAAGTTCAGCAAGGACAGAATAAAAAAGCTATATCAATAGAGGAAAAAAAGTATTTAATATCCTGATGATATTATTTCCTTAATTCATTCAGTGCTATGGAAATAGTTTTCTGAGTTATTCAAAGCCATGTAATGATGTTTGGCTTGCACAAATATAATTTAGTAAAGCAAGGCAAATATTTCTTCTTGTAAACAGAAACTAAATATAGTTAAAATTGATTTTTTTTTTCTCCTGTAAATTATGGAGCTCACTCTTCAGCTTAAAATATTTTTTTCCACTCCAATCTCTTGTCAGACTAGGGAAGGAACTTTCCTTTTTTCCTGATTCTCTTGATATCAAAAACTGTTTGGAAAACCTTAAAGACATTCAGAAATGTAAGTTTTTTTTTCTAAGTACTGTGAATCAGCTAGAACACCATTTTGTCTGTAGGCCATTAGAACCAGCACAGCAGACTTACTCCCTGACTCACTGCTGTACTGAAATGTTTACACTGTTCCTTGGGACAGCCCCAACCAGCTGAAATTATCCATTGACGGTGCATCCTCTACCTGACATGCTTTTCCTACTGGCAGCATGTCTTTCCAAGGGACCCTGTTTGCTACACCTTCATACTCTTTCTGTGAGACTAAAGCCCAGGTCAGCTTGATGTGACAATGGCTCTCATCAGAGCAGTGAAAACTCTGCAGAGTTCAGACTTTTCTTTCAACTTTCAGATCTGGAGAATGAAAATCACACAAAATTCTCTGTAGTGTGTCAATACCTGCCAAGAGTCAGGAGCTCCCTGGGTGTAGGAAGAGCGACTGGGAATCCAAGGGGGAATACCGAGCTGGGGCTGGGGCTGGGAGTACCTGTGCTGTTACTGGTCAATCAGAATTTCTTTTGTTTGTCCCATATACTTAACTGTTGCTGGTAAGAAGATTGGCAGATTCCAAATCAAACAGAAAACCAATACAATTGTTCAGTTGGGGCTTTGTGAGCTGTTTTTCAGATATCAGAGGAGATGGTATCCAAAGTTCCCTTTGTCCTACACTGAAGTCACCCTGTTGACTCACTTTGCTGGGCAAGGGAGAGATAGAGCCTAACACATCACCCTTAGCAGCCATACAGAAAAAGAGCAGATGCTGAAATGTTTTACTGCCTTATGTTGTCACAGTCTGTCATCAGCGGATTTTGCTCTCTTAACTGGTGATGTTGTATTCATACAATGCCTAGAAGCCACAAAGAAAGAAAATGAAGTGAATATGTTGCTTGTCAGACTGCTATTTGTCTGTATTGGCATTTCACCATAGATCTTTCATCAGATTCATTCAGTTTGGAAAATGAGTCTATTTATCTTTATGTTCACTCACAAAATATGCAGCAATAAATAGTATGAAACAGTTCTAGGTTCATACTTCTACTTACAATATTATGAATATCATAGTGTATTCTAGTAAAGAATATTCAACATAAGCCAGCATTTGTGTGACACAGTTTTCTAAGAAAATAAGTAGTTGGATGAGCAGTGGCAATAGGACCTGGCTCTTGTGAAGCCTTGAAGGTGAGCACCTCTGTGGATGTGTGCTCACACTCGAACAGTACCAACAAAATAAGCATGAGGGGCTGTACTTGTAGGATGATCACAAGTGTTAATGAATAAGAGGTCAAATTTATTATTTTTCATAAATTGGGAAATTAACACAAACTATCCTCTACTCTGCTGCACATTCTCTTAGAAATTAGGGGGAAGAGAAAAATTTGACACCTCCTTGGTCATACATGTCCTAGCTCGGCAATGGTTAAATAACTTTGGAAGGAAACTAAACAGACTGGTAAACATGCACTGAAGGGCACTGCATAGGTGTTTTTTTTTGAAATCGTGATGAAAAGGTTTATGAGCTAACCTACATTTATAAAAGTGAGATACTGCAGTTGTGTAGGTTAAGGACTGTTTAAATAATTCAGAAAATAGTCAAAATTAATAATTTTCTGCAAACAGAACACTTCAGAATTCACCTGACTCTTTAAGAGGGTTTTAAAGTGGTAATTAAGTGTTTGAGAAGAGCTATAATACTTGGGGGATTATTTTACACATGAAGAGAGTCCTATTTACTCTACATCAGTCAAATAGGCATAATTTTGAAATTTAAGGAAGTTATTAGAGAAAGGTGATGATTGCCAAAGCTCCTCAATATGCCATCAAGAGAAATATTCAAGATATCATGTAATATCATTTGATTTTAGTAGAAAGTAGAGTGATATAGAGGATTAACCTCTGCCAAAGGAGAAGTTTGGCCATGCACTGTAATGAAAACAACTGCCCAAAATGAACAATGCCATTGATTTGTGAAATTTCCTTTGTGACTATGTTTGCACAGAGCTGCAGAGAGAGGCTGCAGTGAGACTTGAGCATCCTGCCAAGGACTGTGAAAGAAAAGTATCTGTGTTAGCCTGGCACTATCAAGGTTAATGGGTGCTTCTCAGCACACAATGTAAGATTCAGTGCAGTTATAAACACAGCAGCATTGTGCTCTGTCTGTGCTGGCCAGGTCTTTTTGCAATGCTCTGAGCTGAGTTCTACAGTGTGCACCTCGGAAGAGACATGCAGTGCCCTCAGCAGTGACTGGCTGCTGTTGTGTGTGGTTATGCATGCAATCCATAAGAGTAATGTGACTATTTTTGTGAACATACAAAAATAAAAAAAATCAGCGTATTTATAGCATTTGCAACTAACATTCCAAGTTAATACAGAGAAGTATATTCTAACTTCAATGATTTAATGAGAAATCCAACATATTATATATTCTGTAAGTGTTCTGTCCTGTTCTAAGCAGTATGAGATGCTTCAGAACCCTATCCTAATGGATGATTATTTTTTATATAGAATTTTAAAAGTCTGTTTGCATATTATTTAATTTCTGAGTTGATCTGTTTGTCCGGAATTTCCAGAATTTTTACACAAGATACAGATATGTCTGAATCCCTGCTGCTCATGATGTCAACTGGTAATGGTAAGTACATGAGGAGATGGTGTTAAATGAAATAGAATCTGAATTTTTGATTGGAAAATTGCTTTATTTCCTTATTTCTGTGCTGTTCCTGTCTGACACAGCAGCTCAGCAGCTTTGATTTGACAGCCACAATTATGAAATTGGAATGCCAAAGAGAATTTTTGTTTCAAAGAGTTAAATCCCAGTTAGTGTTAGAGCTACATTATTGCATATCTCTCCACAAAGAAACATTGGATTTCCATAAAAACACATTGGAAAAGAAAAAAGTTTAAAATATGTTTCAATCACAGTGATTTCTCATGGCTTTTGTATGTTTTTAACAATTTTAAGTGGCACATGCAGATTGTTTATTCCTGTGCTGATTTGTAGCATAGGAAAATGGCTTTAAGACTAATTGGCCATCAAAGAGAATTTGTACATTACATCTAAATTTATCTTTTATAAAATGAATAAACATGGAAAATTTCCAGAACACTAAATTGCACCGCATAACTTACAAAATAAAAAAAGTGTAGATCAGAATTTAAGTAAGCTACACATTTTTGTTGGATGGCTCTGACAAGATTTGTGGTTAACAACATGTAGTCAGTGGTAATAGAAATAAAAACATGTTTAGTCATCTTCCTGGGCCTAATTAGGGGATGAATACCTGAGAGAAAAGAAAAACATAGTCTGGAATGCAATTATATAGGAAATTTAATCTTATGTCTGACTGCAAAGCTTTGTATGTTTGTATGCAGTTTGTAGGATTAAAGTTGAAAGAGAAATATTCCTGTATTCTTTATCCCTGATTCATCCTTGTTAGTATTTTTTCTTTCTTTTTCTTTTCTCTGCAGTTTCATGATAAAATAATTCTTCAAAATGGGCTTGGATTTAATCCTCTCTATCTGCGTCTTGCCTTCTGCATTTTGGCAGGTTTGAAAACCACAGTCAGGTATGAATTTCTCTTTGAAATCTTCTCTGTTCATATTGCCAATTCATTTGCAGGACCCTTGAGCAGTAGTTTGCATTGGTATGCATATGAAATCTTACGATGACGTTTAAATATTTATCAGCAAAAGTTGTATAGGTGTAACGGTGGAACTTTTGCTAGTATTTCTCTCACATACAGAAGGAAGTTTGGGATTATTGACTGGTATATCAGTAGTGTTAGAATCAGGCTGTGTCAGGCAGTCTTCTTTCACTGTTCCCAGAAACACACAGCAAAGATGTTTGGTAGTTGCAGCCTTGGCAGTTAGGAAACCAAACAATGCAGTGTTTTCTAATGCCATGGAGTGTTTCACTAATTAAGTAAACATTGCTCTGCACTGTTATTGTGTGATGGTGCATTTAGATTTGTAATTGCTTTTCCCTCAACTGCTGCATGATGCCTTGTTTTTGCATAATATCACCTAAATCATGCAACTACAATTGGATGATTTTATCAGGCCATTGTCTTCCGAAATCAAAGTACTGCTAATGTGTATTCATGCTGAATTTGGTTGAGTGGGTATGCTCATGTCTTGCTAGAAGGATGGTAACTTTGTGATTTTCTTACACATCCAAACCAGAAAGGCCTTATAGAGGAATTTAGGGAGACCACCAGTCAATGCCCTTTCCTTTCTCTCCTTGTTACCTTTTTGTCTTTTAATTTTATTTTTCAATCAGTAAAACATTGTTTTAGCTGTTAGCAGGTGATGGAGTGAAATCAGAATCCTGCTGAATGAAAACCAAAATGTGATATTGGAATAAGAAACCAGAAAACCAATGGTAATGAAAAGTCAAGAAACATGACCAGGGAGATTTAACAAGCTATCACAATGATAGGGTTTAGGCAATATAGTCTGTAAACAGCAATCTCAAAGTAAATTTTATGTCAGTTTGAAAAATCATATATTTTAAAAAATTCTATGCTCTTGATGCTGATTGTCATTCTGTGGCAGTACTGGGGGGGGAAAAGGCAGAAAAATTAAATCAAAACCTTCTACTTTTATGTTAAGCATAGATTCTGATATCATCCAACAGGTCATGCTGGGATGAAGTGTACTGAAGTAAATGCCATGAGATATTTAAAACAGATGCATTTACATCAGAATAAGACTTGCTATTCAAAATGCTCTGCAGTGCCTGTAAGATGGCTTAAACACTGATATTGAATTTGTAGTGTAAGGACCTTATATGTAATTTTGGACTCTTAATGATCAGGAAGTAGCGGATAGATAATTCCAAATGGTATTGTGTATGGTGTTGACTGAAACCACTGTAACCCTCTAAAAAAACAAAATGATTCCTTTGTTGTTCTGTGTGTATGGGGATCCCCTACAAATCAGCTTGACGTCATAAAATCAAGTTTTGAGGCAATTAATACGTATGCCTTCAAATTGACTAATGATATCACTCTAACTAAAGTAGAACTTCTGTAAAAGCATCATCATACCCATAGTCCTCTTGTTTTATTTACTTGGAGATGATAATGTAATATATGTGGTTTCCTAAAGCAAAACAGAAATTAAAATCCCTCAATGCTCACTCTACTATTTAGAAAGAGAAGAAACCTCAAAAAACCCTCCATAAATCCAGAACTCTCCATTTATTAAAAGCTGAAAAGGTTATAAAAGTAAGCTAAGGACATTGAGTGTTACACTCCCAGGCTGGAGGTAACACTTTGTGACTTCCCTGTAACATGTACAGCAGAAGACAGCAGCTCCTGTGTTGAGTTACTAGCACATTGTATTCATTCTGACAAAGGAGTGAGAAAATGTAATGGCATTTAATCTTTGATTTGCACTGGACTCTGAAACAAATCCATTTTTACTAATTCTACATTGCCTATGTTTGCAAACTGAGAAAAATGCAGTAGAGGACAAATAGCACAACAAATAGCTTGGTGAAACTATCCTCTCAGTGCAGAGAAGTGCCAGTGCCAATGTGGTTATTATGTATATGCCTATCAGTCCTGCCTTCCTTTTCCTTTGTTCTTCTTCTTTTTCTTTCTGCTACAAAATTATCCATTTGACAACTTCTTGATTTCCAAGTTGGAGCTCTAAATCTCTGTCACAGTTGCTTTTAAATATGTAGAAATTGAACCGGTGTTTCTATAAATTGTGAAAAAAGACAGAACTAAAAATCTTTCTGCCGAAGCCATATGAATCTGATCTATATGCCTGGATAAATTTTGGAATGTAATAAAGCCCTAAATTCCCTAAATTCAGGTGGGAGCCTAAAAACTTTAACAGTGGGCCCTGAAGATGTCAGAAAATATTAGCATCATGTGACAAAGAGATTCACATTTAAGGTATCTGAATTTTTAATCCATCTTAAAGTTTAGCAGGAAGAACAACCTACTTGTTTTAGTAAGAATATTTATTTGACTAAAACTGGGCACCGCAGATAAAGCTGTATTAAAGACAGAGTTGCAATTTACATGTGGAATCCATTATGGTGACATAATACTTATTTACTGTTTGAGGTCATCATACAATTCTAAAAAACAAAGCAATATAAATAAAATCTTTAGAGCTTAATGGATAATGGAACATCTAATTTACTGACTGTTGTCACAGGGTAATGCTATAAATCTTTACACTTCAATTTAATTTAGGACACAGAAGAAATCCATTTACAAGCACTTAAGCTGTGTTAGGATGTTGGTTGTACTTGCTTGGTGATTTCCTTAGGATTTACCACAATGGCCTGAGTTATAGAAATACTATTTCAAGTTAAGGCAAAAACTGACCTGGGTTCAAGCTGAAAACAAATGTTCTGACAACTCAAGTTTAACTCATCTGTCAGTATCTCCAAGTTCTTCACAAGAAACAAAACAATGTTTTTTTTACTGTTGGTTTTTAATCTTCAACAGATACATGCATACTGGGAGTAGGAGAAAGAAGCTAGAGGAAGAGGGGGGAAAAGCCATAAATGGGAGACAGACTAGCAACATGGAATCTGAGCTTTAACTGTGAGTAATGGAAACAGGCAGCTTCCTGAATGGAAATTCCATACCAAGAAACAATTCTGTCTACATGGAACTCAAGATGCTGTTTGACAATAGTGGCCCCACACTTTAAGTATGATAGGACAGGTATGGTGAACAATTATTGCTATTTGGATTAGATAAGAAATAGCAAATTTACTTAAAGGAAATTGTCAAAAGGTCTGGTGCAGTTAGAAGCTGTTATCTAGTAACTCAAATAGAAAAAAGATGACAGGTGGTTTGCCATAGTTGAGAAACATAAGAAATAACTACTCTTTTCACTGCACATATGAATAAATTACAAAATGCATTTTAATTCAGACTGGTAGCTAGGAAGGATGCACAACCAGTCTTCATAGTAGAAAAAGACATCTGTCTGATCCATCATTCATTGTGGACTAACAGTGTTTTGTCACACTGTGCATGATCAGTACACCCTCATTTTCCAGAAGTAGGAAAACTTTGAGAGGCTTTGTTCTGGCTCTGTATTTATGCATATATCCTACCAACATTATTTGCTACCTCTGAAATACTGTATAAACATTAATTAATTATTCCTTGTCATAAATCTGTGAAATAGATCGTTATTTTCAACATTTCCAACACCATCATTTTTGCCATGAGAGACTTTTAAAGGCAATAATTACATTTTTGTTTTTTCTACTTGAATTATTTTCTGGGGACTGGTTTGGTTTAAACAGGAGTGGTAAAATGTCCATTTCTCTTCTGTAAGAGATCTTCCAGGGATAAGGATAATCTGAAAATGTGAAGAACATGAAGATAATTTTTCCCACTCCATGACAGCTCATGATACTATCAGTTGTATTATTATTATTATTATTATATAAAGGAAGGCATTTCTTGTGTCAGAGGGAGTGCTTTGTAGAAAACAGCTGACATGAAACATACATATAATATCTTTGAAGTCATGGCCAGCTTTTCCAAATGAAGCCCATGAAACTCCTTGGGACATTGAGAATTTGTGACCAACCCTCCCAAGCTGCATCAAACAATTGCATTGAGTACTGGTAAGAATGGTACTCAGATTTTTAGCTTTAGCTACTTTTACCTGCTACTGCAAGTCTAGTGTTCCAAGCTAGCACATCTGACAAGCTTGAAATTAAAAGACACTTTGCAGAAGAGATATTATTAATTTATAATTGAAAATACAGGGACCAAAAATTGTAGTTGAAGATCTGTATTAACTCGCCCACAGATGAAATACAAGCAGTGGACTCTGAAATGATTGTTCACTATCTGAGTTTTAAATGTTCTTGTTTGCTGGGAGGATTTTATGGGAATTTTAAATAGAATTTGAATAGCTGAAAATCTAGATAATTATATTTAAAAGAAAATTCTTACATAGGAGATTGCCTCAATGCATTGAATGCTCTGCTCTACATAGCTTATTTGGTTTGTTTAATTGTAAAGTGAAGCAAATATTTTGTTTGTGCTGTAGCTATCAAACAGAAATGAAAGATGGAAAGGGCGTATTAGGTCACCTTGAGGCCAAATTCACAGGTGCTGGAAGCTGGTATAATTCCACTGATGTCAATTCCCATTCTTTTCACTTGGAACTGCAGATGCTCAGCACCCCTGAAATCCCTGATGTGTGTTCAGATTGTTCTTTTTATTGCAACACAGTTTTTAGTGCACAGTCCTCTACATTTTTGCTCATTATTATGGTGACGTATTGGCTAACAAAAACATTCCTGTTCTACTGTATGTTTTCACCTCTAGCATATTTAGCAGGCTTAGTCTTTGGCAACTAAATGCAAGTAGAATGATGCTTCCACCTTTTACACCAGGAAGCCAGGAGTCAAACCAGCAGAATCTGTAATGCATTTACAGAGGTGTAAAATACCAACCTGGTTTCAAGGCTGGAGTGTTTTGATTGTGAAGGAATGAAGTGAAAATGTGGCACAAAAGAAAAATGCTTCGCAGAAACCATCAATAAGTAATGACTTTTTAGACAAAAATTCCAGTTCATTTGGATTCATTGCCACCGAGATATACTTCAAAGAATGCTCTAAGCAGAAATTTTTAGAATAAGTGTTGACAGATTTCTATATATTATATATGGAAATTATAATTTAAATATAATTAATAAATTATAAATTGATCTATTTACTATTTTTTCCAATTCTTCAAATTTTTTTCATTTTTCTGAATTGTCATCTAGAGGATTTATGAAAGGGTGCGAAGTCAGAGCAGTATAGGGTAGAATTAAGCAGTCAGAAAGGGATATTTTAGAAAATGTTAAATGTATTTTAAATAACTAGCAAGTGGGGTAGTTTCTAGGGTAGAGTTGCTGCTTAGAATCATAGTACAGCAGTAACTTAGACAGTGAGATGGAGAAATCACTTATACTTGTATCTACTCTGAGTTCCAAGGAAAAATGTGGTTACTATAGCAACTGCCACATTACACTTATGCAGTCTTTGGAATAGATTAAATTGCTGAAAACCTCAAGGTTTTGTTTGACTCTGTTGAGAACTGCAGCTAAATGTACTGAAGTTACTTAATCGAAGGTATGTTAGTGTGCATATTCTTACATGTTACTTACTGAAACTTTGGCTTGTTACTTTAGCTTAGTTTCTTTTTCTTTTTTTTGGTAGCATATACTAATTCAAAATAACTGTGTCATGTTCATTTATTGTTTAGGTGGAAACCATTTGGCTATATGTGCATATAAGATAGACACTGAATGTATGAAACATTATAAAAAATTCCTGCCATGAGGTATAGCCAAGAGGTTTAGAAAATCAAAGTACTGGTTAGTCTAGGAAGTTTGTTTGGAAACCATCCTAAGATTCTATAAAAAATTAATCATTAATCACTATGGCAGCAGAAAGCAAGTTGTGTTTTGTTTTTGGTGGAAATTCACTCTGTGGGCTCAGTGCAGTTGGTCAACAATTGCAGATCAAGTCATCTAACATACTTCCATTATTTGAACAATACTTTATGCTTTATGTTAAAAGTGCTTAAATGCAGTGATTTGGAGGGGTGATGATTTATGCCTTCCTGATATATTTAAACACTTCAAAAGTTTAATGACCTAAAAGGCAGGGAAATTTTGCTGCAAATATTTTTTGGATGGTGTTCATGCAGAACAAAATACAAAATAAACATAGGGTGGAGCTGTAGAAATCAACATCTTCCTTTGAACAGCTGAGATGCCACAACATGTCGTGCTGTGCTAAGAAAACTATAGATAGTTTTGCACTGTAGGCCTTTGATGCCTCCCCAAGTTCTGACAGAGAAAGTAGGTACTGTAGTAGCATTGTAGTATTGAAGAATTTGAAACTGAAATCCTGGAATTATAAGCGCTTGTATATTGTAGTAGATGTTTTTGTTGTTATTCTAGTCCATTTCTTCTGTTCTAGGGAGTTAATATTTTAGCACTGTGGTTGCTGTTGATTCTTGCCCCTGCTTAATGAACAGTTTTTGTTTTCTCTGGCTGCCTCTGTTCTGGGCTTGCCCTGCTGGGGCAGGGAGTGAAGCACTGGCAGAGTCAGGGTTCTGGGTTGCTTTGGTGCTGGTTTTGTTCCAATGGGGCATGGAAAACTCTGCCTGCTTTGCATGTTTACTTATTTCTCCTTCTCAGTTAGATTTCCCAGAGTCTTGAGTATGTGGCAGCCTCTCCAGAATGCATGATTCTGGGCATGGTTCTTCTAAATGTCTGGGTTTTCACCTACCTCCTTACTGGTCACATACTATCCTTCCCTTTCTAAATTTAACTCTTCCTTTAGAGCTATTTTTTCATTTTTACATGTTTCCTTCACAAATCCTGACAGCCTCTAAAGCTTTACTTTGTTCAGATGTTCTATCTTTATTTTATCTTTTCTACCCAGCATTTCTTATTGATTTATTTACCTGTTTGGTGGTTATTTGGTGACATGACTGTGTGATGCTTTATTTTCTGTTTATTGCTCAAAGTTTTAGACTGTGCTCTCTTCCACCCTTCAAGGTAATTCCTGTTTTTCTCTGAGAGGACACAGAAGTCTGATGCTGAAACATTAGCAAATCTTTTGTAATGAGTGACAGTTATTTAATTTACTTTCTGTACCTGATACAATAGCTCTTACAGCTTATTTGAATATGTCATTTGGTATTTTACATAGAAGTGCTGCATCAGTTTCTTTGTAACATCCAAGTAAGGATTAGATTTAGCACCAGGTTATCTAGGATTGCAGTTATTGGCTCTATGTGTTTATGAAATACATTATCATAAATATTCATGATTTCTTGTGTGTATTTGATATCAGTTTGCAATGTTAATCCTGCCTCAGGACCAACTTCCATCATGACAAGTACAAGAAATGTATTCTTCTTGCCTACTTTGTGAGCTTCATAAATTAAAACCTTTGAAATACACACAATGTAATTTGCCTTGCTTTGTCCCCTATGGTATTTGTCTCAATACCTTGCCATTGAATTTTCATAGGAGCTACATTTTCTTCCTTGTCAGGTAACCTGGGTTCTGTCTTTGTTGTAAACTGTGACTTTATTCTTTTGTTGCCCACCTCATTTTATCACCTTTGAAAACTGGTTCCTGTGCTGCCACTTCCATGGCAAAACACATCCTTGTGCTGTGCTGGAGATGGTTAGACTCAGAGTGATTATTTGAGGGTGAGACACTGTTCTTGTTTAGAATGCTAGGGAAATTAAAAGAAGAGAAAAATGGTTTCTAGACAGAAGGAGGCTGTCTTCAACCTTTTTCACTGTAAATCCAGCTGAAAGCAAAGCAGGTATAAAGCTGCTGCACACTGTGGGAAACTATTCCCTGTATGCTTAATTCACTTGTGTTGGTTTGTTGTTATTTATTTTTTCTCCCAAGCTTCTCACTCTTAGTCAATATTAAAATCTGGGTTTGGCTATAGTAATACTGTTATATATTCATGTGAAAATGTGTGACATCCAGCTTAGTTTACTGAGGATGACTTTCTGAGCAGACACAGGGATGCAGCTGAGAATTACAATTAGATGAACGTTTCTGCTTGGTTTTCTTGATTATAGGCATCAAATGTATTTTTATCTGTATTTCCATTAATTCAATTTTTGATCAGTTCCCATAACCAGATAGTTTTGAAATAAAGGATAATTTTTAGTACATAAAATACTTGAAGAAAAATGCCTACTTACTACTTTTATATTGATGATAGATTCTCAATATCAAATGAGAACAGTTTACCATTAAGAAGTCCTACAATCTTGTCTATCCCAGTTTTCATTCACTCTTAGCAAGATTCATACTTGTCAGGACCTGTCAGTTCTTTAACATTTACTTTACCTGTTTTTTAGCCACAGTAAAAACTTAACTCATTATTTATTCTGCAAAACACATTTTGCTCCCTTGCCTTGCTAAAATTATCCAAGTCCAAGTTTTGTTTGCTGCTGTTTTTTCATTTCTAAATGCATCTGTAGATGCAACAGTTGAGAAAACAATTAGACATTCCAAGTGACTTTCAGAAAGAGTCTAGGTTATAAACAGGGCAAAGCACATCTTGGTACACAATGGGATGAGGATTTGGGCTGTTTAAAGTGTCTTCTGTGAGAACAGCCTCTGGCTGTCCCTGTGTCGCTCAGAGTCAGTTTTTGCTCTGAAATGGACCCACCACTGGTCAAAGCTGATCAGAACAGCCACGCTTGTGGTGTCTCTGTGTAAATGTACTTTGGAAAGAGTAAAAAATGCTGCACAGCAGCTGTGAAAAAGAGGACTGAGACATGAGAAAAAATTGTTGAAAAAACCGTGCAGACACCAAGGTCAGTGTAGGAAGGGGAGTAGGTGTTAACAGGTGTCAGAACAGAGATCGCCCTGCATCCCAAGGAGTGGAACATGGTAATGCAGGTTAAGCCCCTGCAGCCCGTGGGACACATGGGTGGGGCAGATGCGCTGCAAACTGCAGCCCATGGAGGATCCCAGGCTGGAGGAAGTGCTCATGCCATAAAGGAAGCTGCAGCCCAGGTGGAGCCCACACGGAGCAGGTTTGCTGGAAGGACCTGTGGACTATGGAGAGCCCACACCGGAGCAGTCTGTTCCTGAAGGACTGTGCTGTGTGCACAAACCCACGTTGGAGCACTTCAGGAACAACTTCAGTCCATAGGAAGGAGCCACACTGAGGCAGGTTGGGAAGAGCTGTATGCTGTGGGAAGGATCCCATATTGCAGCTAGAGAACAGTGTGGGGAGGAAGGAGAAGCAGGGATGGAATGTTGTTATGGACTGACCACAACCCCCACTCCTTATCCCACTGTACCACTTAGAGTGGGGAGAAAGCTGAAGAGAGAGGAGTGAAGGAAGGAAGGTGAGCCTGGGAAGAAGGGGGTGTGAGGGCAAGGCATATTTAATTTGGCCTTTTTCCCACCATTCTAGAATATTTTTAATTGACAGTAAATTAAATCAATCTTCTCCAGCTAGTTTGTTTAGCATGTAGCAGTTTCCTGTCCTTATTAAGCCATGAGCATTTCCATCTTATTTCACCTCCTTGTTTTTCCAGGGAGGAGGAATGGATCAGAGGGCATCTGGCAGCCAGTAAAGGTTAACCCTGGACATTGTTTGCAGTCTTGTAAGAAGTAGAAGCTGTCTTTGGTTGACGGATTCCTCATGTGTGGAAACATAGTTGTGTTTTCTATAATTCCAGTGCTCATTGCTGTACCATTTGCAATGCCCTGTGATATGCTGACAGCATATCATCTATGTGTAGAGTTTCCCTTACCCAGTTTTCAGTAAATTGGGGAACTGATACCAAATGAAATACGTGTAACTGAAAAGGCAGGGCACCCTGATGAATCCAAAATGAATTTTGAAAGACACACAAAGGAAGTACCTTCCTCACACATTCTAGGCAGTATTTTTTAGCACAGAAAAGATAATTGGAAAATTATAATGCTTTTATTGGGATGTCCACTTAATCTGTTTTTTCCTAGCTAATCATTAATTCCTTTATCTCTTACTGATCTGTTTATCAAAAAATTGCAATCTTTTCTTCCACTGATATTCTAGATACTGAAGTGTAAGATTGCAAAATCACCAAGGGCAAGTAAAATTAGCACAAAGTATGTGCTTATTAGAAAAAGGGAAAAGGAAAGAAAAATGAAAATACAAGGGGTGAGGTAAGAAGAAAAAGAACAAAGATAAGCACTTAAATATGAAAAGGACAGGGAGTGAGAAGAAAGAAAAAATATTCTGAAGTAATAAACAGTATTTATTCATATAATAAAACAGGTGTATCTCTGAGTGTACCTGCAGGTATGTATCTAGAGAACTTCTGAAGCATCCGTCAGCTGATTTTTTAGAGAAAATTATAGTGATATACTTCAGCTATCAACAAAGGTCTTAGCCAGATGCCACAAATGGATGTTTTCTCTGTGGTTTGTGACTTCTTGGTACCTGTGATAGATTAGATCTCACTTAAAAATAGCTGTTAAAATCTGTGACTCTTTAAAGGACCTGTTGCAGGGTTAATCAAAATATACAGCGGCTGTTGAAGAGCCATTCAAACTGTACAGAAAAAAATAATAAAATGGTCAGAGAAACAGGGTGATTTCTGCTGTGGAAGGGATTACAGGAAGGCAAACATCTGTAAGCTTGAGTGAGGAAAGCCTTCAGCCCTGTGTGCCAAGAGCTATGTGAAGGATCTCAGTAAAATTAAAAACCCCATTCATTCAGAGTAAAAGACTAGAGAAGTATTACCAAGCAATAGCAAAGTGCATGTGCTACTTGGGAAAAGGCTTTCTTAACAGTTGCATGAAAATCTAGTATGCGACAGAGTTTAGGATTTCTTTTTGGAATAGCATTCCATCTTTTTGGTGTAGGACTTAATCCATGTCTTGTGGCCAAGCTCCTGCTATTGTTTCCTAATTCTGTGGTCATCTTTTGCAGTCCCATTGTATCTTCCCATTGTTTTTAAACAAAGATGAACACCTGTTCTGCCAGTGCTAATGGCTATGAGCTCATACTGTGTTTTAGTCATCTCTGAATAGGAAAATAATTCAGGCTGCAGGTTTTCCTTCACATTTATGCTTATTTGAAAGACTAAATACTTCTTCTCCCATTCAGGCAAGGAACTTGAAAATGCTGCACTGTCTTGCTGACAACATTGCTGTCCTAGGATCTTTTAGCATCATTGTAAATCTCAGCATGAATATACAAAAATTACTTTAACTGAGCATGCTTTTTGAGTAGGAAGAAATCACAGGTTTTCACATACAGAGGTGCCAACCTACTCCAGTGTCAGTAGTGATTTTCCTTCTGTCTTTCACAGGAATACCTAGTAGTGAAAACTGTGAATAAAAGACTGATTGATCTGCCAGGCCTTCCTTCACACAGCTCCTGAATGATCCCTCCATCTCTATGCAAAATGACATTTGAACAACTGCTTTTCATTTGTTTTGAGTTTTTCGATGTGTACAGATTAGATGAGTATTAGGATGTCCAAATTAATCATACAGGGAGATAGGGGAGACTAGTTATTTACATAACTCAGACTCCTAAGTAGAAAGACATCTCCTTCCCCGTTTCTCTGTAAGTTCAGTCCCTGTCCCTTGCATTCCTTGTCCCATTCCCACAACTTCAAAAAAATATTGTCCCCCTCAAAGTGAGTGAGAAATTTTGTAAGTATCCAGTTTCACTGAGGCCACTAAATTGATATACACTGGACCTAAATCCCTAAATCACCCCTGGCATAATTCTGTTGCCATTAACTAGGATAGGTGTGCAAGTTGGTGGGGTGTAAACAACAGGTTTGTT
Organism: Melozone crissalis; assembly: GCF_028551555.1. Lineage (NCBI taxonomy): Eukaryota > Metazoa > Chordata > Aves > Passeriformes > Passerellidae > Melozone > Melozone crissalis. The sequence continues at coordinate 4,806,706 of NW_026535784.1, read as the reverse complement.
CAGTTCATAATGCGTAATACTTTCATCTTGGAATGTTAATGTTTTGTTTCTGTGTGGTTTTTACAATGGAAGGCATTACAATAAAGCCTTTCATACACAAAATACTGCAACAGGTATTTGCAGTTAGATAATAATATATGGTATGTAATATAACAATGCATTTCAGAGTAGAAGAAAAAGAACAAAGTGGACTTAATTAAAAAAGGTTCATCTTTCAGCAGGAGCAAATGTTTGCTTTCTCACTATCACTTTCTGTGGATTTCTTTTGGATTTTTTTCCTAGTTTTCTTATTTTTAGGAGCCATGCTAGTTCTTTTGTATTAATACCATAAACCTCAAAAAGCCAAACAAACTTCACCAAAGACAAAATTCACATGGAAATTATTTTTGGTGAGATTTTTAGGTCAATGTTGTAACTTGTTCTATTTTAGAGCTTTTCAAGTAGATGCTGCAAGGATTATTTTATAATGCAAACATTTCCCCTTCTTTTCCCAAACTGATTTTATTCAAGTTGGATTTGCTTCTGTATTTTAGGGATGTACAGAAATCACGGATGCAGTCCTGATCTGTTTGAGTGATATCATTGATTATTTTTAGCGGTTTCTAAAAAAGGTTTTATCAAGATTTCTTACTATATTTAAACCCTTGCCAACTATGTGCAAACAAAACACTGGAGTTTTTGACTGAGGGGGCCCAACAGCCTAATGTGATTTTCACATGCATACATGAAAAGCAAGTCATAAAATTATAGGAGGGAATGATGGAGAGAAAAATAAGGAAAGTTATGTTTGAGACTAAATGAAATTAGTCAGAGCATTGTGATTCTAGAAGAAACTAAATGATGCCGTAATTAGATCAAGCCAAAACATTTCATGAGAAAGGCTTTTAAACCCACAAAACATATTGATTTATTATCTTAATGCATTTGATAAATAGCTTCAGAAAAGATAAAAGCAAACATGATTCAACAAAGCAAACATATTTTTTTCCCTCTCCCAAAATAAGAAAAATGTGATATTTAGCTTTACACCAAATGAAATTTTGAGATTAAACTCCCCCAGTAAAAAAATCCAACCCAAACAAAGCATTCTATTTTAATTGACCGGAATGTTTAGGCTAAGCAAATGCCATCACAGGGGGGCAGCCTAAAAAAGAGACAGGAATTTGTTATAAAGAACTGTAGTCATATCCAGAGGTGGGATGTGGTAATTTGTGACATTTATGCTCTTTCTTCTTCTTAGCCATTGGTGCCTCTGAGTGTGCACTGAAAAGAATGCAAGAAGAGTCTACCAATATGGGTAAGTAAGTGAAAAAACCCAAGCTGTCTAAGGTCAAATGTGTAGGACCAATATTGTGAGGATGTGTTTTTTTGTTAAAATATTTCAGGGTATAGTCAGATCTATGTGGATCAGAGTTTATACAATAAGATTAATACAAAAACTACATTCTATCCAAAGTATATTTTCCCATAAACTTATTTTCATGCAAATTTAAACTGTTATGGGAGATTTGGGCTCTTTGTCTATATGAAAGCTGATAGTTTAGAGAAATTGTTCTGAAAGTCATGATTACAGGTTACTAGGATGTGAAGCACTGACAATGTAGTCAGAAAGGTTTTCTCTGTCTAAAGCAGATAGAAGATGTATCATGGTTCTATAGATTTTAGAATTATAAGAAAGCGAATAAGAAAAGAAGTGGATGGCTAACAGATCTTTGTTTGTTTGTTTAGGAAAAAAAAAGGCTAAAAATGTTATCCAGTGCTGGACTCAAATTTATTGCTGCTCTGATTCAGCTATTAAGAAACCCACTTATCCACAATACAAGGTGACACCGTAATGCATTTATAATATTCTGTGCTACCATTATGCTACCAAGTTTTGAATGCTAATGGGGTTATCTCTTGTTGGCTCAATACAATGTACGTGCCCTAGTTAATACTATGTGTAGTGATTCTCTTGTATTTTCAAATGCCACTTGTTTGTAATCAGAAAGGATTTCCTATTTATGTGCATTTCCTGGCAACTGCTGGTTTGGTTTTTTTTTTTTGTTGTTGGTTTTTTTTTGCTTTTTTGCTTACTGAGAATTGATTTATTCAAAAGCTGTCATCTAAGTTCATCCCTTGACCAGTCTGACTGATCCAAGTGGATCTAGTTTTTCCACATGTCACTTTAATCCCTCGTGAAGAAAATTTTTGTTGACCAAAGAAGACAGTAGAAAATTTCAGTAACTTAGAGATGCTAAGTGAGCAACAAAAAAGCAAATGAAATTCAGTGTTAATAAATACATACTGAAGTTAAAATTAAACCTAGTGGTGCACTTTACAGAATTCTAAATCAAGAGTATTGCTTGAAGAAAGGGAGAAAAATAATCATAAGCACAGCAACAATCAGGACAGTTAGCACGATTTTGGGACATATATGAAGTAGAGTTAAGAATAATAAGAGATTATTATAATACTTTTGTGAGTCCATAGTGGGAGTTCTTTTATAGCATAGTGTGCAGGGCTTTCCACCACATCTCAGAGAGATATTAACCATCCTTACGTGGCTTCAGAGAAGGACAATAACAATTATAGAAAATCTGGAACACCTCTCATGAAAGAAAATTAGGAGTGTTTTCCTTGGAAAGAAGATGAGTAAGTGGGGACGCAATAAAATATACAGAATATTGAATACTGTAGAAAGATTAGGAACAATTTTTCCACCTCTTCTATAATACAAGGCAAAAGAGGAATTAATGAGAACATTTATTTACTTATATTTAGAATAATAGAGATGTAAGACAGGATGTGGCCTTCCTTACATAACTATGCAATAAATATCTTGACATAAAATCTAGGCAGCATTAGGGAAACCTATTCCACAAGGACTCAGACCTGCAGAGACACAGATCCACATGCTGTACAGAAAACAGTTTAGGGATGTATGTAGTAAAGATGGTCAATTGAAAGCTGATATTTTTTCCTCCATGCATAAAGTAATTAAATGGGAGGACTATAGTGCAACAGAAAGCAATAGGACCAAACATTTAGCACAACTAGAAAGAGTATGTTTATGCATCTTTATAATTTTGATCATGCTATACAAAGTCATTACAATTAATTATAAGAACCTAGTAATCCATCCTATGTCTCATTTCAGAGCTTAAATTTATGTCTAATGGTACAAGAAGATGAAACTTTGTGTAGATTGATGTAGATAATTTTTACTCTGGAATGATTTTATGCTTTCCTGTGAAACAATTGCATTGGATGTTCTAAGAGACCACCAAGATTTGATGGACCTTGGTGTGATCTAAGATTTTGATTCGAATGTTTCTGTATTAATAAATACATTGCATCTAGCTCTGGTAAAGTGGAGTTATGAAGCAAGATGCTGAGAAGCAGAGTGTTAAGCTTGCATCATTAGAGAGCAAAATTGGTTCAAACAGGGAAGGCATTCCTGATACTAAGGAATTTTAGCCAATGCATGCACATGACTTGGGTATGGGGCTGTGACTTGGGTTGCTTAGAGAAAGCTGGTACTTAAAGTCTTAAAGTGTTATTCAGCATATTTTAACTGACTATAAAAAATGTTTTAGGCAGAACCAATTTTTACTGAGCATCCATTTCAGTAAAAAGTAAATTGAATTTTTGCTTTGCTCCTTATTTTTGATATTAGTTTCAAAGTACCTTGACAAGCATATGCAAAAAATGGAGGATCAGACTCTGGTATTCATTAGAAACAATTCCTGTCAAAGAAGTGGTATAAATGTATATGAGACATTTTAAAGGCTGTTTAATACTATAGCTTGCAATATTGTGAATGAAAACCTCTTGGCTGCTGAAAAGCATGTTTGAGCTGTGTGGAAAGCTGTAAATTGTTTCTTAAGAAGTACAACACAGAATTTGTTTTGGTTTTTGCATACTTAACATATTAAAATCTCAGACTAAACATCTTCTTGCTGAAAGTATGCATGTGGAAAAAATTAATGCTGGGTAAGCTGGTGTGTGAACTTAGAATGCATTAAAACTTGTGCACTGTGTTAATTTATTTACCCTACAGTACACATACAGGCATACTTTGTTTTTATCAAGACTTGTCACAAATTCAGAAGCAGTGTATTCAGATATGTATCACAGATAATTCCACTGAATTTTTTCCAATGACATTTTTGCATGTTCAGAGATTTCATTTGGGGGCTTTGGGGATAGACCATATCTCTTGAAAAACAAATGCAGAACATATTACACCTATTTTAGCTTTTTCAGCATATAGAGAAAATACTCTGGGTTCAGTAATACTATTCATGACATCAAGAATATTCCAATTTCTCTGGTACACAGGGTAAAATGAGCCAAAAAAGAGAGATGCTGTTTTAAGGAAAACAGGATGCAATTTCATCAGTGTTTCTAGAACATTGGATCATACAAAGCTGTGAATAAGAAACTTCGCTTCCCAGTTGGCAACCTATTGATTAAAAGAGCAGTTCACTAATGAAATAACTAGAAGAAGCCAAAGCCAAAAAAGCCTGCACAACCAAATATGCTGACTTTGTTTAAAAATGAGCATGTTTGCACAGGAACACCTGAACTTTGCTGGTTGAGGGAAAATGGCTTTACCTTCACTTGATTTATTTTTTAGCCCTCTGTAATATATTATGTAGCATTATAACTAGCATAGTATTTAGGCAGAGTCTTTAATCAGACCCAATTACACTGTTTCAACAGAACTCTGAGGTGTAGCTGTGTTTCAAAGCATTTGCATGCTACATCTGCAGGTAGTTGACTATTTCTTCTAGGCAAGAAGAGTTGAGGATACTGCATAATTTGTGAGAAGTTAATTTACATAGCAATAAAGAGAAATTTGACTTGTGAGTGTTGAGGCCATTCATGCCATCAGTTTTGCTCTGTACTGTCTTTGGTTAACTAGGAGGTTCTATCTCACCTTGACAGATTTTTTGCTCAATTGTCACACCTTTGTTGAGTCTTACATGGACTATGACAACTTGAACAGAAAGCTTTGGAAAGCCTGTGAACTTACAGGGCTTTTTATATATCTGCATGTTTTCTTAAATGACTCTGTTTCCATCTCTCTGTCTCGACTTCCTGTTAAGCATTGACAAAAAAATACTTTAGGCTTGCACATAGACGGACATATTCCCAAGTCTGCTGTAGCTCTGTTCTCTTGATTGTCCAGATTGTGAAATAGGGAGCAAGTAGCTGGGGCTCTTGTGTGCCTGGATGTGACCCAAATGTGTGCCAGGACCAGGAGCTAGGAAATGCTACTGGATGCTGAAGTTTAAGCTTAGCTCATCCCACTCACCTGAAGCTCCAGGATAATAAACATGCTCTGACACAATAAAACAGTGTAAGGCTTATGTGTTCAGGAACTTAAGCTTGTAACTATGGGATGATTTTCCTGTACAGATTGCGAAATGATCCACCACCTCTGAGCTGGGATGCAGCTGGACAGCCATGATAGAACTGTGCAGCTGTGCTGGCTCTCTGTTGTCAAATGATACAAAGTGCGTGCTGTATTGATTAATTCTTGTTTTCTCTAAGTGGACCATATATTTCTGTGTCTTTTCCTCCCTAAAATAAATAGATGGCAATATGCTTATATTTATACATTGAAAGTACTTTGAGAATTGTATTAAATGAAGTGCTTGTGTACATTGCCTTCTCTGGCAAGAGAGCAGATGCTAATCAGGTCACTTAATGCACTGAAGAGCATGATAAAAAAAGCTAAGCACAATTTCTCTATTACTAACATGGAACGGGGTAATGGGTGTAGCATTTATGTCCAAGGATTTTAAGTGGCAAAGATAAAATGCTCCATTTTCATTTCTGTGGAAGAAATCTAGCATTTTCATTTCCTTCTTACACCAGTATTGTATTCAGTGATAAATACCACAATGGGAAGATAATTATTCTAAGGATTTAGTTTTAAAAAGACTTTTGGGGGTAGAGGGAGGAGGATTTTTTAGCCATTTTAGAGATGAGTTATGCAACAAAAAGCTAGAAATCTTTGTTGTTGATTTCAGTGTGCTCATGAGCTGGGATTAATGTTCTTTGTGCTTGCTGATGTAGACAAACACGCAGTAGTTCTAAATTTATACCGCATGTACTGGAATCAAGCTCGCCTTTTCATTTAAGTGCCATTATGAACAGGAGGAATTTTTTATATCTAATGACTCCTAAAATGACACACACTGATGGGGGAGACTAGAAAAATAACAAGATAAATAAAGAAGATACTTAGCTACAGTATATAGCAACCGTAAACATCAATCCTGTTGTTTGAGACCTAGCAGAGTTAACTTTTGTGAATTAGATATAGGGGATTTGTTTTAATGGCTCTATATGTGTAGATACAGACAAATATATAGATTTGTGTATGTGCCATTCACCAGGCACTTTGACTATTTCTTTTGCTGAGAGAGATTACAGAGCCTGCATTCAGAAAATTAAAAGGGACTGTGTACAGGAATATGTAAAAACACTGGCAGAAACTGGTATGCCACAAAGCTGTGGTGATAATACTGTTTTAAAATATGCACTAGTGGGGACACAGAGATAATTTCCATAACTACTGCATCATCTTATGCCTCTAAGAGGAACAGTTGTGGAATACAAAGTAGAGGCTTCTTATTAAGTGTTTTGGTGACAAGAAGGCAATATTTTATATTAAGTATGAAAAGGAAGCCTCTGGAAAGTAGCTTGAGGTAAAGCACTTCCTTCCTTCTCATTTTAGTAATTTGAATAATGAAAAAACCCATAACCAACTGAAAACCCAACCTTTAGCCACAAGTACTGTCTTTGAAAATGGCATGAAAGCACAGGTAATCACATAAATTTATACAGAGTTTCTCGGGTCATGGTACATTTTTGTCATCGTGTAAAGGAAATTCTTTGGAACTCATATAAGAAAAATATTCCAAATGACTGTTTCATATTAATGAGGCAGAAGACAGAAAAGTATCTGTGCTAAGTTCTCTTTTAATCCTCAGAATATAAAACAAGTTTACCTAGGTTTAAATCCTGAATAACTGACTTCTATTGAAATGCATATTACATAGATGGCCACCCTACCATTATTGCCATGCAAGAAAGAACATTTGTGAAATTGATGTAATGACAAAACTAATAGGAAAGAAATGTGAAATGCAGAAAGCAAAATCTAGAGCATTTAGATACTGTGTAGCTACTTAATTTTGTAGCTGACATTAAAAACCTATTCTATTTTTTTTGTTTAAAGTATGACACATAACGAGCTACTTACATAACCAGTACCTATCCCTTTTACTTCCTTTCTAAAAGGACAAAATAAGCATTATAATGACAATGGGTTATGACAGCTCCAGGGTCATATAACTTTTATTTTGCCAAGGAGAGGAGAGTCTGGAACTCACATCCTGGGTGACTGTCTTTGCATGCTCATTTGGCTGCCTTTTAAAGCATGGCTGCCTTTTAAAGATGCTGTTTGTGTGACATGGTGTGTTTCCTACTTATTTTTCAGTTCAGGACTGGGTGATCTTTCACATACACTCCAGAGAACTCTGAACAAGTTACTGGTTTTCAATAGGTGTCAGAGTGCATTTACACTGCATATATCTGAAGGAAATACCACTGTTGCTTAATTGGCCTGAGTGTACTGTTTTATACAAGTTATGATTACAGAAAGAATTTGATGTCATTAAATGGGAGGTGAATATAAAAATATGAGATGTGTTTTCATTAAATGTTAAGTGTTTCAATTGCTGTAAGCTGCATCCAACTATGAAAAAATATTATGTCTTGCAGTGGCTTCTAACAATAGGATAATGGATGAAATTTTATTTCCTTATAACACAAGAAGCTGTGAAGTCCATAGCAGTTCAGTTACATTTGTAATAGGACATATGTTCAAGAAAAGCGAGTTTTGACAATGTTATGATCACTTCTAAGAGTTAGTGTCTTTGCAGCAAGATTTTCAGAGAGATTACTTCAAGTTAACATTAGTCTTGCTCAGTGAACTGAATTATCATTTGCGTTTGGAGTGTGTGAGTTGAGTTGCTGGAGTTCTTCTCCCAGAGTCATCCAAAAGACACAGCTTGTACACTCCAAGATTTCTCTGTGATTGGAGCCAAAGTATAGCACTTAATCCTCTCAAAGCAGGCTCCTAAATTCAAAGCACTAATGCAGATGCACCCCTATTGCCCCCATCCAGTACAGTAACTCTAAGCAGCCCAACATTAAAAAAATACTTACATGTGATCAAGGCTTGTTTAGGCACATCTCAGCTAGCTTCAATTGCTCCTGTTTGGTACCAAACCAGAGAAACTTCCTTACACAAGCACAGCAGAACCCTTTGCACTTGGGGAATCTGGCTCTATTGAAGTCTGTATCACTGCACCTTTAAAGAGAAGTGTCATAGTGCCTCTACAAACTGCAGTGAACCTCCTACACTGGCAGAATGACTTCACAGGTGTAGAAATGAAGAGTATTTGATTTAACCCCATAAAATGAAAAATTATGTGTTTGTTTCTGTAACTTTATAAATTAGTGACTAAAACCAGAACTGAAGGTGGTTTCTCTGACACTGCTGCTGGAATACGCTGTAGAATGTAATTTATACGTTGCACCACATGAAACAAAAACTCCTAAGGATCCTAAAAACTAGCTGTGAGATGAGCTCTCTAGGGAGCAAATAATCACCTCATTGACAGTACTGAGCTGTATTAATATGCACCAGAAGTGATGCTAGCAATTTCTGGAGAGCAAATTATGATATTTCTTTTTCTCACATCCTGCAGGAGTCTCTTCATTGGCAAATAAAATGGACCTTATTAAGCTGAGACATATCTCTTTGAACTAGAGTAACTGTAGCATCATCTACACATGTTTCAATTTCCTCATTAGGAATACAAAACAATAGAGTTGCTTTTTTTTTTTTTTAATGCTTTTTTCATCTTATAAAAAACCTAACATGATTATTTCTTCTAGTTTTTCTTTAGATTTTATTTTAAGGGGACAGAATGTAAGGATAAGCTTTGGTTTGACTTGCTAGCAGGTTTTAAAATAAATGGCTTATCATGAAGGTATATATATATTTTTACATATACATACATATATATATACACATTTATATATATATGTGAGTGTAAAATTGTTTGAGGCTTTATTTTGCAAGATTTTTCATTACCTTTGCTTTTTTATAGGAGGAAACATTCATCTTCATTGGTAAACCATACCAGGTTTGCCAACAGAGTGTGCAAACAGAGTGGCTGCTATTTTTTAGGGTATGTTTTAAAGACAACTTCAAGGTGAAATGCACAGAAAACAAGCTGTGCTATAGTGGTGTGGTCTGATGTTCACATGGCTGGAGATCTTATTTACTGCTACTTCCTTCCTTCCAACTGCTTTTAAATCACTGTTGTGGTTCCCTTAGTGTCTTGCCTTGTTTCCATTTGCTCTTGACATGACTTTAGGATGAAATGGAGCCAAAAGGAAGACCAGAAGTGCATTGCTATGAAGATGTTGCTATGTGGAGTCAAAGACCAAAAATGTGGGGCTAGATAGAGAAGTATCCAAAAGGCTTAGAAAGCTCTATTTTGTTACATATTTCTGAGAGAACAGGCATAACTGGGAACAAAGCCATTTGTAGGAGGGTAATGTGTAGATATGGCAATATGTGGCTTTCCTCAAGTACCTGTGCTCTAGCATGCAGAGCCTGGTTAACAAGAAAGGTCTGTGAGTCCATGCACTTCCATAAGCCTGCAAATGTCAAAATCACAACCATCAGGTGCAATACTGTGCACAATTTAGACACTTCCATGAGTGCTTACAACCTACCTGAAAATTAGGAAAAAAAATTAGGGGAAAAAAAAATAGGAAAATTAGGAGAAGAGGAGGAAAGCTATGGTAGAGTCCTCTCCCATGAAACTGGAAATGTGTTTTTCTGATGATGGATACTGGGGATACCATGCTGGGGGTGTGCTACAGGCCACCTGACCGAAAGAAGATGAGGATGTACAAAAGCAGCTAACAGGAGGTGTTGTAGTGTGTTATTAAGTTTTTGTATTACTCCCCCATTTCATGTATTGTTTCCCCCCGTTCAATGTAAGATGGTTCTGCCCTCCCCAGTTTCCCGCCATAGCCCGACTGTCCGTTAAGTTGCTATGGTAACCCCTGCCCTTGGACAGTGTCACTCAGTTAAGTTATATAATTCCTCCTCCCATTTGTGCCCTTATTTGTGGATTTTCTCTCCTCCCTGGGCCCAGTCAATCACCCCCCACTCCTCCCAACTTTCCAGAATCTTCTACTCTCTGGGGGTTGTGGTTGGCTGTGGTCCCGGGGCCCCTCCTTTACTTTGTATTTATTGGCTCCCCCTTTATGTCAATTATGTCAAGTTCATCCCCCTATCCTCCGTGATTGGTTCCATGTAAACCCCTCCTTGATACACCCACTCCCTTTATAACCTTGTTACACCCCCATTTCTTGGTCTCTCCCTGGGGATCTCCCTTCGGTTCCATCTCTGTTCCAGCTCCTTGGTTGCCATCTCGGATGCCTCATTAAACCGAAGTTTACCCCACTGAGAGTCCAGCTCCTTATTTCTCAGCTGCACAGGCGGTGAGTCCGGTCCGTAGTGCGAGCGCAGCCCGTGGCCCTCGGACGCCAGGGGGCTCGCACTGGATTGCAGCAGGGTGTCGGCCTGCCCACTGCTAGCCGGACATTGACCATCCTTGGCCAAATACACCCCAGCCGCAAGGAGGTTGATGCCTGAAAATCCTTATTTATTTTCTGGGATTTTAACATTCCAGACATATTCTGGAAGGGCAGCAATATGCAGTCAATTCAAGAAAATATTGCACTGCTTATTGGCTGCTTCCCAGTGCCAATACTGGAGGGGTCAGACAGTATAATGGTGTGCTGCTGTGACCTGCTGTTCACAGGTATCCCAGGTCAGAGTCTGAAGGAAAGTTGGAAAGATGCAGAGCAGAGTTGGGACTCTGGCCTTCAGGAACCAGATTTCAATCTGTTCTGGTAATTTCTTTGCTCAAGTTTCAAAATGTTAGGCAGAATTCCCACTGGAAGCTGCCACAAAGGATAGACAGTGCTTAAGCAAAATTGTTTTTTAAAAAAAACTTACCTAGAATTCAAAAACTAACTCTCTTCCGTTTGCACAGGAAGATGAGAAGTTTTGGCAGAAGAGTCATTTGGCTGGCAGGGTGCTTCTGGATGAAAGGAAACACAAGAACACGCAAGAAGTGAAAAACCAGGCAACAAAGGAGGAATACAAAGAGAATTGCTTGAGCATTTGGAGTAAAATCAGAAAGACCAAAGCACAGCTGCAAATAAAAATACTGAGGCACATAAGGGGTAACGGGAGAATATTCTAGTGTCAGTGGGATGCTCAGGGAAAATGTGGGTCCATCAATGAGTGTAGGAGAAACAGATGGGTCAGAAAAGGCTGAATGACTCCGTGTCTTTTTTGGCTTCTGTCTTCACAAGCAAAATTTTCAGTACCAGAAAAACTGGGGGTGGGGAGGACAACAGGATGGAGGAGCAACAGGTTAGGAGCTGCTTAGAGAAACTGAATGCATTCAAAACCTTGGACCATATTAGATTCACCTGAGGGTGCTGAAAGGTTGGCTGAGGTGATGCAATTAGATAAGGTTGCCAAATTTAGTTCTGCTAATGATTTTCTGGCTTGTAAAGCTGTTGCCAGGAGTACTTGGATTGACACAGCCAAGGACAAGGCTGATAGTCCACACGAGAATAAACGGCCAATGACAAAATATCAGGCAAGCTGTGTAACTTAGGTGAGGGGTTTCCAGGGAAGAAATAATTGCATATTGCAGAATGTGAGAAATAAGTGCATTCTGAAAAGCCATTTACACTGCCATAAAAAAGAAAAAAGTTTTGTTTATTTGTGCCCAGCCTATTAAATTTAAAGGATGTGCATTGTGCTGAATATTCTCATGAGGCCAGCAGTTAAATGCTTTCCCAGTAACTATGGCTTCATGAATAAAGTGTTAGGAATTTCTATTTTGGCCTTTCTGTAGACCAGCAAAAATACTTCCTGTAGGGCAGCAGCTAAATGCTCATAAGAGATTATTATTATTTTCTTCACAAGAAAGCTTTTATATTTTTCCTGAAATTATCACTCAAACTTGGTCTAGCAATCTATCTAGTCAGGACTTGATCCTAAAGTACTCTTGCCTTCATGTTGATGTCTTTGAGTTATTTTGGAAAATTTAGACTATAGTGCTAATGCAACCATCAACTTCAGTGGTGCAGGGTACTTGTCTTGTTTGCTTTCTCGATTATTGGATCCTGCCTGACATACATCTTGTCAGGAGTGCTGAAATTTCTCCAACAGTGTATTCATGATTTTAACTGAATGACCAGCTATCAGCTGTTTGGCTTGACCATGTCCCTATTACTCTTTCATAGATATTGATCTAACTCAGTGCTAATGGATTTTGATTGTGCAAACACCTGGGGATTCTCAGATTTGGACTAGAATAGGAGCATTTGGGCATGAAGAAAAATATCTGCTGTTCACTATTTATTGAATCAGCCAGATGACATATAAAACAAACAAAAAAAAAGTGAAGCAGATAAACAATTACACGCTGCAGATAGAGTGGAAATTGGATTTCCTTGATTGATAAAGAAAAAATGTATTTAAAATTATTAGAAATGCGGTAAAAGTATTTGCCAAAAAGGACACATTTACTGACAGATTGTTAGGTTCTTCTTGCTAAATTTTGGCTGGGCAGGAATATTAATATTATGTCCTCCAGGTGGTAGGCATAGTTGTATTTCCTTCAATCTCAATAATAAAGAATATATAAATTTGCTTTTAGGAGTACAGAACATGTTCCATATCAGATAATAATTTTACTGTAGATAAAATTGAATGTCAAATTCCTGGAGCAAGTTTCTGAAGCAAACATCTCTATTTTATAATTTTTCTAGATATTTTTCTGAAAGGGTGTCCATGCTGGTCTTGGACATGGCAATGCCTGTAGTGATTTCCCTGTTTTGTTGTGGAGGGAATGAAGGGAGAGACAACAGGTTTATTAGAGTGAAAGAGGTGAAAGCAGAATAGCAAAGCAGAGAGAAAACTTCTGAAGGAAAGTCTCAGTGTCTAAAAATGAAGAGCATCATTTAAGTGATAGGTGCCACTCTCCTTTCTGCCCTTTTGTCACTCTCTCTTTCCTTCACATTTCAAGATACCTTTCACATTCCCATCTATTCTTGTGTCGACTCCTTTGCTTCCAGCCACGTGCCTTCACTTGCTGCATGGAGGGCAGTGTATGAAGACCAGACTGTGACTAGTTTATGATATGTACTTTAGGATTTAGCAAACATTTTTCCACCCAAAATTACACAGGGCTGACCAATTAAGTCAATACCCTAATAGATCCAATAAAAGGTGTATCTAGTTACAAAAGCACAGTTGGAGGAATCTGGGTTACCACCGAATAGCTAATACTATTTCCCCTCCAGGCTTGGGATACAAATATATTTTGCCTCTAAGACAGTTCCATGACCATTGGGAAATCCCTTTGCAGCTTTCATGGTTGTGTTGGTACTTCTGTTTCTGCAGCTGCTTAGTGAACCCAGGTAGGGCACTTAACCACCTTGCAAGCAGGCCAAAATCTGGGTATTTAAATCTTCCCATTCTGCATCAAGTATAGCTCTACAGATCCATAGTGCAGTGAAGGAGAAAGGAGATATGGGAATGAGAACGTGGCAGTGTGGGAGAGGGGATTCAAGTCTCACTTTAAGATCCAGCCATGACCTCAGCCCTTCTGGATCTAGTTTTTATCTGTTTGCTCCATTTAGCTATATTATAAATCTGTGTCTACTAGCAGCACTCTGAAGCTAATGCAGTACAGTTAAATATTTCTAATTAATCAGTATCTAAAAAATAACTAGAACACTGAAAAAACCCCCAACATGCAAGTGTCTGATCCTAAACAGATTGATTGAATATCTCAGTGCTCTCTTGACACCTGTGAAGATATTTTTGTGTGGCTCACAGGACCTTTCAACTATTTTGTGAAACACATGTACGTCCTCCTGTCTGCTGCTTTTGCTCTGCAGCTTGGTAATACTCCCTGGTGAATTTTTCAGCATCTTGATAGCTGTTAGTTATAGTTTCTTTTATTAAACTTGTTGTAAGTACAATTAGTGGCTCACTAACTCTTGGCATAGAGCATACATTATATTTTAGCATATCTCCTTTTCTTGCCTTCCTAGAGGACTGAATTCATGGCTTCTTAGTGATACAAAATGCTTCCTGAGTTTTATCCATCATAAACAGAGCATCAGTTAGGTAATCCATAGCTAGGGTCAGCTAACAGATTTATTAATTTGCAGACACCTGACTGAGAAAAATGACTGGACTGTAGAAATATGATCACTCAGCTTACTATTTTGAGGCACTATATCTTAACTTCAAGTATCAAGGACAGAGTCAGCATGTTTAGTAGAATTTTTGGTGCCATTTTCTCCTTTTTTTATAGTAAGATGATCTTTCTTTTTTATCCAAAGCATGAAATGAAGTCACAGCATCCCATTTGACTGGGAGGGAAATTAAATAGAAAGATCCACGTGATCACATGCATATCTACACAGTTATGGTTTTATACACTCTCTTTAGTGTCTTAAGTTTTTAGAGCAAAGGAGATAAGATAGATTTTTGATTCTATGAAGGTGAAAAGGAGACACAATATTGAGAGGGATATTGGGATATTGAAGAATCAAACAAATTACTAAAATTAGGAGAAAGGAGTAGAAAAAATATTTTGCAAAAAGTGAGAAAGAAGAAATGGAGATGACAAGTGAGAATTAAAGGAAAATTACTTCAGGAATGCAGTTACTGCTTCTGAGTTCAAAATTCAACAGCAAAAGGAAACTATTGCACTAGTAGGAAATAGATGGAAGGGAAAAGAGCTTGAAAAAGAGAACAAGGGAGGTTTTTGTTTTTATTTTCCATGCCTGGCTGGTATTCCCTGGAAAGTGTTATTATCTTCTGTATGATTCTTGGATGATTTGGCCGATTTTGTTTATTGTTTTCTCTTCCCTTTGTAATGACTCCTAAGTGAGCAGAACCTGTCAAAATGGAGGTAATGAGAAACTGTGAGAGATGACAGCTGCCATGGATTCTGTATTTACCACATCCAGGGAGTGCTGAAAGGGAAGCTAAACACCTCTGAAGTAACCAGTCACTTGACATTGCTATGCAGTTGTATATCAAAGATCTTAGCCCTTGTAAGCTTCAGTATAACTGGCCAGCAGCTGGTCCCAGCCACAGGGTCACTCTTCTGCTTCTCCTTCATGTCAGCAGTGACTGTGATGTCTAGGGGCGTTTTTGAGGGCTGTTGTCCCCAGTATCACACCAGTTCAGTGATGACAGTTCTGGGTATTATGATGATGCAGCGTGAAACAAAGAAGATGGGGGTGCTTTACAGACCAAACACAGATGGGATGCTGCAGAGAACTGGCACACAGGCTAGTGTTAAGAGTTAAATGTGTGCAGGACTGCCAGGCAATGAGAGACACATTGAAATACTATGCTTCCTGTGAGAGAAAAGTCACATAAGCAATGTTTAATTTAAGTGCTGCTGAACTCAGCAAATAGGTGTTCTACATATCACTTTCCATGCTTCCAGATCTTTAATTCACTGATGGTTTCTGCACTCTCTTGACCTGCTGTAATAATCACTGCTTCACCTATCCAAGTGGCTGACTTGCTCCATGGGGGGAAAAGCCAAGAATCAGAAGTCCCCAGCTGGCTGCTCTATACAGGACTCTGAATTCAGCATTCAGAGATTTTTGGCTGCTGCAGCAATTTTGCTATTGTGCTTCTAATTGTTTCATTCCAGAGGGGATATGCAATGTGTCAAAAGATGAAAATATTAATAGAGACTATCATGTATCATTCTCTACAAGTAGCTTCTTTTTGCAAAGGACAAAGTTATGAACTGATAAACTGAGGGTTAGGATTAAATCAGCCATTTTTATGGAGATAACTTCAGAGAAATACAGCTCTTCCTAGTGCTGATCAACTGCTGATCCTACTCTAACTTGTAATGAAAGGATTAGATGACAAGAGTCACCAGCATTATTTCTGATGCTAAGAGATTGCTAATAATGTGATAGAAGTCTGCTGTGAATATTGCATGAGGAAGGTTATCTATAGCATAAGTTGAGCAGGGAACTTGCTTTTTTGTACCCTGACAGCATAATTACAAATGCTTCTTGCTCCTTACACGTGTCAGCTCTCTGCTTCTGCTGTTAGTTTATAAAAAAGTGTAGTGTGCTACACAAATCTGTCATGGTCCTTCTTGACCTAGAAAAGTCTGAGACTGGATGATCCAAAGTCATGTAAAATCAATGCTTTTTCTCCCCAGAGAATATTGCCAGACTTTGAGTACTGCTCAAATAAATAGATAACATGGGGATTAACTTCTCTTAAATGAGTTAGCAAAAGAATTATTTGAAATAAAAGCACAGCAGTGGGTAGCAGGACACTTATTATCTACTTCAGACCCTCCCATGAAAATTCTGGTTGCCTCAGTTTACCCACTTCTGTTTGACAAATGCCTCATAGAGGAGTTGCTCAGCTAGTGCAGTTGAGTGGCTCGGAAGATTTTCATAGATACTTGACAAAAGATGCAATACAACTCTAAAGTGTTGTTATTGTGGTTTTGCTCACAGCTTTATGAATATTGTAGAAAAATTTTTATTAGTTCTGTTTGGTAGAGATAAGAAATCATTCACAGCTGGTAATAGCTTTTATGAGTGTGCTTGTTTTAGTTGGGGTAGAATTAATTTTATTCATAGTAGCTAGAGTGGGACTATGTTTGGGATTTCTGATGAAAACATTATTGATAACAGAATATTGCTTTAGCCATTGCTGAGCCATGTTTGCACAGGGTCAAGGCCTTTTCTGCTTCTCACTCCACCCCATCAGTGGGGAGACTGAGAGTACACAACATGTTGGGAAGGGACACAGCTGGGACAGCTGATCCAAACTGACCCAAGGGCTGTTCCCTGTGGCATCAGGCTCCGCATATGCTGCTGAGAGAAAGAAGAAAGAAGAGGGGATGTTTGGAGTGATGACATTTGTCTTCCCAAGTCACCATTATCAGAGGTAATTTTTCCTGACTTCCCGCAGTTGGCTGAACACCTGCCTGCCCATGGGAAAGACTGAATTAATTCCTTGTTTTGCTTTGCTTGTGTGAGCAGGTAAACTGTCTTTATTTCAATCCAGGAATTTTTGTCACTTCTGGTCTTCTGATCCTCTCCCCCATCACACTGAAGGGGGCTGAGTGAGTGGCTATGTGGCACTTTGTTGCAGCCTGGGGTTAAACCATATTAACAAGTAGTCTTGCTAGCTTGCCGTTTTGTTTAAAAATACCTTTAGAGTTTTTTCCCCTACTTTTATGATTTATTTAATTTGATCCATTCTAGTCTCTGCACTTGAATTTCCTGCATGATTAATTCTATAATATTAAAACTGTGATGAAATGCAAACTTTACAAAATTGACGGATAATTATGTTTCTTATGTTAGTCAGCGAAATGAATGATGAAAAAAACACTATGGCCTGATCAAAACCATTAAATAATTTAAAATGAGGACTTCAGAATCAGGTTAGAAGAATTATATTGAAAATAATGGTTATCTTGCTTTATAAGCTTTCTGATGTGTCCTATCTTTTGCAGGGCTTTTTTCTTGAGAATGTTAAGCACATATTTGTAGTTAATTTGCTGATACTATGTGCATGAGCTATTACTTTTCTTAACTTCAAATTGTACAGTTCATTCTTTTCATTCCTAAAAGGATAAAGGCTGGGATTTTCCAAAGGAGCTTAGAAAATTTAGGTCTAAATTTTAAAAGGTGCCTGAAGATTCAGATAGATGCTAAAGGGGATTTTTCAGAAGCATTCAGCTTTGTATTAGAAGAATTATAAATGGGTATTGAAATTCTTGAAAATCATACTGGGTTTGTATCAGTAGCCTTTAATTCCTACAGGTATTAGAATTGCCTTCTTTGGCTATGTCTATTTTAGTAAGTAGTGCAACACAGAACTACAGAGCAGATTTGTAGAGCAAAATGCTGAGAAGCTGACATTCACATTTTTAGTTTTGGGGTGTTTGTCTGCAGAAGAGCACAAGTCCAGTCCCATACACTAAATTCAAATTAGCAGATGGAGCACGTTAAATATGCCAGAGAATCCCAGAAGAATGGTTTAGAAGGAATGACTGGAAGTCCTGTAGTCCAAAGTGCAGCCCAGTGAATCTGCTGAGTGCTGCACTCCTCTCCCAGTGCTGTAGAAGTCCAGCCTGGACCTCCCAAGCTGCAGCTTCTGTTATTTTTGGCTGCATCTTGTGTTATTGTTCTTGTGCATGTATAGCATCTCTACCAAGGTAACTTTGGCTCTGTGTTTTGTTTCCTGTCCAAGCTGTGTGCACTAGTATAGAAGCACATGAAGCAGGATTGTGCATTTGCAGCCCTTTCCTAGGCAGACTTTTCCCATATATACTGCTTTACACACTGATTTCTAGCTCACTGCTTTCTGGATGTGAGCCCCTAGTTCAAAGCTGTCCTCGACAGATCACCATGTCTGTCTCCTGGTCCACTTTGAAGAAAGAAAACAAAGCCTTGCTGGTGACTCAGGCATGCATCCAGTTGTTCTTCTGCCCTCTACCCCTATATCTTCTATATAGCAAAAATAAAGATATTGTATAATTCATGACTGTCCATACAGGGATATTATAGCAGTTACATACTGCTGTAGGTACCTTAAATTTCAGTTTTGTCCTGCAAAGTATAGCAAGTCAATTAGAATTGCCTTAAGCTTCTACTTTATTATTATGGTTATCAGATACTGGGTGCACAATCTGGTTATGGTGAAGTAAGATTTAATTTTCCAGGCTGTCAGCTTACTGCTTGGGTACATTACCTTATACTACTGTGAAGTAAAATTTGTCCTTTCCATGGATTAGTTGCCTTTTTCAAGTTCCTCTCTGGGTTTGGCCCACAAAATCTTGTTTGAATGTTCATTGCCGCAAGGAAATATAGCAGGGTTGGAAAAAGTGCTTTGCTCTTGCGGAAGCTCTGCTGTTTTTTCCCCCATCAAGCTTTACTTTTGTTTTTATATGGTTTTGTCCTTAATTAGGCTCTTAATTACTTTCTCTGAAACCACAGTAAGTCTCATTCCTTTGTAATTCCCCTGATCTCCTGTGACTTCTTATTTTAAATATAGACGGTGTTTCATGTGAACAGATTGTTATCCTCAAAAATAATTGCTGTTGTAAAGTCTGTATTTTGCATCCTTTTCTATATCAACACTGCTTCAAACTTTATTTCATTCAAATTTTTGAAGCCAGTTAAGTCCTGTAGCCTGGAAAATGTCAAATATATTGACTGGTTTTCTGGTTTTGTGCTATATTCTCTGTAGTTCTGTACTCATTGATAAAAAGAAAAAAATATTATACTTTTTCCATTAGCACTGTTCCATTTATGGTCACCACTGGAATAAAGAAAACAATAATTTCTCCCACAAAGAAAGTGGGAAGAAATAGGCAAGTGGGTCAGCAGCATCAGCCAACCTGGGGAAGGCAGAATCTCCGGTATGCCTTTTCACAGGATGGAAGGGTGTACAAGGCTGTGTGCAGGAGAGGGTCTGATGCTTTAAGGGTGTCTGGTCAAGGAACCTTTCCAATGCCAGGGGATAACTGGAAAAGGAGGAAGCCATAAACAAGAACATAGAAGGAGACAAAGCTGACGAACTAACCATGAGGGAGGCAGTGATGGGAGCCAAAGCTGATCAATCACACTAATTGATGGGGACCTCTGAAAGTGTCAGAGTGTTTATTCCAGGGAGGTAATGTAGGCATCTGATCAGGGACCTTCTCTGTTGGGAATCCAAGGGAAAAAGGAGGAAGCCAGAAACCAAATCAAGACACAGACCTGATAAAGGAAACATGGAGACAGTGACAACACTCACACTAATTGTGGGTTATCAAAGAATCACAGATGCCACTTCCAGGAAGATCAACCTGGACTTTGTAGCAGATAAAATTGTTAACCAGAGGAACTCTGTATCAGGAGGTTGCCAAGGATGAATATATAAGTACAAACCCATGGGGAACGTGCAGGGGAAGGAGATTGGTCACTTGTAAAATAGTGCAGGTCAGTACACTGCCTGACCAGGCCCTGTGCCTGATCTCTGTAGTATGTCCTATCTTCTTATGTCTTATTAAATCTTTTCTTAGCTCCCTCTGTGTCTGTGTGTGTTACAAGGACTAAGTGCCAGTCACTGGTGAGACCTGTATGTGTGTCAGTGGGTTCTGTGCTGGCTGCTGGAGTCAGGCCAGGGGTGAGGGTGCCTGTGCTGGCAGCCACTGGAGCAGTGAGGCCTCTGTGCCATCTGCTGGAGCGAATGTGGGCCTTTAGCTTCCAGCCACTTGGACAGGAACACTGTGTGCTCCCAGCTACTGGTGTGAGAGAGGAAAGGGAGGGGCTCAGCGGTGGCAGCTGAGGTGCCTGGGATCACATCCAGGATCACATCCAGAATCATATCCAGGATCACATCCAGGATCCCATACAGGATCACATACAGGCTGGGATCACAGCCTGTGTGCCAGGTGCCAGCTGCTGCTCCATCTCCTCCAACCAGGTGTGTGTGAGGGGTGGGTATTTTGTTAGCAAACATCAACGTGGTCCAGACAGTGAGGAGGGGGCCTTGACTCTGTGCTGGTACATCCAGGGAGGCTTGAAAATGTGAAGTGCACGAGGGATGAGTGTGTGAGCCTGTGTGCTTGCTAGAGAGCATCAAGCTGGAGTAGCTGGTGAGTAGGGCACCTGGCACTGTGTGGGTACCCCAGGGAAGGGAGGATATGGGTATGCTTGTGGATCTAGAGATTGCCATGTGCCTGCCTCCTGTCTCTACCAGCTGAAGACAAGGAGGGCACTTGGCTGGCTTGTGTTTTATGACTTCTGTGTGTGCAGGACCTCATCTGTGGCAGGCAGCTTGTGTGACCAGCTGTGCCAGTGTCCTCTATGTGTGTGTGTGTGTGTGTCCTTGGGACACGTGCAGCTTTGCCCCTGGAAGCTGCAGTCAGGAAAGCAGCACCCATGTCCCTCAGGGGTCCCCAGGCACTGGGCTGGGCTCCAGCAGTTGGACAAGACGGATCTGGGCTGGAGCTGTGGTGGCAGCAAATCTAACATCACTTAGTAGAATCATATTTTCAGATACTGCATCATCCCTTATAAAGCCCTTTTAAAGCATTGTGGGCCAATTAGAGATAGTAGCATGACCTTCCATGGGAATACACATTCAGAGCTTCTGCCTCTCCTTTTATTAAATTGTGACATACCTGTTGGTCTGCACTGGACAAGAGAGAGTGAACTACAATTACAATTGATCAGAATATACATACTAACAGCCTGTGTCTCTTTGCCTGCTCCTTTACTCGCTCTCAAGTGCCTGAGCCCCTGCTGTGCTCTGTGCTTCCAAGTGGGAACACAGGGTAGAGGCCTTGGCAGGCTCAGAGTGCAGCACTGGGCTGGTGCAACGTGATAAAAAATGTGGGGAAAAAGATACAGGAACATGGGCTGGGTGGGTGAGAAGGGAGGAATATATTACTTTATGATGTAGAGTGTGGGACTGGAGGGTGTAAAGGATAATGCATCTAAGTGGCAGTTTCAGTGAGAGGAGCAGGGATCTGGGGGCAGCCAGCTGAATATGGAAGCTTCTTTCAGGATCAAAGGCTGGCTACTGCCTAAAATAGCTCCAAATAAAAGCTGTGTCAAAAGCTATGTTATGTGTGTTTTTAAGACATTTATTAGGTGCTTTTCAAATCTTACCCTTATGAACAAACAGTTTTCAGCACATAGCTGCAAGTGTTCAATGTACATGTTTTGCAGGTAGAATGTAAAAATGTGAGGTTTGGAAATTCAAAAGTAAAGTACATGCTCCTGTCTCTCACCTTGATGGCTG
Organism: Melozone crissalis; assembly: GCF_028551555.1. Classification (NCBI taxonomy): domain Eukaryota; kingdom Metazoa; phylum Chordata; class Aves; order Passeriformes; family Passerellidae; genus Melozone; species Melozone crissalis. Next base: position 4,784,715 of record NW_026535784.1, on the reverse strand, counting down.
GAAACTGATCTGTTACTGGGACTATGAAAAAATGCAAGATCATGTAAGTGTGTAGGTAGGTTCTCTGCCTGTGTAAGTTATTCACTGATTTCAATGATGTTTTGGCAGCTGATGACTGGTTGATGATCCAGAGATGTTTCTTTTTATGTGTTGGCATGAACTAATGGACCATGGCTGTCGTCTGAGTGAAGGTAGGCTTGCAGTTCTGTGGTTTACATAGTCTGATTTTTGCTCTGCATTTCCCTTTCAAGTGATCACTTATATAACATGTGAACTTGTTATAGTTGGTTTCTGTAAGAAGAAAAAAAGCAAATATGTTTGAAGAGGCTACAGATCATTCTAGCTATTAATATGATACAAAATTAATAATTTTTAACAATATCTTCAGTGATGCATTGGAAATTACTATGTAATGCCATCTGGTTCAGGAAACTTTAGAAAAATAATAACCTGAATGAAGATGAGGATTGAAGAAAGTGCCAGTAGCTCTCCTGTTTTATTTCAGTTTCCTGTAATTTTATACAATAACATGTCTGATATTTTTATAAATATCTGTAGTGAAAAAAAAAATCCCATATATTCCTGGTAACTGAACTAAGGCTAGAAATTTTTTCTAAATCCCATTTCAGAGCACAACATTGATTTTATTTTGGATATAGTTTTAAGATTGCTTTTGTAAATTATTTGTCCATAAAGGAGAAGTATAGAGCAATATGTCTTCTCCTATTTATGGATTCTACAGATGTGACACTGCACATGGACCTTATTCAAATATTTCTATTGTTGCAGGAAAAAGTAATCCAAACCACTAGATATACATAAGAAATTGCCTTGGCAGGCAGAGCTGATTTTTTAGTGTTTATTGTTTTTTTTATCCGATGAGCACTTTGTTCCAGGTTTTAAATCCCCTAGATGGCACTACAGAATGCAGTATTTAAATGTTTCATACAATGCTATTAAATAGATGATGTTAAATAATTTTTCTCTTGAAAAATAAACATCTGTGAGTTGCTTAACAAAATGAAATAAAAGGCAAAGCTTTTGTTTAATACATTCGTGGTATTTTGGCATGTCCTGATGTGCAAAAAGTGGAACAGTATGCTAGACATGTGCCAGATCCCATATCACCCTTTCTGCTCATGTGGTCCAGATGGTGGCTGTCAGTTTCAAATCCAGACTTGGGCCTCCAGGTCTGAATTGGAAAATAAGTGTGTTCAATCTAAAGGGATTAAAGATCAGGAAAGAAAACAAGAGTTGTTGTTTTGTGTTAGAAACATACTTGGCAATTGAACGTCATAAAATTGTCTATTGCAGAGTTGATGTTTTACAACATGTAAGAGATTTTAATATTTTAATTGGTATTTAAATTTCATGCTTTAGTTGCAGGTATCGTACATGCTGGACCTCGTGGGAATCCTGATAGTTTGTATTACCCCAGAGCATTTCTTTTGCAGTTGGTGTGTCATTGTCTGCAGATCACTGCAGTAAATACTTTACTGTACTGCTGAAAAGAGAGAAAAACATTGCCATCTGCAACTACAGCTTGCAAATTACAGCTTGCAATCGTCTGCTATTAAATAAAGACACTTTAACAATATTTTGGGTTTTAAATTAGCAATTTACATCACAAGATGCTGAAAATACTAGTCTTTTAATACAGCAATTTTTGTTTCTTTTTAACCAGGCCTCAACATGTATTGAATAAAATAAAAAAAAGGAAAGTAATACAAACCAGTGTTTACTTAAACAATAGCCACTGACAGCAAGACACACACAGATGGAAACCCAGTCGCTGGTATCTCAGTGGGAGGTTTCATTTGAGGACCTTGATGGGGATGTGATTGGACTGGAACACTCCAATTTACATCATGGAGAATCTATCCTGATGCCTTTTTCATGATGCTGCTGTGCCAGACTAGGTCTCCTGTGAGAAACTGGTCACATGCAGGGAGAAGAAAGGAAAGACTTTAGTCTGAATTAGAGGAAAGAGCAGAGTTTCAAGTACTGCAAATACAGGCTATCTTGTAATAGCCTGCTATTTTATGGACACAGCGATGGCAGAACCATGCCTTTGCATTTTTATTTTTTTTTTAAGAATGGTAAAGAGGAGAGCAGAGGAGCTATAGGGCATATTTGATGTGTGGTGCATATTGCCCTATAGGTTAAAGAAGGAACAGAATTGCATAATGTCCTGCCAGGAAATGGCCCAAAATGTCCTTTTTTAATGTCACTTCATTTACAATGATAGAATGAAAGACTGGAGAGAAGTTGTCCATTATAATGAGTGCAGAGCTCATTCTTTCATCCAGGGAATCTTAGTGTCAGCAAAATGTATGGAGAGATTCCTGACAGAAAAAGCCCTAGATGTAATGGAAAATGCCAGCAAAGAATTCTATGAGGTAAGCAGAGTTTTCTGTTAAATTCTACCAGATGGTCCACAAAGGCCTATAAAAGTGCTTTCCAGTTATAAATCTTACAGAATTTTCCCTCCCAGGGCTAATCTTGTAATTGCTAATCAGCGAAAGCTACAAGTGCTTGCTTTATCTTTGAGTACACACATAGATGTTTTACTTCTACTCTGCCTGGGCTTTTGGGGAAAGCAAATTCTTTATTATTGATGAGAAGGTAAATCTGCTGGGGCAGGTGGGGAATAGCATAAGATTCCTTGGGAAGTACAGCCAGAGCCTGCTTGAGCATTTAGAAACACAATGAGTGTTGTAGGGGATCCTTTTCTTCCACATACTTTTGTGATGCTCCTAAACTGCATATTCATTTTCTTAGCCAGCTGTCACAATAGAAATCTGTACAGTCTGTTGGCCAGGAACTAAGAATCCTTGTTTCTCCTCCATAATGATCCCTGCCTTTTTTCCTGATGTTGAGCAAGTTCCTTAGGCTACTTTGGAACTGAGCTGTGGGTGTGTACTGTGGCATGGGCAACATCCTGATCTCCTGGTTCCCCTGACTTGCAGGCAGTGGGCAGTGGCAGAGGTACCCAGGGTAGCCAAATATGGGAGAGTGAGAATAGAGGGTTTGTGGTGCATATCCACATCTCCCAGCTGGGTAAATGTGCCTCCTCTATTTAGTCTTTTTTGTTTTGTATTCTCCATATCTCCTAACTATCTCATCCTATTTGTCTGAGGATCCTGGAATCCATTTTAAGACTGTTCTAGCCAGCACCATATAATTTGAGTCCCCTGTAATACTCTCTACATGAAGTCAGCAGCAGGAGTTATATCTCTAGTAGAAAGCCACTTAGTAGCTGCCACTTACAGACTTACTGTAGTCCCTGATACCTGTCACTTATTCTGCAAACTCTTAGGATCAGGTTTATATCTCACCATTTGCCAATATAAACCTTAGCATAATCTCAACTGGCCTATGTAGATTACTTTTCAAAATGCATCTTTTGTTATTGGAAATGTAAATTATTATCATCATTTAGGTCATTTTTTCTTAATCCTTTTTATTTTTTCTCTGATAAAAAGAACTGTTTCACAACAGTAGAGTATACAAATTTTCACAGTAAGAGAAGAAAAGGAAAAAATTCTTTTAATAAAAATTTAATCTTACTGAAATGTAGGCAGTTATACTCAAAGCACATTCTAGCCTCAGAACATTGTTATTTGTCAAAAGTTTGTGAAGTGCAATTCCTTCATTGCATATCATTCTCTTGGTGCCTGCTGAGTAGCTAAGAAATTTCAGTCATGATTCCAGCAAAACATGGCAAAACCTGCTTAGATTCTTTCAGTGATTTGCCAGCAAAAAGTGCTAGTGCAATTACTAACTTGCCTTTTTTAGACTGTTTAGTCTGATTAGTCATCTCTCTGATACTCATTATCATTCCACATTATAATTTCACGTAAGAACTGATGCCATACACACTGTTTAAATGTCAGATTGGTCTGCATTCAGTCTTGTGAGTTCTGTTCAGATGATTTTTGTATCTAACTCAACTGCTGTTTCAGCTCTGGTTTTCTGCTTCAGAAACTCAATCCAGAGGACACTGTTCTTGGCTTTTTATTAGGGGTTATTTATAGTTCCTTTTGGTAGCAAGGATTGGTGGATAGCGGATGGATTTCCATTTCTCTGCTGGTTATGGACTTCTATTTAATTTTAAAAGGTTTAAAAGGCTTTTTTTTTTTTTTTTTTTTTTTAATGATTGACCATACATCCTGTCACTAAAGTGTAACTGAACTCACTTTAATTTCTTATAACAAAATTGAGATATGCCATTAATCTACTACTACTACTATTTTTGTTTAGGAACAAAAATATAGGTGCTTATACCTTTGTTAATGAATGTTCAGTCTTTTCTGAACCACTGTTTCTGTATGAGAGCTATGCATATGTTTCTTAAACTGTAGAATAGCTATAATTTTTGGATATGCTTGTTAGAAGGCTGTGTTTAATACTGAAGACTTCATATAGTTCTCAGCTTGAATTAAATATATCCTTTTCTTTTTCAAGAAGAAAAGGCCATTTTTCCTGTTTTATTAGTAATATAATAATTATCTGTGGACTGTTGAAAAAATGGGAATAAAATGTGAATGTTTACATTTGAACACATATAATTCTTATTACACAGCTTTTGACATGAATCCCTTGAGCTGGATGAAGGCCGGTTTATTTCCTAACCTATCATAGAACAGCTGGAGGCCATGTGTAACTGCAGACTTGCCAAATCCAACAATTCTGGCTCATGGGAATTTGGATCAGAGAGACTGTGGCAGTCCAAGACTGCTTCATAGAGAAGCATAATTTAGACATGGTCCCTGTTATCCTATCAAAGACAGTCTGCAGCTAGTCTGAAAAAAAATAAGGAGAATTTTCAAGAGATTAAGAAGTTCAATAAAAAGATAGGCATGCTGTATTGTGGAAAAGGACAGGTTTTTATCTTGAGTTTTGTGATGGAGCAAAGATTTTTCTGATGCTAAACTTAAAACTAGTGGGCATAAAACTGGATGTTCTCATCCCTGGTGACTCAGAAGCAGAGCGAGACATGATTGTTCTTAAAAAATTCTCAAGTTGTTTATTAGTTTGAATGTGTCTGGACAGGCACATAAGATGAAGTGTGTACAGTCTGTTCCATGCAAACTTTCGGAATGTGACCTTTATAAGTGTATACTAGAATTTCGAAAATAGTAGTAAAGGTAATTTTTTGAATAGTTTTTGAAAGACATTGCTTTGGGAATTGAGATTCTTGGCAAACTTCAGTGCGTTGATACCACTGTCATAGACACTTCAGAAATAATGATAATACATCTAGATTACACAGATACTGGCCCAAAGGGCTGGGTGTTATTGCCAAATTCTAAAGTGAGAAAAGGGCTGTACAGATTCCCCATACAGCTTGTGTTTAATTTTACAGGAGACATTGTTTTAATTTTTCTAATGATCCCCAATATAGAAATTATGTTCTAATCAGTGCAAGAGTCCAAGAAATTTTGTGTACATGCCAGAAGAAGAATCTTCTAAATATGACATACTTTCACTTGTTGTATAGTAGTATAATTACCTACTGGAATAGTAGGTAGTATATATACCTAGTGGAGCTTGACTAGAAGATATTTTAGAAAGGTATATGCTACATTTTTACTCTAAGACACAGGCAGCAGTTCCAACAACCTGCCTTCGCTTGAAGGAAATCTTCTTATGGAAATTTCTGTTTTTACCTGTCTTCTTCATTAGAGTCGGGCAGTCAGCTGCCTGGATAGTTTCACAGGCCTGCAGCAGACACCCAGGCTTCTATTTTTCCATGATGCTACATCCTGAGAGCTAAAATTCTTCCAAGGGCAGGAACATTTGTGCATTTGGAGCACTCTCCGGGGGCATGGTGGCCACAGCTGCAAGGTTGGCAACAATGGCTGCAGCTCCAGAGGCTCCAACTGCTCCTTAGAGCAGCTGCCCAGAGTGCCAGGAGCTTGTTTTCTAGCCCCTTTGAAACAGTGCTGCTCTCTTCCTGATACACTGGCTTGTGTGATGGAGTAGATGATTACTTGGGGAGTGGGTCCAGGTCCATGGATCACTTCCCTCTTGGAACACAAACCCTGTAATTCCCATTTTTTGCTGCGAACTACTTGGTGCTAAGGAACCTTTCCTGCTGAACCCAGGCTACTGTGTGAAAATAAATTGGTTTCTCTGTTAAAGGAAACACTGGGAGAGAAGAGCTTGAATCTGATGCCTAGAACTGAGAAAATCCATCTGGGATGAGGTAGACTTGAGATACTGTCCCTGACTGCAGATATGTTTATCCCTTTTAAACTAAATGAAGAACAGAAGCAGTATTACTGTCATCATCACAGTTTGTTTGTTTCTATCTCTCCCTTCCATGTACTTTCAAAATGACCTCAGAAGGGGAAATGCAGTCCTGAGCTGTCAGCCCTGCCCTGTGGAGGAAGTGTTTTGCCCCATATCTGTGAGGCCATCTGAAGCTTCCTTCTGCCATGAGATCTTCCTGTTGCTGTGTGCCCGCCTCTGAGTTACCCATCTCAGCCTTTGTGGCCCCAGAGTCAGCAGTCACCCCTAGTGTCTGCTACTGAGTTTCTCCATGCAACTGCTGTGCAGAGTCACTTTTTCTACTGCTCTGGTTTGAGCACCCTTAATGCAATGTGGCATAGACAAGACCATATGCAACATCCTTAGTGACTTCAGTACTGCTTCTCCCTTACCAGTATCCTGGAGATAACCTTTGTTAGCCCAGGAAAAGAGGAAAAATGTACATGCCCCTTAAGTACAGCTATTATGTTGGTATGCAGATCACATTTAAGTGCTGTGGGTTGTTAGGCAAAGATCTCCAACTACTTCAGATACCGAAAGCAACAAAATTGCGATAACATAATATTCAACACCGGATTTTTACACTGGTAGCAAAGCTCTTTCAGAGTTGACTCAAAGTGCTTCTTCAGAGTATCACAGAGTGCCATATAGATCAAATTTTGATGGGAAGTTTAAAGAAAAAAATATCCACTCCTGCACATTTCATATTTGGCAATTAGCTCTTCTTTGCTATTACCTGAACTGCTGCTAAGGCAGATGGCACTGTCTAGTCCCTGTCATCAACTGATGAACTTCAGCTGTCTCTAAAAGGTGCTATTTAAAGAGAGCTTCTGCAGGAAAAGAAAATATGACCCTGTTGTGCAAGTGATAAAAATCAGTGTATTGGCTAATTGTCAGACAGACTAGTGATCATACAGTGATGATGGGCACCTGTGCATTACTGGAAGTTAGTTACTGAATATAACCACTTCTCTTCTCTTCCTAGAGGGAGCAAAATAAATATGCTGGTATGTATTTTTGCTCAGAATGCAAATGGCCTCATCTACTATCAGGCCTTAACTTAATGGGAGTTTTCCCTTGTTACAGAATTAGTTCCATGCTGATTTTGTGAATGGACTTTTCTTTTTTCCAAAAGATGTTTTATTTAATTTTTCTTTTGTCTTTGGGACTGACAGGGTCCCAAGGCAGAACGTAAGGTCATGAATTACCTCCTCCTCTCATTTGGGTGCTAGAATTGGTAACTCTAATGCAGTGGAAAAAGACTTCTTGAAGATGATCCATTTGGCTTTTCTGTCAGAAATAGAATGAGAGGTGATTTACAAACTGCAGAATATGTGTGGAACCTTGAGACTACCAATCTCCAGATTATTACTTGATTTTTTTGCTTCTGTGAACAGTCCTAATCTTATACATAGAATTTTACTTCCTAACAGTGTCGTATTATCCAAAGATCATCTTACAGTTTCCAGACAGTTCTACTGCCTAAACGTCAGTATGCTGAATAAGAGAGAAATACTCCAAGACTGTCACTCTCAATGCTCAATAAGAGACAAGATCCCTGAGAACACTTTGCATCATGCAAAGAAATAATTTTTAAGACTATGTAATTAAAGTCTGGATTCTTGCACACCACAGACTGACTTCTTTAGAGTCAGAAATAATTTGCAGATGTTTCTCATCTACATTGTGTCTGCAGTGGTTGTTACAGCCAGACATCTCAGTCTGAATGTACTAGGCTTTACAAGAAAAATAGTGAATAAAGACAATTTATTTCTGAAGGACTTTTACTCCTGAGCTAGAAAAAACTTCCTAAGAGACAAGAAAATATTGAGTGTGTTCACAGTAAGCAGTTAATGTAGCAGAAGTTTTTTCCTCCTGCTGCTTAAGGACTGCAAGAGTGGAGTCAAAGCCCTTCTGTATATACTTTAAAAAAATCTCAAAAACTATTATTTTGTTTGAAAATGTATTAATCTACATCTGTCTTAAAAAATACAAGAGGGATGCAGCTTTGACCAACATGTTTAGCTGCTAAACATTAATTTAGTACCATTTATTAAAGCACTATGGTTTATTATTATATTTAGTATTTTTGCCTTGAACAGCACAGCTCAGCCATTGTTATGAAATTGGTATGAAGCACAAGTATATGATGTGGGACTGGATAGACTTTTTACCTAAAAATGTTTTATCACCTCTCTATCATTTTATACTTCCACAGTGGCTTAGCTTTATGTGGGATGAGACCTAGTTGCCCTGAAGAGGTCTTGAATGCAATGTGCTCTGCATCCTGCTTGGCTGCCATCCACAAACCTGAAATGCAGACTTGAGTGCAAGCAGTGTGCCTAGCAGCATACAGACTTACCTGGCACACTTCCATGATTTGGAAGGCATGAACAGGCTGTGCTTACAATTTTGCTTTGCATTTATTCTGAGTGTCTGGTTTTGAAGATAATTCTTAGGCAATTCCTGCCCCAAAGAGCTGTTTAGATCAGAGGCAGCAGATGATTTCAGTTATTCAGGAGAGTAAAACTTTAAATTATTAAAAACTTAAGCAGTAAAACTGGACACAAAGGGAAAATTCCATTCTTATTTCATCTGAAGGCTGTGAAGAAAGATAGTTTTAATATTAAGAGACAAATTTCCTTTCTAGAAGAATAGATGACTTCAGGTGTGGAAACTTAGCTCAAGTAGTGGCAGATGAATTATCCTGGGGCTGCTGTGGGGCATAGTTGCTTCTCAGGCAGGCAGACTCATTGTCTGGATTGTATTGGGAAATAAACATATTTGAGAAGAGATTTCTAGAGCTGTGTCCACTAGATTTCAAAATTCTCAAGGAAAGTTCACCCAAATCAATACTATCTATTTAGGTTCTAATTTTCCTTTCAAGAATTCTTTAGGATTGATGTTGCAAGAAATAAAATTGATTGCTTCATGAATCCTTCTTGCCTGGCCTTCAGACCATGACCCAAATTTCCAAACTGGAATATCTCGTTTTCCATTGGCAGAGACAGAAGAACCTTGTTTCTGGGCCTTCAGGCAGTTTCTGTCAGAAAAAAGCCTTTTCTTTTGGGTTATTAGGATTCTAGAATTAACCCCAACAATTTAACCAGAATGTGGAAAATCATGAGCTGTTGACTTTCTTCTTCTCCTATGCCAAATATTTTGGATAAGTAATTTTATCTTGACAAAGACACAGATGCTCTGCATGGACATCTTGCCTTTGATTTTTAGTGGTATTCTTGATAAAAGATTTATTTTCCAGTGCCTTATTTCTTCAGTGGTAAAAATTATAGTTACTTACAGGGATATTGTAAAAGTCAATGGTATTAATTGTTTGAACAACCTCTCAGGCACATGATGTGACTCTTTGTGTGTCCTACACAGGGCCAGGATTTGGACCTGGTGACCCTGATGGGGCTCTTCCAACTCAGTGTGCTCTCTGATTCTATGATTATAAGGCAGTGCTGAGAAGGACTGCACAGTTAGTTGCAAAATAAATTATAACTTTGGTTAGAATTGCTATTTACCACAGTCCATTCAATAGAACAGAAAAGATATGTTCAGGTTTTTTTTGCAGGAAGGTGCTAAGCTTAGAGAAGTGTTTGCTATAGCATCTTTTCAAAGCTAATGAGAAATACCTATGTAAGGGGATTTTAATAAGCATTCTCTTGCCGAGTTCTACATTTCTGATTAATTTAAAATAAGTCATCTAGTTTTAATGTATCAAAAGACAGCTACATTCCAGCTTTGCTGCTGGATTTTTGCATGGAGTCATGATTTTCATTTATGTACATGTATTTAAATCTCAAGGTCATAATACTTTTATTTATGAGTCCATTTACATAATGTGCACTGTTCTTTTCTACATCACAAAAGTTTGTGGTTTGATTGCATCAAATCTGAAAACTGTAACTGACTAGAGAAATGGCTACAATTCTGTAAGTAAAAGCCCTAATTAAAAGTTATATTAACTAGCTTAAATAAGATCAATATTACAGTCCGTAGTGATATATAAACATTTTTTGTCTTTCTAATGTCAAGCTTTGATAGAATGTAAAATCATGATTCTTTCCAAACAGCTGATAAGGCATAATCTACTTTTTATAAGAAGCAAATCTGTGTAGTCATAAGTACCTAAGAGCCAGAAAAGTGTGGATAAGTTAGCAGACTTTGAAAGTTTTATACAACATATCATGTGCTATTTGATTATAATTAGAGAGACTGCTTTAACTTTACTTTTATAAGTACATTGTTTTGTTGATGGAATGTAAAGCATGTAAAGGACTTTTAACCTTTCAAAATAGGCTGCTTCACAAACAAAATAATCTTCTGGATAAAACCACCATTTAAGCTCCTGCTATGTGGCTATTTCACTCCCTTGGAGAAGATAGCAGGGTAGGTTGAATTATCTGGTAGACAATTGTCTGACTGACAGCTACTGTTGGTACTCAGTGATGAATTCTGGAAGGCTGATGGACATTTAACAGTGAGCAAGAACATTTCTCAAGATATAAATTAAAAAAAAATTATACAATTTAAAAAATCCCCTACCAGCACTATGAAGAAAACATTGCTTAATTCTATATTCCTTGAGCTAACTGCCTGCTCTGGAATCATCCTGTTTCCTTGATAATAGCTAATCATACAGTAGCAACTAAATTGCATGTGTCCCTTTACTTAACTTTGTAGAACACATAGGCAATTATGGAAACTAAGATAGGTTATATTGGCCATCAGTCATTCTAGCTTTATATTTTATTCACCCTGTGGTGCCTTATAATTGTTTCTTAAATGACCTTATTATGTTTGTGCAACATGGAAAATAGCTTACTTCACCTGCTTAAAAATTATTCAGATTCCATGTGTTTCTATTAAGTCATTTTTATATGCAGGGAGCTTAAATAACTTATTATAAACTGTACATCTGTGGGTTGCCTACACTAATTGGTAAGCCAAATTACCTAACCAATTGTTTTTTCTGGCAGTGATGCCATAGCATTTATTTATACCTGTGCCCTGACTTTGCCTCTGGTGGGCCTGCCCACACTGTAGTGCCTCAGGCATTTTGATGTGTGTTGGAGCCTTTGGAAAAAGAAAGCACTGCAGACCATGTGCACATGGCTTCAGTTTCTGTCTGGGTATTCCTCAGCACAGACCTTCCATTTTGCTCTTGCTTTCCCAGGATAAAAGCTTATTTCATGTCCACATCTGACAGGGTGAGCTGGATTCTGCTTAGTTAAAAAAATCCTATGGTGGCAATGGGACTTTTTTGACTGTAAAGTATATAACTTGTGTGTCAATGGTCTTTAGCCGAGTAGATGGCATCCAGTAACATCAATATAATTGGGCTTTAGATATTTTTCTGGTGTTGCTCCAGTAGCTGAGAAAGATTGCTTTTATGAAATGGCAGTGAATTCCATGTCAAGAGCTGAGAATCTGAAGTCACCTGAGCAGAGTTCTTTATCTCCTAAGTGTCCTCCCCAGCCTCTCTGACAAAACCAGTGTAGTAGGTGAAGCCGTTCTTTTGTGGGAATGATAAGCTGAAAACCTCTGATCACATAACTCAAGGTAATTAATGAATGTACAACTAAGTACAGTATCTTCAGGTCATATCTACCAGGAGTAAGGAATGCTCATCAGTTTTCTGAGTCAATTGATAGATGTGGGATGGATTTTTTTTTTTTTTTGGTGAGGAAGGATTTATTCCCAGAGGATAATTCCATGTCTCTTTTGCGACTGAGAGCTCGTTAATTTTCAAGCTAATCTCAACCTCTAGTAACAGAGAATAGATTGCTTCTGGGATGCCTGATCAGGAAAGCAACCTTTTCCTTCTCTCTCTTCCAAGGAATGGAAAGTTGTATCAGCAAGGAGAAAATAATCTTTCTTGTTACTGTACCAGTTTTGTCTCTCGGAACATTAGCCCTAATTTGGCTTGGTGTGTATTACAGCTGCAGCCACTGGTAGTCTGTCACTGAAACAACAGATCTTGAAACATGCTTGTGGATTGCAGCATGGAATCTTTGTTGAAGCTGTCCTGCTATGCAGAAGGGGATGCAGGGTTCAAGGTGCCAAACACTGTCAGTTCTCAGATGTAAGGCAAAAAACATGGATTTGGTGTCTACATTTTTTTGTATGTTTTCTCAGTGTCTTTACAATGCAGAATACATAGGAAGATGTGGAAGGAGGAACCAGAACCCAGGAAGAGTTTGCAACAAGTCCCATTCAGGGTTTGTATTCTTAAAAATTAAGACTTATTTGAGATTTCACAGAAAAGACAGGAGGTTCTAGTGTAAATTTTACACCCAGTGAACTCTACTTTTGGATAGATATACCAGATATATGTAACCACATAGGTGTTTATGACTACAGACAAAAGAGGGTTTTAAGGATTTTACATGCAACTTTCTTTTTTCCTCAATTCAGTGTTTAAGATTTTTTTTAACATAGTGGATTTCTGAATGGGCTGTTCTCCCAAGTATGACAACAGCTCTCTGGTAACAGAGAGCAACAGACAACTCTCCCAGGCATTTCTGGGAAAAGGCTGTGAGAAGATCAGAGAAAAGAATGATAAACAATTCTTATCTTAACCTGCTGCACCTATTGTTGTGAACATGTGGAATGTGTTATGGAGATTTGTTTACCAAATGAGCCAATGGTGATGGTGTTTGGACTGGAGGACCAGGTGTATCATAACTGTCTATAAAAGCAATAGGTTTCTTAATAATGATAATAATAAAGAAATTGATCAGCCTTCTGTGAATCATGGAGTCAATGCTATTTATTACCTGGCTAGGGGCCATCAGTGCAGTGACACTCCCAAGCATTTTACTGCCTAAGACATTATGGTAACTGGGCTGGGACTCCAAATTTCCCCTGCAGGACTGATTATCTGAAAATCAAATACAGGGATGCTTGGTCCTTCCAGGACAATGTTCTTTTCTAAACAAGTTTTCTTTTCTTTTGACATTGAATTGCTATACTGTTATTAGGAATTACAGATATAAAGGTACAATAATATAGAATTATTTATAATATTTTTATAATAAGATATCAAATAATATATCACGGATTTAACACTATCACTAGAAATATGGCAGATCTCTTACTGTTGATGATAGGGGTCAGTAAAATAATGTATAATATTTTAAATGTTGCAATGTTTTATTTCAGATCATAAAATGTACTTTGAGCTCAACAAGAACACAGAAAGCAGAGGCTTTTTCCATAAGAAAGAAAACTTCAAAAAAAGAGATGAAAAACCAGAAACTTACTTTCAAAAAGGCATAATATATTTTCTGAACAATATGAAGTACCTTATCTTAATTGAATAGGTTTATCCTGCAACCATTTATGGAATAGCAGAGTATAGAATGAAGTAAAAACCTCACACATAATCAGTTTTCTTGGTCTAATTTGCTATGCTTAGCAAATTAGATTCTGCAAGAATCAGTGAACCTTTGCCCTTTGCAGAAAATTTATTATTTTCATTTTGAGATGAAAATACGGTAATTTCTTACTCTTTTGTTCACAGTGAAAATGTTGAACAGTGATCTGCTTAGCATAGACCCAGAATATTAAAAAAAAAAAGGAAGAAAAGAAAAAGAAAAACAAGTATAGGTTTTGTTTTCTCAGAAGTCAGAAAATGGAGTGAAGCTGTACTACAAACACCAACTCAAAAGAAAATACAAGCGTGTTTAATCTGTTGAGAATCTGACAAACTGTGAGTGAATACCCAAAGACAACAAAGAACATAGTTTCACAATCCTTTCTGTCAAAAAGCCCCCCCAAAACAACCTAATTTTAAAAAGCCTGAAAAAGCATCCAGCTCTCCCTCAAACTTATTGTCTTTCTATCTCGTGGCTTGTTCTTTATTTTCCCCTTCCTCCAGCTGCCAATGCATTTTCCAAGTGACAGAGTTTCTAATATTTCTCTTAGAGGAGTAGCAAGGTGAATAATTCCCCAGTCAGCATGATTTTCCCTCCTGATATTTAGCAAAATAATCAAAACAAACACCCTTCTTAATTTTATCTCATTATTCTTCCTGGAGCTAAAATCCCTTTTTGCCACTTGGAATAGTTCCCCTCCTTGTGCAGTGCTTTCCCATGAAAAATTTGTAGGTTATTATTGCTCTCCTTAGTTGTTGCTTAGCTAAGTGATATATGTTTGACAGACTGTAATTGCATGAGCCCCTGGGAAGTGAAACTGCCAAGTTGCACACAGCTCTATTTGAGATACGTATTACAAGGTGTGTCAAATGCAGCCAGATATAGTGCATAAACAAGAGAAAAAAACCTCAAACTCTAACTAAAAGAAAAGAAGAGTAGGGATTTTATTTTTTTTAATGCCAATTATAAAATCTCAGCTGTTTTCTGGAGCTTTCTAAAGGTCACGTATGCACCAGTCTGGGTTCACAAGCACCCATAGACTCACTTGTCCCAAGTACTGGCACGGTGCTGGTACTTGTCCAGCTGCCCCCCTGCCCAGACCCTGTGCCCTTCAGCCCTTCCCTCAATCCCTTGCTCACAGGCTGCCCTTGTAGGGGGTTTGCTGGTGACCCCACAAACCCCACACACATGGTTTGGGGCGGATACAGACATGAGCCCCTGCCCAGCAGCTGGCAGCAGGCACACAGACCGTGATCCACGTCTCATTCCAGCTGGCAGTGTGGGATCCCTCACACTCCTCACTCGTGCCTGCCTCACTTGCTAGTAGCTGTTTTTGGGGACACACACCGTTCCTACTGAGGTGGTCGGGTCCAAGACCCCCACTCACTCCAGTGGGTGGCACAGAGGCCCCACTGGCTCCAGGGGGTGACACCACAGGTCAGGCAAAGCTGTCCCCACACCCTTGTTCAATTTCCCTCTCTTGTGGTGCCTTAGTCCTTGCAGCATCCACACAGACACAGAAACATCTTGAGGCTGATCCTCTCCAAACTTTTGCCTGGAGCTTCTTAATGGTCCAGAAATTATTACCTAGAGATTTTTGGTCTTAACTGTTGTCTTTATTATCTATCCTTTGTCTACCTTGTTGTCTTTCTTGTTAACCCTTTCCCCTTCACTTATCTCCTTTTCCACTGAAAAGGCCATTGATCAGATATCCTTGTATGTTCTTGCCTTCCACATACCCTTGCAGAAGTCAATACAGTAAATCCCAGAAAAAAAAAAAAAAAAAGCTATAGACAGTGACAGAGCTGCAAAGTGGGTGAAGTGAGAGACAAAGAAATTTTTGGAGAGAAGGGGAAATGGTATTTTTAAAGCAGTATTAAATAACAGTTTCAGTTACTCAAATATAGCAAAACGATGAAAACCAGTCTGCTCATCAAATAGACTAAAGAAAGGAAAGCCTGAAATTCTTGAAGCATATGTGTTTTTAAACACAATATTTGTGGTTATTCTTATTTGCATAATAAGGTTAGAGTAATTAGAAAGTTATCTATATTAGACATGAAATTCTGATTTTTTTCCAGAAGTTCCAGAGGTAAAAAGATTTTATCTGACCAAATATAATCTACAGCTCAGATATTCATCCTGAGCTTCCTCTCTGTCAGTGGGGAGATGTAGGCTCTTCTTGGGTGCAGCATATCTCATCCTAAAATTGACTTCTAAAATAGAACAGAGGAACCAAGCTTTAAAATTGCCTAATTCTCTTCATTGAATATGAAGTCAGCCTAAGGAGTTGGGTGAGATGTAGGTGTCTACATTCTACTCAGATTAAATTAGGTGAGATGAATCCCACCCTTCATTTATTTTTCAAAGAGTATAACTTGATATTGTCACATAATGATATGAATATGAGAGATGAGGCTTCAAGAAAAGCATTAAATAGGGCAAAACTGATGATAAGACTGTGAGAACTGTTAATTGCAATTATAGACAGAAGTGACCTGAAGTTGCCAGGGTCATACACATATAATTGTGGGCTATTAAAAAAAATCAACTTATTAGGAGAAGGCAACTAAACGTTACATCACATCTAGAGAAACATGTTCTTTGCTCTCTCTTCTGATTACTTCTCCATTGCTGATTCAAAGTCCAACGAAAAAATCTATACTGCAAAGAAGTAATTCAAAGAACTAGAAGGAAAAAAGAAGTGAGAGAGAAGAATGAAGGAATAAAGAGAGAAATTAAAGCAGAACAAGGGAAACAAGTGTCTTGTCATTCACTGGACAGTATTTTCTGCCTACATGCAAACCAGATTTCTAGTGACTAATACAATAGACTGTTCCTAGCTTGCTGAAGTTGTCACTTGACCACTTCATTGTCTTTTATGTTTTGCTTTCTCCTGTCCAATATTTTTCTCTCTTCCATTTTCCCCCTGCCTATAACTCCCAGTGCTTTCTAACACCATAACATTTAAAAGCCTCTGTTTCCCTGTCTGCCTTGGCTGCCAATTGTTTTTTGGTTTTTTTTTGGTTTTTTGTCACTTCAACTAAACTCATTGAGTTGCTTTGGAAAGAGTTCAGCCTCCTATCCATAGCTCTGGAGGCAGATCAACAGAATGAAGGGAGCTGCAGAGAGAGGTGTCCGCCAGCAGCTAGGAATGTCTGGCACAAAGGCCATGTACAGAACCCTACATCACTGAAATGAGTAAGGCACAGGGCAGAGAAGAAGCAAAGCAATTCTTTTGTGATCGGCACTGAAACAATGAATTGTGTGCCAGATATAACAATGAACTGGAAAAAAAAAGTACTGGCTGAAGGTTAGCTCAGTTAATTATCAGAATTGAAAATGAGATGCACAGTCAAAGCGTGGAAAAGGGGAAGCTGTGGTGTCTCATACACCTGCTTTTCTTCACCCAATCTCATTTGGAAACAAAAATTCTCTCTTTTCAGCCCAGTACTTATCAACAAGTAGGAGCAGGAGACTGATATGTTGACTGAAACTAAATTTGGGGGCAATGATTCTCACACAGCTGACATGAGAGTAGCTCTTTCCTTCACATGCTGATTTTCTATGTCATGGTGATGTCCCGTGGTGCCCATGAAGCCTGGCTCCCCACTGCTCAATCCTTTCATAAACAGAGAAGAAGAAGCAGTCTCAATGCCAAAGAGCTTGCTTTAAGCAAGTCTACTGAGGGAGATATTTTTCCCATAATGAGCACGTGTGTCTTTGTGCTGCTCAGGTTTGTATTAAGTTACTAAATCATTCTCTCAGTCTCTTACTTTCTCTTAGGTAACAGCATGGATTTTGGAAGGGAGCTTTGCCCTTCTTCAAAGTTCTGCCACATCTGAAGTGCAGCCAGATCTCCCTTAAGTGTGAGGAGCTTAGGGACGAGCATTTGTATCTTGTATGGAGCATAATGAATTCCAGCTGGGAGACCAGAGTCAGAGGACAATGGTGGAAACCAGAAAAGCTTCAATGTCATCCTGCATCATGGCAACAAGCTGAAGTAATGGCAGACTGAGATGCTGGGGAACAGAACTGACAAGGTGCTAACAGAGACTATTCAAAATTAATGAGACATATTGGGGTAGAACCTGTTCCGAGGAAAGAGCATGATGAAGGAAAGAATGAGCGGTTCTAAAAAGAAGGAATTAAAGACAGAAACAGAGAAATATTGTTGGCAAGTGGAAATCCATTTAGAACAGGTTTATTGAGAAGAGGGTGACTATGAACATCACATATTTTTTGGTGCTCAGGGGGGATGGAGGGTTATCTGCAGCTTCCTTTTTATTTCTGTATGAGAGAATAATTTGATATCTGAGTTTATGTTTTTATCACCCTTCTCAAATCAACACTAACAACTTATGGAAACTGAAAAAAAAAAAAAAGAAGTCTTGACAAATGTGTGGAATCTTACATTTTTGGAGATATGAGGTTCCAAAAGGTTGTTAGCATATATATTTTGAGGTATACAGAGATTTCTGAAGGCTACTAGAGCAAATTCCTGATCATATTTTTCTTCAAAATTCCCATGAAAAGCTTTTTGTTACCACTGTCGAGAGGAAAATAAATAGTTTGAAGATGTGGCAAGTCTCATTCCATTTGGAATCATAACAGTTGCTACTTTATATAAAAACATGAAAATATGTATAATATAGTAAAACCCCTACATTTAACATATATAAACATAAATATATATCTGGTATCTGTTATAAACTATTTACTGAATGATTCATTTGATTATTTTAAGACTTCTCTATGAGTCTGAGATTCACCCACTGATTGAGTTAAATTTTCTTAGATACATATTAAAAAGCAGTAGGACTTAGGTTTGGGAGAAAAAAAATCTTGATGATGATTTTTTGGAAGCAATTGATTCTCTTCAGTATATAACTCCATATTTAAGTTTTCATATAGATGTTTTGAATTAAAACCAGTGAGAAAAGCAAGCAGGGGAGAGTTGCAAACTGATAAATTGCTGACATTAGAAACATTTCTTTTATAAGGGAAAAAACAAAGAAAACCCCTCATGCATTCTCTATGCATAATGCAGTCTCAGTCTGACTCCTTTCATACTGTTGCACTTAATCATATGCTGTAAATCCATAGGTAATTGCTATAGAACAAATACTGTTGCAGTAAACCTGTATATTTCTTAGCAAGAACTATACTGATTAACTGTAAAAGGAAAAAAAAAAAAAAGAAACACACACTCAGAGTTTGTGGCTTTACTGCCACAAAGCCCCTGAAAGGTGCCCTGTAAAATTTCTTTGTCCATTGTATGATATATTCCTTATTCTCTGAGCAAAAGTGAATTGAAGTTATCCTGGATAATAAGGCATAACTCCTGCCTCCTCTTTTCCCTTCCTTCCTCCTCCTTGCCCCAGCTGCTGTCTCATATATAGAACTCTAATTCTAGCCCACAAATTAGATTTTCTTTTGACTATGATGCCTAGAGATCCTGCTTGTATATTTTAGCTGAATCTGAGTAGCTCATGCAGATATATCCAAGCATTTTTGTCTTGAGTCTTTTGCAGTATCTCTGTCTGTACAAAAGCAGATGTGATTTCCCTGGATGGCAGCCAGAGGTTTTTCTCTTCTGCAGTGCGTTTCGAGCTCATTAAACACCTGAGTCCAAGAAGGTACCCATCTGTAGATTACTGCCCTACTCATAACATGGATGCAGCAGTCTTTGTCTAACTCAGGCTCCTCTTTTTAAGTTTATACTTGCAGGCACTGGCTGTGGAAGTCCCTGTCTGTCCCCATATTGGAGGGCTAGGTTTCTTTCGATGAACCATGCACCTCTGCAGTTTTTGGTAATCTGTAGCACTGGGCAGTGGGTGAGCATTAATAACACCTTGGTCTGTGAGCTCCCTTTGGCAAGGTGGGAGGGGTACCGTCTCTATAACCCATAGCAAATGCAGCATGTGTGGAGGTTTGTTGTATCTATCATGAAAGAGAGTGATTTGAAGGTTACCTCTGTCATATCTAGCAAATCACTCACAATCTACTTCAATTATCACCGCAATGCACAGCTGAGAGTTACTTTATCTTGCAGGGAAGAAAATGGGTACAGAGGACCAATAGAAATGAATAATCATGATTTTCACAAATGCAAAACATAAAGCAGAATAGAAAATGATAATTTGCCAGTCACTTTAAATAGAAGATATGAGTTATAAATCAGTGCAGGCAGGTATTTTTTCTACTATTACTTTCCCTCCTCCCAAAAATTATCAAGAAACAGATTAAAGGTGATCCAGTACTCACTAGTTCATTCTCCTTCTTTGCATTGAGTATAAAATCAGATTTTTGGGTTTTACCTCTAGGTGCTGACAGATGCAGAAGAAAGACATCCTGTCTCTGTCGTTGCACCCTTCACCATTGCCTCCTATCATAGCTTCAGAGAATTCAAGATCTGCATAACTGAAAGATATGATGCAGAGTTGGGAGCAAGAGGCCTCCTTAACTGGCAGGTGCAATCTCCCTTTTTGTAAAAATAAGCTCATTAAGCTATAGTGATTTTTGCTGCACTGTATTGTAGCTGCTAAATGTTTACTTTGGAGTGAGAGAGACTGGGAAAATTGGATAAAGATCCAGGGTGGGGATTACTAAATGTGTGGAGCACACCACTAGCACATGATGAGCCACAAATGCTTGAAGGTTGGAAATGGTATTTTTTGAGAATTTTAATTAATGTATGCTGACTCTGTTCTTGGACTTTTCCCTAGTCATGCATATCACTTTGAAAGGCAGGAGACTGAAGGCATAGGAAGAAAATTCTGAATTTTTTTGCACAGCTTTTCTTATCCAAAAAGCACAAATCCTTTTTACCCACAGAGATGGTTCTCAGGAGCTTACAGCTGTGACTGGGGACACTGCCCTCTCAGCAATGAAAACGAGTTAATTGTATCAAAGAAGGTGAGGTCAATTAACATTACATGGGTACTTGAGATGGTGCTGTAGAGTTTTAGTGGAAATGAAGCTTTGGTCTATATTGGTTTACATAACCATGTTCCAAACTATGATGAAGTAAGTCTGGGTTTAAACCCAGAGAGGCGGCTCCACCTCTGGTCCAGTACCTCCATCCCTAAAGAGCTCTCTTTTTATGGACTGCCTGACACCTGAAAGGGTTCAGACTGGAGAGAAAATAATGCTTAAGAATGCTTATGCAAATCCATTGTCTCTAGTGGGATCTGGTTGTTGTGTATCAGGTCTAGGAGCTGTCATATGCAGCAGGGAGGAGCCCATCCCAACTGTGTTTTTCCTGCATTATGTTCATGAAGACAAAGCATTGAATATGGGCTTGCTGTACTTCAGGCAAACTCCTTCTGTACAAAGCATGTCAGACTAGTCAGATTTAACCTTTTATTGATATTCACCCTAGGATTCTCTCTTCTCATTATACTGCTGTTGTGCAACTAACTGGATTCCTTGTGTCTTTCTGGCAAGAATAGATTATTCTACTTCTGTACAGGCACGAATCACATAACTCAGCACAGGAACAATGGATCTATGATTGCTAAGATGCAGAGACACTGGTTCATCCTGACTCCTGGCAACCTGCTAAAATATATATTCTTCACCAGTCAGTACATCACTGCTACTACAAAGAAAGGCAGGTTGAATTCCTGTAAAAGGAATATTAAGAGAAGAGAGTTCTGTGGAAAATACTGTGCATCCTAAAATGGCAAACAGTCCTCCTGGCATTTTTGTTTTTAGGGTAGCCCGGGCTGGTGTAGGTATGGAGTATAATCCAAGTATTTTTCACTGATTCCAGAGGACAGAGGTAGGCTTATATGGCAGAACAAGAAATATATGTTAACTTTTTCTTTTCCATTTTTGAGAGTTATCATATATTCAGGTTTCTGTCAGGAGTAGAGAAATTGAGTCACTTTACTGTTAACTTTTACTATAATAGTTATATATTTGAACATTGATACAACAATTATTATTAGGAGAGGCTGCTTATTTCTTTCATCAAATCTACTGCATCTGGTATAATGTTGTACTACATGAAAAGACCAAAATATTTGGTCTCTCTCCAAAGATAGTGTTACAGTCATACCTAAACATATCTAGGGAGAATGTGAATCTGGGCTGCCATTTGGATCTTAGCTACATTTATTGATCTGTCTGATTACTTTTCGTTATTAGAGAAAATTGGAAAACAATATTTTCTGTGATCAAAGCTTTTAAGTTTTGAAAAAAAAGAGGAAAAATACTGAAAGTAGTGGAATTTCTGAATATAGAAAGCTTTTAAAACTGATTTTATGTCTATTGTTGAAAAAAGATTTAAAATTAAAAAGTCAAAATTGCTTTTTTTCCTAAATGCTGGAGCTCTCAACAGGTGTCGGTCTGATTGAATTAATTTCTATAATACAGTGGTAGAGGAATGTGAAGAATCAAGGTTTATTCCAAATAGCACTGTAGAATTCTACAATTAGAAAGTAAAATGATGTTGTACTTTAGAAACATGTGTTTCAGGTTATATAATTGCAGATATATTCAATTTTTTCTCTAAAACAAAGCTGGATATAGAGCCCCAAATCACATTATGACCTGAAGCTACCTTGAAAGTAATGAAATTATCCATCTTCTTAAGCTATAAAAAAATTCAGGATTCAGTGCACCTGCACTTCCTTTTCTCCTTGTTAGGCATTTGAATCATGAATGGACAACAAGTAGTATTCTCATATGTACTGGGAGAATAATTTGTAATGTGCCTTCCCACTAATTCTAGATTACTATTTTTTACTCTTTTGTAGGGCATTTGGGGGAATATTAAGTGAATATTTGCTCTTTGACAAAATGTGAACTTTGTTGTTCACTCTACGGTCATAAATAATTGAGATTCAATACCAGTTAGCTTAAACCCAAATATAGAGTAAATAATATATCCATGTGATCTATAAACAGAAAAAAAAAGTGCTTGCCATTCATTGAGCAAAAGCTTTTTTTTCAGGAGCAGGATTTGTAGTATGTATGTGCTGACATCCATCCCAGTTTACTATGCAGTGCTGTGTGCCACAACTTCTTTGTGCCCTCAGGTTATTGTGTTTCAGTAATAGAAGAATTGTTCCTTGGGTGTGCTGTATTGATGTTTGCAAAATGTTTTGAGTTTCTCTGAGATGGAAGCTGCTATGCCAGTATAATTCCAGACTATTAATGGACAATTAGACTTTGGACCTGGATTTACCAGAAGAATTTAAGACTGAATCCTGCTTGATGAAGTCTCCATTAATCTTGTGCTAACAGAGATACATATGCCCTCCAGTGTCTTGATTCATTAACATGATTTCCATAATGACATACCTGGAATGAAAAAGTTCACCTTTCTGCTCAGTAAATGAGTTGGAACAAATGTAGAGAACATTGACCTTACAGAGAGGCTTCTGGGTGATTAAATTGTTGAAACCATGTCAGTAAGTGCATTAGCCACTATAGAAACTTCCCTGTGGTGCTAATGAAGGAGAGAGGATAAAGATCTCTGTAAACCAATTGTCCATGTGTTTCCATCTGGCTAAGACAGAGAGAAAAAATTAAAAGGAGTTTATCTAATCAGAAGCCCTCACTACTCCCCCCTGCCCCCCAGTCTGCTACTGTTTGAACAAAACTAAAAAACAGTGTTGAGATTGTGAATCAAAAGGTTTTTCAGTCTCACACAAACACTCAGATGTGCTTAATTCATCTTTTGCATTGATTTTTCAGAGATCCGATCAGTGGAAATTCCAAGGTGTTATGGTGAAGGGAACCATATAAAAGCTTGGCAGATAGGACCAGTAGTTTTCAAGTCTTTGAAAAAACTTTACCTTTCAACACATCTGTGCCAAATATCTTCCTGTAGATTTAGTAAAAGACAGAGGACTTTCAGGGGGAGTTAAAGAACATAGAAAGCAGAACAGCTTTTCACTGGTGCTTTTAATACATTATCTTTTCTAAGCTTAGCTTCCTGTTTGCAGATCTACAGTTCTCTGCATAATTCAGTGCCCAGCAAGAAATTCTGCATGCCTGTGCACAGCATATTAAATTACACTCTAATACAAAAGGGAATCTGTCCCAGTGCACATGAAGACTAGGGTGTTTTCTATGCTGTGCTGCTCTTTCTCAGCTTATAAGGCTACAAAAATCATACAAAGACATGGCAATAGCAAATTCACAGGTTCAGTCTTTTAAAAGCTCACAATGGATATAACAAAATGTTCATGAAAGAGTTCTAACAGAGGTTTTCCAAAATCGATTTTTCTTATTCTCTCTGACCACATCTCAGTCAGAACGATACCCTTGTGACCTACAGAATGTCTGAGAGAATAAAAATGCAGCAGCAGCCGAGCAAAGAGCAGAACTTTCCAAGGCAGGAAAAAAGGCAAAAAAGCAGGCGAAACAGGACAAAGCATCTGACTTAATCATATTCTACAATGTAACTTTGCCATGGCTGAAAAGTTTAAGTCTTCCTAATGCTAACATTTCTTTTCTGCCACATAACTTTCACCCTGCCAAATAATTAATCTTCTAGAAAATATATGCTTTTATGAGACATACTTGCATGATGTAATTTGTATGATCCCAGATTATTGCCTACGCCATGAAAAACAGAACGAATGAGTCTTTTCTTTTTTCTTATAATTTGTATCTTTTGTCTCTCACCTTTTCCAGCTGAGTTCTCTTTCATGTCATCCATGACATCCCTTACCAGCAAGAGAGAGCAATGCTATACCTAGACTGGAACTATCTGTGTGCTCATCAGCCAGCAAGGGTGCACTTGCTGACTCGCTAGAAAGCTGCTGCCAAATGGAGTGTACACAGGCTGAAATCTGTTTGTCTTTCTCTCAGCAGGACAGCAATTTATGCCCTACCCTTCTCTCTAACTGCTGATTTTCACAATACTTGAAGTAACATAATTATCTTCAGTCACATACAGCTGAATACAGACAGTGGGGTTCAAATATTATGAAGGACAGGGAAAGTACAGGCATATCTAGACAGAGTTAAATGTGATAGATCTCATTTGTTATATTTGTAGTGTTCCATTTATGTCCTGTAAGACCAGAAAAAATGAAAACCCAACAACACAAAACCACCGTGTAACTGTTGGCAGAGGATAATGGTTTCTAAAGCAACACTGGAAATGCAAACAATAGATTTCTACTCTGAAAAAAGAGTTTTTATCATTAAAAAAAAGAGATTTGTATTTATCCATTTACTGAAGTTGTTCCAATTTCAAATTTTTCTTCTTGGCTGTTGGCAGGGTGATTTCCTTTAATTTCTCAAGGCTGCTTTGCAGAGGGGATGATTAAGTCGTAGATCTTGGATACAGGTGTTTCAGGAGCACAGCTAAAGACTTTCTGATTCCTACCCTGCGCTGCTTCAAAATCACACAACTGGATGCTTTAGGATTAGCCCTTTTATTGGAATAGGAAAATGCTGAATTATTTTGTCCCAAATCAGTTACTGATCCAATTTTACTGCAGAATTCCAAAGTGGGTAGTCCAGAACCACATGGCCTGGATAAGTTGTGTGCCATGGGGCACTAGAAGAAAATTGTGATTGTGACTGAGGACAACAAGATCTTAAATGTGCTTTCCTACTTAGCCCCTTGTACACAAAGATGCCTCTGCAGGAAGTGTTAAGGTGGTATTAATTAAACCTAATAATTTTACAATTCTGCACAGGTAACATAAAAGGAAAGTTACATATATGTTTTGATTAATCCTGTTTCACTAGACTTTACATTGCTGGGTAACTCCTGAAGTCTTTGCTCATTCTTAACCATTGTTCTTTTCATGGTACCTTCTGTAATTCTCTAGTCATGTGATCATCAAAACCATGCTTTGCAGAAGAAACCCCATGGTGGTTCATAAACCTAGTAAATAAAGCTCAAGTGGCCTGAAGGAAACTGAAATAAAAAGATAAAAGGTCAGCATCTTCTGCATTTGGCCCTATAATCACAATGTTCCATCAGGCAAGAAATTAATCAGTATGGCCAAACCAGCACAAATTAGTTCATTTAATATTTCTTTCACTACCATTGACAAACAGTAATATTTTGGAGTGTACATGTTAGTATGACTATTCCTAGCTATAGGCTAAGAATTTTCTTTTGCATAAAAACTCCACATGATTTCTGGTTCAGAGGGTACATAGATGGAGCCCATAAAAATGCTGCTTCAAGCATAAGTGTCTGCTTTCGTAGTAAGCATCAGTGCAAATGAAAAGTGCAAATAGACAGCTGGGAATAAGAGCACAAAAATCACATGCTGTGTAGTTGTCCTCCACTTTGTGTCTCTGGTTGGTTCATGTCAGTTATGCTGGGCAAGAGTCAAGAAATTACATACAAAGGGAAACAAAAAAGGCATTTTTGTTGGCACCTAAATGATTTGTATTGCACAATTACACACAAGTGAGGTGAAGCAATTAATTGCATTCTCTCCCAGGGCCTGTAGACCTACAGAAATACGTTTCATGTGAAATAGTCAAGATAGAATCAATACAACTTATGCTTTCTATCTATGTGGTTGAAAATATGTTGTTTATTTTAGCGGTGCTTTTGGAAGGGGAAAACTTTATTCAGGATAAACAGCTGTACCCACCGTGCTCAGAACACTGTCTGCCTTAATCAGGTAGAGTTTTAGCAGGGAAGGAGAATCTGCTGAGAGTATGATAGCATGGGAGCTGCCAAGTTCTAAGGTTCTGGGAGGCCTCTCTGCAGTTTTAGGCAGTACCTTCTGTCTGTCTGCATTACATGAGGAATAACTCCTTCAAAATGCTTAATATTGGAAAGATTTAAAAATATGTCTGTCTCTGCTGCAGGGCTGCTAGCTGTACACTCAGCCTTTTTAAGATTCACCCAATGAGAATATGTAATTAAATGCCAGCAAACTTGCCTAAGGGCAATAAAATCCAGCCGTTGTCTTTTCAGTTTTCATGGTGTTGTGTGATTGAAATGAACTATCCTTTCTTGTGTGGAGGGAGACTTGCATGTTTATGAATTGTGTGAAATCTAGTCAACCTGATAGTCTTTGCTAATAAATATCCATGTGTACCACTAAAGCATCTGTGAAAATGGAAAGATGGAACAATAGAGGGTCTCACTGGAACGGTGGAACTTCCCAGTACAAAGGCAACTTCAGAGCATTTCTGAAATGGACATACAGTCGTGATGTTGCTTGGTAAGAGTGAATGTATCTGCCTCCCAGAGAAAAGGAAGTGGAGCGAAAAGCATTTGAGAGCACAGTGACAGCAGACATTGGAATGCTTTGCAAACAAACAGAATGGCACCTATGAAATATTTGATTATTTCAGGTTCATCTCCTACCTGAAATGGCCCTTGGGCTAACACTTAGGTCAAAAAAGGTCTTTTGCGTGCTGCTTGAAATGTGCTTGATTTCAGAAAGGCTTCCACCCTTGATCTTTTTGCAAGTGATAAGCCCTTTCCACACACCCAAATTTCTTCCTGTGTAACACATCTCTAACTGCATTAGACTATGAGTGGCTCAGAAGAGGAGAACTTGTGCTGTTTGTGTTCTATGTCCAAAAGATCTGTATTACAAGCAATTAAGTACTGAAGAGTTGCACAACCAAGACATAAGAAACATAAGAACTGTGGTTGTCTGAGCAGCCTTAATTGCACTTAGCAATAAGATCTCCAACTCATCTCCTCTACAGCTAAGAGTACACAAGGGAAAACGAATTTTAATGAAAATATTGAACAATTTAATCTACAAGGAATCTTTAACTTGCAAAATTTGAGAAGTATTTTATAGAAGCATTGTTCTTGGGAAATTGCCTTAAAGAACTTGTCTCATTTGGCTTCACTGATCCTTATCTGTGTCTTAATTGTTTTGCTTTATGTTGTAACATCTTTTTATTTTACAAAAGTCTGTCATGTTTTTTATTTAATAATTTCTAGTGATAGAATTCTTCACACTGTGAAACTCTTGTGTAAAATCTGAGTGAAATTAAATGGGAAAGAGATATTTTTAGAAAACTCAGACTTATATGAAAGGGATGTCTGAAAACCATAAGCTGTTCAGCAAGTTGTTAAGCATTTGGTCCTGATCAATGTGTGATCACCTTTAACATGGTTAATATCTCAACAGTTTTCTTTTTTAACCCTACTTAAATAGTACAGCTTTAATGCCAGAACTTGCAAACTTGGCAAAATAGGGCTGAATATGCCATCAGGCTGTTCTATTGATCTTGTTGCAATTAGCTTCTGAAAAAACCAGATACCATTTAAATGGACAAGAGTATCCCTCTCAGAGCAAGGAACAGAGAATGGGGAAAAGCTTGTTCTGCTTCATGTGCTTCCTTTGTACCTCTGCCCAGACTTTTAAGAGTCTTGTCCTGTCCCCAGTGAATGTAGACTGCCATGGTCTTCCAAATCCTCCAGAAAGAAGAGAAACAGCATGAGGTTTGGGCAGTGCACCAAATGAAAGTACTATCAGTGGAGCTAGTAAAATGATCTTTTCATTTGACTTACCCTGTTGCAGGCATGGACAGAAGGGAAGAGAGGGCAAACTGTGCCCAACATTGCTGCTGCCTAGAGATGGTGCCACTAGGTTGAATTAAGAATTATTTTCTTAATGTACTGCCAATATTTCAACACTCTGAGGCTGCATGACTAATGATAGTGCTTGGGCATGTGGCAATGATGCTGAAAATGGAAATTGGCTGCTGGATATTTGCACTGGAGTGTAAATCAATGGACTATGGTCAAAGGTACTCTGTTCCATATGAAGAGATTTCTTCTGTGTTTTCTCAAAACAAAGATATCTTCCATTCCTTTCTCTGATGAAGTTTGTAGGGTTCTTTTTGTTGTTGTTTGTTTTGTTTGTTTGTTTTGTTTCATAAGGACACTTACTGTTTGTTAGCGGGGAAAAAAAAGACAACTAAAGGAAGATGAGAGAAGGTATTCATTCATCCTGGAGATTATCAGTGAGTGCTCAGGTCAGTGTGGTTCAGTAAATTTAAAAAGGATCCCCAGCTGCTTAGGGCCAAGGTCTTGTGGCAAACAGTACTTGACAGAATAACTTCATGCCAAAGAAACAATACAGGTACAGTTTATCCTGCTCTGAAGCAACAAAGTGAATAACAAAATTGGCTCTTCAGCTTGAAGGTCCAGGGTTCCATCCATATGTACTTGCATTCATGGAGCTATTTTTACCCCCTTACAAATAAATGGAAAAAAGATTGTTGTTTAAGGGAGAGTTTAATTTCTTCAGGCTTGATTGGGAATTAAATTAGCCTTTTACATGTTTGAAATTTTTATTGTGTTTTTTTTTTGTTTCTGCTATAATGGCCATATAAAGAGATGTTGCAATCTTCTACTGAGGGGTAAAAAGCCTACACCTCAAAAACCCCAATCCCTCTTAATATCCTGCAGGATCCTATTTCCTTTTTCCTTAGTCTTGTGCCTATAAGACCCAAATCAATGTTTACAGAAGCGACTGGAAAGTTCTTTGTTTACTTTAATGCATGTTGTAAAAAGCTGCTTAGCAGTTTATTGTGAACTTTTCCACCTCGGTCACTGGTCAGTGCTCACTGTGTGGACTTGATGAGAATGAGGCACTTGCAAGAACAGCAAGGAGCTCTTTTAGAAGTACTTGCTTCATAGAGTTGAAAGCACAGCATCTCAAAAAAACCCACTCTAACCTGTGTTTAGGGACTTTTAGGCAGTGAAGAATATAATTTAATTCCCTTTGAGACTTCTTTAGGAGGAATTGGCAGCCCATCTTGCTTTGGGAAGATATTTGGCTTGACAGTATATTGACTTTATAGTCTTTCTTTCTCACTTACTTCCAGTGAAACACATTTGCCACTGAATGCTCAACATAATGACAATCCTTAAGGCACCAGAATGAGGTTTCCAGGAAAGATGTTTTCATTTTGCAATAAAATCATATTGCTTTTTTGTTAAACATTTCAGTGAACATAAACCAATTAACTCTTTTCTCTAAATGAAACATGTTCACAGAATTAATTTGTTAAAGAGAAATACCAAAATATTTCTTGTTTAACTTGAAAATACGATATACTGCTGTATCTTGATAACATACAAGGCAATAATCTGAGTAGGTCAGAAAAATGTGTGCAAAATTGCATTTATCATGCTGAAAACCTTTCTGTATAAAATACGTGGTGCCTTAGAGTCATTGAAGCAAATGTTATTTAAATTAGCTTAAATTCCAGCACTCTGCCTTTTAGAATCAGGTTTAGTTAGCTTAAATGTGCTCCATCTAAAAGACAGACTCATAAATGTGCAAAGGTCTTTTGTTTTTTTCCTACATAGTATCACTTTTAAAAATTAAGTTTAAAGATAGATACCTAAAATTGCTGCTTAACTCTATCTAGTCTTGCAATATGTCTGCCTATGGCTTTACTTAGAAGTGCTGAGCAGAAGACAGAGATGGGAGAGTCCTGATTTGTGTACCAATTGGTCACATTAGAATCACAGAATATTTTAGTTTGGAAAGGACCCATGAGGATCATTGATCCTCCCCTCAGGTCTACCTAAGACTGAGCCATATAAGTGAGAGCCACCCAGACACAGAGCTGGAGAGCCAAGGTGTGCCTTTCCTGGGCGAATTGGGTGACTCCCAGCTGCAGAGTGCTTCTGAGCAGGGTGCAACAGCTTGCAAAATAGAGACGCCAGGAGCATCCCCGTGCCCTGCTCACCCACTGCCACACAAAGCCTGGTAGCTGTGGAGCTCTCCTAGGTTATGGTTAATATCTCAGGAGGAACATTTCCATCCTGTCTCCCAGCTCCTGGAATGTTGTCACACATGCCACATGTGTGAACTTTCTGTGTCTGCTGGGTCTGGTAATCTGTACATGCAAACAAACATTACCCACGTACAACTTGATTAATTCTACTGAATGAGATTTTTTTCCCTTCTGTTTCTCTGTTGCTACTTGAAAAATGTTCCAGAAACTATCTCATCTGACAGATAAGAACTTTCAATAATACTTGTTTTGAGTGTAATCCTTGGCCATTACTTTTTGTCTTTTCGTGACTTTGCCTGTTAGTTTATACAGCCCTTCTGTCTCTAATATTTAACTTTGTGATGTGTTTACGTAGAGCAAACATGTCTCCTCTTGGCTTCTCTTCTAAAGAGTCAGGAAGCCAAGTGTTCCTTTAGTCTTCCCTGTAAAACAGTCTGTCCAAACTTTTGATCATACTGGTTGCTTCCCCATCTACTTGCTCCAGATAAGAGAGTGATTGCCCTTGAACATGAATGACCAGAATTGTGAAAGAGTAATTAAAGAACAATTTTGCAATTATTCTGTGTAAAAGTCATAAATACTTACAAAAAATATTTCAAATACTACCTTTCTAAAATGGCTTTGCCTTTCCATGTGGCACATTGTAAAACTGATAATTAGTCATGTCAAATCTGTCTCCTCTCTTTCATTTGCATCTCAGACACTTTCATTCATAAATTCATGTCATGCAAGTAATGTAAGTTCCTAAATGTTTATGTATAACCTTGCATTTTTGCATTACTTATTTTTACCATGATTCATTTAGTAGCATTCTCAGGGTGTGCCATTGAGATTGTACTTCAACCAAATTTTAGAAAAACGATTTCAAATAAGAAAATATGAAACCTTCTTTAAACTACACTGGATCTGATTTGTCATTGTGTAATTCCTGTTCTGAGTCTTTATGAATTAGTCCAATTGAATTAGGGAAGTATAGATTTGAATGAGCACATGAAGTAGACTGAAATAATGAGATTTCGCATTTTTCTAGAATTAAATTCTGAGAGAGTGTTAAGTTTAGATATGGTACTTAAAGGAGAGTTTTTGTTGATGTCGTGTAGGCTTAGCAGAAAATAAAGGTATTTTGATAATTATTTGTAACTTTATCAAAAATACTTAATCAGTTTCAAGTAATTTAATGAAGGTCATAAGCCTGATTATTCTGGATTAAATACAACATAGAGAATAGAGAGGTTGTGACATTATGAAATTTCCCTGTTTGCCATGATTTTGAGAAATATGGTCTGGGTAGGAGGTTGTTAGAGGAAATGACTGACCTTAGTGCTTATAAATTAGAGTTCTGTGAACCAATACCACATCATTTCAACAAAGCAACAATGGTCTAAAGATAAGACAGATTTGAAATAATTTCGTGTCTTAGAATTTTAACAAAGCTGTCTGGACTGCAGAATGTCAGGCCATTCTGAAATGCTTCTGAGGTCCCCAAAGCTGCCTGGAGTCCTAGGAACCTGACAAGCAGGTTCAGATGGAATCTGAGGGGAGCAGCTCCTTATTTGTCTCAGATACCAAGATTATTTTTTTGTGAGAAGTTTACTAATGCACCAATACAATGAGGTAACACAGGATGAATTTGTTTTCTGGTCTTTTTACTCTCAGACCACAAATTAATTCTCCTGCCAGTGTGTTCCCTCTGGCAGCCCTGTCCTGGGGGTGCATCAGGCACAGCATCAGCAGCTGGTTGAGGGAGGGGATTTTCCTGCTCTGCTCTGCTCTGAGGTGGCCTCACCTCGAGTCCTGTGTGCAGTTTGGGGCACCAGAATATAATTTGGTACGGTTCCCAAGCAGCAGAGAAGATGCCTGTGGAAATAAGCTGCTGTTTGGGTAACATAGGAGGAGAGCTCTGACTCCAGGAGCACGGAATGCCAGCCCCTGCTGTGCAGCTGGCAGCAGGAAGCAATTAGGGCAGGCTTTCAATAACTTCATGGTAGGTAGACCTAGGTAGAGGAACTAGAGCTTCACAAGTCGAGGAAATGCAGGTGTTTTCTGTGGGGAGGATCACAACAGAGCTGGGAGGGTAAGAAAGAGGAGCAGAGACAATATTAGAAAAATCACTGCAAAATGATACCACCGGTATATGTAAATAAAATCAGTAGAAGAAGATGATTGTTTAGAGTAAGCTCAGAAATTTCCATGTCAAAATTTCTCATAAAAAAGAGTAATATTATATAAGCAATTAAAGTATACTTTTAAATGCTTGAGTTAATACAGTTTTACATTTCTGTACCTTAATCTCTAAAAGGAGCGAGTCTGTAAATATTAGAGTTCCACAATATTAACAGGAACTGTCAAGGGCTCTAAGAAAAGACTTCAGCATTAAATATGATGTGAAAATAAAAATTCAAACTGATTACATTTGAGATACCTCTTACATAGCAGAACACATAGGTCAACACTGCCAACTTACTTATCATATCATCTTTATGTATCTAAATATTGTCTCTCCAAAGAAGAAAATTATTGATTTCCTTGATGGCAGAGGTGAAAACCTAATCCCACCTACACTGGTGACATCATACCTTGACTTCCAAGGAACAGAACTATTTTGTGTGTCATCCTGATCAACAAGATCATAGAATTAAACCCCTGAAACACTGACACTTGATTAAATGGCTTTTATTCTATTCTTACAAGTGAAATCCAAGAATCTGCTGGATGATAGATACTCTGATACAGAATTTTTTCTTCCTATTAGAAAAAAAAGTTTAAAACATTATGAAGGAAATAACTTATTTACAGAAGAAATTAAAACTACCTTTTATCTAAGTGGTTGAATCTCTTTGCCATTTTCTGTGTATAAATCCCTTCCATTACTTGGCACTGGAAGAGGTTGCCCAAAGAAGTTGTGGATGTCTCATCCCTGCAGGTGTTTGAGCCCGTGTTGGATGGAGCTCTGAGCAGCCTGGTCTTGTGCAAGTTGTCCCTTCCCATGATAAGGGGATTGGAGCTAGATGATCTTTAGGGTTGTTTTCAACCCAACCATTCTGTGATGCTATGATTACTGCTGGGTATAAATCCCTTGAATCTGCACAAAATAATTTC
The DNA here is from genome assembly GCF_028551555.1 of Melozone crissalis. Taxonomy (NCBI): domain Eukaryota; kingdom Metazoa; phylum Chordata; class Aves; order Passeriformes; family Passerellidae; genus Melozone; species Melozone crissalis. The sequence continues at coordinate 4,751,233 of NW_026535784.1, read as the reverse complement.
AAAAGCTTGTAATTCCAACACCTTAGACTAAAGGTCCACCTAAGATTTTCATAAATTTCTCAGGTTACTCTTTTCATATGCCTCTATAAATTTAATGACGCAGAGCTGATTACATGTCCTAGAGAGCAAATAATGCCGTCCTGTGTCAAACTGAATATCCACCTAGACAAACACTCTGTCTCTAATGATGACAAATATTAGATACACCGCAAAAATTTTTTAAAAATCCAAGGAAGAGAAAATCTCCCAGGTTTTCTCTCCCAGATTATGCCAACCAAACAGAGAATTTTTAAATCCAATATTGGGTTAAAACCACAGTGTTGACTAACCATTGATGGCTCTGTCTCCTGTGAATTTTTCCTGTTCTTTCTGGAATTTGCTTTCAGCTCTCACAGGATTACGTGGCTCTGTCCCACAATGGAATAATATTTTAGTGATCATCATTGTAGTAATTACCTACAATTAATTGCTATAGTGTATTGTTTTATATATATAAATATATATATATATATATATATATATATATATAGTAAATTGCTATTTTGTTATCATTAATATCTATGAACTGCCCCTGTAATTTCCTATTCACTTTCTTTATGCTATTTATGGCTCAATGATCAGAGTAATATATACTGCTGTAACTATTTATTTATTATGAAACAGTTTTGCAAAACATCATCCATTATCCCCTTTTCAAGCTGAAAAATCATCATTTGTTTATTCTCTTCTCATTTGGAAGGGTTCCAAACCCCTGGCCACCCATGGCCTTTCTTACTTGTGCTTTCTTCTATGGTAGGGCCAACACCGTATATATTGTTCAAGGAGTGGGCGCAATTTGTGTTTCCATGCTGGCATTGTTCTTGTTTTTCTCCTCTCTTGATGCTTATGCATGATTTTTTGTTTGTTTGTTTGTTTTCCCTTTTTTCCTTTGCCAAACTAAGGATTCTAGTTCTCAGTTAGCTCTAATCTTAAAACCTGCAATTTTGTTTTTTTCTTAAAAAGAATTTCTTTGAAGGATTTTGTCTTCCTGATGTCACTCAGAATGAAGTGCTTAATCCATTCTACAGCTACCTCACCATCAGTGATAGATGAGAAGTCAGTTAGCACCATAAAAATTGTCTCTGCCTGTCCTCAGTATCAGACAAAGGAGTCAGGCTCAGAAAAAGAATAGGACTCCATTTTCTCTAATATTTTTTCCCTGTTAACTGTGATTTGGAGAATCAGGAAACAAATTGTGTTTGACTCAATATGTTCGGCACTCTGGGCCTATAAGCACATCAGGAAAAATAAAGATGTGTGTGATTTCTAGAAGATTCAGTTAAACTGGTCTGGGAATATAATACTGGAACAAATGTATTCCATTTCTTAATGAAGCTTTACATACCAGCAAAGTATTTAGTTTAAAGTATTCCTTTTTCAACTTTAACTTGTCCAGAAATTCTCATGTTGATGTATGTTCTAAGTTTTGCTAAGAATGTGATATGTTCCTTCCTGAAGCGTGTCAGTGAAAGTGTGAAGCAATTCTGTGGGCTTTAAGGATGCATCCACAAAACTTTTCACATAACCAGTGTTCTGTTTTAGATAACTTTGAAAAAGCTGTAAGTGTACTTTTATTAATTCTACTTTTGTTTTTGCTTTCTGCATGGAATAAACACAAACTTTACTAATTTATTTAAAAATCAATATCATATGGAGAGCAAATTGCTTTTATGCCTTACTTTACGGTGTTATGGCTCACACAGTATTATTGCAGTAAATGCAGAAATGTTAGCACTGTTTAAATCAAAAGTGAACATTGTAAGTTGCTTATAGACAGCAAGTTCAGCGTTATAGAAAATAAAAGCACATTGATAAAGTACTTGTTACCTAATAATTTTCTGCAGTTTGTTCAAAATTGGATTTAGAGGTGTAAGCTAGTAGGTGGACAATACTTTCTTACTCTGTATGATTTTAAATTTTACATAAAAGCTGTTATTTATCAATACAGCTAGAAACGGTGATGTTGCCCACTTTTCATTAAAAATAATAATAACCATCTCCTTCAAGATTATTCCTTGTACGTATTGTGTTTTTTTTATTGTCTTGAGTGAGTGATCACAGAATGCTTTCTTGGCTTAGCAAGAGTAATGGCCAGGAGAGTGTCTCTCTGTAAAGGCAACATATTAATACCTAAATGTATTTACATAACAGTCCTCCAACAAGTCATGTGGAATTCTATTAAAGTGTGAGTAAAGGGTAGCCCATAGATGTAATGCTTCAGCAACATACAGAATTTAGTGGACACAGGTCATCACTGATTCTTGCTGGGAGAGGAGTGTGCAGTAATAAAGAAAGGTGATTTTTTTCTGTGTATTGTCTGCACCTCTCTTTATTCCATGTACTTAATTCTTATAAGTAAATTGAGGAATTTGGATTCAGCAGCCTCTCAAGGTCTGCATACTTCGGCATGCTGAGATCTGACCAGAAAAGATAGGAAAATCTTCATTACACAGTAGTATCCTTAGAGGATATATGCCTTAGGCTTTGATTATCAAGGAGAAAATTCCATGTTCTCTTAACACCTTTCCTCTTCCTTTAATTCTGCTCACCACAGCAAATCCCCCCCTCTGTCCAAAGCCCCAAATCCCCCCTCTGTCCCTGCTGCAGTGACAATGTGTGCTGCAGAGCAGGGCAGCCCTTTGGCTGTGTGTTAACACAGACCTGTTCTGTCCTTCACAGCACCCAGCTGAGGGGCGGATGGTGCTGCTCCTGCCCTGTTTGCTGCTGACAGAGCCAGGAGGGGCACATTTGGCTATCAGGACTCAGAGCCCCTTTCCTCCATTTGGCTTGGTTACATCTGCACTGCCTTGTCAACTGCACATGGTAAGCCCCTCTGCAGAATTTACCAGAATTCACTGCTTGCTTTTACAGGCTTTTACAGACTCTCTTGTTTATTGTGTTAAACATGGCTTGCAAACTGAAGTAGGGAGCATTAATAAAAAATATTATTCTCTCATGGATTCACGAGGCATCATAACGGAGTTCAAGGTACTGCTATCACAGATGTCCAAAGTTATCTTTAAAAAATAATTATTTTTTAAAAGATTCTTTTATGTCCATTTGTTTTAGCATGTCTAAATGAACAATGGAAATAATTTCCTTCAAATACATTGTCTTTGTGCCTCACTGTACTTAAACAGATGCATGATCCTAGCATGGGACTAGTTTTGTTCACTCTAAAGGGACTAAGTTCTTACTTAGCTTTAAGCACATTTAAACTTTTTTTTATGCAGGAGGTGATATTTCAAGAAAAAATATCAGCTTCTGAGCATAAAATAAATGTTAAAATATCATATAATGTATAATTTACTCCAACCAATTAGCAAGTAAAAAATTCAGTATGAAAAAAAGGTGTATCCTTAGACTATGCATTTCTTGCTGCAAGAAATTTTTTGGAAATGTGTTCAACTATCTGGAGGGGTAATTTTATATTCCCAGGCAAGATTTTGTCCAGAGGATTGTTCTGGGCTTGAGAAACTTCTTTCTTTGCAACTTGACTCAGAGACCTCTGCAATAGCATGAATAACTTGTAGTTAAGTAAAACAATTGTGAGCATGCATCAGGAAGTCCAGTTGTTCCCTTAGGAAATACTTTCTCATTCTTCATATGGATAAGATAAAATTAACATTCTGTAAGACTTAAATTTTGTGTATTGATATCTGGTAAAAAATTATACCATCAGTGCATGAAAAAGAAATGGAAGGCTCAGGAGTCATAGAAGGATGCCAAGGTCAAGGAATAGGAAGAAGCAGATAGTAAAGAGAGCGCATGTGTAGCAACATGTGTTTCATAGTCTACCAGGGACAGCCCTTGACTTGAAATTGGGCATAGCTGAATTAGATCTTAAAGATCAGTTGGGTTTAGTGAGCTGTCATTTGCACAATTCATTAACTAACTGATATTGGCATTTTGGCAAGTAATTAGTGCTGAAATTCAAATACAAGGGTTTAAGTATTAGGATTTCATTCTTATGGATATGATGGCATAGTTATGAAATGTTATCTCTGCTATTAATTCCTCTAAATCTGACATCAGAAAAAAAATATGTTTTATAGAAAATGCAGGCAGGGATGCACACCAATTTGTATTTCTTACTCTGGTGTAATTCAGTTAAGAACTGAAAAAGGAGTTTTCAGAGAAGTCTCTGGACTGGGGTGGTGGCTTTTTGGAGACAATCCTGCTGCAGTGTTGCAAGTTCCATTGTAATGAGGTGCTTCTGGTTGAAAAAAAAGAAAAGAGAGAACCAATTTTTAGGGTTTAGAGATGCTGAATAGTTTGGTGGTGAACATGAACTGATAATTAAAGTACCTCCTATTTAGAATTCTAAGTCTACCTCTTCAACACAATATTCCTACAGCAAAAATACTTTTGACTGCATGAGCAGGAATATGAGAGGGTATTAAGTTGTGAGAAGTTAAGAAAGAAAAATAGTTAGAGAAACAGCTGTGTCTTCAAGGTCCTAATCCAGCAAAGTTTGCATATAAATAATAGGCACTAAATTCCTTCATCATCATCCAGTGCTGCCCTTCAGACTTTGAACAAGGCCATCATGTCAGTTAAATCAAAGCATGCACTCAGAATAAATATTTATGAAATAATTTCAAATATTCTGTAATGTCAATCCCAGATTATAAAACAGACTGACCGTAATTATGACTTCTGTTACTCAATTCCTCCACAAAGAGAAAAAAAAAGGAAGAAATTCACTTTTGTTATATTCTCATTTATAGCTATATTCTCTTTATGGCCTTGAACATCCCCTTTATTCACTGACCTTCTGAAACCTCATTCCCACAGATGTTAGACTGGAAATACAGAAGCAACTTGCAGTATCAAAGAGATGTAGTCCTTCCTAAAATGGCAGTTTTCAGAGCAAGATATGGGAAGCAGGGGCAAAAGGTCATCGAGTTAAAACTTGCTGACCTGATGGCTGGCTCCTTATATCTGTTTTTAGGCTGAGGCTGAGGTTGCTTCATAGTCTCGAGCAGATTCTGCATAATCAATTGTTTTGTATTAATCTATTCAGTAATCACAGATGTTGCTAGCTTTAGCAAGAAATAAAGTTTGTGGGTCATGTTTTTCTTTCCTGATGAAGCATAAAAACAATTAATAACTTTGAAAAGCCTTTTCTTTGCAGCACTTGTTTTAGTATTTAATGGAACTTGACTTTTAAACCTCAGGCAGCTCCTTCCTACACCTCCTAAATTGCTGTTGTTAGTCCAGGTACCTTTTGTTATTTTCTGTAACATATTTGCCAAAACAGCCTTGTCTTGTTCTTGTATGATTATTTCAAAATCATCTAATGTGCCTTGAGTTAAGACAATGAGAGATGTTCTTTCTGAGAAACAAGTCATCCATGAAATGAGGTCAGCAGTCCTTCTTCCTGTATCTCCCTTATATTCCTTCATAAATTTGTCATGTCATCATAACTCCCATTTAAATCAGAAAAAGAGGCAGAGGAGATAAGGAAGAGATTATTCTATAAATTCTGTGGTATTCTATTTGCTCCCTTCTCATGACACTGCACCTACAACACTTCTCTTGTTACTGGAGAAGACTTAATGCCCCTTCAGAATGCTGGGTCTGGTGGCTGACAGTCTTCAAAGACTTTTTGGAGCTGCTCCACAAACACGTGCCTGCTCTTTATTATTGGTAGAACATGGAGATTTTAAGCCCTGATTGACAGAATATGACATGATTTTGGAGTAAAAACATGCATTCTTCCCTTTCAGTGTCAGTGTTTCAAGTCTGGAAAATCACAAGTTTAATTTCCCTTCCATCAAACATAGATAAAACACCTAAGGTAAGGACAATAACCTGATGTTGAGAGGATGAATTTTGGCATGTAAAATGACTGCCATGAACTTAGAGACTTTGCTGGGTCTGAGACAGACTGACTAGGCCATTAAAATCTCCAAGATTAAAAGTACATGTCCTATGTCATACCAAAAGTAAATAATTAAGTCTTTTGTGTCGTGATTTGATTTTTAGATTTGAAGAGAACTTCTAAAAAGAACCCTGCTTTACCTGGATTAGTACCTATGGTGTCAATCTTCTGAAAGAACTCTAAACTATAATTGTCTTCTGTCCTTTACTACCTATTCCATAAGAGATGTTGAGAAAGATATATTTTCTTGTTTCAAAGTTCAGTTATTCTTTCCTTGGTCAGATTATTTTTCTTGTGCTTCATTCCCCTGCCCCCAACTCTAACTCATAATAGGTGTTATTATATTTCAGTCCCCTAAGTTTATGTTCCACGCTGAGGGAAAATAATGCTCTTGATTAAAAAGTGAACTACATGTAGTGCAATATTTAAAATAGTAGGTTTCAGTCATCTTTAATTATGCTTCCTCAAGCATATCTTTATCTACAAATTGTTTAAAATTCACTAAATGCACAAAAAAAAGTTGTTTGACTGTTCTGGTGTTCTTGTTCCTCTGTTGAATTGAACCTGTCTTATGGTTTGTGCATATTCTGTTTTCTGGCTGGAAAAGGGAAAGTTACTCTCATCTTTTATGCTACATGGTAGTATAATGTAGATAATAAATCATGTAAAATCTTCAAGCACTTATTTCATGACAGGCAAAAAAGTTTTTCTGAGAAAAACCAAACTAAACTGAAGCAAGAGCAGAGAGAAATAATTAAACTATTTTTTATTACTTGTACATGTTTTCAATCCAATTTATTTCAAAATCTGCATGTTGCTAAATAACAAGCACTGATACTACATGCCACATTAAGGATTTCAGGAATTCATTAAAATGATTTAAACTTTTCTTGGGTAAAAGTCAAAAGAACTGGCAAAATGTCAGGGCTGAGAATAACACCCAGGCTATTGCTGTGCCAGTTGCTGCACTTGCTACAACAGAGCTAAATGGGTTATTCTTAAGCCTCCAACATGAAAGTATATTTAGCATTTTTAAAATACTTTTCTTTCATTTTGAGGCAGTTTTGTAAGAAGTGCTATGGAAATCTAAGGCACAGAAAAATCTTTTAAATCATCAATGCTTGAACATAAGCAATGCAAGCAGGGTTTAAATTGTCTCGCAGACAAATGATACTTCATGCTGAGCTGACCCATTCTGTGACACTATTTAAGTGGATTTTTCTTCCTGTTTATGATCTCTTATTTGTTCTGTTACACTTCAAAGCTGTGTTCTATAATTTCAGACAGCTCCTGGAACTTTCATCTTCAGGACCTTGTATGCTTTACTTAATTAAGTGATGTACAGGCTTTAAGATCTGGAGTTTGGACATAAAGGATTATGTTAAATGACATAGAACTGATCTGATCTGAGGTTCCATATGATGTGGTTAGTCCTATTTTGATCTCAATTAAATGCAGCTAAACAAGATCTGCCCCTAACTACCAAATGGAGATGACTTTTGTCTAATTCTATCCACATACAGGGAATTATTTTTTGTATTAAATCAGAAATTTTACAGTAATCTATTTGAGCTATATATATAGTCTAAAGAGATAAAAATTTACTTTGAATAAACAACACATTCTAAATGCATATATTAAAATATATATATAAAAGAATCCTACCATAATGGAGAAAGAAAAAAAATGTAAACCTTTTTCTTTTTCCAGTTTCAAACCAAACCAGAAGCATGCTTGTTTGAGAAAAAAATCATAGAGTCATAATATATGGAGAAAGAATCATCTACCTAAACATATTTCTAATCCATTTCACATACCAAGATCACATAAATGCTCTTTTCAAGAGCTGCTTTCACAGAAGGTGTATTACCTATCTGCCTGAATATATTGATAACACAGCAAATATTAACAGTCATGGGAAAGAAAAGCTAAAATCTACCATGGTCTGTATGCTAGCTGAAAGCTATGCAGTCTCAATCTCTGTGTCACCACTGAAAAATATATATATCCCCTGATAATTGGCCCTAAAATGTTAAATGTAACTTGTGTGTGCTAGAGACTATTGTGAACCTACTCAAAAGATGGTTTTCAGAATCTTCTTTAGTGGCTCAGAAGATGATTTTAAAGTAAGAGTGCTAACACTGCCTGAAAATAGAAATTCTTACCCAGCATGATATTAATCTGTTGGCACTAATTTATATACTGAATTTGATTGAAAAGTAAGGAAAATGCTGAGTTAATAAAAAATGCAATTAGGAAATTTTAAAATATAGCTAAACACTGAATTGCAGCATAAAAATGAAGACTATTTGTATGTTAGAATAAAGGAGATTTATTTTCTCCTGTCAAAAATCATCAGAACAACGTATTCAGCTGGCTTTGATGTGAAGCTGAATCTCTCAATATTGTGGATCAAGTGGCTCATAATGTGGGCTACCCTCCTCAGCTGGAATGCCTCTAAGTCTGTAATGGGTAAAAATTGCTCACTCTAGGTATAAAATACTCTTGGCATGGTGTGACTCTTGGGGATGGTGCTGGGAGGGCTGGGAGTTGATGATCCTCGTGGGTCTCTTCCAACTCAGTTTGTTCTGCGATTCTGTGAAAATCAGCACAAAGGCTTGACATAAAATTCCTTCCCTACATAAGACCCCACTTGTACAACTTGGGCAAAAAGATGCCTCTGATTCTGACCATGCTGAAATTTGTACAGTAAAGTTAGTTAACAATTCATGCTTGTCAAGGACAGTGCAATTTTGGCATGTACTTGGTACCCTGGGAACCTAAAAAAAAAAAAAAGAAAAAAAGGAAAATATGAGGATTGTCCTTCAGGTTAATAAGAAGGCTTGTGTTCTTTTAAGGATCAAAAATTCATACATGCTATATTTTGGCGCTATGAAATTTCAGTGTATGCATCCAGTTCTGTCTGCCTGTGATCCTGAATTCCATGTGTGGGTTAATTTTAATTTAACCACAGTTAACAGTTTCTTGTCAAACACTGTAAAGTTCACTAGTTACCTAAAACAGTCCTTAGAATCATGAGTTGTAGAAGTATTTCAGAGACAAAATTTCTTCTCTCTCCTCCTTCATTTCATCCTTTGGATGGAGCAAATAGTGACTGGTTAGTTAATATTCATGAAATGTTTGACATGTATAATAAGTTGATTTTCCAGGCTTTGTTTAGGCAGCAGATTGAATGATAAGGTGCATTCATGTAAGCTGCCCTACAGGAGACCAAGTATAGCATCTTATATGCTGACATTTATGTGGGGGAAAAATACATATGTGGGAGAAATGCAACTGCCTTCTCCAAAAGAAAGCTATTTATTCCCCTCTTGTAATGCAAAATAATAGAAGACAGGAGGATGGTTGGGCTTAGGAAAAAATTGTCAGTCATTTAGGGAAGATGAATGAAAGCGAAAAAGAATCGGTGGGAAAATAAACATTGTATTTTAAATTCAATCCAGCATCTGTTCCTGTTGAAACTGGTTAAGGCTCTGGAAGAAGCTGCTGGCTGGGCACTGGCAACTCTAAGTGACCCATTGACTATTCTCTGATGGGTACATGTGCTTAGATCAAGAGATTGAAAGGGGCTTAATTCGTAACCAGTGTGTTGGAAAGTCAGGTTGAACAAGATTTCCTCTGTCTGTGTGCATGTGTGTGTATGGAACAAGACAGGAAAATTTTCTTTCAGTATATAGTGAAAGGAAGATGATTAATGATTTAGGATTCTTTTCATACTGCAGTAAAAATTAATTAAAGATGTGCTGTCTTTAAGCAATTCTATGCTTACAATGATAAATATGGAAATGTGCTGCATTTTGCAGAATAAAACCCACTGTCTTTACAACACACAGAAATGAATTGTATCCACATCCTCTTTTATGTAAACACTGTGAAATTCAATTGTTAAGGGTTCAGCTGAATGTCTCTCCATGATTAAAGAAAAGCAATACTGGTGGTAGCATCTTCAATAGCAAGTACTTTTTCTCACTTAAGAAAGAATTGGAAAGAAAAGATTTTTGTCTTCTGTGGACATAAGGGCAAGTGAGGGGAAGAGGCAGGATCAATAAATGCTTTCAGTAGCTAAATATATTACAATTATGCTGAACGGGGGGAGAAATATTTTTTGTATTGTTTATTAAACCTAATTGTGTTAGATGTGGGCTCTGAATCTATTATCACAAATAGGTCCCCAATCCCTTACCCCTTCTATTCTTACAAAATGAATCTACCAGAGTAATACTCCTTTCTATTGACACTGAGACATAATTCTTTTTTTTAAATCCCAATGGCTGTCTCTCTCTTACTGTATTAAATAAAACCTCTTGTTCTCAAACTTCCACATAACTTTGAACATAACTGCAGCTTTCTTTTCCTCTAGTCCATTTCCTTTTTCCCTTCCTGTAGTTTCCATTTTGAGGATGTTGGGAGCATTCCTGGTCTTTTCTGCCTCCTCCCTGCCTCCTGCACAGCAGCTGCCCAAGCCTGTCCTGCAGCCTGTCTAGGACAGCCGCAGCAGCTCTTATCTTCCCCGCCTCTGACTAACCTCTTAGATCAACCTCTGCAATGCTGCCAGGAGGGACTGGTTCAAAAAGTGCCTTTCATCTGCTTTTCTGCTTGCTCACCTGTCCTTCAGGCTTGTAAAGCCTGCTGCAGCTTACAGTGATGGTAAAGCAAACCAAGGTTAGAAAAAAACGTATTTAGCAAATCCTATTCATTAGGGAGCTGTGTGTGATCTAGCTATTGTTATTGCAAAATACTTTAATACTGCTACTGATTTACTGTTAAGTGAGTAGGTCTCTGTATGGCACATCAACTGGAGGATTTAATTGGTTAAGTGAGAATTGAAATATTCTCAGGAATATTTCTTGTTCCCTGTGGAATTTGAGGATAAAGGGAAGAAGGAAAGAAGGATGAAACTGAGAGCTAAGCATGTAACTGCTTTCTAGACAGAAAGCAGAATTATTTGTGGAGCCTGAAGTATCAGTAGTGGGTAGGGAGTTGCCTCTGTGCCGCCTTCAGCCATGTCTGTGTTTTCTGTTTTGAAAGAATTATCCTTATGTCCTTTATGTGTTGACCAGTGTATGAAAAGAGACTTGCACATCCGTGCCAAGGCACTGTAACTACATTGGCATCAGTGGGATTACAAGCAGAAGGGTCACCCCAATCTGTCCATCTAAGAATTAAGACATAGTTAAGATGCAGAGAGAAGGATATACTAGTTTCATGAAGATTCAGCTAAAGACAGATATATTTTTTGGCATGAAATAAAATTTTCTTGTAATATGGGTAAAGATAATATAGAACTAAAAGTTCTAGAAAACTGACAGATGACTTTCTAGCACCTCTGAGGATGAATGTTTTGATGTGGGCGTAATGTGCTAATGAATTAGCCTTTCAAGTACAAATGGAGCAAATATACTTCATTCTGGTCCTAGAGCATGAAAAGTGTTTGCTCAAACCTAAAAATGATCACATGCTTTAGCAAACTATGGCATGAGTGGAAATTTCCACGTAGTCAATAGCAAGTGGGTTTTTTTGGTACAGGCTTTACAAGTGCAGTAAGTAAAATTCATGTAATCTTGTGTAGTTTAGGATAATATTTTACCTATGTTTTAATCAGTGGTGTTGAGGTTTGGATGGAAAAATTAAGTAAGCTAGGAAGAGATGAGAACACGAGTGCTCTGAACTAGGTTACAGGAGGCATGTGACCAAATGTATTTGAGAAGGTGTGTGCCCTTGGGGTGCATTTCTGTTTGCCAGCAGATTTTCCCTCTTCTCTTGCATTGGAACCAGGTCTGTCCTTGAAAAATCCTCTTAAAAATCTTAGAAGTCAAGTAAAGCCCAGTGGGTGAAGACATAAAATCTGCCTAATTTTGCAGGCAGAAATTTCTAAATAAGAATAGCAAAGATTTTCTGACAAGTGAAAAAAAGCTGGGAAGATAGGTTGCCACAAAGCCATTTTCAGTGAGGAAAGTTTGAGATGCTTGCTCCAGCATTCACCATCCTCTATTAGTTCCTGTAGCTGCACCAGCCTGTGAGCCACGTTTTAACTAGAGGCTTTTCTATGCCTGCTCTGTAGTTTGCAGTCCATTTAGTTCTGTCTGTGCCTCTGCAAGGCCCTGATGGAAACCAGAGCACTGGAATGATGTATGTTAAAAAACAAGCTCCTCTTAAAAAGGGAGAAGTAGTGAGAGGCGTTATTGGATATAACTGTTTACTCTGGCAAGGGAACTGTGAATTGTCTTAAATGGCCAGCAGCAGCTCAGCCTCTCCAAGGCAGGGAGTGAGGGAGTGTTTGTACTTACAGGCAGTAATTACAGCTGCTGCTCTTTCCCTACTCTAGAGAAATTAAGCTGCTCCAGATTTGAGCAGTGGTTTCACGGTACAAAGTGCTATGTCTCAGAGCCTGTTGACTTTTATTTTTCTTCCTTCCCTGCTGCAGCACCTCCCTCCTTTGTGCTGCATCAGCGCAAGTCTTTGTTCATGTTAGGTGGATTGGGAATTGGGGAATTAATCTGACTTTAAAAAAACACAACAAACACGATTACTTCTATGCCTAAAACCCCTCTGATGTGAGAAATGAGGACTAAATGTACAGAATGAAATTACTGTAGGATCCCTTTTGGTGATGGAAAAACTTGGGCTTCTTATGTGTGCCTAACAAACAGCCTTATTCTGTGCTCACAGAGAGAATGGAGTCACTGAAAAGGTGGTGTAAAAATGCATGACTATCCATCAATTCCATCCTTTCTAGCAGGCAGACTGTCACTAAACATTAATAAAATCTCATTGTTACTCAGCTTTAAACCTTCAACATCAGCAGTGCTGTGCCATAACTAAGTACAAATCTTATTAGGAAAAAAGCATTACCTTTTAGATTTTCCCCTGAAGAAGAAATATCTCACTGTTGCATTCATTGCTAAACAGAAACACTATTATTTCAGTAAACAGTTTATAAACATTAAAAGAAACTGAGTGAGATTTATGGGATTTAGATCTTAGTTTCATTATTTGTTAACAGGCTTTAGCTCCTGCATGGTACTTCAAACATCTCTTGAATACACTTTTCTGCAGTTTTGTGTCTTGAAAGACTGAAAAAAAAAATCTTTCTTACTTGAGCTGGATTTTCCCAAAAAATCAGCAAGAGGACCTGATGTCAATTACAGGTTTAAGTAGCTGTACAAACATCACTGAATATGCAAAAATGCATCTTCAATGAATACTTTCTAGTTAGACTGTTATTTCTCTCATGAATATTTCAGTTATAAAGTTTTTTTTTAATTGACTTTAATTAAGAGGCCTGCTAAGAAAAAATTGGTTATAACTTAATTTCCCTTTGACTGGCCTTATCATGCATTGCATTCAGCAAAAAATTATTTCTGTTCTTGATGAAGTATGATGTTTGCTGGTGCCAGTTAGAGCCAATACATATACAAGTGCTTATGGGCTGAAAGGTTAATACATCATACATTGTGCCTTTGCAGTGACAGGCAAAATTTGCAACTGGCATCTTTATATTTACAACAAAATATTTATCTTTTCCACAGTCAGGAATACCCACAAATGTTTATTGATTTTATTGACAGGTTAACAACTTGTTTTTAAAATGCATGATCGTTATATATCATCTATTATTTTTCACCTTATCACATTATTTTAACATTTTACTCTTTATGGGGATGGGATAAGAGAAGTCAATTATAATTGGATTGAATAAATGTCATGCAAGAAGTTTCATAGAATAACAGTCTTGCAAAGAAATGCTCTAGCAGGGCTTTTGTGTATTTTGTCCTCTGGGAACGATTTGGTCATTGTTTTAGGATGCACAGGAGTATCTCTGTAGAAGTAAAGATGACAAATTCACTGACCTCTGTGCTCTAAAGATGAAGGCTTGAAAATCACGATAAAAAGGAATGCTTAGTGGCAAAGAACAGGAAAGAAAGGAAAGTTGCACTTTTCTGAGAAGCTGAAATTCTGAGGCTGATAAGATCTGAACATTGTGAAGGCTGTAAAATCACTGGAGATATGGGAGAATGAAGTATATTTTTGTAGTTGCCAAACCTGTTGTATAGCTAGATCAGTGCATAAACTAAATTGAAACAATGCCACAGCAATGCCCTGTCAAAATTCCACCAGCAAGCAAAAACACTGCACTACATGAGGCAAAAATGAAGAAGATTAGAAGCTTTCAACAGCTTCTGAGCCAGCTGGTGGCATTAGCAGGATGGAGGTTTGCACAGTGTCTAGCCAGCCATTCATATCAGCCATTGCTTTGCAGAGATATTCTTACTTTTTTTCTCATATTATAACTTCACAGACAAAGCTTCACTTCACTCAGCCAATGAGCAAAGAATGTATCAACAGAAAATTAATAGTGGACTTCTGCATGGTTCAGCAAGGTGATTACAAACTGGATTTTTTGTCTGTAGTTTTTCAAGTGTGGAAAAAAAATCTTGGATAGAATGATTACAGTCAAGAGAAACCAATTAAACAGATTTGTGTCCCGTGGAATGTCTCAAGTGTATTAATCTCTATGTAAATTCTGTTTTCAAGTAGTCAGAAAAAGCCTCTTTACAGTCATTCCCCCCTAAAACATGGTAAATAAAAAGTGGAGGCTGTTGGTAGATTCATGTTTGAGATATTTTTCAGCATTCAAACATAATCAAATATTCTAAGAAAAAGAAGATAGTCTATGAAAATGTAAAATGAAGTGATAACCCAACTTCTTCCCCTGCTGTCTTTTGTCTGGTGTGCTATCTGTGGCTGTAGTGTTCTTAAAACAAAACAAGGACATTATTCATTCAGAAGCTGTAGTATTAAGGTTGTGAAGTCAAGCACTCAGAAGATAAGAAGTGCCAGTTTAGGTTCCCATCTGCATCTTATTTTGTCCCTACTTAGCTGTTTATGTTGTTAGCTATTTTTTGACAAATGTACAAATTCTGTTTCTTGTTACATTATTTTGGCATATTTAAACACCTCTGGGTTTTTTGACTACCCAGCCAAATGATTTAAAAGTCCTTATTTCTGTAAAAATATTCCTGATGCACTGGCAGGGTATTTGTAAAGCAGTAGCGTGTCCTGGGCTTTCACAGCTATATCAGACCTGAACAAGATGCCATTGCAGGTCTGTCTTCACAGACATAGTCCCTTCTAGGCTACCTGAGCTGCCTCCTTCACCCTGTCCCACCTATCATTTGTGCCTCTTTTATCCAAGGTCTATTAACCACACTTAAAGTGCAGCCTTTCTATAATGCAGGGTCCTTTCAGGCCGCTCTGTACCTCATGCAGTACAAAGGGTGTTTGAGAAAGGGCTGGAGTTTAAGGTTTTTATGTGTGGTGGAGATGGTGCTGACTGCCTTGTACCCTGTGGATCTGAGAGATGTGCCAGCGAGAGGAGTAGGGTCAGGGTGAGGGAAGAATGTAAACGTCACCATTTCTGCAAGTGTGGCAGAACTGCAGGGCAGGGCAGTCGAGATGGCAACAAGGACAGAGCAAAAGACTTCAGGTTTTATGGGTCACCAAATTCTGAGGGAGGTGGGGAGTATAACAGCCTGCTCCTCTGTTACACTGACAGAGTCCCAGCAAAAACCTTCATTTTAGTGTTCTTCTTATGCTGCAATCTGTTGGCAAAATATAGCTCTCCTCCACTTAAAATTTTCTCTTACAGTAACATATATGGTTTGTGAAATTTTATGTTGTCATCTGAACAAAGACATAGATACAGAGAATTATCAAGTTTAAAATGAATTGTCAAGGTGAGCAGACTTTACCTACAAGATATCTCTTGCTTGGTATTCCTGACCATTAACCTGAGAAATCTGGGTCCTTGACTCTGGCTGACACAGAGCATGGGGTAACTTTAAGGTTGGCTCAAGTTATTGGTGCAAATGTAATCTATGTGCTCAAAAAGGTGGATAATGTTTTCTGTTGTTCCTATACTCTGTTACACTGAACCTCAAACTCAAAATCTGAATGCACTTAAATTTTGGTGAAGGAAATGGGCAAAAATGTGTCATGTCACTAGAGAACGATTGGTTTTAGCTCAATAAACTGAAAGGTTTGTGGAGTTTCTTGGAGAAAAGAACAATTGAAAGTACTTCAGGACAACAGAAAACAAGAACTCATTAGAAATTACTTATAGAAATAGCTCAAATGAAACACACAGTTCCCCAAAAGTTCAGTAAATCTGGTCAACCCATTGTCTTTGAATAATTTTAGAGAAATAAATCCTCCACAGTGTTTCCCAGGCAATTAGTAGTTAAACTACTGAAGACAGAGAATTGTACAGGAATTCTAAGGAAGTGAGGGATCCGCTCAAGCGGAGATGATAATCCACTGATGATTTTGTTAAAGGGGAAATAAAAATGAAATTCCTCCAAGAGCAGTCTTGCAACTGATATAATGTAAAATTTTCATTAATAATTTCAACATAAAGTTGAACTTGAGTACAGAAACAATTCTGAAATGACTCCTCTATGGGGCATGGGTGAGTTTTACTCTGGGATAGTCATAGGTGCCTAAACCAGTAGGTTCGAGAAGGGAGTGGAGATAAAAAGTCATCTCTCGAGGCTGGCTCCTGGCACCTGGGTTAGCTTCCTGCTCTGAATTGCTCTTTTAAGTACAGAGAGGGAGTCAGGATGCAGCAGGAGGCTATCTGCTTGCTGTGGGGAGTAATGACATTGTTTATTACACACGGTTGATAACCCGACATTCAGGCCTGTTCTAGTTCTTGTTCACAACATTAAAACAGGGCTTGAACATTGACTGTGAAACCTGCAAACCCCCTCTGGAGACTCTACTTGAGTCCATAGATAATTTAAATGTACATGAAAGGACTTGCCTAAAGCCAGTGTATTTCAAGCAGTAAGTTTCCCTTTGTTGTCACAAAATACATTTGTAGGACAGTATCTAATGTTCAGTTTCACCCACACTTACCTGCTGCTTGACAGGGTGCCGTGTACCTGCTTAAGCACTAACCCTTTCCCCCACAAATTAACCAAATTAAAGAGAGACTGCTCTCAGCTTCTCAACTTCAATGCTCCTTTTTCAAAACTCGCGTTGTTTTAAAAAAAGCCCAAACCAACTGCCCTCCCTCAGCTGTTAAAAATGTTGCTGAAAATCAATTATAAAATACTTGCAGCAATACAAAAGACACTGAGAATTAATAAAAGCTAGCTGCAATTATTTTGTGTCTGACTGTATTGGTTTGTAACTACAGCTCCTGTCTGCTCTCAGCATTACTGCCTATACCCTCCAGGGCTGAGTGTGCGGGGCAGGGTCAGTGTGGGGAGGATGGTTTTGTTTTGGTTTCTTTCTGCCTGGGTCATTTCTGTGGTTTGGTTTATATTTTGTGGCCACATGTGGCAGTACAATTTGCAATTCACTTTAAGAAAGGTGGCAGAATGTCCCAAATTTTCTATGCTTTCTGCAGTTCAGCACATATTGTAACCATTGCACTAGGTTTTTTTTGTACCTGTTTCCCTGTGGCCAGACTTGACAATGCAGACCATCCTCACTGATGTGTATCACTGATCTCATTGATCAACTATTGTAAAATTCCCAAATTTCTCACTCTTGAGGGAATCAATTCAAGCCTCTAGTGCAGGTTGGAAGACAAAATATTGGTTTGGCAATTCTATAATCATTCCATGCTAAGTATGTAGAGCAAGCACCACTGTAGATGGAGGCCTGATCACATGTTTTTTAAAAGAAAGTGGAGAAAAATATCAGACTCAGTAGGAAATACCTATAGTTTAGCATGAGACTAAATTGGTTTCTTTAGATTGTAGAGAAGAGACTGGGAGTGAGTGAATGTTCCTTGTAAATAGTCCATGTTTTTGGCAACAAAGAATGAGACACACTGTTTATCTTAAAAATAAGAAAATAAAGAAAAAAAGTACATTAAGTACTGTACTGTAAGATAGTGAGTTGTGGAAGAAAATTCCAGCAAAAATGGTGGCAGTAGGAAATGTAACGAATTCTAATCTGAACAATGATTGGTTTATGAAAAGCATGATTTTGTGGCTGTTATGATACACATTATTTTCTTGTTAGAAAGTGCTCTAATTCACTGACTTGGGTTTAGGTATATTCTAGTTTCCTAAATTATCATTATTTATTTTGGACAAAAGCATTTACTACATTAGATTATATTAACCAGTTAAAAAACCAAACAATCCTCAGATTGAAAAAGAACCAAAAAGAAAAAACCCAAAAGATCATGCACTTTATTTGACTGCTAAATTTTGAAGATTGAC
Organism: Melozone crissalis; assembly: GCF_028551555.1. Lineage (NCBI taxonomy): Eukaryota > Metazoa > Chordata > Aves > Passeriformes > Passerellidae > Melozone > Melozone crissalis. The sequence goes on along the minus strand of NW_026535784.1, from coordinate 4,733,047 downwards.
CCTGATCCTGCAAGAATTTGTATGAACTTACAGAAATGCAAGCAGCTATAATTATTGCAATGGGAACAAACTCAGCATGTTGTGAAGTACATATGGGTTGCAAGGAAATGTGCTATCACCACCTATATTCAAATAAGATCTCATAAGACTGTGTGCTGTTAGCTGATAGAATACTATCCAGCTATTCATTTCACAGAATAGCATTCCCAGCAGCTGTCACCATATTAGGGTCTTGAGCTATTCAGTCTGAGCAGAGTGTAGCAATTTGGCAGGAATCACAAATGAGCAGCATTCCTTGATTTGCTGTGTGGAATATGAATGGCAGAGCACTTTGAGGGTTAACCCTGAAATGCAGCAGATAATTTGAGAAGGATTTTTTAAAAAATATGTGAACCCGAGACTTCTTCAAAACAATAGATTCTGAAATAGGAATTGCATAGATAAATTATGCATTCAAGTTGAAAGATCTCACATCATATAGGAATATTTTGTCTCTTAGAAGAGTGTGCTGAAAGGGAGACGTCAGAAAATGGAGCAGTCAGAACAATCCATATTTTCACATCTAGTTTAGTTTTGCTGCAACCCTGCCCTAATTATTTAAAACCAGACTACAATGAGAGTGTCTGCTGGTCCCTCTATTTACACTACCTTTAGGTTTTCTGTGGAGACAGTACAAAAAGTTGCCACAATGTTCTGTGACTTAGATGCTTGTTTTAGGATTGGTATGTAATCATAAAATTTATTTTGAAGCAAGCTATTGTAAAATCAGCGAAATAAAACCATTTGAAAAATCTGGAAAAGACTGATTCTTAAGGTGAAATGGTCCCAAATCCATCATCATACTGCTGCCAGTAAGCTGCTATTAGCACATGCTTTGGCATATGCCTTTCTGAATTTGCAGATGTTGCTAATGCTTCAGAGGTTTTGGGGAGTAGAATGCATAAATAGCAGTTATTGCTATGGCCATTAACTTCTGGGTTTGGAAAGTCTTTTACATTATGATTGAGAACTTTCTTCCAGATGACAGCCAGAGGCAGTAAAAGACAGATAGAATCTTTAGCAAGATAGGGCCCACGCATAATTGTATGAAAAATTATGATGACAAAGTTGGACTGTGGATCTCTAATGCACTGTACTGAAATAAAATTCATTTCCATACTGTTCATGCAGTATACTGCTGTTTGTAGTAACCATCTTTGCAAAGCACAGTATGCTATCCCTGCATCAGGAGACACAACCTTTTTCTGCATGAAGTTTTATTTTTAAATTTTGTTTTCCTCATAACGTAATATGGTTTTGAGATATTAACATAGTTTGCAGAGGGCAATAATATGGCTTTAATACAGCTTCAATTAACAGTTCAGTAAGAACTACATAAGGTCTTTGGCATATTTCTGGACAAGTTCTGACACCAGAACTTATGTAAAGATAATTTGAAATAGATTATTTTGCATCACTTTGTTTTTGAGCCATAATTTTAAAACCCGAAATAAATTTATAGCAATTTTGCCATAAAGAGTAAATGGGAAAAAGAGTAACTCTTTTTGAATGGCAGGCTCTTGAAATCCAGAACAGGAACAACATAACTAGTGTTACTCACTATCAATCAGCCTGAGCTGATTGAGGGAAGACGTTTTGTTCAACTAGCCTTGCTGATTAAAGGCACATTTTCAATCCACCCTCTAGATGCAAGCTGAAGCAGATGAGAGAGGGAATCATCATAGAATCATAAAATAGTTTGGGTTGAAAGTGATTTTAAAAGCCACCTAGTTCCAGCCCACCTACCATGAGCAGGGATCTTCAACAGGACCGTGTTGCTCAAAGCCCCAGCCAAAGCAGCCTTGAATATCTTGAGGGATGGAGCATCCACAACTTCTCTGGGCAACTGGTTCCAGTGCCTCACCACTCCCACAGTGAAGAATCTCCTCCTAATATTTAATCTAAATCTACCCATTTTCATTTTAAAAACATCACCCCTTCTCCTATAACTATGTGCAATTTAGTTATATGGCATAATAACTCTGGAAGGGTTGAAAGTCCCTCTCTGGGTTTCTTGTAGGTTCCCTTTGGGGGTCTGAATCCTCACAATGAAATGAAATTGCTAGTTTCTCTTATTGGGAGATGCTAAAGCAGAAATGCACTATCTAATTCCTTGTACCACTTCATTAGCAAAGAATACAAGATGCATTACATTTACTTAGCACCTACTACTATGGAGTAAAACTGAACAAGTGCTGTCAACTCTACTAATTGCTACAGAGTCTAGATCCTTCTATTATTTCTTAAGACCTTAGATGTTTTTTCTTTTCTGGATGCTGTTGCATCTGTATCATCTCTGGTTTTCTGTTCCTCTCTTTGACCCTCTTAAACTCCATATCCTCTTTCCTTTCCCTGTCAGGGGCTGGCAAGCTGACCAGACAAGAGGTGATCCTGGTCCTTATCTTTCACATCTTGAAGTTCTTGTCTGTCACATCACCTTTCTTCTTGTTTCTTCTTCCTTTGTGCCTGCATATATTTTAAATTGCCTAACTCTAATCAATATGATGATTAGATTAGATTAGATTAGATTGCCCCAAAATTACATGTTCTTTGTTGCAATATCAGTTTGTTGTTATTATTTCTTCTCCATCCAGGTTATCTTTGTACCCACACTAACTCTGAAATTAGCTTTTACACAAAGGCCGCTTCAGCCTTCTGGAAATGTCTGAATTTCTTTTATGAATACAGATTTGACTGTGGCCCCATCCTTAAGACTTTCCCCAGAAGAAAGGAGAATATCCACACCTTTCCTCAGGTACCAGAAGATATCTTTTTCTCTGATACAATGCAAGAGGAAGTATTTGCTTGGCAGATTTCATGGCTCTGACAAGCCAAAATGTGTGTATCCTTTAAGTAATATACCTTAACTAGTAAGGACAAATAGGTATCTGTTGCTATAAATTTCTTTCCTGATATTTTCTAACAAGCAAAGCAAAACACAAGGTGTATCGTAAACAATGAGATACTTAATAAGTGTTCAAGATTTGAAACAACCACAGTTGGTAAAAGATATGATATGGTGTAAAGTGGCATGATGGGATGGGCTTCCAGTGCAAATTTGAAAAAAATTTGGCCTGCAAGCTACTCTGTGGACTAACTGTTACAGAGGAATGATAGATGGTAATCATAACCCATCCCTACCCTTCCCAGAAACATTACTTCTGACACCATAAAAGATATTAGACCCTTTTCTTTCCAGAATGTAGAATTGGATTATACATCTTTATTGCTTCCTGCTGTCTCTTTTATTTTCCCCAATAATGCACAGAAATCATGTGGACCTTTATTATTTCTATAATAAGCAGGCAATTTATTATTCTCTACTAGAATTTAGGATAAAAAAGACCCAAGGAAAATATCTCTTTGTTATACCTGTAATATAATTAGAAACAATACAGAAAGATTTAGATGGTAGGTCAGCTGACAAGCACATGATAATAAATAAAAAATTCAAATGAAAAATCAATCTATGCACAGAAAGGAAAGATGTCACAGATTTCTGGCCAAGAGACAGAAAAAGTTTGGGAGTTATTGTGTGAAAAATCTGTCAGTTCCTCAGTATAGTGCAGTTGTAGTGCTGAAGAAAAGCGTGTTTCTTGGATTGTACTGCTGGGAGTACAAAATCAGTGATGGATATTCTATCCAAAACTGTCACTACACCTCACCTTAAATACTGGTATAATGCAACTTTGCAACGTATGCCACTGACTTTTAGAGTTTAAAATGGTAAAAAAACAAAAATCCCTTAGATTGTAAGGATCTAAACAGAAGAAAAGTTTAAATTAGACTTTAGTATAATTGAAAAATATGAAAGATTCACTGGAATTTACTGAAATTTCAATATTGTGGTAGTAGTTAGTGGAGACTCATTATAAGACTCAGTGTCATTACTGAAACATACAAAAAATACCACAATGTATAATTTACTAAACCAGTGGAAGCAAGCAAGAAGTAATAAAAATAGGTTCAGACACATGATAGATAGCATAATGTTATATACTAAGGATAGCTGCTGAAAGAACCAAAAATAATGAGAGCATGGAGCACAGTCTGTAGTAGTGAAGACAGCTTCAGATTGTGCTTCTGCCTTACCCTTTGCAGGGAGCAGCAATCAGCTGGGAGGCTGGCCTGTAAAATGAATGATGTGAGATAAGGATTTTCTTTTTTACCTGGAGCCTTTTTTTTACTGATCCAATGGAGGTGGAAATTTGCAGATGGGGAAAGGCAGCAAGAAGCAGTGAATAGAACAGGAGAGCAATGGGGTAAAGCTGGTGCACAAGTTTCAGAAAGCAGATAGGTTTCTGCACTAGTAAGGCAGTGATGGTTAAAAGAAAAAGAAAAGGGACAGTTGACCATGATTGCGAGCATCAGAAAACATTTTATTTAGTATTTATTTGGCTGTAAGTAGCAATTTTAAGTTATTTTTCTGATAACGCTGATTGTATGCGTGTCTCATCATCATAATAACTGCATTTTAAAAACAATAAATTTGTTTATCATGTTGATGTGACTTTGATATGGGAATTTTGCCCAGAAGGGTGAAAAAATATTGCTTACATTTGCATAGGAAGTCTGAGTCAGGGCAGGAAATAGTAAACAGCCTCATCTCACCACTGAGCAGGGTGTGCAAGTTGCTGATAGTTAATCCATCTCTAGAACAGATTTTTATTCATGTTTATTTGAGTTTTAAACTTCATGCTCCTGAAAGCAGATCTGAATAAGGGAAGTAGTGGAAATGCTCCCAAAGACTGGGTTTATCCAAATGTTGTCAACAGCTTGAAACCAGGAAACTTCATACACCGTGCCAGGAAGCCAAGTCACCTTTGACTCCAGGCTGCATACAGGAAAATAAACTGTGGCAGGAATCATATAAAGAAATTCTATACTCATATAAAAAGTCACCCCTTGGAGGAATAATTCTGACTTCTAGCTAAAGTATTTTTTTTATTTTTTTACAACCTTTTGGTTTTTTTTTACTCCTCCAATCTCAGTAAAATTTCACTTTTCCAGAGGTAAGGGATTGGGAGAAATTGAGAGTCCAATCAACTATCCAAACACCATACAGAAGAAAATGCTTCATAGTGATGAGAAATCTTTCTCAGTAAAAAGATCAAGCTGCATCTTGATGACCTGTGGAAGAAAAAAATTAATTTTACCTTGAAACTCAGATTAATATAATCTGAGTATAATTTTTTTTTTAACCTTGACATTTCAAAAAGATTAAAAATATCTGTAAGGTCTAAAATTGACATATGTGCAAAAAGTAAGAAACACAAGAACATCAGGAGCACTTTCAGCAATGATGAAGCTAAAAATTGGTGAAGGGCAACATTTCAATTCTCCACACAAATCAATATGCTCATATTTCTAACTGTACAATTATAAAATACATTATGTTCTAAAGTGAACATTTACCGAAATTGATGAGAGAATTACCAGAGTAGTTGGACTCTCTTAAAGTGTGTTGGGGATGATCATTACAGGGATTTTGCTGGCAGGCATTCCTTATTACCAGAACTGTAAGACTGAAAAAAAAAGCCATCAAAAAAGAAGTTTTATATCTTCCGCTTTGAAAGAGAATATGAATACCTGCACTATGCAAGTAGCAGAGCTGTTTGACAAGTGTGATGCCAAATTAAGGTCTGCAGAGTTTCAAAAATTTTAGCTACACTAAAATATTCCATGCTATGCTTTTAGTAGACAGCCTTTATAAGGCATTTTCGTTAAAGTTGGGTATGTTGTTTTTAGTAAGTTTCCTTAACAGACAGCTAATTTTAACAGATGTACTGGCTTTGTGTGGCAAGGTTTTGGTAGTGGGGAAGCAACAAGGGTGGCTGCTGTGAGAAGCTTTCCCTGTGTCCAGCAGAGGCAATTCCAGCTGGCTCCAGGAATGACCTGCTGCTGGTCAAGACTGAGCCCATCAGTTATGTTGGTAGTGCCTCTGGAATAACAGGTTTAAGGACAAGAAATAACTCCTGCACAGCAGCAGTGGGAAGACATGAGTGAGAATGTGTGAGGGCAGCAGCTCTGCAGACACCCAGGTCAGTGCAGAAGGAGGGGTAGGAGACGCACGAGGCACCAGAGCAGAGATTGCCCTGCAGCCTGTGGAAGACTTCATGGTGGAGCAGGGGGGGATGTCCAAAGACTTCTGTGACCCTGTGGGAAGTTTGTGCTGGTGCCCCATGGAGAGGGAAGGCCGCACTGGAGCAGGTGTGGTTTCAGGAATTAGGACCCTGTGAGGTCCCATGTCAGAGCAGTGTGTACTGCAGAAAGGCTGCACCCTATAGGAAGGACCCATGCTGGAGAAGTCCATGAGGAACTGCAGCCTGTGGGAAGGACTCCTATTGCAGACGCTCATGGAGGACTGTTTCCTGTGGGAGGCACCCCATGCTGAAGCAGGACATGAGTGTGAGGAGTCCTCCCCATGAGGGGGAAGAAGCAGCACAAACCACACGTGATGAACTGGCCACAGCCCCCATTCCCTGTCTGCCTGTCCTGCTGTGGGGAGGAGTTGGAGAATTTGGGAGTGCAGTTGAGTCTGGGAAGAAAGGATGGATGTGGGGAAGGTGTTTTAAGATCTGGTTGTACCAATGACAGGAGTTACTGAGCTATTTCTGTTTTCTTATCTTGACCCACAAGACTTTTGTTTTATTTTCTCTCCCCTGTCCAGCTGAGGAGGGCAGTGAAAGAGCAGCCTTGGTGGGGTCAATCTTCCACAGCAGACAACAGGACACTGAACTCTTCAAAGGCCTAATTCATAGCTAAACTGTGTCTTCTGGTAAGATTTAGGGTTTTTTTTTAATCAAAGAAATTAACTGCAGAAGTATGTGTTTTCCTTCAGAAAGTGTTTGCATGTAAATCTAGTGGGAAAATTTTTCTCCTAAGTTGTATTGTTGTTAAAGACAATGAGTTAAAATAATCCCAACTCCTGTAGGTGAGAGCACACAGACACAGTTTATTGCATTCGTCTGGGTTTCAGAAATAATGAGACACATTCCAGCCAGTGATTCCTCCCACTCTGTGAAAACTCAAAAGTAGTTTTCTGTCACATTTTATACTGCTTCAGGAGGCAACTCCTTGCAGAAATTTGGGGATGAAGAAGAGCATCCAGCCATTCCAAGGTTAGTAGAAAGACATAAAAAAGTCTATGAAGCAGCCAAGCAGAAAAGTTTTAACATCCAGGCCTCTTTCTTTTTCTCTTTCTCCTTCTCTGAAAGCAGTACAAGTGGGAGTAAAACAGCCTGAAGGAAGAAATACATTGGTGGAATATAGAAAGTTGCTGGGGTTGGATGTGGAGGGGACCCAAGAACTATGTGAAGTACCCCAGTAAATTCTGGGAAATGTTAGACCTATGGGTGATAACTCTAATAAAATTAAGGTATTTGTATGTTTCTCTCCTGTTGAATATAACTGTTGTTTAAAATGTTAGTTTTTAGTAATATTTAGATAAACTTACTGTTAGAGTTTTTTCAAGCCACCCTTGCAATGCTGAAGTTAAAAATTTTGCTTGCTTTGTGAACAGAGGATGTTGGGAGAATAGTAATGAATGGGCTAGCAAAATAAAAATCCCTGAAATAAATGCATCCTAGTTTCTCCCCATGTTCTGTCAAGAGGATTTTAAGGCTTGGTCATGACAGTCATGCTTAGGAAGTATGTTAAATACTGTTAGTGAAAATGACTGCAAGTCACATAGTTATCATATATCTATGTTTATCCACATTTTCTCCTTCTCCCCACTGAAAAATCTTACATAGATAGAATTTGAAAACTCTGAGCACATATCCTGGGATATCTAAGCAAATTGAAGCCATTCAGGGAACTTTCTATCTATGCCTCAGATTGTATGGACAGATCATCAGAAAAAGGCTATATGCAGTGACTAAGTTGCACCTTGGACAAATCAAACTCACTAAATACATGCTGCACATTTCAGGCAGATTTCTGTCTTTGAGTTCCGGCAAAAAGAATGAGAACTCTGATTTTCCCCTCTGCACAGTAGTATTGAAATTTTTTTACTTTTTGCTTTTGACTAAATATTTCAGACATATTCCTTTTTCTCCATCCCCTGAGAAAAAATATGAGAGAAAGAGGAAGGAGGCAGCAGTTTAAGACGACTTGGGAGACAAGGTTTTATATGGTGGATTGAAATATGTCTCTTTCTACAGGATTTTGAGATCCTGGGGTTAAAAATGCTTCTATAATGAGGCTTTATAATTATCATTATTGTTGTTCATATTTAAACTTTTTTTCCCACTATGTTATGATTTTAATTAAGAGAAAAGTAAGGAAAAGGATGTATTGGAGTGACTCCAAAGATTTCCTTTTTGGTGGTGTTTCAAGTTTGTCACTTCTTCACTGTAAATTGTGTTATTTTCATTGAGACTCAAGTCAACTATCAAACTCCAGAAAAACAAATTCAGTTAAACATCTGTTCAACTCTTTATTAGCCATAATACATGGTTTAATTTGTGTTGCTTCAAATAATTTCCTTTCTTTTTTCTTCCTGTATTTTTACTCTATGGAGGTGCAATACAGGTCAGAAGATAAGAATTTTCAGTCTCTCACAGAATATATTTAGAGGCATGCTGTTCTCTCCAGAAATGCAATTGGTATTCCAGAGGATTTCCCCCCCTCTAATAGGCTGCGAGCTGAAAAGGACACTCAATTTTACTTAAATAGTCTAGCTGACAAATTATGCTCTTTAATTCTACTTAGGAAACTGTCTTTTACATTAACTAAACATCACCCCCCTCCTCACCCCTACTTGACATTTAAAGCTTAAGCAACTGCAACCTGCTTCCCACAAGTTCTCCTTCGATATAAATTAAAATGACGTGGCGTTGAACAAAACCATCCAGTATCAAACACTGCACTCCTCCGGGATTTCTTTAATACTGCTCATGTATAAATTGAGGAATTCAATTAAAAAATAACCTCAGGCACCATGCAAACTTGCGATATCAGCAGAATGCAGTGGAACTTGTCAGAGACCTCACCTCATGTGTGTATACGTATACATATACATGTATATGTATGAACACACATGCAAGTACATATAGGCACACATACATAGACCTAGAATGTTCCTCAACAAAGAATATCTTCTGCTCTCATGCTTTGAGATGGTTTTATTTTAAATGGAATCATGTCTTGCTTTATTTGGCTTGTTAGACTCACTATAATGAGCTTCCTCAACAGCAGCAGCCTGGAATTTTAAGATCTGTAGGATGATGTTACAGTACCTTGTAAAGCAAATGGTGTGAATTAAACTCCACAGATTTTACCCAGGCTCATCTCCACAAACTCAGTTTTACCATCTAAAAATCTTAAGAGTGGAATTTGGTACTTGAGACTACCACTGAAAGAATGATGTCTGCAGATTCTCTGTAACTTGTCAACTTAAAGTCAAGACCAATCCCATTTGAGCTCCTCTAGATTTCTAGTTTTTGAAAGACAACAGGGATAAAGTGATTTTGTCACAACCATGTCAAGAGAAAATGGAATAATCTTCTGAAATGTGGGAACATACTTATGATTAGATTATTTGGGCTCATTTGAAGCCATCTTTGCACCTTCAGAAGATAATGTATGGCAAAGATGACTTTGTTCTTAATAGATAGCTGTGTGTTAAATTTAAACTAAACATCTGTTGAACTCTGCTTTTTGATTATTTTCACATTCAGTTTGAATGTCCTATTTTTAAAATAGCTTGGTGATATGAATTAAATTATTAATTGTGCTTGTATAATATAACATCCAATACTATTCAGTTGTACATTGAAAATGTATTTATAGGGGCAGCAGATCATTCATTAACTGTAGTGCTTTCATAGCCTCCCTGTTTCACTATACGTGATAATCACTTAGTACCTCAGATGGGAAGAGCACAGTGTCAGTGATTTTATATATCTGTGATTGAAGTATGGAAAAGTTAGACCTCAAATATGTTTACTTTCTGTTGTCCTGGAATTTTAAAAACTGGGATTTTTTTTTTTTTTGGTGATGAAAATGAATAAATGACAAAAGTACATATCCAGACTCCTCCTTCCATGTAATTTTGTTTTTTATACCAGTTACAGCTTTTCCTTTAGGTTAAGCATGTCTTTGCTTTTGTGAGTAAACAAAATTTTCTGGAAATGCCTTGATAGACTTATTGATACATTATTCTAAATACAGAAATATTTGTTTATGTAAAATACAGTTGAGGATGTTTTAAATCACAGCCTATCTTTTAATGTTCTAAGTAGCTGTACTTCCAACAGATATGTTGAGTGTACTTTTTCTTTTAAGTAATTTAAAAAAAGGACCAACCAATCTGCCTTCTTGGATCTGGTGTGCATTGCATGCACAGCAACAAGTGAAGGTCCTGCAAGAGGTTCAAGTTTCAAATATTTTTCAAAGACCAGAAAATAATCACAGAATCACAGAATCATAGAATAATTTGGCTTGGAAGGGACCTAAAGATTATCAAGATTATCTAGTTCCAGACACCGTGCCATAGGCAGGGACCCCTTTCAGTTGATCAGCTTGCTAAAAGCCCCATCCAGCCTGGTCTTCAAAACTTCCAGGGGCAACCACATCTTCTCTGGGAAACCTGTTTCACTCCTCACCACCTTAATGGAACATTAAAAATTACTCTAAGATTAATTTTTGCTAAAATTGATCCTAAAAAAACCTACAAAACCCATATCTGCACAAGAACATAAAGTATTAATCTAATTGTTGAACTTATTTTTTTTTCCTGCAAGAATAATCTCTTTGTAAAGGTGATGTCAAGTCCTAGAAGAGTTTTAGAGAAACACCTAGCTTGCTTACGGACATGGTATACACAGTTTGACACTTACAGGATTAATTCAGGGAAGTACTTGAACATGTGCCTAACTTTAAACACTGCTTAAATCTCATCAACTTTAATTAAATTTAATTGCATATGGGAGCACTCTCAAAGAATAAGATAATTTCCTGTAAATATTTTCTTTTTTCAGAGGGTTTGCTGTATAGAAAAAGCTTTAACTGTAAAACTTTCAGTTTCCAGTTGTAGTAATGTTTCTGCCTAGTAAGTGGTTTTACTAGTTTTAAAGTAATTTTATCTGTCTTGCTTTAGGAGTAGCAATAGTAGTGAGTGTTTATTTTATTCTTTAATGCAGATGGATGGAAAGAAGCACTAAATATGAAGCACAGCTGGTTACTTTTATGCTTGGTGCAACCCCTTTGGCTTCTGTGTAATGTTGCTAGGGATGAATTTGGTCTGCTGTTGGAAGACTATTTGTTCTGACTGCATGTGACAGCATAATTTAGTAAAAACATATTAAATATACCATTTAGGCACCACACTTTAGCATTTTTGAGATCCATAGGAATGATGTTCAAGCACATATGGTAAATTGCTCCCTGGAATTAATGGTCTGGTTTGATTGTTGTCTACAAGATTAAAAATAAATAGGAAGTTTTTGAATCAGGAATTTCAGAGGAAAACTGTGAGAGCTGATAAGCACACTTAATACACTATCTAGATGGACCATTAGTTTGATCTGGCATGTCAGTTCTTATGTACCTGGAAATAGCTTTTCAGTACACAAATGCCAAAAGGAATTTCGTCTCAAGCAGAGGTTAGAACAAGTTGATTTTATTTTAAATTATTTTCATTTTTAAATGTTAAAAAATAGAATGATCAATTTTAGCAGAGTGCTTAAATGCAGAAGCCCAATATATTTAAGAAAACATGACTGAATTCAGCCTTCTATCTTTCTGCTGTTGTGGGAATTCAGGAGTTCCCAGAGTCAAATAAACAGCTGCTGATGATTTTGAAAAATAATGCAGACTCCAGCTATATTTGAAGTTTAGCTTATTTACTGTACTTCCATGTCAAAGTGCATGAGTGTTCTGTTTTCAAAAGTGATAATTTTTTGTGACCCAAGGGGCAACTACTGAACCATTCAAGAATATAATTCATGGACTTGATGCTTGTGTTAAAGATCTATGAAATTCTCAATTTTTGAAAATTGGAAATACTGAATGATGAAACATCCTCATAAAGGAGAAAAGTAAAAGAATAATGATCTTTTAAGATGTGCTTGAATACTCAAGGAATTTGAGAGCTATGCAGGTCATGTATTTGCTTCTTGCATGTGAATTTTAGATGTGTTGCAGAGTTTGTACAACTGCAAATTGAATTAAGTGCAAATTCAAAATAGATCAAGTATTGCACAAATGCTAATTTTATTGCATAGAAAAATCTACTTTAGATCGAGAGGATCCAAAGATCAGTCAACAAAGGAACCAGTGATAGGTTGATTGTGTTTGACATCTTAGTGAAGCTGGACTACTATGCCTCAATATCATTTATTTCTTACACATTAGTTTAACTTCTTTGAAAGTTAAGATGGAGAAACAGTGGGTTTTTTTCTTAAATTTTTATAGATTGTTGACAAAAATATAGTCAGGGCAAAGTATGAAAGAAGACAGCTATCAACTTGTTCTAGGATATTGATGTGTAACAAAATCACAAGGTCTTACACATCCCTTTCTCCATTGAAGAGCTGTGACTTCTGTCATTAATTTTGCAAGTTACCTTTGCAGTTAAATGAGCTACTTAATTTTTATTTTTATTTTTATTTTTATTTTTATTTTTATTTTTATTTTTACTTTTCATCATGGTAGATTCCAGCTATACCCTTGGATGACTGCGACCACCTGTTCTCCCACACCTGTTTCAATTCCTAAACCATATGTTGCAGTCACAGACTAGAACTGCTATATCTATGTGATGTACTTTCTCATAAATATTTCATAGGCTTCCTAGTTTCTGTGATTAAAATTAATTTGAAAGCATGTATTTGCTGAAAATCAGGACTGAAAATGGTTTCTCAATAATATGTCTGTTCCTTAGACAAGGAGTTTTGCTGGTTGCTGAATCATAAAAAGTCCTCATAGAATTATCAGCATATTGCTATCAGATATTAACATTATCTTTTCAAAATGAATTCCACTGGGATCAGTGGTAAGGAAACAGAGGATAACTTGCTGTAACACAAGAATGTTTGCAGTCATTTGTATGGTGATATTTCCTAAACTAAGTGTTCAGACAAGTTTTGCAATCACATGTTTAAATCAAAAATGTCTTTAAATTATTTTATCTTAGGTAATTTGGATAGTTGGCTAAAGCCTTTCCTTATATAAATGAAACATTTTAAAATTCTTTTCAATGAAGTTATAACAATTTGTTTTGAATATATAAGAGTACTCCACCCACTCGTATGGACACCTATAAGTTCATAAAGATTTAAAATATTATATGCTTGGATATTAAGCTATAGTGTGCCTTTCATTCTCTTGGCAATACTGTGAAACCTCATTCAAACTATATTCTGTCTCTTAAACTGGTCTCTGAACAGGAAAACTTCCATACCCATGCAAGATGAATGCTGGTAGTAGATAATAAAACCATTTCTCATGAAATTAGTAGGCTGAGTTTTAGATCCATTCTTTGGACTTTTAATCTCTTCCTACAACAAAATGTGGATCCCCTTGCTTCCCATGAGGATATATCTTCACCAACTTGTGCTGAATTGATTTGGAAAGAATAAGAAACTCTTGTACATAAACATGCTTTCTGGAGCCATTTGCCTATGCTGGAGATTGAGATGGTCTTATGAAAGCCCTTTATGCCTTACTGCCTTTCAGCTACTCTAAAGTGTTTGGAAGAAGTGGAATTGCTTGCAAAATGATTTGTTATGGCATGGACTTTTGCTTCATTTTACCTTTCATAATGAACCAGGAATGTATATTTATTACACTATGCAGAGGTAGTGAATCATCACAGGTGATGCGGAGCTGAATGTTTAATTAATGCCATGGATAAACCAGAGTAATATTATGCTCTTTACTTATTATTGTTGAAAGATCAGCAGCTGCCAACATAAAAAGTCAATAATGTTTGTAATGCCTTGTACTGGGGAGAAATAAAGGCTGCTGGAGGTGGTATGCATTCCTTTGTTTCTCTACTTTCTCCACTCCCCTTGTGCTTGTCTTTTTCTTTCTCATTTTTTGTTTACTATATATTCAATTCACTGATTACTTATACAGGAGGAGATTTGTAGTATTAGAAGTAAACCACTGCTTGCTTTCTTCTTCTTTTCCCTCTTCCTTTTCTTTGGGTTTCTTGTGTCCCCTTCATCTTCATAGTCTTTCTGGCTTGTTTTAAATGCAGTTAATGGAAATTGCAGCATGGGAAAATGAGACTGTTAGGAAAAGCTAATTCTTCAAGCTATGACTATTGTAGCTTAAAAGCAATCTTCCTAAACACAAAGCTCAAGGAACAAATCTTACAAATTTTCAGTGTCTGAAAACGTAATTTCAGCTTAACTTGCTAGTTGATTTATCAGAAGTTTGGTTTATTATTTGTCCAATAATGTTTAAGAGAATCTAATACTAAAAGTTAAAACTCCTTGTGTTGCATAACATAGTGTCCACAGAGTAAATAGAAAAATTTTCATCCTGATTTAGGCCAAGAATTTTGTATGTAAAAGATGTGCAATCAATAATGATTTGAACATTATTTTAGAATTAAAAAAAAAAGACTTTGCAATATTTATCTGTTGGGAGTTTCAAGGTATGAGATGGAGTAATTTTTCCTTGTTTTTATTTGGTATTGTTTTCCCCTTGCCATAAGACATGAATAGATTCTATTTTCCTGGTACCTCTGAAAGTAGGGATCTAGTAATAATTGAAACCACCTCATTATCTTTACTTATCATCTGATAAATAAACATTTTGGATGTTTAGGTCACCTCTAGGCACAAGGAGAACTGGTTTTAGCCCTCATGTCAGCACTGTACTGATTGACTCAGAGATTGCTTTCTGCCCCTTTCTCCTTTTCCCTTTAAAAAACTTCATCTGAAAATGCCTAGGTTTTTTTTTTATTTAATAAAAGCCTTGGGATTTCTTGTCATTCCACTTTAAATTTAGACCTTTTCTGCTCAGAAACATAGGAATATGGCTCAGTTCTCTGAGTTGTAATTAGTGAGTTCAGTGCAATGAAGATAAATTAATCGAAACTGATGGAACTTGGGTTATCATCCATGGCTTTTCAATATGAATTTTTCATCTTTTATTTTACTGCATGATTGTCTTGATCTCTAATGCCACAGACTTGCTGAGATGTTTTGACACAGCTTAGTCTTTCCATATTTCCTCCAAAGTCATGTTCTTGTGTTTTCCTCCATATGCTTAATTAAAATAGCAAAATGCCTTCCTCTAGCTATTTAGTGACATTTGGTACAATAGAGAAAAAGAGAGTAAGCCTTTTAATTGGTAGTTCCATGTATGAAAATAAGCAATTAGTTTCTGACATATAAGATATGACAGAGAAATTTATTCAAATAAGTTAGGCTAGAGCAAAGTTATGGAATCTGGTTGGTTATGGAATGTATAGAAACAACAACTCAGCATCACAATCTTGGTGCCTTGTTGCCCCAAAACACCAGGCTAGAGCCATCCTTGAAATGAAACAGAATATTTAACTCATCTAGGAAATTAAAGTGTGTTATGTAAATAGGAATGTGATGGAGCAATGACTAAAAACCCAGACTAAGCACAAAATCTGACCCTCTACTAAGAAACTACTACTCAGAATATACACGTGCAGATATCCTATGCTTCAGACTTTATGGAAAACTTTATGTATTTGACTGAACTATGCTACTGAGATTCAACCCATGCTTTAACTCTGCCATGGGAAAAGCTCAGTAGGACTCTTATTTGGCCACTATAACTTTTCCTTTTAAGGACTTCACTAACATACACCTGTTCTTATGTTCTCTCATTTGAATGGGGATAATAAGCAAACTTTAGACAGAATTTGGAGCATAAACTAAACATCAAGGTGAAACCTGGAATGCTCCAACATTACAAAAAATAAAAGCAAAAGGAATCACATCGTAATGCTTTACTCTTCAACAGTAATTAACAAGTCTTGAACCAAGGGCCTCAAGAATGCTTATAGAGTCATTCACCATCAGCCACACAAGGTGGAGATCTGAGACTTTTTATCTTTTTTCCCTTAAAAAAAAGAAAAAAAAATACTAGTTTTTAGTGACCACACTATCATCACAGAACTCAGTTAGTGATTTAAGGAAAAGTAAGATATAGTATTGTAGATAAGTATAGTTCTCACCACATGCTTTGCTTTCCCAGCTTCTAAAAGCAAAGTGTGATTATAAAGTTTCTACTGCCATGGGGGTCATCCAGGATAACTCTCGTTGAGTTTAAGTGAAAGAAAATGTATCCATTTTTTCTTTTTCTTTTATGTTGATTCTTAGGGGAACAAGGGGAAAATGCTGTATGCCCATGGTTTGACAGCGATGTTTTTCCAATCAGAGAGAAGCATACATTTATTTTGCTACTAGAATACAATTACATTCCAGTGAATGCCAAGGTGACAAAACCCCAGGGTAATTTCCTACAGCCACACAATTTATAGGTTAAACAGTCTCACTTTAGGTTAAACTCAAAGCTGGTGCAAGATATTCAGTGGGAAGGTTGAACAAAGGACCTCAAAGTTATAGCTATTGATTCTGGTTAGTGATATAATGATTAATTAGATGTCACTCAAATAGTGATGTGTCAATAACAGCTTGCTGAGCCCCAGTAACGGGTACCATTAAGTAAAATTTAGTGTGAGCTCTAAGCCCTCCTACTGTTACTACTTTTCTTAGTAAAGCTTAGAAGCCCTTAACAATAGCAGAGCCGCTTGGCTTTTGCTCAAATTCGCACACATAACAAGATCATTCATTGTCACCAGTTCAAAGCCATCTAGAAGAGGCAGAAAAAGAGAAAGACAGAGAAGTGATGCAGCTAAGTTAATAAATGAGGCTGTCCAGGGAAGTTTGGCAATAGGCTAGCCTGAATGGTTTCTTGTGGTTTCCTTGAAGGCCGGGGGAACTTCACCTGCTACAACTCTGTCTTGCCTCCTTTGTGTTGTAGAAATCTTAAAAAGCAGGTGCAACGTCCTAACAATGGGGGCAAGGTGTTGTAGGGGCATAACATTTTTCATTGATTCTAGCCTGGAATGGCTTTTAGTTGCTTTCAAAATGCAGTAAGGTGAATGATGGATATAGAAAAGTTTATGTGATTTCCTGTAAGGACTTCAGGCATGTTAATATACCTTATGAAATCTAATTTTATTTACTGTTCCTTATTACATATATATTTGGGTCCAGAGAGAAGAAGGAAAGTCAAAGGTACAATTCAATTGTAACTAGATTTCTTAATTTCTGTTTGATTTTGGGGCTAGCATTGAGGAGCCTAAGCCACTTTAATTTCAGTAAGATTTAAGTTCCTAACTGTACCTGTGAGGTGGGGCATTGGTATGTTTTCACTTTAAATATCTCATGGAAAAAATAAGTTTCACTCTGAGATAAGAAGTGGGTTATCTCTTCACAAAAGAAGTTTAGAAATCCTGTACAGGTGGAGGCAGTTAAAACTCAGACTGTAAATTCCTGAGCCTGGAAACCTAAGGCTGCAAGATCCAAAATAGCCTTTCTATTCAGCAAGTTTTGACAATTACACCCCAGTAAAACCAGGACAAATGGTTGTTTTTCCTGGTTTTACTGGGGTGTAATTGTCAAAACTTGCTGAATGCAGAGTGACTTTTTCTCATTGGGAACTCATCTCGTTCTAGTTTAGTAATTCCTACTAATTTGTTTTAAATAAGAAAACTCAATCAAATATAAAATTTGAATACTAAGATTTAAACCTCTCTGTTTAACAATATCTTTAAAGGTGGCTACATATGTTCCTGCCTTTAAATGCATTTATCGGTCTTTGCCAAATTATTTCAATAATTGTTGAATGAATTAAAGATCTCCATTTGTTGTCTGTTTTGTCACAATGCTTTGAATCATAATTTGTGCTAATGTTGGAGCTCAAGCAGACACGTTTCTTTTGCTTTTTCTTTAGTGCAAGTCTAGAAATATTACTCCAAAACATGGTTTTTGTGGAGCTAAAAGAGCCAAGGGTATGATTAAAATTCAGCCTTAGTGGTTATCTGTGGTATGTACTTACCCAGAGGCTGCCTCTCAATGCTGTAATACTTGGAGAAAATGATTTTCTGAATAAGCCCAAAACAAAATGTCTATACAAGAACTATAATGAAGCAGTGCAATAGCTAGTACTCTTTTGTTATGACACTATGGTAGTTTTGTTCCCAGTGTTCTAATAAAAGAATTCCAAAAAATCACCAAAACAATATATAAAACAATATATTTCTGTAAGAGTTTTTGATTTTTCTTCCTCATGACATCCTGAATTACAATGACACTGGTGATCTGAAGTAAAATGCCTGACCTGAAGGGTGATATTATAATTTCAAAGATATTACAAGTAAAATACACTCCTTTATTCAGTGTTGATCTCATTTAATCAGTTTTTCTGTCAAATAAAGTGTCCCAATATAATAATACTAGAAATCATGTCAATATCTCTGGAAGCAAAAATCATAATATTTTTCTCTAGAAATTAAATAATGCTGAAAGTGGAATGTTAGAAGTTGCAACTAAACACTACAGAATTAAATTCCTAGGAAAACTACCTAAGAAAAATAAAAAACTTTTTCTGCTGCTTTTGATAAAATTTCTGATAAAAATACAAAACTCTGCTAAATCTGCAGTCCTTTATTCTGGCAATTTATAAACAGCAATCCTATGTTCACACCCAAATAAGCATATATGGGATTTGGCTAACAGCTCTGACCTACTTGAACTATACAATTTAGGCCATTTTTGATTTCATTGGAAGTGTGATGCTCACAGATAGTAAAAAAACCTCCTAGAAAAATGTTGAAAAGATCCTGAGTATTACGAGTACAAGTACTCTTAGTGTGATAAGAGAGAATGATAGGAAGAAAACTGAGGAGTTTTAGTTTGTTTCTTCTCGCTTCTTAAGTATTCTTTGAAGTTGCTAAGTATTTTTTCCTGCCTATTACACCATCATCTTGAGTGATTAATAGTTGTTAAGGTTCATGGAGAGAAAATATTGGATGTTAAAGGCTCCTTCATTTATCAGATAAAATCAACGTCTGAATGTTAAAATCAAATACATTCAGGTTAGAAATAAAGCGTCTTCACTGTTGCCAGTGTTAACAATTGAAATTACTTATAGAGAGAAATGGTGCATTCTCCACCTCTTGGTATTTCCAGATCACTCCTGTATGTTTATTTCTGAAAGGTATGATTCAGTCAAAGCCATTTATTACTGATGTGAGTAATTGGGTATATTGTTTAGCTCAAGATACGTGCAAAGGTAGACTAAATGCCTCAGTGATTCCTCTTGATCTTGAAGTATTTTATTAGACAAGTCTTTTCAAGTGGAATATAAATATTTTAAGAGTTGAGGTTTTATAGAAAACCATTTTATTTTTATTTTTGAAAGTACTAGCTTCTCCCCTGAGGCAATATTTTACTATAAACACATTGAACTGTATGTTGATAATGGTCTCTGGATTTAGTTTTTCCCCTTAAATTTGGCTTCTACTAACCCTACAAAAAATTGGGCAGTTTGATTAAATTCTATCCACTTATAATGATCTTGCTTTACATATTTATATTATATTTTTCAGGATCTTTTCACCTTTTGGATTATATGAATTTGAAACAGCTCTGAACCCCAAGCTGGCAGTGGTATGGAAGGAATCCAATATAACATGATTTATTTGGATCATTGCTTCAATGCAACTACAGAGGCACAAGGTTCACAAAATAGATGGAGAAAGCTTAAGTCTAGGTCTCAAGACCATATATACTATAGAGTTCCTTGAAAGGTGCCTTTTGTTTCCTGAGAGCTTTCATTTAATTTTTTTGTTTATATTTCTGCAGCATAATTTTTAGGGTCTTTGGAAAAGAGGGGCAGATTTTTTTTCAGAGAATCACAGGGTGGCTGAGGTTGGAGGGGACCTCTAGAGACCACCTGGTCCAAAACCCTGCTTAAATAAGTGTCACCTTTAGTAGGTAGCTCAGGAAAAGTCTGGTTGGGTTTTCAATATCTCCAGGGATGGAGAATCTTTGAATCCACAACTCTCAATTTGCTAAGACCACAAGATGATTTGGCGACTGTCTGAAACATCTCTCTGAAAAATAATAGTAATAATATTTCCAGTTTTCCAAATTCTTCTGCAGGCATCCCCAGCCATGCTTGTGAAGCCACTGTGGCTCCCTGTCCCCAGACACAAGTTTTCCCAGTCTGTGCACACAAGTCTGACATGACTGTGGCCACACAGACCCCACAAAGAGTGGTGCCTGTGTTGACACCCATAAATGCACACACAGCCCTCACATAACCATGAGTCTCACAGTCAGCCTGAACCTGTTCCTCCTGTCTGTGATCAGGAGACACAAAACTGCTCACTATCTGCTCACATGAAACTGATTTTGTCATGTTTCCTCTATTTTCCCATGTTTGCTCCTCCCAGTTCACCTTGGTTACCCTCTCTCCCCGTCTTTGGTACTTACATTAAGCATACCATAAAAAGTTGGAACATTCCCACAATTAACTTGATGCATCCCTTAATAATTTTTACACAATCCATGAATTCTCTTCACCACTCCATTTTGTGATAAATCCTGTACCCTTGAAGGCAATATTCTCCTTTTAATCTGAAGGCCTCTGAGAGAGAGTTTCTGCTGCTGACTCATCTCAGTGGGATTCACACCAGGGACAATAATTTTCTCTTGATAGCTTTAGAGGCAGCTGATTCAGTGTGCTCTAATTTTCACTGATTAGGTTTTCGCTGATTGTGTTACTATGGGTCTTCCACTCGTGACTGTTCCTTAGATCCTTGCTGAGTCTATCTGTTCAATTTACTTATCTTTTCATCACGGACTCTACAGACAGCT
This sequence comes from Melozone crissalis, assembly GCF_028551555.1. NCBI lineage: Eukaryota > Metazoa > Chordata > Aves > Passeriformes > Passerellidae > Melozone > Melozone crissalis. Next base: position 4,712,120 of record NW_026535784.1, on the reverse strand, counting down.
AAATTTTGAATGAAGCAAATGTGGAACTTTTAAAGAACTGAGAGAAAATTTCAGGTTTTTCTTGCACCAGCTTGCTTCACCTGTTTAAGGAAGAAGTTACCCAGTTTGGAAACTGAAATAATATTGTATCCTTAACTTTTCATGCAAACCATAGGAAGGACAGTATGGGGAGTTCAGCTGCTTTCAGGTTTTCTCTAATCTGTACCAGAGAAGCAACATCTGATATTAAATTCATGTCTCTATGTTCAGTATTGCTGGATTTATGCACTCAATTCCCTGAGGGTCTCAAGTTGATCAGATAGAGCACAGTTGCATTTCTGTTCACAAAGACCACCTCACAGTGCTCTATGCAGGCTTTCTGCAGCAGTGGAACGGCTGATATGTGATCTGGAATAATGTCTATATGGAAAAAAAGTTAGCTTTTCAACATTTTTGAGTCCTTTTGAACAGACAAAGTGAATTTTTCAAAGCTTTGTCTCGTACAACTGACTTATTTTACTCCCATCTTTGGTACCTTTCTACTTAATATCAGATTGACTGTTTCATGGAACCGTAGTGCAAGCTGTAGCTCTGGAGAGTGAAAGTATGTGGGTATAAGAAGTGCTGCTCTTAGGGAGTGTGAGAAACTATAAAAAATGGAACATTAAAAGTAAGAAATTTGAATTTAAAAGAAAAAAAATGTACTTCACCCTCTTTCCATTAATTCTCAGGAAAGATTTTCCTCAATTTCTCACTCAATATTTAGTGCCACATAGGTTGCAGATAAATTATTTCCTTTGCTTCAAAGAAATAGGATGCTAAGTAGGACTTATAAAGGTGGTTTATGTTCTCCTTTAACCATTGCGTTTCTGCTTACTCTTTTTTGGTTAAACACATGTCAACAAATTTATTGATTAATTAATCATTATGTCATTAATCATTCATTCTTAATGCTCTTTAGGATAAAAGTTCCGTTAATTGGATACACTTATTCATTATGGGTTGTGGCTTCTGAAATGCCCCCTATTTGACCTTTATATTTGACATTGGTAAAAAATGACAAGGTTACTGCTTAACCTGGACCTCCCACTTGGAAAATATAGTAACCTGGGGTCATTAATTTTAGTTGCTATCTGCTAGTAATGAAAATGTTCATAAGTAAGTTTCAGTGGGTGAGTGGCTGAAATTAGCATAATTTTTAAAGTTATGCTGATTAAGGGATAAGAGGATGACTCTTCATTCCTTGCTCTTTCAAAATTCATCTAATTTCACTGACTTCAGACTCTTGTAATTGCTCATGGATAGTTTGATGTTTCATGAAGTTAGTAGCTAGATCACAGGACTGAAACACATCTAGGGATCTCCAGTGTCTGTGAAACTTGTGTCATAATTGTTGTGTTACACAGGCAGGAACACATTACTGTGATGCTAATATATTTTGCTCACCAGTTTAACAGAGTTTAAGGTATTGTAAAATGACTTACATCCACTTCTATTATATAATATAAACTGCTTCACATATGATGAAATTTGAAGGATCCCTTTAGTCCTTCAAATCATTCTCTTTGTTAAGCATGCAAGTACCTTTTAGATGCTTGATGTAAAGTCTTATTCATTGAAGGAATAAGCTGTGATAGCATACATGCTCATAGTTAAAAGAGAAAAGATTTCCTACTTGGTAGAGCACAATGCATTAAAGAGTCCATATAAGTTAAAAGAAAGTGATTATGATTTTAAAGCCTAGGCAACTTTAATTTGTTTCCTTATTATCACCGTTAATAGTGTGCACTACTGTTTTTATGGGGGAGAGATCCGTCTTTTCTGCAAAGCCTTTCCCTGGTCTGCTGTATGTAGCAGAATACTGTATATATTCCTAATATTAGAAAAAAAACTGCAGGAAAAAAGAAGCCACTTTCCCAGTTATGCCTTTCAGAAATGAATTCTATTCTTCCTTTTGCTTCAGAACTCTTACGTGATCCTGTAAAAGGTATCTGCAAAGACTCATAACTCAGTCATGTGGGCGAGGTTCACTGAGGATTGGGAAGCTGCATCCCTGGCATGGAGACGTTTTGTTACCTGTTATCAGCATCACCAGCACCTTGGTACACTAGGTGAAAATATGGTTTCACTTTATCTACTGTGTGCATCCTGTGTGTTTCTGTTCTGCAACTAAAGAAACTAAAGTTTCTGTTCTGTTTTGCAATTCAAAGAAGTCTTCTGAATTTTATTCGACAGATTTTATCACTGTTGCTCCTCTTCAACTGCATGGAACAGCCTTAAAGGGAATTTTCAAAGCATCTTTATTGGATGCTTGTTGCAAGTAGGAAACTGAAGGTCATGTGTCCTTTGTACTTAACCTTTTGTGACTCCTGGCAAATTAATACTTGAAGGAAAGACCTATTTTAGCTGATTGATTCTTCCTTTTCTTGTGTTACCTTTGTGTGGCTTTGAGACTTCTTTTCCTGCTTGAGTGGAAAACCCTCACCTTGATTGTGGTCAAAAATTATCTATTTACTGGGTGGTGTTACATGCAGTATAGACCAGGAAATATTATAAAGTTACAATAGGAAACTTTAGAACAGCCTTAATAAAATTAGGAAAACTTGAAAATGTCTTACATTTTGAATCAGAAGGCCAATTAGCTGCCCAATGTGGGAACATTTTAGCAGATCTGAATGTCTACAGTGGCTGTATTAAAACATAGTTCTGAAATGACTGGCACCTGATTTGCATATATTATGAAGATGCCTCTGACTAGTTCATGGTAAAAACCAATTGAGTTTTTCCAAGGCTTCAAATTTTTGGCTATTTCATGAAGGAGTCCAGGTTAAAACAACCCCACTTAAGGATGTGGAAACTGAAGAGTCATAAGTGGTAAATATTTTGGAAATTTTCATTTTGGTGAGTTAGTATGTGAATAGGTGATTAGAGTTATCAGAAAGAAACTCCGGGCAGTACAGACAGTTTTTCAGAAAAAAACCCCTGAAATTTGTAATAGGACTTTGTACCAAAATTACTAAGAGATTTATAAGTTATAGGATCACTTTTCCACTATTATATAAATTACAAAAAAAAATAAGACAGCCTCATATTAAAAGAATAAATATTTCTAAATTTAGTTATTCATATTAAAATGAAAAAGTATGCAATTCTTTTTGAGAATATTGTATAGCTGTTAGTAAACCATTATTTTAAAAGGATTATTACATGCATTGTCTCTAGTGCTCATTTACTAGAATTGTAGCTGATTGGAATGTTAAATTTGTTGTCATTGAGGGAAAAAAATTCAAAGAAAGTATGATGGTCTTCTGTAGCAAGCATGAGGAATTCTAGCTGTTTGTGTTACCATAACATATTTTAATGAATTTATTTGTGTGGAACTAATAAACAGGTTTTCCACTTAAAGTGCATCTTTACAGAAGCAATGAACTACCAAAGAAAAGTTTAACATTTAAACAATTAGCATTATAATAGAATTATTTATAATTATACTATCCTCATACCTTTGAAAGAAACGTTTTCTTATTAAATTTTGTTTATTTTAAAAATTTCCATTATAATTTTTTAAAATAACCTTTCAAAACATTTTATTACAATTTGAGCAAAGAAACAGAGGTAAATTTCACATTTGAGTGGCTAGCAACTATATTCTCCGCTGATACATAAATACCTTTTTTTCCTTTCTAAAATGAAATTTGAGCATATAAATACCAGAAATGAATGATTGCAAATATCCAAGCTTATAGTACTTGTGCACAAGGCAAGTACTAAGAGTTGTTTTTTGGACTCCTCTGCCAATAACAGACCTCATATCATGCTATATGGTTAAGTTGTAATCCTTTTTTATGATTTGTCACTTTTCAACATGGACATTGCTAAAATTGGAGCTGCAAGTTATTCTGGTAGGCTTCTCCTGTCTGCCTTGGATACCAGAGGTGATAACATTCTGCTGTTTGACATCTGCATCATCAGGGCTGCACAGGACACTGTTATTGCATGCTGGCATACCAACAGAAGGAGCACAGTAGTAAAGAGTGCCTTTACACTATTGTTTGTAGTGCTGAAAAGCTTTCAGTGAGCTGTTTCAAGTCAGTGCAAAAGGCAGCTACTGAAATTCAGAAGGGACATCATCTTGTCTGTGCATTGTACATTTTTTGTTCTTCCTCCAGTCTATTTAAAAACAGCAGGGATCTTGGCTTGCAGCTATGGGTTCTCAGCTGGCTCCCCTTGGAGCAGGTATTTATTTCCCTGATATTCTTACTGGCTTCCTTTCCAATTTTTGTATGTGTAGCCATATAAGCATAAAGATTGTATGTTAATGTTTGCAGGGTTCTGCTGGGGTTGCCTGGTCTTGTTTCAGGCTTTCAAATCCTTTGCAGTGGTGACACCCTGAAGGATGGCAGCATAACAAGCATGTAGATATGTGAGTCAGCCTCCCTCTCTGAACAGATGGGTTATGACAATTACTGTAGGAAAGGAGGCTGCCAGAGAAGCCTTGCTGATAAGATTAGTGGTGGTGCTGATACTGGCTATGTTAGAATGACACACCTTCACAGGCTCTGTTATAGTGACACTGCAATGCACTTTTACACAGAAAAGCATGAAAAGAAATAAAATCAGCTGATCAGTCTATTTTTGTAATTTTTTTACTTCACCTCGTTTAATGGTAAGAATATCAAAACCCATAAGAAACTGCTTTATCTAGGAAAAAGTTGTTACATATTTGTCAAGTCCTCACATCCAAATTACAAACTAAAGGATCCTTTTAGTTTCTATGTGACACACAAGCTATAGATTTCAAAGCTTTCCACTGTTGCAAGGCTGTGAAAGAGGCAAGTTTGTACTGAGAGTAAAATATATTGTAGAGAGGTGGTGGTCATGTCAGGTTTTGATCTCTTTGTATGCCAAGAGCTTTCTCAGTCTGAGACACTTATACATCTATTTACCACTAACTCCAAGTGATATTCAGGGCCAATTAGGAGCCTTGACCAAGGTGTGTACAGAGCATGCTGAAACCATGGCAATGAGGTTCACACAGAACATGATGTGATGTCTGCTTTTTAGTGTCAGATATCTTTTTCTAAGCTTTAAGTTGGAAATCAAAATTCCCTCGATGCTCACTGATGTGGATGTAAATGGATGTTGAGTCCTTTAGGCTGCATTGTCAAAGTGGCCAGATGTGGTACAAGCTGTTATTCTTACAATTCCAAAAATTAAAGGAAATTATATCTTGCAACTACATACCTGAAGAGACACTCTTCTCAGTGAAGCCTTCATCTTGTCCTATACATCCAGCAAAATAATCTGTCAGTTTAACACACAATTAACTTACTGTGTTGTCAAATTCATAATTTTTGAAGAAAGTTTCAGTGTAGAAAATGTCTCAATTTCCAGCGCTTTTCGAGAAGTGACTTTGCATAAATAAGATTAAAACAAAAATAGACTTTAATCGTCCTAGTAGAACAGCCCAAAAATCCCAAAATTCTGGTTAAGCATTTTTGTCAAAAGACTAGCAGTAGCATTTGTATTGATGTTATGAAAATTTCACTACTTATCACTTTAGTTTAAAATATCAGCTCCACATGGAACAACTGGATTTGATGAGCAGCCAGCAGTATTGCAAACTGTCATAACAGTTGACTTAAAATGAATGAAACTCAAGCCAGAGTAGTCTAACCAGACTCGGTAATCCTGATGCACAAAATCAATTCAAAATGAGAGTTCCACAGATCAGTGAGAGTTCCATAGATCTAAACATGAGCAAAAACTGACTGGCAAAATAGGCTATTTTTAATCTACTTGATTTTGGCAAAATAATTAGCTAGAGAATTGAGTGTTAACCCCAATTCTTACTGCTCAAGCTTTAGGGATTAAGTGCAGGCAAAATAGCATTACTGGAATCTTCAAACCTTATAAGTAATAAAATATCACAAATAGAGCATTCTGGGAAGGAAAGACCACCTCCTGCATGGAGGCTTTCTTTGTGTTGTCCTAATTCACATTTACTGTTTACTGCTGCTTAATTTTAGGAAAATTCATTCTGAAAATAAAAAAAGTTAATTTTGAAATCTTTTGTGTCTATAGACATGTTAACTGGTAGTACAGATGCTAGGTTTATTTTTTCCTTTTCTTTGATTCAGTAGAGCTGAAATCGTCTTCCTTTCTGAAATGATAGTTGATCCTTTGTGTGAAACAACAATAGCAAATAGAAAGACAGGTAATTATCTCCAAAAACATGAACTGATTTGTTTGAAACTGAACATCTATGGACTAAGCTATATCAAATTTAGACAGTGCTTCTGAAAATTGTGGATGTATAGTAAATCACTAGCCTGAGGGCATGCAAAGCCTGAAAGAACAAAAGCAATGTTCCATTTTACCTGTTACAATCTGCTATAAATGGTTTTGTAAGTTGCAGCAGTATTTTGGATTGTAGAAAAAATAAGTAGTGCTTGGCATACCTTATGTGCAGTGCAGAATTCTTTATCAATTCCTTTAATAGGAAAGAAGGTAATCCTTTGTGAAAAGACTCTCACTTGGGAAAGTGAAATGGTTAAAATGTTACAAAGTAGATGATTATTTTTAATTTTTGGATTACAATAATGTGGCAGCTCTGTTATCTAGCAAATCCATATGCAAAAGACAACTGACCAGAATATTAAATATAACCTCTAACTAGAGCAGAGAAGCCCTCAGCTCCATAGATGGTTTTTTACAACTACTAGAGCTAAAATAGATCTCAATTAGTGAACAAAAAGCTTTCTCAGGGTTTTCAGGAGAATTGTAATAGAATGTGAATTCATTGAGGATTAAGTCCAAATTCTGCAAATGCTTTTAGGAGTAAGAACAACATATCCTGAAATCTCACCTTCTCCTAGATTTAGCTGTCAGCGTGAAGTAGAAATTCACAGCTTCAAATTGGACTTGGGCACATTATCTTTGGGGTGCCAAGAAACTATTGGCATTTTTCCTCTAATGCATGGTGCAAAGCAGCAGGCTGGGTCTGTGCTCTGAACAGAGCAGCTGGCCAGGGCAGAGGGCACAGGCAGCGTGCCCCCAGAGCCTCCCCAGATGGAGGAGCCCCCACTCTGCTGTCTCCCTGCAAAGGGCTGAGCTCGCAGGCACAGAGCTGTGGTGGGACCAGCTGGGGACAGACTCCCCGCCTTGGAGTGGTTTTGGGCATCAGTCACTAGACATGGCAGAGAAACAGGACCTGATGCAAATCTTGGAATGCAGTTCCCTTGTATTCTGATCTGAAGGTTTTCTTCTCTGTGTTTGCAGAAATCCTGAATCCTCTTCTGCATCACCTCACAGCTTTTGCACAAGGACTGCAAAAGGTGTCTGCTGACTGAGCCAAAAGGCTGGTGGGCTGAAACACTTTTGGCTGCAGAGAAGGGATTAAACTTGGACTCCATTAAGTGACTGTAGCTGGAAGGTATGACTTTGGGCTGAATGGCTTTAAGTAGTTTACAGGAGACCTTGTGGTAGTGATAAAACTGGTGCAGTCATTTCTATTCTAAGCTTTAAAACTGGAAGCATGTTAAACAGATATTATATCAAGAAGAAGAGAAAATTAATCTGTAGATATTGATTAAACTTTCTGCAGACCTGAAAAGAACTATAAAAGTAAATAAATGTTTTTTATTAAACCTTTGTCCTGTTAAATGACAGGAATCTACATTCAGCTAGCATAGTGTGATTTACTCTTATGGTAACAAGAAAACTTGAGGCAGAAACTAATTTTCCGCATCCACTGAACCTGCATTCATGTGAAAAAATCTAATGATTGTAATAGAACTACCTGTGGGAGTAAATTTTACTGCAGAGTATGAAATGTCCAAGAAGGTTGAACATATGCAATGTAATATTATTCAGGTGTTATGGAATACCAGCTCATCCTATGAGGTGCTGTCTGCTTTCTCAGTAGTTACACTGAAGCTTGCAGAGAATGCAAGTTTTTGTACAGTTTTCAACCTCTGTGTGCTCGGTTTGGAAAACAAAAGCTACAACTCTTTTCTTTTGTAGTTGTTGTAGTAGTGCTAAGTACATTCAGATGTGCATTAAGGAAATTTGAATACAGTTTTAAAATATTTGCTTTACTATTTAGTTAAAAAGAAGTGAGCTTGAATTCCTCCCCCCCAGCCCCAACTCCCAGAATTCTACCTCTAGCTATGTAGAGATATCTGTTACACTTTGCATGAAGTTACTTAGTGCTTACATGATCACTTCCTTTAGTTCTGCTGGGATGGCAGTAATCTTCAGTATGGAGGGGTCTTTATTGCTGTTTTCCATGCATTTACATTGTAGGCAGCAGTTTTATTGATTTCATCAGACTTGAATGTTAATGCTGACTGTAAGCCAAATCCTGCCTGTCTCATATACACACTGGTCTAGAGAACTTTATGGAAGTAACAGGATGTGGCCCTTTCTAATTTTAAAACCTTTGAGCTATTCAATTTTATACATCTATTTATTAATCGTTGTTGTATTTCAAATATGCATGATATTGATTCAGTTGACTATACCAGCTACAGGGTCATTGTTGTACAAATTAAATGGGGATAACTCAGAGAATAGACCTCCCTCTTGAAAGCCATTCATTTTTGCCTTGGATTTAAATGCATTTTCTATATGATACATTGAAAGTGCCGCAGAGTACAATATGTAACTGGTGTAATATTTAATGATTATTTGTGTAACAAGTTATTTATGCATCCTTTATACTTATTTTTATATTATTTTTAAGAGGAATTTGTATGCATAAATTATTTTTGCTAATCATATTCTCTGTCCACTTGCTGAAGCCAGGTATGGTTAGTGTTGCTGAATCTTCTGGCCTCTTAGAGGTGAACATGTATTCCTAGTGGGGGCATGAATTCACAAATTGAGTTTTTATATTTAGACATGTTCAGTTACACAGATCAAAATTAACAGAAACACTCAGCATCGAAAAAAATCCCAGCACATGTGACCTCATCCTCTTACCCCCCTGATAAGGATGAAGATGCATTAATGGGAATGAATGCACATTTGCAAGGTGGGTCCCTATGACAGCAAGGCTCAGACACTCGGTCTGTGCAATAGCTTCCTCTGGATCCCAGGCTCTCTAGTTTCTGGCAGCTGGGCACACAGCTTCCAAGGCTGGTACCAGCCCCCAGTCCTCCCTCTGCACACACAGATGCAGAGACACACAGACAGCTGCACTGTGGAGCCCTTCTGTAGCCAGTCTTTGACACTCAGTCTCCCCAGTGAGTGGCTTGTGCATCACTCACACAAACTCTCTGTTTTTCTCTCTCTCTCTCAGTTGGTCTCTGGACCCCGTGGTGTCTAGCAATCAGTCTTGACCTCTGGGTCCCTCCAGTAGCTGTGTCCCTCACAGAGATGCACACTCAGATGCACCCCAAACTGGAGTCCACTTCCATACGTGGCTGCTGAGCCCTGTATCCTGCTCCGGGACTTGTTCAGTCTGACATTTTCTGGGGTTTGTGAGTGGTTGGTGACACCCAATCACTCACAGTGTCTGAAATTACTGGCACCCCAGACACAGAGTCCCTTTGACCCATGGTCTGACTCTTGTTGCTGCCACTCAGATCCTTCCCACCCCAAGAGCACACAGGTCCATCCCCAAGGTAAAGAAGTAGAAATAGGATTACACAAGAAGACAGAACAGACTGTGGTGATGATTACAGGGCATGGCCAGGCAGACAAAGAGAGTAACTGGAATATGGATGTTTAAATATGACTATTTACATGTGATCATCTTCTTTTATCACCTTATTCATCTATGCTTATTCCATCCCATGCTTATTCCATCAAACACTTTGATTCTTCCATTTCCCCTCCTTTGGCTCCTCCCTTAAATTTTTAATTATAAGTCTTATGCAATGTCAAGAAATTCCTCCTCTTCATCTCATCACAAGATCCTGCAGCTCCCTCAGTCTGAGGGGAGTTGTCCCCAGCTTCACTGGGGGGATACTCCCCTGGAACCCTCCAGGTTGAGACAGGGAGCAGGTGTAGGTGATGAGGTTACTGAGTTTCCCCTGCCTGACCCTGTGCCTCACACATCTTTGTGTGGGCAGAAAAGCCTTTTTTCCACATAGCCTAACACATATGTACAAGTGAACTTGCATCTTTATCACATTGCCTTTGAATGTGACAACAGCTTATTTCAAACAGAACAGGAGAGAGAGATGAATAAAAAAGCCGGAGGAGACTGTACACAAAAATTTCGAGCAACAACACATGTCGGTGTGTGATCTGCAACACCCCTGCCTCCCTACACCTCTTAGCACCAACAACTCTCCTGGCACAGCTGACAGACCTGTGACCACAGTAGTGCTAGTGGATACCACTATAATTCACAGGTATTCATGGGTTATAATCTGCTCTGACACTATACTGTGTAGTGCATATTCCCTGTTCAGATAAATGCCAGTTGCATTCCCTTCTATGTAAAAATTTCAGCATCTCTATTTCTCCATGTAGGAAGCTGAAAGTCAGTTTGCAGCTCAAAGGTAGGAATGCATTACTTAAAATTACAGATCTCTCTAGTCACAGTCCTTGCTCAAAATCATCCATGGTGAAATGCAATGAGTTATTTGAGAAAAAGTAAATATTCTATGCTGTGTATCTGCTCAGCTATACACATAGAACCCCTTGATGCCTGCAAATAGATAAACTAGGAACATTGTTATCAACCAAATTTTAAAAATTTCAATATTATAAAATGATCAGCTAAGAGAATAAAAACATTGTATAGGTTGCATCTTTTATGCAGTCCCTCTGGAAAAGTTTTCAAATTGCTTTTGGTATAAATATGGCTAGAGGATTTATAGGAAAGAACAAACAGGAATGAATGCTGTTTAGACCTTTAAACTTGGTGATATTTTTCTTAAGACTGGCAATAAAAGCATGATGACGTATCATAAAGGGAATAAAAGGAAGCAGAAAACCCCAGTGTTTTTAAACCTAGGTCTTCTGGCTCCAAATGACTGTTTTGTATGAGGCAAAGACAGTGTTGATCCACAAGGACTATAGATTATTTGAGGTGAATTTTGGATCTTCTAGTGGGCATGACCACAGTCTTCTGACTTAACTTTTAGGCCACCTTACATGTTTTTAAATAGTAGTATACTTCTGAATTTTTAGGCAGTAATAGTTATTTATGATACTTTTATATTGTTACAGCAAATAGCTACCAAAAGGGCAATGACTTAAACACTCCCAAATCATCTTTTTTAAGGCTTCATGGTATGCTGTGTCCAGGGTTGCTAGAATATTTAGGTGTTTTGTTGAAGTAGAACACCTTTACAGCTGGTTTAATCAAGAGATCTAGAACATATCATCCAACCTGAAGGGACCATTCAGGAGATCTAAATCTCCTGAATTTCAGATCTGGGACCTTAAATGACAGCTGCTGAAATCAGGCTGAGAAATTCCTATGTATTCATATATATATATCCTTCCAGATTCTTCCTGGTCTCTGTGGTCTGTCAGTGCAACTGAGTGGACAGTTTTAGATGCTAGAATAAACTTCACATTTTCAACCAGATCTTCTTTATATAAACAGGACACATGGGGTTATGTCCTATTTCAGTGACTGGGACAATAAAAATAGGAGTAGTTTCCTCTTTGTCACTGTTTCTCTAAGTCACATACTTCTCTGTTTTAGAGGCACATAGACTTTGAACAGTTATCTAAACAGGTGTTATTCCAGAGATGTACCTCCAACATTTTACATGAAACAGCAGCCCAGTTCTGAGGTTAATCCTGCAATCAACTGCAGTTGTTACACATTTTTTGGTTCCAAAGGAAGTTTTGTTCCACACAAACCAGATGTCCAACAGGGGATATTAAATTGGGAGCTCTAGTTGTGCACTTTATAACTGTACAAGTTGAAACTAATGTTTGATGCTTCACAATATAGATGTGATGATGATGTTTCATCCAGGGACCAGGTTAAAGCCAGTCTGAGGGGAACTCACAGACCATGCAGGGTGTTGATGCTGGGTCACATCACCACCTGCTTTTGATTTAGTGGCCTTCCCCTGTTTTCACTATTTAAATAATACTTGTTTTAAAATATTACTTTTTAACTGGTTTTTTCCTTCATAAAAACTGCGCAAAGAGCTGTTTTTTCTCCCAGCATATGAACAGGGATGTGAAAATACTGAAAGCAAAGCACTGTGTCTTTGATCTCTCCTGACCTAATCTGCGGCTCCTTTGACAGTTACGGAGATAATGGACAATCTTTGATGAATTTGTTCCTGTCTCACTGAGATAGAAAGTCAATCCAATTCTCCATTTCTCAACTCTGTGTGATAACAATTAGTGCCAATGTCTTGTCAACTGTGTGCTCATGCAGGCCTTTCATATGGCAGTCAGTATATATTGAATGGAAACTATACAACGAGAAGGTAGATAAAAACTGGGTCAATATTTTAGGGTCAAGTACTTCAGGATTCAGTGTCAGACAAAGCCCAAAAGTGAATATTAATATATTTTTTCCCTTAAGAATGTTGAAGTGCTCTATTTGAATGTTATATGAAGGTCATGCTGATCTAGCAACATTTTAAAAGATCATAAAAAATTGTTCTTATTAAAACGTAGGGTAGAGTGCCTATTTTGAAGCTATGCCACTGGCTACATGTGACATAGAGTTAACCTATTGAAGACTAGTATAAGCCCATGCACAAAGAAGATGCACACTGCAGAATGCAGCTCTTTAATTTTACTGCAAGATATAACGAGATGCAGGGATCTTATTTCAAGGTAAAGCAAGATAAATTCAAGGTTGAAAAGAAAAGTACATATTTCTAAAAGTGAAAGTAATTAATCTTTAGAAAATCTTATCTAGGGAAGCTGTGGATTTTCACTGCCTGAAAACTTTAAATAAATCCGGTGTCTTACAAAAGAGATATTCTAGCTAAAAAAGGAGATATGAGCTTATATGGATTAAAATGGAGTATTCTATGGTGTGTGAATATCAGAGGTTAGAGTGGACAACTGTCATGGTTCCTAGGACTCAAAGACTATCAGCTTGTCTGCTATTAATTTAATCAAGATTTGTGTTCTAAAAAAACGAGGAGAAAAAAGAATCTATCACTTTTTGTCTGATTAGACAAGGATTTAAAGTGATAGGCGTTCACTTTCAAGTTAGAGTTCTTTTTGTAGGCAAATGTTCTGTGTTAACAAAGTTTGGCAGTGACAGGTTGCTATTCTGAGCTCATTAGCAAATAATTGGTGGGTTCTTCTGATGTGCATAAGAGTTTCAAGTTTCTATAATACTTTGAATTAATGAACAAACTGTAACTGATTATTTGGTTTGTTCTTCTGAGGTGGGTGAGTAATAATTTTAACAAATGTCAGAAGTCTTGCTATAATGCAGGAGCTAATAAGTAATTTTTGCAATAATATAATTACTATTATTATGTGTTTAAATTACAATATTATCATTTATTCATTCATTCTGTGATAGTACTCAAGTTAATCAGGTTAAAATGGGTTAATTATATTAGGCTCTTATTATGATGAAAAGCCAAAAATATTCCTGAGCAATTAGTTACTGGACAATTCTGATTTTAAAATCAGACCACATACATAGGAACAATAACCAAATAAGGGTGTAGAAAGGAATGTATAAGAAAAGGCTTTCCTCATACAAAGAGTGTGCCTGCATATAAAATATAACATTTGTGTACAGGTCATACATACGTAATATACCATTTGTAAACTTGCTATTTATTTTGTTTTAAAGAAGAGTAGGAAAGTCCTTAACATTCCATTGAAAATTTCCAAAATTTTCAAAACGAATGAGAAGATCTGCATCACAAATTTCTTTGACTACAATAGAAAAAACTCCCACAACTTCCAAGAGATTTTGTAGCAAAGGACAGTTTAGAGAATAGTCAACAGATTTAAACACTTGAAAATATTGTGGAATAATTGAAAGGCAGGGAGAGAAGCGTACAGACAGAAACTTTTACCATAGATTTGTGAGAAATGGAAATCAAAATATTCAGACTATGTAAACATGAAAAGCATTTTTAAATTTTACTTATTTGTAAGTGTGCTAACATTAAAATTGAGACATTCTACAACAGGTGCACGAGTATTTACTATTTGACTAGTAGATATGTATTGCTAGTGTCTTTAGGCAGAGGCTAATATTGGGAAAAAACAGCTTTTAAGCTGTAGGAATGTCTTTGACACAGACAGAGTGTGATACAGTCATATGTAGTTTATCAGAGTACCTGATATTTCAATCAGTAGAGGTCAATACTATGCATTTTATTGAGTATTCTATTGCAAGCACAGTTAAGCAATACAAAAACATCAAATAAAATTCCCATTGAGTTTTAGGATTGTAATGCATAAATTATTCTGGGATTTATAATTTTTTTCACAACTACTTGGTTATATCAAAAAAGTGTAATTGCTGGGTAAACTCAAAGCAAATTTTGACAGTTGTCAAAGGCAGGATCTCAGAAAGAATTTAAGTTCTTGAAGTGGAGGAGCAGCATATTTTGAAGTCTTAGTCTAAACCTGTGAGGTCCAGAGCTCCCACAGAGCTCTTTCTTATATTTGACAGGTCTGTAATCTGTAAGCACTTCAGTTCCTGACCTTAAAGTTGTCCAGATGCTTAAATCACTGTTACTGCAGTTGTCAGAAGTATCTCAATCCTGGTAGTTCAGCAATTCAGCCCTAACTCAGGGATCCAGAATCTAGGCACCTACTGCCTTCCTCCTTTGAGGGGTATGATCTGCTAAGCTTCCTCAGACTTACAGGTTACTGAGCATGCAGAGATAGTGTCTGCTTCCTTTTAAAGCATACCTGGAAAATAAATCTCCCTTTTCACTTAGAGATTTGGTTATTTTAATATGACAGTGTGAATCCTGGTTCATTTCCTCCTATACTGAAGAAAAAAAAATCTTAATACTACTTATCTCTTTAGACTCACCAACTTGTTTGAAACTTTATGAACTTCATTGCATATGTTTGTGAACAAAAATGCTTTCCACCACAGATAGTAAACTTATGTCTCCCTGATGAATTCCTAAATGGAAGGAATTGGAAAAAAAAACCAAAACACACACACACAAAACAAGCTGACAAGTAATCCATAAGCTTCTTTGAAAGAAAGGAGTTTTGTATGTTTTATCCAATTTCTGATGTGATGTCAAATAAATGTGGGCAAGTCACTAAGACTGTACTGCATTCAGCAATAAGTTTGAACTCAGATGGGAAACTGCTGAATTTGTGGTGAACTTGTGTAAACTACTACAAAGACTGCCAGGTTTCTAGCATAACTTTTATCTGACAAAAAAAGGATTTAAAACGAAATCCTGGAACTGCAGGGTAAGTCTGACTTCCATTCCTTGCAAAATGGTGATCTACAAAATGGAATAACATTTTGATACAGCACAGGTGTAATCACATTGTGTTAGGTGCCAGGAAACATGGGGTTCTATAAGAGTGTGAGTAAGCAAGTGGGTAAAGGAGAGGCAGAAGACCTAATGAGAATGGATTTGGAAATTAAAATCCTTGAGTATCTTCTATTTAAGGGCCACGTAAGAAAGTTATTTGCTATTACTGTGGAGAAAAACTAATGGTTTAATAGGATGGCAAGATGAAGGGTAGGCCACAGCTGAATTTTAGATCTCTTTTCAGGGGGAAGAAGAGTATGGATCCCCATAGATTAGGGATGTGTGCATTTTTATTCAATATTTTCACAGATGACCTTGAGACAGGGAATGTGTAATGTTAAATATTCAAGTTTTCAGATAATACTGAGGTCTTTCAGGCAGTTAAATGTGGGCATTGGTGGTGAGAAACCCCATAAGAAGATCAGTAAACTCAAGTATTGAGTAAAGAAATGCAAGATGATCATTTATGTGAGTAAATAGGAGGTAACAGAACATAAATCATACTTTAAAAATGGTGAACTTGAAAGTGGAAGTTAAAATTCAGGAGGAATATTTTGGGCTCTCTGGCAGTTTTCTGAAATCATCAACTCAGTGTGCACTTTGTTCTCAAGAACAAACAAAATATTTGGCATCATCAGGAAACATATTGAGACTAAACCAGAAACAAGCTTTTTTTTCCTCTGAAAAACATTGATGCACTTGATACAGTGCTTTTCCTTGCATCTCAGAAAAGCTATAATGTAGTCAAAAGTGATGCAGAGAAATAAACTTCTCATGATTATGGGAATGAAACATTGTCTCATATTAAAAGATTAAAGTTGTCATAAAGTCATAAAGCGATTTGCATTGGAAAGGACCTTAAAGATCATTTTGTTTCAATCCCCCTGAAATGATCAGAGACTTCTTCCACTGGGCAGGACCCATCCAGCCTGGCCTTGAGCACCTCCAGGGACGGGACATCTCCATTTTCCTCTTTTCAGGTCTGCTCACAATCCAATTCAGCCCACATTTCTGCTTGGCAGTGCCCCAAGGCAAGTGCAGAAACTTGCACAGCCCCACCTCTCAGGTGTGTCAAGGTCCATCAGGCGGCATCTTGGCATCTCTTCCCTCAGGGAAGACTCCACCACACAGACTGGTGTCGTTGGCAAACTGGCTAAGCCTTTCCATTCTGGGAAGAAAAGCCTGGGCAGATGATAAATATTGGCCAAGTCATGAAGATAGTAGTTAAGGCTTTTGTTATTCATCAAATCCCCCAGTACATGAATAAACTCACTGAAACGAGCAGGATGACAGCTTAAGAGAGGTAAAAGAAAGTAGTGCCTTATAGAGTGATTAGTGAATTAGTGGCATGTGTTGCCATAGGTGGTCCTGGAGAAAAGTAATACCAAGCAGTTTCAAAAATGGATGAATCAAGTTCCTGAACAACATATTGATAATTGGACAGTGAAATCAGAGATGTACTCCCTGCATTTCCTTCTGTGAACAATTTCTTCTGAGAAGAAAAAGATGGCGAATGGCAGATAGTGGAAGGACTTGTGTGTGATTGCTAAATAGTGCCTCCTACTTTTGCAGAGAAAATGCTGAGCTGTGCTCCTGTTTGGCAAGCTTCCACAGGATGATGATACCAGTGGCTCACCAAGGTTAATACAGTGAGTCCAGGGAAAAGGTAATGAGGGGTTATGGGAACCTGCATTACCTTATTCTCCACAATCAATGGTGAATAATAGTGGAAGGGTAATTAGAGGGAAATGTAACGATATAAATCTTGAGAGATTTTTATTAAAAAAAAAAAATAGTAGGCTAAATTTAAGCTATAAGGAGATATATATCCAGCTGATCCACACTCCAATGTTTTCATATTTAAAGAAAATAGTATGAGGCAGATGGTTCAACTATAATATAATTTTGCTATATATTTAATTGGTGGGGGAAAACAGTCTTAATGAAAATTCTTTGTATTTCTGCTTCTCTTTTTCCTGGAGGATGTATTTCTATTAATTTTAAAGGAAAAATTCAGATTTGTTAGGATAACTCCAGCTGTCTTCTGAAGTCCCACCTATTGTTAACATCAATAACGTAGAGAACTCTGTAATGTTTCTGCTTTTTCTTCCTAATTATTTCCATATGAAACTTATGTCTCTTGTAGATTTCATTCCATCCTCTTCTTACCTTCATTTAAAGTTTGGGGTTTTTTGACATACTTCTTCTCTTATGACTCATTAATTTTTTAAAGTATTACATTCAAACCACATATATATATATATATATATATATATATATATATATATATCTGTATATATAAAACCTACATTTATCTTTCTAAATTCTTCTAACAGACTTCAAAATAAATGAAGGTGCTAAAAAAAAAAACTGAATAGAAGTAATAGAGGCACTTTTTTGATATAGCAATGTGAAACAAATCCATTTTTGTGTCAAAAATTCTAATGTGCCTATGATTATTTGTTGCCTTACTGCAGTCTGTTTTCAGAATGTCTTCACTTTCTCTAGAAAAAACTTAGGGAAGAAGATAAAGTTTTGAGTGAAGTCAGCCATGCCAAAAAAGCTGAGGAAACATAGTTTAACACAGCATCGTTATTTCAACAAATGTACTAACATGACTTCATCTCTGGGCCCCCAGAATGAATCAGAGAAAGCAGCCTTGAAGAGATTAAAACAAGCAGCCTTGAAGAGATTTGTTTTGAGAAGTCTTTTTAATATCGGTGTAGAATTAGAACTTTACAAAAATACAAATTTTTATGAAAATGTAAAGGAACCCTGAAAAAGTATTATGCCAGATGTTTTTCCTATAAGATACTGTGCCCATATTGGAAAAAATCATAGGTTAAATTGAAGAGGAAATACTCTCAGACTAAACATCATATATGACAAAAAATGAATCAGGTGAAATACCTAATGAGAAGAAACTCAGAAACACACCTTTAGGTGACACAATCGGCCAAAGAAAGGCTGGGGTAAAGGTGAATCTGCTGCTGAGTGGAGCAGGGCATCTCCTGTCACAGGAAAAGCTGAGGTACTGTACACTGCCTGCTCCTCAGCACTTACAGTAGGACTAGCATCTTCAGAAGGGTGAATCTTGACATTGCAAATTAATGTCTGAAGGGAGGGTGTGCAGAAGACACAGTCAGGCTCTATTCAGTTCTGTCCCACAAAGCTACATGAGGCAATGGTCACAAACAGAAATACACAAACCCTGCTTAAACACGAGAAACAGTTTTTTACTGTGAGAGTGACAGAACTCTTGAACAGTTTGTCCAGGGAGATTGTGGAACCACCCTCCTTGGCAGTACGTGAAAGTTGCCTGGATATGGCCCTGGCCAACTGATATTTGGTGCAGAGTATATTGCATTTGATTTTGGATAAATGTAATGATTCATTTCCTCCATAATTTGTTTCCTAGGTACTGCTAATGCAGTAGGGGTTGTGAAAAGGGACCTCAAATTAGTATTAATGAAAGCTCAGATATTTTCATTCAGCCATTTGGAGGATATGTTGAAGAAAACATGCTGTCAATCATTTTACTTTATGAGTTTTAAAACTACTCAATCTCTGGATCTTATTTATTTTAGTTTCACTTAAGTTTTCATCAACTTTGTGTTGCTACTGTGTACTGCACTAGGATCGATAGACAATTTAAAGTCTTTTGTAATGTATTCATTATTTCATGCATACTGAAGGCATCTTATATAAAGGAAAGGAAAGGCTGTATCAGTATTTTGCAATTATATCCAGTCTATTAGGAAAGCAATAACACAGATTTTTGTGGAACAGGGTTCATCGCAGAAGAAATAGTGCAAAAATTAATTCCTAACAAAGCATAAATCCAAACACGCGTGGTGTGAATTGTTAAGAAATAGATAAAGTTTTTACACATATTATCAGAATTCTAAAATGAACTTTATCTTCCTCCAGCTTAGGAGAAGTTTTTCTATTTTGATCATAGATTAAGCAGGTACAAAAGATTTACTTGTATGCCCAGAAAGCTTCCTGGTACCCTTTATGATTAGGCCCACTATCCAGAGAGTATTTTGTACTTGAAAATGAAGGGACAATCAAAGAATTAAGATTATCAGTAGAATATCTACATTTAATTCTTGTCTGTATTAAAGACTTTTTGCATAATGTAGAGGAAATGATTGTTCTGTGATACAATACCTCATCTCTAATCTTCAGAGGAAAGAATGAGTCTGCCTTTTCTGTAAAGTCTTTGAAGCAGAGTCTGTCTCCTTGAATGCATTTTCCAGCATAAAGTACAATGGAACCTCTGATTTGTGTGAGAGCCTTTCAGTGTTACTGTGATAAGAATAAATAATAATTAGTAACAGATGTTTTGTCTACTTTCCTTATGAAGTAAAAGTTCATGAAAGAAAGCAAATATTCCCTGTAAATTGAAAAGAACTCAGAGGTCAAATTTTAGCTATTATTCTAATGAAAAATGAGATTCACCTAAAGCTGTTGATAAAGAGCAAATTTTCATACATTTCTCCTATTTCCTGTAAGTTGTGTTAGAATTATTATATATATTTTATAATTTTAGAGTTTAAGCACACAAGAATATTAAAAGCCCCCACAGATTGCATTTTTTCCCTTTAGCTGTACTATGAAGATGACATCAAACCTTCCCCAGAGCCTTCTACTACCTTAGTGCTTTAATAAGTAAAAAAATAGCAAGATTTATGAAAATTTCAGTGGGATACTTATACTGGGAGAAATATCAACTAGTAGCTATCCAGCATCATTGTTGTAAATGACAGTTTTTTGCAGAAAGTCAAATTAAGATAGGCTGCATTTATTTTTATGTTGGTAATGCTTTAGTACATAGAACTCACTCATTTTAAGCAAGAAGAAAAATTAATTTAATTCCAACAGTCTCACCTCATTCTTCCTGTCTGAAGACAGAATCAAAAATGGGAAAATCCAAATTATTATCATGATGCTTTATTTATGGTTTAGTTACTTGAAGGAAGGAAATTGCTGTCTCCAGTGATATCACCTCTTACCTTGTTCAGTTTTTATATTCTCTTGAAATTCTTAGCTCATCAAGAGAAACAAAGTCAAAGGATTAAAATAAATTTATGTTCTGATACTTTCTGAATTGCTTCTTTATATATATATGTGTTTCAGAGTTAGAAATAAACTTTAATGTATTTGACAATGAAAAATTATTGAATCTCAAGAAAAGGATTTTAGAAGAATTTATAAAATAATTAGCTTGTTTGAAATATATAGATGATGGAGAATTGTCAGTGAGCTGCTTTAACTTTAAGTGATTTTTACCTCCTGACTTGCTGACTGCATAGTGTTTCGTATCAATATGAACTTTGGAAATGAATGACAGGATGGATTTAAAATCTTTTTCCATAGGTCAGCAAGAATACAGGAAGGAAGAAGCTGTCTCCTTTGAATAAATGCAGCAGCTAAATTCATATTGAGTTAGCATCATTCCCTGAATTTCTCCTTTAGTCCTGTGGTATCTCAGGATCCTTAACTGAAGAAACAGAGCATTCAGCAATTTCCATGAATGTTAAAGGGACAGCAAATTAGGAACAAGGATTAGAACCAGCAGCAGCTTATCAAATGAGATGGCTCTGAACCCCTCCTATCCTTCTTATCAATAAAGTCTCATTGTCTTTTGGCTTCTTGCTTTCAGCATTCTGACTGTTTCTCTGGATGTATTATGCTATCTGTTTTAAAACCTTTTGCTTTTCTTCTAAGTTAGGGAGTGTAGGATATCTGTACTTCGCATCTTTCCACATGCATGGACTTACTCCAACACTCCTTTATGTCTCCCCACCATTCCCACTAATGGTAATCACTAGTTCACTTTTCCTGCCTTAAATTTGAATGCTTGCTGTGAGAAGCATGCTTTAAATGTCAGCAGTCTCTTTGACTCAGTCTCATTTTCTTATGCTGTTTGCCAGTTTTGCTTATATGAGAATTGTTCCATCTAATGCTCTAAAGCTCCCTTAGCCAGATCCTCATCAAAAGTAAATTTACTTAACATCATTGGAAGCATTGGAGCTGAAAAACTGTCTTTCTATGCTTCTTACCCTCCAGAGTGTAATAGCTGTATAAAATGCAGAATCAGAGAATTGCTGAGTTTGGAAGGGGCCTCTGGAAATTTTCTTGTGCAATGCACCTACTCCAAGCACTCACCTAAAGCTGGTTGATCAAGGCCATATCCAGACAGTTTTCTAGTATCTCTGGGGATGGGGACTGCAAATCCTTTCTGGGCAATCTGTTCTGATGTTAAATCAGTCTCAGAGTAAAAATATGTTCTCTTATGATAAAATACAATTTCCTGTGTTTAGTTTGTAGCTATTTACTCTTGACCATTCCCAGGGTAGCATGAATGAGAGCCTGGTTCTTTCTTTACTTCCTCCTGTCTGGTATTTCTAGACACTGATTAAATTCCTGAACCTTCTGTTTTGCAGGCTAAGCAGTTACAGTTCTCCCTGTTTTTCCTCACAGGCTGATTAGTCCAGTCCCTAAATCATCTTAGTAGCCTCTCACTGGACTGTCTCCAGTATTGCCATCTCTCCCTTGTAGAGCCCAGCACTAGATGCAGCACTTCAGGTAAGGCTTCACCAGTGCTGGGTAGAGTGGAAGGATCACATCCCTTGAGCTCCTGGCAAACTCCTCCTAACACAGTGCAGGAAGCTGCAGGCCTGCTCTGTTCCGAGGGCATGTGGCTGACTCAGGTTCATCAGCATTATCCTCCAGTCACCTGGTCCCTGCATGTTTCCATGGCGTTCTTCCTTTCCAGATGTCCTCCCTTTGCTGAATTTCAAAAGATCTCTGTCAACCTATTTTCCAGCTTCCTGAGGTTCTTCTGAATGACAGCATGACTTTTTTAGTGTATCAGGTACCCTTCCCAGTCTTGTGAAATGTACATAATTGCTGGGGCTATACTCTGTCCTATCATCTATATAATTAATAAAGACAATAAACAGAGTTACCCCAGTACTGACCCATTGGGATTATCATGAATGGCTGACCTCCAGCTGGACTTCCTTCTCTGATGCTAAGCCTTCAAACCTAGCAGTACAGCCAGTTTTAAACTCACTGTTCATTTGTCAAGCACATATTTCCCAGTTTGTCTGTGGAAATTTCATAGGAGACTTGAGTCTCCTATGATAAACAAGGTCTGCTGTTCTTTCCTTGGCACTGAATGAGTCATTTCACACTGGTCAGGTAAAGCCATGTTGACTGAACCTCAGTCACCTTTCCATCCTTCATATCTAAAAGTGGCTTCCACATTTAGCTGTTCCATAATTTTCCAAGGCTTTGAGGTGATCACTTTGAGGTTCTCCAAAATTTTGTCCATTCCATTCTTTGAAATAGGAGTGACATTTTCTTTCTGCAAGTCCTCAGGGATCCCCCCTCTCTCTCCCCAATGGCATGACCCTTCAAAGACAGCCAGAAGTGGCCTTACAGTGATGTTGATCAACTCCCTCAGTGCTTCTCCACAGAGGGCACTTTCCTTGCTCCAGATTTTCCTGTTGTTCTCAGGACCCTGGGATTCTTGTAGGCAAATCTTCCCATTAATGAGGCAAAGAAGGCATGGTGTACCTCAGCTTTTTCCATGTCCTTTTTTACCAGGTCTCCTACTCCATGGAGAAGTGGGCGCCTACATTTTCCCTCATTTTTTCTTTGCTGCTGATGTATCTGTAGAAGCCTTTGTTTTTACTCTTCACAGTCCTCTCCAGATTTAGCTCCAGGTGGGCTTTGACTTTTGGTGACCACATTCCTGTGTGTTCCCTGTGTGACCAAGTAGTCATGGCTCGATATTCCTGGGAGATTTCTTCTACCTCTTGCATGCTTCCTTTTGATATCTGAGCTCACTCAGAAGCTTCTTGCTAATCTGAGCAGGCCTCCTGCCATCTTTTCTTGATTTTCTGCAATTTCAAATTAAGTGCTCTTGATCTTGGAAAAGATGATCCACAAAAATCAAACCGCTCTTCTGGACCCCTCTTTTGTCCAGGACGGTTGCCAGTGATTTTCTTTCAAGTAGAATCCTTGAAGTGTCAAACATCATTTTCCCTGCCTGTAGAAGCCTATACTCTGTAGCTACTCCTATAAGCTACTCTCATCAACTCTGTTCTATCCAGTCTATATTTAAACTAAAAAATACTAATAAACTGATTATGCCACTAATTATAACAAACTAATTAATTCCAGCACTGGTGATACTTTAATTGACTTTTAATGTTAAAAGATATGAAGCCTAAAAATCGCAAAATCTCACTATATCAATTTTCTGTTCTGAAAAATAATTGAAAAGAGTATTCATTATTTCCATGTGCTACAAAAAGGCACAGTTTGAGATGAGGTTAAAGCTGTGTTGTGTTAGGCATGCTATAAGCACATGTTAAAAGAGAACTTGTAGTCTAAACCTAATAAAGTTCCCAATATAAGTCAACAGAGCAAGAATAACTAAAGCATCTAAAGTCTGCACACTTGCCAAATGACAGCAACTCACATTTAATTTAGAATCCAGCTTTCCAGCTTTCTACGTTCTTCCTGTCTTCAGTAAATCACGTTTTTTCCCTAGCAGGTATTTCCTGTGCTAATATTTTCCTGTTCTAAATGCCACAAGTTACAACATTTATACCTTTTATTGTCTTCTCTTTGTTCTGTTGCTTGTTAGAACTCCCTGACAACAAAATCTTTAAAGATTCTTTTTTTCTTTTTTCGCTTTCTTAAACTGATTTCAGGTGGTTTCATTACATCCTCTTTGATCATTCTATATAATTCTTCCCCTTCTTTTGCACCTTCTCATACTCTAGTTGGTGCCTCCTTACACTGCTCCAAGAGGTGAAGCATAAATAATATTTTTAAAATTAATTCTTTATACGCTATGGTCGACATTTTCCAAGATTTGTGGAAAACAATTTTTTTTGGGGTAGAAGAACTATTTTAAATTTGGTGTTTATGAAATCATAGCAACAATTGAATTGGCTGTGGTTTTATAAATGAAATTTATGAAGAGGTCCTACACCCCAAGCTGATCTAACTCAGAGTGTCCTCATGTTTTCTTCCAAATTTTAAGACTTCTTTCTACTTCCCTCTGAGCTGACAAAGCCACCATAGGAAATTCTTTATGCATACTTTAGTAACATATTAAAACACTGTTGAGCTGTAAGAAAAAAGCAAATTGCTTCAAAACCCTCTTTTTTTTGTTATTTGTTCCAAAAATTGTAGCACTAGCAGTAAACTGTCATGTCTCCTCATCACAGTTTCAGTCTTCACACCAAGGAGTCAGGGTAATATTTTGGTATTTTGATCAAGGGGTTGATGGCTTCCTGAGATAATATAACAGGTTATGTACCTTTCCATTTGTGGATGTGCTTAATTGGTGACTCCACTGCTCTTTGTCCACAGCCATGGATAATCAAGTTGTAATAATCTCCAAGCTATCCCTTCTCATTACTACACTTTTCCATCTGTAGCTGTATTTTGAACGCACACAAGTTCTGTGCTGCCTGATGACATCCACTTTTAAGGTACTCAGATTTCAGTTTTGGTTTCTATCAGCAATTTCATATGCTGTTAACTTCTTAAGGGAAAAAAGAACACATTTCTACTGTACAAGTTTATAATTCCCCTGCCTCTATACAATAAGGTGGGTATATTCCCAATAATTAGATTAGACTGTCTTGATCTTCTGTTTACATGATTTTTTCTAGTAAAAGTTAGCTAAATCTCAATTTATGCAAAATCTCTTTACGTATTTCCTAAGTCCTTTTCCTTACCTTGCTAGGAAAAAGATATCACAGTATCTTTTTATTGTCACTTCATTATCCTTGTCTTTTCCCACAACAGAATTTAAGAGCAAGAATACGGCTTCAACTCAGCCCTAAGAATTAGCAGTGCTTATCTTCATATGATGACAGCAGCATAATTTAATGGTTATATATTACTAAATTTAGTTTGTATTCAGTAATTCAGTTTTGTCGATTTGTAATCTCTTGTTATGGAATTGTAAATATATAATGAAAAATAATTTTTTGGTCCTATGGTTCAGTTCTGGTCCTCCTTTCTTCAGTTACCGTGCTCTTTCAAGTTTTCTTTAACGATTTATAACATGTTTCAAAAGGAAAAGTTAGTAATTTTTCTTTATTTTTGATAAACATCATGTCTGAAGCTGACCTATTTCACATTGTTAGGCATTCTTTCTCATTTTTTGTCCAAGGTGGTAGGCATGAACATAAAAAAGTGTATTTAGTATTAGTCTGGCATAGTGACTGTGCCATAAAATTGAATTATGCAGTTTGGGGAGGTTGCTATATTCAAAAATCTGTTAGAGATAATGCAAGCATAGCTAGGGGAGAGGAAAGTTGTGATGCAGCCTTTATTGGCTGATTATGAAATAGTGCATTCCAGAATTACTACAGTAGCGTTTGCAAAGCTGAAGTAACACATGTCACTATGTCATTGATTTAGACATTTTTACTTTTATTCTTAGGAAAAGAGTATATTTTTCAAGTTATAGAGGGAGTTGGCTCTGTACAATTTTGATTCCTGTTACAATTATTATCATTCCAATGCATTGCTATTGCTCAACTCAGAATTTTAACTATTACTTTCCATGAAAATATATTTAGTTGAAATCTCTGCCTTCAGTAGGAAGGAAACATATTTTAAAACCATGCAATGTTATATTTGTACTAATGCTTTATTGTTTTAAAGTAAAAGAATATTTCACCTTTTTGTGATGGGAATATAGTTAAATTTATACTTGTGTTTTCATATTAGGATATGCAAAGGCTGTGCTGGGAGCTGAGGGTAAAAGCCATGGCACGCTGGTGAATAGACCTTATTGGAGATAAGAATAAATTAAAGAGTGTCTCCTGGCTTTCTTGCTAATCTTATCTAAAAGTGAAGCTAAACTGCAGTTATTGTTGCCCTCTAACTATGCTAGAGCTGTTAGAATTTAGTGTGAAAATGCTTTCTGAGGAGAGTTTTATAACTGCCTTTTTCAGACCAGTGAAGAAAATGTTAAAAAAAAAAAAAAAAAGAGTATTCCAGTATTCCACAAAAAACATCTGAGTGCTGGACCAAGACCTGACAATCTATTGGAATCTGTTCCTGCCTCTGAATGTCCAACTTCGCTAGTAACTCATATAACCACTTTAATAATAATAATCTCTTTTCTATTTTATTTACTTCAAGTGAGAAATAATTTTATCAGGGACTGTTTGGGACTGTTTGGTAATGTGTAAGCTCAATGTCCTTAAATAGGTTTATAATTTTAGTTGAGGCTTCTCTCTGTCACTCCAAATAAATAATCACAAGAACTTCCTATTGAGCAGTTTGTATTTCACAGATGGAAACTAAAGCAGTGTTCATACCAACTTTGATTATGTGCTAAAGCAATTAATGTAGCATTCCAAATCCTTGGGGTGGGCGGGGGGGAAGACTTTTAAGTACTTTCCTATAGATTTTTTTAATCTCTTCTCATGGTTGCACAGAACGTAATTGGAAGTTTGCTATTGATTGAGGTACATCGGTGACATGGGCGACCAATAGATTCAGCTAACCCATAATTCCTTCTGGCTGTTTCCCGTGAGAGATGAATAGAGAAACCTAACTCTGTCTAGTGAGTGAATGTTTAATCTCTGAGGGAAAAAACAAAAATTATAATCCTTACTTCCTTAAACATGCAGGGGAAATTCTGATCAGTATAATTTTTGGAGGTGTAATTGTAAAATGGGAGTATGTGCACTTTAGATGTTTCCTGTGTTGGCTGGTTAGTCTGCTTTTTTTTTGCTGTTTGTACTTGCTGAATTGGTTAAAAAAGAATGATCAGCAAACATAAGGAACAAATTGCATTTTCCTCAGCTGAACTGTATGAAAGACCCCAGAGACAATCCAAACAAGCCGAGCATGGTCCCTCAGGAACCTAGAAATTCCATTGGCCTTTTTAAGACTGTCTACTCTGGGGAACAAATCCCTGCAGCTGCTTTTAAAATTGAGGGTTAAAAGCATTTTTGTTGCTGAGAATGCACATTGAAGCACACGTAATGCTTTAATGTGCATTTTAAAGTGAAAATACAATACGACTTTTCAGAACCCTTGAAAAGAATCACAGATTTGCTTCTGTGGTTGAATGAATTCAGAAAGGTACTTCCAGGCAGAGCTCTGAAAACCCCTTCTAGAAGAAATTTTGATATTTCAAGAATGTTTTCATTTTGAATCAGAGTGAATTTAAGAACTTCCATTTCCCTTCACTGGAAAAATAACTGTGAAAAAAGGGAAGTGTTTGTTTTGATTTTGAGGGTTAGGTTTGGTTTTTTAAAAGAAATTTGCCAATTTCTACACTTAAAAGACTATTCCTTGTGTTGCTAGCTATCAGAAGAATCCAAAGAATTCCCAGAATCCAAAGTAATCAATTATCATTGAGAAAATACTCTGAGAATGAAGACTTAGAAATGGCTTATAAAGTTTGGATTTTGCATAGTGTTACTGTGAAGAGGAAAAAAAGTCATGTTATCAGCACATTTCCTGATATTAAATATTTTCCAAAAAGGGCAATGGAGTTCTGGGAAACTATGTAGAATAGCTAAGCTATCTCTCTTTTCAGTGATGCATTTCCTCACTTTACAATTGATCTGGCCTCGCTGAATACTTAAAGGCAAGTTTTGATTGATTTCATTTCATAGGGAAGATTCCAGTAGAATATGCTGTTGGAAGCTCTAGGACTGATTTTTTTTATCACCCACTCTGAAATTCACATGCATGAATATCCTATATCAACCAACCTGTCTCCCTCAACCAGTCCTTCATGGAGTCTGCTGTCTGTCTAGTCTAGCTGCACGTAAACAACCACTTCGCTTTGATATTTTGCTGTAGATAACAGGGAGAGCTGCTGGTTGCTGACTGAGATGGCAGTGAAGGCAAAAGGGAGCTTTTCTCCTGCCTAGTCCAAAATATTCCTGCAAAATAGCTCCAGAATGCTATAGGCCTTGAATGGAGATGTGGGAAAGGTGGTGGCAGAGTCTCAGGATGTTTGGACCACTACAGTAGGAGTTAACAGATAAAAGACTGCAAATACAGTGATATCAGAAGAAAATTAGTACAGAAGTGTGTATTAATACCTGTTACCTTTAAAACTGTGATACTACCGTGGGTCATCCATTGCCCATGACTATTTAGGATTAATGAAGATATTTTCCATTCCTTCTTGTACCAAGGCTTATCTTCAACAAGTGAGCGACACTCGAGATGAGCAGTGCTGAGGAGCAACTTGATCCCAAAATTACTCTTCTGTGAAACTGGGACTGCACTCAGAAAGTGCCAGACATCCTATTTCCTGGTGTGTGCTGTAATGAGTGAGCAATGGTGAAAAGTAGGTCTTGTTTGTTCTCCTTTACTTGATGTGCATCCTAAAAAAGATGCCAATAACTCAGCTATGTGGCCTCAGCTAAGTGCCCATTCAGACATTGAACCTTATATATCTTTTTTTCTTTCTCTAGACAGCATCTCACTAATCATGGGTGTCCTGATTTCAGCCAGAACAGAGTTAATTTTCTTCACAGTAGCTGGTACAGTGCTCTGTGATTTGGATTTACTAGGAGAATAATGTCGATAACACACTGATGTTTTAGCTGTTGCTAAGGAACTTGCTCTAAATCAAGGACTTATGTCTTATGTTCTGCTGGTGAGCAAGTGCACAAGAATATGGGAGGTAGCATGGCTAGGATAGCTGACCCAATCTGGCCAAAGGGATATTCCATACCATGGAATATCATGCCCAGTATAGAAACTGCTGAGAGCCACCAGTCACTGCTTAGGGACAGACAGGGCATCAGTCAGGGGGTTGTGAGCAACTGTATTGTGCATTGCCCTTCCTGCATTTTATTTCTCAGTCTCTTTCTGTTGGTTCTCTTTTCATTACTACAATATTATTATTATTATTATTATTATTAACTTATTAACTGTTTTTGTCCCAAAACATGGAGTTTATAGTTTTTATTTAATTTTCCTTTCTATAACATCTAGGGGTGTAAGGGTGGAATGTAAGCAAATGTCTGTGTGGTACTTTGTTGCCAGCTGAGGTTAAACCATGACAATGGGAAAGTGATGAATTATCCCAAAGAGGTACTTATACCCCTTTGTGAGGTTACTGAAGAGACCTTCATTTCGGTTCTCTTATGTATCCCTCTTGACTAGTACCTGTCTTTGCACAGTGTATTTTTATTGCACAGGTGCTCTGAAACACTTTGCCTATTTTGTATTGCTATCACAGCTGGCCTAAACATAGATCAACAACCTGAAATACCCCATTTAATTCTCTAAAGTAGTAGTATTCTAAGAAAAAATAATCTGTTTTGTAGCACCTAGCTTTGAATTCTCTTCTAGCAGAAAATTGGGAATTTGACCATTATAGGTCGATTTTTGAAACTGTAATCACAGTTAATGATGCAAATCATAACTCATTTTCACTAAATTGTGGATGTAAAGCCAGCAGGTGTAATGTATCACTACTTAGAGACTGAAGTAATACCGAGTACAGTGATCAATTCACTTAGCCATATTCTTTGTATTGTAGGAATATAAAATTTTAAATATATTTCAGATGGGACTTTGATGGTCATTGTCCACAATAACCTGCTAAATTTAGCTGTCAAAAAAACCCAAAAAGGCATCAGGTCTAGCCAAATCATTATGCTCCCTGCATATCAATGAAAGTCAAACCACAGACTCTTCCCCCAGGCCTTTGGAGTGACTGTGGGAAGCCTATACAATTACTGTAGGTGATTGTCTGGCTTATACATGTTAAATATTCAGAAAAACCATTTCAACTCTATGTTGGGATGATACAGACTTGTTTCTTTGTCTGTTTCATGTGTATCTTATATACCAAATGTCCTGGGACTTGGAGAAGGATTTCCTTGCATTTAGTAATGAATACACTGGCCCTAAATTGTAATTTACTATAATACTGGCTCCAGTGTGGGCTGATCTGCTGGCCACAGAGCCTTATGAGAAGCACCTGCTCTGAAGCAGGATTTCTGTGGGCTGTTATCCCTGCAAGAGCCTCTAGCATTGGTCCTTCATGAGCCTTGGTCCTTTGGGAGAGAGGCGCATGTTTGCTTCACCGCAGAGTACCTCCTCCTCCTTTGAATTTGGTATTTCCTCTTGTCTCTCTTTTTTTTTTTACCTTCTCTCTCATTTTCTGACCTTGAATGAAGATGTTTTCACAGAGCCATGATTAGCTTGGCTTGGTGGGCTCAGCCGTGGCCTGTGGTGGATCTGCTGTGGAATGGGCCTGACCCGACCCTGTCTGGCATGGGGCAGGCCCCCGTCAGAAACCACACTTGCAGCCCTCTTTGTACCAAAACCTTGCTGCCTGCATAACATTAACATACATTAACAAAGGGCCCAAATCAGTTGCCTGAGCAGCTGTGCCATCTGACATGTCTTATGGTACCCTCTATGCTCAGATGGAGACACAACATACAGCACAGGTGAGGGTCAGGCCACTAGATGCCCATGGGTAGACAATTACACTCCTAAAGTCCTTGAATAGATCATTTAAATATCCTTTTATTAATTTTCAGTAATCATGTGTTCCAACATTTAATTCTGAGTGTTGATACATTTTTTGATATTTCTAGCCTAGAAAGATTCAAAGTAATGCAAGTTTTTCACACTGTACTTATGCTTTGGCTAAAGAAACCAGAAGAATATGCTATACCTATTTTGAAAAGCAAAGTGTTGGGCTGAAAGTAGGTTACCAGTGGAATTTCTTAAGGCTTGGCTCAGAACTGATGTCATTTAATATATTCATTTACGACCCTGGCACAAAAAGCAAAAATGTTTTAATGAAATTTGCAGATGGCATAAATGTGAGAGGAACTATAAATACAAAGCAGCACTTGAATATTGTGTAGACTTAAGAGACCTTGAGGACCAGGGTAAGAGAATTGTAATAAGATTTAATAGCACAAAATAAAAGGTCACAGAATTCGGCCTTTTCATCTTACCCATTATTACCTGTCTAAAACTTCGAGGCCTACTTTAAGTTGTTCACCTGGGCTCCTTTAAATAATCATAGAGAAATGCCTCTGCTAGTACTAAAGTAGTTATTTAAGACAGGAAGGTTGTCCTGGCTTTTAGAGATGCCTTTCTCACTGAATTGCTTTTGGAGGAAAGCCTCAATCCCCAAGAATCCCAGCTTCAGATATAATATGAATGCTTGCTAAATGCCTATTGTCCTCCAATGACATTTAGCAAGAAAGAGAAAAATCCATTATCAAACAGCTTCAGGTAATGCAAATATGGTCCTTCGATACATCAAGCTTAATATTTCTGTGAAACAAAAGGAAATAAAAATATCCCCATAAAAATCCCTTGTGGAATATCTTCTAGAACCTTCACCATTAAAGTTCAAAAAATAAAAATTAATTGCAAACATACAAATAGTAATGAGGCAAAATAAATTTACAAGATTAACTTACATGAATATTTTTCATGTAGCAGATTGGAGATGAGAGACACTTATTTTTTTCTGATCTGAACAATATCTGCACCAAGCATGTCTGTTCTGTGTGAAATAACACCAGTAACAAGTCAGGTTAAAAACCACAGAAACTACATTAGTGCTAGACTGTGCCTCATACAAAACATGCCACCGTGTCTTGTTTCTAGGACAGGCATGGCTGTAGCCACTGGCAGCATGTCGACAGTAGTCAGTAGTGGCAATTGTCCCCATCACATGCACTACATCTCCATAAATCAGAATATGTTGGGTTAGCTGAGCCTTGTGAAAAGATTATTGAGCTTTTGATTTAAAAAGTTATGAGACATTTTTTTCAGAAGTATGCAAAGCCTTTTTTCCAAGAGATTCCGTCATTGTCATGCCTACCATTTGTGTATATATTCCAGCATTTTCAGTAGACTAAAGGTGAAAATTCAGCTATCAGTCCTTGAGTCGTTCTGATTAAGCTGATCCAGTCCTGCAATATGAAGTCAGCTGGAGTGCTGTATTATGGATGTGGGCACAAGTCATTGCTTTTCAAGCAGTTAAATGTTTTGGGTAGCTCAGCTTTTGAAGGTGTTGTTTAAAACATTAGAATTTCCATAGTTTTGAATATCCCCATTTTCCTTGAAAAAATGTTATGTTTGCAGATCTTTCTAGTTATTCCAAAACCTTTCAGATTATTTCTGCCTAATTCACTAGAATTTTCCATCTTATGATTTCACTACAGTATTAAAAATATAAGAAGTGTTAATTTGACTATTTCTTGAGAAGGGAACAATAAAATACACAGACTGTAAAAGTCTCAAGATAATGTAAATCACTACTTTAGCTGAGAATAAAACAGCTAGGACTTGGAAGGCATCTTCTGATTTACACTCGAATATCTGACCCATACTTAATACCAAAACACTATACTGTAATCTGGAAAAATAAGTGAGAGATAACATTTGTCTGGCTGACAAAACCATGTTTCTTTAGAAAAGGTCTTTAATTCAAGTTCAGCTAGCTTTGCACATTTCCACTAACCCGTGGAAGACATTTGAAACCTAAGTATGATGTGAAAGTTGAAGAAATATTCCTAAAATAGATTAGATTTATTGCAGAGGTGGGAAATGAGCAGTGCTGCCTGCTAAGGGAGGTATTTGTTTGACTGTGTTTTGTGTTAAGATGCTACCTTGAACTTGCAGATTGAGCAGAAACAATACTGAGTCTCAGAAATATACCATTTTGATGAATGCCTTCTACTGGAAACCAGCCAGTTGTATTTGCTTTCTTTGTTGTCAGCATCTCAAGACTCAGCATGAACTCTACCGTGGCAAACTGGGAGTAAGTTATTTCCAGTCTATAATGAGTATTTCTACCCCATTATTATTGAAAATAACAGGTCTCAAATGTGGATGGTATACCCTTTTTCACCAAAGTACCCTTTTTCACCAAAGTACAGTTTTTTTAACATTAAACTGAGCATGAACACCCCTCCAACACTACTTTGAGTATAAAAGACTGAAGATAAAATTGTCTCTATAACTACAAGAAAAACTCTCTCTGTATGTGTATATACAATTTACAACTTGTGTTTTGAAAGAAGGAGGACAAAATTTTCGAATGCATAATCAAAGTAAGTTTTACAGAGATTAAATTATCTGAAAATTTAGTCAAGTAAAATGAATAATTGTATGCAACAAAAAATTTAAAAGAAAAAGGAAACATATAATGAAAATGTGAAAATGTATAAATATGAAACTTGAATTTAATTATGTTTAATTGCCTAAAATAAAATGAAAAAGGAAAGAGCTGAAAATATGTATGAATTTATGAAAATAGGTTGCATGTGAGTTTAAATAAAACATTTTGGATTTACACAGTTTCTTTTTCACACTCACCCAGTGTTCTGTTTTCCTCTTTCCCTTTGATTTACTATCCTTCCCTCTCCTCCTTTTTATTTGTGATTTATCATTCCATATTCTTAAATTTTTCCTGTAAAGAAAATTATTTTTTTAAAATAAGCATTGTTTACCAGTTAGCATGAACATTGTCACTATTATTTTGCAACTGGCTTAACACTAATTAAAACAAAAATGAAACAGTGATAAAGGAGGAGCTATTTGATTGTATGTTTCCTGAATTTGGATATTAGATAGGCAGGTTAGTTGATTGGTCTTCCCTAGTTTATAAAGTGAGATTTAGATTCCAGCCTGTACCTCTGTGGCAGGTGTTTCACACTGGGGTGAATTTCCTCCTGAAAGGGACTGTTTCTCTCTGTGGGAAGTATGTTAGCAATGTCCTCAGTGGTAGTGTTTTCTTATACAGTGCTAAGGCTCTCAGAATTTTATCTGATTATGATCTGTAGCATGGCAACCTGAAAACCTTGGGCAAGCACCCCAGCTCTCAGACAATGTGTTCCCAGGCTAAGCCTGTCTCAGAGTTAGAGCCTCTGATTGGAAAAGGGCAAGAAGGTGCAGCAATGAATTGTATAACGTAGATTTAAGGGCCTCCGTGACAATTTTTTGCTCTCCTGATCTGTTACTATCATATTGAATTACTTGCCAATGCAAGCACAAAATAAGATAATCATATAATTGCACATATAAACCTCGACAGCTTTGTCTTATTGTCTTTATAAAACTGGCATAATTATTAAACCAGCTAATCCTCAAATGTGCTTGGCTTTAAATTTGTATCAATTATGAGAATAAAAGGTGTTTCAATCATTTATTAAAAAAAACATCCTGAAGGACAGGAACTGTGGATACCATTTGTGGTGGGGTCTTAAGAACTGTATGTTGAAGAAAGAGGGTGCTACTGTTTCTTAGAAGCGTTTAAATCAAATGTATCCATGTAATTTAAGGCTTCACGCACAAGTACTGCTCAAAGTGAAAAAAGGAGAATTACACTATGACTCGTTTTTCAGTGGAATATCATTAAAAAAACAGGGAGTGGAGAGCTCTGTTTCTCAATTCACAAGGTAGAAAAGTTTTCCCAGCAATTTTCATGTATTTTGAGATATATTTTGTTAGTTTGTGCTTTATCTAACATCTAACTGCTAGAGACAACCAACCATATTCCCCTTTATTAAAACCACCACAAAATATTATTTTTTGACGTTAAGATTCTAAAACCAAGGAAGGATTACTTTTTAAAAGTTTTAGAGATCAATAAAGAACTTACTGAGTTGTGAGAGTAGAGAAACAGAAATATTGACCAAGATTAATTACTATTCTTTCTCTCTAGCAGATGATTAGAGATGAGAGCAGGTAAAGACTACTGTTGAAAATCCCAGTACAGACTAGCAGTGATAGCTAAAGACAGATGAACACAGTAGCATATCAAATTTTGAAACTGGAGCATCACAGCAGGTTTTTGTCTTCAGCGAGCTTGACAATTTATTTCAGACCCTTGCTTGCAAAGTGAAGACGTCAGAAAAGAAATCCAGTTTGGGGAAGCTTGTCAATGGGAGAGAAGGTTTTTTCTCTCTCCAAAGATATGCCTGCAGATCTTTCAAGGTCTTGAGGGCTACTTTTTCTTCCTACAAATCTTCAGAAGTCAACACTGAGTGAAGAGAGACCAATACTTTTCATTTGCAGCTCTCCTGACACATCATTTGTTGCTATACCATGCCATCCTTCTAAATTGCATTCTGTAACTCACTATGGTTTGACTGTGACATGAGATCACAGAAAACAGAAGCATCCATGAGGGATCAAGATGAACTATGAGGTGAAGAGTAAGACTTGAAAATGAATGTCTCCTCTGAACTTCACTTCTTTGTTATGTTTTATTTCTCTCCATTAATGTCCTCTGCCTTCAAGAAAAATATGTGCCATCTGCTTTTTTTGAGTCCCTATCATACTGCAATAATTCCTTGATTTATTGCATGATTCACAGTGTCCTTTGAGTTTGGAGCACATATAAAACCTTTAGAAGGAGAGGATTTGGAGATCATCTAGAAAGCTATTTTAGTGTCTTTAGGATACTTGTCTAAAGCTTTGAAAGAGACTCACATTAATGCCAGTTTAAGAGAGAATTTTTAGAGATTCATTCCTTGGAACAATAAAAATACCATGTGTCATAGGAAACTCTCCTATCACTTGAACATGTTTGTTACACATGAGTGTAGGGCATGTAAATTCTCTGTACTGGAATCATACATTTGATTGCTTTTCTCAAGCAGATACAGTAGTGAGCTAAGCAGTCTAAGTCTTAAAGAAGCAACAAATCATTGAGTAGCCTGTACGTTTTGTGAATTTATTTTTTGTGTTACGTCAGCATTTCAATCTTTCACTTTTCAGTACTACAGTAATTTTTAAGAACTAAATGCAAGCTACAGACCTGACCTCTGTGGAGCTAAGGAAGCTAATTCACAGCAGAATTTGGATGTAATAATGGTTGTATTCCAAATAGACAGTTTTGGAAACATGCTATCTGTGTTTCATATGCACCACAGGACTTGTTTGGCTTGAGGAATCCATAACTTCCTACAATTTGCAAGATATGCAATTTCCTGAATACATGGGAAACTACTTGTTTAATTCCAATACTTCAGGCAACTACTTGTTTAATTCCAAATATGAGCATTAGATTGGGTATTTTCAAAGTAATTTTCTCCCCATCATGTGCCACTACTTCTACCTGCCAACATTTTATCAACATGTTTTCAATAGGAAATTCATTTCATACTTGCTGCTGGAGTTTATTCTAACAGCTAAATGGCCTGAACATGTTCAACATTATAGGTCAGAAGGTGCCACGGTGTAGAGCTGAGATAAGGGAAAAAAGAAGACCTCCAAGAAAGTAAGTTTTGACTTGTTTCTTCTGGTATGTAACAGCCAGCATTTTTTCCCTATCACTGTTTCCCAAGTGTTATAATTGGAAATGTAACATTTAGCTTGATAAGGGTCTTTCTTATTTCAGTCAGAGACTCCTATTTCTGTTTAAGAGCATACTGCTAATGTATTTAATTGGGGAAACAGGAATAGTTTGCATTCTGCAAAGTACAGAATTGCTACAAATTATTCTGGATTTTAAGCCTGTTAAGAACTGTGCTTAAATAGAGGCCATACTTGCAAAGCATATTTATGTTGTTGGAATGTACAATCAAGAAGGTAATCTTGCAATACTCACTTGGTGGAAAGTCTTACTGAAATCAGTAGAAACATTTCTAAAATATTGATGTTTTTTACAATTGCCTATTACAAAAAAAAAAAAAAAAGAAAACAAATCCAAACCAAAACAACCTTAAAAAAGCCCACATAAACAAAAGCGCAAATAAAAACCTGAAACTCGTTGAAATTTAAAAGTATTTAGAATAAGTCTATATATGCCTGTGATTACATTACAAAGCTAAGGATGCAGTAAAGTGAGGCAAAGTTATGACTTAAAAGTTATAGAAAGGTAAATTGTATTATTACTTTTTGCAGAGCATCATATTTCTTAGAATAATTAATGGAATCCCTTCTGGTTATCAAATTGTTTTTTAAAATACAGAGTTTTGAATGGGCTAAAATATTTGATAATGATGCTGCCAATTTTCTATATCACTTATGAAATCTTCCTAGGTCATCATTTATCAGATGATACTGGCTCTTTTAGTATTTATTTTAACTACAGTCTATTTATTCAAAATAACATTTCGTTTAGCACTTGAAAAGAAGAGTTTGTTCAGTACAGCAATTACTTTTAAACTTGAAGATAAACAAAATAAACACAATGCTAAGGTTTTATTATCATTGTCAAAGTAATGCATTTTCCATATTTGTTGAGTAAAAATGGGAAGAGTTCACTTAGTTGGGCAAATAGCTTTGAGCTATACTGAAAGTTTCTATTGAACCAATTGAACTTTATTTACAATAGAAAAATTTGATAGCCAGCATAAAATAATATCAACTTATAAAATTAAAAGAAAAAACTTAAAAATTTGAACGTATTTTGCAATTTTGGTTTCCTCTTCTTTACTGATTTCTACTTAGGTGAAACATAGTTTGATTATTGTGTACCACCATTTTTTATTTCTCTTCCTCCTTTGACTTCACAATTCCATGTTTATGAGAATGAAAGTACTTCAAGAAAGATGTCTGCTAGTTTCCTTTTAAATTTCCTGTGATTTGAAATAAACATTTGTCAAATTTATCATTAAAAGTAATCCAGAGAAGAGTTTACAGATAGTAGGAAAGGAATGTTAAGTTTTGTTTGCTATCTGAAGAACTCCAGAAGCCTCTATTTTTCAGAAAATGCAATTTTTCAGTATTTCTGAGGTAACACTGGTTTGGAATTACAATTGGTGGAAATTTTTCACTTTTTTTTTTCATTTAGACTTTTCTTTGAGGGAAATTTTGGAAAGAATTATTTTTTTGATGAACCAGAAGCTCAAAAGTTTTTTGTTCAGTTCACAAAGCAGGGAGGGAAGGTAGTTTCACTTCATGCAGGACAGAATTTAACCAGAATCTGCCACAGAGGGGATTTTCTGCACTGCTGCCTGCAGGTTTAGTAAAATAAGCGGGTGAGGTTTCCTGCAGTGACAAGGAAGGGAGATGTAGGTGAAATAAGGAAAGTTTCAGGATCTGGTGGGTAGTAGATAATCAGTGGCACTGCTGTTTAAAGACAGAGGTGTTGACTATGACCAGGGAGCTACCATGTCTCTCCAATGCCATAGAAAATCCAAGAAAGGATGATTATTGATGGCAGTATTTGCTTCCTATGGAATCTAGACTTTCTAAATAAGGTCCTTTTACTCACAGCCCAAATTCCAATGTGGATATGGTCCAGTTTTAAGTATTCAAGAAACAAGAAGCTTCACTAAGGCTTTTGAGGGGCTTTTTGCCATGAGACTCTCCCTGCTGAATGTCTGTTGCTAGGGGCCAAGTTTGCAAGAGGAGACTGTCCTCTGCAGCTAGCTTAAAAGCAGAGGTAATATGTCCCCAAGGCAAGGTGGTTTAGGAAGAAAGGCATCAGCTAATTAAACTTAATTGGGTTAGCCAGGGTAGTCTGATTAGCATAATTAATTTAGGCCTCTGAGTAGGCTTGAGGGGTGTGTGTTTTTGTGAGGGATCCTTTGAGGGAAGTGTTTGGGACTCTAAAGTGGAAAGAGTAGTTAAATCTCTAGGTCAAGGGAGAGATACTCTAGATGAGTGGGAAAGACAACGTACAGAAATGCAGAGGATTTAGCCTGCCTAAAGGCTATGTACTATTTTGAAGGTGGCAGTGGTTAAAGAATAAACCAGAGGGGCTGGTTAGAGGATTTTAATCCACCTGGAAAGCATGGGGAAGGAGCCTAGCCAGCCTGTTCCACTTGTGCCTGACAATACTGTGATATCAGTAAAAATGTGGTGTCTAGGGAATAGTGGATAGGATTAAAACCAGGCTGTATAGCAAAGAGGTAGAATCCTTCAGTTAGGGGAAGTTAAAATTATTTCACCTTAACTGATTTGGGATCTTTCTCTACTGCAAAAAAATGAATTAAGTACTGGTTTAAACTGTATTCAAGAGCTTTGTGTACTATGCTCTTAGTCATGAAAAGAATCCCTAAGAAATAAAAACTTGCAAACATAAATTATTTTAATGAAATGACACAGTTAAACAAAAATTATGATCACTTAATAATACTACTTCTTTTGCAAAGAAAGTGGATTTTAAAATTCGTATATCCTATCTTTGATTGCAGCACTACTTTAATGGAGTAGATGGTGTAGTGCTTTATTCCTATACTGAGTTATATATTATGTCAGTTTCATTTGGTTTAAATTGTCTGTTCTCTGAACTGCCTTCACATTTCAGAGCTTAAGTTTTCTGACTTTTTTTTTTCTTTTTATTTTTGCCAAGCATTTAATTTTCAACTTCTCTGTGGGTGATGCAGTGGTCAAATGATCCTTTGTCATGCTCTGTTTTAAACCAATGCACATCCTGGCTGCCAGGCAGAAAATCTCTTCCTTTTCAGCTGAGAAAATGAGGCACCTCTGTTGTTAAACTTACCCTAGAGCTGGTTGGTATGAGGCATAGCTGGGAATTCCAGAGGGGAAAAGATTGCACTGCTGGCCAGCCAGTACTTTGCCCAGGTACTCCTGTGAGCTCCTTTTATTTCTTGCTGATCTACAATTTAAATCATCATAGCTTCAACTCCAAGACAAAAGTGACAAATGGGAATTTTACATGAAAAACTTTATAGTAATTCTATATACATATTTGTGGCTATAGACTACTCTTAAAAGACCAATCTGAGGACTTTTCATTATTTATATGAAGGATTAGTAATAACTAATCAAGCATATTTGGCAGGTAATTTTGTAAGGATTCTCCTGAGACCTTGAGAATTTTGACTAAATATGATGTAATGTTGTCTGCAATAAAGAAATGTAGTGATTAAATGTTGGGAAAGAAATGTGTGATTTGTCCAAATAAATTATGCAAATTGAAATACTGCTTTTTGTAACTAATGTTTGAATCGCTTTTTACTTAATTTCTTTCAGAATTTTTTTAGCTGATTTTTCATTCCATCCAAACCATCACACATTCCTTGAAAAGAAGCTTTATATGCTAAATAAAGATATTGATATTTTAGTTGAAGGTTTGGAGGAGAACCTCAGTATGTGTGAAGGTAATTACAAATTAAGATAGTTATATTCTATGATCATGATATGTGATAGCCTTTGGGAAACTAGGTTCCATTCTCACTTGAAATAGTATGAGAGCAATTTTACAGGGAAAGTTTTTTTTAGTGCTAGCTGGACCTGGATGACAGAATAAAGCATGAAAATTAGAATCAAAGCAAAGCTGATGTACCAGAACCAAGACAAATAAATAAATCCCCAAGTTTTCCTTTTCTAATCTTTAAAAGGTTTATGTTTAGGTCAATTCTTGCCCAGTTCTGCTTCAGAGCCATTCAGATGAGATTTTATTAAAGGAAGAAAGGAGAAATGCTGCTAAATTGCTTTCAGAAAGGTTAGCCACTCAGCATGAATAAACTAGAGTTTGCTACACCACAGATATATATGACATGTTGAAAAATGTTTTAATGAAGTAGCAAAGGTCTGCTAGAGACTGAGTTAAAAAAGAAAAATATAGCAGTCTAGTACACTTTGAAAAGACAGAAGAATTCTTTTCTTCTTTCTCTTAGAGAAGAATTGAAACCATAGTATTTCATGTCTTTGTTTTAAACTGTGTGGAAACTCTGTATTGTTTAAAATACATACTCCAAATTTCGAGTTTGGCACCTGCATTATTTGAGGTATAATTGCATTTACTCTATGTAATTAGAATATAAATTTGTGTTGCTGAGGCAGGATAGTGGTGTGGGTTTTTTTTTCCTGGGAGGTAGTGCTGTGCAGTCTGGTTGTGTTCAGAAAATTTGCCATGACAGTGCTTCATAATAGAACCAATTATCAGGAATGCTGTTACACATCGCCTTCCAGACCCCAATTTAAACAGAAGCAAGTGACAATTCCTTCTGTGAAACTGTCACCATAAATCAGCCATATGTGAAGACCTACATGCTTATGGAGGATAAAACAAGAAATATGAGTTTAAAAAAAAAAATATTTGTTTTTAATGTGTTCTGATTAACTTTCAGACTAAGGGGAAGAAGCACATATTAACTGCCAAAACTTTCTTTCCACCTATCTTTAGGAGGTATCAGAACACTATATTTTTTCACATTTCATTTTAAAGAGGAAAAGATCCCACTTCCAATGCTTCAAAATAGATGTTTTCTACTTTGCAGCACAACAGGGGACACTGCAACTGATCCTGCTCTTTGATATTCTTGTCCTGCATGCAATGACATACCTGATTGTTGGTCTTTTTATTGGACATTCTCAGTTAAAATACACAAAACTGAAGAAATAGCCACTATTTTTGATACGTAATTAATATATATTTTTTTCCCTGAGGCTTCACTTTGTTAAAATGATCCAAATAGCCCAGTTCATCCTCAGACACACTTGGGAACTTTTAGATGTCATGCTTAAAACAGCCTATTATTTATGTAATGTTTATCAAATGCAATGCCCTTTGTTATTGAACTGTCCATCTCTGAACACAAAAATCCAAACAATCCAAACACTGGCTTAGATGTCAAATTTAGGTTTTCCATACATTGATTGTAAGCATTTCCAAAGTATACAGTGACACACTGTGCATACACACATACAGAAACTTCAGACAATATTCTTTTTCCATTTGCCTGATTTTTTTATTTTAGATGTGTTTCTTTAAAAGTGTGATTATGTAGGTGTTTTTATACTCTATTATAATTACATGTCACTTGAAGTATTCCTTGAAAGGAAATCTAAGCAATAAGTAGTTAAGAATAGCAAACTTCTAGAAAAACACCTAGGAAACTTGGTTAACAAAAAGAAAATTGAATAATTTAAGACACTTTTACTACATAATATTTCAAAATGTACTATATTAAAATATATAAAATTTTATTACATTAAAAAAGTTATTTGAAGTAGAAACCTTAATGAATATTCTGCTATGTTTCTATTTTGCCTTGACTGGCTTGCCTACTGGAAACAGATGGGACTGGCATGTTTGAAAGTACCTTGCCCACAAACTTTCTAGATTTTCTTAGCCAAAATTGTAATTAAAATAATAGCTCTCTAAAGAGAACATGAAATTTTAAATAAACTAGAGTTACTAATAGAAATTCCAAAACTGTTTATTTTCTCCCACTGTTTTCTGTATGATCAGACATAGGTCAGAATTACCTTGGAAGTTCTGTGAAAGAATGGGGACATCTCAGCCTTCATCTCTCTGCTTTCATTTCAGGGAATCCAGTGAAAGGAGTAAATCTTGGCTTTCTGACTCCTAACCTGTTTTCATCCAGACATCCATGCCCTGTTGCTGCAGAACTGGCAAGTCTCACTCAGGATCACACAATGCTCACCTTAACATTCATTACCATGCTTGTAAGATTTTCCTGCAATTTATTTGACAGCAAAGGAGCCATGAGATCAGCTGTAACTGAAAGCGTGAAAAGTAAGGAAAAGAGACTGTTTTAACACTGTGTTTTCCACTATTATGAGCCAGTTTTGCAGCAAAGAACTTTGTTTTGCCAGTGAATTCCTTTTTTCCATTAATCCAATAAACTGAGATTATGAGACTGAATCTTAGGCGACAAAAATAACAAATTCTTTGGTTTCTCAGAAGAAAAAATAACTATAAAAATTCATTTTGAGTCTACCTTAAAGGCAGGGGAAAAAAAGAAGTGTTTATTGGTTCTTTAAATCTACCTTTTGCGTAGATGGTGGGGGTGGTAAGTTTAGTTCAAATGTTTGCTGCAGATATTATGATGGTAGAAACAGAGTTCATTTGTTTTCTTGGCACTGGTAAATTAAAGCTTTATTTTTTTATGTGTTTTAAATCTGAAATGTGTAATAAATATTGACTAGGTCTAGCTTTCCTAAATGTTAAGCATTGCAGTTGTTTAAGGCAGAGAAATATGCCAAGAAACTCTGCTGCATTCTGCCTTGGGGAATGTGTTGGTGTGTGTAGTTTATGTCTCAGTTTGTGCAAATCCATAGTTTTCCATCTATGTAAAACCAGTAATTTCACTTTTTTTTCCCTTTCAACTACTTGAAAAGAGGGATTGCTGCTGTCTAAAACTGCTATGGTGAAGAAATATCTCAGTATTTTAAAATAACATTTGCAAGCCTTAAAAGGGATGGCCTGAGATACAACTATCACATCTAATCTCTCAAGATTCCTGGAAGGTCAGATTCACACATTATTGATTTGATTGATTCTTTTTCTGAAGTTGACAATTCTACTTTCAATAAGCTCACTCTTTTTGAGGTTTTGCATTGTCATTCTGAGAAATATTGAGAATGAAGACATTATTGTCCATTTCCTTGCTGAGGAGAGAATAAAAGAGAGAGAGTGAATGAAATTTGGAAGACATTTCAGTTTTCTAGAAATAAATTTTCTTTTCCATGTGGCTGTGTACTGCTTCCCACTTAAATTTCACTCTGTTGTACCTTGGATGTTCTTTCATTTTAGAAATGGCATAGGTATATAATAATTTTTAAAATATTTAAAAATATTTGAATAGTAAAGTGCTTATACAACAAAGGAATTGTCTAAAGCTCATTAAAACAAGAGGGAAACTTTTCAAAGTCTGCTATTTGGCCTTCTAGTCAGGTCCTGATTTTTTACTACTTCCTTCTTTAAAGAACAATACTCAATTCAGAAGCTATTCTGAGGATAATAATATAATGATTTTTAAAAAATCAGGAATTTCAGAGTCTAAAGGTATGAGTTCTGCCTTTGAAATCATCACAGATTCAAATGAATAGTGAATAGGCTTTCTTACTGTCTATGAAATAAATGAATAAAAAAATGTGTTTCTTGCCAACCCCCCATGACAATGACCATTCTCCCTACCGTACATCTGACTGTTTTGCATTTTTTTTTTAAAATTAATCTTACTGATGAACCAAACATTGCATTTGAAGTTAGAAAACCATTAGAACACAATTGTATAATATTGTATCACAGTTTGGGAATGGGCAAAGC
Source organism: Melozone crissalis (assembly GCF_028551555.1). Classification (NCBI taxonomy): domain Eukaryota; kingdom Metazoa; phylum Chordata; class Aves; order Passeriformes; family Passerellidae; genus Melozone; species Melozone crissalis. Next base: position 4,667,702 of record NW_026535784.1, on the reverse strand, counting down.
ATTCAGTATTAGTGAGGATTGTTCAAAGACTCGGATAGAGCAGAAGCTGATATGGTGATCCTTGTTGGGCATTGGAAAGAACGTGCTTTTCTTCTCCTCCAGCCTGAGGTTCACTCAGGTCACCGTGGGCATGTTGTGAGTTGAATTCCTTCAATGCCTTGCCTTAGTGAGAGCATTTCTTTTCACAGGAGCTGCTGGGCTTTATCCAGCTGTGATACTAGTTCTCTGATCCACACCTGTTCCTGACACCCTTTGTTGTTCTGCTTGGTCTCTGAATGGCCTCTTGACTACTCTTCATTTTTATTACTATTTGAACCATTGTTTCTCCTTTTATGCCTTCGAAATTCTATGTTAGGGATAAAATCTGTTCTCAGTGTGGCATAAAGCCATTGCCCTTGCTGCCCTGAAGAGCAATGGATAACACCTAGGTATTTCACTTGTTAGCTGTTAACCCAGAGTCAAAAGGGAGTAGACAAAGGCACCTTAGCTGGATACTGAAAGGATGTTTGGCCAAAATGGCTTCTGTGCTTGCCCTGTGCTTGAGCTTCCATGTGCCTCCACTCTGGCCACCGTCAAACTCTATCACTGGGTCAGTTAGCCTTGCTATCAACCACCAAGCTGTTTCTGTGTGACATGAGCTACCTTTAAACTTTATCTTTGAACTGGACCAAGAATGAGGGAGGTTTGTAACATGAAGCCCCTTTCCCTCAGTACTCTCAGAATTTATTTAGTGGCGATTTCAGCCATAGAGTCTTCTGTGAAGGAATTTTCTGCTTTCTCTCACCCTGTTGCTGGCACTCCTCCAAAGTGTTTGATTAGGGGTTATGTCTGCAGTCAGTGCCTAGCAGAATGAAATACTACTTTTCAGGGTGTTTCTCAAGTCCTCTCTTTATCATTTTGTATTGTATACTATTCTTTCTTTGGAGATACTTAAAACTGGCAAGTAGTTTGCCTGCAGGTTTGCAGGATTTTATTCTGCTATATTATTTTCATTTCTCAGCCTTAATTATAATTCTAACAAGTCTGTATGTGAAGATAATCACATAGCAATCATATGCATTTATAAGGAGGATAAAAACTGTTGATTGAACCTTTCTATTATATTTTTATTTGTGTTTTGGTTGTTAGGCAAGTGGGCATTTTATGCATGAGTGCTTTTGTTCAAAGCTTTTTTTGTCTGGTGAGTGAAGGAAGCAGCTAATATCTTGAAAACTCAGTTTTCTTTTCCCCATAGTTTTTCTGCCTACACAACAAAAGCTGCTGGGGCATTGTGCTGAGGAGACCATGCCAACTTCTTTTGTATCAGCATGAACCCCTCTGATCAAATCAAAACTCCCAGTGTTATCAGACTTGTTTGAGCAGCCCCATATTGCATTTTCCAGGCAAGCTTCCTTCAAAAACTCATAAAAATAGAAATTCATAAGAGAAAGAACATTACATGAGTGATGCTGAACTGGAAGGAATCGCTTGGCCAGCAGTCCAAATATTGGAATGGGTATTTTTATAATATCTTATATGAAACTCATCAATTTACATTGAGTGTGGCTGCAAAACTGCAACTCCAGCAAAGACAAGGAAGGCAACACATTGCAGTAATGCATTTAAGAACTCACTGTCAGCTTCTCAGCTAGACTGCAGATCCTGTTGTACGGATTGCCCATTTGGAGATATGGCTCTACTTAATAATTATATTTGACGGCAAATTTGAAAATAAATCTCTAAAAGATGTTTGGTTATAGGTGTGATTTTTTTTTTCCCGTGCCAGCAAGTGTACTCTATTTCAAACTGATACAGCAGATTATGGTCATTTATGTAGCATCATTCTTAGAAAAAGCCTATGTGATGTGGAGTAATTCAGAGTGACAAATATCGAAATGCAGATAGTTTCTTAGAATATTATAGACAAATGTGTGTTGCATTATACTGCTGCAAAAAAAAGCATAATAATATATGCTGTTTGTAGGAGTGTCTTTCTCTAAACATAGGTAACTCTCTAATTTTAACCCTTCAAAAATAAAATAAACAATATCATTTTATTATTTTATTATAATGACACTTTACTTTTGATCTAAAGACTAAACAGAAATAAGAAAAAAATAGTCAATAAATGTAGAAGAATAATGTTATGCACACAGGATTTCTGAAACCAATAACAACATATTATGCTATTGTTGGGGCGCAAAATTGATGAGTAATTTTGGGGAAAAAGGGACAAAAAGAAATTAAAGAATAATTTAAGTATTTAAAATTTTATTTTGAAGTTATAAACGTCATAGATTTAACTTTCAAATAAAGTGACCAGCCTGAAAATTTGTTGTAAATAACCATATGAAGAGTTTTCTGATGATAACATCACAGAAAATTTAGGCCAACAATCTAGTATATTTCTAAAAACCAGATCTGAACATAATGATGATCATTTAAAGTAGGAGGGGATGCCTTTTTGAAACATGTTTTGACTGAGTCTAACAGCTGGACTTAGCAGAAAGGGAACCAGCTGAAGAAAGTACATGAACTAAGACCATCATAGCTACTCTGCACATGGTGATCAGGAATAAATAAAAACACTCAAAAATTTAAATCTGTGGGTCTTTGAAGCATTCATGACACGAAGAGGTGAATATCTGCCTGAGCAGCAATGAGAATCCTTATGTGGATCCAGTCCTTTGGGTGGGAGATCTACTAAAGGAAGTGGGAAATCTGAGGAAGACTTACTTGTAAACAACCTGTATGGATGCTGGGGTTTGAAGGTATACACCCTTGCCAAGATAAAATATAGACACACTTAGAGCTCATTTAGATACTGGAATCATCCATTGTGCTTTGAATGTATTCCCTTAATGCTAAATCATGAGCCAATTGAGAAATCATCTTTTAGTTAGGTTAGACTTCAAACTAAGAGATGTCTTTTCATGTACTGGAACCACTCTCTGGTGGCTTCAGGTAAGCACATTTTCTTATTTTTGTTTTCTCTGTGTTGAATAGAAGCAATAATTACCTCCTGAACTGCAAAGCTGTTTAAAAGTTTCAAGACACACAGTTCTGGGTGAAGGGAAAAAAACCCAAAACCTTGAATGAATAAAAATGTGTTCAGAAAGGGAATCATGATAAGATTTCAGAAAAAAAATGAAAAGAGGTGAGGAGAAATTAATGTTTTTATGTAGTAATAAAAACCCTTATATTTGCCCTTGTCAAGGTTTGACACTGGCACAAGGCCAAATGCCCCCATGAAAATACACTTTCTCTGGTGTCCGCTGTGAGATTTTGACCAGGAATAAGCAAAGCAGGCTCTCACTTGAAAAAAAGAAAAGTTTATTAACTAAACTACAAAAACAATTACTAAACTACACACAAAAAGAAAAAGAAAACACAAGGAAAATGAAAACCTCAGAAAAACACTCTCCCCCTCCTCCCCCCTTCCATTCTGGAAGATGTATTCCCAATACAATACATCTTCCAGAATCACCAATTCTGGATCCAGCACCACCCTCTAGAATGCTCAACTTTCAGTTCTCAAGAGGAAAGGGAGTCCTTCCATGTGTCGTGGTGGCCTTTTCCGTCCTTGTTCCGGTACTCTCACCACCGAACAAGAATCAGGGCTGCTTCCAGGGTTATCTTTTTAAGGATACTTTGTCCAGTTCCAGAAAAGCACAGTATCTCACCTTTGGGACATCTGTCCCCCCCATATTTTATATACCCCCTGGGGCCGAGGGGTACCCACACTGGATCTTCTTTGGCTCTGGGACATTTCTCCCCCTGGACTCAGTCTCTGTATCACACGGAAACATGGCTCCCACTCCATCTTCTCCATTCTTCCAACATCTCTCACTCTCTCTCTCTCTGGTCCAGACCTTCATCACTCGTCTAGGAAGGGTTAATGTTCTGTAAAGTTTTCATTGTTCAAGAAGGGTTAAAAACTCCTCCAAGCGGCTGGACTTCTGGCTGCACCCCCCGCCAATCTCCTCAGCAGGGCTGCCTGCTGCCAGCACATGTTTACTAAATTTCAAGGTAACGGCCACAAACACAGGCTGCACTCTCTCTCTGTCTGTCTCCAAGGAGGGGGGGGGGGGAACAGGCTGCCCATTGCTTCCCGGCATTTTTTTACTTCTTCCTTCCACCCTTGGGGGGGGCAGGCCTACCTCTCCCGGGCCGGGCCGCATGGCTTTTCCCCTCCCCCCGCCCAGCCAGCAACTGGGCCGGGGGAGAGACCCAACTCCTTCACCGCCGGAAATCCAAAGAGAAGCTGCCAGGGGGAGAGCCCTGCTTTTACCCTGTGTTCTCAGAGGTGGATCCAATGCCCAGTGGTTGGGCCAGATGGCAATATTCAAATCTGAGCACTCATTGGCCCTATCTACAGCATCCCAGAAATCCTGTTTCTGGGTCAAACCATAACAGACCCTGAAATATTTTTAGTGTGTGTCTTTCAGGAAATTCCAGGAAATTCTGGAGGGCTTAAAAGGTATCTATGCATATTTAAATTAGGAAGAAAAAAAAGGGGAAATGATTAATTTTCAGAGTAAGAAGGATTTACATTTTCTATTTTTAGATCAATGTAGCTCTTCAATCTAAATGGAAACATGATAGGAATCAGACTGGAACACTAGGGTTGCACCATACTGATGCATGTTTAATGCACATGTATGCTACCATGGAGAGCTCCTTGAGATCAAATTTCCCTTTTTGTCACACCTTCTTTCTGTCAGTTTTTGTGTCCCATCTTTTATCACCAGAAGAGAGAGCCAAATAAAATGTGTACTGCCAAAGAGGGTGTACTGAGTGATTTATACATGAGAATCTCATGAGCAGGAGGAAGCTGGGCTCGATTTCACAGCTTTCTAGATATCTTTTCTGAGCTTCTGAGTATTTCCAATTTCTATAGAAGTTGAAGGGAGCAGAGCATGTTGTCAGCATGAGATAATTGAGACACAGATTTGTGAGACAGTCAGGAAAAAAAGCAGCTCATGCTGTAAAGTTCTTAAGTGTTATAATGAAGACAGATATTTAAAAGCATTGATTAATGAGAAACTAATAATTGCTCTAAGGAAAAGCATTAAATATTTAGCACCACCAAGAGATGAGCTCAGATCATCCTCAATACATTTAGTGTAAACAAAACAATCACATTTTAAAAGAAAATAAAAACATTCTCTCAGGCAAAGCTGTAAAAGTAACTGAATGAATGCAACATGAGAAATAGACAATTAATTTTTTGAATCGTATTTTGTGACATTTCAGACCCATATTCCTTTAGAAGGAGCATAAATATTCCTGTAAGAAACTACAGCATTGCAGTTACAAAATTTGGCATCTTATACCTTTTGAATTCTGTTCCTGATAGAGCTTCAAAAAATATAGGAAGAGAAATCACTGAAATGCTTTTCTTTAAATAACTCTGATATTTCCTAGAACTCAATATAAAATACTTTTCTTCAGCTGGAAATTCAGATAATTAAAGGTATGCTTTGGTTCTTACACTAATGAAAAAATAATTTTGCCATGGAAAATTCCAGAATACCTAAATGTAGAAATATCAAAGTTTAGAGAACAATAAAATATTTCTTTTTGTGGAAATAAAAGATAAATTACAAAAGCCTTTTTTTTCCGTTCTTAAACAAAGCTTTGCTATCAATCCTTTTCCAGCTTTTTGTGGTTTTGTTTGTTTGTTTTTGATATGGGTTTAGTAAAGTGTAGAACCAGGAGCTGTGCTTCCATTTAAGTGATCAAACTTTCAGCAAAAAAGATCAAACTTCTGATTTTACAGCAAAACTTTTGCTTTTCTTGGACATTCTACAAATAGAGGAGGAAACCTAGTCCATTCATTATGACATGAGATTGTGATAGACATATCAATGAAATATACTGGAAAAATACATGTTTATATACATAGTGTTGCAGACTCTATCATGAAACTGAAGAAGATCCACTATGTAGTTCCAAGTCATGGATACATTTAATCAACAAATCATAAACTTTGTTTCAAAAGTACATATATGGGTTTATAAAATGTACTCAAAAATACAATATAAACATTAAGCTTAAAAAGAATGCAGCACTACAAATACATTGCCAAATCCAGTGTAGAATTTAAATCTCATATTCAACATGATTCATGATTATGAAGATTTTAAAAGGAAAATAATAATGAAAATATTTATTAAAAAGTTACTTAAAGATAACTTTGTTAGTCTCAAGATGGTATCTGTAAGTAAATACACACATCAGCATTCTGCAGAAGCTGAGAAGAGGAGAAATAAAAATAAACCAAAATTATGTTCACTGTGAGTGAAAAGTAGTAACCAGATTGTGAGCTAACACTAGAGACCTATATAAAAAGGCTTAAATGTTCTGAATTTATCTCCAGTTATCATAAATTAGACTATGCCAGAGCTGTACCAAGAGGAAGAAAAATACTTTTCCTACACCCTGCCTTTCATTCTGAGGATTCTGCAGTCTGAGTACCAGATAAGCAATGTAAGTCTATTAAACCTGAATGCTCAGTCCTCTAGTTGTGCTCAGTCTTTTTCTTTAATATCTGAATTATAACTAGAGTGATTAGCTGTCCTTGATGGAAGAAATGTGTAATAAAGTGTTGAAGTGAGCAAGAAGAAGTTTGCATGAACAGCAGGAGAAAAGCTGCTGAGATGACAAGTAGCTCTTCCATACATTTGGATTTGGCACAGTACTACTTTGCCCACTGGTATATGGTATTAAAACAAGAAGCTGCAGAAGGGAGTGTTGGGCATAAATCCAAACAAACTGACATATCTGTATTATCCATATTGTCTGATAAGGAGAGGAAAAAGAAGATATGGCCATAAATCACCTCTGAGTCAGAACAAAATATATAATGTAATGTGTGTGTGAACTAAAAATAGTGTACACTGACACCATGACATGCTGCAGTACATGAAATGAACAAATGTAGACTCCAGCCTTGTGGATAAAAACCTAATCATATGGAGAGAAAATAAAATAAATAAGGTCTATAACTAATTGCAAAACGAGGAATGATATTTCTAGTTTAGTCATCTGAATCCACAGGAGTGCAAAACTGGTTATTGACAGGCGTGGAGCAATATATTTCTTGTTGTGCTTTAATTCATTACAAAGGCCTTTTGACTACTTAATCTCTAAATATTTTTCTGCATCTCTTGAAGTCTCTGTACTAGCCATAATGGCATTTTGCATAAATTAAGAAGGCATGAGCATTCCCTGGCTGTAATGAATGTTATTGGACAAAGCAGATGGCCCAATAAAGGGTCTGTGTGATGAGATCCTCCTAAAGAGATAATTATTATAGAGTTTTAAAGCTATCTTAATATTGTGATTAAATTTGTGAATGGGCCACTTTTCTAATAAATTTTAATGAAAATAATTGTATAGTAGTATCTCTTTAAACTCTTTTCCAGAATGTGTAAGGAAAGCTCCATATGAAACAAAAAGTTGTTTGTCATAATATTTGAAATGGGTAGGATCACTTGCTGGGGAATGCGTAAAACCAGTAATGTTTTCCTTCTTGGCTGAGAATTAGTTGACTGAAGATTAACTTATAATTGTTGCATGCATGGATGCTGTAGAAAAGACTTCCTTATTCCTATTACACTATTTCCCCCTCCTTTTATAAAAATTGCTGTTTAAAACTAGAGAGAAAAATCCTGAGAAAATAAGACGGAGTTTGGCAAACAAGCCTGGTATTCAAGATCAGTCTATCTTCTCGTGGAAAGAATTTTGTAAGTCTTGATGGTTAGGAACTGCCTTCTCATCCCAAACTCATACACAGCACCCCTGCTAACATGCAAAATTCATCTACATTTGATGTATTTGAGCTGAAAGACAGTAGCAACCCTTTTGTGGTGACTGTTCCTTGTACTAGCTATGCAATTTGACTTTGCTGAGGTAGGGAACAGAAGAAAAAAACACTCACACCTTGAGCCATGATCTCAGCTGGAGCGCAGGCACCAACAGCTGTGAAACTACTGTGAGATGTCCCTCTTGTCGGAGCAATGCCTGACTGAAAGAAAGCTTCTTGACTTTATGTCAGTGCAATATTGAAGCCTAAGCTTCCAGCTGCTTGCTCTGAATGGAGCTGTGCAGAGTTTCATCTAAGCAGACTTCCTTGCTTAGCTTTAAAATTATCTCCTTCTGTAATAAAGATACCTGAAAATGTGAGTATTTTCTTCCAGCAAAAGCTATGAAAGGGCTAAAGGAAACTGTTCATCATTGCAGTAGAATTAAGCAGAGGAATAACTCTCCAGTTTATCACCAGTCTCAGCTTTAAGGTGCTGCCCAACAGCTGTAAAGAGCATGACAACTACCTGAGGCTATCAGGAGAGATGGATACCTCTTTACATGACCTCCTTAACTGCTCCTCTACAGTGAAAACCATATTAATTTAATGTTTTTATGGCATGTCTCAGTGGTTTGGGTTGTCAGGAAGGCAAAGTGGGCAATTAGACCATGAGAGTAATTAGTTATAAACTTAACTGCATGGTGATATTATACAGATACCTATATATTGTTAGGGATTTCTGTAACCCAGAAGAGCTTTTAGTTTACTCAGGCCAGAAAGAATTTTTTTTTTTTTTGTTTATATCAATAGAACATTCAGGCAAAAGTAACAATACAATTTTTAATAGTTGTTTTAATTCATTTTAACAGAAACACTCAAAACTTTAAAATTCATGTTTTTCCAAAACAGCTCTGAGGATTTTCTAATTGTGACTTGCGAGGTAGAAAATGGTGATTGCTTTTTCGAAGTTGCCATTTTTCCTTTGGAATATTCACAATTAACTTTTTTATTCATGTGACTGGTTAAGGGCCTGCTCACATGTACATATATTCCCTTACTTTCTGAATTATGAAATAAGGGAGAATAAAAAAAAAAAAAATTGATCTGAAAATACAGAACACAGAAATCCAAAGCCAAATAAGTAATCCAAACATTTTATGAAAAATGTTTTCTATATTTTTCATTATCTCAACTTAGATATTGAGCCCAGTTGTACCCAAGGTGTTTCTAGGATAATTCCACTGACACTGGTGTGCTTCTGTCTATGTACTAATGAAAATGAGTCAAATTTTATCTCTAGACTTTTTCTCTGAAATTATTGTTTCTAGAACAAAAATTGTGTGGCATTTGCTACTGCTCAGAAATTACTGTGAAGTGGCTACTGGGCATATTCATCATTATTCATTTGTATTTGTCTTCCACATTTTCTTGCATTCAGCATGTTTGGGCTTTTTTATTTTCTTTGCTACTTGTGAAAATTTAATTGAATATATTACACAGTATTTGACGATTTATTAATCCCATGTCCTGTTGTTATAGGAAATGAGCAATCTCCAATGTCACCTTCTAGCATATTCATGTGGGTCAATCGAGGTCAGAATTTATACAAACAGCTACTGTCAGGAAGTAAATTCTGTGTATACTAACGAATGTAATGCACTCTGAATACTGATAACCCTGGAACAAAACTAAGTGTGTTCTCCTCTGTAGTTCCATTCTTTTGTGTTAATACCATTATCAGCTTGTTTTATGGAGGAATTGAAGTTGAAAAAACCAAGAATGCATTAGCTTACTTTACTGTCTGGACATATGGTGAGCCATGGGATCATTAACAATAACACATTAGCCCCAATAATGTTTTCTGAAAGCTCACGGGGATTTAATCTGTTGTTGCATATTAAAGGTATGCATATTGTTTCCTGTCACCTTACAGATCATACTGAGTCTGCAAAAATAGCACCCAAGTTTTATTCATCTGGAAACTTACATGGAACAGCTGCACACCACAAGCAGATCTTTTCTGTCAAAATGTTCTTGATTTATCCATTCGAAATATCCTCCCTTCCATAAGATAACAGCCATTCATTCACTCTGAAACTAGAGAATCTGACTGTGCTCTGATCTAGCTGTAGGGTGTTTCCATCAAGAGGTTTATTTATATGGATAGATATCCAGGAGGAATATTAGGTTATATTGATGCTATCCCAAATAAATGATATCAGGATTGACTGAGACGTTTAAAAATATATGCTACTCTAGCCATTAGATCAAAGGACAACTTTGTTTCTCTGACTTAACTGGTGTTGCTCATGAGTTAACTCAGCTCCCTGGCACAGTTTGGGCATGGTAGAACAGACTAGGCAAGTTCCTGTAAAGGTATTATAGGTTGTTAATGAAGAGTTTGAATATTTTTCTGCTACTTCGGGTTCTGCAGTGCTAACACATTCTAGGTATAATGGCTCAAAGTCCCTAAAAATGGATTGTTAAATCTAAGGAAAAAGTATGGGAAGTAGTTAAACAAGAATGGAATTTATATAAAAAATTATTGTGGAAATGAGAGAAAGATTCAGCACTGGGGAAAGATTAAAAAGTGTCTGAGAGTGATTGCTCCTGCTATAGTATATTCTTTCCTGGGGCTGGGCCCTAAATCTCTTCCTATATCTGGGTTAGTTGTCAAGTTATGTTTATCAACACCTAGGTAATGTAGAGGCATACAAGGTTTCACATACCTTGTCTTTCTGACAGATAGCCGGAGACATTCTCTGTTTCGGCTATTCATTCCTCCTCATATCCCTCTCCCTCCCTTTCCTGTTGTTTTTTCTTAAACCAAGATCATGGCTTTTACTTGGTATGCAATGCTTTTATAACATATACACACAAACATACACACAATTATATTTCTATATGGTATTTCCATAACATAAAATTACATAAATAGCATATAGAAATGAAATTATAATATATAAATACTGTATATATTTATATGTATTCACTGTGGTAATAGGTAGCAATACTTGGACAATTGAACAGGTGGCAGATTATAACTGATGAGTGGGATGATGGCAGTGCATCAGAGGCTTCTTAAATCAGCTTCACCACCAAGAAAGGGTGAATGGAACTGCAGTCTGATTCTGAGTATGTCATCATGAACTGATCCACAGAGCTAGCTTAGCACCACAGATCCAGCAGATGAGGTCAGGTGAAAATAAGTTATTTTTTATCGATTATAAAATTCTTGAACATCTGTCAGTTTAACACACAATAAAATATAATTAATTCAAGGCATTTATTTAAAGTGCAACTTTTGTTTGAAAGTCACTAAATGTATTATTTTCTTTAGTACCTTTAGTTTCTTCCATAGGGACTTTAACTGGCCTGCATGGTCATAAGGTATGAACTAGAGAGTGGTATGTGAGGTACAAATTCTTCTGGTTAATGAAGCATTTCAGATTGTTTCCATGAAATCTTCTCTTAATGAATTATTTACCCAAAACTAAGGCTTGATACCTGGTACCTTTCATGATAGCTAGCATCCCCTTTGAAAAAGTATTTTAAAAAATTCTTTCGTCCAAGTTGAAGGTTATTATGCTGAAGTAATTGAAGCTAGTTGGATTTAAATAATATAATGAAACATTTTTATTTGAAGTTGAATGTGCAATTTAATTGTATTTTTCTTTCCATTTAGAATTAACCAGACAAGCTGAAATTCATATATATGCACTAGTATCAATGACATCTAAAAACTACATAAATGGGTGTTGACTGTGAAGATCAAAATAGTTATTAGGCAGGACAGCACTTCCCAGTGATTCATTGCACTTCTGAAAGGTGTGGACAGCTTTCCATTAATTTTAATGGAACCTGAACCAGGCCCTTGTAGAATTTTATAAAACAACCTAGTATTCACAATTTCCTAATTCCTGAGAAACCTGTGTTCACCAGCTATTTCACTGGTAACTTGAAAGCACTGAAGTGCCTTCCTGCTGCTTGTAAATTAAGAATGACCCAGTCTTGAGGAAGGTTTTGATAATAAAGAGAGGAATAATCACATAATGGTATTCAAAAATTTCAGTCCATCCACAGAAGTAGTTGGTACAAAACTACCTATATTTTGCATAGTATCTCTTTAATTAGGTAGGAGCTGGCTTCCTAATCCCTGCTTTAGCCTGAGAGGCTTTTCTTCACCATTCTATAAGAGTGAGAGCCAAAGTGTTTACCTGAATACATGACAGGGAGAGTCTCATTTCTGATGCCTAAATCACTGAGCACTAACCTTCTACTACCTTCACATGGCTTCATGTCCTTTTAGCTTGTGTTTTCTTTTCCATTATGTGGTCTGGAGTAAAGGAGGCTGAGGGAAGACCTCATTTCTCTTTATAACTACCTGAAAGGATGTTGTGGTGACGTGGTCTCAGTCTCTCCTCCCAAGCAGCAAGAAATGGGACAAGAAGGAATGGCCTCAAGCAGTGCCAGAGGACATTTAGATTGAATTAAGAAAAATTAGTTTAGATTGGATATTAAGAAAATTTTCTTTATGAAAAGAGTTGTCAAGCATTGGACCAGGCTGTCCAAGGAAGTGATGGAATCACCCTGCCTGGTGGTGTCTAAAAGATATGTAGGTGTGGAACTTATGGGCACGATTCAGTGGCAGACTTGTCAGTGCTGGGATAAAGATTGCATGATCTAAAAGGTCTTTTCCAACATAAAAAGTTCTACGATTCTATGATTGCTGTGCCTGAACTAGAGGTCTACATCCTCTAGTAGAGTCATGGAGGTGCTTCTATTCATTACAATACAAAATGAGCACCATCCTTAGGAATTCGTTCACCTGAACAAGTGTAGGGAGAAATTGCCAAGATAAATGCTTATTAATTTGCAGGATTTCTTGCATCTTGCTTGGTGTTCTCTCTTATTGATTTGAATACCATGGCTTTTCACATGATATATGTTGTCTCTGAGTAGTTGTTGCTTTTCTCTCTCTTACATCACACATCTACTCTAGGAAGCCTAGTCTGACAATTTGGTGCCATATATCTGACCACTAGGTGCTGTCTTGACAAAGGTTAAACTTTCTGTCTGGCTTTAGCTGGTTTTAAAGCACTTCTCCTTTTAGTGACTATCAGTTCTACTGTTTTGCTGCTCCTGGAGGTTGATATAAATATTGAATTAACCTCTTTTAACATCTGTTTCTTGTGCCAATACACATGAATAAAAAGACACTGTCTGCCACAGGGTTTCTTTTTGCCCTTTCATCTTCTTTTTCAGTATCAAATACTGCCTGTCACCATCTTAGGTTAGGCATGCTTGCAGCTATTTTGCATTTATGTAATGAAAAATAAATATGTAGGCCATTGTAAACTGTTCTGTATTTTTCTCTTAAATCTAGATCTAATGAACTAAACTTTGATGCTTATACCAGTTGCATTAGTTTTACCCAATTTTTTCAAGCCCAGCTCCAATTTCAAAGTTCATAGTGTAAGAAGGAAATTACCCTGGGGAAAGTTTCTTCCAGTTTGTGAGATAATAGCTGTTCAGTAATTATTACAACTCCTTAACCTGTTTTGAAATCATTTGGTCTCCTACTGCTCACTTGGTGAAAGTGGCTATAAAGTCTTTCCAGTAACAATATTTTGAGGTAATAATTTTCATGGGTTCAAGAGAGGATTGTGTTAAAGCTTTCATAACAATTAGTGTCACATCCCAAGCTTGTGCATATACATGTATTGGGATTTTGGCATTGTTAATGGCTGTATTTCTTCAATGATAGCCATAATTAATGGGTACGAACTAAATTTGCTAGAGGAGGAAAGTTGAAACTACAGCTAAATGAGTTCTATTAAGCCTAAGCAGAACAACATGAAAGAATTCTACAATGCAATTAAGAATTACAATTGCTTGACTGGTTCTAGGTATTTGTTTCTTTTCCAGGCAGAAGCATGTAGAACTTTTGTATTTCCAAAGAAAACTTCACCCACAATTTTACTTTTAATATCAGGATTTTTTTATCCAAATATGCATTATAAATTGAACTTTTCCATAAGCCTCACATTTTGTAAAACTTTCATTTCTTTTCCAAGATTTTCCTGAATCCATGTGGTACAGAAATATTTTGTAAAAGATGAGAAGGAGTAAAGTTCTTCTAGTTGAAATATAGTAAAATTTATCAAATGTTTTCTTGTAGTTCCATAGGAAAAAACCTAAATTCTTTCATGGTGGAAGAGTATCTGAAATAGACTTTATTATGTTTGTTTTATTTTTTACATAGCTTTCTCTTTTGTGATACAAGTAATGTTCTCCATCATTGCTTGAGTAGAATGATGGCAGATTATAATGTAGAATGGAAAAAGATTATATGAAATATGTGATATTATATTAGATGTGCTCCAATGTGTGCATCATAATGTTTTAGTCTTTTCAACTGTTAAGAGTTGGTATCCACAAGTACATTACTCGCTGCAGCTCTTTATTTCATTTTCTAAAAGACAGATGAGTGAATTCTTAGACCATAGTGAACAAAAGTAAGCCAAAATATTTACTCAGATGGTTACTGAAGTTATTTTTTTGTCCTTATTGACTGGCCATGTACCCAGTAGAATTGCCACAGCCTGTAACTTCTGAAGGTATTTACTACTACATTTAACTGTAAGTAGTTATATACTGCAAATGTGTAAATAAGCATTTTGCAGAAATGCAGTGAAGTCAGCTTCCACTGGAATTTTGGCATGCTCACAAGACCCCATGTTTCTTCTGGTTACACAATACTTGTAATTATCCACTTAATTACAGCTTTTAAGACCTTGAAATGTAGTGGTGAAATGGAATACTATAACCCAGCTGAGTGCCAGTAGATCAGGGTTACAGGGGGCATGCATGTTTTGATTACTTTCCTGCTGTGAAGGTTCTTAGGTTTGAAAGTTTTTGGAATGACTTTGTAATTTTATCAGGTATTCTTTGAAGCTCTTCACTATAGCTCACTGCCTATTGCTTGCACAAATCTGCAGTCTAATGTGCAATAAGCTCGTCAGATAAAGACTGATGGATGCGTATTCCTTCCTACTCTGCAGTTTAGTGATATATGTGCTTTACATGGTATAAACAGCTGTAACTTTGTTGCAGCACAGACAATTTCATAGGATCACACAATTACAGAATGATTTGGAAAGGACATTAAATGTCTAGTTCCAAGCTCTATCCAGGGGATATCACTGATGAGTGGAAGAAAGCAGAAGTCATACCCACTTACAAGTAGAGTACTGAGGAGTATACAGGCCCATTAGTACTACCTAAGTCCCTGGAAAAATAATAGTGAGTCCTCTTGGAAACTGTTGAAAAACAAACAAAGCAGATGACTGGGAAAAACCAGGAAGGATTTACCAAGCGCAAATGAAAAAAAAGATAAAATCTGTTTGAAGAGGAGAACTGTAGAAGTTGTTTACCTGGACTTCAGTAAAGCATCTGCCATTGTTTCCCACAACCTTCTCCTGGTAAAATGGAAATGAGACTGGATAGGCAATCTGCAAGGTGGATAGGGAATTGACTGTCAGGCTGCACTCAAGGAATGGGTTTTACCCAGGCTGGCAGTCTGGCACCGGGGGGTCCCCAGGGCCCCGTGCTCTTCAGCATCTTCAAAAATAATTTGTATGATGGGATTTGAAGAACTCTTACCAAGTTTGCTGATTACACCACACTGGGTGGTAAGGTGGATGTGGGTATTGATTTTGCATGGAATGGTTTTCACAGTAGAGGGATACAGGAGTGGATTCTGTGAGAAGCTGCAGGAAGCTTCTACCATGTCTGGCAGGGCCAATCCCTCAGACGGATATGCTGATGGCCAAGTCTGGGCCAATTAGAAATGATGGTAGTGGCTCTGTGATCACATATTTAAGAAGAAATCAAACAAAAAGTTGTTACACAGTTTTAATTTCAACCAGAGAAGACTGGAGTGAGAACACATGAGAGAAACTCTGCAGACGCCAAGGTCAATGGGGAGGAGGGGGAGGAGGTGCTCCAGGCACCAGAGCCAAGATTCCTCTGCAGCCCATGGTGAGGCAGCTGTGCTCCTGCAGCCCATGGATCCACAGGGGATGCCGAATCCACTGCAGCCCATGGATCCACAGGGAATGCAGAATCCACTGCAGCCCATGGAGGGGATGCACATGCCGGAGTGGGTGGATACCTGGAGGAGGCTGTGGTCCTGTGGAGAGAGAAGTGCTGCTTCCAGACAGGAATAGCCTGTCCCTGAAGGACTGCACCCTGTGAAAGAGTGACCCATGTTGGCAGCAGCTTGAGGGGGACTGTTGCCTGTGGGAGGGACTCACAATGCAGCAGTTCACAGGCAGCTGCTGCTCAGGAGAGTGGAGCAGGGCTGGAGAAGTTCACGGAGAGCTGTGTTCCATGGGAGGGACCCCACAGTGCAGCAGGAGAGTGACTCCTCTCCCTGAGCAGTGGGAGAAAGCACAGGTGATGAACTGACCATTACCCCCATCCCCTGCCTCCTTGCACCACTGGGGTAGGAGGCAGAGCTGGAAAGGACAGGGGTGTAAAAAGGTGTTTTGAATCATTATCCTGTTCTGATTTTCTTAGTAATAAATTCACTTCCTATCTCTATGTTTAGCTTGCTTTGCCCTTGATGATATTTGATGAGTGAACTCTGTCCTTATCTCTACCCATGAACCGTTCATTAAATTTTCTCTCCTCTGGTTGCAGCAGGGAGTGAGTGAGCATCCTCTGTGGGTGCCTGCATCTGGCCAGCCTCAATCCATGACAATGTGTCTGAAGAGACAGCACTCCTAGAGACCTGGACAGGCTGGTAGAGTGGGCTAGAAGCAGCAGCATGAAGTTTAGCAAAGACAAGAGCAGGGTCCTGCACCTGTGACAAACAGCCCAGTACTGGCTCAGCTCTGTGTGGCTGGGGAGCAGCTTTGCTGAAAGGAACCTGGGGGCTCTGGTGGGCAGTCAGCAGAGCACTGCTGCAGTGACAAAGGCAAATCAGACCCTGGAGCACTGCTAGCAGAGGTACAGACATGATCATTCCACTCAGTGCTGGTTGGGCTACATCTGGAGTTATGTGTGCAGGGCTGGTCCCTACAATCCAAGAAAGACAGGGAGAAAACAAGAGAATCCAAAGAAGGGCCATGAAGATGATCAAAGATTTGGAAATCTGCCCTGTGAGGAAAGGCTGAAAGAGTTAGACCTTTTCAGACTGGAGAAGAAAAGGCTCAATGGGGATTCTTTTCACAGTATTCCAGTACCTAAATGGTGGCTACAAAGAGGATGGAGGCTCTTTGGAAGAGCCACATAGGGATGACAAGGGGCAGCAGATTATTTACCACTGGAGAGGTTTCATCTTGACATAAGAAATAATTCTTTTTGTAGTGAGAGCAGCCATTCACAGGAACAACCTTCCCAGGGACATGGCAGAAAAACTGTTAGGCTTTTTGTTCGCTTTGCTTTCTGGAGTGAGTGCCCTGTGGTACAGCTAGAGAGATCTTGGGATATGCCTTTACTTTCACTTATGGACATCTCTGCAAGCTCATAGTCACAAACTCAGCATAGTAAATCTGGGAAAAGCAAAGCATATTTCAATGTAATTTACTTTAAATAGTTGCAGGAACATCAAAACAAGCTTACAAGTATATAAAAAGTATTATCCTAGGAGAAGACATTCTTTTTTACTAGATAAAAAAAATACACCAGAAATCTTTGCTAATCTGAAATTAGTCTCATTTAATTGTAACTGGCCCCATTTCCAAACATGAAGTTCAGCAATACTGACTTATGAAAACCGGTAATAAGGTATTAATGGCCCAAGGTTGTATGTTCATGATCAATTACTCAAAATTTATCACTTTTCATTAATACTAAGTCACTTTAATACTTTAAACCAAAGCATGTATTACAAGTTAGGTAATCATTCATGTAGAATCTGATTGGGGCACAAGGGTATGTGTTTGGCTTTCAGGAATTCACGTGGGTCAATTCTATCTGCAGTGAAAGCTTAAATGAACTTGGCTGCACCTAACAGATCTCTTGACAGCAGATAGAAGCTGGTGGTAAAAGAGATAAAACAATCCCCAAAACATCAGGGAGAAATAAAGGACTCAGACTTTGAACATAAGAACACCAGGAATGCATCACATCCAAGATTGATGCAAGACCTTGTGTTAATTTTTTGAGTTTTGTGAACATTCAAATTTTCAGCACAATTTCAAGTCTCTCATTTCTCACAGTTATCTTTAATCCTTACCCTTTCCAAGAATGTCTGTAAGAGGATTCCTGGAAAAGACTATCTTCCTTCCATTTTTCAGTTTCCACTTTGCAACACAGGGGACTTTGAAATATTTATTATTTCCCAGTGGATTTTTTTCTTTGATTTTTTCCCCCTGGATCTCATATAGATTTCCAGCACAAATAAGAACCTTTGACAACAATCTCCTAGGCTACCTGCCATAAGAATTATTGGCTTTTGCTTTAATTGTAATTTTTGTTATTATTGTTGAATCTGCTACCTTTCTTTGATTCTCCATAGTTCTTTTATGGTGCAAGCTGGGGAACAACCTATCCAGTCAGGTCATGAAAGTCAGCTGTCAGCATATACCATCCTCCATATTCTCTTCAATCCATATTGTAATTAATATCTTTTTTCAGATTGAAGAGTCCTTAGTCTGCTTAGTAATTTCTTGCACAGAAGCTGAATGATATCTTTGAGCATTCTTGTCTGAAGCTTTTACATATCAACTGTCACTTCAAATGCCTTTGTCAATTATATCTGAGGTATTTTAATCCATGAACTAATGCTGACAAATCTTTTTATTTTATTGCTCAACCAGTGCTGACTGAGTGATTATTTCAAATATTGAAGGACTCTTCCTTCATGACATCACATGATAACATTTTTAGAATTTATTATTTAAACTCATCAGAGACTACCTGAATGAAAATCCAACCCTCTGTCAGTTTTTAAAAGGCCAATGCTTTTTGAAGCATTACCTGCTCCAGATCCTGCCCACCTCACCAGCTGTGGTCTTGCTTAAAATATTATCCCACAGTGATTTAAATTAGACATAATCCATTGAATTAAATGTATTGTAATAAGTCCACTGATTTAAAAATAGACAATGATCTGAGCTTTTGTTCATAATATATACCAAAAATTCAGTATTATAAAAGATTCAGTATAAATGTAATATGAATACATTTATGCTTGCCATTTTTAGCTATGTAAAACAGTCAGTGCTTGAGTAAGTGTTGCACTATTGTGTTCTAAGTTTTTATTGTGTGAATGTCCTTAATCTCAAGATTATGACTAGCTCATTTAAAGTCCTGCCTCATAATGGTAATTTAATGTCTGTGCTACACTGAAAATATCCAATATGAACAAACTAGTGAATATTAAAAATGTAATCAATTACTGAAGTAGGAAAACTTTACCTTTAGTAGAGAATAATTTTTACAGAGCAAAATACAGTATGTGGAAAGGGTAACTTAACATTGGAGTACAGAAGAGAAGTTTTATTAAAGCCATTAAAGTTCCATCTCCTCTTACTGCAGTGAAAAGAATCAAAAACACAACCTCCTTTTGTCTAGGAAAAAAAAAAGCAAAAAAGACTGAAAAGCATGCTTGGATCTATGGAATGGAGAGTTGATGGACAGGTAAAAGAAGAGTTGGAAGCTAAAAGAAAAGAATATATTAAGTATCAAGAGACTGCAGGGGAGAATGTGAAGGACATACTGAAAAGAAAATGTTCCTGCACCAATACTTTGTGGTTGTAAAAAAATAAATATATGGCTTTTAAGAATGAAGAGGTCATATAAAATATTATTTTGTTTTGCTTATATATTTGAAGGATGCAATTATGTATTTCTGTTTCCTGAGTTCTCCTGGATTTGCCTGCCTGTCTGAGAAAGAAGTAGTCATTCCATAACCCAGAATGGCACACAGCAAGTCACAAAATGTTAGAAATTTGTCATTTCAAATCACTAAAAGAAAGTAAGGAAAGAGTTTTAGAAATCACCTTATCCCTGAATGAGAGGGAAAAGGAAGGAACATGGCCAATTTACAATTGAGGGGTTTTTCACTCCCTTCTCTCTGGAAAGTTGCTGTTCTGTTACATGCAGCATGCTGTGGACCCAATTTATTTCTATACTTCATTACTTAACATCTTTTTTTTTTTAAATCTATGTCTTATGTACCAGGTATGGCAAATCAGTTTTAAATTATTTAATGTCTGAAAAATAAAGCATATAAAATTTATTACACCCATGAAGGCAAGCATGTGTAAGCATGTTGTTTGTAAATGGCACAAATGATTGACAAGGTTGTCTGAGGGACCAACGTCACTTGTGCTGGAGTATTCATTTTGGAGAGAATTAAAGAGGGAAATTTAGGATTTGCACCAGTTTCTATGAGAAAGAGTAAGATCCTTTTTTTCCTCATAACTAATTTTTGTTTAGTTTCATCAGAGTGTCTCTTTTTCTCATCATGAGTTTATAATGTTATGCACTATGTAACCAAGAGTGGGACAGGCCCTGTTGAAACCTGTCAGAGAGCTTGTTCCTTTTCATTTGCCCAAGCACTATTCTGGAGCCAGAACAGTCACTGCAGCCATTGGTATTGTGCCAGAATGAATCTGAATAAAATGATGAGATTTAACTGAAGGTTTTTTAAGACAGTGAGTCCATTAGTCTCACACAAATCTGCAGAGAGATTTGCAGATTCATCTGTCTTTGAATTAAAGGAAGAAAGGAAGCAGACAAAAGAGAAAGTTATATAGCTAAAATTAGATATGATGACAGATAGCAAATCTCTAGCCTTTATCAAATAGTTTAAACTTCTTTCCTGATGGTATTTCGGCTATAAAGAAAACTCTCTGCCTTAGGAGCAAAATTATAAATGCATTGTGTGGGAGGATTATGTTGAAAGTCTGGCATCTACTTGATAACCTCATGAAATTCTGCCAGATCTGTCCCATTGAATACTGACCAGGCATGAGAGGAATATAGTTTCATTTTCAGGAATGGATTCTAGGGACTTAGTTTATGCTGAATTTAATTTTTAAAATTTTCTTCTTTCCCTTATTTCCCTCCACTTTGGCAGTTAAAAGCAAGGAAGACTAAACATGTGTTTTCACCTTACACATTTTCAAAACTGTACAATTATTCAACCAGTTGAAGTCTGCAGGTTGATTTCTTCTGAAGAAGAACGAGTCACATTTTCAGAAAAATTTTCAGAAATGTCAAATTTCTGAAAAACCTTTTTTGATAGGCTGTTCTGGAGAAATAAGTAGGAAAAATAGGAAATCCCAAGAAAGACAAATGCAAAGAAAAAAAACCAACTGAAACTTGTGCTTATTTTGGTGAAGACTGTTGTTATGTCAAGTCACAGTAGATGGTGCTGATGGGCTGGAAGGCATAAATTCATTCTTTTGGGTCATACTCTGATGAGGCTGTTTTATAGTAGCATATATAAATAAGCACTATTTGGTGTAAGAAACAACCAACTCTATTTGCTATTCACACATTGTCACTACTACATCTGATATTCACTGGATTTTAATTGATTCAGCTGGTATTAATGATGATGTCCTACTACTCATCCTTCCCTAAGAGATAATTTTTTTTTTTACTAGAGGAAGGCATCAGTGGGAAAATGATTTTTTATTTCCTACAATAATAAATGAAAACGGGGGAAGATATTTTTGTATATGGAGGGAACTGTGTGCAGTTTGATGGGAAAACTGAAAAGCATATTGATAGCAGCATTAACTCTGCTGGTGCTTTGTGTGTTCTTACTGCTGTTCTTTGCATTATGCAGCTGATTTGGTCTGACAGAAGGGGATCTCTCCCATGTTTGCTGTGCCATAAAAATGCTGAAAACATCCTGCTGACCTAGCCAGTTGGTAACAGCATTACTGGATATCTGCTATGGTCCCATTGTATTAATGGCATCTTCTATGCTGAGATGATGACGAGGGAAAAACCTCCTCGAAATCAAGTTAGTTTAGCTGCAGACTTATATTTACAGTTCAATGAAACTGAGTGAAACATTTAATTTAAGGCAAAACCTACCTTCTGGAACACACAACAGAAGTAAAAAAAAATAGTACCATATGCAGAAGAAACTATGAATATCTAGATAGAATTTATGCTGGCAGATACTAGATAGTTCCCTTTCTAAGTAAAATGCATTAATATAAGAAGTTACTGCAGAAGTGTTTCAAAAAATATTAATGATCATCATAGCTGTTATTGTTTTATCTCATGGGGTTACTCCAAAAAAGAAATTTAAAAAGCAAAAATTCATTAACGGAGTGAAATTACTCTGCTAGACTTTATTTCTTTGTTAGATCAAAAATTAAATGCCTTTTCAGACTGAGACCCATTATAAGTAACAGATAGCAGCTAGATTTTATGAGTAACTTTTCCTTATCTTATTTCTAGAGCTGACCAAAGCCAAACTCCTGCATTTGATGCATCAGAGGGATTCAAAGTCCTCTTAACTCGCAGAAAAGAGTGCTCTAATTATGGAGATAAACTGTTCTCTAGCCTGGGTCTTTCACCTGCACTGTTCATGAACTCTGACAAGTAATTGCCCAGTATTCCCTTGATAGGAATTGAAATGTAAAAAAACCCCTCTTTTTTGTGTTATCAGTCAGGTTGTGATAGAAATGTGAAGGTTTTGTTTTATTTCATATCTGTCTGCTACTTCAGCTTGCTTGGTTTTTTTGGTTTTCTTTTCTTTTTTCCCTTGAAGGAAGCAATGTATAAGTAGGTACACTAGACTAGGACTCTGGATATCAGTCCCCTACCTTTTGTGAGACTTTCAATGTCTAAGATTCCTAACTCCCAGCCTCACTCCCAACCTTTCTGCACTTTTCCCTTGTCGGATGTTATGTTGGTAAGTGATCCAGTTTACGAATTTGAAAGCTATGAATGTAAAGTACTAAGTAACTACGTGATAATTGTAAAATCCAGTAAACTTTTTATATATATATATATAAAGATACACTGTATATATATATATATATATATGTATATATATATGTATATTTACTGTAATAGTAAAATCCACCCACTGCTATTGCTTTGGTAAGACAACTCTATGTCTTAAGTCCATGCACATTTGCAGCAGTGCTTTAAGCATTAAAGACAATAAAGCTGAAACCAGGTCGTATATTATATGAAGTAATACTTCCTCTACACTTGCCTTCTGAGAGTGATAAAAGCTATTAACTTTGTGTGTGAATGTCATTTAAATTTTGCATTCCTTTTTTTTTCTCCCCAGTGATCAACAGTAAATTAAACCACTATGTGGCTTGTTTTTACAGATGAAGAGAGAATTGAAAGCAGTGCATGAGGGAGCTTTTTATTCCTTAAGATCTCACAGAAACCAATTTCAGTGAATGCACCTTCTAAAAGAATAGTAACAGAACATTTAAAATGTATTCCTTTACAACTCTATCTGTACTTTCTTTATCTGATTTTATGAGGATGTTATTATGTTTGTGCATATATGAGAATAAATGGGTTCATAATTACACAGATTTCACTCTCTCTTCTCAGCTAGGTGTATTATTTTTAAATCAATTAAATACAGTGGCAGGCCACTAAGCCTGTCTGTGATATTGTGTCTTTGTCAGCAGTTTACTTATGTCTTTCCCAATTAATTAAATGGGAAACAGTGAGTGGCTGATGCACTGCTATGCATGGTATGTAGGACAAACCACACCTGCCACTGTGCATAAAATCTGCTTAATGCACATGATGGAAGCACACATGCACACAGCATATTGTGCATGTGTGGAGATATTGTGAAGAGTTAATTCCTTGCCAAGATATTTGCAGCTTGTCTTTCATTTTGAACACACTAGCCCTTATCTTGCATTTTCTTCAGTTTATTTACAGAATTTTTAGTCTGCTTGCTCTGGCTTAAGAATCTCCTGAGCAAGCAGACTGAAAATTCAGTAAACAAGCTGAAGAAAACTCGAGATAAGGTGCAAAATATCTAGAAGAAACAAGAGTTGTACAGATCAGAAGACTGAACTAAACTTTCAGCATCGTGGATTTTACACAGTGTGCAAAATATTTTTCCTTATAATGTATATAAGCTCCACCACTCAGCTGTTTTCTTAACATTTATATTAAATACTAACAAACCCTAAAATGTTAGTATCTGCAAAAATTTGACCTCCCCACTGAACATTGCTCACCATCTGCTTTACATCTTCACTTTATTGTCTACAGTTAAGCTTACCATTGTAAGCCACAATGCTTTTCTATTTTTCAATTGCATCTCAGGATCTGTATCTCAGTTTATTTTTGGCCTGAAAACAAAATGAAGAGGTACCACAGTGCATTGGTATTTTCTGATTCCGTCTCCAATTTCAGTTTTCTTTTGCCTTCTCTACATGCGGGGATGAAAAAGGGTTTTTTTTCTCCCTTTTGCTTTAACATCTTCCCATACCCTCACTAAAATGGCTCAAGTACATGATAGCTCCCACATCTCCTTTTCAAAAAGTGCCACTGAAATTAACAATGCTGAAAAATCTCCCTAACTGCCATTAATGCCTTCTGCAAATGCTAGCAACTAACAATGAAATGGTTACTTCTGTGTGCAGACTTCTATAAGCATCCTCAAGTCCAGCCTTGGCCAAGAACTGAAATGGCTTCTGAATTATGCATTTATCTCTCAGGGAACACCATTCTATTTTAGAACAGAAGAAGCCACGTGAACTTATCACACTGCCCCTTCCTTCACAATTTTTTGCTGCTTGACATGTCCCCTAGGCAGATTGTGTGAGACAGACCTTTCCTCTCTAAAATTCTGCCATTTTTGGCAGCCTTCTGACATATACTCTATTCATTGCCTGCATTTATTGGATCTCAGCTGAACCATTCTCAGCAGCCCATATTTTGCTGTTACATTCCTCATCCTGCTATCACCCAGCTCTGTAACTCTATCTTGTGTAACAAAATATTCTCACTTGTGAAAAAGAATGGTATGAAAAAGAGCATAAACAGACTTTCCCTTAAGTCTTTACATAAGTCTCTTGTGTAAGAGCCTGGGGGGAGGTAAGAGGTGCAAACACATGCCCTGTGGGCGATATTCCAGCCTCCAGGCTGGAATTATGACAAGGACATTTAGACAGCCTGCTTGACAGACTGGTTCAACAAGTCTCTTTAAATGCAAGTAAAGCTTTTGAATCATCCTACAAGATTTCATCTTTTTCCAGATCACCCTCTATATCTAAATATTTATCGCTGGTCTCTGTTCTGCTTTTCTTTCCCAGGTCTTGTCTGGGCATCCTGTCCTTTATCACAGAAAGTGCACCAAGCCTTGTGTAGACCTTCTGGACAGCTCTTGTACTTCTAAATGAAATAAAAAACTTTTCATATTTAACAAGTCGTGCACATTTCTGTACAATTTTTATCTCTGGTGTTGAAATTGTAGAACTCATTATGCTGGGATATTGTGAATGTCAAGAGGAAATCATATTAGGAAAAGGATTAGACAGATTTAGGTAGGATAGTACACATGTAGCTGGTAAACAAGGCAGAGGCACAGTTTGTAGTTTAGAAAGTCCTCAAACTTTTGAACAATTGCAAAAGTCAAGTTGTTCCAAGGGACAGTTCATTCTGAGCTTTCTGCTGTTCCTTTCTTCACTTGATAGCTTAATAGAAAATTTTGCAATATTTTGCAGTATGAGGTGTTTGCTTAAGAGTTGTCCAACAAAGAAAGCATGAAATTTAGTTTTTAAAGAGGGCATTTTAGTGTGAGTTTTATTTCAAGGATTTACTTTATAAAAATTTCAAGGATATACTATTATAAAATTTCAAGGATTTACTATAAAAACCATCAGTAACACTTATTTTAAACATAGAAGCTTTAAAAAAAATTGAAACAGAACTGGCTGTAGAGTATTATAGACAAAAATATATATTTTTGGATTTGTATAGGCTACATAAATGGATACATCATGCATAAAAAATGATACTTGTTTTCCCATTACTCATTATAAGGCAGTGTTGTCTAATGGGAATAAACTAGGTTAGTAAACTGCTTCTTCAGCAATTTACCTTCACAGTTGATTCCAGCTGCAACAAAAAGATAAATCACATGCAAACATTTCCAGATAGCCAAATTACAAGCAATTTAGATTTTTCTCTTTAAAATTGCTCATCACATTTGTAAGATCTTTTTTCCATATCATAGTCCTCTGTTGTAACTCCTTTTGGTAAAAGTTGCTGTAACCTTAGTGCCTTGCTAGCAAAAATTACACAGAGGACATTTCTTCTCTGGAAAATGAGTTCATGTTTTGACCTTGTTTTATTTATCTACATCTTTTTATAAAATGTTTTCAGTATGGTCACCTAATTAAACCCAGAGATCATGACCTGCGTGACTACTTGTATTTTCAAAACAGTAGCAGAAAAATTCAAGCTGAACTTATTATCTGTAAAATATGTATAAAAATGTGCTTACTAGGAAAACTTATTGGATGGGCATACTGTTTTAAAATATTTTGAGAATAAGGTCATTATACATAAAAACTTTCAAACCACAGACACTTTATAACAGGGTGTATAAAAGTCTTCTCTTTCCTACTGAAGAAGTTTTATTAATTGTCGGCTCATAAATGTGCTTTTGAGACACAATGCTAGGTACTTTTGAGACACTTATGTAATTGAAGGATAATTTATGTGAAAATTAGATGACTGTGTGCATTACCACTACCTCCACAACCTTGCTTTATGCACATTGACATAGAAAGTGATGACACAGAACATCTTTTCCTCTTTAAAACTTATATGACTCAGGTTATAAGGTCAATAAATGCTGTCCAAATCACTCTCCAAAACACGGTTGCCATCATTCATACTGGGAAAATTCCCTCTGCTAGGAACATTCCTCAGTCCATGATGTTTCCTGAGCATTTCACTGGCATTTTTGGGAAGATTGCTATTTTTCCATACATACATTTGTCCATAATAAAATAAAGTAAATAAAGCCAGCCCTACAGCTCATCTCCAAGACCTGATCAGTTTGCTAATGCAGCTCCAGAGCCCTATCTTTTGGACATAAAATGGAGTTGTAAGATTAGAAACCTTCTACTCTGAGTGTTTGATATTCCCGGGGGACAAGGAATCCCAAGTTCTGGACCACTTGTGATTTTATTTATTGATTCTTATTGCAGAAGAATAAATAAGCCATCCCCAAAAGAACAATAGAACCTTGTTCCCCCTTCCTGTCTGAGAACAGCTTAATGTCTGGCAATATTCAATTTTCTCTTGCCCATCTGTTGACTCCTTGGCTAATATATCCTTACGTAGCCTTTCTGCTTTAGATATCCTTATAAATCCTTTCTAACTGGTGCTACAGCTACACAGGTTGAGAAAAATCTCCCTGTCATGTGAGTTACTGCTTTTCAAGTAGGCCATGATTTTGTGGACAGAACATCTTTACTGGGGTGTTTGAGTTGATATTTTGAGATCCCCTCTGAAACTGATGGGGGACTAGAATAGACATTGTTTGCATCCTGGAGGAACACCCAGAGGTACAATGAAATAAGTGAAAAAATAAAAATTAATCTTAAAAAAAGGGTTCTTGCTACCATCAAGACTGGTTTGTAAATAATGGAGCAATATTGGACTGTGAATCTCAGCCTCATTTAGTTTCAAGTCCAGACAAGAGCAGAATATCACCCATTCCCTTTTCTTCTGCATAGAGTAAGGTTTGACTTAGATTGTCTAGATTGTTTAGATTTTCTAAACATGAACAATTCTCCCATTCAAGAGATTTAGGGATCTAGAGGGCAATTTAGACCACCAAAACCTCCTCTAGGGTGTTGTATAACATTAGCCATGGAAATATTTGGACCCTTTGCTAAATATTAAAGCCGTGTTCATATTTAAGCAATTCAAGTCTCTTTAAGACTGTGCACAGCATTATTAAAATCTACTCGTCTGCTTAAATCCCTCAGGCCTGAGTTATTCCTTTATATGGAGCTACTGCACACTGGAAACAGCTGCTGTCAGCAAAAACAGCCTATCTGAAAACCTACAAAGCTTCACAAGTCTTAACAGCTTAACAGACCACTACAGAACAGAGGTGTGAAGTTTACTGAAGTCCAATTGATTAAAGTCACATGCCAGTCTTAGCTGGAAAGCAAAGAAAAGAGTTATTTATAAATATTTGGAAAAGTCTTTCAAACAGAGTTGGCAAGTACAGCTTCCTTGAAGATTTCTCTGTCTTTGTTGTGTTGGGATAGATCTGTAAGTAATTTAAGATAGTACAGATCCATCATTTTCAAAAGTACATCTGGGCTTACAGGAGCTGAGACTCTCACCCTGTGAATTTTAGAGCACAGCAGGGGCTTATTTCGTACCCACAAAACACCCTGCTGTGAAGTAAAAATTATTTCCTGACAATCATTTGCTTTTTTAAAAAAAGAATAGTATCAACCTTTTGGCTCATGACCACAAATTTATCAGAAATAAATTTAGCAAAATGTCAGGGAAAAATGTCCAGTTGGGGAAGATATTTTGATTTAAGCAGAGCAATTGTTCTTTCTGGAAGTTTGAAATAGCACAAGTCCAAATTAAATTAGTAGCAACCAGAGACTATGATGCAGCACAGTACAGTTTGTCAGAACTCCTAGGTAACTAGAGAAATCCTCTGTTGAAGTTCAAGGTTTTATTTAATTTCAATCACTGTTGAATCAGAAGTTGCCCTCATATATTTGCATTAAGGGCTGCCATGGGCGCCATTTTGTTTGTGGATGAGATGGTGCAGACCTTCAGAGAAGAACCTTTCACAGTCACACCTGGTTCTTACCAAGCTCAAGGTATCTAGCCAGGGGTAGATGTGACAGATGCAGCAGGAAGAAGATCAACCAAATGAGATTTTTATTTTAAAATTATTTGAAAAATATTACTTTGCAGACATGGAGATTTTAGATAAGAGAGTACAGAATGTGGAAACCCTAACAGGTATTCTACAGTAATTGCTGACTGATAAAGTGCCAATGTAAGGAAAAAGCTCTTTTCTTAGAAACATTATAATGTCCTTTCTTTAATAGACAATTTGCTTGAAAACTTCCAAAGATATTGCCTGAGAAAGGCCCAAGATTCAATTTTATTCCTCTTTTAAAATTTTTTTTCTTTTAGTGGAATTGATTTTTAAAAGAGTTCAAAATATTATCTATGCTATACCAGATATTCAAACGGTGCATTAATAAAGTATTGAATCATTATCTGTAATTAATTTCATAACTCTGAAACTGAAGAGCCAACATAGGTGAAGGTTTGTATTTCATACAAATAATTTATAATAAAGAAATATGTTAGAATCAGAATGAAATTACTATTCTGATATTCAGGGGTTCTATTGTTTTTGAATTTTAGCTCCTTGGTCTAAAAGGTTGGATAGGAGGCAAAAATTGTGAAATGAAAATAGTTTTTTATAGTGGCCTTTCATTATGAAGGTTGAAATAGAAGTAAGAATGGTTGCAAATACCCAGTTAGCTCTTGCACAAAAAGAAAAGGGTGTTGGCTGCTCTGAATTTACAGGCTTTAAGAGATGATCTCAGAGGTTTCTGCAAATGTAAGCATGATTCAGCTGGTTGTATTTCCTTCCCAAAAGTTCCTGGGTTTGTGCCTCTTGTAAAAGTTAAATTGTGTCAGAAATACTATTGATTAGTCTTAGATTGATCTGCGATTAATTTTGCTCATGCTAGGAAAATGGTTCTTTACCTGAGAGTGTGTCCTTGGACATTTGTGTCACTGCTCACACTGCATACTGACACAAGCAGTGTAAGTCCTATGAAAAAAAACACAAGAGCAGAGATTTGAGTTTATTCTGCAAAAACCTTTATTCTTCTCTCCTTTAGCAGTTTTAAGAACATAAATTTAGTTTATTGTTTCATTTTTTTTTAAAGACATAGTTGGATGGAGAACACACATAATTTTGGAAGTACAGGAAATGAGGAAATTATGTTTGGGTGTGTCCAAACAAGACAGCTTTTGAAAATGGATGCAAATGTTATACACAGATTTCAGCTCAGGTTGCAGAGGGAATATGCTGCATTAAGGTATAGCAGTAGAGCTAATCAGCCTGTCAGAATTTAATAGCCAAATGTCTTAAATTCTAGATAATGGAGAAAAAATCGCTTTTATTTTTGTTTTTAGTACTGTCTCAGGGATTTTTGTGCTCCTGGCTATGCAATAGTAATAATAACAATTTGATGAGGCAGCAAGTGGAAACAGGAGTTACAGTTGAGGTCCTTCAGGCAGTGATAATAGATCTTACAGTTCCTGGCAGCCTGACCTTCCTTTTACTTGTTATTCAAAGGAAAACCACCTTGCTCTTCTTCCATCAATATGCTGGGGCCTTTAAAAAATAACAGAGTTACGACTGCTGGGCTTTGCATTGAGCACCACCGTGTCTCCAAGAAGGAGGTGAAGGTATTTAGCATTCATGTCATGCTGGACCCTCTGGATAAGGATGGAGGAGCCAGGGGCCTTCCTTTGCTGACAGAGGGGGAGTTCAGGCTAAAGCTGATGTTTAGAGATGATGGGAACTCAAGGGCTGCTCAGAGCAGCCCCTAGAGAGGCTTCTGTGTCTCTGAGGGAAACAGCACTGCGGAGCAGGTTTTCCTGATGATATTCCTGGACATCTGCAGTCTGTTAAATTCCCACAGAGACAAAATGTGGGTGGTCTGTATCCTGCCATAGTATTGTTATCAAAGAAATTATTCTAAAAGAGTGACTTACACAGAGTGAGAGCTACCTTGTTTGTCTAAAATTTAAAAATCTATGATTTGAACAAATTGTCATTTTATCTTCCAAAGAACACATTACCTCTGCTGTGTGGAATACCCATATGATCTGCACTGTCAGATTCTATTATTATTGTGACAGATACTGTAGCATATAAATTTTAAACTAATGAAAAAAATGTCATCTATCTTTTGGAGCTAAATGTTCAAAGTGCATCAGCTATTCAATTTGATAGATCATTCTTCAGACAGTTTGAGAAGAATTGCATATTAAAAATACAGTGAATGGGAGAAACCCTCACTTTTATCCAGATTCCCATTTTTAAACTAATTTTGGGGAACTCATGAGAGGTCTAGTTCAAAAAATTTTTCTTCACTCAATCTATCTGGGAAAAAAAAGGTAAATAAAATATTTCTATATTAAGATAAATTTGATTTGAATAAAAAAATAAAGCAGGGTATTAGAACTTACTAATGCTGTTTTTCTGTTTATTATGGTCTCCTGGAAATAGCTGAAAGGGGAAAGAATAACTGCAGTTTATTGCTTTCATATTATTCTGTAGGTGAATGGTATCAACATTTATGATTCTCTAATAAAAGAACACACACTTGGGTTTTATAGGCTAGAGCAGTTGATAAATTCCATTAAATGTTTTAATGCAGACAACTTTTCTTATGTGAAAAAAAATAAATAAAAACCTTTGCAGGTTCCAGATGCAGCAAAATTTTGGATGTTTCTAGAGCTGGACAGAAAATGAAGAGCTTGAAAGCTGAAACCCTTGGAAAATTTCAGATTGAAGACACTTGAACACAAGGGCAAATATGAATCTAACCATGAAATTTCCTAGACTGTTTTGTTTGCATGTTCATTAGCATCTTCATGTTAGCACGTTTCATTAGAATTAACATTTTCTTATGTTCAAATGCTTCATTTCACCAATTAAATCATTGCTTAAAATATCATCAGGGGCTCATTTTTGATGGGGGCAAAAACATTACACTTCTGTTCATGTATGACTTGTTACTCTGATCTTCCCTCTTTCTGTTACATACTTTTGGAAACCATAAAGTTTGTTATGAAAGCATAGAGGATGAAAACCAGCACATAAATAGTTAATTCTCAGAGCCACTAATGCTCAGATTGAAATTATTTAGAGTATAACTTTAACAAAGGTTATATGATTTTATTGTAATTAATTTATAGGGACTCAGGAATGTAATAGCTATTTACCCCCTTCCTCACTTTCTGAAAGTCAACATTTGAGAAATTGACCATTACAGTTGGCTTCCAGACATTTTCCATTAACTTATTGGAAAAATTTCCCTTCCTTATTTGAAAAAGAGGGAAAGAGAAGCACTTCCTCAGAAATTAAACAGTTCCCACTTAGAATAACCTGTAAGGCTCATGCTGTCAGTGGAAGTTTGATTGCTTTTTCAAATGTGTTCCATTTCTGTGTTCTCAGTAGATACAAGGGCTTTTCTTCCTGTCCACGTGTGCCTCGAGAGCCAGTGCACAGAGAAGAAATTGGAACTTTTCAGGACTTCTTCAGGGAAAACAACGGGAACAGGAAACTTGTCGTGTCCATACTCAGCTCCCTTCCAAATAAAGCCCTTGTACTGCTTTGGCAGCTAATGCTGAATAATAAATCAAGTAACAGGAGATAAGCTGAAGAATAGAAAACAACAGATTTTTCACTCTAAAAGGGAAGACATTCTAATGTGAAGAAACTTTTCAGTCTGAAAAATCCATGACATTTTAAAAATAATCCCTGCAGTCTGATTAAATATGGAAATGATCTTTAGACAAAGTGAACACTTCACAGTTCTGAGCTTGATATTTTATTTTGTTTATGTCCTACAGATTCAAACAATTTCAGAGGATGTAACTAAACCACATGTGGTTTACCATAAATCAGAAGAATGATGAAAATTGTGGAAAAAGGTCAGTTAACTTTATTCCACTTCTCCTTCACTTATATCTTCTGTTATTTAAAATAAATTGTATTATTTTGTGCTACAATAACTTCTTGTTTTGGGGGGACAGCAAGTGATATCTAGGATGTTATTTACTTTGATTCCATAATAGAGTTTTGTTCATTTTCTGCTATGAAAAAGCCTCAGAGAAACACAGCAGGAACTCTAACACCAGATATTAAAACCGTTTTATTTTTTGGGAGAGCAATAACAGGCATTATTTATTTGATTTCATCTTCATTGCATGAATAAGTAGTAGTTATCCCTTGCATTTCAGTGGAAGGAAAAAGATCTAGTTTTGCTAGGATTACGTTATTAATGCAATATAGTAAGTGAAGTATTTTTCTTTGTTTTTTCCAAAGGAATATTTTAGAACAGGCTGAAGTACAGACACTGGGAAATGAGAAGAAGGTGGAGCCTTCTCCCTTACTCAGAACTGCATCAGGATTTTGTCCAGGACTTCATCCACCATTCATCAATTTTTAAAAAATTTTTGTCCGTCAAAGACTAATCTCAACATATTTTTTCTTTTTTGAAACATAAGAAGTGTCCAATTCTTAGGAATACGCTGCATAAAAAATCTTCAGTACAATATGTTTGACTTCTCCATAAATAATTTTACTGTATGAAATCAGAGCTTCTTATTATATTTGTTCTTATTCGTTTTGATGTGCTGTGATTTTCCTGCCTCATGCTGTAGGTCATGCTGTGGGATTAGTTATACAGCCATTCTGCTACTGACTAGTAACTGACAGAAGCTGTTTTCATAGCCTTTTTTGAAGATTGCAATATC
Organism: Melozone crissalis; assembly: GCF_028551555.1. Classification (NCBI taxonomy): domain Eukaryota; kingdom Metazoa; phylum Chordata; class Aves; order Passeriformes; family Passerellidae; genus Melozone; species Melozone crissalis. Next base: position 4,634,371 of record NW_026535784.1, on the reverse strand, counting down.
TATATGTGTATTTCTGTTTTCCAGCTTATCTTGACTTTTCAAAATACTTGCAAGCTCCTTATCAGTAGAGTTTCAAAACTTGTAGTAAGGAATAAGTTCCTTTTTTCTAGCTAGCATGCTATCAGTTTGGGAAAAGTCACTTAAAAGCATGAGCAAAAGAATCTCAATATATTTAAATTGTAACCTTGAAAGAAAAAGGAATGTTACCTCAAATGATCAAGACTAATGATTCAGGACTTTAGAGATCATTATCAAAACTTCAGAGTCAAGTTAGATGTACTGGATAAGCCTGACTGCTGGATGGATTCAGAAGATCCTTGAGAGCAAGGTGCTTTGGCAGGCTGACCTTCATCTGAAACACACATGTACGTGTGCCCTCACCCAGCTGTGAAAGGTTTTGTACAGCAATAACATCCCAGTCTATTTTTTTTTCCTAAATCAGAGCATTGGAATTCACAGAGGAAAGTTTTCTTTGTGCTTTAACAATCCAAATATACAAAAAAAAAAAAAAGAAAAAAAAAAAAGGAGATGATTTTATCTTGATCTGCATGAACAGCCTAGAGTAAGCATTATTATGCATGCGCCTAAAGATGAACCATCCTATTCACTTTGCAGGATGGAGAGAGCAGCATTGTGCCTGAGTTTAATGTTGCTGCCAAAAAGCCAGTTAAACAGATTATTAAGAGCTGGACAAGCAGCTTAAATTCTCAATCTAGATAAAAAACTCACAGTAGAAGTGGCCTTAGAAGTGATGAATCAGTGTAGTAAGGAAAAAAGCTCTTTCGGTACTTTCTCAGTTTGTAGGGTGAAGATGTGCTCTGAAGTGTGAGTTTGAAGGTTTTTCCTGGATTTTAAAGCATATTTTATTTTCAGTTGCGTTACAATCCGATTAGTGAGAGATGCCTCTGCCCAAATAAGTGCAGACCATATGCCACAGTCAATAATATGGATTTTATTTAACAATGAGTGTGAGATAGACCAATAGAAAGAAATAGGAAAGTGGGCTAGAGGAGAGGAGACCAAGCAGAAGAACATCTGTGGGTCCAGCAGCGTCCCTTGGTCCTTTCTCCACCCTGGATTTCTCAGTGGTGGGAGATCCAAAGCCATTCTTCTGTGGGTACCACCTTTACACAGCCCAGGTTTTGGTATCCATGGGGTGGTCACAGATTCCCATAACTTGGGATGATACATATCTGGACAATTGCTTCCTTTCCCACAGTTTGTCACAGCAGGAATTTTTGTCGGGATGCTTTAAGCAGGATATGCTAAGCAAATTTCCTCTGCCAGGCCAGGAATTAGTGCCTTTCTGTTGCAAATGCCTCCCTTCTGTGCTTATCTCAAATACCTGCTGTGGTGGCTTATCTTGTGACAAGATCTTTCTGTGGCCCTGACAGCGTTTGAGACAGGCAGCTGGGCTCTTTAAGTCGTGAGAAGTATATTTGATGGTGTTTTAGTATTTAGAATTAAGTATTAAATATTTAGTGTTTTAGCAGATTGTTTGGTAATTTTATAATTCAAGACTGACTTTAAATTAAATGGTTTCTCTTTTCCTACCCCTGAACATTTTTATTTTAATTCCAAATTTGCTACAATTTGACATGAATACGATATATTAACTATACTGATAGTATAAAGGCTTATGGAAATTACTTTTTTACACTGAGAACTTATAGCACTATATTTTACTGTATTCTAACAAATAAACAATATGTTCTCAGTATACATGATTATAAGCCCTACAGCTACCTTGAAAGAAAAGCAAAGCACAACACAAGAATTTCAAAGGATATCTAGTCAGACAAGTGCATGAGTACTACCCATGAAATACATTTAAACTGGACTTAAACATAAAATGAAAGTTAAATTTCTGAAGGTTCATTTCCACTCTCTTTTAAGACAGGAAGTAAATCAGAAAGGACATGGAACTCCTCATTCAGTAAGGGAAATTCAAATTGGAAGGGGCAATTTTCTGTGTTAGCGGGTCTTGCATCACTATTTCTCTGACTTGAACAACCTCATTTAAATACTCAGTGAAGTCATGATGGGCTTTGAGGAAAATCTTGATAGACAGTGAATATTTTCTAATAATTTTCTTTTCCAACCTCAGTTGAAATACTTTTCAACTAATTTATTTTTTGTCCTCCATCATTTTCTTGTTTGAAATATTTTGTCACAAATTTTCAGATTAAATGATCCCTTATCAGTCATAAAACAAGTCAATATTAGTGATTTTTACTCCATGTGAAATACATTAAAAATACAGAAAAAACCCCCAAACTATAAACATATATTAAGCAAATCGATTGTGTAGGAAAGAGAAGTAAGAGAAGAAAGGATGTATGAAGTCCTCAAATCAAATAGTTTCAGGTTACCCCATGAAGATCCATTATCAGCTCTCTGCAGTGTGGGAAGGATGAGTTGGGAAGCTCACAGGTGCTGGCTTTTGTGTTTTGTTTGCCTTGAGATGTGTATGTCACAGCAGCACGACATTCTGTCATGCAGCGGGGTGGTAAGGGTCATGGCAGGGAAAATTATAACAGATTCATTAAAATCATGTTCATATTAATCTAAAACTCAGATACATTGCAAATAATGAATGAGCTCTGCCAGACACTCCAAATGAATAATGGCAAAATCTATGCAATAAATAATTCACTTATGTGTGTCTTCTATTTTACAGAAACTTCTAAAGTGCTATGAGAAACATTTTTCGTAGAAAAAGAACAAACTTTTGGGAGTGAGGCAAATCTCTCCAGCTGTAATGATGAGATTCTTTTCAAGATCTATGACATGGAATACTGATTCCACTGTATCTTTCAGAATTGTTTTTTTGATCACAAAATGAGAAGCAAAGCTGAGTGCATAGATGTGTTGCTGGGTCCTTTAACTCCCATTCTCAGTGATAATTCTGCAGACCTAAGATATATTCTTGTCATAGATTACATTAAACATGTAATTTAAGGCATATATATTCCAAAATGGAATGCCTCTCGTTATTGTTTACTTTGAAAAATGGGAGATATGTCATAGCTGTGAGCTAAATACCTCCTTTGCATTCACATCTCTGAGTTTCCTAGAAAAACAATAATGTTAATGGAAGGTAGAGCATTTAATTTCAAATTTAGAGGCTTTTGTTGATAATGTTATTTAAACCCAGGAAGGTTATACTTAATTATAGATATGGCAGTGTTTTTGACAGTTCAACCTCTTTAATGGATTATCTTTCCTCATTTAAATATAAGAAGTAGGAATAATAAAAAAAATGAATCTACAAATTTAACAAGCTTCTTTTTTATATGCTTAATAACTATCTTTGAAGAAGAATACACAGCACACTGAGCTTTAAAAAACTGACAATATTTATTAAGCCACAAAAGAGCTTATGTAGCTTTGTGATTATGGACAGGAAAGAATTTTAAAAAAGGCAAAGTTAGCAAAAAAAAAGCTTTAAAGTAAGCAGAAATTACATGTCAGTCATAGACATTAAAGCTGGCTGTTTTTAAACTCCAACTGCTAAGCCCTGGGCATGAAACAAGAAAATGATGAGGTAGGCTGAATGAAATGCACACAAATGCTAATGTTTAGAACCTTACCTAAAGTTAAAAATACAAATGCTTGCTTTAAGGAAAAGGTTTCAAATAAAATAAAAGAATCCATCAGATGAGTCTGTATGAATACAAATATACTGAAATCCACACATAGGGAATATGTTAAAGATAGATTTTCCTTTCCTGTTGAGAAATCTTCCTACTGTGTGCTCTAAAGGATACTGAAGTTTCCTGTTAAAGGAATGCAGAAATAAGGATTTTTACTGAATAAAGCCACATGATTTTATTAGGGGAGGAAGGAACCTGGCAGTCTTCAAGTGGAATAAGACAATTATCATTGCATACAATAAAATTGGCACCAATTAATTATTTTCCTGCTTTTTTTGAATGTTTGCTATGGTAAATCATAGCATTTGCTGAAGAATTCTGCATAGGAATATGTACTGAGTATATTTCCTAGAATAATTGTCAGATATTACAAAATTAAGTATTTGATTTAGGAAACCACATCTTAATTTCCTTATCTATGGCATTAGATATATTTACATGTGCCTATTATGAATGCACACTTACATGAGTGTGTGTTTGTGTGTGTATAGTGTTGAGTGTGTTTGCATGTGTATAGTGTTGAAAAAATCAGTTTTGTTTCTACTGTGTTCATCTGCAAAATAGAGCAACATTGTAAAAATTAAAAAATAGATGTCTATCATAAAAAACTCCAAACCAACAAACTGCAAAACATTTCAAGTTAGAACATTACTATTTCTCTTTCCTGGCCCAGATTCCTATTATAGACTTTCTTAGACTTTAAGAAAGGAGCGCTGAGAAATCAGTGGAAAGGGCAAGGATTCCCAAAACTTACCATGCATTCCTCATTGAAGATGGGAAGAAACCCAGAGGAATCAGCTCACATATTTTCCAGTGCATTTGTATTCCCATCTTGGACTCCTCTGTCCTACAGACATTTTCCCACCCTGGTACAATCACCTGGTGTGCAGCTGAACTGCAGCCAGTGGACTTGGTGTCACCACTTGAAGCAACCCTTCTACTTTAAAGGGAAGAGCTGATGAAACTGCCAAACTCCACCAGTCTGAACAGAAAAATCTATAGTCTCTAGGGAATCTGTCTCCCTTTTGTCTGCATTCATGCTTTACTCTAAATGATTGTTGATTTATGTATCTAGAGCCAGCAAGAGTAACAGTGACTCATTATGACCCTGCGATGCCATTGCACATGCTATTGCTTGGTTTTGTTACTGCTACCATATTATTTCTATTCACTCACAGTGTTTCTGTTTTATAACAAGTTCTTTTTTCCGTGGACCTGGCTGTGTGCAGTACAGTCAGGCTGAAACACTGCATGGGATCTTTGCATCCTTCCATCACAGACAGTGATAAACACCAGTTTTTGCAACAGACAATTCCATTTTCAATTTCCTACTATATGTGTTAAAATGAAACATACTCAAATTAAAAGGCTCTTTTGAGTCACAGCTAGGAGGTCCATCTTTATTGGAACACTTTATTAGTGAAGACGGTTTTGAATTTATTTGTCCTGTGTGTGTGCATGCATTTGTGTGTGTGCATCTCCAGAAATTACAGTAGTGTATAGAAACAATCCAGAATGTTCTCCCTATGATACTACAAGAAAATTGTTTTAACAATATCAGCTGGCCACATGATGGACCCTTTAGTCCTTTATTTTCACCAGAAAACTTGAATAAAGATAACAGAATTTGACCTAATAGTAAGACAATAAATTATATGACTATTGTAGATAAAGCCTTATGAAATATAAAGCCTCGATGTAATGGCAACTGCTCAACTCATACCTTTGAAGAAAGAGAAGTGTTAGCTGTTTGGCTGAACTGTTGCAGGCAAATATATACTGCAAACAGCAGTTCCAAGAAAGTTGGAATACCAAAATAAGCTTTGTTCTTCTATAGGAAATACCACTTTTTTTCTGAAAAGAAATACCATTATAAGGTAGTCAATACATTTTTATACGAGACAGATAAAGAACCAATAAAGATCTTAATGTTGTTTGTTTCAAAAAAGAGTACTTTTTTCTTCATGAAAGAAATGGAAAAACAAAAGTGAACATTCAAAATTCCAGCATTTATGTCCTTTCATGATCTGACATGGACAATGTAATTCAAAGGCCATCAGAAACAAAAGGTCTAGCAAACTCCATAGCATTTCTGCATTTGGAATTTCCAAACAAACCTACCAAGGTGAAGTGCCTGTTGTTTTTTACAGTCTGTTCTCCTGCAACACCTCCAATATTTTTGTCATTAATATATGAAACCAAGTGCATCAATTACAGTTGCCATTAGAATAAAAACCTAATCTCCATTTTAAGAGTTGGTGTGCTCTAAATAAAATAAAAATTATTTCTAGACATTGCCACAAACAGCACATCAGGGATTTCATATTTCTGAGAAGCAGCATTTAAAATCATGAACTCAGATATCATACAGAAGCTACAAATACATATTTTTAAAGTAACAAATACAGTATCGAGGCCCTCCACTCTTTTCTGCGCTCCAAGCCCTTATTCCCAGCAGCAAAAAAGCCAGTGCAGAGATGCAGCATGTAATAGGTTCAGGAAAGGTACACATATCACTGTACATTCCTTGTCACTGGAAATGGGCTGGGTACACCAGCGGAACAATGTAAACTCGAATTTTCTGACAGAGAGATTCACACTGCGGGTCGTTTTGCACAAGCTTTCTGAAGGTGACATTTCATCTCATGAATTTTCATCAGAAAATATGTTTCACTCCATACAGGTAAAATCTATTGTCTTAAATATGTGCAGTGAATATTCTTATCTGAAATTTGCAAACATTTATCAAGTCAAGAATAAAGGTGTGCACTCTGATGCATCAGTCACAATTAAAGCTGTAACACAGCCATCACATATGCAGCCCTTGTGAAGGCTGCATACTTGTGGAGAAGTCTATGCAAATAAAGCATGCAATTTAAGAAAAAAATAAGTAAAAAAGCAAAAAAATTACACCAAAATGATAATATTTATTAATATGGATGTAAAAGAGATATTAGCTGAACAGAAATCCAAGGGCTACTCCTGCAATAGTGAACAAAAATTAGTGATAGAATGTATTTTTTGGCCAAACACCTGTTGCTACATCCTCATCATTAAGTTCTCAGCCACCAAAATCCTTGTGCTTATGTGTCATACTGGATTTTTCCAGGGGTGTAGTAGGAGGAAAGAACAAAACTGGGCCCCTGAGCTTCTTATCATGAAATGTAGGTGATGGTTTTCCAGTGCTTTTCTTCACTCTCTAGAAATACACTGTTTGTTGTTGTGGAAATAGTGAGAAAAGCTAAATATGTAACGATGTTGGATGTTAATTATTGCAAATGCTGCTTAATGACAGTCAGTGGTATACTTTATTGTAATCTTCCATTCAAAACGGTTTTATTTTAAGAAGAGGACAATTCCTGATTTCACAAATGACCCTAAGAAACTGGGAAACAGGGTTGACTAGCTGCAGGGTGTGTACATGTATTTTTATTCCAAAATGGGTTTTTCTTGAATTTTTACTTACAGTATTTGGAAACTTACTTAGTTGGTGTCCTGCTGTGCTATGTACATGACAAGCTTCATACAGAGATAACAGTCCTGGAACCAGTCACTTAAAATCTAAAAATAAATGGTATAACTTAAGGCTTAAACAACCAGAGAGAGAGGAAAATTGGAAAAAAGAAAGAGACAGAAGGAAAAAATCTGCTCTGGACATTGCCCAGTGGAAACAAACTATATGAGAACTACATCACTGAATCTGAGCACAGCACAGAGCTTAGAGACAAAAACAATGAACCCATGATTTTCAAGAGAAAAAAACATTCCAAGGGTTCTATAAAAATGCCTCTTCCTAACTACTTCATAGACATTTACAATTAGATGACAGAACATACAGAATTTGACCCATATTTTCTGGAAATGGAGAGGAATTCACTTCTAACAAACTTCCTAGCTTTTGTCTTTACATCCTTCTACCGGTATGTCCTCTCTGAAAGAATGTTACCTTCTTTCGAAAAACATTCACTTGAGCATCAGCAGCAAGAAATAGTGAAAAAAATTATCTGCTTGTCTGCCTTTTTCTTCATTTATCACGAAAAAGAGAAAACCATGTCAAGGAAGCAGGAAAAATGGAGGATATTTTATTACCATAATATACTGCAATGCTTCCTTTATGGTAGCCACTTATTTATGTAATTTTTAGATTCTCTTACTGTTTAATAGTAAGACAATTTATATATGGAAAAATTACTATTTTGAGATAAATCTATTTAGTCATCATTGTTAATTTATTTTCATTCCCCTTTTATACCAATCTGTGATTCCTCTCTCCATTCCATTCATTTTGGCTGGAAATTTCAAGTGCATAGCCTTTTCCTTTCAGTAATTCTTTCAAAACTTATTTCGTATTAGCAGAGCTAGTGATTTTTTCTCCTGAATCAAAAGAAATCTTTTTTTTCCAAAGATAAAGAGTTTTCATTGCAAATTTGATGAATGAGAGAATGAGAATACCTTTAAATATTATTATTCTTTCTTTTCCTTTTGCTTTAGGAAATGAGAAATATTCTGCTGTCTAAAACATAAATAACTCATACAACTATTAAAAAAAAAAAGTCCTTTAGAGAGTTGATGTGACCAGTATCGTCACACAAAATTGTGCTATTTCATAGCTGTTCTGCAGAGTTGTCTGCAATGTAGGTGAGCAATTTTAATAGCTAATGCAATGGATCAGAATATTCCTCCAGGATGAACAATGATGGAAATTGTTTGGGTCAGGCAGTCCCAAAGAGTAATGTGTATTCTTCCTAAAATCTACAAGGACTGAAGAGAGAGGATATGTTAAACCTGCTTCCCAGTGGTTTCCAGCTTCATTTTGAATATATTTCTGCATATAAGTCCATAGGTTTTGGTTAGAAAGACTTCTTTTTCTTGTTTACTTACAATATGTGCTTGCAAGATCATCCTAAATTAGAACCCATGCTGACACTATAAATGTGTGTATTTCTTTTTGGAACTAAACAAAACACAAAAAAAAGAAAAGGGGAAGTATCTTATTAAAACAGTATGTATATCATAATAATTAGGTGCATAGCACCATTGTGTTGGACTTTAATAGTATCTCAAGGGTTGTTGGATTAATTTTTCAATTGAACAAAGGTGAATTTTCAAAGATTTAACAAACATAGGACATTCCTTTCAAGGTGAAAATTCCTTCTCCCTCTTCCTCAAATGAACTGCTTTGCTTAAGAAAACAAAAGCTTGCCAAGTCATAAATGCAAGTGTGTTCTCTCAGGTAAGGAAAATGTTCAGATGGAGAATCAGTTCAGACTGCGAGCTAATGCAGCCTCCTCAGCATGTAAATCCTATTCAGAAGATTTTCACCCAAATGAAATGGATTTTGGCTATGCTCCTGCCCTGGATGGGTACTCTGAAGGTATCCATGAACTTTCTATTATTAATCAGAAAATACACAGAAAGATGGAGGCTCAGCACCCTGCAAATTCCATGGCATTTCACTGCCCCACTTTTGCTGGAGAGAAAATTGTTATTTTGTACTGATTTTTGCCAATCACTTTTTAGTGGTAGTAATATAGCAGGAACTTTAGTTCCCACAGTGGAAATACAGACAATCAGAAAACATCCCACCTATCTGCATCTTTACTTCCTAAGGGGATAATTTTGTGAGAAAGATTGAGTGAGCATAGTATTAATAAATCCCAATTTTCTATCATAGCACAATAGATAAATGTTAGTGGCTCATATTGGTAAAAATGTTTGAAAAAAACATTTTCACAGCTAAGACCACATAATTAAAAAAAAAAAGAAAAGAAACATACAGGAATCTGTTTCTAGGTATTGGGTATCTTTCCCTCATTCTTTATCTTTTGAGAAAATCACCACCTTCATTAAATGAGTCTCATTAATATCATACTCCTAGATATAAATGCTCCCATTTAGGCTGGAATTCAGTTAGCAAACCTATTTTGGTCCGTATGGAATTGGCTTAATTAAGACGGACTAATATTTTGGACCAAACTAATTAATAGCTTAGTAGTGGATTCAGCTTTAAGATTTTCAGCACTCTCTTAAAGTAGGGTCTCTCAGAGGGAGACAGCTGCTCATCATTGACATGCAAGACTAATACATTCAGCTTGAAAATGAACCTGAGTAGCTCCAGCTGAGCTTTGCCACTGCAGGTATTGGAAATCTTCTTGTCACCTGAGTATTCCTAGCGCCTCTTCCATCTAATTAGCTCTCATATCCCAAACCAAAGTTACAGAAAAACTGGTGTACTCTTGCTGACTGAATTCGTAGTGGAGTAGAAAAGATCAAGGAGCAGAGAGGGCTGAAAACCCTGTCCTGCTATCTCCCATGGAACTGCAGCACTGCCACCCGCTCCCAGAGACTGAAGAGGTGAGGTGGATGGTGCTTCCTTCAGGAGGGAGGGAAGGATGAAAGAGGTAGCTAATAATATAAATGGGACCTGTATTACTTTCCTTCTTTTACTGCTGTTCAGGTTACAAAACTCATCGGGTTTCCTGACAGTTACTGACCCTTGTTTCTCACCTTTTCCTTCTAATTTGTTTCACCCTCTCCCTTTATTGTGTGGCATGTATAATCACAACATCAGGATGTGATGTTTATTTTATACTTATGCACTTCCAATAGCACACCCAAGTCACCTGAGATCCCTGGATGGGATGTAGTGTTACAAAAGCTGCTGAATCTCGAATTTGCTTACTTGAGTTAAAGTCATGACAATATGATATTTAAATTACTTATCCTACAAGTTATTGCTTGTAACTTCTAAACTGTTTTCTTTCAAATTTAAGAATTGTACGTGACTTTGCATCTTGTTGTCTCAACACAGTGTTCTTCTTTGGGAAAAATGCCTTCCTCTTCGCTGGGAGTTGAAGATCAAATCCTCAGTGGATCAAGTCCTTGGACAAAAATTGTGATGGTATAAATTGCTTGGAATCCTGCAATTATTTTTAAGCACATATAATCTTACATATACATACTACATATATATTTCTTGCATGTACAAATGACAAGAGTTTAGAAACAAAGAAATCAATCTTCACTATAAAAAGTCACTATAGCATATGAATATTTTTATAGCAATTTATTTTGCTTTGAATAACATATGAATGCTTCCTTAGAGTAGCCATATCATTCTAATGACTCTTCTGATGTTTGCAAATTATGCTAACAATGATCTTTTCTACATGTAAACATAAAAATTCACAATTATGTTAACACTGTGGTCAATATAGAGAGGGGATTTCTAATCCATACAGGTTGTAATTTACTGCTTTTTTTCTGCCACTTTATTGTACCTTCCTTTAAATGAAGCAGCACTAAAATTTGCTAATTATTTTTCTCACTGCAATGTTTGTAGTGCCACCTTTTAATTTTTGTCCAGATTTCTTCATACAAGCAATGTTTCTGAAAATGGTATTCTTACAAGTTGATAAAACAGATATTACCTTAATCATATGTAGTTTCTTCTGTGAAATCAAGATGAAAGAAAAATGTTTGAGGAGGTGACAGCTTTTATATTTTGTGTTTCCTTGGTCAGAGCTCCTGCTGCTGCATAGCTCTCAATGTAAACGGTTTGCTAGAAAAACAGTGGTGCTGTTTTTCTTTGTATGTTATTTCATTTGGAATTGATCATGCCTCTGCTTTCAGATTTACTAAGATTAAAAGTACGTCTGAATTAATGTCAGCTTTAGATATCTATTATAATGTCAGTAGCTTGAAATCTATTATATTAACGTCACATATATCTAGTAAAGTAGAAACACAAGTCTAGGAATAGGGATTTTTAGAGATCTGACCTGTTTTTTCTTCTTTGCTGTAACTTTCTGCCTGATAATAAACAAATGTCTGCTGGTTCACATTCTCTGAAATATCTAAGTGCCGATTTGTCATTGAAATCCGTCAATCATCTACAGCTAAGAATATTTAAAAGACATCAGCCCCAGTCTCCTGTCTGTATGATGGTTATTCAGACAGGAGATATCTTTAGATATTTTAACCTTAGTGTCCTTGCAGCACTGAAGGCCAGCAGTGTCCTGGGCCACATAGGTAGGAGGGCTACCAGCTGCCCAAGGGATGTCACCCTTCTCCTCTAATAAACACTGCTGAGACACGTTTGAAATCCTGTCTTCTTTCTAAGAGAGAAATGGGCATTCTGGGTGCAGCCCAGCAAGGAGTCACAAATGCCATCAAGGAATGGGAATGTCTGTTGCATGAGGAGAGGTTGAGAGAGATATGACTTCCGCCAGAAGAGAATGCCCTGGGGGAGCAATATCAATGTGTATATGTTGGCATGGTGTAAATATGAGCTAGACTTTTCTCAGTAGTAACCATGGAGAGGACAAGAGGCAACAATCACAAACTAAGATACAGGCAATTTATTTTAAACATCAGAAAAACATATTTACTGTGAGAGGGTAAGACACTGGCACAGGTTACCCAGAAAGCCGATGAACTGTTCATTCTTTGAGATACTTTAAACTCAGCTAGACCCTGATCAACCCACTCTAAACTAACCACACCTTAATCTGGGAGCTGGACTATGTGATTTCCAGAGGTGCTTCCTACTTCAGACATTCTGTGATTTTGTGGTGTTTGGGAATGGGAAGATTTCTCAACTTCCCATATAGTTGAGAAAGAAAGGAAGTGAGGAACAAAAAGAATTTTCTAAAAACATACCTTAAAGACAGAATTAATTTAAAATGTGAGATACTCACTGTTCCAAGTATGCAATTAGACTCTTTAGCATAGACTCAGAATAAGCTGAGTTAGATGGGAGCCATTAGGATCATTGAGTCCAGCTCCTGGTCCTGTGCAGGACAGCATAGTCTCAACTCTGCCAGGATTAATGCTGTGACCACTTCCCTGGGGAGCTTATTCCAGTGTCTGACCTCTCTCTGGGTGAAGAAACTTTTCCTGATATTCAACCTAAACGTCCCTGATACAGCTTCATGCCATTCTCTTGGGTCCTGTTACTGATCACAGAGAAGAGAACAGTACCTACCCCTTCTCTTCCCCCACAAGGAAGTTGTAACTGCAATGAGGTCTCCTCTCAGTCTCCTCCAGAGTGAACAGAACAAGTAATGTCATCTGCTCCTCAAATGGTTTCCCCTCAAGGCTCTTCCACCATCTTTGTTGCCCTCCTTTGATCACTCTCTGATAGCTTACTATCTTATACTGCAGTGCCCAAAACTGCACACAATATTCAAGATGAGGCCATCCCAGCTCAGAGCAGAGCAGGACAATCCCCTGCCCTGGCTGGCCATGCTGTGCCTGGTGCCCCCAGGACAGGGCTGGCCCTCCTGGCTGCCAGGGCGCTGCTGGCTCATCTCCAACTTCCCACTGGCCAGGAGCCCCAGGCTGATTTCCACTGTGCTGCTCTCCAGTTCCCTATACCTGGAAGAGCATGTGAAATCTTGGGAGTTCCACATAATTCTTATTCATTAAAAGATCTGGGGATATCTTTTTGCTTGTTCTCATTCCCTCCTGATCTCAAAATGTTGTCATGCATCATACTGAAGAGGTTATGCATATTGTATAAAACTTGTTGTCAAATTAATAAGCTGAACTTAGATATGAAACAGAAACAGTGGGACACAGAATCATTTTATGAACAAGGAATAATATATGCTTCTCTGAAAAAATGCTAGATCTGGAGCCCTTCAGATTTTCCTAAAATGTTAAATCACATCTGGCATGTTACATCAGAAGCTGTAGATTTATAATATTAAAAATTACCTCCTTTGAAGTGAGAGAGGTTTGATGTTTATGTGGAGGGAATATAATTATTGATTTAACTTTAGAACAGACACTGGGCAGGACTGTGCATCATTATGTTTACCTATTAAGGAAAAAAAAATCATCTCTCAAAATACAAAAGTTATTGTTAGAAAATTAGACAGTATGTATGTTCAGAAATAAAAAATCAGCACACTATTTCTTGTGCTGTAGAACAATTGGATAATTTTAGAAAAACTAAGAAAAATTAGAAAGATGAAGAGGGTAAGCAGTAAATTTTTGCTGAGAGCAGAAAAACTGGTAACAACTGAAATAATGAAATTATTATCATGTAAATATGAAGATGAAATGTACTGAAATGCTGAAGTAGTAGTAGTCTTTTTAAGGGATTTGAAATAGATCTTAAGGAATCTATAGAGATCTGGGATTACAACTGCTTCTTGTGGGAAGTTTACTCGGATTTCAGAACACAAAGTTTTTCTCATAAAGTACGAAATGAAGCATCTGCAGGTATTGGTCCACAACATCTTTGTGCTTTTGAGACATAAATACCAAAGCAAACAGGACATTAAAAAAGGTTTTTGCTAAACTAAATTATTACAGATGAATGTTGTGAGTCAGTTATGCCTTTTTTATGACTACAAAAAGAAGAGAAGATTCCAGGTATAAAAGACATCATTTGGTCTGACATTCTGTACCACTAAGGTGGCCAGGTAAAGAAAATTTAGTTCTGTGAGACCTGTAAAGGCAAGCTACAATAACATAGCTAGCCCTGTGACAAATAATGAGGTCAATCTGGTGGTAATGACTCGACAGCTGCTACAGGTTTGTAAACATGCTTTGATAATATAAACGAAGCATATGTATTCAATAGAATGTGCAATTGGCAAAGACAAAAATCTGTGCCAGGCACCATGCTAACAAATAGACAGCATTGCACAGTTCAGTTTGCTAGCATAGATACACACATAGGTTCCAGCACCTGTTCTGCTGATAACTGAACATGTCCTCACTCTGGAGCATTCTGGTCTCTGCTACCCATACATAGGTACAGATAGCCCAGAGTATATAACATGAAAGTCTGGTATGCTCCATGTCTGATCAAAAAAGTGTTCTCTCTTCTTCCATTCTGTTATTACACCACCTCTTTTGTTTTCATCCCACAAAGCCCTCATTCTCAAGTCTAAAATGTCCGTTGTGCTGTTGCTCATTATGCAATATGTTTATTGGACCCCTTCTTCTGAACTCTTAACAGATTACAGATCTGTAAAAGAACTAAAATGGCAGAAAATGTAAAGATGTCAGATATCTACGTCTCTCTCAATTATCCTGGAAAGTCTGACCTTGTGCACTTTTGCTTTTCAGTCTTTGCCATCTTCCACTCCCCATTCACTACATAATGTAGCAAAAATGATCTTTTTTTAAAAAAAGTCTTACCTTTAATCGAAGCCACTCTTCCATTGTCAAGGGGCTGTTGTAAATTGGTTGATCCAAGCTAAGCCAAGATGGAATTGGAGAACTTCCATTCTCCTTCACCTACACTGGAAGATGGAGGTGTGATCAACAGCAGTGCTCCTAGACACTTTAACAGCTCGATATTCTTTATCTCGTGTTTCTGCAAGTTATGTTGCCTGTTTTTCTCATCCTCACATAAGAATTTAATTTTAAAGCTTTGACCTGGTTAGAACTGACCTTTGGTGAGATTATTAAACATTTTTCTATGGCGGGTTTATTTTTATTGACTTACAAGCTTTTCAGATTAAAAAACCTCCAAAAACAAACCAGAAGTGATCTCCCTAGACCCACCCTGAAAAGTCTAATTCTTCATTTTTGCAACGCTGGAATTTCAGTTTTAGCAGTTAAAGAAGTCTGAAAGGCTATTCCAGGGGGAGAGGGGTGGTAGAGGGAATTTTGTTTACTTTTTAACTTTAAATAAGTTACTCCATTTCATTTTTTTTTTTCCTTTCTGGAGAAAAGTGTATTGCCTAGCCTGCTGTAAACAAGTAATATATTCTTTCCAGTTAGAATTTATAATATTCCCACACTCTTGACTGGGGCAAATACAATCCAGCAGTTAGCAGTGTGCCTCACAGGACACCCATGGATGTGTAGCCAAGCTGGGCTGAATGATCAGGGCAGGCATAGAGCACCTTAACTTGGCACAGCAATCTGGACCAGCCATGCTAAAAGATGGGCACCAGGAGTCTGCACTGAACTAAAGTGCCACACTAAACCTGCAGTGAATCCTCCTGCCTCCACAAAATGGAACAGTTTCTGAGCTACACTGCCCTTTTAGTAGTTATTCCATCCAGAATTTCTCCACTTCTGAGTCTTCAAATTTTTAAATTTACAAATAGCAAAGTGAGAAAATGAAGAAAAATTCCAACTTTTTAATTAAAAAAAAATAATAAAAACAACCTCATTTTTCTTAATAACCCATGATTTATGACAGAAATTAACTCTTGAGTGAATTTTTATGGTAATAAGTTATATCACAAAATATTTATTATGGACAAACTAGCATGGGCTCAAAAACTTAGAAGAATGTCCAGCTATGATAGGGTCATTCTTTTAATGTAGTAAGAAGACTATATAGGTTGACAAAGGAGAAAAATAAAACATCAATTTCTTAATGTTGTTATATTATAATTAGGAATAACAGGAGCAGTGGGATTTAACACTGATGGGATTTACTATTAATGGACTTCATCCTTAAGAATTCATAGCACCAAGGTTTCTGCTAACATCAATTAGGGTCCAGAGTTTCACAAGTATTTCTGAGACCTCATTATGAGATTCTGGGGTGCTTCCAATGTGTAACTTTTGTTGTCTCAAGTATTTTCTCCAAATCCAGTCTCTCTTGCTTTGACTTTTCTTACAGAATTATCATCTGGGCCTCAAATGTCTCCTGTAGATAAGGACATGGGCTAGGCAAGCCCTAGGCATGGCTTTTGAGCTCACAGTGGTGATAGTTACTTGAGCTGTGGACACTGTGAGCAAAAGCTACAGCCTAGAAGAGCTTTTAACTGTACTGCAAGGAGTATTTAACACTCCTGTTTCCTAAGATTGAATAACCTGCTAGATTTTTAACCCGAAAGTGGATTCCTTTTCCTTTGCTTACTTCTTAGTTAGTCTGTTTCTTCTAGATTTTGTTTATATTAATAAATTGTACCCGACTCCTTTTTGCCCTACTTAGGCATAGTTGGTAATGTTCCTTTGTTTTTAATGTTAGACATAGATTTTTCTTTTCTCATCTTATTACTTATCGTTCATATTTAATGCTGCACACAGAATTATCTTTTAGACTCTTTTTACCTTTTGATTTCTTATATTTAATGACACACCCAATTGTTTGATATCCTTTTTTTCCCTAGGAACCTGTCACTGCTCTCTATTTAGCTGCTTTGAACTAGCTTTCATCTTTTAGCATTTAAATCATCCAAGTTCTCATGTATCATACTGCATAGTTCCTCATTATTTACTCCTTCTGACTGTAATGCCATTCTCTTCAAACTAGTGTTACTTTTTTCTTTGTTTCCTGCTCTTTGTTTTTAATTTTCCAAGTCAGATTTACGCTTATTACACGACTCCCACACTATTGTCATTAACCTCAGATGTGAGACTTTATCAAAAGGGTTTTCAGAAACTTGTCTGAAGTGTCTTATCTACAGCAGCTCGTTTGTCGCCCGCGACCAGGAGAGTTATTGAATGGCAGAAGGCTCCTCTCGCTGGAAGCTAAGTGCCCAACCCTCTGAGTCCTTTGTTTGAATGTAGGTCTCCAGCATGGCAGTCTACAATAGAAGCACTTGACAAAAGGATTGATTTTTACATCCAGCACTGGAAGAATGCATATGATTTCCATGTATTACATGGTGTATGTGCTACATTATTTGAAACTTTTTTTTCTAGCTGCACTGAATATCCCGTTTGAAGCCTGGGCTATATTGAATTCTATTATAAATTTCTATTATAAATAAATGACATTAACCTCAGAGTTAAACTCTCAGTACTTCCCAGCACTGCCACAGGACTTTACCAGATATGACATATTGTTTGCTTGCCAACCAAAATCCAAATCTGAAGTGCAATTCCAAATCTGAAATCATGCTTATAAAGTACCAATCTATATAGAGAGCCTAATTGGAGCTGGATGAGTTTTTCCTGTAGATACTTCAAAAAACAAACTTCACTGAATCTGCATTTACATTTAAAAATGCTTTAAATCCTGATGATTCATAAGGATCTGTAAATAAGGAAATAAAGTAATGCCTTCAAGAAAGTCAGTGCTATAATATGGTCCTAAATACTCTGGGTAACACTATTTATTCAATTTCAAGAAAAATATTTAATCACTGATGAAAGATGAAAAGGGTACGTGGGGGAAATCTCACCTATTAGTAAATGGGGAAAAAATGTCTTCAATTACAAGGGTGTTTATATGGTAAAAGCATAAAGAATGCCCAAATATTAAAAAAACTGGAAACCAGGAACATTTGTTCTCTATGCCCTATGGCTCTGAAATAGGAGAAATTTCCTAAAAGGCAGTAAATGAACTTCAAAACTCATTGTCATCATATCTCAGTGTCTGTAAAAATGCTAGGAAAAATCTCATACTCCATAATTTAAGGCTGTGTTGACCAACAGAGACCAAATTAAGACCCTTTAGAAACATGGGTCAGAAGGCATTATTCCACCTCTACTTACATCACATTTCTCTAATGCATCTATTACTTGCTATCACCTGAGACTCTATGTGTCACTGATGACTTGAATGACACCTTCTGTTGGTGCTCACTGCAAATTGTGTTAATAGGAAATAAATTAAATCCATTAGAACTGCTGTCTTCCTAGCTGACTTTAATTCAAAGCTGCTTTGAATCAAAACATAATCAAACTTTTAGCCTTGAGGCTTCACAATCAAGTTAGACTGATCAAAGGGGGAAGTTTTGTGTAATGTTCAATCTAATATAATTGAGGACCTAACACAGGTGGTTTTGCTCTCCTTCTTGTTCTCCTTCTTCATATGATCCTGCCCTTCTTAAATCTTTGTGTCTGTTTGTTAGACTGAACTTTCTGATCTAGCTTGTTTTGCAGTTCCTTACGTGTTATATCTTATAATAACCAGGCACTGGAAAATGCTGTGGGTAGGAGATCACTTTTGAACAGGATTACACTTAGTGAAAATGCACCCTTAGGTCAATTTTCCTTCTCATACCTATTTGCATGTTCTGTTTCTATTTTCTGACAGTGTGCTGCTTTGGCCTGGGTGGACTTTATTTTCTTCACAGTGGCTGATATGTGGTTGTGTGTCAGACTTGAGCTGAACACAGACTGGACACTGCAGAGATGTTTTAGCTCTTGGTGAGCAGGATTTACACAGAGCCAAGGCCTCTTCTGCATTTTGCACTGCTGTGCTGGCGAGGAAGCTGGGGGTACATGGGAGGTAGGGAGGAGACACAGCCAGGACAGGTGACCCAAACTGACCAAAGGGACCGTGACCAGACCATGTGACATCATGCTCAGGGTATAAAGTGGGGAAAGTGGGGAAAGAAGGAGGAAGAGTGGGGCTTTTGGAGTGATAGTGTTTGTCTTCCCAAGTTAGCATTTCATGTGAATGAGCCCTGCTTTCCTGGAGATGGCTGAACACCTGTCTGCCTATGGAAAGCAGTGAATTAATTTCTTGTTTGACTTTGTGTGCACTGCTTTTACTTTCCCTATTAAACTGTCTTTATCTCAACCCATGAGTTTTCTGGCTTTTTCCCTTTTGATTTCCTTCTTGATCCTGCTGGTGCAGGACTCAGCAAGCGACGGCATGGGGCTTGGTTGCTGCTTGATATTAAATCATGACAGACAGCTAGAGTGGTTATATAGCCCAGCAGTTGTTTGGGTTTTTTATACATATGATTCATACCATAGATCAAAATAAGCAAGGTTAATGCAAGAAAATAGCAAGGAAGCCCTGGTGAGAAGGTGAGGGTAATTATGGACAGAATTACCCTTTCTAATAGCTGCCTGATTTAGCTTGATTTAAGCTGACTGTGGAGCTATCGAAAAAAGCCAAATTCGGGTTCCTCTAATGAGCATATTTCATACAACCTCTCAAAACAAAGTGAAATAGGTCAAATAGTAATCACAGTCTTGTATTGAAAAAAGGTTTTCTGTCCTAGAGAGTTCAATACTAGCTCTGTTCCTGATCTGAGGGCCTTAGATGACTTGAGGCTGTATGCAGAATAAACAACATAGTGAATTGTACCCTGAAATAAAAATGTAACTGCTGCAGGGCAGAGAGCAATCATTAAATATGTTCCTCACAATGACTCAGTTGACTCCAAAGATGAATCACTCCTGTTAGCAGTAGATTAAGTTTTCTTGCCAGGTGTTTCTCTAACATGGTAGGATAACATGTTTCAGTAGAGTTTGGGCTGCATGGGTGTGTGTCCCTGCTTTCAGTTCAATCTCAGGGAAGAATGCTCAAGCTGTACAGGGAAATATGACAGGGAGAGTGAGAGAGAAAAGGCATATTTGCCATTCTGAAGGATAAAGATGTCTTACAAAACTGTGACAGTAAAATGTATTGACAAAGGTCAGTTAAATTTACTCTGTAAAAAATACATCACCAACAAAGTTGTGCAGATTCTGTCTTTGGTCCTCAGTATCATTTCTGTTCTGTAGGGAAGTCAATTATCAGGAAATCCCATACCTGTCATGCTAGGATGAAATGGCTCTACTTTTTATACTCTTTTAGCCAAGACACCAAAATTGCTTTGAATATTGATGATACTGCAAACTTAGATGTTGCTGCATTCTTATTTTACTACTAAAACCCAACCCAAACGAAACCAAAATACCAACGAAAACAAGAAAGAGGGAGGAAAATTGCAAAATAATTTGCTAATGGAACTCTTGGACAGGAAAAATAAAATGTGAGTATTTGTCATTCTGAAAATTCAAAGGAGTAAATCTATCAGATCATCCTAGCTAGCTCAATAGAGAAATTACCAAAGCCCAAAGTGGTTTTGGCAATATTTACTGATGAAGCAACTGTAGTGTCTTAATGAATAATACTTGTCTAAAACTATCAGAAATTTCCCAGATTGCATTGAAACATAATGGTCTATAAAATCTAAGAGTACAAAATTGCTTAAACAGGACTTCAGTGGGCAAGGCAGGGTAGCATTTGGCCATAAATTCATCTGAGTCTTAGTTTCAAAATAGTTTTTTTACTCTTTTAGTAGCCTTATCATCCCTTGTTTATAGATGTTCAAAATCTGCATTTCTGAAGTACCACATCAGGCTTATATTAATTGTTATGTTCTCAACTAGTTAAGTGTAGCCAGGATTACCTAGGGAAAATATGATCATCAACACAGATTCTTTACAGTTCATTTTCACTGCTGTTGCTCAATGACTACTTGGAAACAGATGCAAGAGTTAATTATTTTTTCCCAGCTCTCCAACAGTATTCATGCCCACACTCATGCAAAACAGGATCTTTTGTTCCTACTTAGCAGTTTGCTGAAGGGTTAGATACTATCTGACTTAAAAATACCCATCCACACTGTGTTAATAAGATTGTGGCCATATTAATAGACATCTCATCTTTCACCCTCTCTTTTCTGCATGCATACATATCTATATGTGTGTGTGTAAGTGTGTGTTACATGTTTGTATGTAACACATACAAACCTTTACATTTTGTGTGTTATACAAACTCATATCCTTATAATATAAACACATTTATTTAAATTAAATATTTTGAAGATGCAGACCTAACACATATATGAACATAACACAGATTTATAATTGTAAGTCACTAATGTGATTTGTATTTATGAATTAAAATTTACTAAAACCATATTTTAATATATATTTTAATCAAAAGGTTCTCTCCCAAGTAGTAGATAGATGAGTTACTTAATAATTCAGTGGACCCATAATAAATAGCTTCAAATCCCATACTGTGGTGAAGTTTCATTAATTTTTTTCTGCTTATATTGAACTCAGGCACCTGAAGTTCTTGTAACATAATGGCACACTGACAGGGAAGGGACAGACAGCACAGGAAGAAAAGGAAATTACATGATTATTTTTAGGAAATTTCATCATTCCCACTGGAACTGAGTCACATTATAATTGTACTCATATGCACATAACAATGTAATTCATCTTTCATCACACTAATAATATGAAAGTATCAATAAGTCTCACAGTAACAGGTTAAAATTCATTGCATTTATTGTCAAATGAAAATTGTATCAACTTTCAGCAGATACACTATTTCTTTGATGCTTCATGCCTATTACACTCATCATATTGTGTTACATACGGTACCATAACACAATGCGACTCTTCAAAATGGATCTGGCTCACATTTGAAATACTGAGTTGGGGAATAATACAGGCTGACATGGATGGAATAAAGGATTTTGATTCTGTTTGATTTTGAACTGCTTTACATTTTTGGATATAACTCAAATCCTAAAGATAAAACTATATTTACTCATCATCGCTGACTTGAAAGTTACAAAGAAGTCTCTGCACACCTTAACTATTAATTAAATGTGAAGAAAAGGATTAATTGCAATTTGAATTTCTCAATTCAGTGAAAAATTGGTGCCATTAATGATGGTGAGTGCCAGGGGCCAGGAACCTGAGTCTACAAAGCATTTTCATACTGTAGGCATTCTCTCATGGTGGCTTCTTTAGGAATCTTTTACAGGAGCTGATAAAGCACCACATATCTGAGATGTTGAAATATCATGCTGAGAAGATTTGTATAGTCCTCAGACAGACATTTTGAATTGTAAAGCCTTGTATCAATATCTGTTACTGCCACCTACTACCATCTTAATTCCCCAACACTTTATTACACTATTGCGAAGCAGTAGAATCTAAATTTGAGGTTTGTATGTTGACAGCTGTGATCAAATTGGTTTTTTTGTATGATCAAACTGGCACACAGAAGGGAGGAAACACTCAGAAATAGTATAAAACATACTTGAAAGCTATAACTGAAGTACACAATCTCTAAAAGATTCTTCCTTTATTGTGCTATGTCAGATGTTAAATACATTATCACTTCAGTTAAAACTGAGACCATATGACATTACTTTTGCTTTATATCTGTATCGTTTTTCCCCCTGTATATAGTTATTGAATAAAATTGTTTATAAAACACTGTTGCCTGATAGACTTGGGAGGGATGATCAACATTTATTACCTAGTTATTCCCTTTGGCTGGGTCTGAGAACATGATTGGAATTTTCTTAGTCTCTAGATATAGAACATTGATTTTTTTTTGTCTCTCTTCTTTTAGTTTCCAGTAAATTTAAGTTTAATACATAATCTCTGACACTGGACTTCTACACGGTTTCCATAGTCTATAACTGTGCTTCAGATAGATGAACTGTCACTAACTGGAGTTTTGACTGCAATTTTTTTTTTGTAAATGTATTTCATACATCTTGGGTGGTTTTTTTTTGTTTTGTTTTTTTTTTTTTTTTTTGGTTTTTTTTTTTTTTTTGAGAAGGAAAGTAAAAATTCTAGTAGTGGACATTAAATTCAGGTAATACTGAAAAATATATAAGAAATGAAATCATCACAAAAAATACATCTTTTAAATGTTATATACATGAAGCAATCAGCATGGCCAAATTGTATAAATGCCTAACATCAGAAATAGGACTATCAAATGTCATCTTTGAGAATTCAGGAAGTAGGTTGGGTAATTCATAGAACTTGTTTTTATAACTCTCTTAAGTAAGAACTGTATATGAGATCAGAGAAATACTTCAATAAATCCTTTATCACCTTGAGGAAAATTGCAACCAGCAAGAGTTCATAAGCAAGAAATCATGTTAAATTAACTTGCTATCAAAGAAAATTCAACAGTTTTCTACAGAAGGTAGGGCTACTGCAGTGAGCACAATAGGCACTGTTTAATTCTTCTGACTTCAGTAAAGATCTAACCTATTAAATCTAGGGTGAATTTGGAATATTTTTCAAGAAATCACAGGAAATGTGGTGTATATATAGCAATGTGTAGAATGAGAACTTGAAAGATAAATAATGGCATTATCTTTCATTATGATTAATCTCTGATCAGATTATTTTTACTTTCACAGTAGTGTTACTAATGATCTACATACCCCAGTGCTGTCCAAATCTCATTGAACAACACCATGAACATACCAGCAGAAGGTAACAAAAATAAAACTTGGTAAATTATGTAAAAGGTAAAATATCTTTCCTTTTGAGGAACATAACTTTAGATATCATCATCCAGATGTTGTATGTAATATTTTTTATTTATTTCTGTCACTCTGGAGGAAACAGATTCTGTTCTCTCTAATACCAGATTTCAGCAGGTAAAGATGTCAAATGACACTTTTACTCCAGGTTATTTCTGACTAAATTTCTTACCTGATAGAAAGGAAGGAGAATTTTTTAATGGCAATAGATTGGAGAATTTCAGGCACTAAGTTCTGGAAAAAAATAATGAAAAGAGTTAAACACACATCATCTTCACCAAATAAAGTTTACAAGGACTTATAATGACAAGTCTATGTATATTTGAGGGAGCAATGCCAAACAAGGCCATATAAAAAGGGAAGGAGAAGGCTTACCGAAAATTACCTAGCAAATCAATAAAATAATGAAATAATTGATATGATTGTAAATGTAGTATGGAGATGTATTCTGTTCTGGCAGAAATTTGGACTAATGACAAATTTTATCTTTCCTAATTTAAAATTTTTTGATTCTCTGAACCTTTGTAGACTAAGAAGATTGGGTAAAATATCTTCTATCTGAGACTACTTGAAAAATTAGAGTGAGGGTACTGGAGATTTCTCAGAGTCTGAAAAACTCACTGGTATTGGTGTAACTACTCATAATTACAAGATTAAACAGTGATTAGTAGTGATTCTGGCTCATAAAGTTTATTTCATGCATTCATTTACATATGTACATTATTATTGCTATATATTTAAATAGTTATGTCTATAATCTCTATAATCAAAAAGATATACATGAAGTAGAAGCTGGGAGGTATTTTAACTTCATCTATGAAATCCCAAATAATTTTTGGAGATTGAAGCTCCATGCCTCCATTTCACTTAGAAAACCTTTGGGATTTTAAGCGTTGAATGTTAACTCTTTCTTGTTCCAGTTTATCTTCCTGAATAGTAGAAATCAAGAGGTCAGCCTTAAGTCTGCATGTGTCCAGTAATTCATCATTTTACCAGATATGAAAAACAGGTTATACTTGTTATCTTGCAGGTACCTTATCACAGAATTTTATCAGAGATCAGCTAAAAACCTAAAACAGTAGTAACAGTGTCACAAGGTCAGTCAACAGCAATATCAAAAAATAGTGTTTGTTCTTTGCTTCATAATTTCCACTGCTTTCAGATACCTCTATATTGTTCAACATACACTTGCCTCCTAACAAAGAAGGACAGAATTTTTCATCTGGAAAGAAATAAATTGCCTCGGGAGTCTGTTCAAAGAATTTGTGCATCTTCTAGTGATGCAAAGTAATAAATAAATAAACAAACCTGTATGGCATTTCAATGGGAAGTAGTGTGTTTGAAATTAAAGCAGTCAAGGACCATCAGCTAGCAGGCTAATCTATGCAAATATTCCATTCTGTATTGAGAAAGCACTCACAGCAACATCATCCTGACTTAGTGCTTCATTACAGGCAAGAAGTAATATCACTGTCCATTGGCGCTAAGATTTCAAAGTGAAAAAGTACCTCATCAGAGGAAAACTGATGTGAATAAGAGCACTTTGCTGATCAGAAGACTGCAGATGAGTTTTAGTGTCCCTGGCTTCATCACTGACAGACTTATTAGCTGTGCCTGGAGAGGCTGACCCTGGAATGCAGAGCTGATCTTCAGCCATAAGCTTGAATTGCTGCAGGTGTCTGCTGACTAATCAGAGCTCAGCAGCAGCTCTGCCAGGGTCATCAGCTGCTCAGAGTCACTTCTGTAATTGGTATTGGTCACATTGTTAAACACAGCTCAGCCAACAACCAACCAAGGGTAAATCATGCAATATTTTGCAAGGCTTAAGCAGATGTAGGACAGCAGAACTCCAGTCCCGCAGCAGCAGCTCACACTGCTCACTGGAGTGACTCCTGGTGTCACTCACTGCACGTCCCTTTCGCTCTTTAAAAGTTAGGCAACTGCTTCAAATTAGCCTATCCTTCCCCTTGAATCATCAGAGAAAATTGCTTCTCAGAAATATTTAATCAACAATAATATAAGGGTGTATGAAAAAATGAGTTGCCCCTTGGGAGATGCTTCTCTCTTTCTGTGTACTAAAGAGCAATAAAGCCTAGATAACTTAGAGCTGAGGCTACTCACCAACCTTTTAGAAGCCTGTGTTACTTGAGATATGACTGTAAGGCCAAGAGCAACAGCATCAATATAAAACTGAACTAATAAAACTGGTAGGCTGTAATGTCTCCTGGTACCTGTCTGCAGTGCTTGTTGCTGGATATCTGTCAGGTCTAATGGAATGGTGTGGCTGTGCACCTTTTGCAGGTTAAACATCCCACCATTTCTGATACAATGCTGTTCATCAGGCACTCTTTGCAGTTTGCATTGTACACTATGAAGTTGTAAAAAAACCTGCATTTTAGGCAACAAATTCGGCACTATAGGAATGACTGTGACACAGTTTGGCTTTATTTTCCTATCCAAAATTAAATCTATGTACCTATTTAGACACTTTTGTACTGCTAATACACGTGACTAGAATGTGTCAACTAGAGATAGCAAAACAGTGATGGAAAGATCTATGTAGAAATATTTTCATCATGTTTCCCTGTATCTGATGCTGCACTTGAGTCAAGTCATTGGGTCAAGTTCATAATTGCTATTAAGCCAAACATTTGATTTTTCCTAACTGCACAAACGAAGAGTTTTGTCTGCTGCACAGTGCTGTGCATACAAAAGATCTTTGCATGTTGGTTCTGGTCCTGGAGGCTGTATGAGTAACAGCATGGGAATAGAAAGCATTTATACTGCTGCCTAAGGTCTGTCTGCCTAGCTGGTAAAGGAAGAAAGGAGGATACTTATATTCCCTGAGTACAGTCCCCATCACTCTGTTTTCTTGACCAAGGTGATGTAATCCACGTGATTAAAAGGCAATTTCTGCAAAAAATTTCTTTGTTTCAATTAAGAAAAAATAAAATAAAAATGGAGGTGAAGAAGTAAGAATAACTACCAGAATGCAGGAAAACAGAATGTGAATTGATGGCATGATATATATAGCTAAGTAGGCCAGTATAGATATTGAAATAATAAAAAATAATAAGTTATAGCCCCACTTCTTAGGAAAACACAGGTACTTCTTCAAAATAGTCCTGGCAATATGTTCTAACAGAAAAGAGAGATTTGCATTTTCAGCATAGTAGTAGGGTTAGAGGAATTTGCTGCAGCCAACTACAACATTTCTTCTGTTTTTTGCAGCCTTAGAATATAGCAAAGACCCCAATATGCCCTACTGTGATCAGGGTCTAAATACTGCAAAATTGACCTTTTATCATGCTAAATGAGAAGTGTGAAAGACTCTAATGTGTAACATGGAGAAAGACTAATTTAGAAATTTCCATGGCTACAGGAAAAAAAAAAAACAGACTCAGAGCAAACCATAAACTCTGCAGAAGAATACAGAGTGACATGCTGCAGAATGGCAAATACCATATTGAGCATGTACAGTATAATGAGAGGAATTAGGTCAGGAGAAGGGGGGCAGGTAATTAATTTTTTATCTCAGTGAAGAATTGGTGAAACTGTATTTGAGTGCTTTACACTGTTTTTGGGCTCCATAATACAAAAAAGATTTTGCTGAATTGGAAAGACTCCAAAAAAGGATAACAAAAATGATAAAAAAATGTTTATTAAAAAAAGAGAATTTGCAAAGCCTGGGGAAAGTAGGACTAAGGCACAACATGAAAGCTAATTCTAAATACCTGCAAGGGATTAACAAAAAAGAAAAAAAAAAGACTGAGGGTAGAGTAGGGAAATAAAAAGTATTTCAGCAATCAGTTCAGGTACAAGAAAATAATTACCTCAAAATAACTTTGGAAAAGAGAAAATAAAAGGTGTCTGTGTGCAGCTTGCAGTCAGTCTCACACGAATCAGTTCATTGACTTTCCAATAGGGAAACCTGAAGAACCAGTTATTTGTCAGTGGGAAAGAAGTACTTGTCAGTGTGAATAAGGGCATAGTCTTGTTTCTGTTTCTGGTATTCTGACTATAGGCTGAAAGAATTTCTTCCCCTTCCCCTTCCCCTTCCCCTTCCCCTCCTTTCCTTTCCTTTCCTTTCCTTTCCTTTCCTTTCCTTTCCTTTCCTTTCCTTTCCTTTCCTTTCCTTTCCTTTCCTTTCCCCTTCCCCTTCCCTTTCCCCTTCCCTTTCCCTTTCCCTTTCCCTTTCCCTTTCCCTTTCCCTTTCCTTTCCTTCTTCATAAGAAATATGCAACTGGTAACACTGAAATTTCTATCAAACCTTTATTGAAAAACAAAATTTTCAAATGTATATTCAACATCTCAGCAGACAAATAAAATATGAATAAAAGTGTCTGGAACTATATAACTAATTTGTTCACATGTATTTGATCAGGAAGACAAGACTTGGTTACTTGCATTAATTCCAAGTGTTTTTCCCAAGTTCAGAACAGTATTTGTGTCAAACCAAACAATAGCCACTTATTTTCCAGTATTTAAAATAAAATGAAATTGTAAAAAGCAGCTAAATTAGGGTAGAATCATGACCAGATCTGTATACATAGGCTTAGCTACTTACTGTGTTATCATATGCCAGGTATATTATATACATATGACCAAAGGGTTTGTTAGGGAAAGAAAAATTAAAAAAATTTTAATTTTTAACAGTATAGGAGGTGTTTTTAATGCATATACTGAATGCATATACTGCATGTGCCCAAATGCAAAATTGTGACAAGAAATATTCTTTTCTTCCCCTCATACTTTTAAATAATCATTTCATTCTCTGCAATGGAAATGTATGACACTGCTCAAAAAATGTCAAAGCAAGCTGAATCTTCATGAAGCTCTGAGAATTTCTGAAATTCTCAATCTTTGTATTAATGGGCACCCAAAACTAGATGAGCAGAATTTGACTGATGCACAGTTCATTTTCTTCATCTCAGCTGTTATGGGGCTATGTTTTGGGTCTGTGTTTCGATAACAAAGGGATATTTTACCAGGTGCTGAGCAGCACTGACACAGAGCCAGGGCCTTTTCTCCTCATCCCACCCCACCGGTGAGGAGGCTGGGGGTGCACAGTGAGCTGGGGGGACACAGCCAGCACAGCTGACCCCAACTGCCCCAGGGGATATTCCACACCCTGGGGCATCATGCTCAGCACACACAGCTGGGGGAGAAGGAGGAAACGGGAATGTTTGGAGTGATGGTGTTTGTCTTCCCAATCAATGCTAGGCATGATGGAGCCATGCTTTACCAGATGCGGCTGAACGCCTCCCTGCCCATGGGAAGGGGTGAATAAATTCATGGTTTTACTTTGCTCTTGCACAAAGCTTTTGCTTGTCTAAAATTGCCTTTATCTCAGCCCATGTGTTTCCTCACTTTTACTTTTCTGATTCTCTCCCCCTTCCCACCAGGGGAGTGAGCAAGCAGCTGTCTAGGGCTTAGCTGCTGGCTGGTGTTGAACCACAATACTGAAAATCCATCTCACTAGCTGCTATATATCAAGCTGCACTTGCTATATAACAAAATACACCAAAAGAAAATATTTACCTATACTAATAAGAGAACAGGGGGTTTTTACATAAGAATGGTGGACTCTTTGGTCTGGGGGATTTGTATGTCTCCTTGTTTTGCACTTTGCATTTATTTTAAAGTGGCGAGGTTTTTGTCCTTTTTATTTTGTGATTGTTCTTGTCGTTCTTTTTTTTCTCTATTTATCAGTGAAGGACTGTGATGAATCATCTCTTCAAGGACGGACACCTGAAATTACAATACATAGCTTCTAATTTATATAGAAAAACATACAGATTGAAGCACAAAGCTATATAATGGAAAGATATTGAACACATGAAATCAAAAAGCGCAAATTTCAGTCCCATGACTAAGAATGCTTTAGAAGCTGGCCCCTGTTTTCCTAAGCAGTGAAAGAATTTTAGTTCAATGATTTCTCTGGAATATAATGGGAACTGTGTGGCTTAATTCCCAAACACTACTAAAAAATCTTGAGGGCTAATTACCAATTTCAGTCCTCTGCTTTACGTGTTTAATTATATACAGTAGCTATATGAATGCATTGCAGATCTGAAAAATGGTGAGAGAAATACACTTTTAGTTTCTGGAAATATGCTGTTGGCACTAAACAGATAATGCTTATAACAATAAAATAAAATATACATTCCTGTTTTAAATTTAGCCATGTTTATTAGGGATGAAAGAATTCATGTGAAATTTTGTGAAAGGGATGAAAGAACTCCCTGCTCTGGAGCCTACATTTAAATTTCACATGACGCCACCTCCAGCTAATTGTTAAACTGGGTCAGAGAATTCTGATCCATTATGTTAACTCTTCATTGAGAATTTGGTACCTTCTTGAGTTACATACCTAACCTCAGTTCAGCAGTGAATGTACCATTAATTTGACTTATTTCAACCAATTGACAATAATTTTGCAGTAAAACTATTTGTGGCAATCTGGTATTTTCCTGGATCTCCCTGTATTTTCTTCTCATTCCCTTAATGAAAGAGAGAAAAAAAGAAATCTTGTACCTTTCTAAAATCTATTTCTCTGGAAGAGCAATCAAATGTAATTTCTCAGGTGTCCTAGTAGTCATAGAAAATTGGCTATGTAAAATGAGTTCAGTGGCTTTAAGCCAATGAGTACATCTGGATAAACCTTTGCTGTGCTAGTAAAAAACTGCCACAGCACAGATACAAATATCTGTTCGCCTAGAAAAGCCCACAGAAGTGCATGCTCTGTGCTGCGGTTGTTCTGTTGCTTTCATTTATCATTTCAAGCTGTGTTATTTTGATGGCTTTTCAGTTGCAGGAGTACCAGTGCTGATGCAGAGATAATGAAATACTGAAAGCATCAAACGACAGGGATGTCTGTAACTGGTAATGGGCATCCTTCCTCAGTTTATTAACTCCAGCTGTGCTGTTTGACAGTTTCTGTGAAGGGATACAGCACAGTGTGAGAATACTGAATGGAGAATGAAGAAGCTAGTGTCAGGAATTAAACTGCATGACACACAATCTCTATGAGTAGAATTTCAGAAGGTAAAAAGGATCATCATCTTTCAAAATTACGGTCTCCATCTTCATCAGACCATGAAGTGACCAACAGAGAGACCTTCAGTTCAAGGTTCAGCCTACAGCACTTTTACCACAGTGCAGTTATTTTCTGATCTGAAATGGGTTCCCAACACTTTGCAGATTTACTAAATAAGATAGTATCTAGTCTTTTATAATAGTAAGATTAGGTTGGACTTAAAATTATACACATCACTGCTTCTGAGAACAAACTAGTTGGGACTCATCATTACCAAAACTTTGCCCAGAATAACATGTGGATATTGTTACATAGAGCACTGAGCACGGAGGACTGTTGAGGAAGAAATAAAAGCCGCCTAATATTGCAGATCTTCTTGCTTCTAATTGGTGGTTATCCTTCGTTTTTAAGGGTTTTAAGTATCTGAAGCTGAATATGCCAGGAAACTGGAAAAAGCTGTGAAATCTTTTTAATAACGTACTCTAAGTGGAAGTACTGCACAGTGTGTTCTCAGAAGTGTCTTAGCTTAGACATGTCACAAAGGCCTGTTTCTGTATGAGAGGTTGTGAATGAGACCCACAAGCAATCCACAGGTACGGGTGCAGTAGTACTTATCAGAAAATAGCAGGACAATTAGAGTGAAAGCATTTGCTGGGAGCAGTTGCTTGAATGTGTCACCAGAACAGAGAAGTTTTAGAGTGCAGTGGTTCTGCTGAATCTACAAGAACTGTTTAACTCAGGACACTAATTGTCCCTCTGGGGCCACTCACACACACTGCACCAACAACAGATTGGATAATTCAGGTCACATGCAAGCCTGCAGAATTTTCTATATACATCTGAAAAAACAAAACTTTGAGTCAGCTTTACAGTTGTATTACCACTGTAGTATAATACAACAAAGAATAGTGTTTTGGGTGTGGATGGCAAGTTTTGATAACAGGGATACAGGATTCCTCCCTCTGAGAAGTTTTTGCCATGATGTTTTTGCCATGATGTTTTTGCCAGATGTTTTTGCTGTGTCCAACAGAGTCAGAGCTGCTGGCTCCAAAACAGACCTGCCAGTGGCCAAGGCTGAGCCCATCAGTGATGGCAGTAGTGTCTCTGGGATAATGCATATAGGAGGCGAGAAAAAGCTGCCAGGAGAGAGAAATGAGAAAAAGTGTGAGAGGAAGAGCACTGCTACAGACAGCAAAGTCAGTAAAAAGGGAGGCAGGAGGTGCTCCAGGCACCAGAGCAGAGATTCCCCTGCACCCCATGGTGAAGGCTGTGGTGAAGCAGCTGTGCCCCTGCAGCCCATGGAGGCCCATGGATGTACAGATCCAGCCACCTGCAGCCTGTGTAGGACTCCATGCCAGAGCAGGGGGATGCCTAAAGGAAGCTGTTACCCTGTGGGAAGTCCATGTTGGATCAGGCCTCTGGCAGGACCTGTGGACCCATGCAGGGTGAAGCCCACGCTGAATCAGATTTTCTGGCAGCACTTGTGACCCTGTGGGGGCCTCAGGCTGCAGCAGCCTGTTCCAAAAGCACTGCACCCTGTGGGAGGGATGCACTCTGGAGCAGCTCATGGAGAGCTCCAGCCTGTGGGAAGGACTCACACTGGACATAATCATGGAGAATCATTTCCCATGGGAGGGCCCCCTGGCTGGAGCCAGGAAGGAGTGTGAGGAGGAAGAAGCAACAAAGATAATTTGTGATGAACTGACTGTAATTCTTGTTTCCTATCCACCTGTGCAGCTGCAGGAGGAGATAAAAAATATCAGGAGTGAAGTTGTGCCTAGGATGAAACCAGGACTGAGGGCAAAGTGGTTTTAAGAATTGGCTTTTAGTTCTCATTTTTCTATTTTGATTTGATTGGTAATATATTATATATGTTTATAATTTCTTTTCCCATGGCAGTAATGAGTGAGTGATATTTCCCTGTCCATATCTTGACCCACAAGCTTTTTATCACGTTTTCTCTTCTTTGTCCAGATGAGGAGGAGTTCAATCACACATTGGCAAATCAGTATTGCTTCCCCTCTTGGCAAAGAGCTGACTTTCCAGCTGTTACTGCAGCTGCATACGTATGAGTTTGTGTGATGAAGTAATTGAGTGAACCATGACAATACTTATCTGCTGTTAATAATAAAATATTAATAGAGAAATAGTTAATTGCACTGGTTTTGGCTGGGATAGAGTTAATTTTCTTTATGGTGTCTGGGGCTATATTTCAGATTTGTGCTGAACAGAGGGCTCATAATACAGGGATATTTTTGTTATGGCTGAGCAGGTCTTGCACAGAGCCGAGGTCTCCTGCTTTCTGTACTGCCACTCTGGCAAAGGACTGGGAGGGCAGGGGGGGCTGGGAGGAGGCACAGCCAGGACAGGCAACCCAAACTGATCCCAGGGATATTCCAGACCCTGTGACATCATGCTCAGTGTATAAAGTGGGGGGAAGAAAGAGGAAGGGAGGGATATTTGGAGAGATGGCATTTGTCTTCCCAAGTCGCTGTGAAGGGCCCTGCTCTCCTAGGGATGGTTGTACACCTGTCTGCTCATAGGGAGTGAATTTCTTGCTTTGCTTTGCTTTGCTTTGTTTGTGTGCACAACTCTTGCATTCCCTATTAAACTCTCTTCATCTGAACCCATGAGGTTTCCACCTTTTACCCTTCCAATTCCCTCCTTGATCCTTCTGCTAGGGGAGTGAGTGAGCAGCTGTATGGGTTGTTGGCTGGGGTTAAATCACAAAATTAATAAAAACTGTTCCAATAAATGCTGATCTGTGTCTCTCCTGAATCACTTTCCTACCACACAGCTTTACACAATTGAAGTCCTGCAGCAAGCAGCCAGTAGGTGTTTGAAGGACCACCAGTTCTGGTAGGTGCAGCTATAGTCCACAGAAGCCTTCAAGAAGTAGGCTGATATTTATATCTAGTGCAAAGACTCAAATCAACTCATAGATATGTTTTGTTTTTAACAAAGTCTGCCATGTACCTGCTGTCTTCATGGGAAATTGGTGGCTGTGATGAGGGCAAGGGGAAGGAATGCAAGCTACCGTGAATGAGTGAATGAATGAAGAAATTAATGTATCTTCTTGGGTTTTTTTTATTTTTTTTGAGTTGATCATTTATATAAACTGTTACAATAACCCCAAAAGCAGTAAGCTTACAGTGTTGCTGCTGTTGACTCTCTTACCCAAAAGTGCTTTGATGTTAAGGTCAGTGTAATTAATAGGCTGGAGTCTGCAGTTGTCAAAGTACAAGGCTGCTTTCACTCACACCCTGGGGTTTTCTGTCACCAGCTCTCCCTACTAGCAACTTTGTGGACTGACATTTCATTTTTAAGCCAGAGGCTTGAAATTTTTTGCTATTCCTGCAACTTGTCAAAAAACCAAGGAGGTGTCCAGAGCCTGGTTGCAAACCTAAGCAGTGAGTACAGGTGAAGGTTGCAAGAGA
This sequence comes from Melozone crissalis, assembly GCF_028551555.1. Classification (NCBI taxonomy): domain Eukaryota; kingdom Metazoa; phylum Chordata; class Aves; order Passeriformes; family Passerellidae; genus Melozone; species Melozone crissalis. The sequence continues at coordinate 4,600,269 of NW_026535784.1, read as the reverse complement.
TGAAATTATGTTCAGAAAAGCATTCAAAAGGCATTGCCAAACCTGTTTGCAAGATGTAAAAACCCACAGATTAGTAAAACATGCTCTTTGGCTATGCCGTAGCTGAAATGGAGGTTGAAAATAGGGCCTGTTGGCAGGTTTTAGATAACTTTCAATTACAGGCTTAGGAGTGCCCCCATAAAGTGGTGTGAGTGTGTATGAATATGTCAAATCCTGGCATTTTTATGTAACTAAATAAGAAAAATATGTGGGGGGTACTGATATAGATAGAGAGGATGGCAGAAGCATCAGTGTATGCTTTTATCTGTTTGGAAAGGAGTGAGTGTGGCAGCATGCCAACTCCAAGACCCCAGGACACAGCAGCCCTGCCTATTCTTGGATGGTGACTGCTGCTGAATTGTATACACTAGCTGCCAGGATCATTCTAGCTCAACCCACAGACTGTGTTTTCTTGGAAATGTCATACAGGGCCAGTATGTTAGCAAGACATGTCTTTAATTCCTCTGGAGAGCTCATATTCTGCTGTTGAAGAGGAGAAAAAGGAAGAAAATAATAATATATTTTTTCCTGATACTAAACAAGATCACAAATTAAGGTTGATTAGCCTTTTACATCTTCCTTAATTGGCTGGAAGGCTTGAGGAAGCTGTGAATCAAAGTGCTGGTGAGTTGGACACAGGCATACTGCCTAATGGCAGTTCTACTTTGTTAAATGAATCCTACTGGCTAATCTCAATACTCCATTCCAATACTGGGACTGGTATTTGGGAAAAGTATCACTAAAAAAGAATCCACTTCCCTGTGGCATAGGTAACATCTGGGAGTAAACTGTTTGTAAATGACCCCAAAAATGCTGTAATTGTGTGACAAGGAGAATCATATAAGTGAACACGTAATAACACATTCTTTTTTGTGTTCCTTCCTCATAAATTGCGCATAATACTTGCTCTAGATTTCAGTAAAAGTAGGACTAGCAAAAAACTAGGCAGACTGTGTTTTAAAGGAACCTTAATACGAAAATAAATGTTTAGAATATCATCCAGTAACAAAATATAACACTGGGTATGATTTAGTTTAAGATTGGCAGGTGTACAAATCTGTTGTTTACACCCAAACTGGCTTGTATCACAAAAGCCCAGTATCTAAAAGCTGAGAATTTTTCAATTTCTCCTCATGGGCTGGGAAGCTCCAATTTTCTGACTGCTTTCCTTTGGTCTTCATAGTGTCAGAAGATGTGGTTTGGTTTTCACTGGTTCCACTGAGAGCCTGACAAGTCTGGAGGCACGAGGCAGAAATGGCAATGCAGTCCCTGATGCACCACCCAGGAGACATGGTCTGAGCTGGCCTGGGCAGACACTTTGTGCCACGCATTCACCTGATGCCCTGGTGGGCCTGGCTGCCTCTTCTGATGCTGGCAGCCCAAAGGTGAGTTCAGCCTACAGTAGTGAAAGACAACACCCAAGGGTAGGAGGGATACTCCAGCTTTTACCTGGATCTTGGACAAATGGTCAGCTAGTCATTTTGGTGGCTAATAATCTGCTCAGTGCAGTGAGTTTCTCTAGACTCCAGGGGAAAAGAAAAGAAAAAAAAGTCAGCAGTGAGATTTTCAAAATAAATTAAGCCTGGTCTAATACTGCTCTGATATGTATAGTTTGATCTTGCCCTTGACCCAATGTCTTTCATGTACTCTGTCATTCCCTTCCTCAGTCATCTCCATAGGCTCTTTCCTCACATGTATATGTACGGGACATTTTTTTCTGATTTTCTCCCATGTTTTACCTCATAAAAGTTAAATATTTTTGATCCATATTATTACAATACTCTGTAAAAGAAATAACAATACACTATTTTGAAGCTGCCCACTTTGAACATAGAAAACTAAGTGTCTCAGTTTGATAGAGAAAAGAAAAAAAGTTCTACAGAAATGAAATGAAAAACTTTTCTTAACTACCCACACAATGGCTTACTCAAGCCACTGATATCAAGTTTCTTTCTTTCATCATGTCTAAATGCCTGCACAAAGGAGAAAAAAGAAAAATAAAAAATATATTACATGCTCTTTGTCTTGATCCAAAGCCTGGAAAGACTGTTAAGGAATCTTTTGTTGTTTAAGACACTCATACATCATGCAACATATCACCTTATTCTTCAGCAGCCACTTTCCCCACTCAAAGCTAGTATTTTGACTATGAAAAATGTGTGCTTTTCTTCTTCTTGGATTCTTACTCTCAAATGGTGCAGGACAAAGACTGGCAAATAGTCTTTTACCATTTGTAAATACCTCAAATCTAAGTATATTGTTCTTGTCCTTGAGAAGTCAATATATATAACTGGGTTCTCTATAACAGAAATTACCCACCCCAACTTTCAATGCTCTTTTTACTCTTCTGTGATGGAGTGGCTGCAACAGTCAACAAAGGAAGACAAATTGATGTCATTCACCTAGACTTCAGTAAGGCCTTTGGCATGGTTCCATATGACATTCTTATTTCCAGGTTTAAGACGCATGGATTTGGAAGATGGACTATTCAGTGGATAAGGAATTGGCTGTGTGGACACTCTCAGAGTTGCAGTCAATGGTTTGATGCCCAAGTGGAGACATGAGACAAGTAGTGTCCCTCAGGGCTCTGACTTGGAACTGGGGCTCTTCAATCTCCTTTTCAATGACATGGGCAGTGAGATCTGGGGCACTCCCAGCAGGTTTGCAGCTGATGTGAAACTGAGTGCTGCAGTTGACACAAGAGGACAGGTTGCCATCTAGAGAGACCAAGATTGAGAAATGGGCCAATGAGAACGTCATGAATTTCAACAAGTCCAAGGGCAAAGTGCTGCACCTGGGTCATGGTGATCCTAGATATGAGAATAGATGGAGAGAAGAACTAATTGAGAGCAGCCCTGCCAAAAAGGATCTGGGGTGCTGGTGGGTGAGAGACTGGACATGAGCTGGCAATTGCAGTGTAGGAGGGCAACTGCATCCTGGGCTGCACCCAAAGCAGTGTGGCCAGCAGGTCGAGGGAGGCGATTCTCCCTGTCTCTCTGTTCTCATAAGAACCCACCTGGAATATTGCATCCATCTCTGGGGTGCCCAACACAAGAAAGATGTGGACCTGTTGGACTGAGTCCAGAGAAGTGCCATGAAGATGATCAGAGGGCTGGAGCACCTTTTCTGTGAAGACAATGAAAAAATTGAAGTTGTTCAGCCCAGAGAAGAAAAGGCTTTGAGGAGACTTTGGAACAGCCTTCCAGTACCTAAGGAGGGCTTCAAGAAATCTGGAGAGGACTTTTTTGTAAGTGCATCACAGGGCAAGTGATAATGGCTTTAAATGGCAAGATAAAAAGTTTAGAATGGATATTGGGGAAGATTCCTTACTGTTAGGGTAGTGAGGCCCTGAACAGATTTCCAAGAGAAGTTGTGGATGCCCTATCCATGGAGTTCAAGGGAAGGATGGATTACATCCTGAGAAACCTGGTCTACTGGGTTGCCACTCTGCCATGCCTTTTTAGTTCCCTCACAACCCAGACCATTCTATGGTTCTTTAATTCTGTGATTCATTTAATAAACCTTGAAGATTGTGGTGAGGCAGGCTGTTCGTCTGCAGCCCAAGGTGGAGCAGAGATCCACCTGCAGGTACATGCCTGAGCAGGTGGATGCCCAAAGGAGGCTGGACCACCAGGGGAAACCATGCTGGAGCAGGGTCCTGGCAGGAGCTGTAGAACCATGCAGAGTGAAGCCCACACTCAATATTTGCTGGCAGGACTTGTGACCCATGGAATACCCACACCAGAGCAGTCAGTTCCTGAAGAATTGCACCCTGAGGAAGGCTGCAGCATTTTGTGAAGGACTGCAGCCTGTAGGAAGGGCTCACATTGGAGAAACATATGGAGGACTGGCTTTGCTGGAATGGACCCCGTGCTGGAGCAGTGGAAGACTGAGGGGAGTCCTGCTTCTGAGGAGAAAGTAGCAGCAGAGACAATGTCATGAACTATGGTAACCCCCATCTCCCCCCCCACCTGCATCATTGTGGGGAGGAGGTAGAATCCAGGAATAAATTTAAGCCTGAGAAGGTGGGAAGGGTGAGAGAAAGGTATTTTTAAGATTTGGTTTTACTTCTCATTACTCTTCTCTGATGTGATTGATAATAAAATCAATTAATTTCCCCAGGTCAAGTCTCTGTGGCGAGTGATCTCTCTTTATCCTTATCTTGACCCAAAAGCCTTTTGTTGTATTTTCTCTCCACTCTGTATCTGAGGAGGGCAGTGACAGAGCGGCTTTGGTGGGCACCTGACATCAGCCAATGTCAACCCACTGCAAGCTTACAGTGAATTACTTTGACTTTCAGTGCCATGGAGACAGAAAGTATGTCAGGAACACATAGGGAAACAACGTCTCAAATCAGACTAATCCTTAATATGAAATCAAGCTTTTTTTTTTTTTTTTTTTTTTAATTTCTTCTAAGGAGGAGATACTTTGAAAGGTATTTTTGATTTTTTTCCCCAGAATCTCTTTTCTGATTGTACCTTAGCCCATCAGGACAGAAAGGAAGGAATTATTCACAAAGAAGAATACTTGACTTAGCAGTCCTGGAATTCAGGGACCTAATCCAGTTTGCACCAGTTATGTCCTCATCCTGTATATAGGAGGATATAAATGCAAAATCCTTTAAGTGATGTAGGATTTTGGCACATATTTTTCCTGAAAGAAACTTGCTATGCTGCTAAGTAAAATATTTTTCATCATTCCTTCTATTGATGTTGATCCAGTTCTGGACATTTAAAGTGTTTGGTCTGCGCACCAACCTTCAATTCCAACTTTGCAAAAAGGACCTTTCCAGATAGATAGTTAAGAAAATCAGGACTTTTTTTCCTATGTTAACATCTTAAAGTTATTTTTTTCCAGACTAGTTCAAATTAAGCTTTTTTCCTTTTGATCAGTTGTTCTATTTATCAATAAATGTTCAAATTAAAAGGAGGACACTCTAATAAGCAGTAATCATGAAAATATACCCAAAGGAAGATAAAATGTATGCTATTTTCAGGGAAAACAGACATTTTCATTTCTCTTAATAGGAGACATGAATACTGTATAACTAAGAAATACATTTAGCATTGTAGATAAGGATCAGTCCTGTTTTATATCCCTTTGTAATCAAAGGAGATTGGAACTGCAGCAATTGACTGTATCTGTTGTCAAAAAATTATATCAATAGTTAAGATCTAATTTAAACAACCTCTACTGACTGTACTGCCATTTGCAGATATACATATTTGTGTGTGTCGAACGATTATAAGTAGTTTATATTTGGTTGAATCGTAGCTAGGTGCTGGCTGGATTAATTAGTTAATTTATTTATTAAATGACTTGACAAAAAAATAGTTGAGTTTGATGTAAGCTTTCTGTTTCAAATTTGTAACCACTTTAAAAAGTATGAGCATTTTCTGACAGCACTTTTCATGAAAATAACCACTGTGAATCACTGAAATTTGTGCTGCCTCTAACTGACAGGACAGCGACTTGCCTAGACATTTATTACAACTTTAGAGAAAACTGCTCCTGGACTACACTTTTGGGGAGAGAAATTCTCAATACAAAAGTAAATAGCATTTGAAGACTTTGAAAAACTATCTGGAGCACAACAATAATAAAAAATATTCCTTATTTCTTTAGCTGGAAAATAGACAACCAAAATCAGAAAAATCTAGCCAGGTAGGGAAATCTGAGGCATTTTTTGTCTCCTCCTACTTGATACTAAAAGGAATTCCCTAATTATCAATGGTTATATTGAAAATATTTATCTATCTTCTAATTATCTGAGTCTCTAGGCAGTATGTATATGCAAAGGATGGATAAAGAATTTCAAATACTCAATTTCTTCCTGCAAGTCCTATTAACAACCACAAGTCTGAGCCCAATACTCATGTCTTGAAGGAATAATGTTAATGAAGAAGAAGAGGTGAGACAAGCAGAGTAGAAAGGACAAAGAAAAAAAGACTATCATAAAAAAATACCCCAACAAAACAACACCCAAAATTATTAACAGCCAATTCCCCCCCTGCCCCACCAATATGAAAAAGACAGAAAAAAGAAACAACAAAAATAGCAGAATAAGAAAAAAACCCCCAAACCATAAACACACAAAGGCATATGTTCCCAGTGCTGAAAGAACCCTGTGAAGAACTGTAAATGACAAGGAAATGTGGTGTCTTTTGCAGTCTTCCTGGAGAGAACTGTACAGGAGGAGAGTCCATTTAAAATAAAGTTTTTACCTGAAATCAGTCTTTTGGCAGGTCATGTGGAATCTGAACTGTGCAGCTGGTCTTTACCAGAGATCTCCTATTTTCTCATGGAGCCCCTTGATTTCACATACAGCTTCCCTATTCCTGATATTAAGAGACACTCTCTGATTACTAAGTATAATATGGAAGCTGTTTTCCCTCCTCTGATGGTCTTTCTAGAATTGTTGAAGGAAGTATTAGTATTTTAAACATCTCTTTTCATTTATATTTTCTTATTTTAGTGCTGCTCAAACATTCACTACAAGTCTTTTTCTGCTTCCCTGGAGGCTAACTTTCAGGCAGACTGATAACCACAGTATAAAAAACCATAAGTTTCGTAACATACTCCATTGCAAGCATCCAAAATCCACATGTAGATAAGTATGTGACAGTTGACTACAAGTAATAGCCCTATGGTGTAGTGAAAATCACCAGAGCTGATGAGTTCTATATACTTAACCAAAGATGAATGTAGGGTATTTTCTTATTTTTTGAGTAATGGGAACTGGGCTTGCAATTTATAACAAGTTAATTTTTGGTACATAGGGACTGTGAGGCTAGACTGAGAAAACTGGCAAAATGGATCTGAGTCTTTCTAATAAAAAAATGGCTTAAGGTTATTATTATCTCTCAGAAGAACATGTAAGAAGGCAAAACAGCAGTATTCTCTGGCATTCAGCTCATGGTTTTGATTTAGAGCCTTTGTTCATGTTATGTGCAAATCCTCTATCAGAAATATGTTCCCTCACTGCTTGAAGCACTGAAGATATCTGTCTTGATTTCAGTTTTAGAAAGCCTAAAGTCTTGATGGCAAATACACAACCCTGTGTGGGAGAGAATTAAGGAAAAGTATAGTCCCTTCTTGTAATTTCTGAAGGTTTTGGTCAATTTCAACCAAATTTGTCGAATAACATCTTACTTTATTAGGCATTTGAGAATACATAACATCTGCACAAAGACAGCAACTAGGCAGTGGGTATGGGTATGCCAGTACACTATTTATATTTTCTTGTGCAGAGGAGCAAAGGATATTAGTCTTGTACATGGTAGATCAGGTAATTCGCAAATGAACTCAGAAAAAGCATTATCCCTAATGCTCCAGTGAATAAGCCAAGTAGCCACAGGTTAGGAATAAACCTCTATTTTATTCTGTTGCTATGTCAAGTCATCTGAGATGCTCAAGGCATTTTATTCCTTAGAGCTGAAACCCACAAAGGTTAATATCAATATGATTTAGGCATCCAAATGGCTTTGGCAATGTGGACATAAATATGAGTTACTTATTTTTGTCATCTTTGGAACGTCTGACATAGCCAATATTAGAGACATGATACTGAATGAAATGGGCCAGTGATCTTGAGTACAAGGTTATTTCCTTTGTGCCATTCTTCTTGACATTTTAGCATGTTTGAAAATCTGGCAAGATTACCAGTGGGAAGAAATTAAATAAGAGAATGCCAGGAACTTTTAAACCAATCTATTTCTGCTGTAAAACTACTAATAGCAGAGAGGACCTTTAATTCTAAGCATTTACAACATTGGGAAATATTATTTTAAAGTAATGAACTGTTTGAAATTAGTCACCCTATGAACAAATTTTAAACTTTTTGATTACATGGATAAGCATTCTTGCCCCTCTGAATTGCACTTTTATCTCACATTACTCTTTTTAGTTATCTTTGCATAATATTTTGTTTGTTATACATATGTTCTACAGAAGAAAGAAGAGATGATTGCATTGCTGTCTTACTAAATACAATCAATACCAACACACCTTTCATTCTATTTTGGTCTAAAGTGGTGTTCATGCCCTAATATATTTGGTCCCACACGCATTGCATGACCAAAAGCACTGAGTACCTTTACAGTCCTTCCCCAGTCATGGCCTTTCATCTATTCCCACTGGAGCTGTTTATGTTCTTCAAGGTACCTTGTATAGGTGGATCCAGATAGGAAAGAAAACCTAGTGTGTGCAACATAAGTGGTTGAATAAGGACCCACAAAATCTGGAACTGGAAAAATTTCAGAGGCTTTCAAGGCACTAAAAATTTGCATGCAATATTGTCCCACTGGTTCTGATGACAAACATGCTCACAGAATTGGGATTTCTTCACAAATAATCTGTGAATCCAAAACAGCCACTATATTTAAAAATCTTAGAATTTATACAGAATTATTCCACTACACTCATAAACTTTATCTGTAGCTCTTATCTATTTTGAAAATTGTGCTTGAAAATATTAAGTAAATGCCTATGATTCAACTGTTAGCTAAACTGTCTAATATTTTGTGAGAAGAAATCCCAACTTAGGGATTTTTCATATTCAGATCACATATTTGGTTTGGATGTCCTTTTAGCTTCTGAAATCTTCTGTAGGGTCTTGTACACAGGGACTCTGTGATTGCACTTTGGTTTGTTTTTTTAAGCCTCAGGTAAAACACATTTGTAATCAAAAGTGGCAGGAAATGAATAAAGAGAGGAACGGATTTTGTAAACAATATTTTTTGTCACCTCATATTGCACTCAAGAAAGGGAATGATGTTTGGAATACAGATATAAATACTTTGATTAAATCCTGGAAGAAGAAATCAAAGAGACCATTATACAAAAAAATGAGGGCCCCTAAATCCAACTGATGACATAAATTGGAGGGGCAGATGAAAAGTAGGGAAAAGGGTGCTATTGTGGAGCAATCACCAGTTTAATGACTATGTTTTTTTTTTTTTTATCCCAAGAAAAAGGTTAGAAAGCTAAGATTTTATTTAGTGTTTGGTCTTTAGCTTAAATGTTTTGAATTGTGTAGGATTTTATGTTCATGAGAAGAAAAATAAGCAAAACTGCTCCTCTTTTTCTGAATTATCAGTGTTAATCCATTAATTCATTCTTGTATATCCTTCAAGACCCTGCTTTAAACAGTAAGCTTAGAGGAATGCAGGATGGATTTACCATCAATAAGAAAAAGTAGAAGGTCTAACTGGCAATCACTGCATCAGAGGCATATATGATCCAGAAAATTTTCTTATGGCTTGGTACTTGGACTTCAGATTCAAAATACAGTGGGCAAAGAAAATGAGCCCTGTAGGTTCTTTACTCTCACCTGAGCCAGACACAGACATCCAGTGGTAGCAAAGACCAAATACACAATGCCCAAGAACCTTCAGCAGTTTTGTGAAGACTGCTGTATTATAGCTCAGAGGAGAGAGCAGAATAGGAATATCAGCTCAGAAATTGAGAAATCCCTGTGGGAAGACCTGGAGGACTTTAGCAGCATCAGGATTTTATTCTGTCTAGAGCAAAAATTATCCATAGAAGATTTATGTAGGCAGTCACTGGGTAGCTTCAAATAATAGAGCTGTGTGTGCAACACAAATACTTTGTGATGCTTCTTAGAACAAATCTTTCTCATACAGTTGTATCTTATCTGTCCTCCTGACCACGACTTCTTAATCCCACCCAGATTTATAGGTGACTAATGGGCTATTTGTCTCACCATAGGAAATGGGTAGTCTGGTGTACAGAAAAAAATAAAAAATTCTTCACGTGGGAATATCAGCATGGAATTGTTATGAACTAAAACGTAATGGAAAAAGTCACAATATAGAGAAATTGGCAGATTCTGAGATTTTAAGCAATAGTAAATATATACCACATAATCACTGCATGCAAATGTGAAATGCATCCAAAGATTTGTCTCACATACTGCTTTTTGTGTGTGACTGCACAGCATAGCTGTTAGTCACCTGTGTTTCCATTCAGAGGATTATAATTTTTATATAATTAATACATTACTATGTATGCTGAAGAGAGTAAACAGTGAGAAAAAAACCCACACCACTGATGAAAAGAAGAAAATTAAGAAATAAGAGATAAATTTCATCATATTGTGACTTTTGATGTTTCATTTTTCAGATTCTTGATAGTCCTAATTCTAAGAGACTGCTTAGTATTCAATTACTTAAAAAAACCACAACAAATATCTTCTGTTGAGATTAACAGCCTTATTTCCATCATGAGTGAATTTTAGCTGAAAGTAATTGTCACTTGTACAGGTTTGCATACCATCATTCCCCATCTTCAGGTTCTGAGAAGGGTAATAGTATCCTGGAGAACAGGAAAGTGCATGCTGCTTCTATGTCCTTACCAGCTCACCCAAACATCTTTCCTAACATAAAATACATTGATTACTCTCTAGAGAACTAAAGAAGAATTTTAATATAGCCTTATTACCCTAAGACTCAATAGAGATGCTTTGGATCCACAATTCTCCCTTAGTGCTGCCTCCAAAAAGTTATTTAAATTCAATCAACCCTCATGGTTTACCACAATGTAATAAAGTTATTGCCACATACTATTTAGACATCTGTTACTACATTAATAACAGATCTGTGCATGCTCTGTCAACCCATTGCAATCAGGGGTTAAAACATACCAACTTAAACTTTCTCATTAACTGTTTATGACAGAGAACAGATAAGGCATAGTAACTCATTAAATCACATTAACTCAGCGATGTCTGAGTCCTGGGAAAAAAATCCATTTGAATTTCTGTAGCTCACTACGTAATAAATTTGAAGAAGTGCTCAGATGATTTTGAGGAGTAGCTGAAATGAGATGCAGTTGTCACTTTAATGTTTCTTGGCAATAAAATCACATCAGAACACTGTGTGATTGTATTTCTGTTTGTGAGAAGTCAAAATACTTGCAGAATAGCAAAAAAATGTTGAGTCAGGGCCAAAGCTGAAAATCACTGCTTTCTCGTGCTTAAGCATGAGTGCAGTCTTGGTAGGTTTGGGATTAAAATCAGTGTGATTAAATGGAAAATGTTGATGTCAAAAGTATTGTGAAAGATTGGTAATTACCTAATTCAGAATTCTGATGTACCTGAAGAGAAGAGAATCTGACTTCAGTTTCTGTTAGTAGGAAACTTTGAGCCCATTTAGTTACTTTGGTTTCCAGATTTTAATGTGACCTGTTTGTAACCAAACTAGAACAGAGGAAAAATGACAACTTGGTACAGAGCAGAGTCAAATGAAGTTCAAATATTTACTGTTTGCAAACAAAACATTAATGCAAATTATATCAAGTCATTCCTAGGATAAAGACAAATTAAAAAAAAGGTTCTAATTGCTCAATTAAATTAAATGTTATTATAAAACATCATAATAAACATAAGGCATTTCCAATAAAAAGCAGCTAAATTTAAGCCTTGCTTTATTCTGTTCAAATTACTGTTTGCACAGGCATATGGCACATCTGTGTTCCATTATCTTTATTTACCAGGAAGAGTAAATATTGCTTCTTTTTCCTTCCCCTTCTTTTTCTATTTGGAGGTCACCTTTTCCAAAGATGCTGGATGTCAAAGGGCAGCGAAGACTGCTCAGCACCTTGGCAGTACATTCACCTCCTATACTATTTATTTTCTAGCTATCACTGCATTTGGCTAGGAGCCCATTTAGCTAGGCAAGGCAGCGCTCATGCCAGGGCTGATCTGTCAAAACAGGCGTGTAAGTGAGCTGATTGCACAGGCCTCCTTGTGCCAGCTTCGCTCCCCAAGCCAGTTCTTCACTGTCTCCTTTGGAGTGTTGAGCAAAACACTGTCTGCATGAGTAGGGAATCATTTAGGAAAACCTCATATGCCGTGCACAAATCTGACATGTGGGCCTGGGGGGTCAGAGGACATGTTACAAGGATTTCTGCAAGGTGTGCAGCTTGTCGTATGAAATAAAACTTCTTGTTTGCTAATGTCTAGCAAAGTACTCCCAGTAAACACAGGTGAAATAGCTTGGCCAGTATGAAACCTGTCTCTGCTGTTAACTTCTTGTTCCTTGTATTTCGATATCTGTTATTGAGAAAATAGAATTTTATGTGTTTGATAAAATAAAATATTCTGTTATCTTGAAATATTCTTTTGTCAACTTGTTGGACTACATAAACTCTCAAATTTAATTGTTTTGGGGGCTTTGTTTCACATCTTAAATAGTCTTACTGGACTAATACTCTGAAGATTTTGGAAAGATGGGAGGAATATAACGTTGTTTAAAAAAAGAAACCTAACACTTATTTTATTCATATATTCCAAGTCCAGAGTTGAAAAATATCCCAATTTTAGTTGGTGATGGGGAAGAATGATGTGTGAACACTTTGAAAAACTGGATTTTCAACCATTGGGTAAAACTCTTACTACCTACGATGCCTCAGTGTTTTCCTACTTAATTTAGTCTTTCCCTCCTGGCTGTAAGTGAGTGATAAGTTGATGACTAAATAACATTAGACGCTTTCTTACATGTAGTTGTCATGGTGTGCTAAAATTTTAGCACTCTGTCTCTCATGAGCAAAAGAGAATAGGATCTTTGGATTATTGCATGTAAAGAGCTGTTTCTTTAGAGCTGCCTTAACTTAAGCTCTCTCCAGACACCCCCAGCTCAGCTGCTTGCAGGGGTAACCCAGCTGAACCTCAGGGCTGACTGCCTGCCCCTGAGTGAAAGGCACATAGTTATTCCATCAGGGACCCAGCCTTGGCTCCTAAAGGGCACAGAAACAGCTTCCCAGTCATTTTTCTGCCATGGCTGAACCCATTTTGTCTCTGGCAGAGTGCAATCCTATTTTGGGTGATTTTGGGCCTGTGTCTTACAATTCAGTACTGACTAAAGGTATTGTGCCTATTCCTCCAAAACTGAAGATTTAACCCTCTTTTTTTTTCTTTTTTTTTTTTTGTATGTGGGTTTTTTAATTTGTGTGGGGGGTTTTTTTTGTAGTTTTTGTTTGTTTGTTTGTTTTTGTTTGGTTTGTTGTTTTGTTTTTTTTTTTTCAGAACACTCTGACCAGCTTGTCAGTAAAATACAGCTAAAATCCGGATAACATGTATTATTTTCCCCTTCAGTGTACTTATTACAAATCAAGTGATTGTGGTGTTTATTTCAAGGAGCAGTTGGAGCATTCACAAGTGAGGGTGAGAGCCAAGGCAGGGGGACAGTCCCAACCATGAGGAGCAGAGCAGGCCTGGTGGCCATACTCCGTGTCAGCCAAAGGTTCACCGATTACCAAGCAGGTCAGTAGTGCTGAGTCAGAGCCAGATCAAGACAAGTTTGGACACAGCACACTTACAGTGCAGTTAAACAAGGACCAAGGAGGGAATCTGAGCTCAAATGCAGCTATGGGCCCAAAGGGAAGAGGGTGTGTGGAGAGGAGCCAGAAAAGAGATTGAGGAGGATGGCACTGATGCAGTCAGGGGCCTAATCTTCCCCTTCTGTAGAGCTCTGTTCAATAAGTAGAGTCAACAGCAAGCTTTGTTCCCTCCAATCTAGTTTGCTTTAAGCAAATCTCATTCACAAAGAAATCTGTGGGGACATTCTAGTTCTTCACAGTATCTGTTGTAATATCTAACCATATCTGATCTCATTTTTGGATTTAGTTTTCAACAGTGCATTGCCGAGGAGTTTAAAACACATCGATCTTTTAGTTTTAGTATTTCAATTACATAAATGCAGTGTCTGGAAAGCTGATAAGAACATATATAGATCTATTTGAGCTCCTGCCAATTCATGTGTGCAATTTTGGCATTTTGCAATGGATTCTGTTGAGCACTTCAACTTGCCTACACAATTTAAGAACTGTTTTAGAGCAGCATATTAAATGAGGCATGTGAAATATACTACGTGGGTAATCAATGGGACTGAATCTTCATATTGCAAACTTGTATTCTGCAGAACTGTTCATCTGTCAGATGAAGGCCTAGACTACTATGTGTAAACCAGATTTTAAGGGAATAAAACTAAAACTTAAATTTTTCCCCCTTTTTCTTGCACTGCTTATTGAATTCCATCTTCTCAGTCTATTTTCCTATCACTGTATATTGTCTGTCTTAATCTCACTTAACAGTTTGATCATGATTGTTTCCTTCAAAGCCCATCATGTTGTCACCAGCATATAAGATGAACTTTTTTTCCCAGTGCCTGTTTCTTTGTACTTTTCCATCCTTAATGTCAAGATTGCCATCTCATTTCCTTTCAATACTAAGAAAGGTTTATTATATATATCAGTACCTATGAGATTGACAGCACTTCTATATAAATACTTATGCTCAGTTTCAGTCAAGTGGTTGTTGACTCCTGGTAGACTGTTATGATAATGGCTCCAGCAACAAAGGAAAGGTTCAGTACATACAGAGGTTACCTTGCTTTAAAAACAACTAAGAAACACAGTTGCTCAAGGCAGTAGGAGAAGCAAGTACCATGCTGGTTTTGAAATTCTGTTCATCTTCGCATTTGTAGATATGGAAACATCATTTTGAGCTATCTGTCCATAAAGGTTAAAAAGAAATTTGAATCTAATTTTTCAAACTAAAGGATAAGTGCCTCTGTTATGACCCGTTGCTTGCCATAGTAGCATAGTGACAATGGAAAAGAAAGAAAGTAGCAAAAAGTCTGGCTACATTGTCTGCCTTACATTGGGTCAGATTAACAGAACTGGTAGAAACTGAAAACAGTCCATAAGGTAGAATTTTTACATTAAATAAAATTTTCTGCATTTGAGTTAGCAACCACACTGTCAAGTGCATGTTTAGGCAAAACGATGCCATCCCATATCCTGTAAGTAGCTTAAGGTAGTTAGACTGTACACACTCAAAGTAAGGGAAAATTAATCCTACTGAAAAGATTATTATGCCCATCTGGATGTGATCAGAGAGCAGGCCAAACCACACAGCTTTTCCTTCCTCTTTACTAATGGAAAGTGTCTTGTCTGGGATTTACAGGCACTACTTGTTCCAAGAAACTGAAGGCTTTAAACTGGAACACCTCACTGACAGTTCACTGAAGTGAACTGAAATTCCTGTTTTAAGGTAAATTTAGTTTATTTTGCAGTAACTACTCAAACTTCCTCCACAGGCTCAAGAATTTTTTTTTTATTTCTGAAGGAATTTCACCTGAATACACGGTGGTGAAAGGTGTTGACTAAAAATTATATATAGAGAGAAAAAAAAAAGTTTAGTTACAAGTGTAATATTTATATAACCAATTAAAAAAGATCACAAGAAACAGGTTAATTTCAAAATCCATAGAATGACTGGTATCTCAATCCTCCTCTGCTCTGGTGATGTACACAACAGAGTTTCATAGTGTTTACTCAAGACTTAAAACTATGAATCTGACTATCTGATTTATCAAATTTATGTACATATTCAATAGTTAAAATGTATCTAAGGCTTAAATTTGGCTTTTTTATTGTACATCAAAAGTTCTTTGCTAAAAATAAGAGAGAACATAGTTTGAAAATTCTTATGCCTAAACTTTGGAAGAAAAGATGATCTGCCTTTCATCCAGCCTTCACAAGCATGTTTCTCATAGTTATTATTGTCAAGATTATAAATGCAATTCTTGATTTCAAACCAATTTGCCAGCAGGAAGTCTCCTCAGGAACGACATGTGGCAACACCTGCTGGGCCAATCGGCCCAGTAAGGTAATAAGCCAGTCAAAAACTAAAATAAAAAAAGAAATAAACTGAAACTATTCACTGTTTTATTCACCTCTTACTTTGAGGATCTCTAATAATGACTTTTCAAGTAGAAGGGGTGCACTATGCTGAAAATTTTGAAACTATTTGAAGTAAGTGTTGCCTAGTTGGGTTGTGTATTGAAATTGCCTAATATATTTTTCCCTACATTTGCCCTGTGACTAACAAACAGAAAGGGAAAATAATCTCTATTTTACTGGTTTTGTGTATAAAATATCTATTCCAAAAGAAGACAGGGTGGCTCATGAAAAAGTGAGTAACCCAGTGCACACACCCCCTGGGAGTACTGGTAAGCTCTGGGCAAGACCAGCAGTACACGGGCGGCATCATACAGCCGCCCTCAGTGTGAAAGCTCATGTGGGAGGGGTGATGTAGACCTTGTTTACCCTTTAAAGAAATGGGTTTCTTTGGGAGAACCCTTTTCTTTCCAGAAAATTTGCTTCATTAGAGCAGATTTTCATGATATGCCAGCATAGAAGGAAGGTCTGACATCTTCCTGAGAGGTTTGACATCATCCTGCTTGAGGCAGGAGAAAGGGAAAATCGTTTCCTTGAAGGTTCTGCTCAGAGTTTTGCAAGCTTTTTTATTAATCCTGGGAGAAGTTCTCTAACTTGTTTGCCTCAGACTCCCAGAGCAAGAAGCAGTGTAGTTAATGCTCTCCTCAGCCTAATCAAGTCTGCCTCAAATATTCATTTTAACCATGTCAAGAAACTGTTAACCCCTTAGAGACTGAGCCTATATGTGAGAAAACTAATTTTCTCAAATATTAGTTCATCTCTTTGACTGAAATGAATGGAAATCATTCCTCTCACAACACAAAAAAAGAAGAAAGACAAAAGTGGTACTTTTACCACTGTAAAATGAAACAGAAAAGACATTTTAATGTAGTAATTTAGTTGGCTTGCATTCCACTTTCTTTTGGTATAGTAGTAATTTGATGGAGAAATAAAATGAAACTAAATCTGAAATTGTATTAACATCCTCTACTTGTAGTATAAATGCACATAAAGTTTGAATATATAAGTAAGATTGTAGCAGCCATGTTTTTTATGACCACGACAGCAAACTATACCCCACTTTGTAAGCTCAGATAATGTAGGAAGTGAAAATAGAAAATGGTTTAAAAAATAAAAATTTAAACCCCTGAATATCTAAACCCTGCATCACTTGCACTGTTTACACATTGGCTCAAAATTCTTTATCATTTTTTGAGTTCAGAGTTGTGCTTCTGACATTTAACTATGTGTTACAAATCTATAAACCAATACCCTCATTCTAACTATTTGAGAAAGGTTTCAGAGCTAATTGAAGTGTCTCTGTCATTTCTCTGTGTGTTTTTCAGTATCAAGGGCTATAACATGTCAAAGGAAATGCTTTTGTTGAACAGAGCAATTTTTTAAAGTGCTTTTAATTAACACTCATTTCCAGGTTGAGTTTGATTTACGACACTTTTGTTAAGCATTTCTGAGTATTCTTCAGTAACAGTCAAGTGAGAAGTGATTTAGCAAATGTAAAAGGAGCTTTGGTGAAGGCAAGCAGAAATATGTTTTCATTGCTTATAGAATTCCTTGTTTTGTCTGATATTTGACATATGCATCCTTTTCCTACTTCATGGTTGTCATAGAGAGCAGTTCTATGGTTTGCACAAGCAAAAAACATACCCTGGGACTTGGAAACTTGCCTGATGTGGAGACTAATTAGTATTAATTGTTGAGAAAAAACCAAGCAAACAAGCACATATAGATGCAGCCAGATGCATTACTACTTATGCACGTGTTGTGCATTTTATAATTTTGGATTAAAATTGTGTGAAGAGCTCTAAAAATGCATAACACCAACTTGCTCTGTGAGCACAGTGTTAGTAAATCAGCTAAACCTAGTGGCAGAGTTTCTAATGCAACTAGTCTTTGGGTATATACATGCCTTTACACAAAATCATTTCCTCCTCTTCCCTGCTCTTCAAAGCTACCCACTGCAGAGTTTTACTATGACTACAATCAAGATTTCAAATAGGCTCTTGCATAAACAGAGACTTAGAAGAGGGTATATAGAGCCTTCACAAGCAGTACTTGAAACATAATCATAGTGTGAAATTGCACAGCTTTGCATTAAGAAAATGAAACCCAGGGCTAATTGGTTTGAATCCCTCTTTATTCAAAGTACATTACACAGGAAAACTCAATATTTAGTATGGTTTAGTTTTTCAAGATTAACTTTATAAAACCCCACTGCATTAGCAATAGAAACAATTCAACCCACCTGAGGATCACTCTTGAAACTGAAGAGCAGCCAACCATCACGAAGTTTCTCAGTTGCTTCCTTACTCTTAAGATCTTGTACAACTGCTTTTGAATTCAAAGCATTCTTTTCTGCTATTTTCTGTTTTATTGAATTTCACCCAGGAGAGAAGTGATTCACAGAAGTTATCCTGAGTGTGGCTTTAGGCACGTCTGTAATGTACAATCAAAGGAGAACAATACACAACAGAAAAAGAAATCCTGTTATGGACCAAATTGCTTTTTCCAGGTCATATTGAACACATCCTTATAAGGAAAACAGCTAAAAACCAATAGAACAACTCCCATGAAGAGGTGTTACTTTGTGAGAGAAAGGACACCATAGTTCAACTACTAGATTTATTAAGCATTGTCTTGTAGCTTGGGAAGGGACGTGGCGTTCCTTTGTTTCTTTGTTTGGTTGTTTTCCTTCCTTTTTTTCTTACCAAACCAAGATTTACTGTCTAGTGCTCATCTTACCATTCTAGACACCAAGAGAACATCTTATCCACATCCTAAACTGCTTTCTAAAGTACTTCTGGTCTCCTCAGAAAACTTTACTTTCTGGAACACTATGATTTCTGCTTTCTGAACTGCACATATCATTTGTCACTTGGATCACTTTCATCATATTTGTTTTCACTATGTTTTCTATCACTGAGAAGAGCACACAATGACCTTGTAGAGGTCTTATACAAAGTCATGTGTTATTTAACTCCAATTTCTGAAAATATTTTTGTTGAAGTCATATCAAGAGAATAATTCAGCTGATCCTGCAACTCATCTATTGAAAAATATATTGAATACCTAAACTTAGCAACACAAATACAAAACTGAATGCCAATTCTTACATAACAGCCATGCAATACCATATATTACAGTGCTGTCTGACAAAATCCTATGGAAATACATATCCTTGTGCAGTACTCTGAAAGACCACTCATAGTGACAGAGAAAGGTATAACTGAGCATGCCTGTGCTTGAACACTAGCTGCAAATTTTGGCTGGAGTTTTAGAACTTTGAATTTTGACCCTTTGATTCTTGAAATGATGGAAAAAACCATTCTGCTTATCTGTCGTTTGATTTCTGGCAGGTAATGAGAATAAAGAAAACCAGCTGTTTGCTCACACAAAAGCATAAAGAAATCTGTGTTTGGACTTTTTGCACTGCAGTTTTCTCCTTTCTTTTCCTGGAGGTGATTCCTGTATTATTCAGAATGGGAAGGTTGGAGAGACCTTACTTTCTGTCATCCACATTTGTTTCAATTCTCCAATTCCATTCCCACTTATTCTTCTGCTGCATAAAACTGATGCATAGCATCGTGGCTTACAACCATCTCCATAAACACCATCTCCTCTTGAAAAAAATTGGTGGAACCTGCATTTTCTCCTGTAGGTCTTCTCTTTTCTCTTACTACATACATTTTGGATGCCATCATTCTATTTGAAAACATAATATTGAATCAAAGCCCAGAGATTTTAAAACCTTAAACTGCTGTGCACCATCTACAGATAGACCCTTTGAAATTGTGGGATTCAGATGTAAATGAAACTGTAAGAAGAAGCTGTAAACAATATGAGGAATATTTTCCAAGACAAAGAAATCCTAATATTAAACTTAGAGCTGATCAAATATCATATGTCAGTATGAAACACCAAATCAAGCTAGCACCTTACAGACATCTGCCAGTTTACTTTTGTAAATATCTAATCATAGCAAGGGTCAACACAATTGATGGGATAATTACCTGCTACTGAACTTCAGTGCACAGAAAAAATAAATTCATTCTCATCCAACAGTCATCAGCTACTTTGCTCTGCTTTAGCCTCTCATAGAATGTGATAATTCAGTTTCCCAGAAACTGCATCCAAACCTTTTACGAAACTATGCAATTCCACAAGGGACTGAAGTGTCACTTTCACAGATTTAATTTATTCCTTAGGGTGGCACCAGAGGAATCATCTAGTTATGTCTTTCATATAAGAAACTTGCAAAAATCTTCTGTTTCATAGCTGACATAACAGTGGGGATTTAGTTCAACCATTCCCCTTTATCAGAGGCAAGTAACCCTGATCCCCCTGGATGTAAGCACTTTAAACCTAGTGAAAGGAGGACACATAGTTACACGTTCCCTACAGCTGCTTCCAAGACCACTCAGAAACCATCTCAAATATTTCAAGACCTAAATCCAATCTGAGAAGATCACTTGGCGACATATGAAGTGTGCTGGCACTGCTTGAGTGCAGAAACTTGTCTGTAACAGTACAAATGTGCAGTTTCAATGTTATCTATACATGCTATTTTTGTTCTCTGCCAAAACAATCATTCTGATCAAAGACTGCTAGTCCTATAAATTTTTGACATCCAATGTCGCTATTTTCACATTTAATCACCGTCGAGTCACTATCTGAAAGACTATTGTGGTAGAACAGGTAAAACCAGCAAATCACATTTTGGAATCATTCCAGCTAAAGATACAAAACTAAGAGTGAGGCTGTTACTCACATTTTCATGTATGTACCTCCCATAGCATTTTTACTGCAGGCTGCTAGCCATCATCATGCTGCTGAACAGAAGGAAGGAGTAATTATTACACCAGCAGCTTGCAGAGAAGCAGGGCTATTTCCTACACACGCCTAGTATCACACCCTGGTATTTTCCAAATTCAGAGTCTTTGCTCTAAGAAGACACACTGGGAGCAGCTTTCTAAGGAAGTATTTGGCAACTTTGCATTGGAAGCCATAATTCTTCCCTACCTTCTACACCACAAACCATTTGTTTTAGAAGCTTGAAAACCAAAACTTTCACCCATCTTGCCACCAAGATTTCAAAAACACTTGACACTGCATTTCTCAACTGGGTGTCCAACTTGAAATACATATGTAAGATGCCTAGTGTGTACAGACAAATAATCTACAGAAAGATGTATTTCTCAATAAAACAAGCTCTTTAACATAATAATTTGTGTTGCTTTCTAAAGTCTTCAGTCTGGAGAAAATTTTTAACACAATGTTGTGTCCAACAAATTCAATATTTTTGCCAGTGCCTATGATTTCAGACAAAGCAGGCTTCTAAGATAAAAAATACATCTGTTTAGCTAAAAATGAACAATTACCTGTCCACTCACATGCATTGCAGTGAAGCCTCCTCTTAAAGCAAGTGCAGGCCTCTCTTTAAACAAACCACATTATTAGAGGGAATAAAATTGTTTCCTTTAATGCCTTCACTGCAAATCCATCAAATAGACAAGAGACCAGTCCAAGACTGGCTTGTAGGTCCTGCACATAGCTTGCACAACTGCTTATCTGGAGACCATCAATTCCCTTGATGGCACACCTTTCTTTTGCACTGCAGGCATCTTGTACACTCACAGAGGTATAATTTCTTGACAGCCCTAAATATAGCCCAAGATTCTAATTTCGTCCACAACAGGACAACTGAAAACAACAAAAATTGTCTCTCTGGGGTCATTATTGATTAAAGGAGAGAAGGGAGAGAAAAAGAGGAGGAATTTTAGTAACACCTGTGACATACTAACTTCAGTCAGCTAGAATCCCAAAACTGCCCTAAAACCTAAGACCGAGAGCAACTGCTGCCAAGCTGCCATTCTATTTCATAACTAGAAGCTCAGTCTACCATTTCAGCTACTTGAAAACATCTCTCCCTTTTCCGTTGGTAAACCAACATTACTAATCCAGTTTCTCCTCCCAAGAGGAGACTTGCTCAGTTACAAATCCCTACAGACCTGGGAGGCTTGTACATGGGTGTACTACACTGAACTGGCCCCAGGAATATGATATTGGGCTAAATATTTCAGAGACTTTCTAGCTTTTTACCTCCAACCTGACGCATAACTGGGCTTTGACAATTCAGCTCTGTTTCTTCTGCCTTCACTCTCTCCCTGTGTCTCTGTCCCATCCACCCTATCACCCTCAACAAGCATTCTGTCCAGACTTAAAAGCTGATACAAAATGGAGGTTAGAAAACCAGAAACAATCACAAATTTTATATGTTAGAAATCACTATCTCTCTTTTATGACAGTTAAAAGAATAGACAGTTATGAACACATGAATTGAGAAAGAAAGGTCTCCTTTAGAAAATTCCTCAGCAAAAGTAGAACAAGGTAATTTTTCCCCACCTTTGGCTTATGAGTTTACTACATTTGATGTAGCAAATATAGTTTTGAAGTAAAGAATATAAATCTCAATGTTCTTCTATTCAATCATGAAAGCACAGACTTTACATTTGCAAAGACACATCAAGGCTTCAGATACAGCCACATGTTTTTGTGCTAATAAAGCAAACCGTATGTTATTTACAGGCACTGATTTTGTTGGGGGGAGGAAATTCATTAAAGCACTTAGCACTGCAATGTATTAGCCTTCAGTCTTGTGTTTTTCTTGCTGTACTCATCTGGTCAATCTTTTTGCCAATTAGCTCAGGACTGTGGACAGGCCATGCTGGATGGATGCTGCTCAATTTCTCTGGGTTGTTGCCTATGGAGGAACCTCTCAATTCCCACTCACCCTTTTGTTCCTAAGATAATAGTAGAGTTGTTCTTCCTTTCACGTAACAGCTTATTTTTTCTGAATACCAGATGGAGAACACAGGTAGAAAGAGGGCTGTGCATGCAGGCATTCTGGTTGAGAGAGTGGCTCATTCCTCACCCTCTTTCTGTACTGCCAGAAACATCCAGTAAAAACAACAATCAATGATAGAACATGGACTCAAAATCTCAAGCAACTATCAGATGGATGACAGTGTTCTATGCCTGGCAACCCTTGAATAAAGCTTCATGACAGTAGCGTATCACTATCTGAAGGTGGTGCTCCTGGCCACGTTGCAGTAAGGAGCCGCCTGCCTCAACCAGGGGATGTGACGGCTTCCAGAATTGAGACAGCAGCCTGCTCAGGCTGCCACACCTGCTGCAGGAGAGTCATTACTGGAGACAAATCATAAAGCTCACAGCAAAATATTAGAGAGAGCTTCAAGACAAGATTACAAGCGATTCCAAGCTTTTTAATCACCTTATATTGGAGATACCTAGAAATTTTATTTTAGAAATAAATGCAAAACAACAAAATTTTAAATGTGACAAACAGTGTGTACTTGGGATCTTACTGTTTGCCTGCTTTTTGACTTTTCCATTTTAAGCTCACAACCACTTTTTCTTGAATGACTCCTACGAGTAATGAAGAGCACTCAGATGTGGTAAAAATCTGGAAAAAGGTGTCAATCTTCCATTAAATAAATAATTCTATCTTTTCAAGGATCAATGCATTTTACTAAATATATAAACATGCGTGTATGAATACATCATCAAATGAGTTAGCCTGATTGTTGTTGAATGGAAGAGAAAAAATTCACAATAGTTATTCTGACCATGGAAAATTTTTAAAGCACATCCATCCCCAAAGCCCTGGACACAAACTTTTAAAACTCTTTCTTTTTCAACAGAAAATAAAATAAAAAAAAAAAAATAAACCAAAACACTTTGAAACACAATACAATTTAAATCTGAAGAGTAGGACCAAAGAACACAGCATAACATAATGTATCCTTGTAATATCCACAATCAAAGATGATGAAATTAGTTTTCCTTTATTCACATATAACGTGTTTTACTAGTAATACACATGATGCTTTGACTAGAGTTTAGTCACTCCTGTTATACAAAACGTGGGTTGTCCATTAAAACTTCATTATTCAGGCAAAATTAAACTCCTCATTAAAACTGTGGGAGAAGAAAATGTACTTAAACATTCCAATGAAGTATATGAAAAGCTGGATTATCATTATCTAGGAAGCTGCTTAGTTTTACAGAGGCTATATCCATGATATACTGCAATGAGCTTGCTGCTGTTCCTCTGAAAGGACAAGATCAGGCAACAACCAAGCAGATATGATCCTTTTGAAGCAATAAACTGATCTCCTTAGGACTGATTACTTAAATCACACTAAACATTCTGTGTATTATTATGGAGTGCTATGTTTTATGGAAATTTAAAAGCCACCTCTCAGGGTCCTTCTAAGACAGGTAAGTAAACACATTAACTGAAAATATAACAGGCTAGACATTCAAGATCTCCTGTATTTGTTCTCTGAAGAAGTAGAGGAGTAAATTTCTGGTGAAATTTTTCACAGATCTTTTCAGAATCCTGTAAATTCATTTCAAAAGTCTTTCCTCATTTTGATGATGTTTCAGCATCTCCAAGCAATTAAATTATACTCTTCATAGTGCAAAGACAGCTCAAGCTTCACTGGCATTTTAATCCATCTCTCAAGTTCCTGCTAATCACATGAAGCTCTGCAAGACAAGACAAAGAGCTCCCAACACACTTCTTCCTTTTATCCAAGGTTGGTAGTTAGACATGCAAGCAGAGATTGGAGCTAAAACTATCTATATTGCTTCCAGATATAGATAATCAGAAGTAATATATCTTCCCCATCCATTTGTTCGTGGGAAACACCAAACATCCAAGTGTTCAGACTAAGTGCTGCCAATATTCCTACAGAAGCTCTTACACCCTGCAGTCTTAACATATTGATAAAATGGTAGAAACATTGAATACAAATTTCCTGACACTTAGAATCTAGGCATGGAAAGAGCCTCTGGTGATTGCTGATAGAGGATCCCTGAGAGGTAGCTTAGAAAAAGCTGCAACACTATTGAGTCATAGAGATTTTCATCATCCCAACAATAACATCAAAACCAGAGGCAGTCTCAACCCAACTTATTGAGCACATCCTTGTTAGAGAGGAGAGAGAGAGAGAGAGAGAGAGAGAGAGAAAGAAACCAATGCCGTAATTCCCTACAAGACAAGCCAGCAAAGTACAACAGATCAGATCACCTCAAATGCACTTCTGTTGTACCCAGGATCACTTTGGAATGCTTCAAAATTAGTCCTAACATGAAGGACTGTTGATTGCCTGCTATGTGCTATGCTTTTTGACAGATCTACCAGAAAGAAAGAAAACTATGCGAAGATTATTATGAAGCACTTAATACAGCCTAAATACTGTCTATCTGAACACCTTGTTTAACTTTTATTACCTACTAAGAATAAATTAATAATGATTTTATAACCAAATGTAGAATATG
Source organism: Melozone crissalis (assembly GCF_028551555.1). Lineage (NCBI taxonomy): Eukaryota > Metazoa > Chordata > Aves > Passeriformes > Passerellidae > Melozone > Melozone crissalis. The sequence continues at coordinate 4,575,105 of NW_026535784.1, read as the reverse complement.
CAATCTTTCAGAATAAGCTACATAAACTTGTCTCAGAAATGACCTAGTGACAATAGATGAACTAAAATTTGTCATTCTGGCTTTCTAGTCCTGTGTTTTTATTATTCTATGTATGTATTTTATTATTCTATGTACTAACACTCCTCTGAACACTACCACAAGCACCAGGACAGATACATGAGATTGTGTGTGCTCTTTTGGGATGTGTCAAGTAGAATCATAGAATCATTAAGTTGAAAGAGACCTTCAAGATCACCCAGTCCAACTATCCACCCAGCACTGCCACTGTAGACATTAAATCACAGCACCCAGGTCCAGATGCCCCTTGAACACCTCCAGGGATGGTGACTCCACCACCTCTCTGGGCAACTTATTGCAGTGCCTGAGCACCCTAACAGTGAAAAATGTTGTTCTTATATGTAATCTGAATGTTCTGTCTCATCTTAACTCTTAAGATCTTCTTCTCTCACTGCAGGCATGGCCGAAGAGACTGCCTCCACCTCATTGCAATTTTTTTCAATAGGGAGTGATGAGGTCCACCCTGAGCCTCCTCTTTTCCAGACTAAACAAACCCAGTTCCCTTCTACTCTTCCTAAGACACGTTTTGTAGACCTTTCATGAGGGTCCTTCTCTGGACAAATGTTTCATCTTGTTTCTATGGATATCTACTTCCACATTTGATTCTACTCCTCCTCGGCAAAATCGAGTATACAAGAGAGAGCTAAAGAGTAGGAAAAGAGAATATTGCATAGATCCTGCACTCAAATAGCACAAAATCACATGAACTTTCTGAATTATATTGCCATAGCCACTCTGTCAGGAAAAAAAAATATAATAGGGTATCTTAGATACAGTTTTCTGGACCACAGCTGAAAAACCACTGGATTCCAGGCCAAGATCCCTTTCAGTTCTGGGGTAATTCTGTGATCTGGTTTCTGGGGTATCCCTTACTCTGGATGATTTCATACCAGTCATTTACCATAAAATGCTTTTCATTGTAAAAAAAAAAAAATATGACACTTCAGCATGAAGTGTTCCACTTGTAGTTACAACATAAGAAATATCATGCCAAGTAAAGTCATTAGTACTTCCAGCATAGTTTTCTGTTGCCAACAGAGCAATAGAAGATGCTGCCCACAGATTTCACTTCCCTTGCATTCTCTTAGTGTCGTAATTTGTTTATGAGGAATGCTGCAGCATACACCCAAAACTAGTAGCCATTTATTTCTCCTATTCACCAGTTTTTCTAATCCCTTTCTGAATTTGCAGGTTCTGTTTCCCAAATTTTCTGTGGATGAAATTTCAAGAAAGAAATAAGTGCTTACATCTGTTTTAAATCTACTTCCTCCTTGTTTCATTAAGTGTTTCTAGTTTTTGCATTACTGGATTTGTAATTCAGGTTATTCTTTGCCTTTGCAATTTTGCAAACTTTGAAACCTTGAGTACTGAAATGAGAAAGAGCTGAATGCAATCAGAAACTTAAAATTACTATCTAAAATCTATATTCAAATTTTTGAAGTACTATAAATAATCAAAGTAATTCAAAGCCCACACAACAAGAGCAACAATACTGAATTTTCCAGTGCTGAATTAATATTATTGGGTGTTGTATTTGAAAAGAAACATTGATAGGATGCATCTGTTTTCTTGTATTGGATGGACCTTGATAGACTTTTTACAATTGCTGAATCACATATTGAACTTCCTTATACTTCTGGTCTCCACAACTCTTGACAATGAAGTGATTCAAAACTTAATTTTATTCTGTGTGGAAATGTACTTCCTTTGGCCTGATAACTTTATTGGATGTTCTTATTTCCTGGGCACTGATAGAGAGTGAATAATTGCTCCTTAATCCATTTTTCCATAGCCCACACAATGCTGAGGAACACTACCACATCTATCTCCTGCTGCTTGTTTTGCAGGCTGAATAGTCCTAGTTTATTAAGTATTTCCTACTATGAAAACTGTGCCATTTCTTTGATCATGCTTGTCATCTTTCTTTTTACTTTCACAGCTGTATCTTTCTGAGATAGGATGATTAGAACAGCATGAAGCACTCAAGATACGTATGCACCATGGGTTTATACAACAATGTAATCAGATATTGTGGGTGTCTAAATTCTTTTGCTAATAATACTTAACATTCTTCCTCTCTTTTTCAGTGCTATTGACATGAATCTGATATTTTTATAGAGCAGCTTATAATAGTGTAAGATGTTTTTGCTGTGTAGAACCAGATGATTTACCTGACAGGGTAGAGGTAGCAGTTATCTTTTTGCCTATCTGCGTTGTTTTCAATCTACCGAAAATATTCTGTTCCTGCCTTACTGAATAACCATTACTACAAAACAAATTTGTGCAATGATTTTCAGCCAATGTTCATTTTTTAAAATTTTGTTTTGACTCACTAACAAAATTTTCCATTTCACCATTTACTCCCTTTCCAGTACAAATATTTGCATGGCAGCACTTCTAAAAGAGACAATAATGTATCTTCATTGGTGGCCCATGTTGAAAACTTCTTGCCTCAACTCATTACTTCAAGAGAATCTTTATTTAAACATCTTCTGCATAGCAACGGGAAAAATAATGAAAAGACATTAATAAATATTTTAAATATTAGAATGACATAATAAAATGAAATTAAAGCTTAGTAATAAAGGACTTAACACATGAGAAAAAAGGTGACCTAAAATACCTACATATAATGAGATGATAAGAAGTCATTATACTTGCTCTCAAAAATTACCTTAAAACAAAGGAATCATGAGCCACTTACATACTCTATGATTTTGATTAAAAAAATTAAATTTTGAATTTCACTGACAGCCGCATGAAGTTGTGGAGCAGAAAAGTTGCAGTATATGTTTTAAAAGGTCCTTGAGAGATCACTCATCCAATTCCCTACCCAAAGCATCATCAGTGAGGTATAACCTGGTTTTCCCACTTTGTCCATGCCTCAAAAACAGAAAAAAAAAGAAATGCCTGCATTGTTTGGAAATCAGCTTCAATACTAAATATTAGGGTTTTTTTATTAATATCCTCTCTTAATTACTCTTCATTTAACTTACATCTGCTGTCTCTTATTCTCCTTTCGTGCACCAAAGTGAAAAGCCTTTATATTCCCAATGACATCCCCCCAGGTACTGTGAGGCTGCTCTGTGATCCTCCCAAAGCTGCCTCTTCTCCACACTGAACAAACCTGACTCCTTCAGCCCCTGCTGGACAAATCTACCAAGCAGACATCTCCCCTTATCTTACTGATCTTTTAATACTTCAAAGATTTTAGTTTGGCTGTGTAATAATTACTATCATGGATCTAAGTTTTTTATATAAGGTTTTTTTTATATGAGGATTCTATGTGACTCAGAAATATTAGTAGAGCATTTCAGATATATTTCAGATATACTGTGATTATTAGTAACAATTTCTAATAAAGGGAATCTAATTTCTAGGAAAACCTTCCTAAAAGATGATATGAGAACTGTCAAAATTCTTAAATTAATTTTTTCTGCATTTGTTATTGTAATAAATGCAATTAATTTCCACTGAATTTACTAACATGAATAGCCCTTAAAGTTGTTAATAAATTTCCATATAACATAAGCAGCATTTATTATGTGAGCATACACACTCACATATTATCTGTAAATATATATATATATATATATATATATGCAAGTATTTATGGCAGCATGTGGGATATTTCCAACTCATCATATTCTGTGACTTTGTAATTTGATATAAAGATATGACTAATTACTTTGAATTAGTGTATGGAATCCCCCTCATTCACAATGTACGCAGAGATATGAAAAGTAGAATGTTTTCAGACTTCTACAGAATTTATAATTCAAAGTGCTAGCATCTTTTTCTTGCATAGATTACTTCCAAAGATTTCTTGTTTACAGAAAATAAGATGTCCCAAATTTGATTTAGTCAAATATAACAGCAGCTTGTTAGTAATTTGTGGTCAAAGCAAAATTTTCATGAAACATAAGTTCCTCTTTAATGTAATTTTCATGAAACCATCCTTTAGGATGTGTGCAGCCTTCAGGTCAGTAAGACAGATTCAGAAGACCTTATTCTCTAAGGAAAAAATGTGTATTTGTATTCCTATTTGAAATCATGTACACAAGGAGTCATCAAACCTACTGTTTCATTCAGTACATCATTAATTTATGTAGGCTTGGAAAGTGCACTTTGGTCCTAATTTAAATTTATGGTGTTCAGCAAATTGTTTATTATGATTAGTTTTTTAACAGGAAAGTTTAGGGCTGAAATTAAGTTGTCTGATTATTACTTTATCAAAGTGATGAAATATATTGAAATACACTCAGGGTATTTCAGATGCTGAAATTAAAGTTCCAGTTATCTACCACAGGCAAAACTTTCAAGAAAGATGTTGACTAGGCAGTTTCTGAAAGCTATCTGTTATGAAGGTATTTGCTTATTTATTCTTGTTTCCAACTTTGAGTCATTGCTGTTTCTTTTGTAGGTGGAAGTAATGACAACACTGAAACAGCTTTGAGAGACTATTCTCTGGTTCAGTGAACTGAAAATTACACAACCTCTCTTGAGGTTCTGTTTAAATTTTTGAAGTGGTTATACAAAATCTTCAAAGATGTTTGCATTCAAATGAGACAGAGTAGAAAATAGACAGGGGACAAATCTAGCTTACCTTATCCACTTAGATTGTCCTATGGATGTTAATGACACTATTGAACATGAAAAATATATGAAAATAAATTTTATTATATTAAATTTGTAGTCAGCAACACATAAGATGTTTTCCATGCATGAAAGAAATAATTTTTAATAGTGTCATTTTAAAATCTATTATTGTGTAGTACTTTCTTTAATAGTCTTTATGTGTATCATTTTTAGATTTCATCCTACTTTTTTATGTTGAGCGGGTGACCTAGATTATAAGTTTCCAAAGATGTTTTCAGAGAGTAAAGTGTGGGAGGGAATATTTCCAAATGTTTATGACTATTTCCTCAGCAGTTTTCCAATGCTTTTATTTTTGTGTTCTTTTTATATTTTGGCTAATCTCTGAGTGGATAGGAAAATACACATGTTAAGAATGAAAGGTAAATCCCCTATTTCATGCTGATTATTCATGCTTGAAAAGAGAGAGGGAAAAGGGAACCAGAAGCAGGCTGAATGGTCATTCCACCTGAACTACAAGAACTGGTTGTAAGATTGCTTCACCATACACATGCTTTTCTGGGACTCTAAAGAGATAATGTGACATAGATTTTCTTAAAATGCCATTCCAGTGGATGAAATATTAACTCCCAAGATTGTCAAGAGTTCTGAGAAATAAGATACGTTTCCTCAGAAGAAGCTTCCCAATAACACATATCTTGTCTGTCAGTTCAAGAAATATCACTTATAAGGATTCAGTCAAGAATTCATAAAATGGGACATAGATTACTTCTCCATGTTATGTTATGCTGTGTTATGTTACTCTGAATATATCCTTAGTGCTAATGCCTTGATAATGTTTTAACATAAAGCCAAGAAGATAAGTCAAACTCCCCAATACAAAGCTAATGTGATCTTGAACAGAGAGGAATAAAAATTTAAATCTGTGATTATTTTGCACAAATACACTATAATGAAAAAGACCATGTTAATATAATCTGAAAATATGAATACCAATGCCTCTGGCTCTGAAAAAAGTGATACATATTTTAATTATATACCATAAATTTTTTACTAAATAGAGAGTTGAATATAGCACTCAGTAAATTGTGGAGTTTTTTGATTAGTATATACAGTTCATCCAGGATTTTTTTTTTCTTATATGAATAAATGGCTGGCCACAAAATGTATTTTATTCTTTATATATATTTTCCTGGTGTCTGAACACCCTACTTATTAAAAACAAAAGCCTTATATATTAAAAAGTACTCACCATTTTTTTCAGAAAAAATAAATCAATAAACATGATATCTGAAATAACTGCAACAGGTTTAGATTATTATTATTTAAAATAAAAATGTACACTCAAATCACCACTGTGTCCTTCAGAAGTTCAGTTGATGGTTTCACTAATAAGTCTTTCACTAATAAGCTTTGTGAATTACTTCTAGCTTCGCTGGATTTGGACACTGCCTGTGGATGCATATTGGTAAATCACAATAAACACGAGAAAATTAGAAAGAGATTATTTTCTTCAGGCTTACACAATTCTACTCAAATGAACAAACATAATCTTCAGTCTTACACTGATGTCACACCATGAATGCCAGGAATTCTTAACAGGCTTTATCATTGCTCATGAGCAAAACTTTTGAGGAAAATGGTAACCTACTGAGTGGATATACTGGTATATGAAGTGGGTAAAAGCTGAAAATATTAGTTGGCTTTCTGTCTGGAATTTCCCATGTAGGAAATTAGCCCTTAGCCCATTACCAAACACATTACATGTAGGCATGTAATGTGTTTGGTAATGGGCTAAGAGTGGTAATGGCTTCCTGCCTGTTTATGAGGTTATAACTCTTCTTTGCCAAGTAAACCCTGAAACAAAACTCCAGGTTTGTCAACTTATGGTATAATTACTATAGAGAAATAAAACTGCAATTCTCGAAACATTAGTGAATATTATTATACTTATTTTTAGTTTTATACTTTTTCTTCACGCTGCTTAGATATTATAAATCTGTTCAGATTAGCAGCTACCATTGGAGTTATTTTATGAAAATGCTGGTCAGAAGTTTTTTGTGTCTCCTCTCATGTGCCTTGGTGAAGCCTTTATCCTAAAACAAGCAGACCTCAGTATTATTCAATTATGTTGCATATTTTAGGTGAAATATTTTGGCATGATGAAGAGATGGCTTTGAAGTTGTCATTCATATTCTGTAGCGAGAATATGAATAGTAAATGCAAAGGTTGGTTACTGAATTGGTCCTTCAGAATTTAGGGTTTGTAATGTTAAACCTATGGTCAGCAAATCTAGGGAAGTACTGGTGATCAGCTGATTTCTTTAATTGAAATATTAAAGTAATGACACAGTGAAATATATTGGTGGAAATCAAGATTATCCTTTGATTAAAGAATTCTAATTTACATTAGTAAGTTTGAAAATAATAAGTAGGCATGACCATGACTTTTGTTTTTCATGCAATGAGATATAGAGAAATGCAATTAATTAAACTGTCTTAAATGTAAGAGAAAATATGCACCAAAATACCCCTTGTTGCCATTGATTAGATCGATGACCACATGTGATGGCTGGGCCATTGTCACATCTAATTTACCTACACATGCCTGCCTGGACAGTAACCTTATCTTACCTTGCAGACCCTGTTTATTCAGTGGTTGTGTTTTGCCAGTTTAGAATATAAGCCAGTTTTATTTATTTTTATTATTTTCAGTACAGCGGGATTCTAATCCTTGACAGAAAATATTAAGCGCTGAGCAAAAGAATACATTTCTTGCTGAATTTTGGCCTTATACCATTTGCATTTTATTGTTGCTGTTGTTTTTAGTCACTTAAAGTTTTTGGGGGTTGGGCTGGTATTTATCTAATTACTTTCTTCACTGTGATGAGGGAATTTTTTAAAGTCTCTCCTGACCACATTTATATATATATATATATGTATGTGTGTGTGTGTGCCTATGATGACTGGATCATTTTGTCTGACCTTTGAATTAAGACAGGCCCTTGCATATTACTCATTTACATTGCATGGAGACTAATAAATGGTACAAAAACATAGAAAATCTTTAAGTGATAGAAAATTCAACACTCTTAGTAAACTTTTCTAGAGATAGAATTTTCTATGAATTTTAAAGAATTCTCCTAGGTTTCTTATTTGAATGTTCCTGGCTTTTATATTGGTTGTATTGATCACCTTCTTTAAGAGCACCTTAACAGTTATTTCTCCTGCATGGAAATACTTATGCACTATAATAAAATGAATTACTGTCCCTCTCTTTAATAAACCAAAATAAAATTATGGAGATATTTTGATCATATGCTTTGTTTTTTCTAGATTGTCTTCATTTTGGGAAGATGTTTTTCTTCATCATGCATGCTCCTCCCATATATTTTGGCTCACTGAATTGTTAAGCGATACTAAGATTTGAATTTCATTCATTTACACATTTATTTCCAGTTTAATTCCTTTCTATATTTTTCAATTATATGACTGGGGTTTTTTTTTCTGTAATTTTATCTACATTTGCACCCTTAATAAGGATTAAGCATTCAGAAATTACTTTTGTAAAGCTATACATCCTACCTAAATTATCAGTTGGTGTAATAACTGCCTAATTCTTTGGCGGCTCAAACTCATTTCAGTAATATTTCAAAAACCCTGAACTGGACTAAGCAAGAACAGAATACAAAGTAAGAGGAAGAAAATAAATCTTTGAAATGAGGGATCTTGATGAAGCAAGAGTCATGAAGCCCACTTATAATTTAGATTAAAAGGCTACTTTATTTTCCTATAGCAACAAAATTAGTATTAAAATAGGTTTAGTTTATGGTTCCTATATACTGACAGGGTTATGAAAGAATGATTTAACCTAAATGAGGACACAGGCCTAAGGAAAATATGTCTGAACTTCTCTTCACTGATGAAAATGACAGCAAATGCAAATTTTCCATTTTGATTCCAGTTTCTGGTTAAAATCTTCTTTGAAAGCAGATAACTCTCTTCATAATTACAAAAATATTCGAATACTAAAATTACTTTCTGCAGTCTTATAACACCAACCATAGTATACTCATAGAACTGTATTTCACGTGGGAATTTTTTTCAAGATCATGCAGGAGTTAAATAGTTAATTTTAGTTGGATAAATATTAAACAGCAAGGTTTAGTTGGATAAACTTTCCATATTAAGCAGCATAAGGAATGTGATTAGCATAGGACAATCATACAACCCAGCAGAGCCTCAAACTTTCAATCCTTCTAGAATGTTACCTCAGGATTACTAAATAGCTTGCTTAGTTGTGTTTTTTCTCTCCTAACAGTTCCAGTCTGAAAAAGGTATGTCAAACTGTTGGAATAAGAGGAGTTTTGCAGTTTGAAATACTGAACAGCAGTGCAGAACCGTGTGCTTCATACAAATTAATCCATCCCTTAGCAATAATCTTGTAGCCAATCAGAACTCTCCCTTAATCCAAATAGTTTTCTAATGCACTTTAAATCATCAAAGTTCAGGTACCTTACACTGTTTAAATGTAAAGTAACAAGGAAATTTAATCTTAAGATTATTAAGTATTTATAGCAGTGGCTAAGGGGTATCACCTAGCAACAAGCCCCACAGAATAAATCTAATAAACTCCAGCTCATCCTTTCTGTCATCAATGATCAAATAATCAAGACAGGAAAAGCACAAGTAGTGATGACATTGAGAGAATCTAATGATAAAGTACAGGAGCATTTCAGGAAACAAAGAGTGTGTTTAGATAAAGGAATATAGTCTGCACAATAATTAGAATAAAGCAAAGCTGGACTTCAGCCACAGTAAGCCAAATGGAAAGAAAAGATTAAAGTGAGAGGGAGGGGGAAGGAAAACTGGAGGAAGAAGATAAACGATTAAACATGGCAGACATAGGGATTTGTGAGAAGTAAATAAAATAAGATGCTGTCAATGCATCTTTCCTTGGCTGACTTCTAAAAAGGAGGGCAGAGAGATTAAAATTTTATCAGATAGTTTAGAAGATTATGGTAGTTGTACCTTAAAACATAAAAGCTACTTTGCAGAGCCTCATGCAATTCAGCAGGATGCAGTTGGGTCAGAAATGATATCAGCAAGGCACTGAGGATAAGTTTGAAGTTATCACACTGTAGAAAGGAGAAAAGTTCAGCCCAAGATTTACAATAAGTAAAAAAATAAAAACCTTGCACCAGGGTTTTCAGCAGATAAAAAAATGCATTAGAAATGTGTGTAATTACAGTTAAGCACTTGTCATCATTTTGGAAAGGTGGTATTTACTCAGGCTTGTACTATACAGAGACATCTCTGGTTTTTTCCTTCTGAGTGTGTGGTGCTGAATTCCATATGAAATATGAATTCCATGCTGAAAACAGAGGACCTTTCTGTCTTAGGGTATTTCATACTCCACATTAAAAGACATCTACAGGACCTCAATTGATCAAATAATGGTAAGCGCATATATTCATAATGATGAGAAATTATATATGCTACATACCCCTTCAAAGCATTGAATTTCCTCTTTGTTATATTCAACATAAACCAGTCAAGTGAATGACAGCAGCTCAGTCTAACTATAACTTGAATCACTGGTACAAAATGGTTTTGAACCTTCTATATGATTAAGCTTAATGGAAAATACTTTCTGCAACAGATAGTGGTCCCACTTAGTGTCAATACCACTGTTTTATCTAGACAGAGGTCTCTGGAGAATCTTGTGGAGAGCTCTTCTTTCCTTGTAGTCAAGGAAGAAGTCCACATATAAGCCTCAAATATAAAATGGAAGGAAGTGCCATCTAATTTTTCTTCATTACAACCATATAGTGTCATTATTCAAAGCATAGTCAGTTTATTTCAACTAATTTAATGGTCAGAAAGAGCATTTCCATAGTCACTCAATGTAAAGATAGATAAGATTTTAATATGACTATATATATCATACATTATACGTGGAATAGTTTATTCATGTTAGAAGTAAAATAACAGCTGTTCATCATGAACTACTACTAAGCAAGGACTTACTCTAAATTAAACCTTTGGAATAACAGGATTTCTAACTGACTGTTTTGCATAGGATGAAAGAGTATTAAAATATTATTCAACACTAAGGACTTGAGTCAGTTGGTCATATATAGATGCCTAATACCATTTGACAACATGAAAACTCTCTGATCCCCAGATTCAACCTTAGAAGTGTATAAGTTTCCTACAGGCATTGTAATATATGTCACCCCATGCAGCTACCTTCCTTACCCTAGAGTCTCAAAAAATGTGTGGCTAAATGAATAAAGCCTCAGTTTCAGCAGCTTCAAAATTAATATTTAATCCACAAAACAGACCCAAGGAGTTTTTAGAAGCTAGTTTACCATACAGAAATGGAATATGGTACTACTTAGAACCAGAAGTTATCTTTAATCATTAAAAATACTCATATTGCTCTGCACAGTAGCAAACTTGCTCTTTGCAGGGGGTACTTCAATGGAAGAATTAGGTAACAAGTATTCTATATATCTGCAGTGATAACTGAATAATCTGAATCTGAAGTCATAATTCAGTGTCCATCAACATGTTTTTAGCTGCTGCATAGACACATTTGCAACTTCCATCTTTCATTTTAATATGCTGTTGTTTTTACAGCACTTCTGTAGTCCAGAAATAAGAATATAATTTCTCTTCCTATATGGAATGGGGTAAACCCCACAGCTTTGATTTCTGTGAGATTTTTGGGCGGACTCTGGAATAGACATGCAGAGATATGTATTCATAACCTCTGGAGCTGGCACAGGATACAAGAAGCTGAGCTTGTTTCACAGACCAAATTCTAGGTACAAATAAAAGGAATAGCAAATCAGTTCTCAGAATGAATGTGGTAGTACTGATTGTGCAAGATGAGATGAGGCAGAAAGTAATTAAGCTTACAAAACCGTATGGCTAGGAGGGCACATTGCCTTCTATTACCTGTTGAACAGAAACCTGTCAGGACAAAATGAGATTTTGTTCAAATGTTCAATGACAGTAACCTTATAAGTGTTGCATAAATGCTGTATGAATAGGGTGTGTCAGAGAGATCAGATATAACTCCAGGTTTTGAAACCTGATTTTGAATCAATCTTAACTAATTCAGCAGGCAATTTTGAGGTATTATAGAAGGCAGTAATACTTACTTTTCTGTCTCTTCTCTTCCCTCCTCCTTTCTCTGCTTTTATCAGAGTGAAAAGTTTTTCATGAATATAAGACAGGTAGAAGCCTGGAAAATTCTATATAAAATATAAATCTAATTGCAGATACTAACCTGAAACAACCCTGTTGCTTCTTTTGTGCGAGTGTTTGAACATCTAACAGTTATTTATAGGACCTAATGGTAATGGGACAGAGGCCCTGTATCTCTGGGTGTTGGGGATTTAGGGTTTCCTGAGAAAAAAACCAAAAAAACAACTATGAGATTCATCAAACCTAAGAAGCTGACATGGAGTAAAAGGAAAACAATATAAATTATGTGCAATTTGCATCAATGTTCAATTTATATCAACTAAAAAGGAGTCTGTGCTGCTTATTTTAGGACAATATCCAGTAAGCCGTGTTAAAAATGTCTTAAATTTAAGTTTGATTAGTAAAAGATTTCAATATCTTATTTGATAAAACCAACCCAGGATAAAAAATTGCTCATAAATGCCTTTCTAAATCACAGTTTGTTTTGTTGTTTTTTTCAAACTGTCTTTTGCCTCTGTGAAAAAATGCCTGGCACGCCCTCCAAGAAAATACCTAATTAAGATTCAAGGTCACAAATTATTTTTACTTTGGATATTTTTCTTTATTTTTGAATATGCCCTCTGGCTTCCTCTGACATTCCCATCTGGCTGAACAGCAGATCACAGAGGGTCATAAGAAGTGACACAGGGTCTTGTAAAGGACCTGTCATGAGTGGAGCCCTGCAAGGTTCAATATTGGGCCCAGCAGTGTGTAACTTGCTAATCAATGTCTTCAATTAAGTTCCAGATCCCTCCTCAGCAAGTTTACTGGCAACATAAAGCTGGGAGGAGTGGCCGATAACCCAAAGTGCTGTGCCTCAGAAGGACTTGTATGGATTGGAGAGCTGGGGAGAGGAGAACTGCCTGAAATGCAAGTGTTGTGTCCGGTTCCAGCAGAGGGAAACAAACACAGTTTAGCCTCTGGAGCATCTCTCACAAGCAAAGACTGAGGGAACCTGTTCAGTTTCAAGAAGAGATGACAGAGAGAGGACATCATCAATGTCTATCTATGTCTGAAAGAAGGGTTTCAAGAGGATGGAGCCAGGCTCTGCTCAGCGGTGCTTACCAACAGGATGAGAAGCAATGGACAGAAACTGATGGACTGACTGATGGTTCCACCTAAATATGCAGAAGAATTTCTTTACTGCATGAACGATCAAGAACTGGAACAGGCTGCCCAGAGAAGCAGTGGAATCTCTGTCTCTGGAGGTATTTATTAACTATCTGGACAAAATTCTGTGCAATGTGTTCTAGAATGACCTTGCTTGAGCAAGGAGGTTGGACCCACTGTAGTTCTTTCCAACCTCACCCGTTCTGCAATTCCCTCTCATTGTTCATCTGCCATTACATGTAAAGGGACAATTTACTGTATTCAACTTAGTACAGTATGATTGCATTCTATTTTAGAATTTGTTCCACTGCATGCCCTGTGTCATGAATTATTAAACATGCTATATTTTATTAAGGTTCTTAAATAAGAAGGAACCCCAGAAACATTAATGATGATGAGAAAACAAAACGAAAGCAAATCCTACTTCAACATTGACATTGCTTCTTAACACCACCTTTTCATTTATTCCCTGAAGATTAATATTTAAAGTCCCCCGCATTTATGATAGCTCTTTCTTAATGTCATGGTGCTTCAAACTAGCTAATCAGCATCTAGATTAAACACTTATCCAGACTGATCTGCTTGTAGAAATTAGATGCTTAAAACCATGATAAAATCAGTAGGGGCCCACTGAAAACATAACACACCCCCCCCCCCCCCCCCCCAAGACAGAGCTTTGCTTAAATTCTTATTCTTCTTCAGGATTTGAATTCACTATGGTTTGTGAAAAGACTGAACCTGCATGTCCCAAAGGAATACACTAAGCTATAAATTCAAGTCATCGTTGCTCTGAATTTATTTCATCCTAAGGTTTGCAGTTGGACATATTGAATAACTGGACATATTTTTTTGAAACTCTCAGACACAGAGACTGAAATTACATATTTTAAACTCTACAGAAACCTTCTGAAGCTAAAATACTTGGAAGAAACAAGAATCACAACAAGTTTAAAGAATATTGTATATTTTTATTAGCTCTAAATTGAGATATTCTCTGAGCATTTTCATCAGATCAGACCCTGTTAAAAGAAGACAGGAGGAAAAATGCCTTTTTATGACTTCTGATGATCTTCAGGCCAAATTAGATTCTAAGCACCAGAAAGTACATATGGAGGTGGAATTTTAGGATCATAAGGAACTTCAGGGACACTGCTGTCCTTAGGCATTTCTGAGAACAGCTGACACATAGAGATAGTAGGAATACAAATAGGAGTGACCTCATCTATAGATCATATTAAAATATGCCAGAGTAGCCAGCTAGTGTACACACAGTTAAACTTATCTCCTGATTTGCACTTAAATGAAGGATTTTTCCTCTTGTCACGCTGACAGGGATGTATATTTTATTGATATTGGAAATTTTGCATATACTTTATTCCCACAATAACAGAATCATCAATGTTGTAAGAGACCTTAAAGGTCCTCTAGCCCAACTGTCAACCCAACACAATCATAATCAACCCAAAACCATACCCCCAAATCAGCAATGTGATAACTTTGAATGGCTGTGTTTTCACATCTAATTGATTGATTGAAATGTACAAGCATAAGGATAAAATATATGGAAGGAGAAAGATGAATTCTGAAAAAATTGTTTTCTTTCTAGAGTAAAAAACCTCTATCTATTAATCTTTAAAGTAAAAGGCTGGAACAGATCTTATGCTTTTTCAAACAACAATAATGTTCTCAGGAGATGTGTGTTCACTGGGAATATCTGAGAGTCCTTGTACAGTTATTGTATTAAAGAACTTATGTAACAATACAAGGATAGCTGCAAGAAATACTGTTAGAGCTATTGAAAGAGCTGGATTTTAGTGTGGGATGAACTCTTGGAACTGTAGAGAAAACCACTTCTCTAAGTGTCAAAACTGTCATAAAACAGTACAATCTGCCACTGCAGCCACCATCAAGTATCATTCCTTCTTCAAAAGATGGTCATAAAATCAGCAGGGAATTTAAGAAGAGATAAACATACTTTTACAGTATGAAGTTTACTTTGTATGAATTTGTTATCTGGAACTTTCCCCTCATATCTCAACGTACTTCAAATTATCAGTTTTGTAACAAAGATTATGTTTACCATGGTGTTGTTAGGTAAACACCATACCACAGAAAAAATTATTACTTTCAGCTGTATGTAGGTTAGGTAAAATCATAAAATATTTAGAACTATTGTCCCAGGAGCACCAAAACATTTTTATCCTGTCAAATGATGTTCTGGAAGATGAGGACCTGTTATACACTAGGTCTAAGATGTTTCCTGTAAAGAGTTTTTTTTTTTTGTTTTCCAAACTGCTGGTTCATTCTCAGCCTTAACCAGCAGAGCAAGAAATGCCTTTGTCTGCTTTGTAGAGAAACACTAACAGAACTCAGTCTTTAAAAGAGAGCACATTCTTTCATTCTCTTTTCAAAAAAAAGTTATCTGATTAGAAAATTAAACCAAAACAACAAACCCTCACACTACAGCTGGTACTAATAACAATACAAAAATATGTACAAATTAATTTATGACATTATTCTTAAGTATTTTTATCATTATTCTTTGAAATTTTTTCGCATTTTTCAGCAGCAGTTGACATTTGGAAACAAAGATATTGCATTTACCAATATTATTAAATATCCAGATAGAAGTTTAGGTACATAAAGCTTTTCGATATGTGAGATTTTCAGTTTTTCTCTCACATGCCACTCTTTGCTTCACTTATTGCTTCCCTTTCCTTTTCCTTCCTTTCCTTTTCCTTTCTTGACTGTATGCTAAAACTATAGAATGTGTTGAAAAGCACTTGAGTAGTAACTCTAATATTACAAGAAATGATGTGACACCGAATGTGTGTGACATGTATGATAGTTATTTTTTAGCAGTGGCATAAATAAATGAATGAAATCTTAAATCCTGTTGCTTGTATAATTATTCAGTTACATGATATATATTGGAATTTATTATTCTGTGTGTCAGATCAGTGGATATGCTATATATAATGCTGTGAATGCTCAGTGGTATTGCTTCTATTTTATTTTAATGATCCCTAGGGTTTGTCCTCATAATGAAGAAAAATGAAAATCACAGGGACCAAAAAATCTGCAATTATCTATAATTAGTGAAAAAAATGTTAGGCGTTATAGCTAATACTTTCTCTTTTCTTTCTCTCAGTAAGCATCTGGTGCTGATCTTTCATCAAAGAAAAGTATAAAACCCTAATAAATGCTAACAAAAAAAATACAATCAAATGTCAAAGCTTTTTTATATAGTTCAACTAAAAGAAGCATTTTTCTGTGTAATAAGGACAATAGTAATGTATCTTGTTTGCTGATTCAGTTTAGATTATCTCTATTACAACAGCAGTGTCCTTTTGCTGCATTTGCTGATAATTTTTTCCAGTTAGTTACACCATAATTAATCAAAGTAAGCACAATACTGTAAGTACTGTTATTCTGTCATGTTATTTACATGCACTGTGACTTTTTGAAGTATGCTGTGCCAGACATAATCAGTAGGTGAAGAAAATTAGTCACATGGTATCAGCATTTATGGTTCCAAATTAGACTGTCAAATACCTTTTGGGTGTTGCATAGCTGTCTGTACAAAGTTAATGAAAAGAAGTCCATTGAGGGCTATTGCATGAGAAAAATTCCTGCACTGAATTCTCACAGGGAATTTGCCTAAACCTCTAAACTACCCTTCTCTATATTAGCTAGTGTCCTGAATGATTAAGGTCAAGTTTCAACAATTCTCTTTAGTTCACTTCTACCATAAAATCTAACTTCATTAGCATTTTCACAGCATAGACCCTGAGAGCAAATTATTTCATGTATGTTTGGAAGGATTTTGTAGAAGCAGCTCATCCTATAGATCTTTTCAATCCCATCAACAACAAGCAAGCCAGAAAACCAACATTTCCATACATGGAAACCAATGAATCAGCAAACCTATATATTAGATCTCAAGTCTGGCAAGACAGGATGTGGTACATTAAAGAACAATGGATAATGGGCCAGAATTTTCAAAGTGCTAACAGCTAAAATAAATATAAATGCACATAAGTAGCAAATAGCAGTATATTCGGCTGTACACATAATTTTAATTTCAGGCGCTCTTTGAAGTGCAATGGATTTTGCAGGAAATATCTTCCAGAGACTCAGGTCCTTCCACTATAGAATGATTCTGGATATTGGAAGGCACAGAAATTACTGCAGTCCTTTGTGCTACCTCAAAGTCATGGACAGTCTTCCTGCAGCAGGTTCTCAACATAGAAACTCATAGAGGGCTATCAGTGTCATCTATTGCATCTGTACTTCTCAAGATATTTTTGGTGAGAAATAAGATATTTTAGAATTTTATTTATTTCAGTCTCATGGCAGAGACACTGTCTAATGTACCATTGGTTGTTCAATAAAGAAATGTCTGCTCAGATAACATATGCAACTTCACATTACAGTTCCTGCTTGACTTTGTGTTCTTACTTCTGACATATCCTGCCAGGTATTTATCAAATCCTTTATGGTAAATACACAGCAGTTTGTGTCCTTTTGAGACTAAAACTTGAAAACCAATCCAACCTACTCATTAAATACAAACTTACTTTAGAAAAACATTATTATGACTTTGTAATGTATTTCATGTGTAGCAGAACAGGAAATCAAGTGAGCATACAGGGATTGAACACTCATTGGCCAATGTGTGTCTACAACTTATAGTACAATTCACACAGGTCAAAAGCCTGGGTTTTGGCATGCATGGCTTCTGAAATATAGAGACAGAAGTACTCTCGAAACTAAATCAAAATCTTCTAAACACACAAAAGAAAAATCAGCCACTTACCTTTCTTAAAACTTTCCTGTCTTTTCTCTCAAAACCAAGACAGGTTTTGAACACCTACATTCAAACGCTTCTCAAAAGTGTTTCCTGAGACTACAAAAAAGAAACTGAACTTCATTTCTAAATGCATTTATAAGAATTACACATACTCACTAGCAGATAAATATCAAAAGCTCTAAGGATCAAGAAAACATGGAGCTGCCTTGCCTAGATGATGCCTGGTAGCTGTGTACTACTGATTTCTTCACAATTGCATGTTTGAGGAAGCAAAAACAAAATTAGAGAGAAAATAATTAGAACTGGAGTGATGAGTGGAGGAGCTTTCAGTATTTCTTCACAAACATCTATTATTTACCATATTCATCCAGTAATTAAACTTCTTTTCAGAAGGTTGCCTGATTTGTCCTAATGGACCAAATTCCCTGATTATTAACAATATAAATTTATTAATAGGAATTAATAGGTAAAACATGAAAAGAGCATTTGGCTGAATAACTGTGATATTTCCATCTGTATAAATGGCCATGAAAAATTGAGACATGAGAAAGTTAAACTTTCTTTTCATAATTCCAAGACAAAATTTGGCTTATAAGTTAGCACGTTTACCAATGTCATCTTGTATATGATATAGAATGTATATATTTATATATGATCACAATCAAATTTTTCTAATTTGAAAGAGATTCCCAAATTCTTGAGAATACCTTCAGATCTCTGAAAATCTAGTCTAACTTGACCTTCAAGTTTTATAACTGGGTAGAGAGGAACATAACTTAAAAAATTTGAAGCCCTTTGTAATATGTAATAGTGTAATGGTGTAATGGTGTTGTAATCATGGCTCAAAGAAGTAGCAGGGGGCCCAGAGCAAAAGAGAGAGATTATGATATCTCATGCCTAAGTTGTGAAGAAAAGCAGCCTAGGTGGTCTGAGCAGATCTGCTAAAAACCCATGCAATAAAACCCAGGGAAATGCAACAAGTTCTCTAAATGCCATGGCATGAACGATGCCCTAATTCCTCTGTTGGATTAGTTGTTACAGTCATCACAGGGAAGTTCTGCTACAGCCCCCTACCCTAGCTTACTTTGAGGAGTGTCTGATTTTTATCTTTTCATCCCATTCACACATTTTCTGTCACACAATGATTACTTGGGCTTTCAGGGTAAAGTGAATTTTATCCTATAAGAAAAAATGTATTGTATTTTCCTGATGAAAAGACTCCATTCTGTTCACAGTTGATTCTTCTCTCCTTTTCTCTCTCTATTGTGTGCATATATATTTAAATTACTCTTTAATTGATGTAGTTCTGATGTCTTTCATTGAAAAAAAAGTCTAAAGTTGAGTGAAAGAGAATGGATCCTGAGAACCTGTGGGTGTAAAATGAGGCTCAGGCTGTGCCTACTAAAGCAACCTATTTTCATAAATGAAGAAACTATTAGCCTCTTTGTGAAATTAACAATGTGTATCTGATCCAAAGGATTGTCATTAATTCTATTTCAACAAGAAAAAAGGCCATAAATTTGAACTATGAAATACTTCCCTAGCACTTGCAGTTTCTGAACTATCCAGACAATTTACTGGTATGTCAAATATATTTTAAATGCTGGTTTATCTGAAGCCAGTATCTCCTGGCATTTACATTCCTTATCAAATAATTTTGTACTTAAAGATATAATTTCATTGTATGTGGCCTTAACAGTAATTCCAAGGAGAGGGTGCCCCACAATAATAGTAATAAAAAAGCAATTTATTCTAGATGTTAATTTTAAGGAAATGTATATTGAAAATCAGAGACATTTTATGGTATTTGTGAAAGCTATTGATTATGACCAACTTAATAGTAGGATAAGGTTAATTTTCTACCTATCATGTTCTGAATGCATTCCATTACTAGTTGCTCTCTTTCCTAGTTCAAATTTATAAGCTGTAGCATTTATGATGGGTTCTGGAATCATAAATTCAAGATAAATCTTTTTAGCACATTATATGGAATATCTAATGCTTATAGTATGTGAGAAATGCTTCCTTTTCACTACTGCATAATCCATTATTGCCAAGGGATCATTCTGAGACCCTTGCATTAATATATAGCTAAGATATTTCCTGGTGTGTGTAAGCAAAGCCTTTTCCTTGCAGCATGAATTCTCTGTAGAGCAATACCGTGCATAAGGTAAATCTCTGCTTTCTTTAAATTAGTGTTATATTTTAAACTGTATTTCAAGCAAAACAAGACAAAACCCCAAACCTGCACAAAGACCCGTAGTTATTACTGTGTTGCCAAATTTCATTATAAATGCCAGAGATCACAGAAATACGAACTAGCATGATTTGGTATTTTTATGAAAGGCTTAGTTGATGGCATTGAGCATAAATGTACAAAGTAGATGGATGATACAAAACATGAGATTTTCAAAACACTTGAAACGACAGAATGATCTTCATAAATCAGAGAAAGAGTTTGACAGAAAGACTTCGAAATGGAATAAGGACAAAGCAAACAGCTCCACTTTGCTCGCAAACACCACACATACGAATATAAAATAAGGAATATTTGTATATAACAAATATTTCACTAACATTCAAATAGAATTTTTTTTAAATTATCAGAAATTAGTGATACTCTTGTAGGAAAGAAATGTGTAATTCTGAGATGCTTTTAACACCAGTGTCATACAAGAATCAGAGACTGATTGTTGAGTCCTGCCATGTGGTACTATGATAACAGTGAGAATAGAGTGTTTAGCTTTGACCAGCACACTACAGGAAGCATTAAGACAAACTAGACAGAAGACAAAACACAGTAATAGCAATGATTAAAATTTTGTAGAAGTGACCTAGGCATAAAAATTGTAAGAACAAGGTTTTCTTACTACGGAAAAAAGAAGACTGAAAAGGAGAATTCCCAATTCATCTGTCATGGAGATAAAGCAACACCAGGATAACGTGACACCATTAAGTTCAATTTATATCTAAGCTACAACTCCATTACAGAGCACTGTTTTTTGTTAATGGTTTTCTATAATTCTTTGTTTGCAGCTATGGATTTTTGCAATGGCTAGTTTATATTATGCCTGCACATAAACTCACAGCATTTATTTCCTCTTTGCGCACACATTTAATGTCCACAATAAAGGCCAAACAAAAAAATTCCATATGTATTACCAAGCACCTAATTACTGTAATGTTTTGTCAGTTACTCATTCATGAACACTTTGTTAATCTAACCATTTATCATACTGAACATCGAAGTTAGATGGCTGAAAAACTGAAAATCAAAAAGACCCTGAGGATATTATCAGTGATTTTTCAAATAATTTTTTTAAGATTTTCCTAAACATGCAAGTTCACAAAAAAACTCCAATCAAACAAACAAAAGCAAAAACTAAACCTATACCTTCTCAATAGTCTTTGAATATATTTTCAGATTAAAAAAAAATAATCAAAATGCTTGGATCACTTAAGATAAACCATGTTTTACAGAATTCTGTTTAATGTATCTTATGATCTCCTCCAAATATGTTATTATTTGTTCTTCACGATTCATTCTTTTACTAGTCACACCTGAAACAATCCCTCTCCTTTTATTAAGTTGAAAATGGCTCAGAAAGATTTCTTATAATTGTTTCTCTTGAATAATTGAAAAATTTGGTGACTTCTTTCTGCTAAGGCATATTTCTCACAGGAATTTTTCCTCAAAATTTGATAATCTCAACATTGCGTGTAAAAGAGCAACTGGTACAAATTTTAGAGACTATTTCACTCCTCCTTACCACAGAATCACAGAATAGTGATTTATTTATTTTTAGTGATTTAGTCCAGTTCCTCTACTAAGGTAGGTACACCTAGAGCAGATATCATAAGGTGGCCTTCAAAGTAAAGAAGCTTTCCCTCCCATTCAGATAGAACTTCTTGTGTTTCCATTTGTGCCTGTTGGCCTTTATCTTGCTGCTGTACGCCACTGAAAATAGTCTGGCCCCACCCACTTGTATCTTGCCCTTAAGAGATTTGTACTTATTGATAAAATGCCTCCTCAGTTGTCTCTTCTCCCGGCAAAACAAGCCCACACCTCTTAGCCTTTCCTACTAAGAGAGATGTTCCAGTCCCCCAGTCATTTCATATCACCGCACTGGACCCTTTCCAGCAGATCCTTGTCTTTCTCGAACTGGTGAACCCAACATTGATCACAGAACTCCAGATGTCACCTCACCAGGGCAGAGTAGGGTAGGCAGGGAGGATAACCTTCCAAACCTGCTGGATACCTTCCTAATGCACCCCAGGATCCCATTGGCCTTCCTGGCCACAAGGGCACACTGCTGGCTCATGGAACTTGTTGCCACTTGGATTACCCAGGTACTTCTCTGCAGAGCTGCTTTCCAACAGCCCAGTCCCTATCATCACAACCCTTTCCTCTTCGATGGCAACTCACCTCCCTTCATTATTATTTTCACCATTAACTAGTCACCTTACCTACAGGGGTTTTGTCCATCAAGTAAAATTTCTCTTTTCAATGAAGAAATAAGAAGGATGAAAGATGAGAAGAGATAAAAGTAACACATAAGCTTCTTTTTTCAGTTACAAGATATGTATGTAACTTCTGTCAGCTGGTGTGTAATTGCATCAGGCAGGCATAGTCCCCAGTCTATCTGAGCCTGAGTTGCAAACAAGCTCTGTCAGAGGAAGCTCTTCCCTCTCTTCTGCAGGTAGGAATCAGTGGTTACAGAAGCAGATGCTACTGCTTGCTTTATTCTTTGATTTGGAGCAAAGCACTGCCTTCATACATTGTTGGAAAGATCAAACAAACCAAAGATAATTTTGTAAATTTTAAAATAAACTGAGAACGAAATTTCTCAAGATTAAAAAATTGAGTATTGGAAATTTGTATTATGATTATCAGTTACTGTTTTCCATAAGTATGTCACCTGGAGATAAAAAATTAGTTAGGGTTTTTTATGTTTAAGGTGAATAAGTTTTCCAGGTCAAAAAAGGATTTATATACTCTGGTAACAACCTTATATCACTTGCATTATACAATGCTTCAGATCAAGCTACTGTCTGTAGAAAAGAAATAACTGCAGCTGACCCATGCAGCCCACCCTAAAGCTCAGCACTAACCTGACAATCCCCTGCCCACAGAGTCTGTCTTTGCTGAGGCAGCAGTGCTTGGCTCTGCTGGAGCAGCAAACCCACCACATAGAGCCTGGTCTAGGCCTAGTCATGGTCCTTGGTCTGGGCCAGCCTGCCTGGCTAGCTGGAGCTGGGCCTCACCCTGGTTTTGCCCACTAGGCCTGAGCCTGCCCCCCGCCCTGAGGGCCAACGTACCACCCAGTCTCCCCCAGTCCCATCCCCAGGATTGTCCCGAGCTGCCTTTCTGCCTTCCCTGCTCCCCAGCTGGAGCAGTGGGATGGACATGGCCGGTAACACCCTGCCTTCCCACCCCTCTGGGAGACCATGATGCCTCCAACTCCCTGGCCCAAGTTGTTAGCCCCTGCTGTACTGTGAGGTGTGGAGAATCATGGAATCACAGAATAAGCTGATTTGGAAGGGATCCATTAGGATCACTGAGTCCAACTCCTGGTCCTGTGCAGTACCATTCCCAAGAGTCACACGATGTGCCCAGGAGTATTTTCCAAACACATTTTGAGCTCTGTCAGGCTTGGTGCTGTGACCACTTCCCTGGGGAGCTGGTTCCAGTGCCCAGCCTTCCTCTGGGTGAAGAACCTTATTTTAATACCTAGACTAAACCTCCTCTAACATAACTTCAGGCCATTCCCATGGATCCTGTCACTGTCACCACGTAGAAGAGACCAGTGCCTGCTCCTCCTCTTCCCCTTATGAGGAAGTTGTAACTGCAATGGGGCCTCTACTCTGTCTCCTCTTCTCCAGAGTGGACAGACCAAGGGACCTCAGCTGCTCGTCATGTGGCTTCCCCTAAGGCCCTTCATCATCTTGCCCTTTTCTGGACACTCTCTAATAGTTTAACACCTTTCTTACACTGCAGTGCCCAAAACTGCACACACAGGACTGGAGGTGAGGCTGTCCCAGAGCAGAGCAGGACAATCCCCTCCCTTGCCCAGCTGGCCATGCTGTGCCTGGTGCCCCCCAGGACAGGGCTGGCCCTCCTGGCTGCCAGGGTGCTGCTGACTCATATTAACTTTCCATTGATCAGGACCCTCACATCCCTTTCTGCTGCACTGTTTTCCAGCCCCTCATTCCCCAGTCTGCACATACACCCAGGGTTATCCCATCCCAGGTATGGAATCTGGCACTTTCTCTTGTCGAGATTCACATAGTTGGTGATTGCTCA
This sequence comes from Melozone crissalis, assembly GCF_028551555.1. NCBI lineage: Eukaryota > Metazoa > Chordata > Aves > Passeriformes > Passerellidae > Melozone > Melozone crissalis. The sequence goes on along the minus strand of NW_026535784.1, from coordinate 4,550,948 downwards.
ACCCTCTGATTTGTTGAGGACTTTCTGTAGGACCTCCCTACCTTTGAGGGAGAACAGCTCCTCCCAGCTTCGCTTCATCTGCAGACTTGCTCAGTCTCTTCCAGTCCTGTGCCCAAGCTAATTATAAAGACATTAAAGAGCACAGGGCTGAGGATGGAGCAGGGATGTGGGACCCCACTAGTGACAGGTCACCACTCTGATGTCACCCCATTCACTGTAACCCTTTGTCCCTGACTTGTGGCAAGCTGCTCACCCATCACACCATGATGTTTTTATCCAGCTGTGTTGGACATTTTGTCCAGAAGGATCCTGTGAGCGACAGTATCAAAAGTGGTACTGAAATCCAAAAAGATTGCATCAACTGGCTTCCCTTGATCAGGTGAGAATGTATAAATTATCACAGTTCTTATGAGAACAATGGATCCAGATTGTGGAATGATTGTCCAAGAGCAGCAAAAGCAAAACTAAATTAATCTCTCTATTCTAGTTAGATGTGAAATGCAGTTGTTGCACTAAATATGTTTGTCAGATATACAAATTTTAGGTCTATTCTTGGGTGTCCATTTTTTTCTTTCTTCAAGGACTCTGATGGCATCACAAAGCAGAAGACTTCCCCTTCAGCCTAATCTTTCTTTATTATCTCCCTCTTAGTCTGTATGAATGTGGACCTGAGAAAATGGTTCAACTAAGGAATCTCTGGAAAAGCAAAACATTAATTGCTTCTCTCTAGCCTTTTTTTTTTTTTTTTTTGTGTGTGTGTTTTGGAAAGGGATTATATAGCATCTTTTAAAAGGTATGGTGTAATGTAAAGAAACTCCAAAAGTTGGCAATTGTCAGGATGGACTTTTAGAAATTGCTCTGGTTTTATATCAAACAAGATTCCTGAGAAAGAATTGAAAAAATTAATAATCTTGTGCAAAACAGCATCTCAAATCCATCAAGCAGTTTGGAAAGATAACTTTCGAAGATTTCAAATCAAGTGTAACCAGTGTCCTAGATGTTCCTGTAGGTGCAGGTTTTAACCTTTAAATTCTCTAACCATATTTGCAAGTAATGATACCTCACTTGAAGGTATGGCTCAATATATACATACATATATGTACATATGCGTACACATTTGTTTGTTTGCATGTGCATCTATTAATAGATGTTGCCATTGTATTGCAAAAGTTCCATACTGTTGTCTCCTTATTACAAGAGTTTTGTACCTCCTTGATGCTTCTTGTAGGCAGCTTCTCTAAGCACTGACTCTTCCTTCTTCTCACAGCAGCCACCGACTCCAGTTCCCCTCAGCCAACCAATCCACTCTTTTATAACACTCTCCTTCTTACCAGCTACAGCTCTGGCCTGTTAAAGTCAGGCCTGCTCCTAATCTTTAATAATTAGCCCAGCTGCAACTCTTTTAGGGGTAAGATTATTTTCTATACTACCTTTATTTTCTTATATTCTATCCCCCTACAAATAGATATAAATTTTTATAATATACATTTTTGGTAAATGCACATACATACATATTGTATAGATATATAGAGTATGTAACCTAGGTTTTACAGTAAGTGATACTCATCTAGTCAAAATATGGATGAAAATTCATGCTTGGCTTGGATCAGAATATAATACCTTTGACTGTAGTAACAAAGAGGAAATATACTCAAGTATGTGACTGCAAGTAATTTTTGGGGTTGGAGTCTTAAAAAACCATGATTTATTTATTTTAATATACTTTCATTATCTTCTTTTTCTGCAAAGCCTCTCTGTCATGCTCTCATTTGGTATGTTGAGTATATCTATGTCATGCTTTCATTTGAAATGTAAAGCTCTTAAGGTACAACATGGTAAGGTATATTTCAGAGGGCCAAAGGCATAAATACATCTTAAAAACTTCAAAAAAGGGCACGACTACAGATTGTTAAAATTTAAAATTCCAGAAAATAGAAACAATATTAGACAGAAGAATATACATAACAGTCATAAGAGCCTCACTGTGACTTGGTAACTTTACAGTCCTTAAAAAACCCCATGCTGTTTATTTTTTCAATTCTTTTTTCCAGATTCATATGAAACTCGTATTTCTGCATGCATAAACATAAACAAACAAATAAATAAATAAATGCAAAGCTAAATTAGAGCTGCCATTTAAATTCAAATAAAAGCAGTTTTGATAGTTTGAAGTCCCTTTAAAGTTCCAATTTGACAGAAACGAAGTAAATAAAATTTTTCTTACTAATAGTTGGTTTAGATATTTCTTTAGCCTAATTGAATGAATTTAATTTAATTTTCAAGGACTTTTCACTTTTGTCCCAAATGAGATTTTTATGCTCAACTGCTACAGTTGGAACTGCTACAGTGGAACCGTCTGGAAAGAAATGAGAGATATTTCAGTTTATCAGGACAGCAGTACAAGTGGGGTATTTAAATATACAGCCTTATAGTCTTACTGGAACTAATTGGCTGTAATGTTTCTTAGTTGTGTTTGAAATTTAACAAATTGGTAAATTAGAGCTGCAAAGAGCTTTCCCCCAGAGATTTAAACTGCAGTACATGAGCTCCCCATTCTATATCCATTAGGTTAATAGATCACTTGCTTGACTAATTTCTGCTGCTTGTGTTTATCCATTTGTTTCCTTGAAGAACTGGAGAGAAGGAATGTTGATATTTGCTACCCAAATGACAAGCTTTTCTACATTCAAGCTGCAAGAATTGAAACAGAATCAGCATTTATGCACACTGAAAGCTGGGTTGTAAGAAATATGTGTGAAATATGATCCAAGCTTAGAGATGCAGAATTATAAACTTTCTGCAGTTTGCATATTTTAGTTTTTCATTTCCTATACATTCAAAAAAAAAGCATGTTTAAAGTGAATAATCTTAATTACTTTACTTTTTTTCAGGAACATAACTTGTTGATAGTGAGAAATGTATTATATAAAGAATTCCAGTCATTCTGGTTATAGATTTTAGGTCAAAAAAGTTCTCAAGAATAACATGATTAACTTCCAATAGGCAAGTGAAATGTTGCCCTTACTGAAAGAGTTTGATACAATTTTAAGACTTTAATGATTTTTACTGCTAATATTGTAAGGTGGGTTTCTCCTTAAGCATAAGTAATCATACTTGTTTGAAATTTCTGCCATGGCTTTTTATGTCTTGAAGCTAAGTGGCAAGGGTTTCTGTCAAAGTGACAACCATTATGTCTCCTGATTACAGCAGAATTGTTAAGAAAGGCTGTTAAGGAACAGCCCTGCACTGATAGGGAGAAAAGTACATGTCCTAATTTTCCCCCTTGGATAAATTATTTTATAACACTTTTTTTATTTTATGCTTCACCACTACCATTTCATTTTTCATAATTCAGAGAATTTGGCTGCAGGATTTGGAAAATCTGGCTTTGCTTTTTTTCCTCTGGGTGTCACTATACCCTATGTATACACAAACTAGAGGTCTCTCATTGGTTGACTACCTGTTAAAGGTTTGCACAATTATTTCTGGGGTTTTTTTCATTCTAGAAAAAAGTCATAATTCCAGAAAAATCCTGAGGTTTAGTTGACTTTAGTCTCAGCTGTGATTTGTAGATTTTTATCAGAGTCTCTAACTTTGTATATTAGTGTGTTCCTTTTCTGGTGAGGTTTAGGGGAACTCAGTTCCTCCTACTCTAGAAACTCATTAAGCCAAATGCTACATTGAGGGAAATTTCAGAAAAAAAGGAGAATCATGTTGTCAAAAACACGTAAAGGAAGTATAAAAATTGGCTTGTGTTCACAGTGAAGCTGGCAACTTAGGAAGAAAAGCAATAAAGGGAAATCAATTCACTTGACAGACACATCAAATAATGCTACAAGTTTTTTCAGTCAGGACGGTAAGTGGTCAATACACAGCCATATCTTAAATCCTACAGAAAAAAACCAAACTATCAAATAAGAGTGTCAGAGTTAACAGCACAAAACTATATTCAGATCACTCATACAACTAATGATTATCAGCTGAAACAGCAGCACAAACAGATGGTCAATACATGTAACTAATTCCCCAGTTGCACAGACTTACTGTAGGCTGCGACCTCACTGCTAGAAATCCACTAATGCCAGTGGAGTTATGCTAAGGATAGTGGAATCCTGAATGTACTGTGTTATCCTGTATCGATGGAGGACAGAGAGGGATTGGAGTGTCTGTACCAATATCCTTCTTTAGATTAAATGGCTTCTCGGTGCTTTGCTGCATTACTGTTACCTCATTAACTAAACTGGAAGGTGAATTTAACTACTAATTTCAGCAAGAAGCTTTGGAGTGTTTTGAAGCAGGTCATAGGACTTTTTTTCAGGTGATGTGCCTTCTGAGCTTGAATCCTGGAAGAAAATGCTTTTGCAGCAATACCTAATCAGAAAAAAAAAAGATTTTTTACACTCTAAACAAAAACTACCTAAATATATTTTCATACAGTATATACAGTAAGCATGTAATATTTAAAACACCGCATAGTATAATTTGAATCTCTGCTTAAAAACATACTAATATTCATGCTTTAATTAATGAGTTCAATTTTAAAATTTCATACTTAAAATAGTAAGTGAAGTACTACTATATTGATTTTTTTTTCCCTACAAATTGACACTGAAAAATATGTAAGTGGCAATCACACACTCTGAATTCATTGCATGTTAACACATCCATTTAAACCTTCAAAGGGAGACTACTGGCACAACAAATGCATTACACAGATAAGTCTAGAAACAAACATTATTCTGGGCACTGAGCCTTGATTAAAGATTTTGTCTTATAACTCCTGTTATGCCTTGACAATCATTTCAGCTTTAGAGGTAGAACAAACAGCATATTTACCTATGAACAAGGTTGCAACTACATTTCAAGAAACAAGGAATTGTAGTGCAAGGCTCAAAGGTTAAACCAGTTCAAATCTGTACCTTAATGCCGTTATTTAAGCCTGAAGAAATCATCATCAAAAAACCAAATGCATTTGAAGCAAAAAATACATTATTTAACCAGCTTGAACAAGGCTATGAAGCTAAATCAGCTGGCTGGAGCATGGTGCTAATAAAGACAAAGTTGCAGGTTTGATACCTCTATGGGCCACTCACATAAGTGTTGGACTTGATGATCCTCCTGGGTCCCTCCCAACTCAGAACATTCTGTGAATGTTCTTCTACATTCTTAACTGTGACAAACCATCTTTATTGATTAAAAGGTACAAACAATATGAGTAAAATACACTTACAGAGTTTGCACTAGAAAAATAGACCATATTGATTGGAACTTGAAGAAATGTACCAACTGGGACTTTATGTATCAAAGGTCAACAAGAATTATTAGAATATTGAAAAATATTCCTTCTAATGAAGACTTCAAAACCTTGAAGTGTTTAGCTTGTTAAGAAAATACCATTTCTTTGGGGGTTAAGGCATGCTTTTATCACTATATACAAGGACTCAACCATTTCCTTGAGATATTTGAGGATGTTGAAGAGATCTACACAGAGCTGACAGAGATGTCACAGGGTCTGTGACAGATTATGCCCTCTGAAATAACACTGTGCCTTGGACTGTATTCCATAGGGAATATATAAAACATCTTGAAGGTAAGTAGAAGGCTATATCTATGCAACTGAATTATTTACATACCTTGTAGAGAAAAAACCTGAAAAAAACCAGTTTGTTCAAAATCAGTAAAAACTGGAGAATGAGGTCCTATAGGAAGAAAAACTAGGAAGATGCATAAAACACTAAGTACCTTTAGGGGCTATGGGTTAATTTTATCATAAAAAGTGTCTTAATGGGGCAGACTTTATAAAATATGTAATTTTAGTTCAACCCCAGCAATTGCATTTGAAGCAGTCCTAAAATTCCATAACAAAAGCTGTCAGATTATATGAGAGTAACAACTTTTGAATATAAAATCTCCTGATTAATCCAGTGAGGACTGTGATTTGTAAGGCCTTCAATTTTTGATTCCCCCGAAAATGCCCATGAACTTACGTTTTAAGTGAACTGGCTCCGTAACTGTCCTAGTTTCACCTAGAACAGAGTTGTTTTCTCACTTTTGCTGTGAGGGGGATTGATCCTGGAGCCATGAGGGCACATTTAGGTTATTTTATACCCTTCCCATAATTTCTTGGTGATTTGGCTTTGTATGGAAGAAAACCAGAAATGCACAGTGGAATTTTTGTTCCTTTTTCCATGGGAGCAAAGCCACAGGGAGGTGGTGCCACATGGTCCAGCTTTTAGGCTTTGTCCAATATTGTTCTGTTTCAAGTATGGGGAGGAGCATGGTGCAAACAATTTGTCCACCAATGTTTGTTGTTGTCTCCAGGGGAAAATAGCTGCAGTAATGCCTGCCATTTTCTCCTTTCTCTCAGGAAGCTGTGTGTCACTGGCTGTGGGAGCATTGACTTGGTCAGGTCTTCCTCCAGCATTTTTGGAATTTAATCATCCTCTCTTATACACTGTTGCTATTGGTATTGTTGCTGTTATTGTTTGTTTTCTTCAATTTATTTCTGGTTTTTTGAGTAAATTATCTCAACTTATTATCTCTGCCTCTTTGTCCCTTTCCCATGGGAGGAGTGTGGGGGAAGGGAAGTGGCTACAGACACTTGAAGCTTAATTTCCAGCTGTTTTTGTACTGCAACAATAATAATGGATATCAAATATTTGATCTAAACAGTAGACTATCTTATCACAGACCAGATATGAAACTCTGAGCTGTTAAAAAAATAAGATTAATAAGTGTGTGATGTTAAAAACCCCACACTGGTTCTGATTTAAAATTAAGGATATGCATTATCATTTTTTCTAGAACATATAAACTTTAGAAGGCTTTTATATATTCTAGATGTTTTGTATCCTTCATATTACCTTGAGTTGCATTTTCTATTAAATTAGAACCTTTAGTATGTTATACACATTAGAAAAAATTAAAAATTACTATTGACTGTGTCTAACACGACTTTTAATGCAGGATATTTTCTTCCTGAGAAATTGTTTTGATTATTTTCAGTCAAAAGGTTACAGCTAACACTTGCAGCACTAAAATTCTCTTTATCTAATTCACTGCCAATCCTAGAGCCTGAGGCTTCACATATTTTTGCCAGTAGAAGACAGAAGAGAGTTTGAAATTTATTTGAAAATACTAGGGGAGGGTTTTAAGGATATCTAAGAAAGTGAAAAAATAGTGGGAAGGTTATTGCGATGGATAGTCTTGTCAAAATAATCAAGAAGGCAAATCATCATCGATGAAACTTGGCAGTTTTCAGGATGCTGACATACATTCTTGGCACATAATGTTTGCATGTTCTCCTTCTGTTTGTTAAGAAATCAGTGTCTAAATAATATGGCATCTTGTCAGGAGATAGTGTTGGAATGTATTAAAATGAAAGTGAGAACTAAAGAATATGTTTGGTAAGTCAAGAATAAGGTTAAAATTGTTTGGAAGTTTCAAGGGAGAGTACAAGCTTATTATTCCTCATTGAGAAAGAAATGGCTAGATAAAAATTTTATAATTTTTGGTTTGGTAGTCTTATAGGTAAGCATTCTCTGCTAGCTCAGAAAAATGTAAAGATAATCTTTACTTACTGATGTACAAGAACATCACATCAGGAAAACTGAAACGAGTTAAATACAACAGGATTTTTGAATCAAACTGACTTGACATCAAAGTGAGTTTAAATCAAAGCATGTTATCATCAATGAACTAAAATTGGGTCATACAAATAGAATGAAAACACTGAAACCAACTGATGGAACTTGGCAAGTTTCATTGATATAAACATGCTCTGCTAAGATCAATGCTACAGCTAACAATAACTCTTTGTATTATTGGTTCTGTTGTGAAAAGGCTATCAAATAGTAAGAATAGAAAAAGGACCAATGACAGTCTGTCTTCATTGCAGTAGAAGTACAAAATGACTGTTAGCTATTTTGATTAATGTTTACTAGCTAATTAGTGTATTTTCATTAACATATGACTTGAAGCATACAGGAAAGCATTTATCCATGCCAGAAAACTGGAAAAATTACATGTATACATGCTCCTGAAAGACAGGAATGTTTTTATCCAGGTGTAAATCAAGCCTACTATTTAGGCTTTTTTTACACTAAGTATAACTGCAGAGGTGAAAGCCTCCATTTACTGTTATATTTTCTTGTCTGGCTATGAAATGGAATTTAAATTAACGAAACCATGAATTGTTATCTTTTTTTCTGGTTGAAGAGGCAGGGGATACCACTAGTATAAACCGAAGCATTAGCAAAATGAATCAGCCTTCTCAGTGTCTCATACTCTTGTGGGTTTGCCCAGTAATGTAGATTGTCTGCACAATGAGAAGGCCTTTTTAAAGTCCACTAATTCAGTATAGAAATGCTTTAAAACAAGTCATAATCAAATCCCAGCTGTAACAGCAATATTTCATCACTGCCTAAAGAGCACAGTACTTCATACAGGCCAATGTTTTATTCTGCTCTATGCAGCTTACCATTCTATTTTAGATCTTGCAAATTCCTGTCTAAGCAGTCTGTACCTCACAGCTGGGTTAGGGTGTAGAAATCTTCTGTGCTTTTTCTTGACATTCATTATGAATTGGCTCCTGTTTTATTATGGTATATAAGTACAAAAGCAATACTGTTAAAATACAGACCTAGGATTCTGACAGGCAAAAGTAAGCATTTATGCTAAAACTGATTTGATCTTGGTGTTGGAGAGCAGAAAAAATTCCAGGGTAAATGCTGGTAGCATGCTTGCCTCCTACAAACAACAACCACAGCAAAACAAAAAAAAAAAAAAAAAAGAGCTACCCGAAAACAACAGCAAAAACCCCCCAAAAACAAAGAAAACAAATGAAAACCAAAACTAAACAAAACCCAAAACCAAAGAAAAAACCAATCCTCAAAATCAAAACTAAACCAAAATAAAACAAAAATACAAACAAAACCAAACAAAACCAACAGCAAAACAAATTAAATGATGTACACTGAGTATTGCACTTCATATTTACTGCTGTAGGTTGTGGCTAAAACTGAAGAAATAATGTAGCAAAGCATCTCAGTGCCTGAAATTAGTACTGACAATAACAAGCATGATCCTGCATAATTCTGCACATACAAATGATCCTCATTTTTGGGGGATTAGCCACCAGAGATGGTTTTGCAGAACCAAGACAATGGATTTTACTGCACATTTTATATTGCAGCTTTAAGATACAGAATCTTGCTGAAATACTTCATGGGAATGTGTCTTAGAATTACTATCAAAGTTGCAGTGTCTGCCAAGAACTAATTAAAAAGAAGCGATCTTGAACAAACTGAATTAAAAACATTGTAGACATGGCAGGCAAGTTAATTATCTATTTGTGGTTTTAAAGGTACACTAATAGCTTAAGTAGAATATTTTTGAAAAATTTTGGTAACTGCAGAAAGCATATCATGAAAGGCAAGAATGAGACTGATGCACTGAGCTGAACACAGAAAACTCACATAAATTTTGCTTATATCTAGTGAATCCCAGTGACATGAAACTATTAAGGTTTGCTATTGTATTCAACATTTTGTAAGGACTGTTCCCTTTCTGTCTTTCAGATGATATGGAAGTCATCCACATGGCAGCGCAGAGATGTGGAATTGACAGAGCAAGTTTCAGATATGGTGACTTGTGAGAGACTGGACTATTAGTGATTAATGACTCAAAACATTTGCCCATTTGTGGAGGTGCTGGAGTGCCTTGCTGAGGCCAGGTTTGTGCCCCCCAAGGGAGTAGGTGAGTTTTTGGGTGTGTTTGATCACCAGTCTGCACAGCATAGAGCAGGTGAACTACCAAGCAAGGCAAATTGGTGTTTCTCATCATGCTGATTGCTCTACCCTGCAGAACTCATTCAGTTGTAAAACTCCCCCCTCTCTCCCCCTCCTCTCCTCTAGGAGGGTCTGATGAGGCACTACTGGCTCAACTGTGCTGAGGGGCAGCTGAGAAGGGATCATAAACCATCAATGAGCCCCAAAGTGCCCCCAGACTCATTTCTGGGGCCTTCCACCGGAGACTGAGAACTCTCTCTCCCAAGGGGGATTCCTGGGTGTTACCACTGAGCCTGACTGTATGTTTTGGGCTTCATCCCTCACCCCTGACAGATGAAGATCATCACTTTGACCAAGGGACAAGTAAATTGCAACAATCAAGTCTCAGTGCAAGATCTACAGGTGTTCATATATTTTTACTCCTATCTTTTCTTTCTTTCCCTTATCTCTTCTTTCTTCTTAGTCCTATCTTTCTTTCTCTTCCTTACTACATTTTCCTGAGTAATATTTTTTACGCTTTTATATTGCTATATTACTATAGACAATAGTAAACAAAGCTACATACCTGCTTTCCATTGCAACCAAATTTCTCTAAAATAAACCCAACATATATATGTATATCAATCTGTCACAAGGGAATTCTATTGACAAGAGTCTTGGTTATTCTCACCTTAGGGAGCCAGGTTGTAATGATTGTGTTCCATAAACATCAGCATACATCTCTTTCTCCGACTTAGGGTTTTGCATGGTGGAGTATGCAAGAAATTCTGCTTTGGCTCCCAAAATAGTTGTTGGAAGTTAATCTTGCTGATTTTATGTATTATTCACTTGTCCATACATCAACAATGTTAAGATGCTTCTTTGTTCTTCATCATTAGGCTGTATAGCAATTGGCGATAAAAAAAAAATATTGCTTTGAGTGTTTTGAGGAAAAATGTTTTAAGCATTTTAAGTTGTTTTGAGCATTTTGTTTTAAGCATTTTGGGCTCCTGGCCCAACTAGAAAATAAGAATACTCCAAAACATAAGGGAATTTTGTTGTGTCACTCTGCAGAACTGTCCCTTTCATGGAAAACCACTTGATAATGTAGATATAGTCTCAATTTCCTCAATACTTATTCCTATGTGTACGTATTTTTTCCATTGAAAGCTCAAATAGGTAGGAAAAAGGAGTATGTGACTGTATTGCTACTTTACAGTTATTAACTACTTAGCAAAAATCAGTAGCAGAATGTAAATGTTCAAGGAGACATGAAAAACAGATGTGCCTTTGAACTCCAGCCTACATAGTGTATACTGCCAAAACACTGTATAGATATCATACTGACTCTTTTTTAACACTAAATCTTCATAGCAAACTGTAGAGACATAATTTTATCCTTTTGAAAGTTACTGCTTATTAATTTCAGTAACCTGAGAATTACATCATGGGAGAAACACAAATATCTACCTGTCCTTTGTATAATAAAACCTCAGCAATTTTGATAACATAAATGCTTAATTGAAATTAAGGACTTGTGAAAAGTATGCAATTCCAATTTTTGGAGCATACAATTCTTACTTTTTTACAGCAAGTGCTTCTTTTAATATTCCTTGAAAACACAAAATAATTTTTTTTTTGGCTCAGATCTTTAGAAATTTTGTCTAATGCTACTGAAGTCTAAACAATAAAAAATTATGGTGAGGTCAGAATGAGAGTAAAAGGGTCAGATACAAGTCAGCAAATAACAAAGCCAATATGAGGGTTGTGTGATCTTTTACACTTGCCTTAGGGTATTTTTTTCTTCATTTCATTGTCTTCCTCAAAAATACGAGTGTGTATGAAAATTATGGGCATGGGCATGAAACAAATTGTGGAGTTATTGTTGAAGAAGCAAAGAAGCAAGCAAGCTGACAAAAGAACAATTCCATGTCCAGAGTTGTGTTTAAACTTATTTTCAAAATAGTCTGAACCCTTACAAAGACTTTAAATTGGTTTCTCTTTCTTCTGCATAGTGAAATTTTATTAGAGGCAGACTGCAGTAGGAAATGCAGTCTTTTCATCAAAAGCCAGAACATTGTCAGCCACAGAGAGAAATATAAAATTTTCTTTGACATTTGGTAATGGGCGTCTGGTAAAATTGTGTCTTCTAGTCCTGATTGTCTTTGCTAATCATTCACCTCACAAAGAGCAATGTGCATTATATCCAGATTTTTAGCAGATTCTACCGATTAGTAATGTACTTTTATGTTTGTTGTGTCCTGTTTCCTGTCTGTAGCTAAGTGACCCAGAATTAAATTATACTGTCATGGTTGCTCTGAAAGTTTGATTCTTCATGGCAGTCAGAGTCTGTTCCTTCATATGCATGTGGTTTTACTTAATCTGTGAAATAATGTTCTTGGAAGATTTTTTTAAATTTTCAGAGTGGGAACATAACCCTCCACCTTATATTTTCATTTATAACTGTCTATTTTCTAGGAGAAATGTTTTGTCAAACGACTATTACCAACTTTGATAATAACTGAATTAAATGTCCATCTTTCCCAAATAAGATATTGTGCCCGAATGCTGATTACTGAAAGAAAAAATTAAAGGAACATATCTGGAGGAGACGTGATCCTTCCCATTTTTTTTCTGTTAAGTATAAGTATGGAACACTTCCCTCTAGACAAAATTTTTTTATTGTGCACTTACAGTAACTGTGCCTTTTTTCCCACCTCAAGATTTTTAGTATATTTCATTGAAGGAAAAGATCTTTCCAATAACAATTATTTTGATTTAAATGAGACCAGGAGTTCTGGCCTTTTTTTTGGCAGACGTTGAGCAAAAACCCAAGGAAAGAGTTCTTGCAGTGAGCTGATAAGAGCACTATTGAAACCAGTAATATCTTCTTACAAAGACCTTAAAAGCTGTGAGAACTTAAAGGAACATTGCAATAGGCTCTCTATGGCAGTAAATTGCATCTTGCTTGTCTTTATGCTACCACATTTCATCACTCTTATTCTGGTTCTAGCACAGTCTCTCTACATATCTGCTTGTCTGCCTCTCTGATTCAAAATAAGACGTGCTCTGCATCTTGGACAGAATGTACTTTATCCCCATGGTAATTTCAGTTCTTTTTCTAAAGTCAAAAACATGACCTTAGGTATCTTTTCAACATGGCATATAAGAGTGGGTCTATCTGTAAAAAATTGAAACCTTCTTGAATCATAAAGTGAATATAGACATTATGGTTAGGAATTCCAGTTTTCCTTATTGAATTACAATTTATGAGTGAAATGAAAGCAATTATTTAATTAAAAAATAAAGGTATTTTTGTTTCTGCCAAATCTTGAGGCTTCTGAAATGGTAAAACCCTAGCCAAAATAGGGTATTTTTCCTTTTTTTTTTCTGCATGTACTCTTCATTTATGCCATTTCTACTTCAGTATTTATGAAATTTTATTCCAAGTTGGTTGGTAAGGAAAGGAAAGGTCTGCATGAAGGAAATTGCTTGGTACCATGCCACAGAAAAGTATGGCTTAGAATCAAACCACCTGCAGAAGCAGCTGGTTACACAGACATAAATTTTGTTCATGAAATTTTGGTCCCCATTACCTGGGGGAACATATTGTAGTGAAAGTAACAGATATTTAACTATTTATCAGATACCTCTCAAGCCACAAAAGAAACCAATTCTTTTCTTACCCTGAGGGACAAAATCTTAGAAATATACAGAGTGACATAAGTGTCTGCAGTGACACTTTAAAAATATATAGTTGGTTGTGAAGGATACAGATGGTGGACAAAGCATTATTGTGTCCTTAACACTTCCCTTTCACAATTAGTATCAGTTTTGGTGTTTTTTTCTCCTAAATGGTTCATGTTGTATTTGAAGAAAGGGTTTCGTATGTAATTTTTTTTCTCAGCTATTTTATCATGAGTCCCTGAGACATAAAAGCTTAAGTCATATTATAAAAATGTGCTGGTTGATACAGAATTTAGGCACCTCCACGTGGGAATTAAATACCAGGTGCTCAAGATCTTGTGAAACCCCACAAAGTTACTGTCTATAACCTTAGATGCTTAAATTCTTTTTTACTTCAGGTTCTATAAACTTCTTTTCTCAGAATCACAGTAATAGTTTCAGGTCACATAGGTATCAATATTTTGCCCTAAATCTCAAGAGATTTAGAACTGAGTCTCATCTAGTATTTTTTAAAGTTTGAAACTTCTTTTCAAAATAGAGACTCAGAAGCTTTCAGTATTTCCTCAGTGGGCCATTATACAAATTTGACCTGAGCATGGAGGATAAAATCACTCTTAAGTGTCTAGAATGTTTTTCACCTTGCTACCTTTTTAGTATAGAGAGATTTTCTCTGCTTGTTGGAAGTCTCATCTGAAACATCCTAAGGCTCAGGCACATTGGATTTTCCTATATGTTTCTTTGTCGATTCTTATGCTATGGCTCTGAACTTGTATAGTACTTTTGACCCTGATGTATTATTATGATGCTTTAGCCAACAAGCTTATTCCAGCAAAGAGGAAACCAGCATTAAATTGCTTTGAGCATGGATGTCACTTCACCAACCAGTAATGCAATTGAGATATTTTTAAGTTAAAAATATTTTTTTTAAAATATAAAGTCTGAAAGGTCACTGATATTTATATTTTAAGTGCAAACTCAGAGCAATAGTGAAGTGTTTGGAGTTCACAGAATTCTATGAGTGGTTTTACTGTTCCTGCAGTGCATGACAAAAATGTTGACAGGGAAGCCTCAGGCCACCTGCCAGGCATAGCAGCATTCACTGTGTGCCATGCTAAAGGCTGAATGGCAAGGTTGACACTGAGCTGCTCGATAAAATAGATCTTTCACATCCTGCAAGAAATGAAACCCCAGCGTTTCAGGACAAGCATCTATAACCACCCAAGAGAGCACTGCAATATTTATATTTTTTAAATGGAGTTTCAGCCTTCTAGTTTCCTCAACCCTCAGCTGAGAATAAGAAGAGTAAGAAGAACTGAGGAGTAAAATCCAAGAATTCAAGCAGCACTGGGATAGTTGGGGTTTTTTACTCCACATTTCTAGTCATGTTATATACCATAGATACGACATTTTGTCATTACCTAAACTCTGCATTTGAATGAAGCAGCAGCTGCTTGGTGGACTACAAGATTTCTATTACGAGGAATTGTTGCTTCATGGCAGAAAAATATCTTCAAATACACTCTTATTTCAATTTAGATTGTATAAAAACAATGAAACTCACAAGACTGATCCTGTACTTCTATCTCTTAGCTTGACCTCCATGTCATTATTCGTTGCCCTTGCAAAGAGAGTCTGTTTTCATGAAGCCTGGAGACTGCTTTAAGAGTTGACCTTCCTATTGAAGTCAATAGTGAGTAACCAAGAATCTAGCCAGAATTTCACTAATTGATATTTGTAGATCTATGAAGTACTGGTGATGTAATCACTGATGTAATGTCAGACACTGAATAAAATTATTAATATTTCCTTTAAAAACTGTGACTACTACTTCAAAGCCATTCAAAAAGGAAATTTACATGAGAAACAACTGCTTATTAACCTTAATACGTGTAGAAGATCATACAGCAATGATGTGATTCTAGGGGGAGAAGCCAGTTTCAGGAAAGAAACTGAATCTTCAAATCTTCTTATTCCAGGCAAGGTTTTTAGCTAAATAATTAATTGATTTCTTCTGTCATCTTGCAGTCCAACTGATTGACGGAAAATATGGATCTTTTTGCTATTTTGTATCTTCATTTTCTATTTAATCCAATCAATTTCTGGTGTGTCTGCACATCAAATCTGAAATAAAATTTGTAGCTGGGCACACGGTGGTGTCTGATAGACAATTATAAAGCAAAACTGTCATGAAGGATAGACAATATGTATACACACAGGGTCTACTGTTGCTGAAACAGGGATTTTTAACATTAATTGTCAATGGTATCCTTACCTTCAGGAGATAGCCTCAATGTCAAGCATGTAAATTCTCATGAAAGCAAAACATTTTCAGTAGATAAAAGACATGAAATTATGAAAAATGTTCTGTTTCCTTTAATGTATTCTAAATCAAACAGTCTGTGGTATGATATGTTTTAGGTTAATTAGTTTAATCCATATTTAATTAAGCTGAGGTTTCCATGCCAACAAATGGTTTTTAAATTGTAGAAATCTTGGTGATGTAGAATGAGAGTAAAAAATTAATTGCCTAAAATGTTTTGTTGTAATTCTTTTAACTAAAATGTGAAGTGCCTTCACATTTGTAGCTCTAGTTCCGCTAATAGCCAGAGTTCCAGTTCTGTGAGGGAATAATTTAGTTCAACTGCACTCACACATCAAGACTGATTATACCACAGTAACAAGTTTTCTGTAATTCCACCTTTAAAAGATGGAAATGACATATCCACTAACAACAGGTGTTGCACATACATCTATAACACCTCACATAAGTATTTGCTACTCAGATATATTACCCTGAGATTATTTAATAAATTTGCCTCGAATGTTGTATCAGCAGAATTTTGCAGCAGAATGCCACAACTGCTGCATATCTGTAGTGAGATGGAGAGGGTAATATTGGAGGAAAATAAAGGAATCCTAATTAGATTATAGGAGGTTTCTCACCTTCAGTATAATTGTGTTGTAAAACATGGTATGTGAACTGTACAAACAGTATATAACTAACATGTTCAATATGGATTAGACTTAGGAGTCTAAAAGTAGCTTGTCAGTTCAAACAGAGGATCCCTATGAAAAGGGGAAAATACTTCCAAGACAGTAGAGACTGCAGTACTGCTTGTTGACAAAGCAACTCTCCATCCTGATGAAAAGCAAGGTGTGTTCCCTTCCCTTCCCTTCCCTTCCCTTCCCTTCCCTTCCCTTCCCTTCCCTTCCCTTCCCTTCCCTTCCCTTCCCTTCCCTTCCCTTCCCTTCCCTTCCCTTCCCTTCCCTTCCCCCTTCCCCCTTCCCCCTTCCCCCTTCTCCCTTCCCCCTTCCCCCTTTTTATAGTATTTGTGTTCTGTACTTATATTTGTAATTGTTCTTGCTAAAAATTAATTCTGGTATTTTTTATCTGGTCCTTAAGTAACAGTAAAAATCATGTTATGATAGTTTCTTATGAAAACTATCCATGAAAACAGAAGTTACAGCTAATGTCATTGACATTAAGCAGTTATTAAAGGAAATACATGAAATCATAGAATCTCAGAATGGTTTGAACTGAAAGGGACCTTAAAGGTCATCTAGTTCCAACCTCCATGCCATAGGCAGGAATACTGTCCACTACATCAGGTTGCTCAAAATCCCATCCAACCTGACCTTGGATACTTTTAGGGATGGGGCATCAAAAACTTTTCTGAGCAATATTTTCCAGGGTCTCACCACCCTCAGTGAAGAATTTCATCCTAATGTCTCATCGAAATCGACCCTCTTTCAGTTTTAAGCTATTACCCCTTGTCCTATCACTACATGCCCTTGTAAAAAGTCCCTCTGCATCTTTCTTGTAGTACCCCTTGACAGAGCTGGAGCCATCCATTCTGCCAAGCCTGTCTCAGATCCCTAGATTCTTTCATCCCCATACTTTCCTCTCTCTGATCCCTTAAGTCTTGAAGTGTATCCCAGGATGGCAGAGTTGCGCAGCACAGGGAAAACACCATGAGTAGGCTAAATCCTCTTCAAGGATTTGAGAAAAATGGCTAAAAATTCTCTAAATTTGATGGTTGTACAGAAGGCAGTCTTTTTACTTCTTGTATCACTGGTCTTGTATCACTGACATGATACATGAAAAGACTGGCACAACCACCAACAGAATTAAAAAGAGAGTGTCTTCTCATGTCTTCTCATTTTACAGGGAGAAAAGGTTGCACATCTAACCTGAGAAGGGGATCTTAAGATGCAATACTAAACTGAAAATAGCCTCTTCTTATAGCTCAGAATTAAATTTATAGACCCTGAAAGGTGTAGGGTTTTGGGTCCACTCTGATTTCTCATTTTCTGTTGACCAGTTCAAGATGGAATCTGCTGTAAATCCCTAATGTGCTGCTTAAAAGTTGCATGTAATATATTTAATATTTACCCTTCAGCATAAAGCATATTCTGTACAATTTCTAACACTACCATGTCAACACTTTTGTGGATCTACTTCTTGATTCTAAAATTTCTTAATACCAATACAGTCAATGCATCTAAATCTGGCCTTTCAAGTACAGACTAAGTACAACTGAAAATAAAAACTTTTATATTTTTAAAATTAATTTGTTAAATCCTTTTAAATTATGTATCACATTAAATCTCTAAATTAAACATGCTCATGGTAGTTTTCTCTTTCATTATTTTTTCTTTTTGGTCAAATTTATATGAGCTCTTCTCTTGATGACAATGTAATGCTCTGTTCTGGTTGTTTCAACTAAGATCATTACCATGTTTGAGGTCTAACTTCACTAACAAATCTTACTAAAATGAGTAGAACAGTGAGCGTGCCTCTTTTGCCACGATTTAAAAGACACAGCCATAATTATGCAAGATTACTAGAGCTCAATTGTTTCAGAACACAAAATTTCTGTTTAGGCTTTGTGTGTCATAAATTGTCTCCATCTTTCAGTAGGTTCTTCCTATCAAACTACATCTTCCCAAGAGGAGTGTCTTCAAAACCAAGTTAAAGATCTAAGGAATTTTAAATCCTGACCCTTACTATCAAATAAACTTTAGCTGCAAAATGATGAAAAGCACTGAGAATGTTCTGATGGAGAACAACTAATCCATATTGTTGTCATGGCAACCAGAATGCATGCAAACTCATTTTTAAACTAGAAATTGAAAACATTACTGTCAGGTAATAAAATTAATTAGTTTTAATTAATGATATGTATTGAAAAGTTTTACACTTCCAAGCATAACTACTAACTATTAGGCATATACAAATTTAGAATCAGGAGAAATATTAAAAATTATTTATTTGTATTTATGAAAATAATTGAACTTTTAAGCAACTAATTTTTCATTAGGAAAAGGATAAAAGTACCATTAGTACTTAGTACAACTATTTCTAGTTTAGAAAAAAAACACCTTAAAAGCAGAAGCCCAGGATCTGTAGTAGTACTGTAGAAAGTAGTAGTAGTATTACTGTAGAAAGCTGATATTAAAATAAGAAGTTCTGTGTTTTGTTGTGTGTGAAATACAGCAAAATTTATTAGAATTGGTAGAAAAAACATAGCTTGTTGAGCACATGAGATTAGGTGAAAAATCTGTAGAGATGGCTAGCGCATTAGATGATTGCTAAAGTAATACTAGCAGTTCTAAATAACAACCATTTCCTGCTGAGCTATACAACAGACAAATGCTAGGTGAAGATGTTTCAGTGAGAATTTTACAGGAAAAACATTTTTGTAAGATTTTGTGATTAGAAACTGAGAATATCTTCCTTGCAGGAAAAGTGGTTTTCAGTCAGACATCTTCTCTCCATTTACATTATGAAAATTGTTAATGGCAAAATTGGGTAGCTTGAACTAAACCATTCTTAAAAAATTTTGTGTTCTCTACTAATCAATGTACATGGCCTCTTTCTACAGCTTATTCACATACATTGGCCCTGATAACCTAGTTTGAAGATGGGTATTGCAAAGTACTCACGCCTGAAGCCTTTCTGAGATACTGATGCTTGAAAAAATGATAATGTAAACTGCTAAAGCGGAGATTTTTCAGAGAGTTCTGGCCCTGTAGGGATTAATTACTCAAAACAAGGGTCAACAATTCCCTTTTGGTTATTTGGTGATACTAGTAAATATTGTATTTGCAAGCTAGCAAATTCCATGTTGCTAGTGCCTGCACTTTGTAAGCACATGGGTACAAGAATATCTCTACATATAAATATATTTGAACAAACCCATAAATTTTTTGAGGGTGAAATAAAGTGTATTCTAAAGGCTCAGGGGTCCTAAATCATGTACTATCTTCTTTTACCTTCTGTAAAAAGAGACATGAAAAAAATAAAAATTTAAATTCTGTTTTTGCTGCAGGAATGATGTTATGGGCTTAGAGGGTCTAAGGTTTCATCCTCCAAGAAATTTTCAGTTACTCTGAACACAAAAAGCAATACATGCTTACCTGTTGAAATCTAGACAACAGTGCAGTAGTCTGCCTTGACTTTTGGCCCATCTTAACCTGTCAGACATATTTGTTTTATAAGATAATGAATTTTCACTAAAAAGGAAGAAATTCAGACTGTACTGATATAAAGTTAGGGGGATTTGGTTCACTGACTTCAAATCATGACATCACTGACACATGTAGAGACATCTCCTCTGTTTCCATGTAGGCACAGTTAAGGGATGAAGGTACCAGATGGAATAAGTGCCAATTCTTGCTCTCAGGTGCTTTGGTGTTGTTATTGAGGCAATAAGCAATTAACTTGAATTATTCTCATGAAGATAAGCAAGTATGACCTTGATCTGATATGGCTCGGGAATTAGTGGGGTGTTTCTGAATGTACAATCTTTGAGAAGTGGCTTTTCATAGTAAATCTACTCCTTAACATGGGAATTTTATTAGAAGTATATCTTGGTTGGTAATGAGACCCATGAGCCTGTGAGAAATAATGGCCATTCCAGGTGTCTTCTGAGTGCACTGAATGATCAGCTAGGGTTTTAATCAGACTTAGATTTGCAAAAGCTATTTCTGTATAGAGGTTCGCTTTAGGTGTTTTGAAAATGGAACTGGAGAGGAAAGATTAATGTTAGGACTTCATTAAGTGGCACTAAGATTGCTAATTCAACCTGCTATTTCTGCTTAGGAATGTAAGATTAGGATTTATTTCTATCTGAAAGAAGCAGAATTATAAAAATAGCATAAAATCCATTACAATGATGAATAAAAATGATAATAGTCTAGAACGATGTTTTAATTAATATTGGGCTAACCCTGGGTGACTGGAAATGTCAACTGCAATTGGCCATGCCAAGCCACAATGTGTGCAGTCAAGTGAGCAAAAATATGATGATTTGAGGAAAGCAGAAAAAAGAAACTGTAAAGCACCTAATATTAATGCACATGAAACTTAAAAGGAACAGAAACCGCAGTTATGCTGGACTGAGACAGCCACAGATGCTGGCAATAAATATCAGCTTCTGCCAGTGCCAGACTAGTTTAATCCAGGGTTTACTGAAAAATATGGTTGTGAAAATAATGCATATTTTTCAATGTGTAATTTTAACTGTCTCATCCTGGCTCCTCTTGTCTGTTTTTCTATGCATACAATGAAAATACATATTGAGTTTTTTCCTTACTCTCCCTTTTGTGGAGAAGATTGGCATCTGAAATTCAACTGCAGTTGCAGTTCATTTTCTGCAAGTAATATTATCACGTGTCCCATTGTTAAACAGAAAAAATGCTATTTCAACTTCTCTGCAGGTTTAAGAGATTTTATTTATGCTGTAACATTACTGTTTTCACCAACATCAGAGGACAATATAAGAAAAGCAGCTGCTGAAAGTCAAAATGTTTTCTTATAAATAAAGCATTTATCAGCTTTATCTTTCGAATACCATTTATTTTCTGAAAATGGAATGTGCACCAAATAAATAATATTTCATAGGATGGATAGATGGAAGACTGTTTTACTTAAATATTAAGCTCTTCTCAAATACAAGGTTTGTTGTTCTCTCTAGGATTGACAAAGTTCTCTCATGTATTAAATAACTTTGAAGATGTTTTTGTTTTGGTCAGAAATGTCATTCTGACTTCAAGAGTGCATCAGCTGATAAGGAAGAATTAACCAAAACCCAAAGTCAGTGGTAAGAAAATGCAAATTATTGTTTTCAGGCATTGCTTAGAGCATTCACTGAAATGTAATTATAAATCTCCTAGAATAATATTGAAGAGACTACTAAGTAAAAGTTTCATAGGTAGATGCAGAAAAGCAATATAGTGTTGTGTATTTTTTTCCAAACATTTTCTTTTTTACCCTGCTGTGGACTATTCCCGTGTAGCCCTTCAATCAGCATTAAAACAAATAGTCAGAATGTCTCAGCCCAAATTAAGATAGAGATGAAAGTTTTCCACTAAAATAGAGACAGGCAGACATGTCAAATCTCTTGGACTTAATGAGTCACCCAAAGATTTGTCTTCAGAATGAACAGTAGAATAGGCTACATAGGTAACAAATCATCTTGTTAAGTTGATTTGTTATCTATGTAGCCTATTCTATTGTAAATGATGTCAGGATCTGAAAATCTTCCTGTGAATTACTGAGCCAGGTCAATAATACCATTCACCTCTTCCTTATTTTTTTACCTTAACTTCTGAAGCCATGATACATAGTGGGGTTTTTTTGTTTGTTTGTTTTTTGGGGTGTATTCATTACTAGTAGTAGTCTAAGAAAAATGCCAGAGTGGGGCAGGTCAAAGGCAAGCTCTTTGTCCCTGGAATAAAAAATAGGGATTTTGGTACTGGTGTTTACTTTCCAATATTTCTCCTACAGTGTTTTCCAGAGTATTGTCCCAGGAGTGTTTAGTAAATTTTCTGATGTATTTTGGTGTGTGAACTAGCCAATTTACTGACACCTACAGCTTTTAATCCTGAGTTCATCTGTAGTGTTCAGTTCTGTGAAGAAAAAGCCTCTTGCATTCCTTTTGCATTTGTGCTTAGCAAAAATTTTGTGCACATATTTAATTTACTGGAGTTGATCACAACAGTTTATCCCAACTTTAGTTGCTGTTGAATAGAGTTCATGGCTAAATAAGTAGCTTTTTAGTATTAAATGTATTAAGTCGAATTTTAATTAAATATATTTAGAATTATATGTTAATTCACTGACACTGAATTCACTGATAATTATTCACAATACTGAACATTGTTTTCAAAACTTGAAATTATTCATTCAAATAGAACGAGAGTGAAAGTAGTGCAAAATAATGACCAATTTTCTGCCCCATCTCACTCTTGTCCTACAGAGGTCTGATATGTATCCCTTGTTTCTCTCATATGGACACTGCCAATCATGCATTAGTACTGCACTTCATGTACGCTTCTGTGGTGTGAATACACTTTTCCACTCCACAGCCTAGGGGTATGGACGTGTACTTTCACTGCTCCTCCTAAAAGTCGTCTTTGGACAGACACACAGTGATGCTTGCTGGATCAAACATGTGTGTGCAGAAACAAGTAGGAGAATATGAGTGGAGCTTGACTCATCTCATGTGTAAACCAAGAAATTATGTGAGCAGAACCAAGCACTCTGTACTCTAGGAAAATTACTCATTTTTCTCTACCACAAGGCAAGAAAAATTTTGAAAAATGTTGGATTTTCAAACTGGCTTCTGGAATGAGCTTGCAATCCAATGACAGAATAAATTCCACTCTCATGCAGTTCCAAGTGACTGAAATGACAACTGTTTTGTGAAATTTCTGAGAACCTAGACTTCTCAGTATTGTAGGCTTCAAGATCCAATCTAATTGCCTATTTTTCCTATATGATTTTAATGGTGTCTTTTTGTGTGCTTTAGGGCCTTATATATGCAGCATATTTATAAAACAGCTTTTAAACCAGCAGATGTTCTCATTTGTTACCTACACTCGCTATTTTCAAGTAATTTTAAAATAGTTTTAATTTTTTTTCTTATTTTCATTCAAATTGCTTTTTTGCTGCATTAAATGGTGAGTTTTTATATCACAAAACATATTAGTTTGAATTGCAGATATTGTATGAACATATTTAAATGATGGCTTCTTAATGTTATGGTGATATTTTACACCAAGTAAAGTGTGTTTAAATTCATTAGATTTAGAGAAAGTGTAAATCAGGTAACAATAGATAATCTCTTTATTCCTGTAGTAGTTATTGCTTCAGGCAGATGGGATTATTTAATAAGTCTCTGATGAAATGCAGTGACAGAGGATCTTAGTGGTATACCTGCCAGAACATTTAAGAAAACTGAAGGTGTAAAACTTGAAAGAAATACTGTTCCAGCATGCTCATAACAAAGGTACATTTTCTGTGCTTTTTATACTTTATATTATTTCCTTAATTAAAGAAAAATAAAAACTAAATAAAAGCCTGGTCAAAATACTAAGAAGTTATTATTCAAGATTATTTACAAATCAGCTCAGTGCAGCTGTCAAGCACTTCTAAAGTCATCTGAGTGTGGGAGCCAGCTGCCTAAACACAGGTAACTACTGCAACCTCAGAGGCCTCAGATCCATTAGTCCTTCACCTGTTGCCTTACTAAGGTATGGTTATCCTGTAGGTGTTGTGTCATACCTACTGACCTCATTTCAGATGTCCTAGAACATTTAATGTAGTCTACATTTGTCACTGTCGTAGTTTCTGAAAAATCCTCTTTGCCCAGGATTTCTCTCCTGTGAAGCCGAGAAACCTCAGAGAAAAAGGAAAATAATATTATCTCATTTGCTTCTCCTGTGTTTTGCTGCTTTGGAATGTGGTTGGGGATTGTTTATCCAACATGTGAATTGTTTTTACTTAATGACCAATCACAGTCCAGCTGTGTTGGGACTCTGGAGAGAGTCACAGGTTTTTCATTGGTATCTTGTTAAGCCTTCTGTAAGTATCCTTCCCCTATTCTTTAATATAGTTTTAGTATAATATTCTTTAATATAATGTAATGCCATAAAACAATAAATTAGCCTTCTAAGAACATGGGGTCAGATTCATAATTTTCTTCCTGCCACAGGGAACCCCAAGAAAATACCATATACATTTACACAAGGAATTCTACACTCAGTATCCCCCAGCTGAAAGCTACACTTTTGCTGAAAACAGGCCACAGCATATAAGTCCTCCCAAAATGTTGTTGTTTTTTTTTTTTTTTTCCCTCTGTATGCTGCACTGGAGAACAAAGATTTATGGTCAAGGCACAGCCCAGAGGCAATGAGTAAGTTGTTTGAAATCAGAAGGAAAACATAGAACCTATTTGCCTCTTAGAGAAACATTAGGAATTGGACAAGTTCTAATATTGCTTAGAGCCGTTGTATTCCATAAAAGCATCACTAAGAAATTGTCTCATGGGTGGTGGAATCTGTTCACCTTCAGGAAAAATTCATAAGGATAAAAATCTTGGTGCAAAGAGAAAGAAAACAAAATGTGCAAGAAAAAGGAGATATGCTTAATTTTGTACTGCTGTTTTGGCTATTACATTAGTTACTTGAGTAGGCTGAATGTACTTCTAGAGTGTACTAAGATCAGAACCAAGGAAGATTTGGTACCTAGCTTCCTTCTAATTGTATACTCCTCAGAAAATCAGAACATGGATATTTAACACTTTTAGAATGCTGTCAGTCAGGTTTGTACAATATTTTCATAGAATTTAATACATAAGGTATTATCTGTAGCTGTGAAAGCAGTGTGGTTTTTGAGTTTTTAGAGTTTTTAAAATAGTTTCTAACTGAAAAAAAATAGGAAAGATGGTTTGGTCAAAATAACATGGAAATGATGATAGTTTTAATCAAATAAAAATTAAAAACAGACAACAGGAGTACAACCTAGCCTGAACAAATTCAAATATTGTGTCTAATCTTAGCTAAAATGTTCTAATTTACCCTCTCTTGTTGTGGCATGATGATGAGGCCCTGACACAGCAGCCTGCATTCTCAAGAAGGACAAAGTTTTAGTAATTTTCCCAGAAAGAGAAGGAACTCCCAGCTGTGTTGGCTTCACACATTCCTCTCTGTATGTGCATGAGACTACCTCTATTGCAGAAGATATAGAGACCAACTGTGCTATAAAGGTGGGTTTGGTTGCTTTTCACTTTTGATTATATTATGGTTATGGATTGTTATGAACTAAAAACTTCCAGAATTTTAATGTAATAAAATGATGCCAAGATATCCTCATATCCTCTGCTGATTTCTAACTCTAAAGCACTCTGATATGAACTGAGATTGCATTGAAGCAAGGACTTAACATCTTTTTAGCACATCTGGAATAGGAAACCAGAAGGTGATAATACCTTTGAAAACAATCTCTAATTGGTTTTAAATATAGAGAAAGCCAAAGAAATTGTCCTTGAGTTATAAAACTAGCGATATCATCCGTGACTTAATCTAATTATCTAATTTTAAATAAATATACTGTTAAGACAATAATCTTTGTGAGTGGAGGGAAAAGGGCTCTGGGCATGGGCAACAGCTATGGGCCAGAATGCTCTCCAGGCCTCGAACATATTGATCAGTAAGAGCTGTTTATGTGGTCTGTGCTGGGCTGGGGAGACATGATCCTTGTCAGGTTGTGAATGCCATAGAAATCTTATACTAGGCATTGATATTCACCTGCTAAACCCATGCTGCTTAGAAATTAAATTTCAAGTTATGTCACTGAGTCGTGTGGCTCTTTTTTCCTCTAAACCCGCTCTAAATCCCCCCTCTGTCATGTCTACACAGCTGTCACATCTTCATTTACATGTCACAGTACCTGAGCTAACTTAGCTGTGTTTTTATTAGGACTTAACAAGTATATCACATTAGTCAAAACCCCAAAATACTTACAAATAACTGTAATCTTGACTGTGACTCAGATTTTCTTAGTGACACATTTCAGGACAGTACTTTGCAGAATAGCAGCTGCTGTATCACTGTGAGTGGGTGAATGAAAGTTGTATAAACTGTTTCATTACTTCAGCAGCAGAGAGTAATGCAAATAATCTTTTAGAAGACATTGGAAAAAACACTGTAAATACTAGAAATGGATTAATAGATATCCATGAATAGCTGAAATATACTTACAAATATGTAGCTTATTAAGAAAAGCAAAAGATAAAATGGGAAAAATTTATATTGTTTATATAAACCAAAGTTTGAGGATTTGTTAAGAGTGAAAAAAATCTTTTTGAGATGACAGTAGGATTCTTCAGGCCTAAGCAAAATTGCCAGCAGAGATTTTAGGATAACTATGTAAGTTTATTTCCGAAATTCTTGATCCTGGAACTCAGATGTTTTTCCAACAGTGCCTTCTGAATTTAGAAAATCTAGCCTAATCTGTGCTTTCAGTTTTGTCACTGTCTTCTACCACTGTAGGTTATTTGGAATTTCAGCAAAGAAAACATTTATTGGCTTGATTTTACACATATGCTTCCACATACTAAGCATATACTTCTGTTTCTGCTTAAGATTTTCTGCTCCAAAATAAATTTTGAAAAATTTAAAAAAGCAAATATGCAAAGCTGAATGCTTTTGAGTTTGGTTTTTTTTTTTTTTGCATTTTCTGTCTCATTCTAGCCAATGACGCCACAAGTTTTCCTGTAATGTAGTGTTGCCAGCAAGATTTATAGTATGGAATTAAAAAAAATTTGGCCATGTATAGAAAAGACATTCATACTTTCAGAAATTGACTTAATATATTAGAAGATAAAGTCTATTTATTTAACTCTCATAGCCATTAGTAAAGACCAAATTATTTGCTTATTGAATTAGTATGATAACAATACTCATGCAAGCACTGTCTGATGTGTTCAGATTGAGCTTGCATTTAGTTCTAGTGACAATGTTAGATTGATGAACAATGCAGATGAGTCATTCTGGTCCTTGGCACTGGAGTATGTTATAATTGTAGTGTGATGAGATAACAAAGAGACTCTGAGCTTAAATAAAAAAAATAAAAGAGGTAGTCTTGGGATATGAATAGTTGAAAACAGAGAATACCAATTAGCTTTTCCATTTCCCTCTGCTCTTTTGCCCTCTCTTTCCCAATCCCTTTCCATTATATCCTATTTAAGAATTACAGTTCATGATTTTTTGCAATAATAGGAGTATTTGAACTAGAAACAAAATGTATCATATGTAGGACATTCATTTTTGAGCATACTATACACAAAGGTGGAATTGAACAGACATTCATTTCAGATTTCAGTGTTTTGAAACTTTTCATTTTAGATTTCAAAAGCTGCAATTACATGATGATATCTGATGTATTCCAAAAGTGATGTTTCATGCATAGGACATCTGATATTTATTGAAAATGCTAGAAAAAAACCCCATTCTAACCATCATAATTTAAATATCACCTTATTCATACTCTCTTCAGGATACTTTAAAACAGGCCTAGAAGGGTCTATTAAATTGCATTTAAGCCCAGTACACTTTGCAGGTGTCCAGTATAATGAACACTTTAAATGGCTATGCTCTAAGGTTAATTTGTTCTGTAAAATTGCCCAGACCCCTCTAGAGTATTCATTAGTAGAATAAAACAGAGACCTAATCCAGATAGATGCTAAAGGATTATCATTATTGCTGTAAGGACGACTTTGATAAAATTCTAATTGGAATTGCCGCATGGGGACTGAACAAATGAAGCAGATTATGATAAATACAGGGTTTCAGACCTCTCTAACTAAATTCTGAGACTGGGGTAAAATAAAGTGATCAAACTCATCTGAAAACAGATAGCTAGCTCAATTTACTCCAGAATTTCTTAGAGTGGCATGAAAATTATACTCAACTGCATATAATTATACCAAATGTCAGCACAATACAATTAGAGCTAAAAGACCATTGCACATTTATTTCACTTTTAACGGCATTTTATTGCAAACAGACTTTTGTCTCATTAGTGTAGGACTGACAGATTTAAACCTATAGTTATACAGATTCATCCATAATAATATCAAACAAGAGCATTATATTGTCTTTTCTCTCTGCATTATATAAAAAGGAGAAATTTTCTTTTGGACCTTTTAAACACAAAAGGGAATTAACATTATCTAAATAAAAAAAAATAAACTGTCTTGTTTTGCATTCAGATATATAACTGGTAAAATTCCTGTGTCATGAATCCACAGTTTATATGCCATTAAAACAGATTGTGAATTAGTCATTGTACATGTCCATCAAATGCAAGTTTTCATTTCATGGTTGTTATAGATTTTATGGTTAGCAAAACAAAAGGAAAATTTTTCTACTCAGTGTGAGCTACAGTGGCAGAACACAGACTTCAGGGATACCAGGGATAGGGAATCCCCAATTTCTTTGGGCAACCTGTTCCAGTGCCTCACCACCCTCACAGAAAACATGTAAATATAAACCTACTCTCCTTCAGTTTAAAGCCATTATTCCATAGCATATTGCAACTTGCCTTAGTCAAAAGCTTTCTTGTAGCCCCCCTTTTGGTACTGAAAGGCTGCTATA
The DNA here is from genome assembly GCF_028551555.1 of Melozone crissalis. NCBI lineage: Eukaryota > Metazoa > Chordata > Aves > Passeriformes > Passerellidae > Melozone > Melozone crissalis. The sequence goes on along the minus strand of NW_026535784.1, from coordinate 4,522,050 downwards.
AGAGCTCACCAGAGCTTCCCCTTTTGGTACTGAAAGGCTGCTATAAGAGCTCACCAGAGCCTTCTTCAGGCTGAACAACCCCAGCTTTCTCCGCCTGTCTTCGTGGGAGAGGTGCTCTATCCCTCTGATCAGCTTTGTGGCACTCCTCAGGACTTACTCCAATGTGTCCATCTCCTTCCTGTGCTGAGGACCCCAGAGCCGGATGCAGTTACTCCAGTGGGGTCTCAGGAGAGCAGAGCAGAGAGGCAGAATCCCCTCCTGGCCCTGCTGCCCACGGTGGTCAGACACAGCCCAGGACAGGTTTGGCTCTTTGGGCTGTGGGTGCACCTGGCTGGGTCATGTCCAGCCTCTCACCCACCTGTGACCCCAAGTCCTGCCCAACAGGGCTGCTCTTCATCTGTTCATCCCTCAGGCTGCCTTGGTGCCAGAGGTTGTCCTGACTCAGGTGCAGCACCTTGTGCTTGGTCTTGTTAAACTGCAGGAGACTCACATGGGCTCAATTCTTGAGTTTGTCCAGCTTCCTCTGGGTGGCATCTCCCCCTTCAGGTGTGTCAACTGCACCCTCAGCTTGGAGCTTTCTGCAAACTTGATGAGGGTGCACTCAATGCCTTTGTCTGTTTTAATTAACTGCATTTATAACTGCAGCCATTTTTGCAAAATTTTCTGAGTGAATAGAGCTTTAATTCACTTTTAAAGAAATTTAGGACAGCCCTGGTTAAGTTTTTTTGATGTTGTTTGGAGTGGTTTTTTTTAATTAACATAAAAACATTTGCTACTGAACTTAGGTTTTCTAGTCTAGGATTTAAATTTGAATCCATTTACACCTACAAAAAGTTATCCAAAATATCAATGGAAGAATCATATCAGAATTAACATACTAATTATGTAGAATTTAAAGACAAAACCCCTAAAATTTGGGGAAAATAAAGAACATAAAGTTTAAGAAATTTTAAAATTATTTTATAAGATATATTGAGGCAATATCTTTAAGCATATATATTCATCGGGCTTAAAGCAAAGACCATATCTATATTCTTTCTTTATACTGTTTATTTGGAATTGCTACAGGTTATAATTGAGCATAGCCTGAATTTAAAAAAATGCCATATAATTCAGAAAGATGAAAATCATGTGATTTTGCTGATCTGATTAATTTCTATAAATAAGTCTTCAGATTCAATTATTTCAAAATATTCCTATGACTTACTTTGTTGCTGATAGTCATTTGTACCTTGAAACTGTAAGGGAAAGATCATAAAAGATGATATGATCTCTTCAAGAGTTTGACCTCACACACATTTCCTAATGATGTGCTAAGGTTTTCTTACCTATATTACCATAGGTCAGCAGCAGTAGGCAGCACTGAGACCACAACCCTTCCTACCACAAGCTCCCCTAATGTGTATTTATAAAAGGCAGTCCTACTAAACATTTTTAATCAAAGATGAACTATTTAGGACTCAGGTATATACTTCTTGCTCCTTTTTTCTCAATTAAATTTTTAAATAGAGAGTAATACATCATGAGCAATGTTTTTGTCATGAGGTATGTGGACTAGGAGAGCTACTGCAATTCTAGTTTATCTCTGTGTGTGTCACAAGACCTTCAAATGGCTCTATTACACCTCTGTCTTCAAGTGTGCATAAAGTAAATGTTATGGTACATTACAAACAAGTTTGTAAGATGTTCTCTATCGTCTATTCCTATATCAAAACCAAGTGACAAACTAAACTTCCACATATCTGAGCAACTTGGTCTAGTTAAAAGTATCAGGAAGGTTAGAACAATATGATCCTTAAGGTCCCTTCCAACACAAAGCATTGTATGATTCTATTATATTCTCTAAAAGAAAAGTTTTGTGGAAAGTAGTTTTATATTAATTTTATATTTTAAAAAAATCCCTTCAGTTAATTCTTATTCCCAGAATTCTAATTCTAGAATTCTATTCTAATTCTTATTGCTCTTATATACACCACTATTCCTACTGATTTTTCTAAATCTATTCTTGTAGTGTGTCACAGACCTATAGTTACCCACATATGAAGAACATGGAGGCCTCACAAAAAATCCTGTTTTCTGCTGCCAATTATGGAACAGAAATACTTGATTTTCCTCTGCCTCACAATGTAGTTCCACTGTGGCTTCTCACACTTGATGGGTTTTTTGTCTTGGTAGTTGTTTCACTGAGAGAGACATAAAACTGGTAGAAAATAACTCCAGTTGTATCATCTACTTTCTTTGTAATTTTTTATGATGCTGATATAGGTTTATGTGCATTATGTTTGAGATTGGCCATTTCTATTCACTTTGCTGTCTATCTAATCCAAGAAACCTTAAGAATAGAAAAGGCCATACTCTTTCTTCAAAGGAAGGTCTATTAGACTGCTGTATATCTCTGTCCCAAATCCAGTTCTGTATTTTTTTTTGGTGACAATAAAATCTGTTTCTAACATATAACATTCCTAAATGCATAACACATTTTAATGCTTTGCTTATAGTGCTGTTACCCACCATGGAAGATCCATGTCACTTTATTGACACAATGTCTCTAGCTTCTCTATTGTAAAGTGCTATTGAGGTCTCTTTTTATTTGCTTGCAATTTTATCCATGCTACATTCCTGCAGAAGAAATATTTACTGGAAAAATGCTAGCTCCTGTCTTACCACACAATCAGATTTCAACTGGTGTCTACCCTTCTACTTCCTCTATTCATGAATCACCACAGAAATTCACAAAATACATCTTTTCAGTTCCTATATGTCATGTTTTAAACCCAGTCATCAGCCAAGCCCCACATAGCTGCTCACTCGCTCCCTCACCAGTGAGATTAGGGGGGAAATCAAAAGGGTAAAAGATAAAAAACTTGTGGGTTGAGATAAAGACCGTTTAATAGGGAAAGTAGAAGCCACACACACACAAGCAAAGCAAAACACAGAATTATTTCACTGCTTCCCATGGCTAGTAGGGTGCTCAACTATCCCTGGAAGAGCAGGGCTCTGTCCCAGGTAATGGTGACTTGGGAAGACAAAGAACAAATGTCTCCTCCTTCCTCTTCCCCCCACTTTATACACTGAGCATGGTGTCACATGGTCTGGTCACGGTCCCTTTGGTCAGTTTGGGTCACCTGTCCTGGCTGTGTCTCCTCCCAGCCTCCCACGTACCCCCACCTTCCTTGCCAGCACAGCAGTACAAAAAGCAGAAAAGGCCTTGGCTCTGTGTAAATCCTGCTCACCAAGAACAAAAGCATCTCCATATTATCAGCCCTGTGTTCAGCTCAAATCTAAAGCATAGCCCCATATCAGCCACTGTGAAGAAAATTGACTCTACCACAGCTGTGATCAGCACACCATATCTGTTAAAATCTTGTTTTTTGTAACATCCAACTGTCACAATTCTTATTGTCTTCTGTTGTCTCTTATACTCTGAGCTGTAACTGAGTTAGATGCTTAAATCAATGTACTAAACAGCACTTTTATTTTAGTTCAGCATGAAAGATATATTATATGTCTACTTTTTTTTATGAATGATTGCGAATAGTAACTAAAGTTTTCTCCCAAGAGAGGCTATAAAGTTACCTCTTTTTTAAGTCCATATTTAAATTATTAGACATTTAAATTTCATGGTTTTAAGATTAGTTATTTTGTATTCACTAAGATCAAAGAAAATATAGGGAGAAGAATAGCAAGCTGTTGCAAATATAGGGAAATATGTATCTTAATAAATGATGAGTATATTTTTGCCATTTTACATCTTTATCAAATATTTGTCCGTTCACTTCTATAGTTCATACTGGTCTTAAGTGTCTATGAAGGATTGTTTTGTACAATAGACTTTTAATAAAGTTCAGAATGGGAGGATAGTATAATCAAAATATCTGAGGATGCTAGTCATCTTCCTATTGCTGACAGAAACTTTATAATTTTAGCTTTATTTATTTACAGAGTAAATTATTTTACTTATTGCCATTAAATATAAAGTGTGCTGAGAGATTAAGAAAACACTCTTACATATCCCTTTACAAATTCATTGTAGTGGCAAACATCTCTAATATAGAGAACCTTCTACATCTGCTCTTCATAACAGTACTTTAATAAGACAGGTGTTTTTTTATTTTCAGTTCTCTCTTTTTGATTGTGATCCCCTACAATGAGTTGTTGTATGGTGGTGCCTGAAATGGTGGTGCCTAAGAGTATCATCATATAAATTTTGGATAGAAAGCATATGTACACCAGGGCATCAATTAGGTAACTGCAATTATACTGGCTGCACTATCTGCCTTAAAAGTGGACTTTCTGCTCGGCACATTAGTACATTATATTGTTACAAAACCATTTGTGCCAGCTATCTACTACAGAATGAAGTTCAAATAATTGGTATTGACATAGACAGCAATAAGTAATCCGAATTTCAACTGAACATTTTCCTTTCTACTACCATTTGCTGACAGCAGATATCTATTTTGCTCCAAGATTTTTTTTTTCTGGGTTATTCTATGCACTCAGTCTGGGAGTTCTTTCAAGCAAACTGCCAATCTATGCAGTTTTAATTGTTTAAAGGGGAAAGCTTTTAAGATTAAAACATTTTTGGGTACACCTATGCTAAGAAAAATGTCTTCAAGATCTGATGCAGCCCAAATGAGATTTGGAAGAGGGTGCAGTCTTCCCTCTGTACTGCAGGGCAAAACCAGAACTGGGTGGACAGAAGGACTGCTAAAATAGAGTGGCAGCATGGCTGTTGAGCAGTGACAGACACACTCTTAATTCCATTCCTCAAAAAGTACATGTAAAACAGTAAGAAAATAAGAGAGGGACTAAAGGTGGACTGAAGATCTCTAAATCCTCTTCTCCCATGAGTGTATCCAGATTACAATAATTTAATCTGTTGAATCTACACATCCAATATGAAACTTCTGAATTATCAGCCTTAATAAATGTACATTTATAATTTGTATGTATAAAAGGGAAATATACAATCACATATGCCATGTGGTAGACAGACAGAAAAATAGGGGAAAAACAACCCATTGAGTACCTATGAACAGATATTTAAATTTTGGAATTTAGTGTCAGTTGTTACAAGGACACTGCAAGCCACGTCCTACACTTCAGAGCAGTTGGAAAGGAATGAGTGAAGAGAGGTGAAAACCAGAAACATTAAACAGAACTTCACGGTTTTCAGGATGCCAATTTTACACCTGAATTTTCACATGTATGAATGGGAGCTGGAAAATAAGTACCTTGACAAGAGAATTTTTCTCAGGGTGCTCTTTCTGGGAAATTATTCTTCAGTGGTATGCCAAATTTACTCAATTATTCCTGGTCATTTCAGCACTAATTTTTTTCTACTTCCTCTCCAGATGCCTAACATTTACTAAGTGTTGCCAAAGTTCTAGGAAAAAGAAATTATACTCACCTGAAAGAACAGTGTCCATAGCACAAGGAACAATTTAAAATCAACTCAAGTCCCATCAAAGTAATAGGGTGAGACACAAAATTAGGTAACATTCAATGTGGTCCAAAATGTCTAATATGAAACCTATTTGCAAAATCCCTTGTTGTTTTCATTATATTTATTCATATGAGGATTATCGGTGCAACATAGGTATTCTTAAAACTGCTCACAATAAAAAAAGGCTAATATGTTCACACGTTGATTACTCGGTTTCTACCTGAGATAAAACAAAAATTCCCAAAAAAAATCCCAGGCCAGTAACCACTGAAAATGTTTGACTGGCAATCACTTGTTAGAATTTGAAGGCTATTGCAGCAAAATCCAGCATGACTGGGAGGTTAACCCAAAATCTGCTCAATACTAAACTTAGGACTAGTTTTCAAAGTGCACAGTTAATAATTAAATTTATTCTTTCCCCCACCCTCTTTCTTACACATGTTAGAAATTTTGTTTCAGATAGATATATTCAGCCAATTTTTAAACATTATTTTATAGGGTAAATGGGAAATCAGAGGTTGAGTTCTCACAGTTTATTTCTTTACAATGATCTACATCTCAGTTTATTATTCTCAATCTAGTTCTCAGTTTAGTAACATTTGGTATGTCTTACAAATACATAGTGCAATTTTTAGTCTGTTACACCATTGGGTAATTTGCCATAAAGAAAAAAGAATGTACAATTAATGATTTAGTATGTATTTCAACATGAAAAAAATGCAGGAAATATTCATGACATTTCTCATGAAACAAAAAAAAAAATTGCCGTTCCCTGGTATTTCTTCAGTTTCTTGTTTTCTGCTGCATATACCATTTAAACATATGCAAAACCAAGATAAGCAAAGGGAAGAAAGTTTGAAGAGCTTTTCCAGCGTCCTCTGAAAGAAAAAAAACCCAATCTATTAACAATAAGTTTGACAAGAACAAAATAACCTGGAACTAGTGAAAATAATTTATTTAATAAAAGTCTTCAAAAGTTTACCCTCAGTCAAAGTTCTGATAAATTTAAATACTTTTTCTATCAGTAAGGACTTATTTCTTCTTCCCTTTCAAAGAGTATTTCAAGTATTTCAGCAAGGCCAGTGGCACACTCAAGTCTCAGTTCAACAAATTTAGGAAAAACTCATCATTTTTGAAAGCAGAATAGAATTTTTTAGTTCTGATTTACAATACAATAAGAGGCACTTTCAAAACAATGATTTTTATGTCAATCTGATGTTCTTTACACAATTCCAATGTTAATTTTGAAGCTTCATCTATCTTTTGAAGTCCCTACTTTTTTTTAATGCTTTGGGTTTATTTACTAAACAAGATAGTCTTGTTTTTGTCACATGGCCTAAATAACCTTCCCAAATTTATGCCTTCTCTTCACCTCCTCATGTCACTCCCTTAAACAATGTGTGTTATTCTTTAAAACAACTACTTTCCAAGAACCTAATTTTTCTCATGCAAGAAATACTAGGAGAGAATTTTAAGCCATTTAAGTCATGGTTAGTTGAATACAAAAGCAAGGAGAGGTAATCTTTTTTGTACAGTCCAAAATGAAAATCTGTTGAATGGGAAAAGGTGATAAACCCTTTTCAAAATCAATAGGATATATCAAAAGAAGTTATGAGTTGACTGATTTGAGTATTTGGGTACTTCAGAAAGCAGGCTCCTGTTGTGATTTAAGCTCAGCTGGCAACTAAGCAATGTGCAGCTTCTTGCTCACCTACCAAGAACACCAGTGGGTTTGGGAGGAGAATAAAAGGTATAACTTGTGAGGTGAGATAAGCAGAGTTTAATTATTGGAACAAATTAAAATAGAAGAAGAAAGAAAGACAAAACACATGAAAAACAAGTGATGCACAGTACAGTTGCTCCCCAACAGCTGACCAATGCCAAACCCATCCCTGAACCAAAACTGTCCCACCTTAGCAGCAACTCCCCCAGTTTATACATTGAAACTCTTACACAAGAGTTTACTTGTGTAAACTCTTTTTTACAAGTGAAGTATCTCAGTGGATGACTCTCAGATTCATTCAGTGGCAATGTTTCTGACTCTTTCTTCCCTTACGCAGTTCAACTAATTAAACTTGCATTGAATATAATGTTTTATATAGGTTCGGTCCAAATCACAACTCAAAGTACAATCATTGTACAGGTTGAAATGTCTTGGAGATGAAATAGTTAACAATGAGATTTTTAAAATAACAGAATAAGAAATTGAATAAACTAAAAAAGATAAGTGTTTTTACATCATCTGGTTTCTGAAAATCTCAGGTGCTAAATGCTTTGAATGGGAAATTCCATTACAAATTTTTACTCTTCATCTAGACTAATTAATGGTATATAATAATTATCATTCACCTCTTGCTCTTACATGACTTCTAGTGCAAACTGGGTTTATGTTTCTTCTTTTGTGTTATTCTTCTTAATACTATATCTGATATTTAAAAATGAAAGCTTTACAAAGAAACAATTATAAAGTATATAAAAAGAGATATAAAAATAGACGTTAACACAACCTGATTGCAAAGATAGATAAAGTTAAATATTAAATTATGCACAGCATTTTTTACAAAACTAGCCTTATGTACTCTATCATATATATTAATATATGAATAGCAATTGTATCCATATCCCACTGAAACAAATGAAATGCCAGTTAGAGATATGAAGGTGTATATAAATCATTATTTAGTTTGATTCAGAAAATTGCTATCCCAGTTTTGGATTATCTATTTTTCTAGTCTTAGGTGATTGGCTATATCTTCATCTATTTTTTCTTGTACTGCATTCAGCTGCAAGTGAAATACATTATAATGTTATTATTTTTTATTTGTGTATGTTTGAAAAGTCTTATTTAAAAAAATAAAGATTTATATCTACTTCATAATGTAGGTAACAGATGATTAGTAAAAGCTTCAATTTATTGTTCAGCTACATTCTTATTATGGAATTTGAACATCAGAATAACAAATGGTAGTTTGAATGATAACACAATACTGATGCTAATTTTATAGAATCCATAACGCTTTTATATTTGCTCAAATATTTAGTAGCTTTCCACATACAGGTAGGCAAAGAAGAAAAATTAATTCTATTTTATAACTAAAAAAATATATCTGAACCAGGAACACACTAAAATATCCCCCAGCTACTAATTAGGGCTAAAAATTACAACAGGTTCATTTCTCAGAGTTTGAAATTTTTAAGAGAAATATGATCAGGAGAGATTTTGTTATACAGAGAACTTAAATGAAAATAATTAAACTCTTCCAATATTTCTTAGCAAAAGCTTTAATGAGACTCAATCTCTTCTTTCATATCAGCATCAATTGCACATACTGATTAATGGAAAAATATTACAGAAATAATGAGATCTTCTGCTAGTGAAAAAGTCTGTTCTAATTCATGCACTGGTACAGTTTGAGGCCAAACAAAACATGCACTTCATAATCAGTCAGTTATTTCAGTAAAAATTCTTTTATACGTTGTTTGCAAAAGTATCATTGAAGCAAATTAATGTATTAAATAAAAGAGTTCTGTGAAAAACTGCATGGATGCAAATATAGAAACTGGTTAAAGAATGATCTGTTAATTGCCTGAAACTATGGAAATAAGAGCTAGAAGTAAAGCTGATAGGAGAATTATATACTTTTGGTTGAAAATTTCAACATTTCCTGATTGATTTGGGCATTTCAGAGAGGGTACTTTGCAGCCTCTGTATAAAATCTGTGGATGACACTAAACTAGCTGTGTCACTTCATACGCCAAGGCAAGAAGCAGGGCAAGATCAAAATGCACAATGATCTTGATAAACTAAAAGTCTAGTTTAAAATTAAAACAAAAAATAATAGGAGTACTAAAAGGAACAATACTTCAACACAAATAAAATTAAGAGTATGAGCCGGAGAAAAACAGGCCTGACAATGACCATGAGCCACCTATGGAGCAGCAGCTCATACTGCTCATGCTGCTGGCTCATCCTCCCTCCTTGTTAAAGTGGCCTGGAAAACAATAGATGATATAATGGGAATGCAAATCTACAGATTGCATTTGTATACTGCAGCCAAAGCATTCTGTTCATATGGTTTTTGCCAAAAGTGAATACGCTAAAAATGAAGCTATAAACTACTACGACATAAGGATACACTTACAAGGGGTTATCAGGGGACCTAATAAATAATGAAGGAATCAGTTAAGAAAATTCAAAAAGGAGCCACGTAGAACTAGAAAAATGTTTAGTAGTGGCAAAAGAAAGGATGAAAACCAGAGGAGCATTAGGAACATGTTTTGGTGCTGTCAGCGTCTCTCTGGGTCATTGTGGCCTCTGCCCAGGTTCAGTGTCTGACAGCCAGTACCCCCAGGTCCTTTTCTTCTGATCAGTTTTCTGATCACTCTGCCTTAGAGGTCCTGGGGGTTTTGTGACCAAAGTGCAGGGCTGGCATTTTGCTGTACTGAAGCTCACACACTTGGCCACTGATCCAGCCTGTCCAGATCCCTCTGGAACATTCCAACCCTCCAGCAGAACAACAATTCCAGCCTATTTGCTATCATCTACTATCTGAGGTATATTCCCTATGCAATTCCCTCATCCATATAATTGATTAGGATATTAGACATGACTGGGCCCAATACAGGTCCATTAGGAACACCACTAGCAACTGGCCACCAACAGGATTTAACTCCATTTACCACCACTCGCTGGGCCTGCACACTCAGATAATTTTTTAGCCACTGCACTCATCCAAGCCACGAGCAGCCAGTTTCTCCAGGAGAATGCTATGGTAAACAGTGTCAAAGGCATTACCAAAGATCAGGTAAACAATATCCACAGCCTTTCTCTTGTCTGCTAAATGGGTCACTGTCATAGAAGCAGACCAGGTTGATCAAAGAGAACCTGTGTTTGATAAACCCACGCTGGCTGGGCCTGATGCCCTGGTTTACCTGTGTGTGTTATGTGATGGCATTCAAGGGGTTCTGGTCCATGACCTTCCCCAACACTGAGGACGATGCTGACAGGCCTGTAGTTCCCTTCATTCTCCTTCTGGCCATTGAAAGTGACTCTGGGCATGTGCACCAGCTCCTCAGCACCCTTGCTGCACCCCATCTGGCCCTATGGACTTGTGCATGTCTAAGTGGTGTAGCAGATCACACAGCACTTCCTCCTAGATAACAGGGACTCCATCCTGCTCCCTGTCTTCCAGCTCATAGTGCTGGTTACCTTGATGACAACTAGTCCTAGTATTAAAGGCTGAGGCAATGAAGCCACTGAGCACCTCAGCCTCTTCCTCATCTGTCACAGCATTTCCTTCCCTGTTCCATAAAGAATAGAGATTTTCCTGAGCCCCCCTTTTGGTTTTGAATCTAATTGGAGTAACCTTTTTATTATCTTTTATAGCAGTGCCAAGTTAAATTCTAGTTGGGCTTTTACCTTTGTTTTTCCCTGCACAACCTCACAACATCTTTGTGAGCCCTCCTGAGTTCTCCTGACTCATCCTGCCTCTTCTTTCACATGTCAGAAACTCTCCTTTTTTTAAACCTGAGTTCCAGTTAAATCTCTGTTCAGCCAGGCTGGCCTGCTTCCCCATCAGCTTGTCTTTCAGCACATAGGAACAGATGGATCTGTAAATTTGATTTAAACCATATTAACTGAACAGGTTTTCCTGTGAAACTACACATATTCTTCACAATATGAAATATCTTGGAGAAAGGCTATCTTATATAAGATAACAGGAAGATACTATTTTATTGTTTTGAGCGTAAATGACACTTTTTATAAAATGTCATTTAATTTATTACCAATGCAGCAAGAAAAAAAAACCTATAGTAGTGTAGGAGGTATGGAAAGATTGGATTTATAAGAATGAAAGGAAGAATTTAATTTGTTGAGTCAAGATAAGACAAAAATGAGATAAGGTATGACTGCAAAATGGAAATGGAAAACATGATAGAGAGGAATGACCTTCTCAATGGCCACAAAAACAACATAAGAAAAAATGAAGCTAAAGTACCTATACTAAAAGTGTATATTAGGAATACCCCTTAAGTATCTACTTTATGAAGTTAGCATTTAAAACTTCTAATAAAGTGATTAATTACAGGTAAAATATATTTTATTGTTTTCAAGAAAATTTCAGTGAAAGCACATGCAAATTTCTGTACTTCAAAGTCAAATTGAGTTTTTTAATAATTTGAGTCCAGACTAAGAAATGCTGTGTGGAATCCTATTGGAATCCCACTGTAGCAGATCTACAGCTGAAGGACCCCATAGCAGGAAATGTATTCAAGAAATGAGCTGTGAGGAAATAAACAAAATAATTTCCTGTATTGTTTGCTCAACCTTTGAAAAATCTCTGACTTTCTACCCTTCCCTGTATTTCCAATGCTGTCAGCAAAACTAGCAAAAAGACTTTGGCCCCCTAAGTGTTATTTTATGCCTTTTTCCCTTCTCCAGCTATTCACATTTTCTTCTTCAGACAAACCACCAGGAGCTATTACCATGGGATGAGTCCTGGTTCAGATACAACATATTCATGGCAATCACTTCTCACCTGGTGTCACTTGATTCCTTTTGCAGACTGCTATGATTATACCCTACTCTGATTTGCATTGGATTAGTGGAATTTCCCTGCCTTTTAATGGAAAGGAACATATGGCACATTGCTTTAGAAGTGTGCTACCAAACATAATGAATGTTGGATTGACATTGTTACACCCATAAGCTTTGTTGATAAAAACAAATATTTATACACTATGACATTCTTTCTGCAAATTGCTACCCCGACTCAATGTATGATTCATGAGAAAAAGGATCAGATAAAACAGACTTGGCAAATGGGTAGAAACAGAAATAAACAAGCAGAGAGTAGAACAAAATTCTGTGTTACAGAATCCAGGGCCATATTGTCATTCCTAGAAATGGACTATAAACTTTTTACTGATATTTCAGATATTTTAGGGCTGAGACTTGTCAAACTTGCTCTCTCTGAACTTCTCTTGACCTGTCTGTAGCTTTGTTTTACTTGATTTCTCTGTGAAATCCATTTATCTAATTTACAAGGTCCACAGATAATTTATTTTTCTTTTATCTCCCTTTTATGGTCCAACCATAGTTTTGTAAAGATAAAGCAGTTTTTCTATATAAAATTGGATATTTATCACTATAAAATATTGATGCAGCCAAGAGAAATATATGCCTTGTATAATACCAGAGGCCTTGAGAAGCAGAGCACAGTATGAGGAATAGCAGAGCATAGAACTTAAGGGACGAGTCCCATGAAAATAAAAATTTCATTGAATTTTGGTTAACCAGTGGCAAAATTCCATCTTCCTGCCACTCCCTCTTCTCCATTACTCCTGTGTCCTAACCCATGAAATTTAAGGCACTTTCCTTACTGTGGCTCTTTCTTAGAGATGGGACATACCTATTACTGTCCACAGTATATAAGTGATATTTCTTAAACTACTGAAGTAAGAATTCTCTAACTTGCCACTATGCAAGTATAACTATCTTATGAGTTGAAAGGTTCCAATTTGTGCTTGACCTTGATTTATATGAAAAAATCATAAGGGTAGGTATTTTGTAGTGAATGGAAAGTGTTCTGGGTGCCACAGTCATAGTGGAATCAAATGTCTATACATTGCATGGCAGAGAGAAGTAAGCTAGAAATTTCAGATAGAAATAATTTAATTCCCTTATTTTTTCTTATTGAACAGACAAATTGAAAAAATTACAAATCTAGGTATAAAAATGCATACATGAGGGACAGAATAATTATATATATATACATAGTTTTGTCTGCCATGTTTGTATGAATGTATAGGTAAACACATATATATATGCATAGATATGGTGCCTGGGATTTCACATAGTTTGATGATTGCAATATCATCACACATAAATAATTTGGAAATCAAAATTTTTCAAATGTTTTTTTTGTACTGAGAAGTCCTAAGAAATCAGAGTTTATTTCATACAAATAGTAATTACTGATTTTTTGTAACAGTATTTTGCTAATCTATCAATTATAAGTGCAGAAGAAAGTGTTAGTCCCACATAAGAGTTTCTTCCATGGAAGAAACTATATAATTGCCTGTGTATCTATGATTTGTGTAATGTATATTAATCATAGAAATATTTAATGGATTTCTGCTATATTGTGGAATAACAGGCACTTGCAGAATACAAAGTGTATTATTTTTATGGATTGCTATAAGAATATATAGCAACAGATGTGATATTGCCATTACCCGGAGACATTTTTCCTGCTTCTTGGAAACTGAAGCACTGTTGTGGCTTAACCCCAACTGGCAGCTAAGTACCATGCAGCTGCCTTGCTTGCTTATTCCCTACCCTGGTGGGTCAGGATGGAGAATCAGGCAAAAAAAAAAAAAAGAAAACGCCAAAAAAAAACCCTCATGGGTTGAGATAAGAACTATTTAACAATAGGAAAAGTTTAAAAAATGGTCGCACATATAAAAGGGACAGAAAATTAAAACCCAAGAAAAATGAGTGGCACAAAATACAGCCACTACTCAGCACCCTCTGTTTCTCCTCTTTATGTTTTTGGTAGCCATTTCATAAGGCAGCTGGGCAACTTCATATGGCAATACTGATATTGGGCCTCACACTGACTATAAATCATGTGTGCGGCAGCTTCTGGCACTCCACGTTATAATAACACTTCTGTTTGTCTTCAGTTGTGTTTTCAAACATCTGTAAATTTCCAGTCCAGCTAACACAATTCTCACATTACAGGTATTCTTGATCTCTAAAGTCTGTTAAATAAAATATCTGTAGGTGTCAATCAGTGATTCTTTGGTACTCTTCCTGCAAGGTAATGATAAAACCTACGTTACTACTTCACCCTGAAGGCTTCAATATATGTTTAGTATTTTGATGCTGATTTCCAGTATTCCATACTATGTAGGTTTTACGTCTAAGCTCATATTTCATGGCATATTATTTGAATAGTGTGGAGTAATCTACAGCTTATTCTCAGACATTACTATATTATACTATATTACTATATAATGGTTTCATTATATAACGCAAAACCAGTTTTGATTTGCAGGCAACCACATTTTTTTGCTATAACATTCTCCAGTAAAACTAACTTAGGAGAACATTAAAAATAGAGTTATAAAACAATAGACATGGAGGGTATTCTAAAGGTTCATACAGTCCTGTAGTTTTCAAATTGCTGTTAACTAATCTAGCAAATCCATGGTTTATTTCTTAGGAATATGTAGAAGATCAACAGAAATGTAAGTATCAAAAGCTGTACAAAGTGTTCTATACTTCTGCTGTTCAATAACATCTAAGATTTGTGCACGTATCTCCTGCGATTTTTAAAATGACCCTTTACGTGCCTCTATGGTTCAGAAGAGATGCTGTTAATTTTTGGTTTAAGAAAAAGACACCTGGTGGGATAAATGATGGGGAAGTCAGTGGGACAGCTCAATTCCAGTAATTTTTGAGAGAAGGAGTTCCTTCATTTGTCACACTTGCCACAGCTTTGAGCCTAGACAACTATTTTGCTCCAGGTAAGACCAACAGTTAAGGAATGGCTTAGAAGCAAAGAGTCCATAGCCATGGTCTTCTACACGTTCAGCTACTAATTTTTTTATTTGTCTGGCACCAATGACATAATGGCAGTGGACATAATTCCTTTTATTCCAATATATAGCTATAAATTTCCTCTTATGATAACAAGGCTGTCAAATTTAAGTCATGTCCAGTAGCTTAGCTACCAAAAACTGTGCTGGTGCAGCTTGTGACTAACAGTGGGCCTATGCCTAAAGAAAGGAACAGCGCAGGAAAAGAAATTCACTTTTACTATATTTTAGCAGTAAGCACTGAACTCTTAGCAGTAAGTACTAATCAGAAAAAGAAAAAAAACCTGAAATAATGTTTTAAATTCTATTATCATGGAAAGCAAAAGGATGAATGGTATGAGAACTCTTAAAGAAAACCAGCTCATATAGACCAAATTGTGTTTAAATGGGCTTTACTTAGACTGTGTCAACTGATGAACAATAATTTCAAAGCTGTGTTACAAAGTATTTGCTAATGGAAAAATGAAACCATTTAATCTTTGACACCACCTTGAAAGAAGGCACCTTCATTTCAAAGTCAATAGGAAAAATTCCTTCAAGCATAAATTAACTGGAAAAAAATGAAAACAGGAAATAAAATTTTCCATTCAGCTGCTCCTGTGACTACAGATGTGCTCAAATTATCTCTTTGTATGAGCTACCAAATTATGAATATTAGGGAAAAAAAAATCACAAAAGCACAGGAAATCAGAAGCCACCTTGCAGGAGAAAAGAGGAAATTCCTGTGGTGGACGAAGAACTGTATTCAAGCACGCTAAATTAATTGCTCTTGCAAATAATGCAAATATAAAATATATTCAAGACCTGGACAACAACATATTGACTTTAGTTACTGTTAAAATAATCTCTATTTTACTTTGCAGCTAGATGACACTAGAGAGGTTTAACTGCCAATAATTTCCTACATCATTTTAAATAAGAATTAGCATGTGAACCATTGGAAGTTGTTATCTTTGTCACCCTTATCCTGCAGATATAGATATATTTATATATAATGTGGATAATTTTTTGTACAAAAAAATTATATGGACTAGGAGTCAGTGAAAAGAAGTCTTTCTGTATTAAAAAGATGGTCACTAATATTGACTAAGAGTTTTGTTGTATTCACAAACAAATACACCCACAGGCAACTGGAAAACCACAGACTTCCCATAAAAAGGGTTTTGAATGTGGACATGAAAAGAAATTGGCCTTATCAAAGCTTGACAGATGAAGTTACACATATTTTCAGCTTTCTGTGATGATCTGGTTGTGAACATGGTGGTTTGCTTTGCATTCTAATAAGAATTAGCTATCAAAAATACTTGTCAATTTTTCTCAAGTGTTCAGAAATGCAAGTCACATCCCTGAACTTTTATTAAAACTGTCATATTAATGTTTTATTAAAACATTGTGTGAAAGTGAAACCCTGCTTAACAGGTTACTTACATCTAGGGTTGTTTTTTGACTTAATAAACTTGATCTAGTAGAGCAAGAGAAAAGTGCAGTGGTTTAGAATACAGCTGAAAAAACCTAGCTTTATGCATAAGCTTCAACTCTATGTTGAAAAAGAAAATAGCTTTGAAATTGCTTTGACACATCTGAGACCTTTCAAACATTATGGTTGAAAAATATTGGCACTCTACAGTCATGTAAAAAGCTGAAGCAAATATTTCACTGTGGCTTTCATTAGTGTAATGAATCACAGAATGACTGGTTATGAAAACCATTTGCAAAATCTTGGAATTTTCCTTAAAGTTAAGAAGCTAAGAAAGAAGTTCAAAGACAATCTGATGGTGAAGAGCACTGGAATTTATGTAGGAATCTTGTTTCATTAGCTTTAAAAAAAGCAAAATGCTCTTGCCACAGGTCAGAAGATAAGACCAGAGTAACAATCATGTCAATATCACTTTATAGTCATTAGTTCACTGTTTTAGCCTTACTAGCAATGGAATTGAAATATTGATATAGCCTGGAGGAGCACCATTGGAGACAGACATTGATCTTTTTGAACCTTCCCTCACTTTGAATTTCAAGTCTCTCATTAGAACTGATATATAGCTATAATGGTAGACATGTGGAATCACAGCTTCTTTTATTGTCCTGTTAAATATCTTATCAACAGACCTAAACATTTTTGACCCATGTGAAATATTTTTTTGGACATATTGAACACCTTGTCAGAACACCTTTGTCATTCAGGCATGCTATTCTCTGTATGCTCTCTGTGGGCAAAGATATACTTCCTTTAAAATACCTGAAGGCTGTTATCTTTTTTTTTATCAATCCTTTTAAGAGCAAATTAAGAAAGTTTTTTGAGTTTGTGTTTGCTTTGTGGACAATTTTCAAAGCTTCTAAATATTCCTGTCACCATATTCCGGATTCCAATTTTGTCTACATTTTTTCTTATAGTTCAGTGACCAAAAAAGCAGCATTCCAACTGAAACCTCACCAGTGCCAAGTAGAGCAGAATAATTACCATCTGCACCTTACATTTTACACCTCTGTCAAATCCCACTAAAATGACTGTTGCCCTGAGTCACTATACAGGTGATGCAGATTCCAAGAGCAATTTTCCACATACTTCCTCAGTCTTTTTTTCAGTACATACGACATACAAAATATTTCAGTTTTTCTATCTTTGTATGTGATTTTTCTCCTGGACTGTGCTAATAATTTTATTTTTATCTTAATTTTATTGATTTCTTGAGTTTCTGAACAACATTTCAAATCCTATTTCTTTTGCTTAGTCTGAGAGAAAGACAGGTCATTAAATACATGCTCTTTAATTGGATTCAGCCTTCTTAAAAGTCACATTAAAATTATAAAAGGAAATATTGCAAGCTTACACTGTAAAACAACAAGAGTGATGTTAAGCACACTGTATCACTAACCTTCTGCAAGGATTCCTATGGAAATCCCTAATGATTTATAAGTACATTCACAGTCCCTTTGGCTTATGCTTGCTGAGTGCACTCAAAGCATAACCTATTTTCATAATCCCTGCTTCACACACACTTTGAGGATTTGCAAACTCTTGCAAGATTGTAGAATCCATTGCATTTCTTCCATCTATTGTCAATACAATGTGTTGGCAATCACTGTAAATCCAAGACTTCTTTTTTTTTTTTTAACTCTGACCTGTAATGTTGAAAGTCTTTTGTTTCAGAATAGCCTTTTCTTCATATTGTCAGACTCCTGTACACTCTCCTGGCCTGATTCTGCACTTTCTGAGTCTGGAATATATTTTTGCCAATGCTCTCTTTCTTCCTAATTATCTTTTCCTGGCCTTTGCCCCAAGTTCCCTTAGCGACCTGGTACCTCAGTGAATCAGTAAAGATCAGTATAGTAAGACATACTTGTATATAATTTTCTCATTATTCACAAGATATTTTAAGCATTAATTTTTCTTCTCCTCAGGTGATTAAACATGCTTCTGTTTTATACTTATTTTTTGGTTGGGTTACAGTTTAACTTCTGTCCCACACTATTGCTGCTATTGTTGTCTGTGTAAGCTGAATGAAAATAAGCAGAAAGTTGGAGCTGCAGAAACAATCATTCTCAAAAGTAAGGCTGTATGCTGCACATTTTTATTTTAATGGCATTTATTTCTTGCAGAACATTCTACTGAGAGTAAAATTCTCTAATAGATGTAAAAAGTCTAGTCCTTTGTCCATCTGGTTTTATATACAAATAAAATCATACAGAGGTGTCCAGGAATATTTCTTAGTAGCAAAGGGAGCCAGTATAGAGTACACATGGTACAGAGCCATTTTATGTACTCCTTTATATCTTCATTGCTGGGATGCTGTTATTATACTGCAAGAGTTCTATTGTCAGTACATGGCAAAGGTTCCACATTGCTAAGGTTTCGTACCTCGATGTTTCTCATAGGCAGCTCTCTAGGCATTGACTCTTCCTTCTTCTTGCAGTGGCCAACTGACTCCAGTTCCCCTCAGCCAACCAATCCACTCTTTTATAACACTCTTCTGATCAGCTGCAACTGTGGCCTGTTAAAATCAGGCCTGCTCCTAATCTTTAATAATTAACCCAGCTGCAACACTTTTCTATACTACCTTTATTTACTTATATTCTATCCCCCTGCAGGATGCCATGACTTCGGCGGTAAGTGGACATGGTGATTTGGTTCTTGAAATGGAGGAGAAATGTTCTTTTATTGTAGAAGAGCAAAAAAATTTTTTGCAGTAAAAGTGGAAGTCATGTTGAAAAGTAAAAGCATTGCTAGTCACAGACTGCCATTGCAGCTGCCACCAATGTCCCTTGATGGGCCAAACATTCCTTGAGTTAAACCAAGGCTTGAATTAAGCCAAAAAATCTTGATTTGTTTAGCTGGCTGCCTATTTCTTATCTAGATGTTTACTTTTACTTTCGTCAGATGGAATGAGTAGGAAGTTCCACATTGTTATAAGAAAATTGTACCTTCCCTTTCAGTTGAATTTAAATGGCCACACTTGGCATGCTTCCTGACCTATATTTTTTTGTTGTGCTTTTTCCTATGTCCTTTAAGGATGTTTCCCACTTCTATATTAAAGCTATTTTGTTACACATGTTGAGTAGGTTTAAGTCTTTCATATAAAAAAAAGATTCCCTTGTGATGTTACAGTTAATAAATTGCTCTTCTCTTACTCAAGTAACATGGCTGTTTTATGCCTTCTTTGTCTGAGCTACCTTAATATTTACACAGTCAGATTACAACCAACATAAATGGTGAAGATCTGAAAATCCACTCTCCCTGGGCATTCAAAAAGAAAACAAACAGTAAGTAACATAAAACTTTCCTTATTTTTTTCTTTCATATGCAAATTGCACTTTCTCTGGTATCATAGCAATAAATCTTTTTTCTGATAATATATGTTTCATTCGGTCTTACACTATAGCTCTACCTACCTAGCAGACAGACTGAAGTCTGTGCTGATAGAGATGAGACATGAAAACTCAGTAAAAATTTGAATCAAAAAAAGATTAGAATACTATTAGGTTAAAGATTTTCCATACTAAAACGTGACACCAAATTCGAAGTTATTTTAATTAAATCTTTGCCTCCTGGCTTCCTAAATGCAATTCAGAAATTACTTTCTGACTTTTACATTTGTTGTGGTTTAAGAATGGTTTCCCTCAGTGCCCCCACTGAGACTTTCCAAATCACATGGTGCTTGCTCCCTGCCCTCCCTTTCCCTTCCCCTCCCTGCTGCAGTGCATTGGAGAGAATTGGAGGCACAAAAGGCAGAGATCACGGGCTGTGACAAAAAAATTTACTGGGTACATTGAGATAAGAAAACAAACAGCAACAATACTAATAACAAAGTTGTGCGAAACAGAGAGTGCGGCACTTGACTCAGCTGCCGCCGTACCACCCAAACCAGCGTTACCCCACCATACTGTCTGCCACGCTTGCTTGACCGGAAGGAACCAACCCCTTCTCCTTGGAAGGGAAGATTCCCTTTTCTGCTGCCTCTGGTGATGATGTGAGATGATGAAGAATAACATCTGGGCTTCAGCCACACTTGCTCCCACCTACTGCAAAACTTAACCTTGTCTTAGCTGTAATCGCAACAAGTGTTCAGTTAACCTCACTTATAGGTATAAACAGAGCTGTAGCTGAAATATGCCTTTTCCTTTTCTTCACATGCATGAATTTCATACTTGTGTATTTTGGCTTTTGTTCCATCACTTTTTTGTAAAATTTGACTATGATGAAACAGAGTAGAAGGCAATCTTTAAGAGAGCAAGCTTCAGGTCATGTAACCACCTCAAAGTTGCCATGTTGCAGATAATTGTTCTTGTGATAAAACTCAGCATTTCTAGGAGGATAAAGCTTTCAAGTGCCTGATGCTCATGAAGACGCTTATGATGTGATGCCATGTGTCAAATTTCATTCTAACACTTCCACTACGCAGTATTGTGCAAGGAGGCTCATGTCAAGTTGGAGAAATCGAAACAGAAAAAGAGGAAAGAACAATCTTGTGAAGGGCATAGTTCTGTTGCATACCAGAATAAAAAAGAATGTCATTGCAAGGGTATAGGACTCCTAAGAAAAAAAAAATTACTTAAACTCACCATTTCATGTTAAATGCTAAATAGCCTTTGTTTTAATGAGTATTATAATCACTACAATTGCCCATAGCAATTATGAATATACACACTAACCAGAACACACAGAAAAGGAGTGAATATTGTTCTAAGAAATAAAAAGAAAACCTTTTAAATGACACATAAAACTTAATTCAAGTGCATTATTCTTTTGCTGAGCCCTTTACATAGAGGTAAATTTGAACATCTGCAGGATTAAAATTACAGCACCATTAGCATGTTCTGGAAAAGAAGTGCATGTTACAAGGAGATAAAGCAAATTATCTCAAATGTATCGTCTTGAACTAGAATGACCTCAAACCTACATTAAGTTTAAAGTCATCTTTGAAAGCTGTCTCAACATCAATTTATGACAAAGTTCCTTTGCAAATAATAAGTTGCATATTCATGATATACTTGAATTTAATGTCTTTGCCAAATTTGTACATTTGGTTATGGTCTGGAGAGTTGTAGGATGAATGCACTGGACATGAAAGGTATTTTTTCTCTTTGAAGAGATATTCATCAAAACAAAATAAGATTAATCAACTTACCTATTTTAAGTTACCATACTATATTTTCTGCAGAGATTTTTGAGTAAAATTTTTTGTGTGTGTATTTCGTCACAGTCCATACTTTAACTGGAACTCTGAAAGCCACCACAGAAGTCCTTCAGGGAATTTTTCAGAGTTCTTCCTTACAGTTAGGCCAGATGTTTTCACTGCATGTTTTTCTTACTTCATCTTTCCACAACAGCTTCTTACAGTATTTGGGGAATCTCTGTGTTCGAATCTCCTCCCCAAACATTTTATAAACTCTTTGTGCATTTCCTAACCTTAAAAATCTCATTACACTAGTGTAAATATATAAAATCATTAAAGTAGTTATTATAAAAAATGCGCTTTCTGAGGAGCTGTGCTGAAAAACTGAGTGCCCTGCAAGGATGTTCCTTTTATAAATGAACCATAGTAATTTCACATAAATTTGCTCAAATTTTGGAGATTAGCTATATATAATAAAATCTGTTAAAATATTGATTTATTAGCTCAAATATTATATGCTAATAGAAAAAAATACAGAACACTGAATTGTAGATTAAGATGTAGATGCTAGTATTTAATAGAAGTAATTCAAATCATTGAAGAAAAAAATGTTGAAGGCTTGTTTAAAAAACTATTTACCCCCAGGTCTATTTAGCAATGGCCAGAAATAAAGGCTCAGTGAAGAGGGCCAAATGAAGCAAGAGGTGTTTCTTTCTCAAATATTTAGCTACCCTAATGAGAAAAAAATTCTGAAGAATATGCCTGAAATATATAGTAACTTGGTCCTATTTAAATACATAAGTTGTTAGATCCCAAAATACTTTGTGAATGAATGTTTTCATTTCCAATCAATTTTAAAATTTAGATCATAAGAACTCTTACTCAGGTTCTGCCCAGCATTTGAGATGCATGAAATGTCTGGAACTGGAGACCATCAGTGTTCTCCATCATGCTCACAGCTCGCCTAATGAGGGTATTAACAGTAACAAGAGCTCAGGTACCCAGTGCACTGCAAGTTTCATTGGGAATGGCAGATTTAGCACAGATGTTCTTTTTACTTGCTTGGACTGCTCCAGTCAGCTCTATAGGAAAGTTGTAACCAGATCACTATACAGAAAGCAAAATAGATTTAAAAAACCACAAATCTTCCCACCTTCTCAATTTTTATGATGTTTGCATTGGATATAGGTTCAAGTCCAATTCAATGTTTCAACCTCCATTTTTTATTATTTTTTAAGAAAAGCTCCCATAGCATTTTCATATTGAAGTCTTCAATAAAATGTCTAAGAAAACATTTTGTTTATGTCTGCTATCAAAATTTGCTAACATATAGTCCTGCATCCAAAATAAATGTTTTTACTCTTGTACCTACGGAACATCTATCAACTAGTGAAAAATTTAAAGAAACACAGGTGCTGTTTCCAGAGGAAGTTTCAGCATGACATGTCTTAGCCTTAGTTAGCTGGCTGCAGCTATTGTATGTGACAAGTTAAAGCCCATCAGCCTGCTGCCTTATTTCTAATTTCACATTTTCATAACTGTATTTTGGAAGTGCCTGGTTTTTTTCCGCTTGTACTTACATGACCTTTACAGGACATCCTGGACTGCTGATTACACAAAGTGAGTGTAAGTTCTGTGTACTCTTTTAGATAAAGCATGCTGTGCAGTGCCTCAGCCTGCTGTCATGCTTGCCATCTTCATTTCTAATATGCATGAATGCTCAGTTTTAGTGTAGTCCAAAAATTAAGTAAATTGTGTTCAAAACTTAAATGATTTGCTGAATTTTAGTATAGAAAATTGTTTTTTAATACAAAATGTCTGTGTATTAAAAAACACTTTTCTAGGCCAAATTTTTTTTCTGGATGATACAGTTCATAAAAATAGTTTGTGTTCAGCAGAAATTCAAAACATAGCCCCATACCTGCCACTGTGAAGGAAATGAACTCTATCCCAGCTGACACCAGATTTTATAAATTCACAGATAAAATTCTTTATCCTCTCCTGTATACACAAACAAGCCAAGAAAAATCATCGGAAGAAAAATTAAATTCTTGGATGAGTGAGATTCTTGAATGAGATGGGTTTTATATGTCCTTCTGTAATTAAACAAATATTTAAGTAACTGTCAGCATATATTTTGTTTAAGCAAATATGTAAATAATTGATAGAAAAAAAATACCATCTCTGTTGCTAGAAAACACTTTTGGTGCCTATGACTGAGCTGGGTTGTACACAGAAACATTTCTAGGAATTGACCATGCCTGGTATTTCAGTGTCTTCACCATTCAACAGAGGAGAAGGATTCACAAAGTAGGAGTTGCCCAAACTTTCCCAAATGGAATCAGGGACCTTGCCTGTGTGACTGCAATCCTGAAATCAGTATCTGTGACTTCTCAGCAATGAGTCCTGTGGAGAACACTGTTTGAATGTGACATCTTCACAGGCAAAACTCAGATTTTCCGAGACATAAAAAGAGCAGACGTGATAAAACACACATGGAATTATGGGTTGTTCTTTTATTGATTTTACCAGGCTTTGTATTAGATTTTTAAAGCATATTCTCCTCTTCTATTTTCTGCTACTTTAATTCTTGGAACAAAGGAATAATTTTTTTTTAAAGAGCAACCCTTTGAGATCTCAAAGCCAAATAGTGTATATTGACTGTGAAAGTCATATAGGAATAATCAAATTAGAATTCTAGTCCTAAAATATATTGGTATTACATATTGTTATGGGAATTACTGATGCTAAGGAAAAATGCTTTTAATACTTTTTTTCTGCAAGATCTTTAAGATTAAATTCAACTAAAATATTGTAACACGTTTTGTCAGCTTGCAATAAATTTAAATGAAAATGATTATATTTTATCTTCCTAAGAATAAAACTTATATTAGAGAACAGCCATTATATCAAAGATATTTTCCAGCAATGAGTACATGACTGGATGTAGGTAGGTACTTAACTTTCACCACAAATGAGAAAAATATCCACTGACCGATACAGCAATTATTTAGTAGTCTCATTTCACAATTATGGTTTCAGTGAAAATAGAACTGTCACCATGAGGCATGCCTTCAAAATTTTTTAGGATGGAGATGCCACTAAATTTTACAAAAATTTGCAATGGTAAAGAGCTGTGAAATAATGTTAAACTAGTGTTAAAGGTTTTCTTCTTGATAAGAACTGGCTTTTGGTAACTGTTTTCCCTTTCACAAACTAACTATTTTATCATTTAAGAAAAATGTCTGCCTACATGCTGAAATGTTCTCTTAGCTGAAAATATGCATGATAAATTCATAATAATTGGACCTCTTGTCATTTTTTAATTACTTACATGATAGCAACTGCGGGTGTGAATGATCTGTTACTGACAGATGCTGTTAACAGTGACCTAGATGAGTTCAAGGCCACAGGATGAAATTTTATCATCCTTTGTCAATGTTGCTCAGAAGAACTGCTTTTAACAAAATTAGTGGGGAGGGGGTTTTTTTGTTTGTTTGTTTGTTTGTTTGTTTGTTTTTTGTTTCTTTGGGTTTTATTTGTTTCTTTGTTTTGTTGTTATTTCGTTTTTCCCTGCTAGGGAATAGATCTTTAATGGGCTCAGATTTTAAAATTGGAGGAAGGAAGGGAACTTGATGTTGATGTTCTAGAAAACTAAATCTTGCCCTAGGTTATAAGTGAGTAGGCAGCAACATTTCAGACAGAAATTAGGAATGGCCACATTAAAAGTATCTGCTGTGTGGGAAAGTGTGATCCAATGAAAGCACTGACATTCTAATGAACAGTATCCAATACATAGGTTTTTTTTAATATAGATAAAAAACCCCCACATTTTAATTGGCCATATTCCTTGGGAGGCAGGACACACAAAACTTGTGCAAAATTTCATTCCCAATTTGCACATTAATGAAAAGAAACATTCATGCATCATACATAATTTAAAACACTAAAGTATGAAGCATCTGTTCAATGTAGCTAGGATTGTCTCGTGTCCTCCACATGCATACTTCTCACTTGTACAAATAGATAATATTGAGATGAATTGATGTTTCTTTTAGAAAATGAGCAGGTGCTAGATTTTATTATGTTCTTTATCAATTTTATAAAGGCATAATGACTTTTTCTTAAGGGCTACATTTTTATAAATTATAAAAATTCCTTGCCATTTTTTCAGTGCTCTGCATGATATAACTGTCAGTGCATTCTATAAATAAAACATGTCCATAAATACTTCATAAGGATGATACTTCCACATCAGCTTGTGAATACAATGAGTTTTGATATTAAAAAAATTCCAGTAATTTTTTTGGCTTATGTGATTTTTAAAGAAAAAAAAATTTAAAAATATATCTATAGGAGAGATGACATAAAATTGAAAATGTCTAATTCCATGCTTGCCTTCAATATTTTGGGGTCATTTATGCCTGCATATATCCGAAGGAGAATATCTGTGGGCTTATATTCCTCAGTTCCAGAATAAACAGCATCTCTGTTGTTTGTCTATATATTCCAAAACCACCATCTTCAGAACTGAGAGAACATCCTGTTCCTTCACCTTGAGCAGGAACTAGCACTACCTATGTATTAAGGAGTTGTTTATCTAACTGAGCAAATAGCAAAATGAAGCACAACAATGTGAACAGATCAATCATTAAGGGCAAGTGGAACAATCAGCACCATTCAATAAACTGAAATAATTGGAGAAAAGACAAATTGCTGCTGGGATTAAAGAATGAAAAAAAAAAGAAAGAATGAGATCGTGGAATGGCAAGATGTATCAAGGAGAGCAATAACAGAATGTGATTTTTCACTTCAATACCATATGAAATGTTGAGGTACTTTAAAATCTGAACAGGAAAATAATAAATAAGGCAGGAAATTAGAAACACTTACACTAATGTTAAATAGTAAAACCTCTGCTTTGTTCACTGTAGTAGGGCCATTAATGGAATAATGCATTGTGTCCCATACTTCCTAGAGAATGTGGAAAACTGGGGGATGTAAAAAAAAAGGAACTATCCAAACACATGAATTCTGGGAAGCTTGAGATATTGAATTTATTTAATTAATTAACAGGAAATTAATAATGTCTAATCACAATCCATTCATATTATGATGATACATAAGTGCAACGATAAAAATCCACAGTTTAAGAACAATAGTTAGACAGATTTACCAAATAAAGTCAAACTTTTTAGCACACAGAATTAGTTTCTGGAACAAATCTTGTATGACAGGCTTGGTGTTACTCAAAATGTTTAATTCAAAGTATATGTCTCTTTTAAAAGATACTATTTGAAGTGTTTGAAGTCAGGCTTTAAATCTCAGAAATACCATGGATGAAATGTTATGTCTTACAAAGTGTATCTAGCCTTCAAAATGATGAAAACCACCAGCTAATTTTTGAATCCTTTCTGTGCTCTTGTTACTTATTATTTCTACTAATGCAGAAGATATCAGTCCAACCCAAAATCACATATGCATGATGAAACAATAATACTTTGAAAAAGAATGATGTAGAACAGATAAGAAAGAAAAATAATATTTTTTTTAAATATTTCAATAATTTATGTAATGTAGAGATCCTTTCAATCAGTTCTAGATAATTTAGTTTACTTCTCTTGCAACAATTACCAAATTAAAGATTAGATATCTTTGATGTTGCTGCACTTACTGGTAGTGTAGACATAAACCCCCAAATTTATAAGAAAAAAAGTTATCTTGAATTAACTAGAATATCTTTATCATAAAATACCTGACCAAGGTAAGGAACATAGTGCTTTGGCTGTTCTCCCAATATTGTAATCACTGAATCACCATCTAGAGCATAACCATGAGTAATATTTCAAAATAATTTTTTTGCTTGCCTGCCTCTAATCCTCACGTAAGCACATTGTTGGTACAATCAAATATATGCCATAATGGAGATACTGACAACAACCAACATATTGGTTTTGTTGTTAGTTGCTAAATTTTTGTCTAAGTGTAGATAGTCGAGCTATGGCTGCACTTCCAAGAATCATGTAAACTCACTACAACCAACTGTAGTATCATTTCTGAATGAGCAAAATGCAGACAAATGATGAGGAGCAAAACTAAAGAGCTTCTAATGTGAAATATTATCTAAGGAAAAACAATATTCTGTCAAAAAGAAAATGGTCTGAGCAGCCCTAAGCAGAAAGAAGAGGAACAGGATGTTAGGTTACAACGGAAGAGGTACTCAGCTTTACTTCATAGGAGATGAAAGAATTGGAATGATGCCTTAAATTATCTGCTTTAGCTGGATTCTTAATACCTGAAAGATTTGCTTCCCAATGAAGAGCTTAAAATATTCAATAGAACAGTAAAAATTTCCAATTTTCTGATTAAAATTATTTTCATAGATTTATCAAATACTTTAATTTGGAAGTGGCTCATTGGCATCATCAGGGAACTCCCTGCTCCTTGCAGGACTAAAAATTAAATCATATGACTAAGAGTTTAGTCCAGACACTGCTTGAACATTGACAGGCTTGACCACTTCCTGGGTAACCTGCTCCAGAGATTGACTACAGTCTCAGTGAAAAATTTATTTGATTATTCTCTGTTTTGCTAAAATACTGTTCTGTGTTTAACTTGGGATGTATGATTTTGACTTGCTAACAGAAATCCATAAACTTGCATTGATGTGACAGTGCAGGTTTCAGGACTTGCCTGGGTGACTCTTAGCCTGAGCTAATTTAGTTGTGTTTGTGTCTGTGTCTGTGTTTAATTTGCTTTATGTTTGTGTAACTGTGTTTTGGTAGTAAGCAGACTCACAAGGATGACCACTGTGCTACAAAGCTGCTGGTTGTGCACGATTCTACCTTTCTATCTCAGCCCAGACACAGTTTTGATTTGCCATAACAGAGGTTTAGAGTTCTTTCCATGTTGCATGGGTCAAGCTAATTTTACAAATATCTAGCATGTGGATCTCTTCTTGCCCTGCATACATTATACAATTATACAATTGAAATTGTTCCTTCAGGGATTTCTGTACTACCACATTGACCTTGTGTGCACTTGTGCCTTTGTGTCAGGGCAGCTGTAGAAAAACCTCAGGCATAACCAAAAGATATCTTAGTCATAAATTTGAACTTATGTATTATGTAGTACTTCAATGTCTCTACAATGTCATTCTCTTTCCAAAGGAATTGAAGTTTATACTTAGGAACTAG
The DNA here is from genome assembly GCF_028551555.1 of Melozone crissalis. NCBI lineage: Eukaryota > Metazoa > Chordata > Aves > Passeriformes > Passerellidae > Melozone > Melozone crissalis. The sequence goes on along the minus strand of NW_026535784.1, from coordinate 4,493,188 downwards.
ATGATGATCTGATCTAGTCCAAAGGGCACTGAATGGTGGAAACTCGCTATCGCTTGCTTACACCCTTGCCAAATTATGTCATTTTCACTATATAACGACATTTTCTCATTTAGGACTTCCTTTCCAATAACATTTTCATAAAATTTGGACAAGTTATTTGCATGCCCTAGGTCTCTGGAGAATTTTTCTTTGGATCTTGATATTGACTGATCAAGTACAGGATTCATTTGCATAAATTTGTGTCCTGAGTCAATGTCCTCCGAGCTGCATGCTGGCATCACTTCATCCACATAGATTTGCACAACACTAGATGGTTGAGACAGATGCTATCAATGCGTTCCATTTGCAAACAGCAGCTTTTATTTTTATATTTTCTACTAACGTTAAAGAGGGGTACATCAGCTTTCAATTTATTTATTAATAATAGGTTAACAAGGACAAATAATGACATTTTGATGATAAATCATGATGATGATGATTTCCTTACTACTAGAAAAGACAAAGACTCATAGATTTTATAGGAAGAGCATTATTTCTAAAAGTAAATATTCCTCATTAAAAAAAAGGCAAAACAAAAACTAAAACAGAAAAAAACCAAAAACCAAACCAAAACAAAATCCCCCGAAAACCCCAAAAAAGCCAGCCATTCTAAATAAATGAATCATTAGTAATAATGTGAAGTACCTATAAGAGCAGGAATGAATGATGAAATGAGTGCTAGACTAAAATATGTCTGGACATAATAGGAAATTACATTTCCTGATAGAAGTACAGATCCATTCTACCTGTTTAAGTGACTAGGTTCTAGTTAAACTATTTCAAGTGAAAGCTAAAATACAGAAGCCTGTTTTATTTCGCTAGTTGTTTGGAAGCCTGTTTTATTTCACTAGTTGTTTATATAATGCTATAATATCAACACTTTAATTATCTTTAATATTATTATTAGTAGAGGTTACCTAGAAGTGTTGCTTCTTATTTTGTTCTCATGGTACAAAGCATCCTGGCACAAACAAGTCATCAAGAGTTGATTAGATTCTAAAGTGGTGACCATACATACTCTTGGCCTGAGAAAGGAATAGAAAGTAAATTATACTAGGATAGAATGCAAGTAGATCAGAACAGAAAAAACAGAACAGGGTTTAGTTCACTCTTCCATTTTAATAACCTTACATTAGGAAGAAAACTTACAGCAACTGTAGTTAGGTCAAAAAATCCTCAAGATTACTTACATAAATATTAAACCCAACTGTGGAACTCTGAAAGTAAAAAATGCTGTAGGCAAATTACTCTCCCTAATTTTCTCTTATTTTGGAAAGTGTATTGCTTAGAGAAAAATATCAAAAGAAGTGGAACCTTTATGATTTCATGCTGTACAAAGAATAGAGAGACTTTTGTTTTGTGAAAAGCTTTATGTGAATTCTGTTTAAATTTTAGATTTTAATTAAAACATATTTCCTAAAATAATTTGTCAATTTCTAAAGCAAAACAATTTTTGAACTGTTTAGACACATGTTCATTATAGATTCTTCAGTGGAATATTAAAAATAACCGCACAGAAACACAAGCACAAGAATAATACTGTGGAATGCCAGTGACAGAAATAAAGAAGAGCATATCTCACGAAAGGTTCCCGAACACCTTATGTTATATCAATGAATATGTCTGAGAACAGAGACACAATTAGTCAGTATCACCCTCACTGTGAAACACCCAGGAAGTTTCAGCATCCAGGGCTGTATGTGTGGTCTCAGCAGAGCCATATGGAGAAAGATGATCACCTTCCTGCTCTGTTGTACTGCCATTTTGCTTTGCAAGCTGGTGTTTCAACTGCTGCCCACACACTACTCATTTGGGTGTCAGTACCAAATGTGTTTATGCCAACGGTGTTTCAGTTTATTATTCCTTAGAGGTATCTGCTTACATTTTTTCTATAGCGAGATCTCAGGAATAAACAAATTCATGTTACAAACATAACACAATGAAAACCAAAAATCATGAAAGAATAAAGAAAAATTATTGAAATGTTCTTTATTACAAAAATTTATCCTGAATAATTAGAGGCCCAGAAAAATATTTCTTTGATGGATTCATGACAAATTTCACTTTGTAGGACCCTGTGTTTCTTTCAAATCACCTGAGACAGGCACCTCTGTATAGATTTATTGCTCTTCAAAAGATTTGTTGCTCATTTCCATGGAATTCAATGAATACTAATTGTAATTTTTTTGTCATACTGCTGTTAGAACACAAATCATTGTCTCCCAATTTTCATCAAGATTTATAATTATTTGGCATTGTCATGTCTAATTGGAGTTTATGAAAACTGCTGTTCTGAGAATTGCCAGTACATTATGCCAATGCATGCTCAAACCATACTGTTCGTGCAATGACACAGCCAATTCAGGTAATGTCATTGACAACAAAATGTCATCTGTTCCAGTAATCTGTAAAAGAACATCTGATGTACTATGTAAATACATGTTACATTCTCTTGTGTTTGCCATGTTAATAGTAGAAATGAATAATTTCATATGTTGCAGCATATATCATAAGGGAAATTTGGATGGAAAAATCTACTATGGTCATCAGCAAGGGTTAGTTTTCATTTTTTGTTATTACTTTAAAATTATCTAAAGAACTATGCCTTAAGTTAGCTACAATAACCTAGACATGAAAAAACTAATAACATTGATTTTATTAAATTGCATAATGAGATAATAAAAACAACAAAACCAGTGGGTATTTACTATTCAGAGGCCCTCAGTCTGAACACAATAATTTAATTTATCAGTTAATTACATAAAAAGAGAATGGGTCCATTAAGTACCACGAGGAATTCTGGACCAGATCTTAGTTGCTCCTTAATATCATAGATGCAGTAATCCTAATGGAGATTCAGTGACACACATTGTTAAAAAATGCAATTTATTGCATATGACTAAAGTATTGACCATAATGGTACATGAGGGTAAAATTTAATTCCTTTATGGTGCTGAAGACACAGAATAATGAGGAGAGTAGGAGAACAAAACGAAATTACAAGAGACTGTGGCAGAAAAGGAAGAAGGCAGAGAGGAGAAAAAGAATAGGAAGTTGAAATAAATAAAATTTTGATCAGTTCCTATCTGGTTTAAGGTCAAAAATTTAAGGTAGAAGTATTTCCACTAGTTTTTTTTAGAGGTAGTGAAGGATCACCCTTGAGTTTGAAGATTGTAACTGAGATGAAGGTTTAATATGATTTCTTCTGCAGGGTGCAAAAACAACTTATGCACACCTTGATCTAATTTTGGTGTGGTTGCTCAGGCTTGCCTAACAGCCAAGCTCCCACCCAGCTCTGGGGAAGGAGACAGTAATAGTGGAGAAAACAGGGAGAGCAGGAATCTCAGGGGTTGGGACGAAAATAGGGAGGGAGATCTCTTACAACCCAGCATTGCAGGAAAAGCAGAATTGGCTTCAGGAAAATTGACTATATTTATTGTCAATTAAAATGAATATTTAGTTCTAGTTTCGGGTAACAAAAAGACAAACATTAAGTCTTTTCCTGTTCTCTCCCTTTTCCCAGTCCCATCCTCAGTCCTTCACCCCAGTGTCCTGTCCTCCCCCCTTACTGTCACCACTGTCCTGATGGGCTTTCCAGCAAGGAATCAGGTGGTGCAGGAAGAGGGGATTATGGTCAGCTCGTGGTCGTTTCTCTCTGCCATTCCTTCCCCCTCAAACCATTCCTCTTTTCCAGTGCAAATCCTGTGGAAGACAATATGAAAAGTAGATCCCAAATAACGAGAAGAAGACAAGCACATAAGTAAATGGGGAAAATGGGAAAAAGTAGTTTCTAAAGAAAACATAGTGAAAAGAAAAAAACTCCAGGAGAATGTTTTATGAAATTGAGATAAAGAGAAAAGAAGGAAGAAGTGAAATGGAGACAAGTAAACAGGAATTATAATAAAACAATGTATTAATCATATGTGTAATTAATAACTGTATTACAGGCACATGTCAGAGTAGGAATCTGAGAAAAAAAAAACCGTAATCATTTTAAATCAGTGGTTGCTTTTGATTTTTGAGAATAAGATAATTACATAAATGCTTCACATCTTTTCTCTTTTTTGTAAAGATGAAGTCTGCGAAGCTCTTACTGCAGTCCTTAATAAGCTAAACAGTTTTCCTAGGACATCTGGGGAAAACAAAATTAAAATCCTAAAGGTGATAATTAGACAAGCACAGTGATTTGTCTGATGTAGCCTACTGCAAATATTAGAAATACTATAAAATCGTGCCAAAAGGGCAAATGAATAGAAAGGTTTTTTCTGCACTTCAGAACATTTAAATCTCCTAGAAATGATGAAATATCAAATTAATGCCCTAAAATTCTGAGGCTTTCTCATTTGGAGGAACAAACAAAACGTTTTACAGGATACTTTAGGACACCATATAAGCAAAACAGCACTGAAATACAGGTAGTTCTATATGTATATCTATAATCTATATGTATAGCTTTGAAAAGCACCTGTTGTCCTATGTCATGGTTCAATTCTGGCAGGCAGTAAAGTACAAACAGCCTGTCACTCACTGCCCCCTTACTGTGGAGCAGAGTCAGCAGGATCCTACTACAGACTCATTTGGTAAAGCTGGACTCTGATTTTAATTTTTAGGCTTCAGTTTTCGCACTTAAAATACAGTATGACTTAAACTTCTACATAAATATGCTGCCCTTTTAAAATTTTTAGACAAGAATCAGTTTCTGCAAGGCCTTACCTTTTTATTGCCTGGGCTAACCTTCCAGGAAGCCTAAACATGCACTTTTTTGTAAATTATCTACAGAGGAAAATATTCTCTTGATTTTGTTTTTTTGGGTTTTTTTCTTCCTTTGTATTTTTATTTAATATTCTCCTGTGTTTCTGACTCATTAGGACTGCCTGGTGAAAATGCCAACAGGCATCCCCTGAAAGTTTTTCTGCAGAACAAAGGAGCAGGAGTTTCTAATTGCTGGTGTAAATCAAATATATTTAGGTCATCAGCATACCAAGTATTTAGTGCTGCTGCTCATGTGCAGACCTTTAGAAGTCTGCATTAGCAAAGTCAGAAATTCTGAGGTGGTATTGCCCCATTCTCATTGAAAATTATTGACATTTCCTGCGCTACAAAGTGAGACCAACATGTGTACAGGAATAAATAATTCTTTGAAGACAACGTGTGAGTGAAATACACTTGAAGGTTTCTTTCCAGTTTGGAGCAAGACTTCTCCACCATCAAGGCAGTAAAGCAATGAATTAAAAAAACCAAAACAAATAAAACCCCCAAAAACAAAAACAAAAAAAACCCCAAAAAACCCAAAGAAACCCCGAAAAAATTTTAAAAAAGAAAAAAAACAAAAAACCCCAACAAAAGTGCCAAAAGAAAAATAATAGGGAACACCACTCTTAAAGCAATTACAGAAAATGAGATAACATCTAAAAGCAGAATACCTAACTACTTATACTGTCATTTTGTAATGAACAAAACCAATCACCATTCCTGCATAGTTTACTCCTGTTTACTAGACCATGCAATCTCATTTCTTGTTTTTGAATGCTTTTTCTGACACATGGTTTGTATATTTTGTTGCCGCATTGTAAATTTAGGAGGACAATGTTTGTTGTATTACCTGGAAAAAGTTTCAAGTGTCTATTTTGGGGCTCATTTTGCCATTTGTATGAGAACAAATCAGGGGTTTTACTGAACAGACTCCAGCAGTGCAGGGATACCTTCCATATTCAGAGGTGCCCCGAAGCTGTGTTTAACTTTAAACAGTTATCTAGGTCCCACAGAAAAATGATGTGCTGAAGTGCAGTGTTTGATTCTGCCTTGTAAACAAAGGTGTCTAGTGCCATCTGAGATGACCTGAGAGATTTAAATGTGGCTGGCATATCTGACAAAGAGCCTACAGGAGATATGTGCCACTCTGCACTTGCAGATGGACATCAGGCAGGATATCCTAAAGCAATTCAAATGGATGTTGACTTCCTGTCAACAAGGAGTCAGCAAGGAGCAAATGAACTGAACCCATTGTGTCAATACCTGGTGCACTGAAATTGCACTTATAGAAAGGTTAGGCTCTGAGCACTTTCATATATATAAAAGCATTTCATACATATAAAGGGTGTGAAATGTGGAAATGTATGCTTCTGGAAGAGAACCTATTTTTGTCAAATATACACAGCGACAGGATATGAAGGTGTGAAGAGTAATTTAGAAAGTGAGGCTAATTCTGTACATCTGTCGTGTTTCAGGGGTTGAAAGATTTGGGATTAAAGGAAATTAACCACCAGTAGACAAAGAAAAAATAATCCCCAAAGCAGTTTTAAGATCTCAGTGAAAAGTGACATAGAGAGGATGTTAAAATGACTCTAAACTGCTGCTATTACCATCCTGATGGAATAAAAAACGTGAAACTAAATTTGTCTCCCCAGGACAGACTGATACAGTAGCCCTGATGAAAGAGCGTCAAACTTTATTTAGTACAGTTTCCTTAGAAACAAATTTGGTTGTGAATTTTTGAGTACCAGTGCCTCATAGCTGTTCCTTTTCTTCAGCTGCCATAGAGGTCATGCCTTTAGGCTTGCAGAACATTTGGCTGCTGGAAATATTATGGTATTCTTCCTTAACTACATCTGTAAAAAGAAAAACTAGTCAATGAAGAGCAAGAGTGCTTTTGTTTTGTTTTCTTTTTCTTTTTCCCTATGACATTGATAGCCCCTTTTTTTTTAAAAAATTAAATTCAAACTAGGCCAAAAGAAGAAGTGGAGTATGAAAAAGATTCTGGACAAAATATGTTTGTCCTCTTACGTAAGTTTAAATTTTATAGTTTATGTGAAATAGATTTTCTAGTTTATTTGTGAGTTCTTCTCAGAAATAGTAATTGTTCACATGTTTTGCATAGGAAATTATAGTATGCAACTTTGCAGTATTTACTGATAATCATAAAAAATGAAACACAAAACCACTTGAAATGTGATGATATTCTATGTCAGTGTCATGTATTGTCCAAAGCACACTGTAAAACATGCACTGTTTGTTACTTTTTTCAAAGATCAAGTTTAAAGAAATAAACATCAAAACTGCAGTGTAATAGAAAGTGATATTTTGAATAATATCTATCTCATAACAACTGCAGAGAAGGCAGAATTAATTCTCTAATCTTCAAAATAATTTGTTAAATTTCTACCAGTTCAAACTGGTAACGGATAACTGTGGAAAAAACCTGCTCTGAGATAATGTACTTCAAATGACATGTCCTTATGAAAGGACAAATATCAAAAAGGATTTTTAAAACTGAGAAATCAATGAGTTCTTTTGCAATGACTGTAAAGCTATATCCTTCAGAATTGCTTTCCAGGCTTTCAAATTGTTTCCAGACATAGACTGTTTAGAAATACATCGGTTTCCAAAGAAAATCTTGGTTCTGAAATGAAAACACTTGCAAAAGACATACATAACTTTAAAAGGAATCAGTGAAACACAAGGAGCCTGTAGACAGGTTTTTCTTATTGTGCATAAAAATTGTGATGTAAAATCAAAGTAAATTAAGTGCTTTTGTAATATTTTTGATACTTCAATTAAAAGAAAAAAACCCCTATGTTTTACCCATTGCAATGCATTGTTTAGACATTTGTCATTCTAAAGGTGTCTTCAAATGGGCACTGAGGGTACTACACTGAGACGACTCCTAGCTAGGAAAGAGATTCTATGAAATTTTTCACTAGAAAAGAGATGTTTATGCTCTAGTTCTGGCCAGATCCCAATTTACATTTTCCTTTTACATTCTACAGTTGCAAACTTTTGACCTTGCAAAGGAAGAAATGTTTTTCCTTTTCTTCTTGTGCAAACTGGTTTATTGGGCTGTGGCAGATCAGATGACACATTTCATCTAACAAATACTAGGATTTCATTACCAGACAGAAATACATAATATGCTTTGGGATGCTTGGAAAGAAAATTACTACTTAGCTAGTAAATGTTATTAAATTGTTCCTGATTTTAATTGTATATATTTTAATTCCCCTAAATATTCCAGAGTGCACAGACATAAGCTAGATTTCCTCTGATTTGTACATGTTATCATTATTTCAAAAGCAGCTCTAAGAACATGTGCAACATCTGTTTTCTGTTTCTGACCAACCGATCTTTTGCAGCTTGCAAACTTGGTATCCTGTGTTTAAAACTTCTATTTAGCTGAGCACAAAACATCTGCACAGGGCTGAAAACAACTTCTCTTGAATAAATGCAGACACATTGAGAAACTTAAACAAGAAAAGAAGGTATAGGAGAAATTGTTCCATGCAGGAGTAATTTTTCCATTCCAGCCCATTGGGAGATCCATCCCAGCTGCCAGCCTGGGGTTTCTGATGCAGGATGAGGTAGGATGCTGCTTTCCAGATCCACCTCAAGCCTGCCCAGCCTGTCCCCAGGGTGGCTCCATGGCTCCTGACAGCCTGCAGTGGAGAGCAAACCCAGGTGTTGTGTTTGCCCAATTATCCCATCATAAAGAAAACCCAAACAATATTTGAGGTAGCAGCAATTTTAATTGAATAGTTTAGAAAATACATATTTACAATACAATTTGATGAAAAATAAGGGATAATTTGGTTCCAATAATAGTGCACAAGCAAAAGATAACCGCGGGGTATGGAGTGCAGCGTTCTGGAACCCTTGCCACCTCACGTACGAGCTTGCCAAGTGAAAATCATCCCTTATATGCCACGTGTCAATGCCATCCCCTCCCATTTTCTATTCATCACACTTCTGCCTCTGCCCTCATCCCCACCTTTACCGTGCATGCTCCACCACTTGGTTTGGTGGTGGCACAAGTCTTTGGGGGTCGTCACTGATGAAGGCCTGTAGTCTTCCTCTCGGTCCTTTAATTCACCTTTGGGTTATGCATGTGCACCAAGCCAGTATAATGTAAGCCAAAACTAACATATTACTACATTTAAGCATCAAAGCAATAAATCTCTTATAGCTGGCATTTTCCTGGGACCCAACCAGATTTTCCCTTCTTTCTGTTAATTTTTAGTAACTGTTATCTCATGCTTTTCCTCCTGTCCTTGAACATCTGCAGGGAGGGGGGTGGAGCCCCTCCTCTCCCTTTCTTTCTTACATTACAACTTTTTACTGCTTTATTATTCCCACATATTAATTACTGTACCAACATTGATTACTGTTTCAATTTTATCAGCGTGAATCATACCTATTTACCACACAGGCAAGGAAGTTGACAATGGCACATTGTATTCTTCTGCCACTCCTGCTCTATCATCAGCGTCTAACGCTGCATAAATGTGCATAAACCGAGCCTGTGTGTGCATCCAGCTTGTCTAAAATCAGAGACATGAAGTCTAGAAACCACAGATGGCTTCAAATATCACTATCTTAAATGTAATTCCATAGAAATCAGGAGCAACAACTACTTCTGTAAATAAATTTTGCAACTCAATAATTATAATGTGAATTTTACCATATAATTAAAACAAACAAAAAAATCAAAGAGGTGAAATATAGGATTTTTAGAATTTAAAAAAATTCTATAATATAAATTCACCTGCTCATACACATGCAGAGTGATTCTTAAGACCTGACCAGAAATTTAGGGTCCCTGCTACATTCAATGATTATGGTTGCAGAAATTTTAAGCATTTATGTTGAAATCAAAGAGAACTTGAGTTAAAGTTCTTAGGATTAAAGTAAGAAAAAACAAAACTACTGAGATGTATGTTACTTTCCTGTCTTGTAATTCTCCTCTGAACAAAGTTCTGTCTGACAATATTTGCAACGCTTTTCCTTTACCAAAGAGAAACAACTTGAAGCCATATTTTCAGAATTTCTTGGTTCTTTAATTTCATTTTGAATTAATTGAACTTGACATAAATCTTAATGTATTAAAATGCTTAGAGAGATAAAAACAAGGTTCTTTCTTTTGCATGCTTGACAAACAAAACTAATAATAGTTTTCTTAATTTTGGTTTACATCTCTACTTACAAGCCCATGAAAGGGAAAAACTAGTGCAACCTAATGTCAGGGGTCTTTGTGGAAATGCATTTGTACCTCTAGGAAATGTTTTGATGATATAATAGTAGTTTTTAAAAAGGTTTTTATAAAAACACTACAAATTAAATACTTTTATATGCAATGCCGTTTTGGATAATACATGGTAAATAAAGTCCAGACAAAAAAATCTTGAAAAATCTGACAAAAATATACAAAAAAAAAAATAGTACATGCAGTGGGAAAAACAATAATTAAATTTAACTAAAAGAGGTGGAAAAACTTAAATCTGTGTTAAGAATTTTTCTGGTTTTATCTGTTTACAGCTCAAATTCAACTTTAACATTCTTACAAAATAGAACCAAGTAATTTAAGTTAGTATGTAAGTATGAAGAACGTAATAAACCTTTTTACAAGGTTTAATGGAATTCTATAAATATGGACAATGGAATTTAATGGAATAAATAATTCCATTAAAATTATTATTTACTAAAATATTTTTCATAGTTTCTTAAGTCAGTCATCTGGCAATATTAAAAAAAAAAGTTGACTCTCCCTTAAAAGGTACCAATTTGAATTTCAAAATCATAGGATTACTTCATAATTGCTTGAAGTTAGAACATTACTTCAGTTACCAGCAATCAGCTGTTTAAAAATAGTGTCCCTAAATCATAGATCTATATTTTTTCTGGACCATTTTCCCCTTAAAATTGACTTGACATTTAAAACATCAGCTTTTTCACAGTGTGCTTCCCATCTGCAATTATGCTGCAGCACACTCAGCTCTGTCCTTGCAATAGCAATAAACCCATTAAAAAAAAACCACCTGCAGATGGATAAAATGGACAGCTATCCACCACTCACACAAAAAAGAGAAAACTATGGAAACAGCAAAATAAAAAAGATATTTTAAATAAACAGACATTCTTACAGACATCCATTGCACCGTAGGGTGTGGAGTTTAGTGTTTGTACAAGAAAGGCATATTACATACTGAAGTCTCTTCCCTCTTTGGGTAATTACAGGCACCAATAGTAATCAACCTCTCTTTCATACAAGAATGCTAACATAGTGGGAGCAGTCATTTACTATTATCTCACAGGCTTTGTTTGTAACATGGAAGAGAAAATTAGTGAGAGTGCTTGTGCCCTTTGTCATAAACTGGATAAAATCTCATGTTAGGGAATGAGGATAAAAGGCCTGGGTTACCTTGCTTGTGAATTTTTCTTGGATGGTAGCCATTTCAAAGGCTCTAAAATTCTTCATGGATCATGGCAGATGTGTTTGTGTTTGTTGTTTACATACAAATTTTATGCTCATTCAGTTTCTAGCATGACTCCTGAGTTACAGTGGCATACAGAGGGAATGAGAGCAAGTAAACCCACAGTGTGCTCTGGGACCGTGTCTGCACAAGTTGTGGTGCCTGGGCCAGCTCATTTAAAGGTTTTTAAATTCTCCTATTCCACAGAGCCAACATTTGTGTAACCTGTATGAAGGCATAACCTCCACTTTACCTTCTTGCTTCTGCATTGACTTGCAAATATCATAATGCAATTTATGAATTCATATAAAAATGGAAAAAACCTGAAAAAACGTGAAAATGTAGTTCCAAGGAAATTTGCATATATGCAAGTCTTTTCATGAGCAATGCAAATTTTCAGCTTTTGTTTAATTGATTCTGTGCTTTCTATTTGCATTCACCTACACTGAAGAAGCTTTAATATTTTCAGTTGCTGTGGAGATTATAACATATTTCTTTTATATATGCTCATGCATTTATTATTATACAACAACAAGAATAATAACCAAAAGAATAACAGCAAGAATAACAAGAATAGTAGTGCAGTATAATCACGCTAAAGCCTTTACTTGAAAGAAAATATTTTGTGCATCTCTCATCCAGTCACAAAATGAGAATTTTCATAAAATCTGTAGAAATTTAGGCTGAAATTTGTTTGGAATTCACATTCAAAACCTGAAAGGTAGAACCTGAGAGACAAGATGTTGTATATAGGAAATAAGAAACTAGTCTAAACTGAAAAGAAACTATATATATAAATTTTGTTTTCTACTCAAAAGTTTTAAAATCACATCTGACTTTATTAACATCTTGAAGAAAACTTTCATTGCAAGCTAAAATATTAAAGAAGAACATCCCTAAAGTGCTGCTGAATAAGCATGAATTTTCTTGCTCTAAGTTGCTTGTCTAATTCAGAAGGTAGTGGCAGACAGCCAAACTTCTTTCCTAGATGTTAAGACTATACCATAAAGTATTCTTAATGTAGTTTTCAACTCCTCTGTTTATCTCCCTGGGGATAAAAGAACCTACTGTTTTGAAGTGTCAGATTTTATACTGTGTTGCAGTGAGTTATTTTTATTTATCTTCCATTTTATATTTTTCTGAGGCATATATAAAAGTGATCTTCAAAGAGCTATTCCTACTATTTCAGCTTTTTTCATTTTTAAGCTTTGTTTTGAAGAACCATACAGAAAAGGAAACCATACATAGCTTACGTCCTGGTAATTATACTCAGACTACACGTACTTTTTGTTCATCATTTTTTTTTTGCCTTTGGAAGACAAAAGGAATCTGCCATTCTAAATCAGATTTTAAATGGTACTGCATGCTACTTGAGAGCAGAAGAAGTTGCATTTAACTACAGCTTCCTTCCTGTGCTGCGCAGATAAGCAATATCCAAGTTGTTTCCTGTTTAATTGCCTGCAAAGGTCTGGGGACCCTGAGATGGCCAAGTCTCACCCTTAGAGCTTAGGCTCTCCCCAGTCCAGCAGCAGACGCAGAGCTGCCAGCAGCCAGAAAAGGAACTGCAATGTCCTGAGTGCATGCCATAAAACCTGGTGGTGCACACAGCATGCAAGTGTTTTCAGGAAATATATGGCTTGCATAATGCCCTTTTGTGATCCCCTATCATTTAAAGTGACAGATGTGCTGCACACAGGTAGGCAGGTCTAATGTGATGTCCTTGAGGAGCTGCTCTTTGGCAAGAAAATCCTCTGGAGATCTCTAGTCCAAACCATCCCCTAGTCATTTATATAACTTGTTGAGGAAAAAAAAAATCAGTGAAAAGTCCTTCCTGCTCAACTTTAATTAACCAAAAAACATTATTTCTTAAAATTCAAATTTCCTTGAGAGCCGTGAGGGTGAATTTCCATCAGAAAGTCATTAAAATAGGAATTTTCTAAATATAAACATAAAGTAGAACTTTTAGCTGCTTATACAGCTGAGGCCTGCAAATCTCTTTAAGATATATTTAATTTGAAGAAGAAGAACTACTGAAAACAAAGAGAATTCCTCTGAGAAATGTTCATAGATGTATCTAAGGACCCATAAAGTGGTTTGCAGCAGGAAATTGTAGTCTTTCTCTAGAAGTCAGGGTAGAAAATCAGTATCTGATTCATCAGTGACTTTATTTGAACTCTGAATTGGCAGCATGGATATGATCCTTGAATAAATAGATTTCTTCACTCATTTATAGGCATGCATTTAAGTGTACATAGCAGAGCAGGAATAGAAGCACAGATCTTGGCCTCGGCTCCATAAAGCTGCTTTAGGGAAAAAAGTAGGACAGAGAAATTTTGGGAAATATTGTTAAAATATAGAAGGAATAAAAGGTGGGAAAATACAGATTTTTCTGTAGCAATTGTTAGGAACTATGATGGACCTATTATAAGGTAGGATATAATACTATCTCTTCCTATTTAGCCTTCTCATGTACACACATTTTTAAAATTTCATTTTACTGTCTCTTAAGTGTGCACCAATAGTCAAAAGTAGAGTTATTTTAAGCATTTTTCTAATATTTTATAAACAGTTTAATTAGAAAGAGATGTTACTAGAGGACTTAATGTAAAATCTGAAATTACAATCACATCCTTCTTCCTTGAACTTGATGAAGCACACTAGCACTCACTCACTGCAGAGAAGACTGAGAAGCTGAACTCTGCTTTGTAATAATAAATTATTGAACTGTCCCCTTGCAGCTCTTCCAGATATCGGTGGTAATGATTATCAAGCTTTTCTGGGTTAATATATTTTTCCTTCATGAAAATGGCTTATATTTCTAGCATTCTTATTTTTATGCATTTTGCTTGTTCCATAATTTGTGAAAATTCTTCCCTCGTTTGCTATTTTAATCTATGCTATTCCCTACTGTGTCATTGTACTTCTCTCTACTCCTGTGCCATGCTGTCCTCAGGCTAACATGAATAGCATTATGTACATCTCTGAGGTTAGATGCAAATCTAGACTAACATCTTCTTGTGAACATGGCCTGTAACATCTCTCCTTTGTCTGTTTAAATGTTCAGATATGGAAAGCTGGGGTAAACTTAATGCCAGTTGCTGTATTACAAGGAATATTCTCATACCTAAAGGTACAGGACATGCTTATCTATGTGTTTGTCTGACATTTGCATCCAACAGGGAGTAAAGCTGCCTTGCTGAAGGAAATGGGGTCCAGATGCTCAGACATTTAGGGACACAGCCCATTTGGTGCTTAGAGGATGGGCTGGAGAGCACAGCACTGCTTGTGGTTATAGGGAAAGCATTGAGAAGCAGCCATTTCAAACACACTGAAAGCACAAAGATGGAGAGCCAAAGCCTGGTCTTAGTTTAAGTAGTGTTGAACCACTTGCATCTGAAGTTTCCATCAAAGGTAATAGCTCACAGATCCATGTGGACAAAGATGTCCTGACACAATTCACAGCAAAACACGCTATTGAGTCACTGCAGGGAGGGCCATGGCAGGGGCTCCCAGGGAGGGCTGTGCCCCAAAGGAAGCGAGGATGGCAGCAAGGCAGCTGGAGTGCTGGCTCACCTGCAAGGTGTCAGCACGCTGAACAGGGAAAGTCAGGGGCAGGGTTAAGTCTGGAAAGAGGTATCAGGGCCAGTCTGAGGCCAGTGGTAATTCAGCAAGTCTATTGTGATGAGTCAAAGTCACACCAGCAAGTCATGTCCAGGTCTGGGTCAGGGAGGTAAAGTACCAGGTTAAGGTGCAAACATTCCAGCTGTGGTGCAGCTCAGAATCAAGCTGCAGAGCTGCTGACTAAACAAGGCTCCTATGGAAAAAGGGATTAAAACCCTTGTTTCTATGTCACTTCCCAAAAGCTCTTATGAGGAAGCTGACATTGGCCTTGGCTAGCTAAAGTCCTTAATTTATCTTAACTAAACTCATGGAAGTGGAGATGCATTCTGGACTCTGTCAGGAAGAGTTTTAATCCCTGTTGAGTCAGTGGATTATTTAGTAAATCATGGGACATCTTATCAAAACTACACAGTATCATTTCTATATCTGAGGAAGACAGATACATATCCAAGTGCTGCCAGATAACTCCTGGATAAAAGTGGATAAAATCAGCTTTGGGACAAGACATCAAAACTTCCTGAACTCTCCAGAAGAACTGAATGGAGAACAGGTTAACTGAGTTAACAGGCTTGTCCACGATGAATATCTGAAGGTAGTCCGTGAGGGCCCAGTCCTGAAATATGTTCTGTGAAAGAAAGGACATTATTTCTCACGGATGGGTGCTTTTTCAGAATCTCAAAATAGAAATACAGCATGAAGCATGAAACCATGACTGCCATCTTGTAAGAAGCAGGTGGCAAATCAGCTGTTTGAGAGAGATATTCTTATGAGGTAATTTTGACATGATCAAATTAAATGTGATTTTTTTCCCTTTTGTTTATTCATCCATCCTTGTAAAATTTGTTACTCTATTATCTATTCTAGCTGGTATGAATAAATTGTGCCTTGTTACATTTGTCTTAACCAGGACTTCATTTAATATTCTTCTTACGATATGAGGAATAACTTGGGACACAGAAACAAACAAACAAGGATTCAAGGATCCACCATAGAACTTTCACTGTAAAGCTAGGAGTAATCAGCAGTGCTAGCTGCGTGTATATAGAGAAAAAGAGTTAGAATTTTTTATCAGGTTTTTTTAATCACTAAGGAGATTTTGGGGTTCCTCCATGACTTTATGGGTGAATCATGGGTGGCTTTGCATTCTTGCAAAGTACTTTTTGACTTTTTCTTAAATTAAAAATTAAAAAAAAATCCAGAAATAATTTCATTATGATAAGGCATAGGTCTTTTTTGCACTATGTTTTTTGTCTTTTCTATTAATTCATTATTATAATATTTCCAGAGAAAATTAAGTGCATAGTCTCCCATAATTTTCTGAGAATCTAGGGATCACAGAGGAAATTCTAGTTCATCTTTCTTCAAAAGAAGATCTGCTTCTTAACCTGCAATTACTACATCTGAAAAAAGGTAATGCATTTAGAATATTTCAGTGGCATGCATGAATGTATTAGACAAAAGGGGATCGAGGTTCTTAAAAAAATATTTTGAACCCTTTAGAACATAGGAATCGTGTAATCTCAGTCCAAAAAAGTGTTCTAACTCTGTTCAAAATAATTAGGAAAATGCTGCATGCAGGACAAGTTTGGATTCATATATTAAGGGTAAAGAATAATTGAATTTCATGGTAAATCCTTCATTTTTCTTTCCCCCAAGAAAAATCACATATGAAAAATATGGGCAAGTAAAAGAGTTACATTTAAGAAACACTATTCAGAGCCTAACTTCCAGTAAATCAGTAATGGCATCACTTTTTAATATTTCTCCCTCTTTGTGACATACACCTATCCAGTTTGAAACCTGAAACAGCACAGTTTGAGTTCTGTGCTCAATTACAAATAACCAGTGCTATTTCAGTACATAAGGTAAACTATTCACAACCAATTTGTTTGGTTCAGACAATGTAAACAAAGAAAAAAAATCAAATGTATATTCTCAGCTCTAGAAAGAATTTCAGTGTTTCTGGACAAGTTACAAGTACAACGTAAAATTTTTTCTAGGACTTCTTTACTTCACTTTATATTAATATAAGCATGAAAAAACAAATTTTAAATATTGTGGCTTGTACAGGGTTAAATTGTAATGGATGTTGAGGAAGAACAAGCTTGGAAAAAAATAATATAGTGCGATATACTCTTCTCTTGTGTTGACTAGTACAGACAGAGCTGTATCTAGTGCCATCGTCCTTGGCACCAGGGCCTCTTCTAGGCTGGCACTGAGGCACTGACACACTCATGATTTCGGGTTTTCTGTGAGTGACATGACTCCCGAGGTATTAGAAAGTCTCTTTTTTTTTCCCAGCCTCACGACCGAAGAAGAAGAAGTCGAGATTCCTCAGCTCTGGTTTTCAAGGTTGTTTATTTTCTCTCATCTATAACATTCTTCCTCCGACCCACTGAGGTCTGTCTGGCAGGTCGGTTTACGGCACACACTGACCGCCCTTGGAGTGGTGTTAGTTTTTATACTAAAAACTACATGTGCTTTATTTACAATAATTTTCCAATACCTATCACATATGCTAGACAGTTTGTCTCTACTCTAAACCAAGCCAGAAGTGTCACTATCACAGCAGAAGATGGAGGACAAGAAGAAGAAGAAGGACAGGACATACCCAGATTCCTCCATCTTGCCTTTTGAACTCCCATTCTAAATCCCCAAATTCTACTTTTTCACCCTGTGACAAATTAACAATCATTCCACTCAAACTCTTGTGGCTTGTAAATCTTCACATAAATATGATAATTTTTTCCATGGGTTAAAATCAAAGGGGCAGGTGTCTTTGACTCCATGCCAAGGTCTCTGAGCCCCCTGCCAGGGTCTCGAGTCCTCCAGGGCAGTCAGAGGAATGTCCTGGGTTCTGACACCATGACAAATGCTTGGCTTTTAGTCTTCTATGTAATTGTTTACAGTTGATAATGCATTCTGTAGAGTGCTGTTTTCAGTTTGTATAATGAATTGAAACCTTCATTGCATGAATGTTTATGCCTACAAAGCCAGTGCCTGCAAATATATAAGCCATTTGAATTTTTAAGCCACTTTGACAATTATATTTCCTCCTACTGGTTAAATTTGAACTGTTTGTCTTGACTAGACATCATATATGTTGTGTGTCTAAACATTTTATTTATTGGTTTCCTTCATCAATTTAAATGAAAAAGTAGTTTTAATCATGAAAATAATATTAAAGAGCCTTTAATGAATTTTAATTACTCTTTAAACAAACAACAATGGTGAAATTCATGAAAATTTCATTTTAGAATCACAGTTCTGTGTATGTGCAAACAACACTAAGTCTCAAGCACATACTAAGGTTATTTTAAACTTGTAAGGTCATAGACAAGTGGATAGCTCCCATTTAAATATTCAAAGCTGTTAACTGGTAATAGAATGTTTGGTATCTCATTTTCTATCTCAAAAAGATAATATACACCTAGATGAAAATAAAAAGGAAAAGACCTGCCAAGAAAAAAGAAAGAAAATATTTCCAGTGATGTCACTGGAAAACAGTTGTTTAGTGGATCTGTCAGAGTATATCGGATTTGGGAAGAATGTGTTCCGAAGAGCAGACGGTTGTATGTACCCTAGGTTATTCTCAGTTCACTCTTTTTCATAATTCTGTCCAAGAAAGTGGGATATATTTTCATCTCAAGGGCATCAATATATATTCAGATATACCATTTTGCTCTGTGCTTCTATGCCCAATTTACACTAGTATTACTGTAAGTCTTGGAGTGGGATTCCCATCTTACATAAAGTGTCAAGCACAAAATTTGTAAAACAAAATTGCAAAGCAATGAAGAAAGCCAAGTTGAGCTCAGAAATATGTGTTAAATGAACTCAGTAATCAAACTGTGAGACATATTTAACATATGTTGAATTAGTTTATTCCGAATTCTTTTTCCCTATTCTGAGAGACATTTTTTTTCCATCAGCTCTGATGCAGTTGATTTACTATGGACTTCTACAGGAAAATTCATAACAGTGAGGTTTTTCTTGTTCTCAGTGCTATATTTACAATTTTTTACAGAAACATATTATAATATACATGCCAGAAAAATTCTAAGAAAAAGCAATATGACATATGATAGTGGGATGTATTTACTCATGCATCTTGAGCCCTGTGAGGACATTAATCTGAACTCTTCAATCACAAATAGCTCTAGGCCTAATTTTGTTTCTGTACTGAGCTGTGAGGTGGTGATTCATAAATTTTTGATTTTTTGATTTGGAGCAGTTATCTTTCAATATCCTCCTAGGCCTCACAGAATTTGGAAATGTAGCAAACCCTCCTTCTCTTGATGACTAGATCTCTATACTCAACTGTTGTCTAGTCCAGCTGTGACCCTATCTGTAGCCTCTAAATACTAAACTATTAATTGTGACTTAAATGTCCAGATTAGTTTTGTGGGCTTTGCAGAACACAGCAGTAAATGGAGGTCTTTGTGCCAAAATGTATGCTGTTTCTAACTTTTAAAATACTTTTAATAGTAACCTACTGTCACAGCCAAAATATAGCCCACAATAAAGCTGATGTAATGTCAAACAACAGTCCTTAACTTAGTCCTTAAACAAATTAGCGTTTGCTAATTTGGCAATAAACCTATTCTTATTCTCCTAAGACTAAACGTTATTGTACTGCCAACACTAACTATAGCATCAGTGGCTCATGGTGGAGCAAATCCTGAGCCACTCCTTACCAGTTTTGAGTTCTGGCTATTGCATAATGAGGAACTGACACTTTTTATGCAGCTGTGTGTGTGCACATCTGTTCTTAAACCAAGTCTGTTTCCATTCTTAGTAGCCGTTCCCTGTCAAAAACCCAGTGAGACGTTGTCCACACATCCCATTCTGGCTTCAGAAATTTTTCAATCAATCCATAATTTTAAATGCAAACCTCACTTTAACCTCAACCACTGTGATTCATTCTAATCTAATATTAATACTTATATTTCCCCCGAAAGCGTCTCCATGCAGGTCTGCCAAAACTGTGGAAGAAACCAAAGACAATGATTCCTTTGGTTCCAGGGGCCTTGAGTCACTACTTGTGCTCAAGAGTAGTATCAGAGTTTGTATTCAAATTAGGATGTAAACTAGAGCCATAGTTCAGTGTTTTGGGGGTACAATTTGAAATCTGGAAAATATGCAGAAAATTCAGTGCATTGTGGCCTTCCCTTTTACTCACAACTCTGCCAGCCTTAGCTATATACTGAATTGGGAATAATTTTTCATGTTTGCAGGTGAACTCCCACTCACTCTTTCTTTTATATTGATGGACACAGTTGATGGCGCTGCATGCAGAGGCAAGTACACATCCCTTCCACATTGTCTTCACGGGCTTGGCAGTTGATGATGTAGTGCCTTTTCTGCAATTTTGATATGCAAGAGTTCAACAGAACTGCAGCTGGCATGCTCTTGCAGCTGTTTTGGTGTCTGTAAACCCTTGTTTCAGGAGCAGCTTTGGAACAGCAGAACCTGGACTTCAAATTCCAGTTTACTGGTATTACAGTAGTATCAACTTCACTACTTCCATTCCTGGGAGAATAGAAGGTACCCCATATAGATTCTTGGTTTTCTTCATCTTCAGTTGTGACAAATCTAGAAATTTGAACTTTAAATTTTGAACATTGGGTTTTATTTCCCACCTTAAAAAGTGAGTTGCTTGAAAACTATAGTAGAACACAAGGAGAGTATGAGCTAATTTTCATCTCTAATTATTTTTAAACAAATGTGTAACATTTGAATGACATGAAGACACCTCATAGAAAATTTGTCTTAATTTTTTATTTCTAAAGAAATTGCAAAATAATGTGATTTTATAAAAATTAAATTTTAAATTTTAAAAATATAAGGAGCATGGTGTGCATTTTTTTGAAATCTGAACTCTGTTAGACTTTATAGATTTTATTTCACAAAGAATGGAGACACAGGCCATGACCTGTCTGGCATACAATGATTTTCCTAACGAAAGCTACTTTAGGAAAAAAAACACCTCCATATAACCTTTTTATGATAGACTAGGAGATCAGTTTCTCACATAGATTGTCCCATTCTTGCTTTTCTTACTATGAAGACATTTTTGGCTGACTTGTTCAATTGTTTTTAATTTTAAAAAATTTTTAAAATATGTGATTGACAGAAATCAAGCTCAGGGAGACACTTAAGGTCACGGTTTGATAATCCTTACCAAGTTCACATTGCTTCGCTCAATGGTTTATGAAAAGAAGTTGTCTTTATTACAATGAAATTTAGTGTACATGTAAGAGAGAAAACCTGAAGATAAACATAAAGGAAGGAGGGCTTCTGGGAAGAAACAATAGTTTTTATTAACCAGCATGTGGGAAACAACTGCTCACTTTGAAAATTTAAAAAGGTTTATTAAACCTTGATAAAAATACAACAAAAGGACTATACTACTATGAGGAAAAATTCACAGAGCTGGGAACTGTCCCCCATGGATACCACGCGTCGGTTCAACTTCAAGATGGAAGCTCAGTCTTTTATACCTCTGGGGTTACAAGAGCCAGCCCTGGCCCCTCCCAAAGTCTGTCAGTCAGCTCTTCTTTGCCATTTATTGATGGAAGCTGCTTTCTTGTAGCTTGATAGAAGGTCAGGCGTTGCCATGCTGCCCCCATAAGCACCAAGATTTTCCATTCCCCACTGCCCCCTGCAAGGGGCGCATGTGCACCCTCCTTTGTACCTGTCCTAGATAACCCAGGCTGTCTGGTGGCAACAATATGGGGGGAAGGATGGAAGGGAACTATGGGAGAACAAAGGACTTCTAAACTACAATAATAAAACTATACATCACTAAAGCTATCCTTAGTATTCACACAATAGTTATCCCTTTATTGCGAGAGCCAATCATCTCATTATCCATCTATAACAAGCAGATAAACTTGAAAAAATCAGACAAGCTTGGACTTCCTGCTTCTTTAGCAAGGCTTCAAAGAAGAAAACAGTCTCTGAACAAAATGATTGCAATATCATTGCTTCCTTATTTTAAAGAAAATATCTTCCTCTCAGAACTTGACTGGATTCAGTTTTCAGCTGTTGCTTTCACTAGCTGAACAAATTAATCAGCTACTTGCAGAGATGCGTTTTGTCAATCCTTGTAGGCTCCAATGAAGTAATTTTATAATATCCCTTTGAAAAGCTATATAAATGAACATATTGGTTTTTCTTTTTTACTGAAGTGCTATTACTGAAAGTTTACAGATAGTAAATCTGACTTCTTCGGTTTGTGGTTAATGAGCACATTCTGCAGATCATGTATTTTGAGAAAGACATTACAAGACAAGATTTTAAATCTTTTTCTTTGAATAGAAGTACATAGTCAACTGTGGTCAGTCTCAGAGAGCCTCTGTGACAACATAACAGCACTTGGTGAGACAGATATTTGGAAAAGACATTAAGAGTCATAAACCACCCACATGTTGTTTTGTGACAGACCTTAGAAAAAGGGAGTTCAATGCTGACTTCAGTGGGGCTAATATTTAGTTTCAAGATAAGAATAAGTAAAATTGACATGAAAATTCTGAGTGGCATTTTGAAAGATCTGTTTGACATCCTGTGTCTTGTTTATTTTTTCTGATGAGAAAGAACATTATCTTGTAACAGGGAACAATTTCTAAATGTCAGTGATTTTTCTTCTCTTTGGGAACACAGACAATGTCAAACTAGGTTTACAAAAAATTCCAGTAAATCAATGTCAGATATATATTTGGCATAGCTAAACTCAGAAATTGAATTTCCTATTGTACCCCCACCAGGCAGAGTAATAAGCAGACCCACATGTACTAACAAGGAAGGCACTTAATAAATTAGGAAGAGCAAGACCAGGCAGCTGAAAGCAGGTTGTAAGTGAATACTATCGGTGAAATAGAACAGCTGAAGTAGTCCCAGTAAATAATTCTTATATTCTTTGGTACTATGTACTTTCAAAATCAGAACTGCTCTCTTAGGCCTCTGCATTGCCCTTTGCTAGGCATTGGACATGTCTATGTTAGAAAAAGGCCCAGAATACCACTGTCGGCACACTTTGTTAATTCTCTTTCCTCCTATATCTCATTGTTTTCTTTTTTTCCCTTCTAATTCTACTTTTGAAATGGATTAAACGAAAATTTTAAAAAGAATACTTTTTCTTCCAAGGTGAGCAGGCCATTAATGGACACTTGGATGGAATAGTTACTGGGGTCAATGTGTGAATAGATGTGATATTGAAAAATAACCCCTATAGATTTCCTTTATAGGGAAGCTTTTACTTTGAAGTGCAGTGCTTACCATTACCAAAACTGGAAGAGCAAGTAAAAAACAAGACTTAGGGGAAAATGAATAAAAAAAGTAAAAGGTTTTGAGGTTTTGAATCCCAAATCAAAACCTCCCATGCTATTTTTTTATAGATATCTATCCAGTTAATTCAGATAAAAATCATAGGAATTTTACTTCTTTTAGGATGAGTAACTAACCTAAACCCAAAAAGAGAACAGAGCAATCAAGGTCAACATCTAAACAGATAAACTTCAAATGTGAAAGCTAAGAAGGCTTAACAAAGGAGAGATCTGCTTTAAAAATATTACCTATATTTGCAAAGCAATTCAAACAACAATTGCTGTAAATTGAAATTTCAGTGCATCAACAAAGTCAATTTGCTTCAAACTTAATTTTTATGTAAGATTAGTAATTTCATAATAAATTTTATGATGGTCATTGTGCCTAA
Organism: Melozone crissalis; assembly: GCF_028551555.1. Lineage (NCBI taxonomy): Eukaryota > Metazoa > Chordata > Aves > Passeriformes > Passerellidae > Melozone > Melozone crissalis. Next base: position 4,469,572 of record NW_026535784.1, on the reverse strand, counting down.
ATTTTTCATCATATTTTCAATTTCCTTTTATTATGGTTTACATTGGTGTTCACAAAGAGATACCTGAAGTTATAGTCTCATTAACAGTATCATGTTAATTATTACAAGGTTGGTCATGTTTAATTACTACTCTTCATTAAACACAACACATCAGGAAACTGTGGAGGGCTTCTGAAGAGTGCATATCCCATCACTGCTACTCAGTGACCTAAATCAACCTCAATCCAGGCTCTGCAGTGATGGAGCTGCTAGTCTCCTGTATCTGAGCAATTAGCACAGAAAGGAAAGGCACATGTGCAAAGCTTCACTCACACAGCCCCAGCAAAATGTTCTCACAGCACTCGTGGTGTGAAGGACCCATAGTGAGCTGGCAAGTTTTGTGCTGAGCTGAGCGGAGCAGAAAAGCTCCTCGGGGAAAGAAGAGGTAGGACTGGGTGACAGAATGAAACTGGTAGGCATGACACGTTAATGAGCTGTGTCAGAGCCATCTGAGATTTGGGGAAGATAATTGGAACTTGAGAATAAAGTAATCTTTTTTTCTGTTCAGGACAATGTTCCTTGGAGTTGTCCAAGAACACTTAGTAAAGCAAAGAAGTCAAAGAAGAATCCTGGAGATGAGGCTTTTCAGTCCAACAACTCACTGACTCCAAGTAGCTGTTTTATCCTTAAACAAACAGACTACCAGATCAGTTTCCAAAAGGAATTTTGACTTGCAAAAGCACCATTATTTTTGCATTATTTCACTGCTGGTCATTTAGTTCATGCCAGATAAGAAATGAGCCTGCTTCTTTCACTTCTTGCATTCCAAGTAGGAAGATAGAAGAAAATTCTGAGATTCTCTCTGCTTTAAAGATCAAGGAGAAGCTCTATTTGTTTTTTTCCTTCCTTTTAGTTTCCCAGCCAAGTGACTTCCAAAGGTTTGAGTTTCCAAATGGCTACTGCCCCTATTGCAAGCATCCTTTCATGATTGTGACTAATTTTACATCTCTACCCTGTTTTGCTGTTCTCCTTTTCTTTTCTGCCTTTAAATAAAAGAATTTAACCTTACTGGGGTTAACAGGTTCTGTCAACTAATAATATGAGCAATTAAAGAAGCACGTAATGACAAAGGAATGACCTGTAGTCTCAAGGATGGGTGGGAAGTGTTACACCTTTTTAACTGGATTTCTACTGATAATTAACATTTTGTACCTTAGGTGGCTTTCTGAGCAGATTATTTGTGCAGTAATATCATGGGATTATGTTATTTTTGATAACTATTTTTATTTCTCTCCTTCTGCCTTTCTTTGTGTCTCTATACACACACAGACACATGCATATATATATAATATATATATATATAATGTATATATATATATATATAATGTTATGTATATCATTAAGTCTAATTCTATTCCGTACTATAAAGTGTATAAAACCTGATACAATCATAATATATTTGACAAACTACTTAGAAACCTTTCCCAGGATTCAGCACACAGCAGCAATGCAAAATGAAGCTCTTTTGCAAGCTGTCTTGTCTCTGGAACTACAAGGGAAGATGGCAACATAGGTCCAGCACCTGGAACCCCTTACAAGAGAGTACAACCAAAATGAAGAATCAAATGGAAAGCAGCTTTGCTACCTATTTGTGAAAAACAAAAACAGTTTTTCTCTTCTTGGTTACCTACAGATTTATTGTGTAAATGCTACTCTTTCTGTCAAAAATAACAAAGCCTCTATTGACAAGAAGATGGTAATGTAAGAAGAAAATTTTCCCACTGCTTCCTACAAGCCAATCTTACAGATATTTCAGATTAATAATGGCAAAGATGTCCAAAATATATGCATATATATATCCCATATATATAAATGGGTTGGGGAGTTTGGGAAGAGATTGAGAGAGTTCTACATCACTGAGCAAAGCACAGCTACATTAAAAGTGTAGGGGTAAGAAAAAATCATCCATTTTTTCTGTGACTGATTGGCAAATGTTCCGATTCGAGCACGCGAGTAGCAGTGAACAGTTCAGCGTATCTGCACATACAGTGCATTAGAGAGGAAATGTTTCAGCTTAAAGACTATTATACATGCACATCATGAGGTCTGCTTCTCTTTTTCTGGAAAGGCTGCAGAGCTGGCAGTAAAGACTCTCTTATTCCTGTGTGTGTGAGCCAACACATTGAATACCCATGTTTCTCCATGGTATTAAGGGGTTACTACAGTGGCAGGAAGGACAAAGTGTTTGGGAGAGATCTGATGTTTAATCCTACAGGGTTTACAAGGCCACTCTTTTGCAATGACAAAGACTGATTTAATGAAGCTGTTATAATTCTTAAGCTCAATTTTACTAGATACTCTTTTTCTATTAACTAATGAATTTACAATGTGAAACTCTTGCAGTACAAGGCAGAGAGCATTACTTTGATGTTGACTCTCAGCTGTATAGCATTCCACTACAATGAAATTTCTGGGGTAAAGTGTGGAAAATAAGGTGATTTACTGTGTTTTTATCAATAGAAATAAGAAGAATAGGAAAAAAATTGAGAGAGGGAGATGTGTACTGTTTGTTTGTTAGACTCACTAAATTTTATACTGAAGAATGAAAGGTAAATTTGATTTAATAAAAGGATTTATAGATTGTAATGATGAACATCAATATGCCAGCCACTATCATATTTCCTCTAGGTCTACAGTCCGTAATTCTGCCCAGTTCTGCTAAATAGGGATAAAAGAAATCAGATACCTCAGAACAAGAGGCAAAGCAACAAGAAAGGTAGCAGAATCAATAAACTAGTGAAAAAGAAATGCAGTGGGGAAAACCAGGTATTTTCCCTGTACCAGTGTCTATCTTTTAGCTATGATAGATAATGGTTTCCTTTGGTGTTATTGGGTGTTTTTTGGGGGGTTTTCGGTATTGTTTGTTTGTTTGTGTCATTTTTTCTTTTTGTTTGTTTGGTTGGGGTTTATTAGCAGAGAAATTTTAACTTAATGTTTAAATACAGGAAAAGAGATGGTTTTTATTTGACCTCTCTCAATTAATTGAACAGTAGTTGAGAGTGGCCAGTCATGAGACAGCAAAAGTAGCTATGTGCTCCTGTTCTAAAAGAAATGTTTTATGTCCACTAGCCCTTCAGGAAGAATCACTGAATTTGATTAAGGTTTTGGGCTGGTTTGGTTTTTCATTTCTTTTTGAGATCAATAGAGAGTCTTCATCTGTCTCTTATTAATGCTATTCTACCTTGCAGAACAATAATAGCAATTGTCTGTATAATTTTCTGATTTAGATGCTCACCCAGAGGGAAAATGTATTGTCCTAAACTAATTCCTGTATTTTGCATCATGCAATCAATGCAAACATCTTTGGCATAGGTATCATAATACTGCTCTTAATGTCAGACATGTCTTTTTGCAAAATTTGAAAGTTATAGTCTAATATTAAATACAATACATTTATTGGATATATTAAAAATAGTTTGATTTTATAGAAACCACAATGTAGGTAAACAACAGCCCAAACCACAACAGAAAGGCTACATCCAGTCTCTCCTTATAAAAGAGATATAGTAAATTAATTAAATCCAGTAAAAACTTTGATAAACAATGGCCATCCTAAAGTATCAGTAAGAAAGGATCTCAGGTTTAAGGATCTTCTCAGTTTTAACCTGTCAGTTGTTTTATTAAATGTCACCCTTGGAATTTTGAATGAGAGCGCTCATGGTGTCAGTTTCTAATGTGGAAGTCACATCAGTGGTGGAATCGGATCACACTGAGATTTTGGATCTGAGAAGGCCAATGAGTGCTGGGATAAGGACCCTGCTGAGACCTGCCCAGCACTGGCTGGCACTCCAAACCAGATACTAAGTTTAGGTGCCAACATAAGAGGAAATACAGATACTAAAATTTAAATGGTTTTCTAAGGTTGCCCTCCCAGATCTAGAAGAAATTTAGATTGCTAATTCTCCATATAATAAGCCATATTTGTAATTCTGATTCTTTTGATCCTCCTATATCATGGCTTATATATAAGAGGAATGATTTTTTAAAGAAAAGGTGTTGTTCCCATGTGCTACCCCTCTGTTTGCACTGCAGAACATTTTCAGAGCACACAAGATGAATTCCTTTCAAATGAAACTCAACTGCACTTCCAAGCAGAGTACCCAGTGAGTCTGAAATTGCTAACAGATATTAGATAAGATTTGACTAGAGCTAGTTTAAAATAAACCTTCTGAGATGCATTTAGTATAGCTGCCCTGTCCTCAATTTCAATTGGTTTGTCCTTGAAACTTGCTTCAACTAGGTGCTAAGGTGGAAATAACCTTTCAAAATACCAGATCAGATTTTTTCATTTTCTGCCACAGTTCCAGCATTAACAAAATAAACACACTGTGGTATGGCAAAGTGAACATATATCTCATGAAGGTCTAGGAAAACTCTCATGTCTCTTACTCTGGCCCTTCCCTACCACCACAAATGAGTGTTTGTCACCATTAGCAGTCTCAGAGTGATCCAACCTGTTTTGGGGTTTTTTTTTACTCTAATGCTTGCTTTCTTTAAACATCTGAAAGATAAATCTATTTTTTTTAAATAATTTAAACAGCAGCAATAAGTAGCTACTTTATATTTTTCCATGGATTTTGCCAATAACATATGTTCCTAAATTTGGCATAAAATTTATCTTCTTGCTTCTGTTAAAAAATAACAGAATACAATGTTGGGTTTTTTTGCTTACATAAGCATACATTTATCTAAAATTTGTATTGCTTGCACAGACTGAGGTATTTCTTATTCCCTTATCACTGAAACTGGTAAACTCTAGGACTGCCTAGACATGATCTAGCTGGACTTGTTTTGAACAAGGGGTTAGCACTAAATGGCCTCTAGAGTCCCTTCCTAATTTGAATTATGCTATGATGGTATGATTTTGTGGCATAGCAATGATCATCTCAGTTGTACCTGAGATGTAGAGGAACAACTTCATTTATTGCACAACATCCCTACTAATATTTTTACTTGTCTGTTTTCTTCTTGAAATAATGGACATGTCATCATAAGACCTGAGCTTAACATATAATGCATTATATGAAGCAAAAAGCACCTTCTGAAAGAAGTCTGGAAAGAAGCTGAAGTACAATGATGTGACTTGCTAAAACAATTTTAGAGAGAGATTTTTACATTTATTAATGTACAAAGAACAGTATTAAATAACATATAAGCCCAGGTAGCTTTTTCAGTGAAGTCATAATGATTCTAAACTAGAAATTGTCTCTTTAGCACAAATTTCAAGTGTGAAATTGTTCTGTAAGTCAGAAATAAAATAAAAGTAGCCTTTGTCAGAGTTACTTATGAGATAATGTGGATGTGTTAAACTGATTCATGTTGACTGCACTAACATTTTTGACCAGTTTCAAGCTATCTCTAATTATAAAAATACACAATTATGCCCTCAATAATCAGCTGCATATTTTTTTCAAAAAAAATCTGATTTCATTCATACAGGAAAATTAATAAAACATTTTCAATGAAAGTGTTAAATAATCACATATAGCTTTCCTTAATTAACGCTGTTGGAGTTCTACATCTTTCCTGCTCACCTTGCTGAAGAACACAGCTTCCAGAAACAAATTCAAATGAGGATAAAGCACAGTTAGAAGAGATGAAGTGAGAAGGCAAATACATGCTTGCTTTCTGGCAGGTTCCTGGTGATATGGGGAGCATCAGTCCTTGTCAGTTCTGACACAGGGTGCACAGCTGGATGGTGATGACCAAAGCCAGGCACTGAAAGAACCAAAGAACTGCGGATCAATATCATACATCAGTTTGTCTGTTCTGAAAGAATGGAACTAATTTAATTGAATAAAACAATTTGAAAAAGATTGAAAAATATTTGTAAGCACACAAGTACCCTCTGATCTTAATGACTGCCTTAGAAGACCAGACATGAATACTTATTTGCCTCATTAGTGTGATATTCCTAGAAAAAATATTCCTGTATTTGAAATCTACAAACTCTTGCGCATGTTTTTGCCAATTCATGATTGCTGTGTCCCTAACAAAGGGATTTGATCCCAAAACATCAAATAATTTAATAATTTGGTTAGTAATGTCATTTTTGTATGCCACGTAATGCCATGTAACTGTTTATTTAAAAACCTTTTCTACAAGCTACCATGTTCCTGTGAAAACAATTGGTGTCCAACAATAATATGGTTCTTGTTTATTAATCAGCAAGAGATTAACTAGAAAGAGTCAGTCAATAAGAAAGAGGAATGAGGCTATTTTCTTTTTTTGATTACCCTTTAATAGTGAAGTGAACCCTGTTGTAAGAGCAGAGCCATGAGTTAGGAGCTAGGCTGACACAGCTGGTGATATCAAAAGCCATTTATTAAATGTTCTTCCATATGTACTTTATATTTTACTTTGTTTGTTTTTCCCTTTAATCTTCAATAAAAGTTATCTCACCTGAAAGATATTTGCTGTTAATCTGGTAGAAATCAGAACTGCACTCATTTAGAGAAGTGATATCATCCTCTGAAGCTTGACAGCGTGTCGGGGCAGGTGGAAACCCACTGTGTTTGCACAACAAGAATCTAAAATAGGAGACTTCATTTTCTTTGAGTATGTTTCCCTTAGGGGGTCTTCAGAAAAACAGGATATATACTTTCTTTTGTTTTTAGAAAAAAAAGTTGCTGAGACTGGAATCTGCTTGCTGGTTTTATCAAGGAAGATGCATTAAAATGTAACTTCAGAGATCAGTAAATTTATACTATATGCTATGTGAGTCTTATCTCCAGCATGAAAAAAAGCATTCAGTTAATGTTCCAAAATAAAATGTCCACAAGGTTCAAGAAAAAGAGCCAACCTATACCTGTTTATAAACTGTGTTTCAGCCCTAAATAAGCATAGTTCAGAGACATACCAGGAAGAGATTAACAGTGAAAAACAATTCCCTGTGACTGCATGCATTCACTTTAAGGATTTCTAATTTGCTAAATATTTGCCTACAATTTTCTGCCCAAATTCATTCTGTGTAGTTGGGCTTTTAATTTGCATTCCTTCCTCATCGTAGTTTACTCACATGGAATAATGTCTTTAATTATTTTCCATTGTATGAATGTCTGAAATATAGTCCTTGGAATGGGGAAGATTTCAGTTATTCAAGTAGTTATTGTAAAAGCTAGTAAAAGCTGGAAAAAAGCCACATCTCTTTCACTGTAGCTGACACACTGCATTGATCCAGCAGGAAATCTGTCTGTTCCTGAGACAGATGGGGGAGCTCTGGGACTCGGTTTAACGTGGCTGAAGCTCCTGCGGATGCTGATATCCTGCGCTGACAGTAGCTGAAATCTGAACAGCAGAGTTTACATGCCTGAAATAAATTGTTTTGATTAGAACCTTTAGGAAAGAAATTCATAAGGTACAGTTTTATTGACTACTTGCCAAACAACACAGACCTGTGCTCTGTAAGCTTGTTTTGTTCTTGTAAGTCAAGCACCAACTGGGCTCTTATTTTCTAAGGTTATGGACTTACAGCATAATACATTATAATTTACTCTGAATTATTGCAGAGAGTAGAACCAGAAACAGAATGCACTTTCATTTCTAGCTGTAGTTGACCTTAGGAACATTTTTTTTTAAGTAGTCTTTGCATTTGTTTATCTTCCATGGGAATCTGAGAAATTTGCTATTGATAAAAATGTTTACAGAATAAAAAGACACATATAAACCAAATTTGTGGCAGTCATTAAGAAAAGAATAAAATTATTGCTTCTAATTCTTATCAAAATGTTGCTATTTTATCATAGAATCTGGGGGTTTGTTTAGGAGCCATTTCAGGTTCTGTTTTATTGACAGTCAGATACCACTCTATTTGTGGCATAATGCTATTGTGATCACCTAAATAGAACTGAAACAAATGTTGTTCAAGGCACAGCTAAGATTTTCTTCCTCTAAGCAAAATCTATATAATATTATTGTCACTAAGGCCATTATTTGTTCTGCTGTTCTTTTGGAAATTAGTATGTATAGGTACCATTATATTCATTTATCATTGTCTGTTCTGGTCCAATGCATTTAAATGCATAGTCTGGTTACTGAAACAGAGCACATGAAATTTTGCATTATTTTGTACCACTCCAGTGATAGAGTTCTGGCAGTTCATTGCCATTTTTGTTTTTCAAACCAACGTCTTCCACTGAAGACTGCTGTTATTTCAGATTTCTTATTTCTTTAAAGCATAGTAATTTGAATAATACTTAATAAAAATAATACAAAATGAAACTATCCCACAAGAAACCAGAGAGGTCATTAGCTGTATCCATAAGAAACAAGGTAGCTTTATGAATTTTCAAATCTGATACAGCATCAAGAATTTGTCTCGGGTCCAGCTACTTCAGCATATTGATTCATATTTTTACTGACAGTAGAGGATAGATAGCTTTTAAACCTTCCAAAAAATGAAAATGACCAAAGTTGTTTTATGTTTTGTTTTCCACTTAGCTGAGACGACTTATTTTCATAGGAGAACCTGAGAATAACAAATAATAGATTTCAGAATATCCCTTTTCTCAGCTATGAAGTAAGTTGCTTGACACAACTCATTACTGACACATTACTCGATGAAGGTATTAGATTGACACTGTGGTTCAGAGTGGGCTCAATCCAGCTGTGGTGGGGGCTCAGAAGCCTCTGCAGAGCTGCATCATGTCACCTGAACATTCCTCGGGTAGCCATATGAATGGGAAAGCTTCCTGTCCTTCAGAGCCGGCAGAACTACAGCTACATATTAGTAACAATATTTAGAGAAAATGTTCAAAAGAAGTTCAGTGTATGGCTGGGGCTTCATTGCTCATTCGTTCAGTAGGATTCTGTCTCAACAAAATATGTTTTGTAAATTATCATTCCTTAAAAAATTAAGACAGCCTCAGGCAGCCCCATTATTAAGCCAAATTTGTGTCTTAAGCAATAACATTGGTGAAGAAAAAGGAAGGCAGCCTATTCAGGCTTCTGGCCTGAATCATCTCTGAAATAGACTTTCTCTGTTAACTGTGTGCAGGAATCTTAGTGAATAATCTAGATTTAGTTTTATTGAATATTTCACCTCAAACCCTCAACAATAACAACTCATATTCTTGTTTTTGCCTAATTTGATGAACTCTGAACAGACTTGTCAGAAGTGAAATCTTGGTGTTATGATAGTACTGTGAGAGTGTTGTCTCAAAAGCAAAAAATAAAAGCCCCAAATTTTACATTTTATTAGGAGTAGAATAGAAAATTAAATAGAAAGCATCTTTATGTCTTTGTGTAAATGTGATTCTTGTTCAAAGCCTAAAAATAGGGCAACAAAAACCTTGAAAAGGCTGAGAGAAGGTTGATAAAACTAATAACGTGGGACAACTGTCATAAAAGGAGAGTGGAAACCTACAACACTAAACAAAGACCCATGCTCTTAATGTTTCAATAGAGATAGCAGGGAGCAGAAGGACATATTTCTGTTATTTTCCGAGGGCCAAGGAACAAGTAAATGGCACTAGCCTTTCACAGTCTCTCCTGGGAAAAGAGAATATCAAATAGTTACCTAACAGACAGAGGAAATTCATTTGGTGAATGAATCCTTGATGTGGGATTGTGTTTTATGATCCAGTGCAATTGCCCTTTTTCAGGAAGATATAATAATAGAAAAGAGACGCAGAGGGTTTTCTCAGAAAGGCTATTTTAATTTTCTCATTTATACAAAAGCAAATCAAACTGAAAAATGAAAATATGAATTGTTCATTTTACTTGGCAAATGTAATACTAACTGTCTTGTGTGAATTGAACACATTGCTGAAAACATAGTGCAATTTATTAAAAGAGCTATTATTATGTTTACATGCATGGATAACCAGGGAACATGTCTCTGCCAATGCCAGACTGAGTTAGTTCCCTTCCTTCCCTGCTCAAGCTGACAGCACAAGAGTTAGTTGGCTCCTTCCAGTTGTCTTGGGTCCTAGTTGACCATTCCCAATCTCTTTTTTAATTGAAAGCCAGAAGGCTTGGAAAGTGATTATCTTACTAAAGGCACGGGTCTAAAGATACTGGTTAGTCTATATTCTGGAACAAAAATATTGTTTCAAAGGATCCCATACCATTTGTAAATCTGGGGCTTGACATACTATGAAATCCACATGAGTGTGCCTGAACTGAAATCAATGGAAAACTAATTGCAACCTATTTTACTATCTGTGAATCATTTTTGCAGTTCTATACAATAAACAGATGAAGAAAGCACAATATGGGTTAGTTACATTTTACAAACTTTGATCACATTGTCGTATTTCTTTGGAATATGTCATCTTGCCAAAAGGTAAAAGGACCATATGATCATCTAGAAGGCAGCATATGCAAATAAATATGGTAGCAAGTAAAACATATGTTTAATCTTCCCACTTCATCAATGTAGAGCTCAAGAGTTTTTGTCCGCACAAGCCAACAAATCTTATGGCTTAAACTGTGTTTCTGGTACTCCTTTTTTCTTAGTTCCATAGTTATATATCTCTCAAAAAACTGTGCAGAATTATTTTTTTAAAATAACTTTTGGAAAAACTCCTACTGAGGGTAAAACTAGACATATACATGCGAGCTCAAAATTGAAAAGAATTGCCTAAGAATGTACTGAATTTGTTCACCAAGTTTCACACATCATACGTGATCTATTTATACTGAAATGAGACAAAATAGTTCACAGTTTTGACAAAGTACAGGAAAGAGGCATCAATCATCCCAAAGGACAACACAGTGGAGCATTTAAAAGTTGTACTTTATAGATATAAGGAGACAGAAAATCTTCCACGCCTCTAATGATTTGTTCCAGTAGTTAATTAGACATGCTGTTAAATCTGTATGCTTTATTTCTTATCTGAATATAGTTAAGTTTTGCTTCAATACACAATTTTTTAGCATGCCTTCCCCTCCAGATTACACAGCCCTGTATTGGTATGTATTTTCTTACTGTGTAGCTACTTACACAGTGCAACAAAATTAGTTTTTAGTTGTTTTCTAAGGGCAATACACATTAAGGTGTTTTGGGGGTTTCTTTTGGGTTTTTTATTTTCCCACATTATAGCATTTTCTACATCTTTTGAGTGACTACTGCCCTTTTTAAAATCAATTGCAATTTTCAGTAAAAAAAAATTCGCTAATCCAAAGTTCCTGTTACCTATGAACTTGGTATATTGAACTTGAGCATATTCCTCTGGTTATCTTATCAGAGATCATTTTTATTTGCTCTTTTTGAGGAATACTAATTCTGGAAGCTAGTGTTGTTCTGTTTTTCTTCCATTATTTTCTTGCAGGATTTACCAATTCCATGAGTTCCCAATATTTTTTTGGGGAAGGAGAAGGCATCAGCCTCTGGGTAGAATTCCTCTCTGACCTTTGTTTAGATATCACTTGTATTTTCTCTCCTTCCATTTAATCTTCTTAAGATAAGAGCTCAGAGCTGGTGTCTGCATCAGCAAAAAGTGTGGCACTAGGAGACGCATCTTTAGGGTGCTGGGTGTGCAATATTTACTCTATTTGTGGGTGCCTGCTTTCCAGTATTTCTGTGCTTCAAAGGCTGGTTAGGTTTTCTGATGCCTCAGGCACACTCCTAATGTTTGCCTTCTGGCTCAGGGTTTTTGGAGGGAAATAAATGTGAAGGCCACGAGGCCTCTTATCTAATGTTAAACAGAGCATACTGCTTAACACTGGGGTGCTCAGGAAAGTTGCTTTGAAATTACACTCATGATGGGAACTGAAACACAAATGTAGATTCCTTAGCATTCCTTAGAATTTCTGGATCACTCTTCAAAACAAAATTTTACCTGAAACCACTCTTTTTTCATTAGCACTTAAACTTTTTTGTCTATTTTTTTGTTTATTTTTAATAGTTATATTGATAATTTAATTTTGGCAAGAATCAAAATGATACATTATTCCAAAATCTAAATTTAAAATATTTCAATGTTCAGATTTTCATTACCAGTCTTTTATTCCTAACTTCACCAATTAAGTTTAAATAATAAAGAAAAAAATTTATGAATATTTTCCTTGAAAACAAAATAATTTTATCTAAAAAGAGAAAGCAAATTACACATCAATTATTATTTAGGTAACTATCCTTAACTATAGCTTTTTCCTCATCCATTGCTACTTTAATGTAAACTCATAGCACATACCTTAAGGAGGGAAAAAACCCAGATTTATACTGAAGTCTTCTGGTTCTAGTTGTAATATAATTCCAAAATTTACCTTACTTAGGATAAGAAGTCACAAAAAACCCAAATGGATCAGGAAGAACAGAGCAAGGAGAAATCATCAGTGAGGAAATAAAGTGAATTTCTTAACATTGTCCAATTCTATGATAAACTATTGTAATTTTTCATAGCTCTTGTAATGCAACACTATATTTTAATTTTTTTTAACTACATCCTGTGAGGGTAATAATGTTTTGGTTTATAGAAAGTGTTGTTTTAATCAATGTTAATTAAAATATGAAACTAGTAAAGCGTCTAATATTTCTCTAGTGATCCTATTCATCTGCTCTCTGAGGGCGTAGAGAGATATCAGATTTTTAATTGCTGTTAAATATGTTTTTTATGAAGAATGGAATGCTTTTATAAAAAAATTCTTTTCATGCTTTTTTATAGCACAGTCTGACAAATTAGCAATTTGAATCCAAGAAGTCTCCTTCTACACAGAGTGTTTGCTACTCGGAGCAATAACCACAGCACTGAAAGTAATTCTCAGGGCAATCCTTTGGAAAAAAAGTATTTCTTATGGTGGTCCCCATAATTATAGTGTCTGCACAAAGAAAACCAATGAAAGAAATCTAATGTAGTCTGCACTTTTTATCTGAAATGTGGCAGACTAGAAGAATATGGTGAAAATATGTAAAAATAAACAAACCAAAACCCACATAAGAAATTTGAGTTTTAGAACTAGATCCTTGTCTTCTTTACTTAGAGTTGGAATTGTATATGAGCCATGAATCTACTAGCATACTTTATGGACATACGGTTTTAAAAAAGCAGCAGCAAACTCATATCACAGAATCAGAGATTCACAGATTCATTAATGTTGGAAAAGACCTCTGAGATCATTGAGTCCACCCAATATATTATAGAATGATTTAACAGATGGAATTAATGTACTGAGGAATCAGTTCTCTGCCAATATTGTCTTCACCATTGGATGACTCAGGTCCACTCTAATTTCGGGATGCAGTGGATGTGGCTGAATGGAGTTGATTAAAATTATCATTTATCAGTTTAATGGTCAAACTGAAGTGTTAGAGTGAAAAACTCCAAAGAAACAAATGCAAAATATGCAGAAAATAGCAAGAAGATTTTCTTTAAAATTGGGAAACCAGAAAGGAAAAATGTTGACAGTAACTTGAAAAATATTTTTGTTCACCTTTGTTTCCTTTGGATGGAAAGAACACAAAGGGATGAATGTAATTGATCCTGATCTGACTGAAGATATAAGAGGCACATCATCTGCACAGGACTGGAAGGTTATCTCAGTGGCAATCCTATGCCTCAGTGCCATACCATGTGAGCCATAGTTATGGCTCAGTTCATGCTTGTGAGCACAATTCATGATGATGCATTTCGTTCTAGAACAGAAATTATTATGTATTTTTTATGAGAGGTTTTGGATTTTCCTGAGAGAAAAAACCACTTTTTTTTCTTAAGGTGCTCCAGACAGTTTGGCATGGAGTTGTCATAAAAATCTAGTTCAATATTGAAAGTAGTCAAAATTGGATAAAAATGGAAAGCAGATGCATTTTCTTTCTTGGCTGGTTAGTTCAAAAACAAAACATACAAAAAATAAGGTGGTTTTTCTGGTCTAATGGGGCTCAGTTACCATCTGTGAGAAAAAAATATCTGAGTAGACTATTGAAATGAATTATATTGTTTCAATAGGAATCAATCAATTGATTCAATAGGAATCAATCAATTTAAATAGTTTAAACAATCCTTTTTATTTTCAAAATTGTCTCATAATCCAAATATTACTTACATCAAAAAAAAGGAAAAAAAAAAGAAAAGAAAAACCCCCACAACAAACAACCTCCACAAAATCCCCACCAGAAAAAAGCTTGTGGAATATATCTTCCAACAGCATTTCTCAATTATCATTCAATTCCATGTAAATTTTAAGTTAATTTCTAGTGTTAGAATGTGGTCTACTATTATCTAAACACTTTGAGTAAACCATTAATATAAATACATAGCTAATACCTTTATTTCATCACTCTTCAACTATCTTCATCTCACAGTGAATCCCTCTACTACCAACATTTTTCCTTCCAGATGCATTTTGTGAACTCAGTCTACAAAGTAGAAGCACATTGGCCTTTTTGGATGTAGTAATAGTATTCAGTAATTTCTTAAAACAAAATATTTTCTGGCTTTTTCTTTAGAAATTACCTGAATCTCCTTTTCTTTCAGAATTTACAGGTCCTGCCTGGAATTTTATGAGATCGTAAACCTGAATTTGATGTAATGAAAAACAGGAGTACTGAAAAATACTGTGTCAGGTTTTATCTACCTGGCTGTATTGCAGTGTATTAAGTGAAGCTTTGACCTGCTGTTTTCCCTCTGAAGAGCTGCCTTTTGATGTTGCAAATTGTGTGTCTGTTCTTTCTGCAAAACAAATGAGATGGTTCCTTATGCAATCCACCAAAAATAATTATTTTCCCACTGAATAATGGAAAGAATAGGACAGTCAAATGGCTACTCAGGTTCAGGAAATATCCAAATTGGGGGTTTAATTTTGCCTTCAGACATTTGATCACAATCCCTATTATATCAGTTGAAAATTAATTTATTAGTCAGAGGGCAGCATTGGCTCTATATGATTAATATGTTCTGACAAATTAAATTAGGTGTAGAATTATTCAATTTGTTTCTTTTTTTCTAGTGATCTGTTACTGAATACATCACACACCATCAGTGCTTTCCACCCAGTCTTTGCCTTTAAAACTGGATTTGGTAGCTTCTTAACAAGGAATTTATTATTTTCCCCTGAATATATATCATATTATTGGCAATACAAAAGAGGAAAGTTTTGTTCAAAGCACCAAATTATTCAAATCAGTTATAATAAGCCAAAAGGATGTCAACATATTCTATAATGCCTCCTACAAATATTGTTATACAGAGCCATAAAGAAGTGGGTGGTGAGGCCTCAGGGAGGCATTGTCTCTTCAGGAGGTGAGGAACATACTGTCATTTATATACTCTTTTTAGATGAAACTTCAATCTATGAGGAGTTCCTGCCTCCCTTAAAATAGAGCAATACTAACCATGTGAGACTGGGCCTTAGCCTGGCCTAATTATTAAGGTCATTGTAAGTTTTCCAACTGACTTCAGCTTGCAGAATTACAGCATTTTATTTTTTTTTCCTGAATATTACTAGACTGAAACTCACATGACACAAGATGAAGCTAAGCTGCCTTTCTTAGGTCTCGAACAAGTCTGTGCTTTGGGGGAAACCAGTCACCTTCTCCAGGTCACACAAGGAGAAGGTGACAGGTATCATGGGAGGAATTTAGGCATTTCCAGTATTCCCAGCATGCAACAATGGCAATTCATTGGAAAAATGCTAAAGGAACACAGGGAGATTGAGCTAAGAGGGCTCCCAGATCAAGTTGTCTGCTACAGAAGCGTTCATCCCCCACCTTTTAACTTGCAGTTACAGGGAATCTGGTGTCTTTCCCACCTTGGAAAGCTGCTGCAGAAGTAGGCCTCAAACTTGGTGGGTTTTATTTTACCACTTCTTTCCTCTGGTCATATTTAATTACATCATGAACTCTTGGAAGGATACACAGTATTCAGCTTATGATCTCTTCACAACTTCCCTCAAGTCTTTTAATAAACTATATGCTGTTTTATTGGCCTTAAATCATAACAGAGTGGCAGATCATAACTGCGCTACAAACAAGTGTTACAGCCACTGAGTCCTTTCCAACTAACAAGTTCTTGGTTATAGATGTTTTGGTTTCTGTATGATGTCTCATATGCAAACCCAAATACATGACACCATATTTCTTGTTATTAGATTTTATGTGATAAATAAGAGGTCTGAGAAGGCTCTAATCTATAGTTCCTAGTCCAAACTGATGGTCTGGAGTCAATGAGTACAAAAGGCTATCTTATATTCATAGGATTGAATGTTTACTCACAAATTTTACATCACCATCTTCTCTCACTTGCAGATGGAAGGAAAGAAACTGTGATCTATTCCTTTAAGATAAAAGTTGTACAGAAGGAAGTGGGTGTGAAAAATCACACGATTGTAAAGACTACTGTTTTATAACATTCCCCTCTAAGAAAGCCATTTTCCAAAATGGAAAATGCAGAAGTGCACTTTAAATGTATTAAGCTGTGTTAAAACTTGGTATTCGCTTTCAACATGAATAAATATAAGCATTTTGTATGTATTTTATGATGTATGTATTTTGGAAGTAGGACAGATATTTGCTCTTTCAGCAGTATATGTCCTCTATAACATCACAGGTTAAGATTTGCCAGTCAATCCAGTCATTTTTAAATATGTCAGTCATTACCTTCTTAAAAGAGAAATCATATAACAGAAAACATCTATAAAACTCTCACTTCATTTCCGCTGATCTGATTGCTTTTTCTGTGGAATTACAAAATGCTAAATGGCTCATGAGGGTGAACCATAGCAAATAGAATCCTGATGTTCACTTTCTTATTATGCAACAAGACTGTGAAAACGTCCCAATAGGTGTAAGAGGAAAATGGAATGAGGTGATAAATAATTTATAACTAGAGAAAACTAATCAGAACTCCTCAATTCACATTGTCCCCATACAGGTGCTCAATTACTTCCTCGAAGGGGCCAAGAGACCAATAACCTGACATCTGGGATATAAATGAATTTTATTATTAAGGAAGATATTAAAACTTATATTAGTACACTAAAGTAGCTAATCTAAATTCTGCACAGAATTTCTACCAACCTTTCATGTGTCCTTCTTGATAGGGCTGCTTGCACAGCAGTGACTTTTGCTAGAGCAATCTGCTGATCTTATGTAAAATCAGTGATTTCACCTTTACCATTGTTCTCATGCAGTCTTTGTGAGGTTTGCAATACATTTTTTATTTTTATGTGCTTATCCTGGTCCTTTAAATAACAAAATTTTCTTTTTATGTAATTCATATATATACATTAAGAAAAACTAACAGAAAAATATCCAAGTCTTTTGTACAAGACCATCTTCAGAGTTCATTATTCCAACCAAAACTGCCTACGCAAGAATAATCATGCAAAATTTACAATGTGAGAAGTGTGCATTGAAGACCTGTATATCAGATGCAGAGTTGACTTATTTGTAAATAGACTAAGCATGATTAAGGATGAGAAAGAAATATTTGATTAGCTACAGCAAGGCCGATTAGAATACTTTTTTTAAATCTTCATAAAAAAAGTAGTATAATAGTTACCCTCATGTTTTGTTAAGTAATTTTTTAACCCCCAACCTGCCTTTGGAAACAACATGTATACAATGTGCCAGTGTTCTTCATGGTAATTTTCTCATCAAAAAGCACAATTTCCTGACTGAATTGTGGCTGGTCATTCTCAGGGATCTGCAATCTTCCACGCCCATATACATTTTGCTTGAATTGCTTTGGTATTGCACGTTTGCAGTCAATAAGTGGAAGAAATGCTAGATGTTTATCTTATCGGGGTGTATGACAGAGTTAAGACAGGGCTGAAGGAGCATGTTGGTAACAGATGTTGTGTTCCAAGGTAATAAAGTTTTAAAAGCAGAGATGAGAGGTGTTTATGAAAAAAACCACCAACAAATAGTTGACTTACATACCCAAGCATGAACACGTAATTTACTCTCACACAGGTATAAAGCTCAAACTGCCTGTGTGATTCCCAAGATTTTGAAAGTAAAATAAACTTAAAATGAAAAATCCAACAAGCATTCTCTTTAGACACAGCTACTGAAGTAGGTAATATTTGCTAAATATGGTCTGTGCTCTGTGATCCTCTGCACTCTTTTCCCTAATGTATCACTATTTACTATGTTTTGCTTCAAACATTGCAATCTCTTCCCAAAATACTGTTCTCATGTGAGTTGCACAAAAAGGATATGCTAAAGAACCAAAGTGCTCTTTCAGAATTCACATACTGAAATGCAGTGGATTGCTAAATATTTTGCAAATTTTGCTTCCACTTCAATGTATTCTAATTCTTCCTCTACCTTGATTTCTTCCTGATCCTTGCTCAGCTTTATCCAAGTTAGCGCTGTCACTTCTAACATTTCAATGACTTGGTTTATTTCTTCCCATCAGTTCTGCCTGACCTTTAAGCAGTTCTTGATTTTATTTCAGATATTCTACTTCACATCCAAAATACTAAATTATTGTATTATTTTAGTGTTGATAACAATGACTTTGCACTGAAAAATTATATTTGAAAAATAGGAAATATATCTTAGTATTTCAGTTTCATAACATAAAACTTTATTTCTGAATAGACTACATAACACTTTTTTTTATTACCTACTGATGGTCAAACCCACTCTGCTTTAAACAGTAATGATTTCCAGCAAAACATAATTTGGGTGTAGCATACTAATTTATGGGTCTCTCATTCTTGTACAAGGACAAAAACCTTAGAACTTTCAGAGATATGAATTTCCACCATTAAGAAAGAATTTGTATCTACTATAAGTATAGATGGTTGTTGTATCCCATCCCGATGCATTCCCACCTGTTATTTCTTACCATCTTTGTGGGATCTGCTCAACTCATCCAAATACTTTAACCCTGAGACCATTAGCCTGATAAAAATCACTAATTTCTGCTATGATTGTGAAGCATGTAAAATTTAAACAAAGGGAAAAAATATAGAAAAATACAGTAATTTAATGTAGAAAATATATGTTTTACAAATAAATTCAAAACATCTTTTTCTTTCTCTCCTCCAGTTTTTAAATCAGCTTATATTCCTTTCCTGGAGAAAAGCAAAAAATATAAACACTTGCATCAACACTGTTTCATGGCATTGATGCTAGCACTCAGCCTTTTTCAAACTATATATTCTTAAAATATAATTCAAATTTCAGTGTAAGTTTAACCCTTCTTTTTAGATACAGTTGTGGGAACAAAATGGCTGTGTCTATACCTATATATCTCTACATATTTTACCTTTTCATAGCTCTAAAGACTCAAACATTGCCAGGAACTGATTTGTGTTCTGGAAATAGCTACGAAGAGGAGCATAATGAATCACTAGATAGTAGCAGATCTCAAAGACTGTTTTGAAGAAACTAAAGGAATTCATACGTTGGAGTATGAATTTTTCTTTCTCTCTAGCATAACTACTAAATGCTTGAGCTTTGCTCTATCTAAAATTAAATGTGCTTCAAATCTTCTTGCTTTCAAATACTTATAATCTTTCTTTAGGTAAAGAAAGTTTAGCTATGCTACAACATTTACCTTGTCACACTGAAGACAAGATGGGTATAAAACAAATCAAAATACTGATATTCAGTTATGAGGGATTGTTTTTAATACTGCTTTTATTGTGCTAGTCGCACTCTTTACTGCACACTTTCTGTGCACAACTCCCAAGGGAGAGGGAGCTGATTGTGAGAACATTGTTAAGTTCTTTATTGAATTTCAGTGTTTGGTTTCTTTTTTTTGTTTTTTTCTCTTGTTTTAACCCAGAGATTGTGCAGTTTTTTTTCACTAGTCTGTAAACATTCACACTTTTGAGATAATTTTGACATTATATTATAAAGGCTTGAATTTCTCAAAATATTATTCACTTTATTAAACCTATCTGAAGTGGAAGGAAACTTCATGATAAGAATTCCAAATGAGTAAAACTCATAGTTGTGCTACTTTGACAAGCAAATTAACTCCAGCTGAAATCAGAATGTTCTCTTTTAAATGGAATGCATAAACTCTTGTAAATTCAGGCTGTGTGAGCACCAGTGACTTTAACAAGCCCCAAAACAGCTGGAGGTCCTCTAGTATCTCTGTACAAGTTGGAATAATCACACAGTGCTCAATTTTAGAAGCTGTTTTGGTCACTAGACCTTGAGTTTAAAATACTGAGTCTTCACAAGACCATCAGCAGCAGCTACAGGTACACTGCATGACCCAGAAATACACGTGAGAGGAATTATCTAAAGTATCAGTGAAGAAAAACCATTACACATCAGCCTCAAAAGCACATTATAGGGGTAGAAATTCTGTTTATATTTGGATCAAAGACTTGATCTGAATAAAATCATTATTGCTGTTCATCCATCAAGCAGCAATAGCTTATAACACCCTTCTACTGCTTCCCAACAAAATTTAACAAAAGACACGTCTTGCACCATAAACTTGTGTAGAGAACTACATCAAATAATAATTTAATTCTTCAGTCAAATAATAATTATGCATGGCTAATTATTCTCCTGCATACTTTCAGCAACGATAATGAACATGTCTAAATATGCAGGTGATCTGTTTTTTAGTGAACAAAACATCACAATCTCATGACCTGTTCTCATCCTTGTTTCTTTAGGTTCTTCCTTTCCAGTCTCTTCCCAGCTCAGGGAGCCTCTCCCCCCTACTAATCAGTGGTCAGTCCTGACTTTTACCACAAGGAAAGATGTAGAACCAGATAGAGGAAATAAAAATGAAACAGCTATAACAGCCAAAAAGCATATTTATTTGGGAAATGATAACAGTAAAGCAATAGTACTTTAATATGAACTATAAGTAAAGAAACATCACCAGCACTGATTTGGTACTCCCACCTTCCTAACACCTTGTTGGCAGTGTGTATTCCCCTTTTGTATACTATATAGTTTGGAGTCGTATCACATGCTTTGAAAACCAATCTTGTAAACCCATTCCTCAGTAAAGATTACCATTGTTTAAATTGGGTGTTTCTGCAGTCCAGTGTTATTCAAATCTTTGCTCTAAAACAGATGAACAAGAATCTTCCTTTTCCATGAATGTTATTACCTCTGTGAACATTAATTGTGACCATGAATACACAGTCGTACATGTGCATATTGTGTGATCATATGAACATGTATGTGTGCATACCCACGCTCTTCAACTTTGGGTAAAAAATCTTTTACACCATAATTCCAACAAATACAGAAAATGTCCTAAATTTCCAAAGGAATAGAATATGAGGAAACCTACCTGTTGAATTTATTTATTGAGAGGAACTTGATAACTTTAGATTCACTAGAAACTTTCTATAGATTTCAGTAGAGTGTATTTTAAACCTTTAGTCTGCAAGGCAAGAGTTTGATTTTATTATCATTGGAGATGCACTGTGAGGATGTCTTCATTTTGTGGGGTTTTTTTGTTTTTTTTTTTTTTTTTTTTTTGTATGGACAAGATAATATAGTATGTATTTATTGGTTATTACAAAACGTGTGTTTGTCCAACCTCCTCAGTGTATTATTTCAGTCAGAGTCCCAGTTTCAGACCAAATGCCTTTTCAGCTTTATCAAACCCTTCATTGCTGTTCAAATCCAAAATTTTTCAATTTATTCATTTGACCACTCCTTTGTTTACAGCTGGAGAGAACTTTCCAGCTCCTGTGTCAGGCTTTTTTCTCCCTCCTTGCAGGGGCAGCTAATAACTCTATATCCCTTTCCTCTGCCCAGTCATGCTTTACACATCACTCACCATTACTGCATGTGCTTCCTTTGGTGCAGCAATGTCATGCTTTGCTCTGGGGAGGTAGGAAAATGTATGCAAGTTTTAATCCATAATCATATGAAAGCCTATCTGGTACCCTTTGCCTTTCCTTCCCCCAGGTCATTTGGCCACTCTGGGGCTGGACTGGGCTCCAGTGGTGGAGATAGGATGAGGGTGAATGGTTTTAAACTGAAAGAAAGTAGGTATAGATTAGATATTAAAAAGAAATTCTTCACTGTGAGGGTGGTGAGGCACTGGAATAGCTTTCCTAGAGAAGTTGTGGATGCCTCATCCCTGGGAGTGTTCACAGCCAGGCTTGGTGGGGCAATCTGATCTGGGAGAGTGTCTGCCTATGTCAGGGGGATGGGAACTAGATTTTTGGTCCATCCCATTCCAAACTATTCTATAATTCTATAGTTCTATGATTCTAAAACACTGACAGAATGGTATAAGCCATTTTTTCAGAAAAATATTATCAATTCAGTTTTCTGAAAGATACTAAAACAAAGTTGTTTCTCATAATGTGAACTATAGTATAAGTTAATAGCGTCCTCTGTTTTATTTAACTTCCTCTGTTTGGAAATATATGCTGGTAATGCTAGCTTTCTACTTGGCTTTGTCAGTTCAACACTAAGATGAATAAGTAAAGTCTTCACTGTTGTTAGAATTGTTATTCCTACCCATCTGGGAATAGAGTAAACAATATATAAGTACACTTATTTGCAGAGCGAAAGCTCTTTCTTAGAAGCAGAAAAATTAGAGCCCTTTCTTTGTTTAATGGAAACTCACATTTTGCAGAAATCTGCAAAAGATGGAGAAAGAACCTCAGGGAACTTAAGTTGTGTTAATGTGCAGTGAATCACTGCTGTAGCTCATTTAAACTCTGATGTGTTGTGCACCACCATGGAGGGAACAGAGTCCTAAATTCTCAGGAGAGATGAATATTTTGCACTGGCCTTTCTCATATTTCAAGACACGGCATTATCCTTTGGGACAGGTCATAATACTGTCAAATACTTGGAGGCTCTATGCATTCATGTAGTATCTCAGCACCTTCTGCATAAAATCAATTACACCAATAGCTGCATCAAGTGGTAAAAATACTGCTTACTTTTTTAAAAGATGCTGTTTAGCAGTATGAAGCTACAGAAGGGGGATAGAAGTCATTTAATATGAAAAATTTTAGTCATTCACATGGGTTTTGGACATTTTATTTTGACACTATAAAGGTAGTATTAATCTTTTATAGGAACTGTACTAAACAAATTCAGTACATTCTTCCTTTTCCAAAACTAGGAGATTCACTGAGTCATAACAGGAGCAAAAGAACCATAGGATACTTGTATGTCTTCATGCTTGTCTCCATGTCAACAACTAATAGGAGGTTTAAGCACTTGAGTTTGCTGTCTTCTTACTGTATAAGGAGTCAGGGATAATACTTGAATTCAGACCACAGAAGGACCTCCAACATGCTGTATTTTTCATCCAAGTACTTCTGCTGAAACCATAGAAGAAAGGACGCATAAATTTCCTTTATCATCGTGAGATGGTAGTTTGCACTTCCTCCAACACAGATGATTTCTGAAGTGAGTGGAAATGAGAATGTCTGCAAGTTTGTAAATACCTGGAAATACATTAATGCATATTTTTCACATATTTCCACTGAAACTGTGTTAAATAAAGTAAATAATGCCACATAGTCAATTCAATATGAAGTATAGAATCAAAATGAAAGAAGTTTTGTGATCAGAAATTTTACTAAGCCTTTTTTCAGAAATATGTTTCTTGGATTACCTGCTCTGTTTTCCAAACTTATTCTAAGAAATATATTTCTTGAAACCCAATAGCCATGATATTTGTTGGTACAAAGTGGTTATTCTTCAAGATTTTGCCATCACTACCTGAACATTAATTAATACAGAGAACTTGGATTTATGGGTAGATATATTCAGTATTTTTCTAGTTTAAAAGAATATCATTTAAGACAACAATGTATTTTTGATGAGTTTGCAACTTTATGTAAAGTATGTGGCCTCAAAATCTCTCCTAGACACAGTTCTTCCTACAGGAATAGAACAAATAGTAGAACTTCCAGTTCAGTGACAGAGATGGGAAGGAAGGAAGGAAAGGGAAGATTCTCATCTTAGATAATTTAGTTTTAGCTTCTAATCATTTGCATACACAGTTATCAACAACTTTAATGAGAACTGAGTATTTAGATTCCTATTACAAGTTGGAAAATGTTAAACTGAAGTTCCCCTTTAATCCTATTACCCCTGTTTGATACTTTGTCAAATGAGCTCAAGGTTCTTTAAATATCGGAATGCCGAGATATCAAGTACAGATATAAAGGAAACACATATGGCACAAAGTAGGAACTGGGCATATGGAAACTCTAATTATGCCCCAAGGGAAAAATCAACAGCTGGAGAAACAGAAATAGGATCAGTTCTGTTCCTTGGGAAATTTGGTTTCAGATCCAATTGGATAAAGTAAAAACTGTATCTGGCCTCCTATTTTCTTTAAGACACTCCTCAAAAATGCATCAGGAGATAAAAATTGGTTACCTCACTTTAGTCCTATGAAACAAGTATGAATTTTTTTTTTCATAATTTCCAGCAAAACTATTTTACAGATTCAATCAGAATGTCTGAGTAGTCAATGATGACTAAAACATCCAATATTGGTGCTGGTGGATGACAGTGAGAAAGGCCCATATTGAACCAAAATAAAACCAAAAAAGCAGCCACTGCATAATAAAATTAAAGGTAGCGTTCTAATGACTATTCAAAATTTCAGAAGCTTGCATAATTATGTCATCTACATATTTTCACAAATCTTTTTTAACATTTTTTAATTTTGTAAGGAAAACACTGTTTTGGAAGTAAGCTAAAAATATTTGAAACTTTTTCCAGACTTTTTTGCCCTATGAAACTGTAATAAATTTGCCATCAACCTGCAGAAGTGCTCAAATGTTAAGATCCTTATCAATATTTTTAATATTCTTCTTATAGTTTGTTGTTTCTTCCAGTTGCTTCTCACATGTTTACAAAAAATGTATTTAATTTCTCATATCTATGTTATTGAGAGACTGTAAATATTGTAAATACATGCATGACTAACTATTTCTTATATTTAAAATATATGCTAGCAGCTTTAGGGAGTCAATTATTCTTTCACTGTTTCTTAAGTTTTAATATAGTTGAATTTTGATGTCAAAGAGATAGAGAAGAACTCTCTGGAGTTCAACAAAGGCAGGTAAATGATCCTTCACCTGGGGGAGAAAAATTCCCATGTACCAGCACAGGCTGGGGGCTGGCCTGCTGGGGAGCAGCTCTGTGGGAAGGACCTGGGGCTCCTGGTGGACACCAAGTGTCCATGAGCCAGCAGTGCCCTTGTGGCCAGGAGGGCCAGTGGTACCTGGGGTGCATCAGGGAGAGCATTGCCAGCAGGCTGAGGGAGGTGATCCTGCCCCTCTACTCAGCCCTGGTGAAGCTCATCTGGAGTTCTGTGTCCAGTTCTGGGCTCCTCAGAACCAGAGAGACACGGAGCTGCTGGAACAGGCCCAGAGGAGGGTGACAAAGATGCTGAAGGGACTGGAACAGCTCTGTTGTGAGGACAGGCTGAGGGAGCTGGGCCTGTTCAGCCTTGAGAAGACACAGCTGGGAGGGGAGCTCATCAATGTCTGTCAGTACCTGAGGGAGGGTGGCAGGAGCATGGAGCCAGGCTCTGCTCAGGGGGGCCAAGCACCAGGACAAGAGGCAGTGGATGGAAACTGATTCTCAGGAAGCTTCACCTGAATATGAGAAAGCAATTCTTTATTGTCCAAGTGTCCCTGCACTGGAACAGATTGCCCAGTAAAGTTTTGGAGTCTCCCTCACCAGAGATATTCAAGAACTGTCTGGGCACAATCCTGAGCCATGTGCTCTAGGATGGCCCTGCCTGAGCAGGGAGGTTGGATCAGATGACCCAATGTGATCCCTTCCAACTTGGGCCATTCTGTGATTTTGTGACTCTGTGTGATTTTGTGATTCTGTGCCACAAGGTGCTATGCTTACATAATTTAATAAAAACTCTCAACATCCATTTTCTGCAGTATTCCTTAAGGGGTGCTACCAAACCCATGCGTACCTAAATATAAACCCCAACCCTCTAACTTTCAGTTGTTTCATTTGAATATTAATTCCAATTACCAAAAAAATATCCCAAAGAATACATTTAGTGCAGGTAGCCCAGTGTGATGCTACCGTGCCTGTTGTAGGTTGAGCTCTGGGTGGTGTGAGCCAGAGGCAAGGGGCTGTGAACTGGCACCAGTCTTTGCACTGCAAATATCATGAGAATTTGTGGCACCAGCCTGGGGGCCAGACACTCAGAGACACAGGAGTCAATTGCCACAGACTCTCGTGCACTTAGACTGAGAGGGCACCAAATCTCAGTGTTTCATTTGTTAGGGGTCCCACCTCAGAAACACCAGCTTGAGAAGTTATTCTGCTGCTGCACCATGATAAAATTACTTAAAGGAACCAAAGGCCTGAGACTCTGCTATGGGAACACCAACCTGGTGTTGAGCTGGTAGGAAAACCTGGTCTGACTGCGTGAATGTGGTGAGGTGGGCACTCAGGAGGGTCCCCTCAGGTCACTGGAACAATCCAGAACTTCAGTGCCAGGAGTTGAAGCCTCAGGGGGGGAGACTGTGACTCCTGAATGGTCAGACAGGAAGTTTCCCCTAACAAAATTATTTCTTATTATATCAAAAGACATAATAAGAAATATCTTGATTAGGTATGTCTCAATTACTCATTATTTCTTCTTCAAAAAAAATTGACCCTCTGAAACTATTTTAAAGAAAAACAAACATTCCTTTATTTGCTTAAGAAGTGCTCTTTCTTCCTTTGAACAGATTGAATTTTTGCACTGGATTCTTACTTTTGAAAATATCCTCCTTCAGTGTATGCATATGATTAGTCATTTCACTTTACTGCACCACTCCTGGTAACTTTCCTATTTGAGTAAAAATTTTCTGCAGTGGCCATCTGAATTTGCTGCCTTTGTGATTTCAGATTTTCTTGTTTTAATTTGTTTTGCTTTCGAGAAGATGTTACTTGTCAAGATATGAAAAAACAGGAAATAGCTGACTTATTTCAGTATTTTAAAGGATAACTTTAAAATAACAGGACAAAATGAAGGATATTGTATATTCAGAGCAATTTAAAAAAATAATTTCCAAGTAGCCAAATAGCCAGTTTTTGTCTGTTCCTATATTTTTTTAAAAAAAAATTAAAAATATAAATGTTGAAAAATTATTTTCTCTGATCCTTCTTGTTGTGAGATACGCCGCAAGAAAATTTTTTTCCCAAACAAATGTACAGAAATAATGTTTATAGAATGCATTATATCCATTACCTTTTCTTGACCCTTACTTTTCCCTTTCAGTGTGAGGACCTTGGTAAGAATCTATCTCTCACTGATTCCTAGAAATCTAATGTAGGCTCTAGAATATAAATCAAGTAAAACTGATGTGCTATGGAAGGCCTGAGGCCTGATAAAATTAAGAGCACAGCTGGATCTTTTACAAGTTCTGAGAAAACTGGATGACACATTGCATATGCACCAGATCGTGATTCCCCCCTGGTAGGGCATGAGCAAACTCTGCAGCTCTTCCCTGGATGTGATCCAAGCTCTGCAGAGTGCTGAGCGGAGCCCAGTGGCACAGACAGAGACAGGCAGTTCTGGGTAGGAGAGCAAGGGAGAGGATGGCTAAGAAGTTGAAAAACAAATTCAAATGATTGCTAGAGGATGTTACCACAGGGAAGTGACAGCATTCCACTCTCAGCTTTTTCTGCTGAGAGCACACAAACATATTTTCTACTTCTCTTTTCCTTTTTTTTTTTTTTTATGCTTTGGCAGAACACAGTTGATGATTATTTTGAATATTCAGAATAAGTCACAGCTGAAACATTTGAAGAAAGGGATGGCAGTTTGGTTTGAATCTTTAACTTAAAATATGCAGACTCTGTAAATCTGGTGATCAGTTCAGCCTTCAATACTACAAAAATTGCATTATGTACTGATATTAAGAAATTTCTTCACATAGGATAGAAGCTCTAGATGTTTCTACAGACTAGGCATTCTACAGGGCCTTTTAGTCCTGACACAATGATTTTTCTATAAGTATTTCCTCTCTGAATTTCTGAACCCTATCTGTGATCTTTATCCATTGAAAATATGAAATTATTTCATAAAGCAATATTAATCCCGTTCTGGTTGGGCATTTTTTTTTCCTGTTTTATATTTTATTAGAAATATTAGATCAAGTCTAGAGATCTTCAAAGACATTTTCATAATTATTTTCTTTCCATAAGAAAGTCAACTGTGTATGTACTTTTCTGTATAAAAATATCTACTTGAAGTATGTCAATGCGATACTGATTCCTAAATATTCTAGAAATGTCATGGATAAATAATATGATAAAATAATACAATTAAAAAAATGGATTGAAGACAATATTGTCATCAATATACTAATTATTATTTAATATAAGCTCAGCACACTACTATCCATATCCAGAAAAAGTAAGTAGTCAAAAAATTCTCATAATTCTCAAATTAAGCATTCATGTGAAAGTATGTACTTTGAACATCTCTCAGTACAAGTCAGACCGGGGAGGAATAAAAGAGGGGGATTTTTACTTTTGCTTTCTTTTCAAGAAAAAAAAGAAATAGTCTATACTGCTGCTTGTTTTGATTCTTTTATTGAAATTTTGGTGATACTTGCACCCTTGCAAGTTTCCTGGACATTGTGACCTGGCAACTGGCTATATTATGAACATGATGCTCTTGGAATAAGACTAATTTAACAGAAAACTAACAATCTCATCTCTCTAAGTGGCAGTCTAATATTAATGGACACTGTGACGTTTCTGAGGCAAGTATTGACTTAATTAAAAATCCAGGGAACCTAGAGATAATAATCAGTGTCTGGAACTTATAACACAGAATATACTTAAAACAGAATAATAAATAATCCTGAAAAGAGAGCAATGCAAGCAAAGCCTTCAGCTTTTCAGAATCTTTGAAAGTTTCTAAGTACCCCTGGATACCCAATAGACCCTTTCACACATTCTCAGGCTCCCACTGTTCTTTTCTCAAAGCCTTTTGTTTAATATTCTTTTCTACTGTCTTTCCATACAGCCAGAGAGTTCATCTTTGCCTACATTTTTGAATACCTGAAATAAATATGACTTGTGAAATAAAACTGAGGACTAATTATCCATATGATCTGACTTTATTATAGAGGTTATTACTGAGACAAGAAACTTTATCAGAATGAGCCTCAGGGTGAAATATCTATTATATTATATGGAATAAGGTCTGTAACATCACTTAACAGTTCTCTGAGAGGATTTTTCTTGCCTTTTCTCTGTCTTAGCTACATTTTGGTATGTAGAATAATGTATAGGATTTTCTATTAAGGAGCCAAATTTATTATAGTTTAACATTCTCAAATTAAGGTTCCAGAAGAAAAAATCTAAGAGAAAGAGAAAGAAAGGGAGTTTCAGTATGCCAAAATATAATTCAGTCCTGGAAGTTGTTACAGAGGGTAGTGAATGTTGTATTTCATTGGCCATAAAATGTAAGCAAGCCTGTTAAATTGTGGATTGGCACTATATGTTTGCGTTGTAAAGTGTGCCTTGGTGACTTTGATGTACAAAATCAGACAGACTTAAGATCAGATGAAATGAAATTAAATGTAAGTTTCTCTAAGATCCATCAAATTGCTAATTTAAATTAGAAGATACACCCATCACCTGTATTTTTTCATTTAATGCTCACTTCCAGTAGTACTTTTATTCCAATTATTATTTACTTACTGGGGGACAATTTCAATAGACTTAATCAAGGCACATAATTTACACTCATATTTAAATTCTAACGACCAATATTCCTAAAGATATTGATTCACTTGCTCAAAAATAACAATATAGGTCAAGCACCATTTGAAACTCTTCACAATATTACAATATGTGAGGCAGTGCCATGAGGCCATCAGTTACTAAAGACTTTTAGGGGACCCTCTGTTCTCAGCAACTGGAGGACTGGTTATACGCCCTCAATAGTGGCAGCCATCTCAAAAGGCATGAGCAAGCCATCAGTACCCCTTCTTAAAGTGATTGAATAAAGCCTACAGTGTGTGAATTTCTTTGTAATTAAAGAAATGAGAAAAGTACATTTGAAGATGAAAAGAGTAGATTTCTCTTCCTGATTTAATTGCCATATCTTAGGTAAAAAAATTTTTCTTTTGTAAAAACTAAGAGGCTGTCCCAGAATGTAGAAAATCAATAGACAGAAATTAAATGCTTAGGTAATATGTAGTGAATCTCCACTTGTGCATCTAGTAGTTTCACCATTTTCATTTTCAATTATGTCATTATCATCTCCAATTGCAAAACAATTGGATGCACTTTTTTTCTCTTTCACTAACTGTTTTCCTGAAATAAAGAAATATTTTATTAAGTTTTACTTTTCCTTTGAGCAGGACATTTCTTTAGTCTCTTTGATGTTGTGTCTGTGGGACAATCTGTGAAGAAAATGTCAAAACCAATAAAGCAACAATAAATTTTTCCCCAAATGTGCTAACTCTTCAAAGTTGAAAGGGTGGGTAGCTTATTTTAATAGATTTCAGAAAAGAATGTGACATGGAAGCATTAGCATTTGGGGAGTAGCTCCTGGAAAGAGTCTCAGAAGCATCTGTTTGAATGATAAATTAAACTCTTCTAAAAAATACAATTTTGATATTGTAGTGTATTAGGAATCTTCAATATTTATTTCTCCACATACCTGTTTTATGAGGATATTGAATTGCCTTGTTTCTTTTGTGTGCATATATATATATATGTATATATATATACATATATATACATACATGCATACACACAAACACACACATATGGGATGCACTAATGCACTTCTTCTTCATTTACTGCTTTCTCTTTTTTTGCAATATGCACTTTTAATTTTGACTGAAATCTCTCCATCTGAAATAAATTTTAATGCATATTTTTTTCCAATGCAGTTGCTTGTGGATTGATGTTCTCTGTGTAGATTTTAAGAGAGCAACTTGACATTCCTTGCTAAGAAATACAGTATATTTACCAACTCTGTATGCCTGCTTTTTCTAAGACTTGGTTTCAAAGACTCCTGCTTTTTGAAGATGGCAACTTTACATAGAGGATATTGTGCTTCAAGTTACACAACTATATATTATGCACCATAATTTGATGAGATACTGTGAATCTGGAATTCACAGTATTTCATCAAATAGCAAGAATAGCAAGTATTCAAAGTAGCTTGTTTTGGCTTAAGAATACTTGTAGTGTTTCTGTTCTTTTTTCAGCAGTATGATGTTTAGACACATATTCTAGCTCTAAACGAATGAGATCAGATTCCCAAGTCCAAGGAACACAAAAGTCCATATGGGTTGATTAATCCTTCCAGAAGGGGTTTTCTTTAGGTTTTTTTTTTTTTTTTAATATCTAATTTGTACTAAGAAATGTGACATCTTTGTAGAATCATAGATTCATAGAATTATAGGATGGTTTGGGTTGGAAGGGATCTTGAATGTCATCCAGTTTCAACCCCTCTGCCATGGGCAGGGACAGCTTCCACCATACTGGATTGCTTAAAGCCCCATCCAACCTGGTCTTGGACATTTCCAGGGATGAGGCATCCACAATTTCTCTGGGTAACCTGTTCTGGTGCACTTTCATAGTGAGAAAAGTGAACCTAAGTTTAGCTGAGATGAGTGTATTTCACCTAAATAATCTTTTAACCCATGAAGTAAAATAACTAAAGGAATCTCTAAAAAATTTGACATCATGTTGCAATACAGTTTTTCTGTAGCCATATAGGGCCAACTTTTCATGGCCATTTCATAGTACAAATATACAGCAAAACCAAAAAGCCCCATTCAAAAACTTAATTTTCAGTAGAATCTAGGAAGAGCTAAGTATATATACAGGAGTTAAAAGCGCAAAGTCCTTGTGCTTCTGGGCCAAAATCACTGCAAGGTTGAAGTTATTATTTATAAAGTCTTAAAATCCAGTAGAGGCCTATCTGCAGGAGAATATAGACCTTTGAAAACTACACTTTTAGGAGACCAAGTTAATGCACGTATCCCTTGGAATAAGAGTTATGCCTTGAATAAAGGTAAGATGCCATTGACCTACTTTAGTCCTCAAAGTTAGATGCCTAATCCAAGCGTGCCATTCATGCCAACCTTTTCTTCAAAGTGAAGAAATAAAAACAGATGACATCTTAGAGTGATTCATCCATTCTTAAGACCAACATTTAAGTAAGGTAAGATAAATTGTCCTCTAGAGAAGCCTATCTCTTTCCTTTCCAACACGTAAAGGAGTTAAGTCAAGTGCCTTAGACTACATGTTTAACTTCTATACAGTGAAAGATTAGGTAAATCCTACCCTTTTTTCCTCTATGACACATCTTCAGAATTGTTTATTCCTTTTCTTGCTGTTCCCTTTCCACAGGGACTGCACTGATATATCCATCATTGTATAAACACCAATTCCCAAAGGTACTGTAATTTGTTATTGTGATCTTTGAAATATTTTATATTATGTCTAACTTATTGAAAAAAAAAATTGTGCAAGACAATTTTACCTCTTTTTTCACCTACTTCCTGTCAATGTCTATTGACTTGCATCATATTTTCACAGAATTACACAGCAATCAGAGAAAGAAACTGAACTTTGGGTTTTTTGGTGGTTTTGTTTGTTTTTGTTTGTTTGTTTGTTTGTTTGTTTGTTTTAATAAGAATTACTTTGTACCTATAAACTCCTGTAGACTGAGGAAAGGACCAATATAGAAAAATATCAGAATGTAACAGTCAAAACTCCTTGCTAACGACTTTAGTCTTAAAATTTTGCTGGTAAAATTATATCAGAGATAATGCTAGTACTCCAACTATAAAATTAAATACAAGGACTGTAGACCAAGGGCCTATTCCTACTCCTCCATGTCCCAACAGAGGAACAATGGGATTCTATGAAATAAACAATATTTTTCAGTGATAATAGACACAGCAAATCCCAGAGTCCACACCTTACCTTGGGGCTTATTCTGTTCTGTATTAGTGAATTTAATATCTGGAAATATTGAAATCCATCCTTTTTTGTCTCTAGCTAAGTCAGTGGTAGCTATGAGTCATTATTTAAGATTTTTGTTCAAGAGGACACAGTTCTTGCATTGGTAGTGCTGGAATTTCTGGTGTATAGATTGGACTTGAAATTTGTTTTTGGAGCATGCACAGAGTAAAAATACAAAAAAAATCACAAAAGCACACAAAAAATTTGATAGATATTATTTACTATCCGTATTTTTTATAACAGCGATACCAAATACCCCAAGTATACTCAAATGGCCAAAAGCAAATATTTTAATTTTGTTTAGTTGCCAGTGTTAGCAGTGTAATTGCAAAGATTTTCTTTCATTCATCAGCTTCAGATTTTCGCAGTCAATTTTGCTGCCTGCAACCAAACATTATATTTACTCTTAAATAACTATAAGTTTATTGATTTTTATGGGGTAAGGGGGGAACAGGTCTAAATCCAAGCTGCTGGTAGCTAAAGAAAGAGCAGCAGAGTGTAAAACTGACATCTGATCAAGTAAGTGTGATTAACATGTATCTGTGGCTGACAGATGATTTGGTTACATGCAATTCTGAGTCATCAGTTATACCTATTCCAAAACACAGAAGACTGTGGCAAGTTCTGACAACCAGAGTCTTTGTTGAAAATGTGTTCTCATTTGTAATTATCATAATGTTATTCCACAGATATTAATGTAACTGAGAAAGCAAACATCATACAGGATAGGTGGATCTACAAAAAACCCCATGTAAAATAAACATGATTAACACAGAGTAATGAATTTGACAATTCCAAAGAGTTAAGTTTCTTCTTGTTTCCCTTTGTGACATGTAATTAAATGCTATCTTTATTGACTCAAAGCCAACAAAGATCAGTTACTTCTCTCTGTAATGTTTGGTCAACAATATTTCCTGCCTCATTTTGAGCTTAAGGAATCCTGAAGCAAACAGAATTTTGATTAGTCAACCTCTATACTACTTAATGGTTTTATTATTCCTACATTTCAGCAGGGAAAAAGGTTTTACAAGGTTTGGGATATTATCAAAGGCATTCCAGGTGTTGAAGAAAAGTTCCCTGGCAGATAGCTTTATGCTGAGACTAGTTCTAGTCCTCTCTTTCAGCTATTTCAGGTGAAAACTGTCAAAATTACCTCATTAAAATAAAACAATGCAAGATTTTTCCTAATATAATAAAATAAATTAAAAAATCAAAATTATGCGTGGTGTTTCCCTTGTAATGTGAAAGTAATTCTTAACCAAAAGATGTAGTTTTTGTATTGCTGTGTCAACACCACAGACATCTCTGCTACACTTGCAATAAGTGGAGGAGGATTGCTATATAAGACAAGAATAAAATATTTCTCTCAAAGTGCCACCTTCTTTTCCTGAAATAGGTGGTATCTGATCAATGTGCAGTGTTGCTATGCATATGCATGCTAATTTTAATGATATATATAGGACCCTGCCAGTAAATATGAATGTGTGACACATGGATGGGAATCCCCACACTAGAGTGGTGCTCTCAGACTCCTGTTTTGTGAGGGCAATGAGCCTAAGAAGAAAAGGCCAGAGTTGCAGCTGAAAATAGATCAGCTATGAATGCTGCCAGGGCTGAAGGACTTCCTTTGATAACCTTGAGGATGGTGGATAAGTGCAAGGTGGAAGGAAGCAAGGAGTGTGGCTGGACTCAACAGAACTGTGTTTGATAATATAGACTGCAGACATAGTTAATATGAATTAAAGAGGGATTGATGACAAGTGAATTTGTTGTCATTATGTGAAATAAGAGATAAATTCTTAGGGAATAAGATATAGCTTTGGCTGCTCCTTGCCCAAACTGATCTCTTCTGCCATTCTAGCCCATGACCACTACTCTTTTGCTCTAGGGGGCAGAAGCAGATCTACAGGAATGTCTTCTGCGAAGCAACATTTGCAAGGACTCTATAAAAGAAAAATCACATTACTGAGTGAAAAATACATATTACCTTCATAGGTAATTTCATTCACATTTTGCAGATAGGTGGTACTTACATACATATGTATTTTCTCCCATGGAAACAGACAAGCTAATAATTTACCTGGGAAAAAATCACCTTGGGAAAATTCTTTTGATAACAGTATCTCCTTTGATTTTTATGAAAATAATAATTTCTTTTCGGATTTGGGCAGGGAACCAAAAATAGAGAATCACACCTCTCCATGTGATGTGGAGAACTACATCATTCAGTGAATTGCAAATTCATTTATTAAGCAGGATGGCTCAGAGAGAGAGCAACTTCTAGTCTAGTGTTTGTGTCTTACACATCCTACACCAGTTATGGTCCCTTTCCCTCGGGTCTGGGCTAGACTGGCTGCAGGACCCAGGCTCACAGAGCACTCTGGATGTGCTGGATGTGTCCTTGTCCTTGTTCTGACTGATGGCCTGGCCTCTGTGCTAAAGGATTTCATCTTGGTCTCAGCCTTTGATATTAAGTCTGAGGCCCACACATGATGTGCTGATCTCACCTCCTATGGGGTAATTGTCTTCCCTATTACATTGTAAAGTGGATCATCAGCACAAGCTGCTAATGGCCTTGTTAATCAGGCAGCCTGAGGCAAATTGCTTCGACTTTTTCTATATCTAGGGCTGATTAGCAGTTATCACTGTTATCTCCATGGTTTCTGTCATTCACCTTCCCTGGCCCCAGATGTGTTACAAAAGGGTGAAATCAGCTATAGGCACATTAAAACATTCTGAGCTGCAGCATAAGGAAGACATATTCAAATTGCTCAGTGTAAGAAAGTTTTACAAAAGAGTTACAAAGAAAGAGTTACAAAGTCTTTCAGAATGTAGAGTGGAGAAGGAACTGTCCAGTCTTTCCCTCATTTCATCCCTATACATACCTCTGCATAATGCAGTGGATTTACTTGGCTCATACTCCAGAGCACAAAATTCTCATTGTGATTTAGCCTATGGCAAAAAAATCAACTGGTATTTTTTTCTGACTGGTTGACTAATTTGTTGAAGTAAAGGTTCCAGTTTTTGCAACTCACCATTGCATTACATAAATATTTGATATTAAAATATATCCATTTACATTTTTCAAATCTAATAATCTAGTAAGGCTTGTAAGGCTTGGATTGT
Organism: Melozone crissalis; assembly: GCF_028551555.1. NCBI lineage: Eukaryota > Metazoa > Chordata > Aves > Passeriformes > Passerellidae > Melozone > Melozone crissalis. The sequence goes on along the minus strand of NW_026535784.1, from coordinate 4,433,577 downwards.
GTGATTTTTTAGAATAAAATAGGATCTTTGAACCTTCACTCTTTTCAGGTCTTGCGCTCACATTCTTCAAATAGGAGGCTTCTTCCAACTCCTAAAAAAGAGAATAAATCCTAGATTAAAAAAATCTAAAACATGAACATTTTTCTCTGGTTAATAAGACTGGAAAGCTCTGATGTTTTCTGAGGCAGATTTAGGTATAAGGTGAGTACTCATCTTCTCCACTACCTGGAAATATTAACTTGCTGATGCTGAGGAAAGGTCAACCCATATGAGCTGATATGTGATCATATCAACTGACAAGTGTCTAGGCACCATTTATACTTTCACTCAGTATACTGGGAGGAACAAAAGGTGTGGTTCTTCATGTCTCTCCTGCCAATAGCAAGAGGGACTGAGGTGTTTTGGAGGAGCTCAAGCACCATAACACTTTGTGGAAGCACCATATATAAGTTTCTTTATATAGTACAGTATTCACTTTTGAAACCAGTGAAGAAATGAAAACTGATGAAAAAATATCATCAAGGAAGCAATACAAAAGTATTGAAAAAACTTTAATTTGTATTCCAAATTAATTCCATCACCCAGTTTCTTTCAATGGCCTTACAAATGCTAATAGCAAATGTACAGGCTTGGGTATGTGTGGAACCATTTATTTCAGCACTATTGCTAACTGACAGTTGTAGCAAAATGATGGAATAACAGTCTCTGATCACAACAGTAATCACAGAATTGCCATTATATTTCTCCATCCCTCCGGTCTCCTTTGAACCCTTTCTTTGCTAAGTCCTGAAGTAATAGGTTCAAGATATTTTGGGCAGGTGTGCATTGTTGTCCTGTACATTTTTGTACTGAATGCAATGCATCAGAAACAGGGAAAGTAGAGTTGTCAGGGCAGACTAATGTAACTGATTAGTTACTGTGACCAGCTGTACTGGATAGAAATAAATACAGAGTGGAGGAAGAGATTTTAAGAAGGTTTTCAAATACCTCCTGATGATTATAGGACAGGACTAGCTGTACAATTGCAGTGGAAGGCAGGGAAGATGCAACATTCCTCTTTTTCTTTTTTACTATTCTCCTACACGTTCGAATTCCCATTATAAACTGTGGCATCCTTTTAGGTGGAAAAGATTTGTGTCACCTGGCTTCTTCTATGCCCTCTAAAAGTTGCTCTTTTTCTCCCATTACCGTCAGTTTTCCCAGTCAGAAGAATTAATATAATTATCTCAGTTCACACCTCAGTTCACAGTGAAGACACTCCAGTTTAATGGTCTGAGACACAGACAAACTCAGACACAGTTAAAATTATTTTTCTCACAGTCTCTTTTCTAAAGTCACTGTTCCATGAAAACAAAATTAGAATAAAATTTTTAGCTTGCTCTTACCCACTCAGTTTTCATGTTAAACCAAATTTTTTATTATTACTATTATCATTGTTTTTCCTTTTTTCTGCCCACCATCTGATTGCCTCCCTCTGTTGCTGACCTCTCTCCCTCAGACAAACTCTCAGATGATCATCATCTTAGAGGCTGAATAGTAATACCTCTGGGCTGAATTCTGTTCTGCTATGCAGATATGCCTGTGTTAGTTTAAAGTCACTTAATTGATTTTCTGGTTAGAGAGGCATTGGAAGTGGCTGAATAAGAGGCCAGGTCTCTCTCAGCCTTTGGCTCCAGATGCTGGTTATTACTGATAAATCATTTCATAAGCTGCTTTCCTTTTTAGATATTTTGCTTGCAAACACAAATCTTGCTTTTAGAAAACTGTAATCAAGTAAGTGCTCTTGCTGTCTAATAGAAAACAGCAATAACTGCACAGCACAGTTAGCGTAATCTCTTTCACAGTATGTCCTCTTTTAATCTTTTATTTGGTACAAAGAAACTGCCAAGTCAGAACATACAATTGCTTTCTCTGAAGGAAGAGTTTGCTGAAGGTTTCCAAGGATGACTTAAAAAAAATCTGTTAATTACTCTATGCACACATTGATTTTTTCTTCCTCCCTATGTTAAGCAGAGTGACTTTAAGAAAAAATTTGAGACAATGAGACTCAAATTCAGTGTATCTCTGAATTTCCTGAGACAGTGGCTGGGAAGGATAAGTTCCATATGGAAAAAGAAACTAATTTTCTGTTGTGAGCTTCCTCATGTGGAAGAGTCAGCATTCATGCCTTTGCTACTTATAACAGAAAATTTTTGAAAACTCCAAAGCTATTTCAGTCTATTGTGAATTTTGGCGTAAGAAAGGATTTCAAAGTTATTTTCCCTTAACCTTCCAGCAGTAAACATCTGAAAGCAGAACCCAATTAACCTAAGCTATATGTTATGCAAGCCCATAAAAAGTGGGGATGTATTTGCCCAGACATTAGGGAGAATTGACTGTTTTTAAGTTGAATATTTATTCATAAGTATAACAACAACAGGTGAAGCAGTCACTGGTGGCTAGAAGTCTGAATTCCAGAAAGCCTCAGGGCACATTTCAACATGTTTGCATGGACAAAATTCCCATAAGAAGCCATGATAGTTTGCTAATATTTACCTATTCACATATTTCTCCACATTATTTGTAAACACAAATTATGTGACAAGTTTTTACAGATGGAGGGATACACTTCACTTGTAAAATAGAAGTAGCAACACATTTATTAATATAAATTAGTGATTTAACAAAGTTTGATGGCAAGTAAAACACTAGTTTAACTAGATTCTATGGCAAGGTATACTGAATTATTTGCTGCACAAAGGACTGGGTCAAACAAAACTGTCAGGGAGACCTCTTGAGTCATGAGGTTCAGAAAGGGCCACCTTGTGTTCTAAACACTTGTTTGTCCTTCTCAAGGGGGAGTTTGGGTGTACTTGGATGCAGACTTGTTTCCAGAGCTTGATCAATACTTTATGTCTAAAGGACTCTACGTGGACAATAAATTCTTTATATCACTTAGCTAACATTTCAAAATTTAGCATGGGAATTTAATGAGAATCTCTTGTGGGAAGGAATCTGTCAGCCTCAAGGAATAACCTTTAGAGGCACCACTGCTCCAGGGGACATCATGGTCTGCAGCCCACTGCTGGGCAGGAGAGCCCAGTGGGCTCTGTCCATTATCCATGGACTAAGGTAATTGCTTCAGTCACATTTGCATACCAACTACAGAATTAATTTCTTCCCAGCCTGGCTTGACTGGGTTCTTGACCAGCACCATGTTTAGGGGAGGCACATTGCTCAGATTAGCTCTTTGCTGCTGTGTTTTTATCTGCCTCCCCCAAATCCACTACAAGTTGGTTGCAGCAATCGTGACCAGAGCAGACACCTCCATCACTGCCACTGCTGATTATCCCTTGAGTAAAATCACGTGAAATAAAGGCTGGGGGGCTGGCCACACCATCACACAAAGAGGCAGAGATATATTAGTGTAGATATATGGACAAATTAATAAAAGTGATAAGAGAAAACTTAAGTGTGTTTAAAGTTTCCATTTTAAAAGCAGTTCAATTCAATATTATATTTGGCTATGTAATGTTTGTGTTTTATGATGACCTTTAATAGACAGGAATACTAATGAGTCCTGTTTTCTACATTTGTTATGCTGACTAGAAAATGTGTTAGAATGCAAAAGCCATGGCTTAAATTGGTTTTATACTTGATATCTCATTCCTCATAACTCAAGGATTTTAAGTGTCATCAGGTAGCTTTAGCTGAATATATAACAATACGGACCAGGAAAATTAGTGAAGAAAAGTTATTTCACTTTTATTCAGTTGTTAAATTATAGATATACAATCTATATATCATAACTGTCTGGAATCTACTAAATTCTCAAATATTTTCATTTTCTTAAATAAAATTTTATTTATAAAACCAAACCAACAAAAAGTCATAATCTTTCCTGGTTTTACAATTAAAAATCACTCTGCCATCTTCAATTAATGTAGAATAAAGTTCTGTTTCATTCAAATGTATGTTAAACATGGAGCAAAGTTGTTTTTCTTAAGAGGTAAAATGGCTAAGAGCTTTGGTATTTATCTCAAAATCATTTGTGCTAAAATGCCATTATTTGTTGAGCTCCAATCAGTGGAATGGAGACCTTTTTTGTTTTTTATTTTCATGGCAATCTAAATATAGTCAATATTGATATCAATATAACTGATGTCAGAATAACAGAGAAGTGAGAGCTTGGTTGATTTGCAGTAACTGGGCTCAGGTCTTCAAGCTGAGAATATTACACATTTCTATGGATATCAGAATTGAAATGTCTTTTTACCTGCCTCTCCTAGTCAAGCTGATTTGATCATTAGAATGGATTCATTTCCTCCATTTCCATGAAGTGAGAACAAATGTTTGTGGGGTTGTTTATGTGTTCTAGCTTGTTAAGTGTTGACCTTAGTTTGTCCTTTATTTGAACTTCAGGAGTTCAAAAACTCCAAGACTACATTTAAATACTGGAAGAACAACTTAGAGTGACTAATATTTTCATTATTCTTTTTAATCTCAAAACTCTTATCCCTTCACCTGTTATTTGGACTTCAGCACTTTTGGGTGCAACACATCAGGTCTTTGGACTTACGTATGTGCAGATTGATTTTGTTCTCCCTGCTTTGCTCCCCTCCACCGAGGATAAACCAGACTCTCCTCCTGGACTTGCACCCAGCTTTTCCACATCCTTTGTCACAAGGACCCTGACCCTATTCAGGGTTTTATTAACTTCCCTTTTACTGTTTATACAGTTGTAAATCCTTCCTTGTGTCGCTTCACATCCCTTGTCAGATTCGGTCCCTTTGATTTCCTAACCCTTCGATTTCAGGTGGACCTTTGATTTCCCAACCCATCCCTGCACAATCAGACTGCAGATTTATATTCCTCCTGGATCACCTGCTACTGCTTGCTCCTCTTTCAATGTGCAAGTTCAGTTAGTAAATTATTATATTTCTGGTCATCATCTCACAAATACTGAAGGCTGTTTAATTCTAGCAGGCTGATAAAAACATTTAGAACTTTAATATACATATTTATTTCTGAACACACATATTTAACTAGACCATACAAACCACAGTGAGGTGGAGATCCATTCTTCTTAAGTCAGTTCCTGTATTCCAGCTGTTGGAGAACTTACCTGAATTTCAAGTGGCTTTGTAATATTGCTTTTGTCCAATTACAAGTAGATTGGAAACTCTACCTTTCAGGATATTTCCTAGTAATCAGAGTTCTTGCACATTTTCAAATGCAGAGAATTGAAATACTGTGGTTTTTACTGGACTATAATGAATCTAGTTGCCCATTTCATTCTCAGGACTTTCAGAGGTGAATTTTCAAGAGGTGAACTTGAGAGAACCTCACAGAACACAAGAGCTATAATAACCTGTCAGCATCAGAATGGGTCAAATTGAATCCAGGCTCCTATTCTTGCAGTGGATAAGGCAACAAAAGCAAGAGAGTTAATGCCTTTCATATTCCAAATAACTTCCCATGTTGCACACCTGTTGATGAAAAAGTAAAAACAGACTCAATGAAATTGGAGAAATGTCTTTATGACTTTGGTGAAAACTCACCACTGAGCTTCCTATCTCAAAAAAGGGGCTTTCATAGTTTCATAGTTTAGAAAGATTAATTTAATACTTTTCTTCTCAGTGGTTTTTTTTAGTAACTACACATTTTGGGAACTGGATTTTTAGGGGACTCTATATTTGCCTGTTAACACTCTGCTTTCATTAAAGTGCCTAGACCAATTTTGGTAATTTGCTGTAGCAGAAGATTAATTTACACTGGAACATAACATTTGCCTGGAATTGTAACTGTTTTAATTATCTAGTTCCAAATGCTATTTTTCCTTTCATGGATGCATAACAGTGTCACACACCCACAAAAAGTTCAGCATTTATTAATCAGCCAGCAAACATCTAATTTAGATATAATTTATTATTGTTATCATAGGTTGAACAGTCAGAAATTTATTAAAAAAACTCTTCAGAGTGCAAAAAATGAGATGTTCAAATGACCTCATTGTGTTTAAATTTTTATTTTATATTATTAAAAATCTACCATTACAAATATTTTTTCTGACCTAATACAGATTTCTGTTTCATAGGAAAATGAAACACTTGTGCTATGATTCTACTATGAAATTGGTATTCTTTTGTTCTAACATTTCACAGAGCTAAATAGGGAAGTTGCACCCCAGAGATATTCTGCCTTAGTCAAATGCAAGTAAAAATAACCAGGCTACTAAAAACTGTGTGTGATTACAGAACCATGATTTCATAATGAGTTCTGGTAGCATGGATTTAATAATAGTAATACCCCTATATTAAAACACCTGTCTGATCTTCAATACTTTTGAATGTTGAAGTGTTGCTATTTCTGCAAATGGAGTGTGAAATAAAATTTAAGTCATGAGGCTTTTAAAGCATGCCATGCCTAACAAAATGAGCATTCAAATCCTTCAACACTTTATCCACCACCACAACCTAAAATAATTTCCAATCCCATTTCAGAATGTGAAGTTTTCCTACATGGAATTTATCCTTTGTATTTGGTAGCAACAGGACAGTGGAAGTAAAATAAATAATTCTTTATCTCATTTTTAAGCCTCTCAGCATAAATGAACAGAGGAAAAAAGCCACCAGCAAAGGTTATCATGGGTGACCATTGCCCAGAGCTCATCAGAAGCAAAAACTGTGGACTAGAAATTTCCCTGGCTATTAGCATAAGATTTTTTATATGGCATATATCCTGCAGATGGATTTGTGAATGTAACCATTAGAGAAATCAGAAAGAAAAATATTTGAGACCAAATTGATGATGAAATCATAGGTGTGGATTTTTGAGCAAGATAGTACCAGTGTTTGTTTTCCCTGTATTCAAGAGGAATAATTTTTTAATGCAAGACTACATCCCTGTAACTGACTTTTGAAACCAAAATATTTTATTCATATAAAAATATTATTGAAATGTTTAAATATTGACTGTAAAAGGGTCATTATGGTGCTAAGCCTGAAGCAGTATTGGTTATCTGAAGTTATTATTCTAATATTAAACTGCAAATAAACCCAAGATTTAAGATTATAGGTACTGTAGAGTATGTGGAAAATGAGATCAAGAGGAGATTAAAGCTAACTATAATAAAGCTGCTCTCAGTTCAGAAACAGTTAATCACCAAGAGCAAATAGTCTGTAAGCAATTTATATCAGATAACATACTATTGTATTGTTGTATTGTTGATAAAACTATAAGAGTAGAGTTAAAGTACTTTTGAAAAAAAGACTATTTATCCATTAAATAAAAATATTAGCTACACCATAAAAACTGTCATAAAAAGGTAATAAATTTCTGGTAGATTATTAAAGTTTGTTTATATCTTCACCTGTGGAACCAAGATAGGAATCCAGATAGTTGATAGACAAGCCCTCCTATTTGGATAAGGATCTTACATTACCTCTTTTGTGCAGTGCTTTCAGCTGAAATAGTAGCACATGATAAGTCCATTTGAGCAGCAATAAAGCTGCGTCGTAATATAACTTTGCAGCCATTTAAAATTTGTACTACTCAATGGTTTTTATTAATTTTCTTTCAGTACTTCTGTTGTACCATACATTCATATAAAAAATAAATCCTTTGTTTTTTGGGCTACTTTAAGAAACCTTTCATAAAAATTCTGTGATTTTCCTTCATTCTTTAAAGGAGGTAGGCTTTTCTTTGTTAAAGCAATTGGAAATTAAACTGTTAGGCTTATTGTCATGTGTTAGGCTTCTTGCCATGTTTATTTTTATGCTGTTTCTAAATGGGCTTCATTCTGAGTAGGGAAACATGATAAGGCTGGTCAGTGATAACACAGTACTGAACCTATCTGTAACCTCTGTAGATGTATATGAATCTCAGCTAAAAATGTCAAATTCTTCCTTTTGTTTTATCTGTGATGGATTTAAAATCTTTGCCTAAATATTTTTGTCAGCTCCAATTTTGTAACTATTGCCCTTACAAAGCTCAGCAAGAACTGAATTTCATTGAGCTGGTAGGAAAGATGTATAAATACTCCTATTGCATTTTCTAATAGTCCATATTTTTGAACCAAAGAAACAAAAAGAGCTGGAGGGTTAGATAATGTATTTTCAATATTGTCTATTTACAAGCCGTCAAACAGTTATGGTTTTGAGGTTGAGACTTTTTTTTCAGCAGAGAATTCATTAATCCTAACTTGCACTTAATATGCAGGCACTGTAAGGAGGATTGCTGAGACTTATAACTGTAAAAAGCACTGAGCAGTAACAAATCATATGTCTTCTCTGTAGTTGACTTGATTTTGTGTAATGCAAAACCTGTACTAATTTTTAGTTAGATGACGTGAGTCCTCAGAACATCAAAGTCCAGCGAAGGCTATGGACTCAAACGTTACATTTGACAGGTTCGCTTGGCTGCTAACTCAAATCTGTCTAGACTTCAGTACAATGACAGCAGCTGTACTGCAGACGCTGGTGATGGAGGTTCACACATATCCTTCCTGCTGTTCAAGAAGATTTTGAGACCTGTCTATGTGAATCCAAGCTGTCTGGAGAAGCATGGGCTCAGCTGTGTGTAGTGTACAGTAAGTGTGCAGAAGAATCCCAGATTGTAATATAGTAAATCTGATGAAGGAACGAGCCACAGCTCTGATGAGAAGAGTTGAATTGATAATTAGTTTCTATTGAATGAAGTAGGAGGTTTTGTGGTTAAGGTAGGGATTAAAAATACATCAGTTTGTGTCCCAGAAGCCATTGTTTTCTCAAAGTCACCAAGAGTCAAAAAATTCTGTAAAAGTTCTCATGGCAGAATATAAAACATGCTTTTGTTTGTAGCTTGGGCTGAAGGCTTTATGTTCCTGGTTTGGCTCTTACTGCCTATGGTACCATACAAATGAAAAGTGCCACAGAAACTCAGGCCATACTGGGACAAACTGACTATTCCAGATTATTATTTAGGTATAAAAATTAAGAGAAAGAAACAAAGTTCTCCCAGGAACATGCAGATGGAGGTGAACAGACTAGAATTTAGACTGTAATACAGAAAATGCTGTATTTTATTAAATACTAACAACATTTATAATGTTTTCAGTTATTGCTCTGAAAAGAAGTTTACTATTTTACATTTTCTCATCTTGGGTATTGTGACTTTATTTTCTGCTGTTGTTATGCTTCAGAGTCTGCAGAGAAATTGAATTCCATGAAAAAAATACAATTATAAAGTAAACACTGTGCTAAAATTTATTCATCTTTGACATTTCTATTTCACATCTTGCTCAATAAATTTATTGACTCATTTCTTGGCACTCCCAGTAAATAAAGTTTTATTAGACATTGAAACTCATTCAAAGAGGTAAGAGGAAAATGAACTACATAACTGGAAGAGTGGGTTTACTGGATGACAGTCAGCTATGGTTTTAATCTGATTTACCCATCTACCCTTCCAGAGAAAAAATAATCTCATAAGTGGATGAAATGTAAACCTGGCAGTTTATGTTATTTATTATAGATTTGTCTGGCACACAAACCAAAAGTTAAGGTTAAACTGAGATATCAGGTCCTTGTTTACACATCTTCACAATATCCAGAGAAAAAAAGATGTTGTAATACTTTTTTTCTGAATAAACAAATTTTTCAAACAAAACCTTAGAACTTTCATCTCTTTGAGTGATGTACAATTTTTTGTTGAATATTTTTTCACTCACATGGCATAAATATAAATTTTTGGTCAAACTCTTGAAAGTAAAGTTATATATTAATTCATTAACATGTATTATATAGTTGTTTTCAATTACTTTTTCAAAGATTGTGCTTGTAGAAAATATAAAATCAAATACCGAATCTCCCCCATTTAAACCAAAATAGAAATGGTAACAAGACTCACAAATTAAATATAAAATATTCTTTAAATTAATAGCAGTCTGTAATGCATAACACATGTAGTTTAAATATACAGTGTGGCACATACTAGAGGTGGATAAGAACTATTGCTGGCAAATTCCTAAGTTCTGGTTCACAGATTTCTGTTGCCTATTTCTACTGCCTTATTTTAATACAGCTCAATGCATCACACATCAGGCTCGGACATGGAAAGTTCCTTGGTGGGTTTTCTGATATAAAAACTGATATAACCATGATAAAATTGGGTGGAATGACTTCTCCTTCCCTCTTTTCCATGTTGCAGCCTAGATCCTGCATTCATTTCATAGGACTTGCTGCAGGAAAGGACATAGATTCCACAGTGTGCTTTTTTCCATCACCAAAAAGGTCCTAAAAGGAGCAGAACAGGTCAGAGCTTTTTCATGTTAATCTTAAAATGGTAAGTTTTTTGCTGGTATTTCCCTTTGAAGAAAAAAAAATTGGTTTAAAAATTGACTGTGAAACTACAGAACTACGGTGTAGTCAGTAGAGCAGGTTTAATACAGAAGTTTGTTAATTTTAATTGTTTACATAATGCATGAAAAACAGGACTTGAAGTTTCACAAGATGTTTAATTCATCATTTGTGGTTCTCTCTGAAACTAATTCTTGACTCTATATTCTACTTAAAGAAAAAAGAGATCTATTTGCAGATTGTGTATTTGAACATATAAATAAAATATTTTCTGACTTAAAAATGTATAGAAATATTGCATTTGTAAAAAAATGTAATAAAAAGATGTTTACGCATATGAACATGCATAAAAATATATCTCTATCCATATATATGCACACTCATAAACAGATTTGCACAACATTGATCTAATATTTTGTATGTCAGATATATACATAGCTTTGTTTGTTATGAGTAAAAAGATATCTTTAGCCATGAAAGAGGAAAAAAGCCATAAAATGGTTGATTCCAATGAATTTTCCACAGTGATTCATTGACTAAAGGCTGCTAGAGATCATAATCATAACTGAATGAACAAACTATTTTTGAATAGACAGACTATTTTAGGAACTGAAAAATTATTCTGAAACTTTATACTTTTACATATACATATTTACATATTTTACATCTTGCCATAAATGTTCATTTGATTCCTTACCATCCTTTCAGAGCTATTCCCTTATCAGTTATCATGATTATATTTTGTTTAAGATTAAAGTAGTTAAATTGTGCTCAAGGGCCTTCATTCCAGTAATGAATGCCACAACATTGCTCTGTGAGCTCATGGTGAAGCAGCCTTAAAAGGTGACCTCCAGATATTTTGTATGTTACTGCTTTCTATGGACAAGAATTCTTAGCTGATAAGAATGTAACCCATGGATCATGGATTATGGAAATACACACATTGCAAAGTGTATTAGTCTGTACCTGCATTACATTGGATTCCGACAATCTGACCAAGTGATTTAGATTAAATTCTAACAGTAAACTGCCTTCCTTTTTTTTAGTATCCCATTAATCTTTGTGTCATATGCAAATTTAATCAGTTAAGATTTTATTTCATCATGTAGATTGTTTCTAAGAATGTACTGAATAGTGTTGGACTGGGAATCTCTCTCAGGAGACCGTCCTTGGACAGCCCTGCTCATTGATATCTGCCAATAAGAACTTTTTTAATTCATCTAATGTGTTTCCTCTTGATTAAAAATCTTGCATTATAGAAAATTAAAAATGCCATGTGACAGAATTGCGAAAGCCTTAGAGAAGTCTAAAATTGCTGTCTCAACATAGTTGCCAGTTTTGTTTGACTAAATACATTTTTCCATGAGACTTGAGCAGTACTCATGATACGTTTTGGTTTATGTTTTTTAGTGAAAGAGATCTGAAAAGAGGTATTATTTCATCAAAGCAGGGTGAAGTACCTTCTCTTGCTTCAGTCACTTGATTTCTTTAAAATATTTTTCACTGCCTCTTGTTTGTTTCTGAATACTCCCGTAAGCAACAACATGATTACAACCACTGGTAATGAAAGGATTTTCTTCTAAAATCCAAAATATTGTACATACAATACACATGCATCTACATACATGTACAGACACATGCACTGTATAAATAACAATCTGTATCTCTAATTCTCACTTTTCATTAGACCCTGACAAGATGAGTTTGAGCATTTCAATTTGTTTCAAGAAAAAATGCATTAACATCCCGTGTCTCAAAATTTAATTTTTTACTTGGAATATACTCCATTCATTACAATGGAACAATAAGTGCAAATACAAAAATCACTTTAGCTTTCTGTGATTATTGTTCTGCCATATTGGGGAAATATATGGGAATATATTGGGAATATGTATGACCATCTGAAAGATTTTATTCAAAATCTTACTTTCTGCTTTGACCTGAGATATTTGTGCATTTTTTTCGTATTTCAAGGAAAGGAAGTAAACTTCAACATGTAATTCATATTTTCCCTTTTTGATCTTAGGAGAAAACTGGCCTTTAGCATGCCAATTTATTACATTTAGCATTTAATTTACTTGTAGGTTATGTAGGATGATAACAAGTGAAGTCACTGGTCCAATGTGTCCTTATCTTTTGATCTTTACAGGAGTTTTATTTCTCTTTAAAATGAAGATGCAGCTACAGCTCTTCACCTTCGTCAATCCTTTGAATATTGCTTTGGCTCTTGAACTAAAGATGTGTTCTAATGTAGAGTTCATAAGAGACTTAAAACTCTTTGTAACTTTTAATAAGATGCATGTTTTTATTATGTTAAAGAGAAAACTAAATTTATTTACTATTTGAACTGTTGACTCTCCACATGAAAGCCAGAAAAGTGTGATATCGACAGTTTCTACAAAAGTTAAAAGATTTTTTTATGTTTAAAACCTACAGACTCTTTGTAAATATACATAGTAAAAACTGTGCAGATATAATTCTCATCAAGATGTAAACTCTACAAATAATTTAAGCTTAAAATAAGATATATTAAGAGACAAAAAGGTCAGATTAATAAAAAGCTAAGTAGTATATTAAAGGGAAGGACAGATACATGATAATAAATAAAAACAGAGACTAAAAAATCAGTTTTCATGGAACTAATGAAAAGCCTAATTAAATTAAGATGGTCACTTCTGATTATTAGGGAAAACTTATCTCCTAGTTGCAGCAATGCTGTGGTAAGTTCTGTTTTCTCCTTTAATTTTAATAAGCTAGTAGAACTTTGAAAAATAGTAAATCTGCAAGCAATCTGAAAACATGTGCTTGCAATATTAATGGCGGCATACAGGAAAGCAAGGCATAGAGCTAAAAAATAAAATAAAAATCTGTCTGATTTGTTTTTCTTTCCCCTCATTCATACACTAACACCTGTTTAAATTAAGCTCTTCAAAGGACAGATTAAGAACAAGGTGTCAAGAAAAGAATGTTTCCCTCTCTGTACACAGCAAACACAGTGTATGTACTGAGAAGTAATGGGAAGTAAAGGGCAAGATTGAAATTTTTATTTTTAGTGTTATAACTCAAGAAAAGGTAAACTTTCCTTCCTTCTTTCTTTCTTTCTTTCTTTCTTTCTTTCTTTCTTTCTTTCTTTCTTTCTTCCTTCCTTCCTTCCTTTCTTTCTCTCTCTCTCTCTCTCTTTCTTTCTTCTTCTTTTCTTTCCTTTCCTTTCTTTTCTTTTCTTTTCTTTTCTTTTCTTTTCTTTTCTTTTCTTTTCTTTTCTTTTCTTTTCTTTTCTTTTCTTTTCTTTTCTTTTATTTCAGGAGGAACATATTTGCATCTTGATTTGAACTGACTGATTGCTTTTGGTCTGACTGGTAGGTGTTGTGTACCTCAGCATGAGGATGAGCAGATGATCCTTCCTTCTATACATGTGGTATTTTCCAGAATATATGAAGCCTGTATTAATATGTCCATTTTATGCATACCGATGTTTGTACTTGGACAAGGATCAGAAAGATGGGTTAGGCTTCTGGTTAAGAGATATTCTGCATTGAACTTAGGAAATCTAGCTCTTCCACCACACTCTAAATGGGCACCACTTAGTCCATCACTGGAAGTGGCTTATAAACCAGGAACGTGCTCAACTCACTTATTTGCTTTCAAAGTGACATCAGCTTGCTTTAAATGAAGTCCAGCTATTGGTGAGGGACAACCATTCAAAGAGATTATTTTGAATATTTTTGTGGCTGTACAAAATTTATTAAAGATTCTTGAAATAACAAGCATAGAGAGTGTACAAAACTGAAGGGAAGTTTACTGACTATTGCAAATGCAGCCTTTTTGCTACTCACACACCAGAAATTATGGGCTAATTATCAGAGACTCCAGACTCTATGTGCTATGCAAAAATCTTGCTCTTACTGCCTGATGGCATCGTTATGAATTGGAGAGAGCTTGCAGTGATAAAGGATCAAACTGCTGTTCCTGTCTAGGCTAGTACATGCCTAGTAACTGCTCAGTTTTGTGTTAATATTAGTTGGAGTTTGTACAAATGTTGTTATTGCAGCTATTTATTGTAGGCTATGAACACCTGACTTTTTCATCTTCCTGTCATGCACATTTGAAGTTGTTTGAGGTGTTATAAGTACTGTTGTTGGCCTCTCTTTCCTATGAGAACAACTCCATGAAAACTACTGCAGGAAACATTGTCAAGATTGAAAATCCTGAGAAGATCTAAGATCTGGATTTAACAAGTTTGGACAAACTGGTAAAATATTCTTTCCCAATAATTCAGCTAAGAGTAGGGTATCTCAGCTTCCTCCAACATTGCCCCAGAAACCGTATTCAGAAGCAGTAAAAGCATTGTATAAGTTATTTATAGTAAGCCTTTGAAAGACAGACACCAAACAGCTCTGGAAGCTGCTGTCATTGCTCAGAGACTCTTAGGTATTTCTCAGAGTCTGGACTTTGTTCACATTCTGCTCCCTACAAAACCCTTCTCATTGTTAGTTTTACAATGTACAATAATGGATGCTGTAACCAAACCACTAAAGTAGAAATATTAACAATGTATTCAATTTGCTATGATAAAAAAACTGTATTAGATATCATTAGACAATCTAGGGAAGATTAATTTCACCATAGGTAAATCACCACCATCATCATCGTGTAGCATTTCATCAGCTGGTAGAGACTGCTTGCTTGTGTTTTTCATTTTAATGAATGTCTTTTGGCTTAGCACAGAGGTTCTGCTGTCTTAGAGCACAACTGACAGCAGCCAAAACTGAGATTGTTCATCCTAACAACATCCTAAACACAGAGATTTATCCACCCTGGAAAATTATGCAAGAACCTACTCAGATCTGCCAAGAACTCAACAGGAGTAAAATGTGTGTTTGAGAATATGAATATAGGGATTTTCTGTTTGGATAATAACTTTGTATGGGGAACAACAGGAATCTGAATACACTGGTATTCTGATATGCCTTCTAGCTCTTCTACCGTTTTCCTCAAAGAAGAAAACAACTGAAAAAACCCCTTTTGGTTCATTATAGGAAGAACATTTCTGTAATGCTTGTTTTCTATACCCATATAGGCAGATACCTGTATTTAATGGATTTAGAATAATTTACCACATTTGTCCCCAGTGATATGAAGTAAATATTATTTTTCAATAACATATAGAGTCAGAATATTTAGAAAAGGAGACGTTTTAGAGTGGTTTCATTTTCTACTTAGAAATATTCAGTAGTATTTTCCTTGCAGAAAATAAAGTTTTTACATTGGAAATACTGTAAATTGCCCACTAGTACTCTGACATCATCTGTGTCAAATACACTGACATTCACCAAAAGACAGTCAAACAATTCTGGGATGCAGGAAAGGTGGGTCTCTGGACTTCAACAAGAAATCTAGAGTTTCTTTTCACTTAGTTTTTGACTCACCAAACTTGCTTTTTTGTAAGTAATTTTTTGGTGTAGGTGGCAGAAATTTATTTTTGTTTATTCTAAAAGGAAAGATATTACATTAAAATATTTTAAATTTATATAAATTAATTCAAAATATTTTTGCAAAAAAGAAGATCATAGACTTGCAGTTATGGTGATATTGTGGTAACATCAGGGCATCCTTGTTTCCAGACTTGCACCAGCAACCTTCTGCCTTGCCTCATAACAGAGCATTATCCCTAAATTACTTTCCCTCAGTAAAGAAGGCAACAACAATCTACATTTACTCCTCACACATCCTCCTCTAGACATCTTCTTCCTTTTTACAGCCTTTTAAGATTCAGTTTTGAAGAATTGCTCTAAGCACAGAATCCTCATGAACTTACAGAAGAAACCCTTAATGAAATTTCAGGAGCCTTTCTGTACCAAAATTTTGCAGAAAATAATTCCTCTTTCTCCAAATTAGAATGGCCATGATATTTAACTTGAAAAGTAAAGCATGAGTGGGATAAAGAAAGAAAAATTGCTGCCAAAGGCCTTTTACATTGTATTCCAGTTCATAAGTGCAAGTGAATACCTGCAGTTGTATCTTAAGTCTTTCCAATTCACTTCAGTGTGTGGTATCAGTTGCCCTACTGATGTTTTTATGCTTTCAATGTAATTGATCCTCAGGTGGTCTAATATCTGTCTTTGGAAGCCTACCTCTAGATTTAGGTATTGAATTTTAAGCTTTATCTGAAGGATTCCTATCAGTTTCCATCTAGCTCTGGGGGGCATTTATTTAAACAATATTTCAGTAGCTTATTCCTGGTCTTTTCCAGAGTTTTTCATTTTTGGGCTGTTGTGGTTCAGCCCTGGTAGGCAGCTAAGCACCACACAGCCTCTTGCTCAGTTTTGTCCAGTGGGATATGGGAACAATCAGAAGAGTAAAAGTAAAAAATAAACTCATGGGCTGAGATAAAGACAGTTTAACAAGTAAAGCAAACTTGAATGCATGGAAAGTAAAACAAAGAATAAATTCACCACTACTCATGTCAAAGGAGGCATTCTTCCAACTCCAGGAGAGCATGGCTCCATCATGCCTAGCAGTGATTGGGAAGACAAACACCATCACTCCAAACATTCCCGTTTCCTCCTTCTCCCCCAGCTGTGTGTGCTGAGCATGATGCCCCAGGGTGTGGAATATCCCCTGGGGCAGTTGGGGTCAGCTGTGCTGGCTGTGTCCCCCCAGCTCACTGTGCACCCCCAGCCTCCTCACTGGTGGGGTGGGATGAGGAGAAAAGGCCCTGGCTCTGTGTCAGTGCTGCTCAGCAGTAACTAAACCAACCCTGAGTAATCAGCACTGTTTCCATCAGCACTGAGCTCCTCCCCTTCTCTGCAACCAGGACAGTCACAAACCCACAGCAGTGCCCTCTACAAAATACTGCAAATAAATTTAACCCTATCGCAGCCAAACCTGTAGATTATTTGTGCCTCCAAAACAGCTAATGCCATGAAGGTTAATGAGCTAGCAACTCTTAGCTTCAGCTGGTAAATCAAATCTGGAGATTTAAGACAAATTTTTAAAACTTCTATCTCACAAGTTTCTCCAGTCTTTTCAGCTTAGATTGTCTCATGTGGAGTAGAGCTCCTCTGGAGAGTTTATTCATCAGACGAACAAGAGAAATTATCTCATCCACTATTTCCACTGTCTGCCTTCTGCTCTGGGCTTGGCCTGAGGCTCCTTCATTCTAATGTATCCATTGAGAGAGCTTTTTGGCATCCCCTGAAACGTGTGATTCACTACTTACCTGCATCACCTTGATTCAAAATGTATTCTTCTCTCAACAAGGGATTGTGGGTGGTTCGATTTTTAAGAAGGTAGCTTATTTTACCTCTGAACATTTTGAAAGCACAGTAGTGAATATTTTTTGGAGCTGAAAGAATTTCTACTTTAAATTTCTCTGGCATTTTTTGATAACACTGTAATTTGAAAAGTGGAAAAAGAAATTCCTCATTTAAAATGCAAACTGTGTCGTGATGCAAGCACTCTTTAAGATATCCCAGCCATCAACCAGAAATCATCCCCTGTTATAAGATCAAATTTCCAAATTGTCACACAGGGGCAAGCAATAAAAATGTTTTGTAAATATGAGACAAAATGGCTGCAGTATATGATTTTTAAAACCAATGAAATAATTTTTTTGCACTTCACAAAAAAACCAAATATCCATATGTGTAATTACCTCAGACATTTACACATATAGGAAAAATAAATAAATTATTAAAATAAAGCATCCTTTTGTTTCGCAAAGGCTACTCTCTTCCAATAATGGAACTAAGATAAATCACAATGTTAACAGGAAAATCATCAATTCTGTTATAGCTGCTTTGAGACATTTCAGCTGAAAAAGCAAAAACAATGCTTAATATTGTTCACTTTCTAGCCCTTGCATACAGGCACTTTTGGGAGAAGTGGAGAATGACCTTAGGCTCTGGTGCTTCTCAGCTGCCAGAATAACTTCTTGGGCAGCCAGGCTGCTGTAAATTGCAGTACGGATTAGATTGCCCCTGGCTGATTCTAAAGTCAGGGGAATAAAGTATGGCTCTGTTTCCATTTTCTCAGCTGTGCCAGCTGAGGAGCCAGCCTTAAAAGTTCACCACTTGCTCAAGGCATGTAAGGGTGTCACAGACAGAGCTGATAGTCACGTGTGCCTGCAGGACTGGAGGCTGTCAGCTGGCCTGTGAACCAGCACATACGCTGGTGTCCTCCCATGTATTTCTGCACTGCTTTGTGCAATGGATGTCTGACACTTTTGGGTGCCTTAGGTACCCTTGTACTGCAAATAAATAATGCTATAGTAAATATAGTATTTACCAGAGAGAGTATTGCTCAGTATTCAAGCAATAAACTCTCTTATTTTACAATTATTGACTGTTCTGAGAATAATTGACATTCACATGAAAAGAATATCTATGCAACTCAAGACAGAATGATTTGCTTAAAAATTTAGAAAATTATAATCTTTAAAAATATCCTGCAATTATCTTGTTTTCTAAGAAGGAAACTTTTAAATGGTCATATGATGTTTTAAAATGCTTTTTAAGAACTAAAAACTAATTAATTTTTCAGTGATTTATTTTCAACACAAAGAAGACTTCTTTAAGCAAAACTCTGGGATGCTTAGTTTGATGGATTTCAGCTCAAAGATTAGCTAACCCTCAAATTCAGCTGTTTCCACCCCATTTCTGTAACCATTCAAATCCAATAGTGGAATCTCTCATGTGACCTGGCATGCTTTGTGAGCTCTGCTACAGAATGAGCCTTACCTTGGCTGTCTCAGGTCAACAGTGAAATCTACCAGTAAATATATATTATGGATATAGCTCGGTAGCCTTTCACCTTTTATTTTTTATATCTATGTTCCCACAGAAAAGATAAGTAAAAATCTTTCTATTTACAATTTACACTGTATAGATTCCATGAGAGTATATAAAAGCAAATTATTGTGAAGTACAGAAAATAATACCAATGTCCCATCTATTATAGAAGAAGTAAAATATCATAAGAGGTAAATATCCATGTATGTCTTCCTATACCCTTAGGAATTTAGTCCCGCAAAGAAAGAGCTCAAACCTCTTTCAAGTTTTATGAGAGCTTCTTTAAATATTTAGAGTTGGGAAAGCCACTTCTTTTCTACCTCAGGCTGATAAAAGAGGAACTTCCTTTACTCTTTTTGAAACATGAAAGGGGCAAGATCCCCAACATCAGAGGCCTCCTCCCTTTTCTCTTAGAATGGTTCTTTCAAATCTTCAAACGAAAAAATACTTTCCTCTGTAGTTCCTGATTTTGCACCAGATAGAGTGCTTTGAATCCCACTGGGCTCAGTGTGTGTGTGCTGGCCTGTGCCTGTGTGTATGTTAGAGCAATCCTTTCACTTTTGAGCACTATGAAGATTGCAAGGAAGGTTATCTCATTTATATGTTGTTACTTTAGCCCAGTCCACCTGCTTATATGCTAAAGAATTAACAACAATAAAATGTTATCAAATATAATATTAAAAGAAGATAAGAAAAGTCAAATAAACCATAAAACAGAGTAGTACAATTCTGTTCATCTTTCAACAAATAATGAAACCGTATTCCATTTTCCTGAATGTTTATAAATAGCTTGGGAAAATGTTTGATTATAATTCTTTAATGCATAATGTCTGCCACACACTAAAGGAGTTGGTATAACTAAAGAGGAAAGTGGTCAGATCTCATCATCTTTGCAGCACCAAACCTGTCACTTCCTACCTTAGTAGTCTACAGATTCTGAAGCATGTACAAATGTGAGTATGCACAGATACAGTGACTGAAGGAGGGAAAAAATCCTGGTTCTGTGCACTATCCCAAGTTGCACATCCTCAAAATTCAAGCTGAGGGAAAGCATTATATCGATTTCTGTGCAATCTAACAGTAACAGTATGGAAAACAGATGGGGCTGATACTCAAACACTCGAACCCCATTAGTTCAAGTCATAAAATCTTAGATTAGATCTTAAATCAGACTTCAGTTGTAATTAGGTTCTCAGGGCTTGCAATGATCCTGTAAACTTTCCCCTTCTATGCTTAAAGAAGTTTTCTGCTGACATAATTAAAATGAGATACTTTCTTAAAACGTTACACTTTTTAAGGATGTTGAAAGAAACTTTACATACACTCTTAAAAGAAACAGTCCTGCAGTGACATAGGATGATTAACTTCAGTTACATGCACTTACTGAACTTTGCAAAGCTCGACACTAAAAGCTACTTATTCATAATTTATGTCATACTTGCTGGCTGAACTCTGTTCTTATACTTCATGCCTGCCATTCTCATGAGCATAATAGCAATAATCCAGCAGGTATATGTATAGCATTCTGATGCTGTTTGCAGGTTGATAAGAATAAATATACAATGAAAAGATAAATAGACGATTGTTGCACCAAAGCCCTGGGATTATTAGATTTTAGGAGGGAAAACTTTATTATATAATTGTGTTAACTCTTGGGTACTGTGTTTTCTATAGTAGTGCTGTACTATAGCAGTAAATGTTAACTGTCCATGTTTCCTTACAGGACATGGGTAATCAATGCAAAGTCCAACTTCTATTCTTATTAGGGCAATATTACAACTGTCATTAATATTTTTAATTCTCTCAGAGCCACTGGGGGCTTGCAAATTTATAATAGCTGTGGAGCTGGACTTTATATGTAAACTTCTTTTTCAGTAGCATCAGTGTGAATAAATAAAGGTTTGTATTTAAATATTGCCATCACAAAAGGGTTTATTGGAACTTAGCTGATCATGTGGCACAAATTCCAGGTTTGTAGTGTATAAAGCTGCAAATTTCCTTCCTATCAACATATTGTTGGGGGCCAAGAAATGTGATACTTGTCAATGAGTCTTCCTGAAAACTGGACATGTTCAAGATGCACTCTTAAGGCAGCACGGATGGTTTAAACTCTAGCTTGTTCAATGTATGCCTGACTCCTTACACAAACAAAAGGAGAACTCAGGTATTAAAATACCTAAGGTTCAAATATGAACAGGAAAAGAGTTAGTCTGAACAGAAAAGTTAAAGAAAGACTAGCTTTGTGGGCCATAAGCAGTGATCTTGATGTTTATAGTGTTCAAAAGAAAAAAAAAGGATCATCTGAAAGTTACATGCAGTAAAACATGACTGAAAGTAATAATAAAGGGTATTTATCATATGCATTAAGTTTTTTAGGGCTCTAAGTGATTATTTTTGAATGTGTTCAGTATGTGTTACTCAGTGGCACTGCTTTCAGAGTTTAGCTCTGAATAAAGTTAATTAGCTGTGAATAAATTTCTGTTAATAAATTTTAAAAAGCTTTGTGAAATATAGTAGCTTCATGCAGAGGCACTGACAAACTACGAATCGGTTTCCCACTGAGAGGAAACCTAATTAGACAGGTGGAGAGCTGCACCGACATGGCTGTGCTGCTGTATTGGGTTTGCATGGCAAGGTTTGGTCCTGGGGGGTCTACAGGGTTGGCTGCTGTGAGATGCTGCCAGAAGCTCCCCAGTGTTCAACAGTGCTGATGCCAGCCAGATCCAAGGTGGAGCCACTGCTGACCAGGGCATCTGGGATAACATAGCTAAGCAGAGGAAAAAAACTGCAGTGGAACAGCTGTAAGAAGAATGACATGAGGAAGACAGGACAGCAAGAACTCTGCAGACACCCAGGTCGGTGAAGAAGGGGAAGGAGGTGCTTCAGACTGGAGCAGAGATTCCTCTGCATCCCGTGGTGAAGACCACAGTGAGGCAGTTGTGCTGCTGCAGCCCATGGGGGTCCATAGCAAAGCAGAGATCCACCTACAGCCCATGGATTCCCAAAGAAGACTGTGGCCCTGTGGAAAGCCCACACTGGACCAGGCTCTTGGCAGGACCTGTGGACTCTTGGAGATAGGAGCCCACATGGGAGGAGGTTTGCTGACAGGACTTGTGACCCCTTGGAGGATCCAGGGCAGAGCAGAAGGTTTCTGAAGTACTGTACCTATGGAAGGGACCAACACTAGAAGAGTTTGTGAAGAACTGTAGCTTGTGGGAAGGATTCAGGTGGAAGAAGTTGGTGAAGGACTGCCTTTTGTGAGAAGGACCCTACACTGGAGCAGGGGAAGAGTATGAGGAATCCTCCTCTCTCTGTTGAGGAAGGAGTGGCAGAAACAGCACATGTTGAACTGACCACAACCCTCATTCCCTGAGCACTGCTGGTAGGGGAGGAGGTAGAGAAATCAGGAGTGAACCTGAGATTAGGAAGAAGGGAAGGGTGAGGGGATGATGCTTTAAACATTTGGGTTTATTTCTCATTACTCTACTCTGGTTTTGACTGGCGATAAATTAATTTACCTGAGTTGAGTCTCTTTTTCCTATGACAGTAATTGCTGAGTGATCAGTCCCTGTCCTTATCTTGACCTACAAGCCTTTTTTGTATTTTCTCTTCTGTGTCCTGTTGAGGAGAGCAGTAATAGAGTGGCTTTAATGGGCACCTGACCTCCAACCATGGTCAACCCTCCACAGCTGCCTTCAGTTCTGGGTTGTGATTAGGACCCTATATGTGGCACCACACTGCTCCAAGGGCTGTTGTGATTCAGCCCCTGCTGGCAACTAAAGTGGTCTCAGGGGCTTTGTTGGTCCCCTGCAGTGGAATGGGTGAGAGAGTTGGAAAAGTGAGAAAAGTCATGGGCTGAGGCAATAGGTAAAGCAAAATTGTCCAGGCAAGGAAAACAATAAAAGGAATTCACTGCTTTCCTTTGGCAGACAGGTGTCCAGGAGAGTCTGGTGTTATCACACAGAAGGGTGAGTTGGGAAGACAAAAAACATCACTCTGAATGTCACCACCCTGCTTCTCTCTTTCCCTAGCTTTATATGCTGGCATATGTGGTGTAGAATATCCCTTGGGTCAGTTTCGATCAGCTGTCCCAGTTGTGTCCCCTTTAACTTCTTGTGCATTCCCAGCCTCGCTGCTGCTGTTCAGTGAGACGCAGAAGAGGCTCTGTGCCAGCAGCTGTAGTGAAAATATCCCTGTATTATCAACAGTGTTTTCTGCACAAAATCCAAAACATAGCCCAATACAATCTACTGGGAAGAAAATTAACTTTATCCCAGCCAAATCCAAGCCCTAGTAAAACATTTGCATTTTTAGAATAAAATTCCTTCTCCATGTAAGTCAATGGTGACAATTCTTATTGTCTTTAACAGGACACTGTTTCAGAGTCTGTTCCTCTATATGGGTATTATGGTGCTCTAACAATAAAGAAGAAATAAAGAAATAACTATAAAGAAAATAAGCCAAGGAACAAATACACAGCATATGAAACTTGGGTAAAAGGAAATATGAAAAAGTTCCTCAAATTCATTAAAATAAAGAAAAGATGAAAGAAATAAAATTTCTATTATTTAAAAGAAATGAGGACCAAATAACAGATGACATAAAGAAGTGCAAAATCTTGACTATATTTTTTCTTCATTCTTCACCAAAGAGGTTAATTGTGACCAGAAGCTTAAAATAATTAACATTAGCAACTAAGTGCTAGAACTATAAGCCAGAATTGGTTAACAGACAGAAAAGTTCTTAGAACACCACAACTTAACAACATTTTCCCCTAAAGTATTTATGATCTGAAATCTTTGAACCATTAGCAGTCACCTTTGAGAACTTTACAGAACAGATAAAGACTGAGGGGACTTCTAATGGAAAAATACAACTCGTAAACTAAAAAGAAAAAGAATACTATGTATCATCCCTAGCTTGCACTTAGAATGTTAAGACAATAAATTATTAATCAGTGATTTTTCTCTCTGAGCACCTAGAAAATCTGAAGTTGATTAAAAGCAACCACAAGAGAGTTACTGAAATCACAAAAGAGCTGCAAATCACAACAGGCCAATCCGATACCATTCCATAGCAGTGCAATTAAGAGAGTAACAGGGAAGTATTTACATACTTCTTCTTTGCTGACATGTGACAATTCCATATGACACTGTCATAAGTATGGTAATATGTTCCCATTGGAAATTACAGTAAAATCAGTTCAATCACTTAGCAGAAACATCTTAGCATCTGTTCACTGACAGTCTGAAAGAAATAACTGGAGTGCAGCATTATGCAATATTTTTGTTACAATCAAAGGACCAGTATTTGTGGATTACATTAACCAGGAAGGTTATAGAAATTCTGGAAGGTAGAATTATATTCAACACGATTTTGATAAACTGGAGAAATGGTACAAAGCAATAAAATAGGATATAACAAAGACATGCAAACTGCCTAGGAAGGAAAATGTAAAATGCAGAATGTCTTGCTAGGCAGATATACAGCAGAAAAAGGGCTCAGGATTACAATGGGTTGCAAATGGAACATTAACCAATATTGCAAAACCAGCAGAAAATGTATGATTTAAAATATGTAAGTCCTGAGACATACGGAGTAACTATTTCACTCTAGTCAGCATTTGTGAAGCGTTAAGAGGATTACTGAATGCAGTTTTAAGTCCTAAGGAAAGGAGGGGATGAGATAGAAGCAACACAAGGTTAATAGATGAGGAAAATATGACCACTCTCAAAGAGCGAATAAAAATATTAAAAGCCTTTTTCTTATTTAGTCTTGAAAAGAGAATCCTGGTGTCATGTGTTAACAATATTCCAATATACAAATTGTTGCAAGGACAACAATCATTAGTTGTCAATGCTGCCACCAAACACAAAACAAAAATAATTGTTTGCAGTAGGAGGGATTTTTGTTGTATATTTGGAACACCTTTATATTACAGTTAGGAACAGCTTACCTAAATCAGTTGTGGACTGTCTGTCTACCTGTTCAGCCTGCCATTAATAAAGCCTTTGACACTGCTTCCCACAGCATTTCCCTGGAGAAATTGGCTGCCCATGGCTTGGATGGGTAAGCTGTTCACTGAGTAAAACCTGGCTGGATGGCTTGGCCTAGAGAGTGGGGGTGAGTGGAATTCCATCCAGCTGGTGTTCCTCAGGACTCACTACTGGGGCCAGTCCTGTTTAATATCTATATCAATGATCTGAATGAGGGCATCAAGTGCACTCTCAGCCAATTTGCAGATGACACCAGTTCGGGTGGGCGTGTTGATCTGCACGGGGGTAGGATGGCTCTGCAGAGGGATCTCAACCTCTTGGAGGAAAACCAAGACCAGTTTGATAAGTTTAAGCTGAAGTGCTGGATCCTGCACCTGGGTCGGAAGAGCTGCAGGCAGTGGTACAGCCTTGGGAGAGGGTAGCTGGAAAGCTGTATGGGGGTGTTGTTTGACAGCCAGCTGGGCATGAACCCATGTGTGCCCATGTGGCCAAGAAGGCCAAGGGCATCCTGGCCTGTGTCAGAAATAGTGCGGCCAGCAGGAGCAGGGCAGTGATCATCCAGTACCTGGCACTGATGAAGCCGTACCTCGAGTGTGTGCCCAGTTCTGGGTCGCTCTGTTCAGGAATTGGGTCACTCCCTTCAGGAATGTGTCCAGAGAGGGGCAGTAGGACTGTAAACAGCCTTAATAACAGCTCTTATGAGGAGTGGCTGAGGAGATGGGGGTGTTTAACCTGGGGAGCAGGACGCTCAGGGGAGACCTTTTCACTCTGAAAGGAGGCTGTGGACAGGTGGGGGTCAGCCTCTTCTCCCAAGTAATGAATTACAGGGCAAGATAAAATGGCCTCAAAGTCATGCCAACAAAGATTTAGATTGGATATTAGGAAAAATTTCATCACAGAAGAGTTTGTCAAGCGCTGCAACAGGCTACAATGGGAAGAGATTGAGTCACCATTTCTGGAGGTAATTAAAAGAGCTGTAGACGTGGTGCTTGCAGATGTGGCTTAGTAGTCAACTTTGAAGTGGTAGGTTAAAGATTGGACTCAACTATCCTAGTAGCCCTTTCCAGCTTAAATTATTTTATAACTATGAAATTACAGTTACTGTCAATATAAATTTTTTAAAAATTACAGCCTTGATATTAAAAAAATTAGGAATTATTCTACTTGGCTATTTAGGGCAACAATGTGTATAATGAATATTTTCCATATACTACAGCAAAAAAGTTTTCAGTAAAAGAGTTTAGTAAACTTTTTTTTCTCACTGTGCTAAATGAAAGTCACAATCTGTAGCAAATGCAATCATTACTTCAGCACATCTTCTCTAATATATTTATTTATACTTCAGCATAAAAGGCTTTTTCCTGGCTGACTTGGATCTTGAGGTTTCTTGAAAAACCTTCACATTACCTGTACTTTTAACTTTTTTTCAGTGTCCAAACACATTAAAGGTCACTGAGAGAGGAATTGACTTTTGCTAACTTGAGTGCAAATGGGAAAAAAATCTTTGATCAAAACCTTTAGTCTCTAAATAATGGAGGATTATCAGAATGGATAAAATCTTGGACAAATTTATCTGAAGGTCAATAACCCTGATTTGGCTGAAAGGATTCGTCAATGCCTTTAAGGGTGTTTTTGTTGCACTAATAAAATAAAATTTTATCTATTTGTGGGAAGGTAAAATGAATTTAGTTTTGTTTTGGTGACTTAATCACAAGGAGAAGATGAACTCTTGATGTATGGGATGGTCCAAGATGAAAAAAAAAAAGGTCAATTTTGAGCAGCTAAAAAGAAATATAAAAAAATACAAAGTATTTCTTACTTTGTATAAAACATATAAAAATGACGTATATCAATAATGCCTAATAATGACACTGGAATGTGTGATATTCTTTACATACAGTTGTAGTTACCTGTGCTTATCATTCCATCCCTGGTATTTGTGGGATATTTAGAGTCAGACATAATTTCATTCTGACTTCTCTCAATGAGTCCTTGTCAAACTGTGCACCTGACATTGACCTGTACTGTGACACCTCCACCTGGATGAGATCCCTTCTGCCTTAAGTGCGAATGTCAAGTTCCTTACAGGGAACAGGGATCACCTTACACTTTTTAGTGAACTCAGAACTTATTTCTGAGTGAAATCAAAATGAAAAATAATTCATTAAACTGCCTCACTCTTTGGGGAGTCCCTTAGAAGAGCCTGCAGGTTCTAGCATTAATCAGACACTTGAGAGTGGCCAAGCAGTACCAATGCAGCCTAATTTTGGATTTGCTTTTTATGATTATTGCCTGAACTCAATCTGGACAGCACCTACCCAATGAGTATAAAATACATTCATCTACAACCCCTCACTTTTCAACAACATATTTCAAAATTATCATTTTGATAAAGGTAATGTCATAATAGGATTCCCCTCTTTTCCCTGTTTTAAGACATATAAAATAAACAAAAATATGGGTAAATTCAAAATTAGTTTAAAATTGGTTTTCCCAATTTAGCTTTAGAATTCAATTCTTAACACATAGCCTTCTAAGAAGATATTTTGAGGTAATAAATATTATATTTTACCCCTTTTGATGTTGGAAATTATCCAGGTGGATTTACCATTCACTGAATGTGCCTTATGTTATGGACTAGGGTCCAAATAATGGCATTATTCAGTCCATATTCACACATATAAAAAGAAACATAAAGAGAATATAATATATAATGAAGTACTAATAATCTGAGTGATTACTCACAAAAGAAATTGTATATTTATTAAAATAAAGTTTTCCATTGCAATACAAGTAAGCAACAGGAATTTCCAACATTCTAACTTTCCTCTTACTTAGGCAATTAGTCAGAAAGATATTTGAGTGCACAGTTCTTTCTGAATACAATATTTCCAAATTAAATTAATTGCTCTGTAGAAACATGACAAACCAATTAAATGTAAGTGCTGATCCTGGCCGGTGTATATTGCTGTAGCCTGCTCCAAGCCTCTGGCTTACAATATTGAAGGACTGAACAGATTTAAAGTTTGTTAAAATTGCCTTCTCCTTTTTATGAAACAATGTATAAACAGGTGTAAAATTATTTTCTTTAAAGTCATAAGTAAAAGAGATCAAAATACAATATACTTTTGTAACAATCATTACTAATCAATATATATTGAGTTTTTAGTGAGTATTGTCAGAACCAATTTATTCAACTCTGTACAGTACATTCAATCAATTGAAATTATAACAATTTAAAAAATTGTAGAAAATTAAATAGGTTGGGTAACGAGGATTTCACATCCTGAAATCTATTTGTAGCCACAGAATCACAGAAGCACTTAGGTTTGAAAAGACCTCTGGGATCTTCGAATCCAACTTTCAACTAATCACCACCTTGCCAACTGGACCATGCCTCTGGGTGCCACGTCCGGTCATTCCTTGCACGCCTTCAGGCATGGTGACTCCTCCAGCTCCCTGGTCAGCCCATTCCCACATTGCACAGAAGTTTCTGTGCTGAAATTCCTCCTGATGTCCTGCTTAAATCTCCCCTGGCAGAGCTTCAGGCCGTGTCCTCTTGTCGTGTCTCTGGTTGCCTGGGAGAAGACACCAACCTTCACTTTGCTACAACCTCTTTTCATGTAGTTGTAAAGAGCAGGAGGGTCCCTCCTTGGTCATTCAATGGAAAAAAAGGAAGAAAAAGATAATGCCCAACCAACTTCCTCATACTTTAAAAAGTCATTTTGCAGTCTTATAAGTTTTTGCTTGGGTAGAACTCTGCACATTAATAGATGCTGAAAAATAGTAAAATTAAAAATACAAATTTTTGAAAGGTTAAGTGGAGCTTTTAATTCATGATTCCAAATTGATTTTAGAAAAAAAAATCCATTTAAAGACACAGTAGATTCATAAACTTTGCAATTATTTGCAGCTGGGTCTCGGACACCACGAATAATATATTATGTTCAGTATCATGCTTCTTTTGAAAAATCTCTTAGAATGGAAATTACACATCAGACTTCCCAGCATGGATTTCTGTTTCATGTACACAGAGATATTTTCCAACAGTGTTCTATGGTACACTAAGTACTACAATTATGTAGGGGTTTGAGGAGTAATGTGTCACAAAGCAATACAGAAAGATACTTTGCAGTGCAAAATATAAAATAAGACAAAAAAATAATACTGAGCATTAAAATATATTAAAAGTTTTTTAAGTTCCAAAAATGTTTCCATTTATAAATATGATTGAATTATTAAATAATGAATGATAAATTTCTCCTACATGATAAAATAGCAATGCATACATGATAGAAGAAACTATGGAAGCTTGAAAGCACTGACAAACCAGCACTTGTGTGGGTCTCTGGGAGGGAGGGACAGACTCGTTTATGCAGATTGTTCCCCACAGCTGTTCAGGGAGGCTCAGAAGAAGTGTCTCCAAGGGAGGGCAGTTCCTGAAGGATCTCACAGATGTTTCCTGCAACCATTCCAGGGCCAATGGATGTTTCTATGCCCTGGTTGTACCTAAAGTCAAGGCAGTCAGGGCAGCTGCCTGGCACAGCAAAGTCCTCAGGACCATAATTCAGATGCTAAAGTCAGTGCATATTGGAATATGAATCCCAATATTACCAGGTAGATTGTGCCTGGGCCCGTCTGACCCTTGCTGCTGGGCCAAAGGCGGCAACTGTGGTGTTTCACCTCAGAGACACTTTTGGCTGTATGTGGCAGCAGGCACTGGAACAAACCCAGGCTTGTAGAAACTCAGTTTACCTACGGTGAGAAGGCTTCAGGCTATGGTGAGGAGGAAAAGGAGACGGATTCTGCCAGAGGGTTAATATCCAGAGTTTTATTCCATGGTCACAGACGTCTGAATCTTGCTAACAGCTCCAACAGAATCCCGAGCACATGGTCCTGGCTCGATTTAAGCCCAGGGACAGGGGGAGGGAAGGGACAGTTATCACCAACCAGGTGGGAGGGGCAGGGTCTCAGGGGACAAGGGACACCTGGACAGGCCAATGACCCCAGGCCTGGATTGCATCCTTTGAACCTGACCAACCACACAATGGCCTTGCTGGAATGTTAAAACTGATTGACAACCCAGCAGGGGGCGAGGGGGAAGGGGAAGAGAGGCATTGCCACACCTGGGAAGGGACTGGGAAGTTTAAAACAGGAAATTGCAACACACTGCAACAAGTGCAGGTTAAATACCAGTGCTGGCTGACATAGAGGGAGCCTCAAGGAGACACTTGCACTGCCTTGGGGACTGGTGCTGCTTATCACTGCCAGGCTTTGGTGTTTGCTTGCCCCATGTGGGATTCTGAGCTCAGACTGTTGGTTCAGACAGAACTTATTTTGAATCTCTGAAAATGTCAAGCATTCTCATCTCTTTCTTCAACATTAAAACTCAATTTATAGGGATAAATAATACTAGAAATAATGAAAAACCCCAAAAACCTGTTGTCAGGGTATATATGACTTGACCCTGAAAAAGGAATTCTGAAATAAATTTTAAACACTGGTGGAATAAAAAGAATGTATTTTATGCATATTAGCTGGATAAGAGTCACTATTTTCCCTATATCCTCTCTAGTCACAAAATTATTTAAAATTTTTAACATCAATATTCATTTTACTCAGAAAAAATTGTTTCAGATATTACTGAGATAAACTGTAATTATAATATAATCATATGGGATTTTCAAAAGCAATCACACTGATCAGTCAGCAAGGTCAAAATTGTTATTGACTTTGCTTATGGCAAAGCCTGATAATAATTTAATCCACCACAAAGTGTTTTGAAACCAGGTTTCTGAGAAATTCAAAACAATAAGGCTTGGAAATTTCTCTTATATACACACTCCTGCCAGATTTTTAATTCTTTTATTGTGATTACTCATCATTATTTATTGCCATCTATATACTGGTAATGCTGTCTTTGAGATCTCTGATTTAGTTTCAAGCAAACTACTGCAATCTGTTTAGCATCCCTTGCTGAGAATAGGCAACAAGAACAGCATGTGTTATTTTGTGCTAAATTAGATTTAGGCAGTAGGTATTTTTAATCACCAAATTTACATGTTATAAAATAGAAAAAAATAATCTTAATTCCTTTCCCGATTATTTGAGACATTGGAGTGCAACTACAATGTTGTGTCCATGTAGTAGAAAATACATCAGAATGCTACATTTAAAATTCTATTGTGGGTTTTTTTAAGCAGTTATATGTTGAAAGACTACCAAATATTGAAGTGTGCACTTCTTATATTCAAGCTAGCTTTGTCACATCACAGCCTGGAATGTACTTAGCATTAAGGAAGGCTGACACAGGGCTCTGCTTCAGGGATTTTTGATGCTCAATTTCATACCGTATGAGTTATAATTACCCTTCTTGAGAGTAGGAAGGTGCTTTGTCAAAATCTTCAGAATGCGTAAGATATCATTTCAAGACCTCTTTGTAGCTCTGGGAAAAACAGACAAACAGATACATTGAAAATATAGTCAGGTACTGTGTGCTGTACATTACCCTGAGACAGCTCTTTTTATCATAATATCTGTAGTTTTGCAAGGATTTTTATCGTCTCTCCTTCCATTTAGAGAAGTTTTCATTATGTTCAGTGAATCACACTGCTTTGAAGCCCAAATAAAATTTGTACTAAACAGATTTTAAAATTAGATACCCCCGTATTTGTTTTAAGGCCCTCCTTCATGCTCTGGTAATAGCTAGAACAGGGGAAAAAAAAGGATACTATGTAGCCTTACTTCAGCCAATGAGGATTTGCAACTGAATCACCTCTAAATTCAAGGTTTTGCAGGTATGTGGCAGAATAAAACATGAAAGGCTATAGTGTGATAAACACTCCTTGCAGCACCTGTGCCATCTCAGGCAGTCCCTACATTTCTGATGTTCCTTATCCTCACTTCCTTTTGTTCAAAGGAACTAGGAAAAATGGTTTATTTTTACTCTGGATCAATTTCTCAGTCTCACAGTCCAGACCTGCAGACAGTTGTGCTAACTTAACTGAGAAAACGGCATAAGGATTACACTGATAGCTGAGAACTCCCTAAGACAAACTAATACGGAAAAAATCTTAATGTTCTTCAAAATACAGGTAAAGACATACATACTTTTTCTGTTGTGTTACACATGCAGAAGTCAAAAGAAAAATCTGTTTAGAAGCAGCTAGTCAATGATTTTTCTATTGTGAATTACTTTTTTGCAGTCCTGATACTTGTAGTACACATCCTGATGTTCTTTTTTATTTTATAAATATATTAATCATGTTTTATTTGGGTTTTTAGTTACAAAATCCCAGCAGTTAAGAAACAAACTCCTCTTTTAACTCCAGCTACTTGTCCTATCCAGGAAACCCATGCTTTAATAAACTGTCTTTTCTATGTTTAAATAAATAGGGAGAAACTAGCTTAATTCAATTTTCAATTTGTGTGTTTGTATGTGTGTCTTCTGAGTGCCTATTATTTTTTTCTTCTTGAATTCCTATGGCATGATTTAACATGTTCCTTAGTAACCTCAATAAGTCTTTAATAGAATTTCTTACATATAAAAGGACTTCATTGATAACTTATCAGTTACAGAACATACACAGAAACTGGATAATAGATTCACCAGGAGCCTCTGTTCTCATAAGAAAAATGTGACCTGAAAAATTATTTTACTATTGGCTAAAACCCAACAGATTCCAGAAGTTAATTCTCAGCTATGGTTTGGGTTATACTGCCTTATTTCATTTCTATCAAGATGTTAGGTTAACGTAGCACGGTATATGTGCAAAATATAAAACCTTTATAATATATGGTCTTACTTCAGGCTCTGAACAGGTGACATTATGAAACCTCCTGCAGGCTGCCACAAGTCAGATGAAGCGTGTGTTCGGGAAAAGCCTACACAGATTCACCAAGGGTGATTTACACCTGACAAACCTGATCGGTTTCTATGTCCCATATCAGCCAAGCACTGGACATTGCCTACATAGATTTCCTCAAGACCTTCAGTGTGGTTTCCCACAGCCTTTTCCTATAGAAACTGATGCACTGCAGTCCAGTGGTGTGTGCTGTGAGTAGGAAACTGACCAGACACACCCACAGAATGCTGGAACACATCTGCTTTTCAAACTGTAAACCTGTCACAAATGCTGTCCCCCATGGATCAACATTGGGCCCTGAAGTGTTTATTCCGTTCATATTGGATGGGATCAAGTGCACCCTGATGAAATTTGCCGACAAATTGAAAAGTGGACACTTCAGAAGGGAGAGTCACCCTGTAGGAAGACCTGGATAGGTTGGAAAAGTGGGCCTTATGAACAAATGTGAGGTGTTGTCATCTTACTGCAAAGCTCCCATACCTTCTCAGTGATGTCTCATGGGCACCTCCTTGCAGCACTAACTCCTTCCACACATCACAGCAAACCAAGTCCAGCTCCCTCCTCACCCCGCTAACCCACTCTTTTATAGCACTCATCCTTATCGGACACAGCTGTGGCTGTTAAGGACAGGCCTATTCCTAATCTTTGGTAATTAGTACAGCTGCAACTCCTCAGGGGTGAGACTACCTTCTGCACCATCTTTATTTTCTTGCATTGTATCTCCCCACATTAAAGTCCTTCACATAGGATAAAATAATCCTGGAGTGAAACACAGGTAGTGATCAACCTGGCTGGAGAGAAGTTTTGTGGAAAGGCACCTGAAGGACCTGATGGACAACCAACTCCATATGAGTGGGCAGTGTGGTGCTGCATCAAGGAAAGGTGACAGGATGCTGGGCTGCATCAATGTGGGCATCACCAGCAGAGATAAAGAACTCATTGTCCCGCTCTACTTAACAGTGGTCAGGTCACATCTGGAGTACTGTGTTCAGTTTTGGTCCCCACTGTACAGTAAAGGATGTGGGCAGACTGGAGAGGGTCCAGAGAAGGGCCACAGAGATGTTCAGAGGACTGGGCAGCCTGACATGTGAGGAAAGGCTGAGAGAGCTGGGTTTGTTCAGCCTTGAGAACTGGAGGCTTAGGGGAGACCTTGTTCCAGTGTTTAAAGGGTGGCTACAGAGAAAATGGAGACTCCTTTTTACAAAGAGTCACATGGAAAAGACAAGAGGTAGGAGTTGTACAGAGGGAGACTCTAACAGGACACAAGAGGAAATGTTTACAGAATAGGAATAATCAGCCGTTGGAATAATCATCCCAGGGAAGTCATTGGATTTCCCAACATTTACACCTAGGATTTTGTTGGACATGAGGCTGGACTGTCTTGCCTACTTCATTCTTTTGCCAACAAAGGTTGAAGCAGATGAACCTTGGTTCCTTCCAGCCTGGTGTTCCATGATCCTATGAAAAAAATATGCATGCAGTTATTTTTTTAAAGTCTAATCCAAGTACTTCTAAGATCTTAGTTTTAAGATCTTATCCTTTC
The DNA here is from genome assembly GCF_028551555.1 of Melozone crissalis. Lineage (NCBI taxonomy): Eukaryota > Metazoa > Chordata > Aves > Passeriformes > Passerellidae > Melozone > Melozone crissalis. Next base: position 4,399,068 of record NW_026535784.1, on the reverse strand, counting down.
CAAAGAAAAACAGATAAAAGTGTTATTGATTCTCTTAATTAAAATTTAGTCACTGAATGCTTTACAAGGGAAATACAATAACAAATATAATTGTGCACAAAGGAGTCTGCAGATTGCGAGTGTACTATCTTAACTATCTTCTTTTTTTAATCTCAATAACAGAAGCTATTTATTTATATTTGTTTGAGATTCCTCAGCATTTTCAATGTTGGATACATCTCTTTTTCAGTTATTTTTTTCTCCAGCAGGCTCCTTCATCTTCTTGGCATCTTGATTTTTTGAAAATATGATCAGATAAAACCTATATCTACTTTTCTTTATAGTACTGCCATATTCATTTGTTGTTCTTTCACAAGTTGGGATTTAGTTAGCTTGTTTCTTTTTAAATGTAAAATTAATTTTATATCAAAGTGATATAAAAGTGAACACATTTAATTTTGCACCTCAGCATACATGCAGCTTAAGAAACATAATCCTATAGTCTCATTGAAAGAAAAATCAACATCAACAGGACCAGGGCCACAGGAAGAATTCTAAAATAACATTGCTTTTTACAGGCATTTGCCATTTACCTGTGTCCTTTTCTAACTTGGAGAAATTTTCTGACAACCATTTTTAATTTAAGTAAATATAAATTTTCATTGTTAAATTAGCAGAATTAAGTCAAATTCCCTTGTAAAAGGACGTTTGTTTTCCTCTGTGTTGTTTTAATTACCACTTAACGAGACTATGTACTTAAAAGTATCTCAAGTACTTAAAAAGCAGGCTTCATGATGACTCTGTAATAAAACTGCTCATACATTTATTCCAATGGCAGGGTTGAAAGTCATTATTCCACTCCTGAGCTTGTTGCCACTTTTCCTTCCAGGAATCAATTTGATTTTAAATATTGTTTTGAATTATCAGTATTGTATGTGGCTGTGTTTGGTCTAGCTGAGATTAAGTTAATTTTTGCCACGGCAGCCCTCCCAGAGCTGTGCTGCAGCTGGAAAGGTGCTGAAGTGGTTTGGGTGCTGCTGGGCAGGGCTGGCACAGCAGCAGAGCTGTCTCTCAGCATCTCCCCCCATCCAGGGCTGGGAGTGGGCAAGAGCCTGGCAGGGGACACAGCCAGGCCAGCTGACCAGAGCTGACCAAAGGGGTATTCCATCCCATGTGACACAGTTCAGATAAAAATCTAGGATATGGACAAGGAAAGGGTGGCATTTGTTACTTACAGACTTTGGCTTCTGTGTACTGGTGCCCTGCTTCCCAGGAAGTAGCAGAACACAGCTTGCAGATTGGAAGGAGAAAATATTTTTTTTTATTTCTCTTTGCATGTGCATTCAGGACCTTTCACCTTAGCTTTAGCAAACTGCCGTCTTTCAACCTATGAATGGTTTTCCATTTTATTTTCTCTCTCTGTCCAGATAAGAAGTGGGGAGTGACAAAGCACCTTGGTAGGTATCTGGCATCCAGCCAATATCAACCCATCACAGCGCCATTCCTTTTAGCACCTTGTCAAGATATATTTACCCCCTCAGCTCTAATCTTAGCCATTTTTATTTTCATCCTGTCTGACCTAATTTTTTTCTGTGAATGACAAGCATTTGTTCCTGTCTTAGCTACAATGCATATGTTTTTAAATACCAAATAAACAAATACTTAGATAATATTCCATGTGGATGATCCATTGTACTAATAATTCATAGCTCATAATTTCAAAGACAGTCACTTTAAAGCAGCAAGATAGGGTATAGAGGGCAAGAATTATGAGTCTGGGTTTGGAGTTAAACTGAAGTTTCTCCAGTGGATCGCATCTTAAGAGACTGAAATATGGTACAAAATACTAACAAATATGGTAACATGCTTAAGTTGCTGCAGGAAGTCTTGAACCCACTGTGGGGCCTGCCTTGGTCTGTCTCTTTTGTGCATAAACAGGTCAGTCAACAAAAGATGATGAAATGTCCTTACTTCAGAGTTTGGTACGTTAAGGAAACACAGTCCAGTGAAAATTTCCTTCTTTTTAGGAGTTTGTAGTTTGCTCTCATTGCAAACCTCCAAATTAGGAGCAGAGTATACAGCTGTGGATTATGTTTTCTCTAGCTATTTATAAATCTGTTCATTCATATATACAAGGGCTGGTATATTTCACTGTTCAAATATTTTTAAAGGTCACTTAATACATTCTTGTCTGCAATGACTTTAAATGTGTTGTGGGGTTTTGCTGGACTCCATCTCTTTCAAGAACAGTCTTTCAAACTGTATATAAAGCAGACTTAAGAAAAGTTTATTAGTGATCTAGTTATATTTTTGTACAAAATAATAACCACTCCATGTTGCTTGTTTTTGTTTTCTAGTTAGTCAAATATTTTACTAGCTATAGGCTATAATATCTGTCATTTATTGTAAAAAATGGGGTGGAGCAGAGTTCTTCCACTCACAGCTGATGACACATAATTATACACCAGAAAATAGAACTCCCTGGGGAAAAAAATAATTCAGATCATGCTCAAGTGAAATTGTTTAAGGCTATTTTGGATGGCATGGGTATTTATGAGCTCTATTAATAATAAATGAACTAATGTTGTAGCTCCACAATTTGGAGACAACCTCATCTGACCGTTGAGAAGCTGGCTTTCTGGCAATAATGAAAGTGCATAAATATTAATATCTTAAGAAAATAAAATCTCCTATCACTCTGTAATGGTTAAAAGTACATAAAATGTAATGAAAACATGAAAAGTATTGGGTACTGAAATTTGTGATAGGTTTCTTCATTTATAGTTTAAAACCACATTAGGTATTCTTTTAGTAGCAGAAGCTATTAAACCTTCCACCAGTTACTTTGCCAAGTGTATTAATTACTTGTTGAATTGCAGTGCTGTAGAAATATGCAGATGCACAGAAATTTTGTAAGCCTTTGCAGATAACTTTTTGATATATTTTTTATACCTGTCCAGAAGATAAATGAATGCTGCCTTATTCCAGGTAAGTTGAAAAAATAAGAAATAAGCCCCATCTAAAGACCCAGTAAATACCTTCTAAGCACTTTTCTGTTTGAAAATGTTTGTACTTGCAAAGCTAGTTAATATTCCGTGGGAGGTTATTCTTGCTTTGAAACACAGTTAATTCCACAAAAATTGTACAATACCCAACAGGAAAGTAATTCCTTCATACTCTCTATTTCTTGGGATCATCATTAAAATGACTATGGAGAAGACAAAATATGAAACTAGGATTTGCCTAGATTTATTAAAATCTGAGGACATGCATTTTCCCCACACTGGTCAAATTGGGGATCAACACTTGCTGCATAATGCACAAACAGAAAAATTTGGACTCCTGATTTGGGAGTGAAGATAGTTCTATTCCTTCCACTTGGTTTTACAGCAGAGAAAGTTTGTCCTTCCTGAGGGATTTCTATGCCAGCATGTGATGTAGGTGAATCCTGGGAGTCCTAAACATCCTGGGAACTGGATCAAGAGTGAAGACAGAAAATGTTAGAAAACTTTTGCAAGTCTGCAAGTCACATATCCTTATTTCCCGGGTGAGTCCAGCAATACTGTGCAAGATATTTTTATTCTTTTTCCTACATTTAAGATGTCAGTTACATCAAACATGGAAAGAATATTTTCATCTCTGAATTTGATAGTCATAACCAGGAATGGTAATGGATTAAAAAACCAAATAAACCATAGAAATTATTTATTCTTTTCTCCTGTCAAGGAATTTACAAATTGTCTTCAGCCACCTAAATATGTATATGTATACTCATATATAATACATATATACATATATATATATATATATATATATACACATGTATATATGAGTGTTAGATAATTAAAGGATCCCCTAGCAGGACAGGACAGGCATAAAAGAATGAGGATACGAATGATTTTGTAACCCTGATTCCAAAATGTAAAGTACCAAGCTTACAGCTGCAGTTCAAAGTCTAAAGTAGCAGCTACAAAACAGATCTTGCTTTTCCCACAGCTTGATGCAACTCTATATATCAAGTCTCTTCATGAAAGTGACTTGAACCAAACCTACACTTCAACCAAAAATACAGCTTAGAGAGTGATAGCCTGATAGAGTTAGAATATTAGGAGAATAAAACTCAAAAATTGCACAGGATCTAGGAAATAATATTTTATTGCAAATTACCACAATGCATATGAAATGTGAAAAAACTTGCCTGTGCCACAGGCCTGCATTGGGATATTGTGGTTATACCCAAGCTAATAGAATTAGGCATTTGATAATTCAGGCACAGTGTAAAAAACAATATCTGGAAGCAAGTTATAAGGTCCTTCAACAAGGAGGCCATTATTTAATTTCCAATCCACTACAAGTAATAGTCCCTTTTAGTATTGTCTTGATACTGAATAGTCTTCCCTGATCTTGTTTTGTGTGGTATTCTTTAAACCTCTCTTGTGTTATATGCATGGACATATATGTGCATCCACATATAGACACATACAAAGAGTATTTCAAAGTTTTTGTTTAGCATCTGTAAAAATTCCTAACATTAAGTGGTTCTAATTAATCTATATCTCTTGCTGCCAAAGTACTCTTACATAGCTGCTGTAACAGAACTGTATTGTTGGATTTTGGGTGCTGTTTAGATGGTCTGGGAAAAGCCCAAAGATGGCCTTGGGCCCCCGGGTTCGAAAGGACGAGAGGAAGCTTCAGATTTGTTCTCGGTCTCGGTGTTTATTAATTGCTTATCTAAAAGATTTTCTCTTGGCCTGACAGAGTTCTGCTCAGCAGTCAGCCATGGGCACACACTGCGAGCCCCTGGGGCGGTCACCTATCTTTATACCCGGAGTTACGTATACAATATTTATCATTTTTCTCCAATACCCTCTACCCATATTAACCAGTGTTCCCCTAGTAAGGTCCAATCCCGGAGTGCCAACTCCACCACAGAAGATGGAGGCCTAGAGGAAGAAGAAGAAGGAGAAGGGCATGCCCCAGTACCTCCATCTTGCCTCTCTAGACCCCCCTGTACAGGGATCTTAAACCCTGTATCTCACACTCCAATTAACTTATCCCTTCACCATTCACCCCAGTGAAATCCTCCCGTCCTCATACTGATGTCATCTCCCATGTGGGATCAAAGTCCAGCCACCAGACATTTCTGGCAACATTCCAGGACTCCCGAGCCCCCCAGGGGTAGTCTGGTTCACCCTGCACCCCAGTTCTGAGAGACTGAGATCCCACATCTCCCCCTTCTGTTTGCACCAAAAGACCTTTCTCGCTTTTATGTGAAAACCCCCCAAAGTCCTTAGTTTCTTTTTATTTCTCTTCTGGGTCGTTTTTTGCAGCCCGAGTCTCGACTTCTGTCTGAGTACTTGTCTCTTTGCTTCTTGGATCAGCATTCTCGTGTTCTCGCGTTCGGAATGGCTTCACGTGCCGTGCCGACACCCACTTCAGACCTCGATCTGTGGAGATACAAGCGAAACCCTTTCCCCAAGTGATTAGTCTGAAAGGACCCTCTATTTGTCCGGTCTCTGGGTTTCTGATCAAAACTAAAGGATTTTCCCTTAGCTTTGCCTGTGTGTTGTTTAGAAAATGTCTCACGATCGGTGGGTCAGGTTCCGAGGATGAGCTATTTAGGAAATTCAGCACATACAATGCCTTATTTAATTTCATGTGAGGTGTTGCCTCTGGCTCACCCCTTCTCTGTCTGTCCAGAAGGGATTTTAGGGTGTGATGTGTTCTGTCAATGATTGCCTGACCTGTGGGTGAATGCGGAATACCAAACGTGTGTCTGACACCCCACCTTTTCAGGAATCTGTCAAGCACCCTGCCTGTGTATGTTGGACCATTATCTGTTTTTATCTCCTGAGGCACACCTAATGCTGCAAATGCCTGCAGAAAGTGTCGGCAAGCATGGTCTGCTGTTTCCCCAGCATGTGCTGAAGCAAAGACTGCACCTGAGAATGTATCTACAGAAACATGAACATTTTTGAGCTTCCCAAAAGACGGGTATTTTGTGACATCAGCTTGCCACAACTGAAGACTTTGCAGCCCCCGCGGATTGATAGCCCCGGTAGAAGAAGGTGGCTGCACAAGCTGACAGTCTGGACAAGCACTAATGATCTCCCTCGCCTGACTCTTTGTGAGACGAAAGGACTCCATCAGTGCTTGCGCATTCTGATGAAAGAACGCATGACTTAACCTTGCCTGCTCAAAAATGTCCGGCAGCGTTTGCAAAATGGGCATTGTCAACCTGTCCGCCCGAGCATTCCCTTCCGCTAAAAACCCTGGAAGTGTTGTGTGCGCTCTAATGTGTGTGATAAAATACTCTCTTTCCCTGCTCTCTAGCAGTGTTTTCAAGCTTGTCAGGTATGAGTATAAAACCTCATTACTGACTTCTTTCAAGAGCGAACCCTCCAATCTCTTGACCACACCCGCAACATATGCGGAATCTGTCACCAGATTGAGAGGCTGTTTGAACAACTGAAATGCTCGGACAACGGCTGCCAACTCCACAATTTGTGGAGAGCCCTGAACCATCCTCACGTCTGATTCCCAATCCCCTGTCGTTGAGTCTCTCCACGTGATCACTGACTTGTGTGTCTTCCCCGAGCCATCCGTGAACACGGTGATCCCGTCCAAAGGTTCTTCACTTATCTGTGGTTTTGCTCTATAGCATATTTGCGATTGCAGTATTCTGTGTTGGGGAAAGTGGATTGTGCAAGCTCCTGGGAACGCTAACAATGCGATTAATAGGTCTTTCGATTGTTGCATTGCCCAATCGAAGTAGTCTCGTTTCAGAGGTAACCTGATGACTGAGAATTCTCTTCCTGCCATTGTCAGCAGCCTTGTTCTCGCCTTTATGATGATTTGTGCTGCCATCTCCAGATCTGTGAGAATCGTTTTCGCGGGCCTGTGCGGTAGGAAAATCCACTCTATGATTATCAAAGAGTCCTTTTGCGATTCATCCCATTGGAAGATCAAACCATGGAACTGCGTTTTCTTCCCCAGCACTGCCAACTGAAAAGGCAACAATGGAACAAATCGGTGTGCCTGCCTTTTCTGTATCGCGTCCGAGATTTTCTCCAACTCTTTTCTTGCTTCTGGTGTGAGTGTCCTGGGAGAACGAATGTCTGTGTCTCCTCTCAAGAGATCAAGCAGTGCTGGAATGTCACTATTTGTGATTCCCAAAACTGGTCTCATCCAGTTGATTTCTCCCAAAAGCTGTTGCAAATCATGCAAATTGTTGACCTTTGTGCTGATCTCCACCTTTTGAGGCTTTATTGTTTTCTCTGAGATTTTCCACCCTAGATATTTCCAAGGTGCAACCTCTTGAATCTTTGAAATGCTGATTTCCAGACCTGCCTTTTGCACCTCTGCGATCACACAGTCACGAGCTTCTTGCAGCTCCTGTCTTGTTGATGCTGCGATGAGCAAATCATCCATGTAATGAATGATCTTCGCCTTCGGAAATTTCTTTCGTGCTGGTGCCAAAGCTCGCGCCACGTACCATTGACAGATCGTCGGAGAATTTTTCAGGCCTTGTGGAAGACAGACCCAATGGTACCACTGCAGAGGCGTTTCCCTGTTGATACTCGGGACTGAAAAGGCAAATCTCGGAGCATCATCTGGATGGAGCGGGATACTGAAAAAGCAATCCTTGAGGTCAATGACCACAAGCTGCCAATCTCTGGGAATCATCGAGACAGATGGAAGTCCCAACTGAAGTGGCCCCATGTCTTCTATGACTTCGTTGATCTTCCTGAGGTCGTGTAACAACCTCCATTTGCCCGACAGCTTTTTCTTGATGACAAACACCGGAGAATTCCAAGGGCTGTCTGTTGGCTTGATGTGTCCCTTCTGCAATTGTTCTTGGACCAGGTCTTTCAAAGCACTCAATTTTTTCCGCTCAAGGGGCCACTGATCCACCCAAACTGGATCATCTGTTTTCCATGTCAGCTTCAGTGTGGCGAGTGCTGCAGTGACCCCTATTAAAAATCCATTTCGATCTTCGCGCCCCATTGTGCCAAAAGGTCCCGACCCCAGACTGTGATCGGCTTTTGAACAACAAAAGGACGAATGATCGCCGTCTTATCTCCTGGTCCCGTGACAACGACGGAATTCTCACTTTGCAGACACAGAGATGCTCCCCCGATGCCTGAGAGAGAGCCCAATGGCGCGACCAAGCTCCAATTGCGTGGCCAAAAGATGTATGATATTACTGTTACATCCGCCCCTGTGTCGAGCATACCTCTGATCGATATTGTCCTGTCCCCACATGTCAATTGGCACGTGAGCGTGGGTCGGTCTCGACCTATGTGCTTCACCCATGTTGTATGTACTTCAACATGCTCTTTCATAGGGAGACCTTCTTCGTCGAAGATTGACATGACCTCTCCAACTGCGTGTGGTGGCAATGCAAAGGCTCTTGCAACCACAGTATTTTCCGGCACAGTCAATGGTGGACGAAGCGCTCTTGCCAAAACTGTTAACTCTGTATTTTTGTCTGCTGAGACAACTGTCGGATAGACAATGAGCCCAAGAATACTGCACTTATCTTGTCCAATTATCAAAAAATCTTGTTTCTTGTATGAGTCCCCACGGATACCTGTTGGTATCTCCGCATGACTTTCATCTAGAAAGCATACTAGTTTTGAAGCTGCCAATGCACACTGTGCCCCTGGTGGGAGGAGGTCTGGGTCACTGTGGAATCGACTGAGGGTTTTGCTGAGGGCATCTGCTTGTCGCTCACTGATGACTGCCCTGTCTGTTCTTGTGACACCGCCAGTACTTGTGTCGGAGCGCGCCGGGGATTTCCCGCGCTCAATTTCCCGTTTCCCGGATGCGGCAACGGATTTCCTTCCACATCTGTCCGGGAATAACATTCTTTCACAGAGTGTCTTCCTCTTCCACACCGTGCGCAAATTGGTCTTTCCGCTCTCTGGGCTGGCGTTGGTATATGTGTCCGTGGGCAATTCCTTTTCATGTGCCCAGATTCCCCACATCCGTAGCACTGTCCTCCTTGGGGTCTGTTCCTTTTCTGCATTGCCGCAAGAACTTTGTTGACATTTTCGTCCTGTTGATGAAGTAATTTCTCGAACATCTTCTCCAATGTCTTGTCCTCTGATTGCCCTTCTGAGCGTTCCTTTAGCTGTTTCTCCCATTCCTCTTTTAATTCATTCTTTACAATCGCTGCGACGTGCTGAGGCGTCCCCACCTTGCTGCATGCCTCCACCATCTCTGCCAAGGATGGCCGTCCTGGCATGGTGCTAATCACCCGTTGACAATCCGGGTTGGCATTGCCGAAAGCTAAATTCTCCAAGAGAGGCCTCTTCACTTCTTCTGTTGTCACCTGTCGATCCACGGCTTGCGTGAGTCGGTCGATGAATGACATGAATGGCTCTGTGGGACCTTGCCTGATGCAAGAGAACGGGACATCCGGAGCTCCTGTCGGCGTAATTTGCATGATTGCCAATCGCGCTGCTTCTTTGATGTCGCTTAACACTCTTCGTGGAAGCCGCGCTGCTTGTTCCCCTGGATTGTCATCTGGAGGATCCCCTGCTAATTGCCCTTCTGTGAGGTTCGCATTCCGCCCACCTTGGTATCTGTTCCGCAACTCAGCAAGATATTTTCTCCACCTTTTTTCCCAGACAAGACTCTGTGTGTCAGTGAGGATCATTGCCACAATACTTCGAATGTCATATGGTGTGAGATCATACATAGAGAATGTCCCTCTTAATAGCTGTTTGAAGTATTGTGAGTTCAGCCCAAAAGTCTGAGCTGCCTTCCCTAAGTCTTTGAGTGTCTCATGACCCATCCTTTCCCAACTTGGATTCTGTCCCTGGGCATCATATGTCACTGGCATTGTCAAATCCCCTGATCCCGGGAATAAATGCTTTTCCTTTTCCAATGCTTCTCTGATTTGCCTCCAATCCATTGTCTTCACCGGCTCTTGAAACCCCTCTTCATCAGATTCCATTGGGATTTGCATGAATAATGGTGTTGTAGATGTCATCGGTGATTCATGGTGTCTCATTTTTCGCCTTGAGGTTTTTGGCCTTGCTCCTAAATCCGAAAAGGAAACTCGAGGATCCTGTTGATATTTCTTCTTTACTGCATCGAATGAATGCAAGAAGCTTTTTGCTGCTTCTGCTGCTGATAGCATCCATGTTGGGACACCTTCCGATGCTGTGATCCTTATGACATCTTCCCCTTGTAACTGTTCTTCATCTGAGCTTTCATCATCTTCATGAAATCCCGAAGTGGATGGATAATCCCTTTGTCGTGTTAACATTGTTTTCTTCGAGGTGCTTTTCTTTTTATATATTGTTGGAAAAAATTGCTGCATTGTTGCAGTCTCGCCACGAGATGGCGCTGTGGCTCCGCCGAGCCGACCCGGCATGTCGTGCACTTCCGCCCTCCTGCCACTAGGTGGCGCTGTCACCGGCCTCTCTGGCTCGGATGACGGAGCGATCTCGACTGCCCCACTTCCTCTTCCTGCTCGGCGTCCCCCGTGAGGGGAAGGGACTGGGACTCCGAGGCTCTGAACCAAAGGCGCCAGATCTGGAGACGGTGTGGAGCCCCGGGACGTAGAATCCCTAACACGGCCCCTCCTCACCCGCGACGTCACAGGGGACCGGGCTCGGGTCCGCCCGCGTCTTACTTTCTGCGCATGCGTACTCTCCGAGCTACTTCCTGTGTCCCCCAAACTGACGTCATCGTCTCCCCCCTGTTTCACCTCCGAGGTTCCCGCCCCTCAGTCTGTCCCAGAGTCCAACCCCTCCTCCTCTGACGTTGTGTTCGCCTCTCCCGCCGGTACTCCGGCTCTCCCCGCGATTCGAGCTGACCGTCGCACCGGGTTTGACGTCACAACCGCGCGCCTCCTGCGTCTCGCCGCCCCCGCGCCCGCGTGTGAGTCTATACCCCGGTTTTTGCGAGTTTCGCCCTCCGCGCGCGTCTCCTCATCTTCACCCGCGCTGCCCGCGCTTGCCGCCGCCGCCGCGTCGCCGCTTTCACCGCGAACAGGCCCCCCCCCCGATCCCTTATCTTCCTGCTCCCCCCCTTCTGCTCCTGACTCCTCCACACTCTCTGGAGTTTCAGGACGCCCTTGGGGTTTGTTGCATTTTTTGATCGGGGGTTTTAATATTTTTTCCCGCTCTCTTTTTTCGAGAGCCCTTTCCCCCTGGCTTTTTAAAGCCAGAGCAATTTCTTTCCCGGAGCTTTGCCGCTCCGCCCCCTTCTCTGAGGGTACCGCAGCTTCTCGCTGCTTTTCCAGTCTTTTAGACTGCACTGAAATACCTTGTAACATGATTCTTGCCGGCGAGAGTAGCTTTAACGCTGTCTCATCTTTTTTTGTTGCTAAAATATATAAATGCCTATTAATTTCTTGCCAAAACCCCACTTCGAACAGCAGATATGTCTCTGCAAGTGGATAATTAAGCCTTGCCCATAATAACAGCTGTTTTAATTCTTTCTTTGGGATCCCTTCTGTATATAATTCTGCTACACTTTGTAAGGTGGATAAGATTTCCCGTTGTTCTTGGGAGAGTGAGGCCCCCATAGTATTATTTTGGCCTTCTTACTGAATCTGTCGTCAGAGTGGTCTGGAGGCCCTTGTTCTCCGTCCAGCAGGTCACGAGGGATGGATCAGAGGCGCCTTTCTGGTCCCAGTCCAGGCCGCTCTGCTACGAGCTGTCTTCAGCAGAAGCTGAGAGATGGGATTTCTCAGTGACTGCTGATTTTTGCAGCTTCTCCCGGCCGGTTTTTTCTTTTTCTTCTTTCTTTCTTCAGGCTTCTCTCCTCTGGAGTTATCAGTGCTGTTCTCTTGGCTCTTCAGCTCTTCAGGGCTTTCCCCCCCCCCGAAAGGTTTGGTGGGAGATAGCCCGCACAGCGGACGCCAGTTGTTGGATTTTGGGTGCTGTTTAGATGGTCTGGGAAAAGCCCAAAGATGGCCTTGGGCCCCCGGGTTCGAAAGGACGAGAGGAAGCTTCAGATTTGTTCTCGGTCTCGGTGTTTATTAATTGCTTATCTAAAAGATTTTCTCTTGGCCTGACAGAGTTCTGCTCAGCAGTCAGCCATGGGCACACACTGCGAGCCCCTGGGGCGGTCACCTATCTTTATACCCGGAGTTACGTATACAATATTTATCATTTTTCTCCAATACCCTCTACCCATATTAACCAGTGTTCCCCTAGTAAGGTCCAATCCCGGAGTGCCAACTCCACCACAGAAGATGGAGGCCTAGAGGAAGAAGAAGAAGGAGAAGGGCACGCCCCAGTACCTCCATCTTGCCTCTCTAGACCCCCCCGTACAGGGATCTTAAACCCTGTATCTCACACTCCAATTAACTTATCCCTTCACCATTCACCCCAGTGAAATCCTCCCGTCCTCATACTGATGTCATCTCCCATGTGGGATCAAAGTCCAGCCACCAGACATTTCTGGCAACATTCCAGGACTCCCGAGCCCCCCAGGGGTAGTCTGGTTCACCCTGCACCCCAGTTCTGAGAGACTGAGATCCCACACTGTATGATCCCCAAAATTCTAGACATCCATCTCATTTCTAACAAGGCATTAATAGGGTCAAAGATTCACTCTCATTCACTGAGCAACATTAAACATGAATAATTGGAGATTGTTGTGCTATTTTTAAACAGCTAAGGGAATCTCCATACCAATAATTTATTTAAACCATTAGCAGTAAGATGGCAATACTGAATCCATTAATAATTTCCATTTTATGAATTTCTGTTTTACTTTTCTGAATCAGAAGTATAAACCTATCCTAATTATAACAATTTCTAGAAACCTGAGGGACTTTTCTACTTTCTGTTAATTATGATAAAGCATGGGTACCATCACAGTTGGCCAGTACATGTTGGAGAGGGCAAGGCATATTTTGAGATATTCCTAACAGGAACAAGAAGAAAACCATAAAATCTGTAGGTAAGTGTTGGTAACACCAAGTTCTACTGAATGCACCATCCTTCATTGAAAAAGTCTTGAGGTCATTCTCAGGGCTAAAAGCAGCTGCCCTTGTCCATGAAGAACTGAGCCTTATACCACTGAAGCTAATGATCCAAATGTTCTCAATCTAGCAGTCTCAGTCCTACATCTCCCTGAAGTCAAAAGAATTTCCTTCGCTCGTGCAAGATGTTTTTTATTGGGGCAGGATACTCTTCCACACAAAAAGGAATTATATTCTGCCCAAGTTTTCTTTAATCTTTATTATCACATCATGAAACATTTTCATGATTTCAAAATTTCATACATTATAATGCGTTTCCTCCCTCATACCTTCTCACCAAACACTCTCCTTTTGCTTTAAATCACTGCTTACTATAGCAAATAATGTCCTGGAGATTAAATATAGGCAGTATAGCTGCCATCTAGGTAGATAATATCTACAGGTAATATGAGACCAATGTCTTAGATTTCTGCTTTTAAACATTTGTTTTTCTGAGACATTTGAAATCTTTCCTGTTTTCCAGATTTCACTTATCTCTATAAAATGTTTCTGTTCTTTAATCACCTATTGTCTAAAAGTACGACAAAAAAGTCATAATTTTAAGTCCGATTCTGAATATAAAGCAAATCTTTTTCGGTATTAGGAGATTCAAGCATTTGGAACAACCAAAGACAATCTGAAATACCCATCCTTGAGAGTTTTCCAGACCCATCTGGAAATGGTCTGATCTATCAGCTGATCCTGGTTTGAGCAGGAGGCCAGATTAGAAAACTCTTCAGGCTCCTCCCAGAGTGAATTGTCCTATTAACCTATGCTGCTAATTCAAGTAATTAGAGAATGTTAGCTGTATTAAACTTTTCACTTATTGACTCTTACTTAATCCTAAATGCTCCCCACAGTTTTTCTCAGCCATACATATAAAAACAGGGCTGGTAAAATCTATCAGTGGCAGGTACTGCGGAAATTAGCACCAGTGTACTGTCTTAGAGAACAGAAAGTATGTTCCTCCTTTATAAGTGCCTAGACATTTTGCATCCTAGGTACAGCAAGTGAAACCTTGTATTTTCTACCATGCCTCATCTGACAATATCCAGGTAGTTATAGACAGTTTCAGGTTTAATCTTATTTCGGTCTGCTTTGGTTTATACTTTAAAAGAGACTTCACCATGACAGCTTTATTTCATGGTCTAAGGATAAGAATGGGAATTGACAATCAGGCATAACTTTATTTGCAGAACATAGAGGTTTTCTGTTCAGCATGTTTTATATGAAATGGAAAGTTACCTGTGAAAAAATAATATCTCCTGCTTTCCACAATTTTCCCACCTTTACCAATTAGGTGTTGAAACTCAAGATCAGATTTCAGTTGAAAGTTAAGATTGGAAGTTTTCTTCTCATGCTGCCTGTTTCACTGTTAACTTCACATTTTTATTTCCATTCTATTCTCCTATTAAAACTTTCTGGTCTCTACTGGACTGCATTTTGCTTGAACTGGTCAGTTTCTTTCTGTCACATCTCCCGATGAATAGCATCAAAAAATTTCTATTTAGTAATGTCCTGGAGCTTCAAATTTAAAAAGTCCACCTTTGTAATAGAACAGAGAATGTCCAACATAAGCAAAGGCATATGTGTTGTTAATCATCTCTATGTTATGTATTAATATTGGATTTGAAAATTTTTAGCAGATCAGATACTCATATAGAAGACTAAGGAACTACCTTTTAAACAAAGACCCCTTCCAACCAATTTCTAAGTAACTGTTCCAAAATGTGATTTTTTTTAATGTTTTTGAAAAAACTCTCAGAATTATTTAACATTGGAAAACAATATACTATTTTCTGCTTTAATTCTCAGAAATAAATGAGCTGTTTTATGTGACATTAAAGCTGAAACAAAAAACAAAAACCACAAAGAAAATCAATCTGAAGTAATCACTTGCAATGGAAAAACATATACCCAGATAGATGAAGCTTATTGATGTTTGGAACAAATGAAAGTAAAACCTTATAATGAAAAGAATCAAACTACCTTAAAAATAATTGGCATTACCATCATCTAGTAAAATATCTGCTCAGATATATGTGGAGAAATTAATGCTTGATAGTACTAAATGTTCAGAAACTAAGCCAAATTAGACACCCCTTCCCTCTGCCATTAAATATTACTGTAGTGCAATTGTACATTTATTTATGTCCTGGCATCAAAACCCCAGCAATGTCCTACCGTAGCCGTCTCTGGAGTATTCTGTGCACACACACCACAGTCATCTTGCTTTCAGTGGCTTTCAGTCACTGTCAGCTATGGATCATCAGGTGTTGAGCATAGCATGCCATAAGAACAGATCCACTCTCTAGGTCTAGTCCTGGATGAGCGCTGTTAGTATGCATCGATGAAGTATTGTGGGATTTGAGATGAGGGGTAACAAGCAAAGCAGTTTCAGCTTCACTGTATGCAAGAAAAAATCAAGAACATACATAAAATTGGCCCCTTTTCTGGATCTCAGCTAGTACATTTTGGGTGAAGATCTTCTGTTTCTGTGCCCAATGAGTTTATTGTGATCAAAATGTATGTCACCCAAAGCATATGGAAATCCAAAAGTTATGATCTGTCCATAGCTGAAAACTTTCTATATTTTTATAGAACCATTGCAGTTGAACTGAAGCTATTTTCATGACTTATTGGAAAATAAATATGACTCACACTCCCATTCAGTACACTCCTGCATCTAATTGAAAAGACTATCAGGTTGTAAACCAGGAGGAATATTTGTCCATGCACAAGTTTCAAGCTCTCTGGTCATGGGCATGAATCTTTTGTGCTCAGGAAACTTGTACCATCTAGAGTTTATTCATGTCCTGGTGAGGATCTTATACAAATTCAATAACTGAACATGGCTTAGGTTGAAATAAAAAATTTGGATTATAATTTCTATTGTCCTTGCATTCTCCCTTCCTCTGTAGTTTGACATGTCTCTAAAACAACAAGAGTTCTGTCTGTGCTCTAGGAGCTATATCTCACTGATCCTTAACATTCAGATGCTTTCTGAATAAGTGATGTCCTACAGTTTCCATTTGTTACTATCTCTTTCCTGTAGGTTGGCTTTCTTTATAGGGAATGACAGCTTCTTCATTCCTTAATTATCACTGTCCCTCTGACCTACTACAGCAGAGAGAAAGCCCTTGCCTGAACAAAGTAGTCAGAAGGAAACTCTTTTACTTTCATCTGCAACCAAACACCAGCTTATATACGTGCCTGTGGGAAGATGGTTGAGTATCTACAACTGAGTAGATTGAGGGAGCATTTAAACCTTGGCAGTATTAATTTGAATTAAGCCAGATTCTAGGCTTCTATATTTTCAGTTTCCCTATTGCTTTCCAACAACTGGCAGAGAGGCAGATTTTTTAGCCTAATTCTTGGCCTGTTTTCCAGTCTGTAGATATATGTTTGTGATTTCTCAGTTGTGGTGGTGTATATATGCAAGTGAAATGATTCTATGAAGACATAGGAGAAAAAGATCTTTGTAATGATAAAACTCTGTGCTATTTCTCTCTTGTCCAATAAAGACAAAATTAATTTTTCAAGAGATTTAAGAAATGGTACACGTTTTCTTCTTCAAATACTAACTATAAAATTCAGCCTAACAGAAATCAAAAATACTTTCAAACTATTTCAGCTCACTGTAGTAGAATAAGAGCTGAGTAAATTCTGCCACTTTCCCAACAGCTTCTTTAGCTGCAACTTAAACTGTCCTGATTAGATAATGGCTCAGACTATCTCCCTGGAAGGTAATAATTTTTCTGTCTATCTTTTTTCTGAGCTTTCAATTTCTGTTGCATACGCATGAACTCCAAATACTGTTGTCCATAGAAAAGCCCCTTTAGAATGCAAATGCCTCTCAAAATAATTCTGCCACTCTGAATCTGGCTCCCCTGAGCCCCACTCTGTAAAAGAATTTATTTGTCATTTATATGAAATTTATATGAAAAATACATTGAAAAAATCCCAAACTAAACAGTTCTATTTTTTAATGTTATTAACTCATTAACTGCCACAACTAACTCTATGAAAGTGTCTGCAAAACATATGTTGCACAGCTTGCCAGTTCTTTGCTCAGTCATTCTTTGTGTTCAGTACTAGCCTAAACTAAATAGAGTAAATAATGATGCTGGAATCTCTGGATATACTCTGCTCAAATCCCAAAATGTAACTCAGATTGTTTAGGACCTTGACCAGTCAGGCCATGTCACACCTATTTCTGGTAAAATGAAGAAAAAAAAAAGTAAATCCTCTGTAGTCTGTTATGATTGTGATATTACAGACCTGTTATTATTTCTAAATATTTTAACAGCTTTCATTTAAAAATTAACTCAATTGGGTAACTAATTTAACAAATTATTTTAATTCTGTAGCTTTTTGACTAAATAACTAATTGCTAAGGATGACTAATACCCATATTTACTCTCAGTTTCTGAAGCCTTCTATATATGACATTATTAACATTCTGATAAAATTGCTAAGGCATATATCATCATAGAAGCCTGGAAGCTGCAGCATATTTCTAAGAGTTTTCAGTTAAAAGTCAGAATTATAAAGCCAGTGCAAACTTTAGGGTTTCCAGCTGCAGTTCACAGTTCTTATTTAAACAAAATATAAAGCTTGCAAAAGTTCTTTTGCTTTAAAACAGTAAAAAAATTCAGGATCAATCTTTTATGATTGCTAACAAAGACTGTGCAGCCATGGCAATTTACCATAGCCAGCCATTTGTCTTCTGAGAGGGAAAAGAGTCAAACAAGTGACTGCAAAGCTGTTGCTATTAAATGTTACTCAAAGTCCACAAAAAGAGTTTGAATTAAGTGTCTTAAACAGTATAAATGAGTGAACAGATAGCAATGAAACAGATGAGAATCAAGACCACCTCTCCTACCCAATGCAGCATGGAAAGAAGCATTTCCTAGTCACCAGTCGGCACAACTTGAGTGTTCTGGAAGTTTCCCACATGAACTCCAAGGAGGGGAACAAAACATTGAGAAACTTTCTGATTGATGTCACAAATTTTATCATCAGAGAGGAAATAACCAGTGTCTAATAGATATGTGAAGTTAGGAGAGGCAGTGGGAACATTGAGCAGTATGTGTGAAAACCCCAGATGTATTTGAAACTTGATAGTAGGTTAAGGAAAAATGATTTGTGGAGGTTACTTGGCTGGTTAATTATTATAATCTTTATCACTTTCAGCTACTGGTTGAATGTAACTCTCAACTATTTTTGAGTGGTTAGCTAGGTGATACATCCAGTATACTTTTCATCTCAATTTACTTGGAATTTTAGAATCTTATGTTTCAAATTGTCAAGGAAACATGTCAAATTGTTAAAGGAATATTTCTACCCTCTACCCTTAAATCAAGGTACACTTCTTTCTGCTGATTTGCAGTACTTAAACTCATTCATTCTTACTTACATACAATCCACATTAATAGTAAAAATTTTAAACTGTCACTCAGCAAGTCCCAAACATCTCTCTTTTTCAAAGAATTGCAGAAAGGGCAGAAGCATAAAGGGACCTACATCATCTACCTGAACCCCTCTGCACAAAGGTGTGCTAGAGCGCATTGATTAGGGCCATATTCTCCTAAGTTTTTAACATCTCCATGGATGGAGACTCCCAAACATCTCTTGACAACCTGCCAAAGTACTTAATCACTCTTGGGGTTTTTTTTAGTTTTTAATATTTAAGCAGAATTCCTTTGTTTCAGTTGATACCTATCGTCTCTTGCTCCTTCACTGGGCATCACTGAGAAGAGTCCACATCTGTCGTCCTTGACACGTCTCACCAGACATTTATACACACTCAGAAGACCCCATCATGAGTCTCCTCTAGGCTGGAGTCCCAGCTCACTCAGCCTCTCCTTATGTGACACTTTCTCCTATCCCTTAATCACCTTTCTGGTTCTACACTGGATTCACTGCTTTGCATCCAAGTCTCCCTTGCAGAACTGGACGCAGCACTCCAGATGGGGGCTTCCCAGGGATGAATAGAGGGATGAAATCACCTGTCTCAATCTGCTATCTTTCCAGTTTCTAATACTTAGAACTCTTACACATATATACGCTCCTTACAAATCATTTCCTTGCTTCCAGGTTCATTACTGTCTACTGAGTATGTTAAAATTAACTGTTTTGCACATCTTCTCATTAATGCTACTGAATAGGTAAAGGGGATGAAATTGGACAAGAGCCCTTGGGGTTCTGGGAACTAAAATAGCCTCGTAAGGTCCAGCGCCCTGTAACAGTATAGTCAATGCTGACAAAAGAAATGAGGCAAATTTTTACTTAGCAAATGAAACAAAACCTGTAATCCTTCTAATCTGCAAAGCCTATCTGGTCTAAAGCTGACTTTCCTCACAACTTTTCTAAATTGACAAGAAGAAAATTCCCTGGTTTTGCTTGCAGTGCAACACTATTCTTCACACTGCTAAGCTGCAGCCAACATGCTATCAAAGCTTCAAGAAGAAGTCAGCGTGCCAGGTCTTTCTTCTCAGTTTAATATCCCTGACAGTAGAGTGAATATCGATGACAGCATTAAATGTCTTCTGGCAGGGCTTTGCTAAATCTGAAAGTAAAAAAATTGAAAAAATATATAACTACTCAGTAAAAGCATGCATGAATCTTTAAAGTCGGGATCTCCCTATGTGCAAATTGAAACATGAAATAATTTAAAACTCCGTACTTTTTTTTAAATTTAACTCTTTCTGGGACAACTAGTGATGAAGCAACTGTGAATAAAATATACAGTAGTGGAAAGGGGCAAAGAAGAAGGTGACATGCCAATTTTATCACAGTTCTGAATTTTTAGTAGATGCTTTTTATAGTATTTAAGGAATACTGAATAGAATGACAGTAAGAAAGTGGCAGGTACTGCTCTAATAACTCCCTTAACAGCTTTCTGAGGAGCACATTGAAAAACATATAAAATTTTGAACAAGACAGTTGAAACTCCTCCTGCTTAAAAATGTGTAAGTTTTTTTATATATGTGTTTTAATAAACACAACAGAATACTAAATATGAGCAAGTCATATCCCCTGGTTACCATATCTTGTGTAGAGGTAATTATTTTTCCAGTACTGGCAATCTGGGCAGGATTATAAAGATAGGCAATATGACTGCTAGTGCCCTAGTGAGCCATAATACAATGCATAGAAAAAACTCACATGCTCTATCTATGACCATCCATTTGGATTTTTGTCTCTTTTAATTCCTCTGACAATCTGAGTAACTTCAGAAATAAATTGTGACCCAGACCTGAGAAATATATATATTTTGCTTTTGTATCAAAGCTCAGTGGATTGTGGCTTTAGTGCTGTTGGAAGCCACTTAAGCAATAATAAAAAAAAAACAGTGTGGGAAGATGCCCCTGCATACATTCATTTTTGAATCAGAAAATATAGTGAATCTTGAGTACAAAAGCTGTCATGTATTTAAATTACACATCTCAAATATTTATTCAAAGCTCATTTTCACAGAGCAGGTGAGTATATAGTTGCTAGACACTAGGCAAAACCAGAATAACAAGAACAGTTTTACAGGCAAAGAGAAAGATCCTTTCAGTTTCAAAGTTGCCATTGTTGATTGGGGCTGTTGCTGGTGATACAGATTTATGATCAAGGCACAGATTATTTACAGCCCTATTGTAAAATAACATTGCAGTTTTCCCATGATTTACTGTGCAGTTTATGCAAGATACCAGCTGGTATTTTACAGTAGCTGGGGAAATAATGTTACTGCTCACTGCAGCCTTCTGACAGTGACAAGGATTTATGATGTCACCTGAAGATGAGAGGTTATGAAGTAAAAAAAAGACCTTTGGTCTTGTATCTGCTCCTGGCATCCCACTACCACTTTACATGTTTTGACAACTTGAATTAAAGGACAAAATAAAATGGCCTTGCATGGCACAGACACTATTTTGCTATAAGACTAGTTATATTTTACCCATGGGAAATTTTTTATTAGAAACTCATTGGCATGATCCTTCATGATTTCTTAAAGGATTAATGACTATTGGCATATCCATTTTTAAATGCCTAACCTAGAACCCCTTTCAGAAAGGAAACACTTTGCAAAATGAGGAACATTGTAGGTGTTATTCTTAAACAGCTTATTAGAGCTATGAATCTTTCTTATTAATGCAAATTTTCAAAGGCTGTTTAAAATATGTTATCTAGAAATGAAACAGGGGTCAATAAGAACCTAGGCACAAATTATATTAGAAGGATCTCTGTCAATTGATAAAGTAGCTGCAGGTAAAAGTGAAATTCTTCTGTATTTATAAGGATTCAAGCTGATGGAGTTCATAAAGACTGAATATTTGAATTTTCAGGAATTTCAGAAATAGTCCACAGAAAAAAATGTCGCTAAGATAACATCTATAAAATAATAACAACATAGTATTCTCAACTAGGAGGGCAATCTTTTTCTAAAAATATTAGAGTGAAGTTAATAGTGTTTAGGTCATGTTTCTTATCTAAGTACCTAAAGCAGTCTCACAAATAGATTTGTTTGTTAATTTAAATAGAATCTTCAGATGCAAACAATGTCTTTATGTACTGAATGTTATATATGTACATTTGGATCACTCACAGTAAGTCAAGCACAGTTAGTGTTGATCTCAAAAGATCAATTAAGGCTCAGTAATTTTGAAAATCAAAACTTTAACTAAGAAACTTTGACCTACTCTTATTTTTTCTTTTTTCTAGTACTTTTTCTTGACTGTCATACACAGTAATTAAAATATTGCAAGATTGCCTGCTCTGTTTTCACAGAAACTCACGAGATGCCACTTTGCATTCCTGTAAAATTTTATTCCTTCTACCTGTTCCTCTTCTCTACCTCCCTGCACAAATAGAAGAGAAAATGAATCTTCTTCTTGAGGTAAAAAGTTTTTACTTTTCATTTTCAGAAGAGGAAAAAGCAAGAAAGAATGGAGAAATAAAATGGGAAGTATCACAAATAAACCAGCTTGAATCACAGAGATGAAAGAATAGTTTGATAGCGTGATCAGTCTCATTTCTGAGTGTTTCTCTCCTCATTGGTATCTTGATGCTTGTGGTTTAAATTTGATTGTGAAACTCATGTCTTTCACTCACTTGGGGCTTTTCTTTTGCTTTGGTCTTAGTGCAGAACTAGACTGTATGACATATACTTAGGTTCCTAAGAGTTAATTTGCAGGTTTCATATTCTGTGGTTTTGACATTAAGGGGATTCTGGTTACTTTGAAAACAAACTGTAGAATTTTCTGGTGTTATGTCCTCAAGATGTATCAGGGATGACTGAAGTGGTCAGCAGTCCCAGCTCTTTATCTTGACCATGTGACCAATTTTGTTTTTCCAAATGTAAAGACATCCTGAATCTATCGTGAAAAGATATTTGAATCTATCCTGAATGAGATACTTGTTCATTCCTTACATGTTTACAGTCTAGAATATTAATATAAGCTACTTATGAAAAATGAAGAAGCTGACATAAATCTGCTTGTGGACTAGGAAGGACCAATGCTAATTTAATATTCTGCCTGCACAGTGAGATGACCCAAGAGCAAACTTGTGCTCTGCTGAGCCATGGCTGTTGCCAGGGTTGTGCTTTGTCAGATGGAGATGGGCTCAGGGCAGTATTCACTTGTACTGATATACTTAGTACATTACCAAGTATGTCAGTGCCCCTGTATTCAAATACATTCCATGGAGCTTTGTTAACAGGTATGCAGGGTTTATGACTAAATTAGAGGGACAAATCCCCAAATATTGAAATACTAACAGTCACGATATAGAAAATGCTGAAAAAAATATTAAGATGCAATTCATAAACAAAATAATTTAAAATAAGCATCTTTACAGTACTTCTTTTAACACTAGAAATTATTTGAATGTATTTCTTTACATTGCATTAAATTGTATAAAGAACATAAACTTTGTTCCAGAAAGAGAAGGTTTTTCTTTTCTTTAGCAATATCTAATAAAGTCAGCCTGCTTTTCTTCAGCTATTCAGATAACTTAGAATATAATAGACATTATGATTTTATGGAAATGATTAATACTATAATCTGAAGAAAAGCTATTAAGTGTAGACAAGATAGGGAGGAGCTACAGACATATCATTTCCCACTGAATAATCCTCCTGAAGAAAAGTAAAATTAATCTGATACCTTTATGCTAATGGATCAGAGTGGATCAGGGAGCTGAGATCTATGAATTGGAAGATAACCCAATAACTAGGGATAACTAGGACTGTAGAAGTATAGAATCCTCTGTAACAGACCAGACTTTTGAATTCCTAGTTGTTTTACTTTCACTATATACTCTAAAGCATAGGTTTAACAGTGTTATGGAAATTCCATTCTATTGCCTCAATATTTTTTTAATACAACCATTATTCCACAATCCAGCTCACCCATAATACTTTGGTCTTGATCCAAGCTGTACAGACCTCATTCGTTAGCAAAAGTGAACAAACTAGATTAATTTATTGTCTCACTTAATATTTCTTATTTCTTTGAATCTGAAAAATAAACTGTATTCCATCCAACTACCACCAGGTTAACTGACCTAACTGTGTAAGAGTGAAGCTGTTCAGCTCTCAATAGGCTGAGAAGAGGATTTTGACTAAAGACATTTTAATTAAATCACTTCATTGACTGGGTAAGAGAGAGGAAAAAGTCTGCTTTCATTTTCTTATAACTTTATTGCTTCTACAGTTCTAATAGAAATAAAAGCAATCTAAATCTTATTACTAGTAATAAAATGCATAGATGTACCTCACAATTAGATTAAGGTGAATATTGGTGAATTGCTAACTAACTAACTAAATGCTAGCTGAAGAATTTTGCTGAAATGTTTCAAAATTTGCCAAGTAATGTTTTCATTTATATAAATATTTTTCCACAATTATTCTTCCAAAGTAAGGACAAATACACTGCAAGAATAAAATACTTCAATTCCACAATTCCACTACTAACTGTACAAGTACATTAACCTTTAATTACAGAACAAAGATTATATGAAAGACACAAATAGAGTTGGGCAGGTGATTATTGATGGTGTTTAGTCTGATATGTACACTGTAAAGCACAGCAATGGGTAAAAACAAATAAGGACATTCTCTTTTATTTCATACAGTGAAAATCTGATAATATCTTAATTGTTACTATGTTCTTGCCAATACAAATGTACTTAATCAATATTGATTCTACCTGAAATACATGCTTAAAATCAGAAAGATTTAACATTTTTAAAGCAAAGTTAAAGCAAAATTATGTTTAATAAAAAAATAATGACTTTGAAAAAATTTGGTCTGTATATGTTTTAAGTCAACCTATTAAATACTTTTTCACCTCAAATACTGATATCAGGAGATAGCATGTAATTTCTTCATGTATCTTATATCAGAAAAATCAAATTTTCTTCTGTTTTTTTTCATTTGCTCTTCTTTCCACACAATACAATCCTTTTTTCCCATGCCTCTATTTTAATGCAGTAAAATGCAGTAAATGGATTTCCTATTTAATGAATCAACACTGCCAAACTTCCTATAGTTTAATGCCCAAAAACTCTTGGAGTAATAATGAGAACTGCTACTTCCTAACAGGTGATTTGCTGTACATAGTGAAAAAAGGAATTTTGCATGTGGATTTATGGACTGCTGAGACTTACTTGTAGCTTTTTCTTGTTTGGGTTGCAGTATATTCATTATAGCATCAATGCCAGTTATAGCTGAATAAATGATTTCTTTCCTTATTTTCCTATCTGTGCTATGAATTATGGGACAAAAGAACACCTTTTTAATTGCCATTGCCTCAAAGCATCTAAGTCATTAATTGTGAAGAGCCAGATAATCAAAATTTTTGGTGGGTGGTCCATACATAACATGAGTAATATAAGGTTTTCCACCCTTACACTAAAGCTGGGACTAGTACTCTGCTAGGCAACCTCCCACTAGGTAATCCTTGTTCTTTTTTTATTTTTCCCCAATTGATTTGTGTATCCAGAGTTGTTATTTTAATGACACTCCTAAGAGAAGGTGAACACAGGGCTTGAGCACCTCTTCCATGCAGACAGGCTGAGAGAGTTGGGGCTGTTCAGGCAGCAGCAGAGAAGGAGTCAGGGAGGCCTAAGAGCAGCTTTCCAGTACCTAAAGGGGGCATCCAAGGAAGGTGGAGAGGGACTTGTTACAAGATCCTATAGAGGTAGGACGGGGGAATAGATTTAAACTCAAAGAGACAGATTTAGATTAAATTAGGGAGAAATTCTTTGCCATGAGGGTGGTGAGATACTGAAACAGGTAGCACAGGGAAGTAGTGGATGTCATTTGGAGCGTTCAAGGCCAGGTAGGATGGCACTTTGAGCAACCTGGTCTAGTGGAAAGAATCCCTGCCTGTGTCAGGGGTTTGGACAAGATGATTCAACCCCAATCATTATATGGTTCTATTTTTAATTTAGTACATTACCTGATACTTATTTCATTTCTAATAATTTATATACCTTGGACACCATCTACCACCTTTTTAAGCTGTATTATGAGATTCTTCCACATTATCTTTCCCTTTTCACAGCATTTAACCAACAGAAAGATGCTACATGAATATAATTCTATATAAATGGGATTTTGATTGATTTACTCTGTGTTATTGTCTCTTTAGGTCATGTTACCCTGTGACCTGAACAATTTTTTAACCTTAGCCTTAACTGTTCAGATTATTTAACCCAGAATATCTCCATGTGCTTGCTATTTGTTCTTGTTAGCATAGTTCTCAAAACACAGTTGTGCTATTTTTTAGTCCCTTGTAGCTAAAACTGCCTGTGGCAGGGTGATAATGGGTATGGTACCTTGATGTTTTATTCACAGTTCAGTGTCACTCAGTACACAACCTGGTTTCTTGCTGCTACGCTTTGTGAGACTTTCCTCAAGTTTTCTTTGTGACTTCCTTCAACTCTGTCAGCCCATCCTGCACTGCCTTCACCTAAGTGGTGGTAAAATGTAGGGAGATAGAATATAGGAAAATAAAGGTAGTGTAGGAAGTAATCTTACCCCTAAGGAGTTGCAGCTGGGCCAATTATCAAAGATTAGGAACAAGGCTGACTTTACCAGGCCACAGCTGTAACCAATGAGAAGAAGAGTGCTATAAAAGAGCAGGGTGGCTGGGTGAGAAGGGAACTGGGGTCAGTTAGCTGTTTTGTGAGGAAGAGAGGAGAACTGGGGTCAGTTGGCTGTTTTGTGAAGAAGAGAGAGTCAGGGCTTGGAGGAGATGACCATGAGAAACACCAAGAAGGTATGACACATTTGTGATAAGGTGACAACAGTAGTAAGTCTTCCCAGTGCTCTCTCCACAATTTTTAGACTATCCCTTATTTATATAAGCTTAGCTGCTCTCCTATTTCCTGTGTACCAATTCAAACCATTCCTAGCTTTATTTCTACCTTACTACTAGAGTTCCCTCCTTGGTCTATTACTTTCCATCAGCTAGTCCATACCTATCTAATCTGAAATTCCCATGAAAATGCCTTTTGCATTCTCAAAGAGTTTTTGCTAACTATTTGCTGACTCAACAGATCAAATAAGCTTGTGTAAAACCAGTAGATTTGTAAATCTTGGGAAAACCTTTTAACTTTTGTAGCAGCCTCACTGCTAACCTATTAAGCTGGATCAGGAAGGGTCAGTAATAGCTAAAACCACAGCTAAAAATAGAATAATTTCATCTTGTAGTTATAATAACCATTCACAGGGAAAAAAAATGTTGGAGGAAAATCCTGTAAGGTGGTCTTGCCTCATAGCGGAGCCAACTGAAAAGTCAGAACTGCTTGTTCAGGGCATTTGCCAGTGGAGTTCTGATCATCTCCAAGGATAAATATTCCTTTATGTCTCTGGACAATCTGGTTCAGTATTTTATCCCTCTGCTGTGGTCTTTTTCCACCTAATACCTACTCAGAATTTTCTTTTTTGCAATTGTTGTCTATTGCTTGAAAAATCAATTTTTGTGTGCTTCTGACTAGGAGCTGATTCTGTCATCCCTGTAACCTCCCACCAGGTAACCAAAGAGACCAAGAAGATCCCCTCTTAACCTTTCTCACTTAAGCCAGCTCCCCTAGCACCTTCTAACTCCTTATGTAGCCCAGTCCCTTTTATCATCTTGCTTACCTTCTGAAGGACTGTCTCCAGGATGTGATTTTTTTTTTCATTGAAGAGACAAAAAACAAACGCAGTGCTCCGGGCATGGCCCTCCAAGCTGCACAATAGAGAAGAAAAGCCACATCTCTTGAAGATCTGTCTGTGCTCTTGTTAATAGAGCCCCACATGGCTTCATCCTCATTGTCACAAGGTTGCACTGCCAGCTTGAGATCTCTTGAAAATAAGCACTACATTACAATACTAACTGGGAATAGGTGAGAACCCTGGCTTCTTAAGTGACTTATGCTGTCCAAGCAGAGAAGAGATACTTCAGACATCTAGGGATCTTTATATATAAAATTCACAGCTCTGCATGTTCCTTTATGCTTAATGTGTGCAGGATCACGAGAGGAGATAAGATGAATAATGCAGAGATGCCAATCTAGGGTAAGTTAAGTCTCAGCTTTTGAATAATCTTTAATAGAAGTTACATAACTAATCCTTTTCCACTTCTTCACATATGAAGAAAACCTGTAACATTACTTATTTCACATCTCAGACACGTTTTGCAGTAATGCAGACACATTTTTGTGATAATGATGTGGCTGTGAACCGTGTTTGCATGGGGCCCATTGGCACCATGCAGACAAAGCTTGTTGCCTTTAAGGAGAGAGTGACAATTGTGCTGCTTTTCTAATTATGCAGTATCTCACTTGCCACCCTGACAAAAATTGTAGTTGTAGCACATTATGTTACATTTTCTAGCTCACAGACAGCTTGTCTAATTGAGCTAGCTTGCTGGAAATTCCACAAAGAAAAAAGCCCAACAAGCACCTACTCAAATATTATAACTCCTGTTGTGTCATTGCTTAATTAGGTCAATATAATTATATTAAAAATCAAACACAGTCTTTTGTTCCTCCACTAAAAAAAGTGACCCTTACTGTGAAACGAAGCATTAGATAAACAGAATTTTAGACATTTTTTAGTCATTCTGTTCCAGGTCATTTGAAACACCTCTTTCTTGAAATGTCACTATAAAACCTTTATTTTCATTTCAATGTCATAGAAATAAATTACATGTAATGTCTTTCCTGTCCCGTTCCTCCTTGGTGCTCTCAACAAAACCAAACATAAAATCTCAGATAAATACTGGGGAGAAAGGAGAAACTTCCTAATCAGAATCATAGAATGGCCTGGGTCAGAAGGGGTCTTAAAGATCATCTACTTCCAACTCCTCAGCATGGTCAGGGACACCTTGCACAGCCCAGGGTGCCCCAAGCCCATCCAGCCTGGCCCTGGGCCCTGCCGGGGATGGGACAGACAGCCAGGGAGGTTGGGTTAGGGTTAGGAGATGCATGGAGATTTGCAAGAGGGAGTGCACAATGACCTGGCAGACCTGGTCTGACCCTCTTTGGGGCCTAAGGCTGGACTGGATGACTTCCTGAGGTACCTTGCAACTCGCATTACTCCATGAAACTGCAGGCAAATTTAGAATGGTGAAATATAAAAGGAAGTAAAGATGGGGATTAATCAAGCCTGTTCCTGAACTCCTGAATTCAGTTGGACCATATATCAACCCAACAGCCACTAATTTTATACTCCAAATAAAAGTAAGTTAGAAAATTGAAAAGCTTCAAGCAATCTAATTTTAGGGATATTTGTTTGGAGATTTCGATTCAGTTTATACCGGAGTATATCTATAGACAATTCTGGAATTATTTTCTAGTGTTATCCTATCAGCCCATAAAGCTTAAAAAAATGGCCTGTTTTCTAAAACAGCAACAAAGGGAAACACTTGAAAAATATTAGAAATTTATGAGTCAATGTCTATTAAGTTGGAAAGAGAGTATTCTGAGCATCCTAAGCATATGGGACTTTTTAATTCAGTGTAACCTAACAATAGATTAATTGGGGGATGATTCCTTCCTCTTGTACATGGCCAAGGACAGCAACTAATTAAAACTCATTTGTTATAAAAGATTTATAGTTATGGAAATAAAACTGACTACATCAAGATTTTTTAAGAGATTGAATTTTCCTATGTATAAGGGGATTAATAATATAAGAAATTGAATTCACTATAAAATGCAGTGCTTTTGAATACATGCAACATTACTGAAATAGAAGGGAAGTGTTTTAATGAGGAGAATTAAATTTGACATTAATAGCAGGAACAAATATGTGTGCAATTTTACTACTGATATAGTTTTTGAGTTTTTATAATGCTTCACTGTGCAATGCACACAGATATAGCTAATTCTTTCTATAATGGTAAAAAAAATCCCTTTTCAGGAAATATCCTAATACTTTATGATTTTATATATCACAAAAGCATTTATGTTCTCTATTCTCTCACTGATTCAGATCCTGTGCAACAGTTAAATTATTATCCTTTCCTTGATAGTGAGATGTGTAAGTGTCCAGCTGAAGGTTTGGTTAACCTGATTGCAACTAGTTTTGAACTTATTTGTAACATTAGAGATGTTGATTAAGATTCTAATGGAATGAGTATTAAAGTGTGTTCCCTAAAGCATTCAGCAGCTGGGACAGGCAAATTGGATCCCTGAAGAGCTAAACAGTATCCTAGTGTCACAGCTTAGATTAAAATTCTTTGCCCAGTGATTTTTCTCTTAAATCACTTAATTTAAATGTACCTTTCATAGATTTAGTTGGAAATCAGCTGCAAATGCTAAAAATACCAACACCAAAACAACTCACTTGAAAGAACAAAAGTAGGTGTGTTTAATAGATTCTGTTGCTAGCAATGTTGATTCAGAAGCATGTGAACCTTATAGAATAGCTTTGTCTTTCACATGGGTTCTTTGTGATTATACTGACATTTTCCCTTTCACCACTGTTAGGCTGCCCACAGTGTCACTACGTGCAATTCAGTGGTAATCATTAGTTTTACACAGTTTTAGGTACCTCAGGATTATATTCCTAAAGCAACGCTCACTTCATTAAAAGTATTATTGCATATGTGAATAGTAACATAGAAATGAAAAGAGAAAGGCTGCCTCAGGAGGTTAATTTTTTTCTTCTGCTATTAAGAGTTGCCACAAATCTTGATAAGAAGCAAGAATAGAATATCAAGTACAAACTGAATACTTATAAAGCATGTTTGAAGCATAATCCTGTACTTGAATACTGTCCTCAGTACCAAATCATAGAAGTACAGAATATGTCTAATTAAAACCTAATGTAGTTAAAAAGATTATCAGTA
This sequence comes from Melozone crissalis, assembly GCF_028551555.1. NCBI lineage: Eukaryota > Metazoa > Chordata > Aves > Passeriformes > Passerellidae > Melozone > Melozone crissalis. The sequence goes on along the minus strand of NW_026535784.1, from coordinate 4,368,756 downwards.
TATTTTCATATATTTAAACAGGTCTAGAGTTTTTTAAGCATCAGAAATTCACAATAGAGAAATAGCAAAAAAATTAAGCAAAATCATTTCATACTGTTTTAACCACATATGAACATCATCTTATGACAATTTTTTGCACCTTAAGAATATGCCGAAATTGCCATCTTCATTTATTATTAACTCTACTGGAAATAAAAGCTCCTGATTGCTACAGGACAGAATGGCACAAAGTGTTTAGCTACAACCACACTATGCTAGAAGGAAAAAATGCAGCACCACAGTAGCTAAAAAATGAGATTTTGTCTGAGTTCACATACCCTCCAAGCAAAAATGTGGTTTGATGTCTCCTGGTCAACTCATGTACTGGGGATTAAATTAATTAAGAGTTGCCCTAGTCTATTAAGGCTCCCTGTAGACTAATTATTAAAATGCCTTGGACCATTACAAACCTGCAGCAAAAGAAAGTCGCAAAAGGGTTGCTTATATTATGAGAACTCCAATACCCAGTAGATTATCTTTTTGCACTAAAGAGATTCTACAATACTGCCTTCCCCTTTCCTTTTCTGCCATGTAAGGAATAGAAAAATGTACCAATAGGAAATCTGCGTATTCATTAGTGTTTCTTTTTTGTATACTCATATGCATATGCTTTTATCAGTTGTCAAATTGTTTATAGATGGAAAAAGTCTGCTTCTTAATTTCTGATTTTTGTTTTCTTTTCCTACATTGAGTTACCATATATGCAATGATTAGGGGTTTTAAAAACTCCAATTATTAATTTAAAAAAATGTATAAAATAATTAAACAGAATTTCTTACAGAAGTGCTGAAGCTGTCTACAAGATCACTACTTAGAAACAGCAGGACATTTTCCCATAAAGTACAACTACCCATTTTTTTCTGTTCTGCCTTTTAAGAAATCAGAAAAGCACAAGGGCTCTAGGTAAGTGAATCTCTTCTCCCAACCCAATTTCACACTTATGTAGCTCTGCTCATTATTGCATTATCAAAACCATGGTGCAAAGAGAACAATGAGACCAATGAAGTGATAGAAGTGAGCACATGTACTATATTCTTAAAATATAATTTTTTACTTTTAATTTCCTCTTAATTCTTAACTAAACTGCAATTAAATTCTTAACTACCCACCATAGATGCATTACATCTCTGACAATTGATTTTCCCTGAAGGTTCTTACTGTATCTGCCTGCTAACCACCTGATTTCATCAGATATCTCAGGACAAGCATCCAGGGAAACCTTGTGTGTTTTTCCAAATACACTTTTGGATATCACCCAAAATTACTAGCCATAGATGATACATCTGGTGAGGCCACTCAGTACGAAAGAAAGTTGAGGGAGAAATTTGGAGTCTTTCATGGACAGAATACACATTTTCAAGTATATTACCAGAACAGAGAAATGTGAGGTCATATGCAGGAAGTAAAAAACCACTGTTTAGTAAAACTGAGTTATTCCTGTGCTTTGCTGTTGTGCAGTGTGATTTAACAATTCTGTTTCCTTGATGAATATGGACCATTTAAGACTGTACCATACTGGTGAGAATGTTATCTCTCTCACATACACACATGGTGAACAAGCCTGACTATTTGATTCCAGACACACAGAAAGAGTCTTCTGTGTTTAAAATATAAATTAATCTTCTGATCTTTCTAAAATATTATTTTATATTTTAATTATTAATCATTTTTGTTAATCATAAATTATGTATTGAAAGATACTTTTACAGTTTTAAATAGATTTTTTTGCAAAAATAACCCTCTTACCTTTGTTTATGGATTTAAATAGGTTTGCAGTGGAGAAACATTTTGCAGTAGTTTATTATATCAATGGAGGAGACAAAAGCTGCAATAGTGCAACTGAATGATATGTCTACATTTAGCACTTATTTAGTCTATATGCAAAGTTGTTTCTTATTAAAACTATTCCCTTCAGGTTTAAAATTGTTGAAAGACCCACATAAGGAAATTCATATAATTGATCTGTGGAGTTCTATAAATGCAGACCAAATGTTGATCAATCCAGTCCAAAAGCATGGCTACTTGATCAAATCACACAAAGCCACAACAGCTCTAAAGAGAGAAAAAACTAACTCAACAGGAGAAGCAGAGGAAAGCAACAAAGACTACTTGCCCACTGTTTGTGATAGCAGTCTATTTCAGTGTTTAAACTGGTATGAAATCCCTGGTTTTAAAACTTTCCCTTTTCAGAACAAGCTGCACCTCTCAATCCAGTGGTCTAATTGGTTACCATAGGAACAGCTGGAGACTTTCAGGTTTTGAAAGTTGAACCTCTAATAGTTTCTATAAATGCCTCCAGGTCTAGCCTGATCCTGTAAAGGAATACTTGTGATTTTTAGACCTCTTCTGAAACCCTGTAAAGCTACCTATATGCCCAGTAATTAATATAGAAAGAGATGTGACAGAAAAACCTAGTGATTACAGGAGGAAGGCCATCTAGTTAAATGAAAGACTGTGGTGGATCAGCAGAGCAAATGAACACAAAAAAATGCCCTAGGACAGACTAGGAAGAACCAGCAACCTCCTAATAATAATTGGAGATTCTTCTGTTTTCTTAATTTCTAGTAATTTTTCTATATTTTTAGGACCTTTTAGCTCTGTTTCAGTGGTGCAGTATTTATAGTAGGATAATTATATGTCATCTGTTTTATTCACTGGAAGATGCTGCAATTTTTTTACACTTAGGCTTTTGAAGGCTTTTGAAATCTTGGGAAAAAAAGCACGTAAAGATCATAAAAACACAAGTGTTCATTCCTCTTCCAAGAATTACTCCAAGCTTTACGAAACTGTTGTATTTAAGATTAATGGATTTTTCACCCTGCTAAGCTATCCAAGCAGTCTTTGCTGCCCTGGCTGGCATCTTTTGAGAGAAAGAAAGGCTGCTCCATCAGCCTTTGCAAACGCCAGACCAAGACTTCAATATTGCTCAGCTGGCACCATCCACTCTCTGTTGACACAGATAACTTCACCCCAGTCATCATTTTTGCACTAGCTCAACTACCCTTCCTTTCTTTAACATTTTATAACCTTCTATGCAGGTTTTTTCTCTCCTGAATCCTTCTGCACCAAACAATGCCATTTTAACAATCCTAACTCTGTAATCTTACCTTTCTTATATCTCTGCAGACTTTCTCACCATTCTTCCTGTGTGAATCAAGGCTGTGTCTTATTTGAGTTGATCCTTGGAGTCTTGGGTCCCCAGCCACTAAAAGAGGGAGAAGTGGGAAGCTTAGAACAGGTAGTTGTAACACTCCTTTCCAAATTTTTTATTAAGTTGATGATGGAATGCATAAGTAAGGAAGCAAAGGAGAAGTCAGTTCCCTTGGAGTGAGCAGATGTAATATGTCAGGGTCTACTGCTATCTGCAGAAGTGCTTGTCCCCTTAAGATATAAACAATTGTTAACAAAAGGGCGTTGTTCTCAAGAGGAATAGGGGACAGAATGTTATGAGAAAGTAAGAAGGCTGAAAATCAACAAGGTTAAAAAAGAAAGTAAAACCAGTCTTTATTTTTGTAGTTATTTGAGGGTTATATGTAGATTTTAGGAATCTAAAATATTAAAGAAATAAACAAATAAGGCAAACTTAAAAAACAAAGTGCTAATGATTTATGTCAACATATCCTGAGACAGACTAACACCACAGTTTTGTGTGACTGCTTATCTATTATTCTGTTTATTCTTATTAAAAACTGATGCTTTGTGTGTTTGTGTTCTGTATGTGAGTCCAGGATAAAATTAGGGAGGTAGATTTGAAAAGATGTGAAATACTAAAATATTCTTTTTTAACTGTTTTATTAAAATATTCAATATGTGAAAAATAAAATCATATGTCAGGAGTTATAAGCTATGATTAGTTTCCCTAGAGGAATTCTTGATTTTTTAGCTCAAGGCTGAGTACTCTGTTGCCCACATTGCCCTATGTTTCCATTTCTTTTTTCTACTGTGGCCAACACAGTCAGCACAAATAACATTTCACATCCATGGTCAAACCTTCATAAGCAGCATCTTCTTGCCTTACTGAAACGCAAAATCTATCTTGGACATATTGTTCAACTCAGTTTGAGTTTCTAATTGTTCAAATCATTTCAGAGGGACCTTCAAGCAATGAAACCATTTTAAAGACATGGTAGGGCTTCACAGAGAAATTCCTGAATGGCAATGTTAACTTCTACAAGAGAATTACTGAGGTCTAACATTGCCCTTTTTCTCGTTTTAGATAGGTCCTTAAATTTTTATATGTTGTTTCCAATGTCTATTAAAATCTGACTAATCTCTATCTGTAGAGAAATTATAACGTTTCAAGGTTCAGTTCATCTGCAACAGATTTGTTCTTCAGTTTTAAGACCCACAATTTTGGGTAGTGTAGGCAATCATTATAGATGTACGAGCATGTTATTCTTTTCTGGACACATAAGCATATAAGAAAAACTAAGGGCACTTCTCAGGGTAATAATGGATCCATTTCTCATGGATCAAAGCAGCAGCTTTTAAAGCAGCTATTGCTCTTTAACTCCTGCTATAAACTCCTACCTACTGCTGCTACTTTTCCAATCAGCTAATACAGTGAGAATCTCAATGAAAAAAATGTATTTCCTGATATTTTCTCGCCAAGTGATTCTTGATACAATTTCTGATAGAAGACAGGATCACTGGGGACTGTATAATATTAGCACAGTGAGTATCTTTAGTAGTAACTTTGCAAACCTTTTCATTGCTTTTATTTTGAATTCTGACAACTCTCAGCAGTAACATCTAGGAAGTTTTGAAAATATAAGCAAAAAAAATTACAAGCAAAGGCACCAAAGAAATAGTTTTTTGTATCATTTTAGCTAATACAAAGTCAGTTAAAGCCATTTCCTTTAGAGAGAGATTGAGCACTCAAATCCAATAGTGAAATCATGACATGGTATCCATGAGAGAGACTGAACTTTTTCTATGCTGTTGACATTTTTACTTTGATTTACATCAGAAAATCCACTAGTTTTGTCCTTTAATAAATTCTTTCTAGCGAACTACTTCGATACCAACTGCAAGTTGCAAAATAAATTGCAAAGTAGTTGTAGCCTTGTTTAGCAAAAATTTTATTCTAATTAGAGTTCTCTATCCATCACCCCTGTCTCGCAGTTTCTTCTCTTTGTTCTGAGCCCTACATGAGATCCACAGGATAAAAAATGGGTAATTTTTAAGTAAAAGATGTGGATGATTTTTTTACATTATTTATATTTTGCTGAACACAGCTGTGTTTCATGTCTGAATACATCCTAATAAAATTGCATGCTAATACACACCTCATCCTTCTTACTGCAACTGAATTTGGAATGTCTCTGAAGAAACGTCTCCTGAGGATGGTCTTTTGACCAGATCTCATCCTCATTCCCATTCAGTCACACAGAAATTCTTCCACATTAAAGATAATGAAGAAGGAAAACAAAATCAACATTCTTCAGGAAAACTCCTTTCTTCTTTTTCTTGACACAAAACTGTAGGAAAAAAAGATTAGATTTATCCTTTTCAGTAATTATTTCAAAAGGTGTCTAAAGCCCACCTTTGAACTTTGAAAAAAAAGTTTGAAATAGGAACTTCAACAGAATTTTTGAAGGGGAGTAAAAATCTTATTGTTAGAAATAAAGTTCTACATTTTTCTCTAAAAGCTGTCAGCAAGTCGGTGGATTAAACACCACTCCTGCCAGGAAGAAGATGGGCATGAAAATTGTCATTGAGTTTGTCATTGACCTAATTTGTTGACTTTATTGGCATAGGGGAGATAGGCAGCTGAGAAAGTGAAAAATAATAAAATGGTAAACACTTGTTATCATTTTATCAATGATCTGAATTCAATATATTTCTCAAAAATATACAGATTTTAATATATAGAAATATGTATATTGCTTAAACATGTCTATATGCAGGAGGACCATCAGTTGAGGTAAAATTCTAACAAGTTTATCTAAAGCAGTGGCTGGTGAGACCTTTGTCTCATAACTTGCTGCTGAGTCTCTAGTCATAGCTACACATGTGGAATCTCCCTCTAGGCAGTAAAGACAGAGAGGCAGTTCTGGAAGTGAAGTCATTCACCCTGCCTTAAACCTGTCTTCACATGGAGCCAAGTGCAATGCATTTGTGTCTCTCCTCTGGTGAGGAGATCTCAATGATTAGCCTACTCTAGCTATCCAAATTCTTTTTTGTCACCTTTCAGTAAGATGAATCCTATTGTCAGTATAAGTGCAAGAACTGCACATTCACTGCATGTACCTGAGGCAGATATACTTTAATCTTCAACAAGTACCTCCATCTCTCCGTTAATGTTGAAGGATCTGCCATGGTTTACTTAGAGTTAACTTTCAGTTCAACTAGGTAATTTTTACCACTGATAACAAACCATGAAACAATCTCAACAAAAATCTGATTTCGCAGCTGACATTGCTCCTTTGACTAACTTGATCATTGTATTCAAATTAAAAAGAACAATTTAAATTAAAGATATAAGTCTGAGTGTTTAAGGGTTGATTCAAGTCCATATCTTGCTAGCATTTTTTAATAAATAATATTTCCTAAAAAAAAAAAAGATCAGATTTTCTCTGCCTGTTGTTTTGTCCAGTGTCACATGGGTTTTTTGTTTGCATGATTGGTTGGTTTTATTAATTAGAATTTGGGTAGAATCAAGCCAGTTTTGAATGTAGAGGGTTGTATGGCATCTCTTTTCATAACTAGACTGTACCTGCTGTCTAGAAAAGGGTTAGAGATGCTGGTAAATCACTTTCACAGTAGTTGTGCTGTTATTAGTTAAAAACTGAGTAAAATCTTCTGTCTGTGGTGGCTTTACTCAATTTGATTGAGTGCAGGATTACAAATACAGACTTTATTCATGTCAAAATGCATTATGCTTTGATTCAAATGGAGCCTAATTTTCCATAAAAGACTTTGATCTTGACATGAGACAAATGATTTTTCTCACTGTAAAATAAATTCTATTCTAAAGCACTATGAAATCTAAATAAACAAGCAAGCAAACAAACAAAAATTCCAGTTTCTTTTCCTATTACTTTGACTAAGCAATAATAGCTAGAGTTGTGCTTTGTCTGTATGGACCAACCTTCTTTCTGATCATAACCTCACCAGTGTTGCACCAATGGCACTACCAGAACATCAATATTTAAGTACTTACACATAAACAATAAAGCATTTTGTCCATGGCACAAAAGAAATAAAACACACAGGTTTTTATTTCTAAAGAAATAGCTTTGGCTCTTCAGGAGTGAGTCCTGAGAAAATAGTCTGTGCACAATGGTTATTTAATCCGACTATATTTTGTGCTTAAGATTAGTTCTGCCTCTGAAACAAGCTAGTCATATAAAAAATATTTCCTCTTTTATAATTAATTATCATAGCAGTAATAAACGCTGTTTACTTACAGCTCCTGGATTAGCTATTACATCATATCTTCTTTCCTAAATGCAGACTTTCTCAAGGTATATTAGAAAGAAAAAGACATTAGAAAAACATATATTAGATGTAACTAAAGATATATTTCTAAATTCACATAAAAGCAATGGCATTTCAGAAGTATTTTCTATACAAATGGTTGCCACACCTAAAAGAGTTACTTGGTAAGGAATAGAGAAGGAATTTTTTTGGTTTTTTAATGTTCATTGTAATTTTATTTTAACGAGAGCATAACGTAAGTGTGATGATGGGACATTTTTCTGTGTGAAAAATTCATTCTGTTTGCATCCATCACCTGCTGACTCTCCCATCACATTTATGGTGCTATTATTGGCAATATGATTTTATGTTTCTGATCTCAGTGTCATTTTTTAATCAAATTTGTTCCTTATGAACCACTCCATACTTGTAGTTAAGATTTTACTACCCCATTTCCAAAATGAAAAAAAAAAATATTATCCTGGGTCTCCTAGTGAGGAACTGAAGGTATTCAGATTCAGGTAGCAATCTAAAACTAAACCTACATTTCTCTTGTTCCTGCTGTGTAGATTTCTTTTGAAGGACTATCACTGGTCAATGAGATTCTGAAAACATGCTTTCTCTTATATTCAAGGAGCTGAAAAATAGATTACTAAAATTTATAAAAATACTTTAAAATGGATGTTAAATTATATTTTTTGAATTCTCATCATGAAAGAGAATTTTAAATTTTCTGTTATTTATGCTTGAAATCTGAACTTATTAGTAAATTATTTGTGGAAATTTTTTGGCAAAAAAAGGACAAAATAATAACATATTTAAAAATTTTATCCTCTGTTTTTCAGGAAGACATGAAAAAGATAAAATTTTATTGTTTTAAATTTCTTTATTAAATTTCAGCATTACACTACTTATATAAATTCAAAATATTCTGAGATGAGAGACATTGGATGAAGATTAGTGCCAGGTATAAATCCACAATGCAAACACCATGTTGGACATATTAGAAGAAAGAATACTTGCAATGTGGTCTAAGTAATCCACAGATTTATTTCTTCATATGGTATCTAAAAAAGAATAGCTTCTCTTCAAATCAACATATAAGACCTTAACTGAGTTTTTATCAGCTTTAATGTCAATTAATACCTGAACAAAACGTATTAGTTGGTCAGGTCTGTGATTTAGAGAGGGAGCACACAGAGAAGTGCTTATACCATATTTTTATTACTATAAAAATATTGAGAAAAAACATATTACTGTTTTTTCTCAATATTTTGTTTTCTTGCTTATTACTTTCCTTCCTCCTCCAAGAAGTAGGAAGTGAATGAATAGCCACGAGAATCTCTCAGTCTCTACAGACAATTAAAAACAAAATGCCACATGAATTTTATAGCAAAATATACCTGCTTAGGCTCTGAATAGCAAAAAAACCCTACCAAAATGTTTTTGCAGTTGTTTTATTTGTGTAATATGAAAGAACTTCAAAACTTTTTGAACGAAATTTTCCAAGTCATGAATACTGTAAAATAAAAGCAATTTTTTACACTTTTCCTTCTTTTTTTTTTTTTTACATGAATTGACTGATTGATCAATATCTAGTTTGAAGATTATTTTATAGACCACATGTGTACTTAACTGCAAGTGTTATGACTTCCCGAGAGAAAACATAAATCTCAAAATGGAGCAGTACAGAGCCAGTTGCTGAAGAAATATAAACCAATCTCTACTCTGCCCTTAATATCCCCACAGAGAACCATTCTTTATATGCTGTTTAGCTTGCCTCTTTGCTGCAGCTGCATTGTATTTCTGTTTAGTGCACAATATTTTATTTTCTTAATACAGAAACTAATGAGCAGTAGAGAATGATAAACCTGGACACATGCCAGAGAGAGTCTCAGGAGAAATAAAAGAAGTAAAATATCAATAAATACCTCAATTAAACATCATAACCCTGTCTCAGTCTACATTCTTCTCCCCAGAGTATCAAGTCCAAAGTCAGAATGCATACACAGACTGGTTTGAACACTGTGTCTGGTTTATAACCGGGTGTGAAGGGTCACTCCATCTCAAATCCTCAAATGTTCCTCTATTTGGCTACTAAAATATCAACGAGGTATTATTTCTAGGACTGTTGCTTCAATGACAGAAAAGTTAGTTTCTTTTCTAAAGTGTCTTCTACACATTCCCTCCAATGCAACCCATGACTGAAAGTGCATATCTATGCCTGTGATTAGTATGTCTGGAGGCACAACTTACCTAAGGATATACAGAAGTTAATTAATCATTGAAACTGTAGACAAATCTTGAGTTTCCTCGGTGGCAAATGTGGGTTTTAATTAGTATTTTATTACATTGCTGGTAAAGGAATAAAGAGAATGAAAATACTAAATAATGCAAATTTAATATACCATAGAGCATATATGGTATTGCTACAGTTCAGAGAAGACTATAAACAGTTCATGAATTTTTAAATTTCTTTTCTGTGTTTGTTAAGCTGTCAGTTAGAAAGTATGATGGATTAGCTCCATAAATTCAACTGACCTTGACAGGAATTAAAACTTCCTTCCTAAATTTTGAAACCTACATAAGACAATAATCAGTCTGAAGAATTCGTATCATATTACCATTCTATGCAGCATTTCAAAGGCACTTCTGAATATATGCTACTTCTTTCAGAATTGATAGCTCCAAAGGAGGGATGTCACAATTCCCAAACAGAAATATACATAAATATATTTACTTTTCCCCCAAAAGATATAGAAGTTCTTGTAACAAATAGTACTAATAAGCTCTGCAACTCTTGCATCACTTACAAGCTGTAATAAAGCCTAGACCTCTTTGATAGAATTTAAAATCATCATCAGGCAGAAAGTTACAACATATTCTGAAAGGCAATCCTGTGATTTCCATGAGAGCAGAGGCAGAAAATATTTAATGTCATCCTAATGTAGATGTCACTGAAATACAGAAAGATACAGTAATGGTGGAGTGGCAATAGGCAATTATAAATAATCTATATGATAAAAAAAATAATCTATTCAAAACAATATTTTATATATTGCAACTGAAGTGTTACAACTAACAGATGGCTATGACAAAGACTTAAGCTGCTGCCTTTTAGATGAGCTATAGACCAGAAATGCCAAGATATGAAATGTGTGATAATCTCCCCCTGAAGTAACAAATCTATTTACCAGTCTTTCCAAGTTGTTCACATCAAGCAAGGATGTCAACCTGGCAATATTCTTAGATAATAAGAAATATTCCATTCACAGATTGAAAAAAAAATTCATTGGCAAAGAAAAGCACAGTATAGGTAGACCTAGTCAGACAGCAAGTGCTTGAAAGTGAAAGCAAGCAAACTCTTATTTAATTTCAGATGATCTTTTGTGTAATTGTTAAATTTTCAATCAGTGTCATACACATAACTGAGGCCTAGCTAAATAAATTTGGACACATCATAGACAAATAATCATGTTGATTTAGCAATTTAACAATAATGTCATCTGTACAGTCATAAAAAGCAGAGAATATCATTTATAAAATTCATTGGCTGCACTTCAGCAGGAAGAAGTGTTTCTTCCAAGAATTTCTCATTCCTCTTCCGTTAATACACTCTAATATATAGGTCAAACTTCGTGGAAAGATTCTTTTCTCTTTTAAGGTACATAATATTTCGAAACTAAAATGGCTACAATTTCAAGACCTTTTAAATAATTTTTATTTTAAGTAACTAATAAAATACACATAACTTTTCCTCTTCTCCTAAGCGTCAGCCATTAAATACTCTTTAAACCCATTATCACTTTACATTGTTGTGTATCTTTTAGGATTTTTCTTTTAATGCTTAGATATATTATGAGATACATTCAGTATTTCAGGAACAAGCCCACTTTGATCGGAGTTGCATCAGGTTTCTCAGCTGTGACAGTACTTGGATACTGAGGCTACACATTAATGCTTAGAAATGTAACATAGGAAAATGTCAGAAAAAGTGTTCTAACTAGTATTTATGGAGCCTTTAAGAAATGTGATACATTATTTCCTTTACATGTATTCCAACATTTTTGGGGCTTTTTCTCCTAATAATCTGGTTAACCAGTCTGTTGCAAAAGACCTTTAGCGTGCCATCATTTTCAGGTTAGGATCTTTTCCATTTGAGTTCATTTAAGTCTTTTGAAAATTGTATGGGACACAGATATTTTAAGATCTATGTTGATGTGAGAGTGAAAAACCACAGAGATAAAATTCTGTAGAGAATGTTCCTGTGATGCCAGTGTTGAATTGCATACAGAACTTTATTGTATTTCTACTCTACAGGTCATAGATACAAATTAATATTCTGAAGCTAAAAGAACTTAAATGTTTTGAGTACCAACAACCTATATGGAGCTAATGGCATGTATCACACAGGCACACCAAGAATTAAATTGACAGCTGGAATTTGTCTAGTCTCATTTGTTTGAAAACTCATTTTCAGTATGTGGTACATAGCAATCTGCCTGATTCCATTGAATCTATTCATTACAAATGCTATGTTTTCTAATGGTGTCTATTAAATTAGAATCTGTATCTGAAATGCTTTACATTCCTCAGGACAAATGAGTTTTAGTGCCTGTAAAACATATTTCTTTACTCACTTAGTCAAAGCTGTCTCCATTTAGTTGGATACAATTTTTTGAAGGTTTCTTTGCTACCTCTCTTTCCATCACAGCCACTCCCCTTAAGCAGTGGAAGTCCATCAGCCTAATTATTTTCTACAGCATATCTCTGCTTTCCATTATTTTATGTGTTCTTACTGATTTTCTTTTTACAGTGTAGCATGTTCAAGGTCTTCCTGCTGCTTGTTAAGTGATAAATACATTTGTGTAATACTTGGCAAGGCCAACTTAAGGAGGTAGAGAATAAATAAGTAAATCACATTTATATTATGTTTGACTAATATCAGAACTAATTATTCAGTACAGTTCATCTCTATATCCATTTTCGTTATTATGAGTTATACAGCACTGCAGTAGTGCCAACCCTCTTTCTAAATTACATCTGAACCCATACAAATATTTTTCTTCTTAGTAGAGGATCCTGACAGTTTTATTTTATCCATACAATCCAATATTTATATTTATTTCTAAGGGAATTTTTTTTTCTTAGCTAAAGAAAAAGGTAAAAGAGAAAAAATAGGGGTGCACTTTTTGTTCAAGATCTAGTTGTGTTGTTCAATGCCAAATTAATCAAGAGCAATATCTAAAAGGCAGTAGATGCACATCCATTTTTTCACATACACTTCCTTTGATGCATCTAACTGAGAGCTGCAGAACAGCTTGTAAGGAAGATGATGAACCTGCCACTTTTTATGCTGCTCACAGAACGGCATTTATGTTGGAAGGTCTCTCTGGACAACATCTAGTTCAACCTTATGCTCAAAGCAGGGCTGATTTGAAAATAAATCAGGTTGCTTATGGTCATATCCATTTGAGTTTTGAAAATCTCTAAGAGGAAGGTTCTCCAGCCCCTTTGGACAGCCTGCATCACCATCACTCTGAAGTGCTTTTTCCTTCAATCAGAATTTCCTTTGATGCAACCTGTTACCATTATCCCTTACCCTTTTGCCATGCACTTAAGTGTCTGGTTCCAGCTTTTTGGACAACTGTAATTAGTTCATCCACCTTTAATTTTATCCTTGCAGGATAAAAAAATCAGCTCCTTTGGCTTCTTCCCACATTACATGAGATCCAGACTCCTGACAAACTTAATAGCACTCCACTGGACTGCAGTTTGTTTATGTGTTTTCTACTGGGAGCCACAAAACTGGACAGTGCTTCTGATTTGACCTCATGAATGCTGAGTGGAAGGAATAAGCACTTCACTTCAGCTGTTGTTTATGCTCTTGGTAACACAGCCCAGTAGGCAATTATCTTAAGCACGCATTGCTGACTTTTTCAGTTTCTAGTCTACCAGGACTCACAGGTCCTTTTCTGAAGAGCTCTCTCCTTGGCCAGTCTGCACCCTGCATTAGTGCAGTTCTGTCTCAGATGCAAGATTTTCACATGTCTGCTAAATCCATGAGGAACCTGTAGATTCATTCCCCCATCTCACTGAGATTCTTCTATGTGACAACCTTGACCTTCCACATTTAATGAATCACCTCTGCTGGTTGGGCTAAGTGGGAGTTCTGACCCATGAACCAAATGCTCAAAGCAGAAGTGAATACATATGGTAAAATTATCCTTTTTTCTAGGTTTTAAAGAATAAAATCTTCATCTATTATTGCTAGATTAGCTTTTTTTACATTTCCAGCTCTTCAAGTGTACACCCTGTAATCGCTGTTGAAGTCCTGGACAGGTATATGCCTATCAACTCTTTGGTTTGAGAGGACTTCCTAAATCCTAAAAGATGATCCTGATAATAAAGCAACTGTACTTTCTTTATCTAAGCAGAAGTGCTCCTTGCGACGTTGTCAGAGATAATGCCCAGTGAGGGAATATCTGTCATACTGAGCATGTAACATCCAAATGACCACAGATCAATTTCTTCATCTATTAGTGTTTAGCACAGCAACTTAATTCTCTTCGCAAAGAAAGAAGGAATCAGCAAACATTCCCTTAGCATTGTGGATCAGATTCTATCTTGACTGTGCATTTGTAGCTACTATTTTCTCAACATAATATTACCATGAGGAGCTGGTCTTGGGAGTGCGCTGGCCCTGTCCATAATTGCTTAGTACTATATCTTGTGGAAAAGTATCTTATGAATGAAGACTAAGCATTTTTCCTAGTTAAAAAAAAAAATAAAATTGACTCAAGTTAACAAATATGTTGAATTATTTCAGAACCATAGATCTACCCTCAACATTCTGAAATTAAAAAATAGCTGACCTAGTGTTAACGAATCAGAGTAAAAATGAGGGCAGGGGCAGACAGCATTATTGTGTTGTGCCATCTGACCAGCAAGACTATGTGGATGAGGCCCTCTATAATCAGATCAGAGTAGCCTCCAGTTCACAACCCCTGGTCCTCATAAGGGACTTCAAGCACACTGGTATCTCTTGAAAGGACAACAAAGAAAGACACAAACACTTCAGGAGGTTCCTGGAATGCTGTGATGAAAATGTCTTTGAGTGATAGAGAAGCCAGCAAGGAGAGGTGGTATGCCAGGCCTGGCTCTCAGCAGCATGGAGGGACTGGTGGGGAATGTGAAGCTCAAGAGTGACTTGGTCACCATGAAATGGTGGTGTTCAGATCCTTATGGCAGTGAGGAGAGCACACAGCAAGCTCATTGTGGATTTCAGAAGAGCAGAATTTGGGCTATTCTCTTTGGTAGTGTACCATGGGATAGAGTCCTGGAGGGAACAGGGGCCCAAGAAAACCGGTTAATATTCAAGGATCACCTCCTAGGAACTCATGAGTGATCCCATCAAAGAGAAGCCGAGCACAAAAAAGATGGCTGCATGGGTGAACACACAGCTCCTGGAAAAACATTACACAAAAAGGAAGCTACAGAGATTGGAAGCAAGTACAAACAGCCTGGAGGAATACAGAGAGATTTTCCAAGTAGAAAGGGAAGCTGAAACCCTGGGGTAATTAAACCTGGCCATGGACATCAAGTGGAACACGAAAAGTTTCTATAGGTGTCAGAGATAAAAGGAAGACTTGAGGAAATGCAGACCCTCTGAGGAAAGAAATGAGATCTGGTTATCCAGGGTATGGAGAAGGCTCAGGCACAGAATTACTTTTTTGCTTCACTCTTCACTGGCAATTGTTCCAGCCACACCACCCAAGTCACAGAAGGCAAAGGCAGGGACTGGGAGAAAGAAGAATCACCCACTGTAAGAGAAAATCAGATTTGAGGCCGTGAGTCTGAAAGTGTACAAGCTCATAGGACCTGACAAACTGCACCTGTGGGTTTTGAGGGAACTGGTGGAAGAACTAACTTCTGAAACATGCAGCTTTAACAACTACCATTCCCTGTCTGAACTTCATAACAATTTTCTTAATTAGTGATTACTATTACATCTGTAAGTATTTTCAAAAAATATATTTAGCATATTTTAAATGAGAAAATGAAATAATATTTTGAATATAATAAAATATGCTATTATTTTTTCAAATCCTCTATATGTTAAAGTGTTTTATAATTTAAATTCTAGATTGCTAGAATTATAAAGAAATGTGTGAATGATCCTATTCATCCAAACCATGGGCAGAGTCTTCAAGACATGAAAGTATTAAGTTCATATTCTCCTAACCTAAGAGCAATATATTAAAATCTTCCTATTTTACACTTTATTTTTCTTACCGAGGTTAGAAAGTTCAGCACAACCCATCAAATCAAAGGGGAAAGTGATTTTTAAACTAAGATGTTAAAAAACTTCTCTATCAGACACATATAAAATATCTAAGCATTGTGGGGCAAAACCACTGCATCTGATGGAAAAGGGAGAGTCAAAAAGTCAAACCAGGCAGACATAAACAGCTAAGCTTAATTTAACACCATATGTGAGCTGAGAAATACTGACATGTCATGAAAAGAAAATGCCTGAGGAAGTCTCTTTGAATAGAAGTCACTTTACTTCCCAGTAGTGACTCACCCACTAGAGTTTCATAAGGTTTTTACTTCATTATCTCCATAGTGAAGGATTTTAAAAAAGATTGTTGGTCTTAATATACTAGGTACCTACTATAGTAGAATTTCTAATTTATGAAGACTCTAGACTCTGAATTCTTCAGTGCATGACTCATAAACTGAACTCCAGTGAAATCCTCATCCTGCTTTTGTGTAGGTAAAGTGAAATCAAAATATTTTTTTTTCAAAATATGACTGAATTGTCATACTCCATTGGAAGTTTTCTGTGCTTACTATTCTTTGCAATTCCCACATGGAAATGGACAGAAATGGTTAGAAAGACACCCTAGGAGGGCATCTTCACTGCTTACAGGCATGCATAGTATTAGCTGCTTCTTATGCCTCTCTTCCTTAAAATTCTTCTGAGGAAGACAGTGGTATATTCTGCTTCTGCATCATGTAGAATATGTATACAGAGAAACAAAATGTAACAGAGATTGCTTAAAGACCAATATAAGAAAGGTAATTTGGTTGATTTTTTTCTTATTTTTTGTGCTGGTTTGTTTTTTGCAAAAATGGAGGCTCACGAGGAAAAATCAAAAGTTTTTTCTTTTTTTAATCAAACTTCATTACAGCATATAGGCTGGTAACCCAGTAATAGTGCAAAACAAATACTTGCTATTGAAGTGACCGTGACAGAACAGAATTCTTCTCAGATTAATGGAAACTCCCGTATCACCTTTCTTTTTTTAACTGATTTATAGACATTGGAATGTAGTAGACATAACTTTATTTTTCACCCAGTATCTGAAATGGTGCTACCCATGAGAATATAAGGAAAGGAATAGACTCTGGCTAAACATCTTCAACATGTAAACTCGATAAAAAGAGAAGCAAAAAGAGATAGTGTTGAAAAAGGAACTTTCAGTCTTGGATGAGATTACTGAATAAGTTGCTAAAGATTAGTCTTGGGATAAAACTTGGTTAATAGATTCATTAGTTATAATGAGACAATAGACTGTAACAATGAAAGCTGATAATGACAAAATTAGGTGCTATTAATAAAACAGAACATCAAGAAATACCAGTATGACATGGAACTAAAATAATAAAAAATTACCTGAAATTCAATTATAAATAAATTAAATACAAATTCAAAACACGGAAACTATCCTCAGGATTAATACCAATAATTTTTACCATGCTGTGTAACTCACCTGCTGGAAACAGAAGATGAAGGGAAAGTATAAGATTACGGTCTGATCATCGTTTCACTTTGCAGCTCATGCAGGTTGCACCTGTTTGGCAGGAAAGTGCAATTCTGTGATGTAGGAGCTAAGTTTTGGAGTAGGGCTCCAGGATAGACAGAAAAAGATTTACATAATTTTTTAAAAGTTTTGGAGACCTTTTCTGTCATGCTTCCTTCAAACAATCTGCACAATTATTATTTAATTTCCTGGGAAAATGAAGTTTTTAGGACAGAAGTGATAAGAAATTATGAAAAATTGTCAGACATTCTGAAAACACTTTCCAGTATGAGGATGCATTAATAAATGAATGACTACTGACTAACTAATAACTAACTAACTAACTAACTTGTTCTTCTTTAGTTTAAGCAGTTTATGAAATATTATGGGATAGTGATATAAAAGGATGAAAGAGCCAAACCAAATTACCTGGAATATATTCCACTTCTGTAGTCCTATGCCCATAAATTTCATTAGGCTCTTTTAACACTATTTTTACTGTCTTTAACTCTACTTGAATTTAAAAAAAATACAAAAAACAAAAAACAACCAAACAAAAAGCTAAGCTGTGATTCTTTAACAACATTTTGAAAAACTTGCAATCGCTGAACATATGAAATTTAATTCAGAAGTTGTTTTAGCAACTTCCATGATAATCCTGTTGACATCAAGTTAAATGACATTGATAAAACATACAATAATTTTATGATGTATTTGTATATTTTCTATAATGTATGCATAAATAAATATACACGCACACATTAAATATATGCACACACAAATAATTATATATCAATACAGGGGCAACTATAGATGCTTTTAACTTATCTTGCTGTTTCAGACAGCCTGATGGAAAGCTTTTTCAAAGCAGCAAGCAATCTTGATTCATTATGCAGTTGTTACAGTGGGAAAAAATGGTGTACATGTGCTTCTTCTCCAAATCCTATTCATAATCCTGTTCATAAAGAAAAAATATTTTTAATTAACTTCTTGTACTGTTATATTTATACTAAAAGAACTGTTCCATAAGAGTAAAAATTATGTTTCACCACTGACTTCAATTGGAGGCAGGAGTCTACATACTTTATTCAATCTAGGTGTTTTACCATCTGCTACATAGACTGTTCACAAGGGATTGTGCTCCAGAGGCCTTTCACATGTTCAAATATTTTAATGTTGCAATTTCAGCAATGTAGAGAAACAAGAACATTCTTTTCTTCTGCAGAGAGCAGAAGAAATACATTCTTGTAGGAAAACATATCAAGATCTAATTTGTGCCATGTTCCCTGGTGTTCTTGTAGTTGATGATCTGTCAGTATTTTCATGTATCATATTAATTTTATTTTCAGATATTTATAAAACAGGTCAAATTATTTACTACAGCCTGAAATAAAAAAATAAAAACCCCCGAAGTTTCAAGAAAAAACCTCAATGAAGCAATTTAGATATAATATTGTTACAAAAGATTACTCAGACAATTTTGCATGAAAATAACCCTCCAAAATATAATTCCAATTCTTTTCAACACAGGTTGATTTATTGAAATGCACCCTAGATTGGAAAAAGAAAAAAAGACACAGTATGAGGGACTCAATCACTTAGATGGGGGCTGAGCTAAGGCTCAGCACTCAGAATAAGAGTGTTTCTGAGATTCTTGGGTGCTCTATAGATACTCAGATATTTTAAACCATCAGGTAGGTTTTGCTGAGCAAAATATTTGCAACAAAAGCTAACTACCTTTGCAATTAATTTTCAATAAAATTAATATCTTTGAAATTCTGAAACACGAAGTTGTCTATAAAGTCAAACAGCAAAAGTCCTGAACAGTTTTAAGTTATTAAAAGGACAAAACGGCAGTTAGACATTTGTATGGAATTAACCTTAGCTTTTCCCATCAACAACAGAATCAAACAATACAGGCAAAATCCCTCTTTTCCATTTTAGCAGTATTTGTCACATTAAGATGAAGATTTCATATGAAGTCTGTGAATTAAAACCGTTCAGAAGACAGGAATGGGAGGGAGAAGTCATCAGTGAACTGCAAAATACCCTGTGTTACCTGTGAACTGCAAAATGCCCCCGCAGGAAGAACACTGCACTGGGGCTTTAGAGCCACAGGATGACATGAAAAGAGAAAGGCAATAAAATGTGATGGGCAGGGCTCTCTGTAGGCACTTTTGGTTGCCAAGGAACTCTGCAATGTTCAGAGTTCCCTTGGGAACATTTTAGTCACTCATTTAACATAAGCTGTGGATACTGTGATGAGCAGCAGTGTCAAAGCTGTGCTGTCAGGGGGTTTGTTCTCTCACCTATAATATTGTACCTGCTGCCTCTGTCAGTAGTCTGGCCTCCACGATACAATAAAACAGTGAATGGAAGAAAATACATCTATTCAAAAAAATATATTATTTTATAGTCTGCTAGTGATTTCCAGTATTGATCATTGGTAAATTGAAATAATGTATACTCCTGAAGGTATTATTTTTAAAAATATTTACCAGTTCATCAGTGAGTAGTTAATGCATCAAAAATAAGCAGATTAAAAATATATTATTTGTTTTTGTAGGACATAATAAAACAACCATGAAAAAATAGAATTATCTAAAATACAGGAATATTATCTTAAATAACAGGAATTAGATTCTGTACAACAATATATGAATTCATTTTTGTGAGATAATTTTTTAAAAAACACAATTCAAAATTAAGACAGGAAGCAATTGATGTAAGCTGAAACTTTTTGTTTTCAAAATGATGAGTGGTTGCATTGACTTGTAGGTTAAAATTTTTGTTTATTTTTTCACCTTTTATCCCTAAATCAACTAATAACTTTTAACAATAATAGAATTTTGCAAAACACATAGAAATACCAAAGGATCTTAGAGCTACCAATCCCAAAGCATTTGGGAGAGCAAAATACAATTAACAATTAGTGTAAGAAATTATTCCTAATTTTTTACATCAAAGAATATTTCTGTAGGTAGATATAGTTATATATCACATTAATAAAAGTTAAGGGTCTCACAACAGTGTTCCTGTGTAATTATTTAGCCTCCCAAGTTTTATGAAGCACTAAAACAGTAAATATAATTTTATTAGAGATTTAGAAGAAGACACCTCTAGGGACAATCCCAAAAAACCATGTGGTCAATCCCTCTTCACTAAAATGAGATTTTTTTTTATATCAGACTTGAGAGCATCCAATTAATCTTCCCTTAAAGTCCCGTCTAGGAACATTTCTCTGCAACGTCATGTCGCCTACTGCACTCTGGACCAATATTACAATTAGACCATTTCCTCTTACTATCAAACTGAAATACTTTTTTTTTATTATTATTATTTAGCATGCTGGTATCTCTTTCTGCAAAGACATCTCCTTTGTAAGGACAGCTTACATTACAGCAACAAGGCCAAGTGCGAGACCCAAGAACTGAGTGGGGTATCAACACAATCCGGGGAATAAACAGACTGAGAGCAGCCCTGCCTTGAAGGACTTGGAGGGGGCTGGTGCATGGATGGGAGGCTGGACACGAGCTGGCAATGTGCCCTTGCAGCCCAGAAAGCCAATTTTGTCCTGGCTGCATCAAACAAATGAGACCTGCAGGCCAAGGGAAGTGATTCTGCCTCCCTGCTCCTCTCAGGTGAGGCCTCACCCTCAGACGTGCACCCAGCTCTGGGCTCCCAAGCACAGGGAGGACATCAATCTTTGGAGCAAGTCCAGAGGAGGGTCACCAAACTGATTAGAGGCAGGGAGAGGCCATGTTTCCCGTGAGATCAGGCTGAGAAAGCTGAGGTTGTTGAAACTGGAGATGTGAAGGATCCAGGGTGACCTATTTGAAGCCTTCCAGGACCTAAAGGAAGCCTGGAAGAAATCTGCAGTGGGACTGCTTACAAGGGCATGTAAGAATAGGACAAGAGGGAACGGCTTTAAACTGTGTAGGTTGAGATGATTATATTAGAAATAAAATCTTTATTGTGTGGTTGGTAGGACGCTGAAACAGGTTGCCCAGAGAAACTGGATGTCTCATCCCTGAAAGTGTTCAAGGCCAGGCTGGATGGGGCATTGAGAAACTTGGTCTAATGGAAGATGTCCTGGATCTTGGCAGAGGAATTGGAATTTTATAATCTTTAAGGTCTCTTCCAGGCCAAACTTTTCAATGATTCTATGATTTAGGAAGGTTATTCTTATACTCCCATTTTAATCTCAATTTGTACATCCTCCTTTCTTCCAGACAGTCCCAGGCATGAGAGTGCAAGTCCCATTTGCTTATTTAGAACACATGTGATATGCACAACATAAATAACATCAATAATCATTCCTTTTTGTACAGTGCCAGTTACCAAATGTTATCCTGCATATATGATGCAAAATATTTTTTAAGTCCAATTAAGTCTTGGAATGTAACTGCCTTTTCTTCCCTCAGCAATACATAAAATCTTGTCTAATTTGTGCCCCCACTGCAGCTGTACATTATTTTTAGCAGCATTATTTCCTAGAAAATTTAATTTCATATTTGTATACATTTTATTGGTGCTTCTTATTTGTGACACATATACTTTGTTTTTATAGATGATTTCAGGTCATTTTTCCATTTTCTCCAAATCACACTGAATTCTGATCTTCTAAAGCACTCATAACCCCTCCTATCTAACACCATCTGTACACATAATTATATATCAACATCTAAATAATGAACTGAAATATTCAATAAAATCAGTCATAGAAAAATGTGTCTCACTTGAAATTCTTCCAACAGACAGTGAATAATAATACTAAATACTAAATGTAGGTTTTCATCCAACTGTACACCAATTTTGTAGCAAGAAAATGTGAACCATACTTTGTGAAGCTGCTTATAAGAGTGTGTTATATAGTCCCCAAATCTTACTATGGCCTTGGTAAATATTGTAGTCTTTTCTTTCCCCTTATTCACTGCAATATTAGCATAAAGAAAAAGAAATTGGATTGAGATGATATGTTATTGATCAATACAAGGTGCTTTTTACCACTTCTAGTTATTATTAATATTATTGATTAATTTAATTTTTAATAATTAAATATTGCTCTGCTCCACAATCAGAAAACAATGCTCTATTTTTTTTTTGTGTGTGTTCTATTTTTTAGTCTCTTTCCAATTTTAAGTGTGAATTTCAGAATTAAATACTCAGGCATGATTAGAAGTTCAGATTACTTCAACATTTTTAAAGTAGGGTGGATTCTTTTAGTTCCTCAGTTCATCAGACACTGAAGACTTGAACTCAAGTTTTCCTCAGTGCATTTTCATATTCTGGCCTACAGTCCTATTTCTGTGCTAAGATTAGTGTTGTAATGTGCTTGGACCCAATTAAATTCGCAAAGACTGAAGCGAATTCTACTTAAACCTCCTTTGTTTAAATCATAATTTGTTCTCTTTCCCATAAGTAATTAACCTATATATTTTACTTTGTTCTATAGTACATTCATAAAAGATTCTTTTTATCTTTTCCTTTCACTACAAAGAACTCATTTTGTCTCTTAGTTTTTCTAATTTTATCCTTTTTTTTTGTAGAAGTACATTACATAATGAAGGCTATACACT
The DNA here is from genome assembly GCF_028551555.1 of Melozone crissalis. Classification (NCBI taxonomy): domain Eukaryota; kingdom Metazoa; phylum Chordata; class Aves; order Passeriformes; family Passerellidae; genus Melozone; species Melozone crissalis. Next base: position 4,345,907 of record NW_026535784.1, on the reverse strand, counting down.
AAGGAACAATGAGTTATGAAGAGCCACATAGTGTAAATGTAATTAAAACCAAGCTATTTAACTGGACTTTCCATTTAAGTAGGATGTTGGAAGATTTGTCTGTGAGACCAAGGCGTAGTTTAAAGAGAATAGAAAGAAAAAAATGTATTTGCAGAAGAATACACATTCAAGAAAATCTCTGTTATGTACAGTAGCAAGCAGCAGTCTGAAATCCTATTACTCCTCTGCTGTGAACAAGTATCTGTGAAATTTATGCACAAATATCATCAAGTTCATTCTTCTTTTACTCCTTGTAACTGATGAATAAGCCCTACTGCTACATCCCTTTAAAGAACAGATGCCTGTGGCTGATGGAAAGTTTCCAAAGAGCAATAACATGTAATGGTGGTAACTGTTAAATTTCATAGGCAGACAGGGTCGTGTTCAGTCCATGCTCCACATATGTGTGAAAAATTGTTAACACAGCACTTATCACTAATCTCTATGTTAGCAAATAATGCTAAGGTTGATACATTTGCTTCTGCTCAGCGCTTTTCTAACTCTGCTCTTTGTTCTTGGAGGGTTAACTCGCATGGAGCTCACATGTAAAGACATATGTGACAATTATGGAAGGAAATATAAATAGTGATACTCTTATAGTGTATTAAATAATCCTTGAAGGGTAACTATTAATATTAACATTAACTAAAACTTCTTATCTTCCCCTTCTTTTTTAGCTAGATTTTAAAACAAACAGGTAACATCATAGAGGATAATTAGAAATTTATTGAAATTAAATTGTTGAACAAGAAATTGCATGAAAATATGGCCCTTTATGTACACTCCTTTATTAACTGCTTGGGATTTATTTTGTATGGTCAATGGAATATCCTTATGGTTACAGATATAGTAAGTCATCCATATTACAGGCATCAATATATTCTTGAGTGAATGATTCCAAAACCATCTAAAATCAGACTCAATAGGGTGTAAAAATACTCAAAGAGAGCTTTCTTTAATCAGCATGAAATCCTGAAAGAGAAAGACCAAACTAATGAAAAAAAGCTGTGAAATATGAATGCAAAACAGATCAAATACTGAATTTCCTAATCCAGTGCAGAAAATTTCTACTGGGAGAGATAAGAAAAACATTAATGTTTTAAAATTAAACTCCTTCAGTTCTTTATACTTTATAAAAGGAAATGGGTATATTTTTAACCACTGCTTTCAGTGAACCATGAATTTTTAAAATTATTTGACTTGATGTATATTTCTTGGGATAACCTGTTGTTACACACCATTAAAAAAGAACATTGTGTTTCCTTGCATAATACCCCATGCTGACATAACAGTGAACAATTTATCATTCTCATGAACCTTCACAATTGAGAATTTTGAGAAATTCCGTGGTTCACTGGAAACCAGGATTTAAACAATCATAATTTATTTTGTTAACCTTTGCAGTGCCATGGTTTTGTGATTTTTAATATAGTTTAAACCTGCTACATGAAATTCACATATTTCTTCTCAGAAAGTTATTCTTTATTTAAGAATACAACTATTGAAACAGTATAATGTACAATTTAGATTTTAACTGTTATTCCTGCTTTGAAGAGGTACTGTGGAAACACTTTGAAGTTTAATTTGGTCTAAAAAGTATTCAATAGAATGGGCATTTTCATGATTGCCAGAACATACCATCATTTGCAGTCCATTCTGGGACAGTGCAGGGGAATGGTGTTGTCAGACCTGTGAATGTACAGCACACTGACTCACTCCCATGACTCTCAAAGCCAGCTTGCAACAAATTAAGTTTGTAAACTTTGCACATGTTGGCTCACAGACTCCTCAGCATTCCCAGCTCTCTACAAGGGGAAGCACCCTGATGGCATTAAAACCTTAGTGCCCACTGCACTGGGTACTGCAGGAGCAGCCTCCGCAGTGAATATTTTAAATCTGATAAGGATGATCATCTAATTAAAAAGTTATCAGGAGGAAAGATGTGGAAGACCTAAACATTATGTTGCTTAATATCTTTCTAGAATTTTATTTTTTTTTTTAATCTGACCTTATAGCATCTAGTTTTCTTAATTCTAGCCTGGAATTTGTTAGTCATATTTTTGTCTTGGAAACAATGAATTCGCTAATGCTGATTGTCAGGCAGACATAACTACATATTTTAGAATATAGTAATTTCCCTACAAGTTCTTTTTGAAAGGGAAACTCAAACAAATGTGTGTCAGCTGGTAGTACATAAGAAACTTAAAAATAAAATGTTGCATCAGCTTAAAAAACTTGCTAATCAGTAATATTCACATTGAGAAATATTAGCGATTCAATTAAATACTTAATTTAGGAACTAGAATCAGTAATGTCAGTTAACCTAGCACTTTACTGATTTAATTTAGGATTAGAAATAGGGGAGTTTATTATATTTTCAATTTTTTTCCTCCACAACCTACTGAGAAGCTGGATGATAGAAGATTTTGATGTGCATCTGGTGCCCACCCAAAGTCAATCCACCACACTGGCTCAGACTAGTCCTGATTCAAATGTATTCTGTTTTATCTGTATTATCTGTTCATACCTCATAACAGACTGTAGCACATTGATGTTCTTGTCTTTTATTTATAGACACCAAATACACTTTAATATGATTTTCAGTCATGATGTTATTCTAAATGCAATGTTCATAGTTCTGTTGGCCCTGCAATGATTAATTACCTACATTTGCTCTTATTTTTAGTTTAATAAATGCTTTTATGAGCTGTTCCTCTCCCAGTAGTCTGTCTCCTGGGCATAGTTTTTAACATATCCCTATCTTACTCCAACTGACATTAGTATTACCATTTTCTCTATTTTTTCCTTATATGTTTTCCTTCCTGTAAGTAAAAGCAAATCCATTCTGCTGATTCTCACTTTTTATTTCAATTAGTTATTTAAAATAAATTAATTATTCACTAGTTTTGGGAGTCCCAGGGTCATTTCTGGTTTTGTTCAGTGGCCATTAATATAAAATGCATGAACAGTCTTGACAGCAAGACTGACTCCAGATATTTTAGAACAGCAGGTAAGTAGATGCTGAAGAGCTCAGTAATATTTAAAAGTTGGAACAAGAAACTGAAATAGAGAATTTGTTACTGTTTTACACAAAAGAGTGGAATTTAAAAATATATACCCTGTATAAAATGTTAGATCAGAAGCATCTAATCCTTTAAAGTGTGTAGCTTTTAAATCTAAGTAAAACTGTTATTATCCTACACTTCTACAAGATTTTTGCTTTACAGTACCCAAGGTTATTGACTCACTAGGTCTGATAAATTATAGATGACAACAATTTGATCTACATTTATCACAGAATCACAGAATGACAGAATGGTGGCAGCTGGAAGTGGCCTCAGGAGATCACCTGATCCAACCCCCCCAGCAAAGCAGGTACACCTGGAGCAGATCGTATGGAGACACACCCAGGTTTGTTTTGAATATCTCCAGAGAAGACTCCACAACCTCTGCGGGCAGCCTGTTCCAGTGCTCTGACATCCTCAATATAAAGAAATTTTTCCTCATATTCATATGGAACTTCCTGTGTTTCTGTTTGTGCCTCTTGGCCCATGTCCTGCCCCTGGGCAGGAGTGCCATGAAAAGTCTGGCTCCACCTTCTTCACACCCACCCTCAAGATATTGCTTAGCATTGGTAACATCTGCTCTCAGCTGTCTCCCCTTCAGGATAAACAAGCCCAGCTCTCAATCTTTTGTCCTGAGAGAGATGCTACAGTCCCACAAACCACCTTTTCCAGTAGCTCCTTGTCTTTCTTGGAGTGGGGAGTTCAGAGCTGGACACAGTCCTTCAGATGTGGCCTCATCAGGGCAGAATAGATGGGGAGAATAACCTTCCCCAACCTTCCCCAACCTGCAGCACAGTCACTATTAGAAGTCTGTATTGGCTACATAATAATTATATGCCATATGGTAAAGCATACTACATACTTGAACAAGAAATAGCTTGAACCTTTAAAATACACAAGTGGTCTATACATGCACTATCTGGATAATTAGACTCACTACTCATAGAAAAGTAAGCATAATAATAAATATCACTATATTTTGAAATTAGGGAAATGACCATTTTTTACCACGAAGAGCTGGCAATACACAAGTTAATAGTATAAAGAGAAAATACTACAGTACTTAACCTGTGGTGGTACCATCCTTGAATAATGGCAAATTTATCCACCATCTGTCCATTTATCTATTCAGATTTTTGTCCTATTTTAGAGAAGGACTTGTTACCTCCAATTTAGGTACTCATTTTTTCAGCTAGATTTTATTTCTTGGTGCTGTTTGAACATTGCAATTATGCTATAACTAAAGAAAACTGGAAGATGAAAAGAGACATTTGTCAAAATTTAGAAATTAATGTTTTGCATTACAATCTATTTGTGGAGAATGAAAGGAGAGGAAAATCTGTGTTAAAAGGGAGTTAAACACTGAAAACTCACTTGCTAACTTTTCTCCTGAGAACTTCTATTTGCAGATAAATATTTGCCTGATTGTGACATGTATGTCTACTCTAGTACTGCCGAGTGGATACTCCGTCAAATTTTTTCAGCTTCAGTTAAAATCAATATGTAGCTAATCTGTATTATGATTCACTTTTAAGTGTGGAATTTACAAAAAGTGAAATGAATGCAGATAAAATATTGTTGACTCTGTGTAATAGATTTTTAAAAAGAGGTATGTGTACATTTCCTTCGTTTCACAGTCACAGGGTCTTGAGCAATCATCCACCGAAGTCAATCACTGAAGCCACTGACTTCAGCAGGGCTGGGACACACAGCTGCTTTTCTTGGAGAATTTTATACAGCAAGGCTTGTACATTGGTGTCACAGCACACAGGATAACACACAGGAACAGCAATTTCAGTGCATCTGGAAACTTCTGCATTGGATGTGGCTTTGTATCAGGCCAGAGTCTTGGCCCAAGCCAGTACATGTCCTGAGACAGAGCACATAATTCTGAAATTATCTCAAGTATAAAATAGAAGTAAATAGAAAAATAAGTAAGCCCGATAAATTACAAAACAACAAACAAAAGGACTCAGTAACTGCACATTTGCAGTAGTCTTTTAAAATAAGGCAGACGTCCATCCAGTCTAATGATAGCCATGAAACACAAACAAACATTTAAACTGAATTTTTTTTAGCCTTTGCTGTAGATCTTTCCTTTCTTATAATAGAATTTAATTTTTTCCTGTGTTTTTTATTATGCATCGTTTATTTAACAAAATTACTATAAACATAATTTATTTGCCTAGAGATATTAAAAAAAGGAAATAAATGTAATTTCAATGAAGGATTAAAATTTTCTTTAAAGATCTTAAGTTTGTTGTAAGGTTCTCAAATTGGCTTTCATTATACTCGTAGGCATTCCATTAATCATTTTGTTGAATATTCTTTTATTAACTGCTTTGATCTTATATATATGTTTTATCAATGTTAAATGTAGGTGGCTGGGAGGTACTTAGACTGACAAGACTATCATACTTGTATGCTTCTTTTTTAGTTCACCTTTGAAAGGTTATATTTAGTCATCAGACTTTATATGTTTTCCTCATATTTTAAATTTATATGTATTTGACATTCCATGTTCACATTCACTGTGATAAGAATCTTCCAAACCATTTTATAAATTCTGGAAGCACAACCTTAGATATCAGCCAAGATCCTTTGTAGAAAGAAAAGTTGCATCACCTGTCTCTTACCTTTTTACTTTCTTCTATCACACCACTGCAGTTCCAGGGTTACTTACCGTATCAAGCATGTCAGCTAAGAAATTAAAACTTGCAAATTTTAGGCTGAAATTTTAAAAAAAAACCCTGCTTATTTAAAGCCCAAACGTGAATATTTTGACTGTTTGTGTACATTTCCAGCAAATAATTAGACAGGTGAATATCACGGGCAATGCATCCCAGCAGTGCAGTCACTTAAGGACTGTGAAAATCTCCGGTAACATCTAGTGCTCAGTTTTGAGTAAGTGACTGAAAATAACAATTTTTAACATAAAATTCATCATTTATTTATGAGGTGTCATTAGTGATAGCCACATTTGTTAGATAGAAAGAGGAGGTACTAGCTTTTGGTTGCTTACTGCTTTAATATTTGTGACATAAACGCTGATTTTCATAATCGTATCATTTCAAAGGTAGCAAACATAAAATACTGAAGATACACATTTCTTATTCACAGTCTAAAATATTAATCAATTATCAATTGAATAAAAAAAGAAAATTCCAGGTTCTTCTGTATTTTGTAGTCATTCTTTTTCAGTCAACACATTCCTTAACCAAATGTGTGAATCTTCCTTTTTTATCATGTTGACTTCCTTCAAAGTTATGGTAAACTCTGTTATTTTTGAGGAATATTGATGAGTGTTAAAGATAATTTGTACTGAGTTAACATTTCTATGCTACTGCTCTCTATCACCCAAGAAAAAGTAATTTTTAAAAGTAACCTCATAAAATAGTGGTTTAAGAATTTTTGATATAATTTGGCAACTCTGCATAATGTTTACTTTTACACTACTTTACAGATAATATCCTATTCAGATTACTCAATGTTATGCAAGCTTGTTTTCAAAAGAAAAAGTAGCAGCCTTTCTTTTGATGGCTTTGTTAGAAATAAATGAGAAAAGAAAATAAATTATTGCGTAGTAAATGTAAAAATATTCCAAAATATCCTTTAAAATGTACAAAAGTATAGTACTGAAAATACTAACTTTGCACACACATGGCCTGTGGTGAGAAGGTTGTTCTGCTTAAATAGAAATGAGTAAAAGCTCAATCACCTTCTTGTTCTAGAGATAAATGAATCCTGCTCGTATCACAGGCTCTCCACTCTTTCCACTCTTGGCAATGCAGTGGCACAGAAAGATTGGAGAGAAGCCCAGAGGACCAACCCACATGTGTGCACTAATGTAGTCTCTGTTAGATTTTGTCTTCCTTTTTTTTTTTTTTTTTTTTTTAGGAAATGAACCAAACCAACCTTTCATTTTCTATGGAGTAACTCAGCAACTAAATCCTAGAGTGCTTTGTACCTGGAGCTATAATCTCACGGGTCTTATTTGGAGCTACAGGTAGGTGCTTACCTTTGGGAAACAAATGATTTCTTTCTCCCTTCACTTTTTATTTAGCTCAGAAAGAGATACTGCCCACTTAACCATTCATAAAGGACTTTGGAAATACTTTGTGGCATCAAAATCCTTTCCTCTATCATATGACATCTCAGTATTTTATCTTGGACGTGAGGTACACAGTAATGTGAGTGCCTTTTGGGAGAAAGGGGAACTTGGAGCAGGATATGCTGAGCATCTCCTTGTTTTGATTTTGTCCTAAACTATCAGGGGAAAGATAACAGCAGTTGGGCTCTCACTTTTGAGAAATGAGAGCATAGCTACATCTCTTCTTGACTGGAAATTCCCAAGCACAAGCATGTAAAAGCATCTTTGTCCCTATGGATAAAATCACAGAGTACTTTACAAATAACTTATATCTTGCAATGTGACTCATGAATTATCTTTTAAATTTGAACACAGAATAAACATTTTAAATATTGCTTTGAAAGGCCTCTATACTTCTTGCAGCACTATGTAGATTATGTCAGACACACTTTCATGATATGTCTTGGTTAAAAGGTTGCAGCTCTCCTTAAAAAGTGTTACACATTCAGTTATTCCAATACACAAAGCATCTGATTGAGGAATGAGATTTGTATTTACCTGCTGTGAACCAGGAAGGTTTGCTGGCAATATGTGGCACGGTGCTGGCAGCTGGAGCTGAGGGACGCCCCAGGGGGAGAGGCTGGGGCTGCCCCGTGCCAGGCACAGCCAGCTGCAGCCCATTCCAGCAGACACACCACAGGGCACAGCTGAGCCTCTCAGGCAAGCTGATGGCACCGCAGGGGAACATGTCTGAGACGGGGCTGAAAATGCCAGACAGGCAGAATCAGACAGAACAGAGAGGGTGAGAAGCAGCAGAGAGAACAGCAGAGTCAGAGAAGGACGTGCTCCATGCGCCAGAGCAGGTATTCCCCTGCAGCCTGGGTTCAGGTGTCATCTCCTACATACCAGTGAGTCCACCTTGAGGTTCACACACCCACACAAAGAATAGTGAGCTGAACCACAGAGAAAATAGGGGCTAAATGGCACAGAAAATAGGAGGAGAGTTTAACAACTTTTACAAAACTTCTAAGTTTAATATTACCGGCACAGTGCTTGGTCAAACACATGTACTGTCAGCATCCTGTTTAAATGTGATATTTTATTCCCCTGTCCCCACTTCTCTGTTGTTCCACCCTGATCCAAATTTCTCCCTCAAGTTCCACACTTTTGGTTTTTCCTCTAACCACCCCACAGTTGTTTTGCACATTTCCACATTCCTTTTAAAACATCCCCTAGCAAGTTTTGCATAATCCAGCAGGCCCCTGATATATCCCATGAAAAGTTTATTCATTCCCATAAGTCCCATGGTAATCTAGCTTCCCCCTTCCTATCAGTTATGTTTGAGCTTCTTCATGGGGACACTTGAGGGACTGTGTCAGTGGCTCAGCCGTTGGTGGCATGGGAGCTCTTATCTTTGTTATGCTAGCTGCTATCTCCTGACTAATTATGTGTATTTACTTACTACTTTTCCTATCTCTTCTTTCTGTTTACTAGTGAGTAAATTACTCGCCCAATACTCTGACTCAAACCAGATATCCCTGCAACCCAGGGATTCACTTACCCTTTGAGTTTCCTACTTCTTTAAAGAGCTGACTTAATGACTTTACTCTTAATATAAACCAGCTAGGACAAGTAAAATGTTAACACATATAAAATAAAACAGAAAGTAAATGTAAAACTCTGTAATAAGAACTAAGAAACTGGTTAAATTCAAACTGTATGGAGGTTGTTGTCTAGCATTATAGAGTATTTTCCCCACTTATATATATTGGTTTTGATTTAATTTAATCAGATTCAGCATGGGCTTTTCTCTTCAGTACAGAAAAAAAAAGTAAAAATGTGAATTTTAGTCAGTTTACTGTGCTATAATTTTTTTAGCAAAATGAAGACTAATTAAAAGCTTAACCAACATTACATGTTAATTAAGAATAAAAACAATTTTAGAATATTTTATCCATTAAAACAATAGAATGAGGAATTAATAAAGTGTCTCCCAGAATAAAGAATTTCTTAACAGTTGTAGGTTTTTTCTCATATGGTATGTGAACATATTCATGAAATTTAATACTTTGCATTTTTTAGTACTTTGCATGGTATGAACAGAGACTAATATTCCATGACCTGCATGTTTGTTTTCAATAGCACAATACAAATCATGGTAGAGATATAGACATAAGGTGACATTCATTGAACTTTTAAATAGTTTCTTTATTCTTTTATTTATTTCTTGGATAAAAATATCACTATATCTTATTCTCTAGTTCACACACTACATTAAACCTGCTTTTAGAACATGTGTGATGAAGACATTAAAAGTTGAAAGTTTTTTTGTCTATGTAGGTCCAAACAAATCTCCCTTCTACTTAAATTGATAAGAGTGTTAATTCTGTGGGGAGAAAGAAGTGCTTCACATGTGAAGCACTCATCTTGGATTTCTAATTAGCAGACTTACACTGTTTTGTCCTTGGTATGCAGTGACTGCAGCTAGCATATTTACCAGCAATAGTACACTTAGCTTTAAAAAATAAATAAAATATGCAAATACTGGGGAAGGATATTAGTGGTAGAGGTTTTATTAAGACAGAGAGGAGAGCTGAGAGCAGACACTCTGTTTTGTTATTGTGTCCCCCAAAATAACATTTTACAACTACTCAGGCAGAGGAAACTTCATGATGAAAACCGAACTCCGTCTCAGACAATTTACTCTCATATTCATCTCCCCTAGCTGCTCCTGTGTCAGCAGACCCACAGTCTTGCCAAAACAACAAATGCAGTCTCCAATGTTTCAAGTTTTCAAGCATCAGGTTTGCAATGCAACTTGAATCTCTGTATCTGACCTGATTTATGTGCAATTCATTTCTATGGACTCACAGCTTGAATGCATGTGCTCAGTGCCTGGCTCCTCCAATACTCCCTCATGTGTGTTAAAGCTGTGCTACACCTTCCACACTCAGGGGCATCCTCTTTGCACACTCAACAGAGGGAAAGTGATGAAGGGGTGAAGACCAAACAAAGGGAAGTGTTTTGAAGTGAACATATGCTGAGGCATACTTAAATGCATTGTTTCTAATCTACCTATGAAATCAGAACTTTGAGATAAATCAGGAAATGTTAGAAATTCCACCAGGATACACCTCTAGATAGAAAACTCAAACATATGGGCTTCCTAGCTTCTGGGTATTTAAATTTATTGCAGTGTGCCAACACACACAGTATTCAGTTTCCGATAATTATGAAACAGACCATTAACTGTTCTAAACTGTCATATCTCTTGGGATCCAGAGTGATATGTGAAATCATGATAACATAGCTATAGATGTAGAAAAAAAAAACAAGATAAAAATGATAAAATTATTTTAAAAGACTAATTTAGGAAGATTGATTAACAAGATGTAAATACAAGATATATTAGCAAGACACATTTACACCACATGGGCAGCTAAAGATAAAATTTCGAAGAAATGCTCTGGTTAGAAAAAAGTAAGAATTGCTTTCCAGATCAGTGTCAATGAAAGAACGGTGAGGCAGTGCCAAAGCATAATTTTCCATTAGTGTTGATGCCCAAAGACTCTTTTCAAGGGGCATTCACTAAGCAAAATGAATGTAGATCTAAAATGTTGGCACCATGCCTAAATTTTAACCCTAAACAGACAAGCAAGTATAAATTAATAATGATAAGTAAAACAATTGTATTAGGGCATTTGCTCTTGTGTCTTTCTCATTAACAGCAGATTTTGCATGGCTAAAAACTCGTGAAGAAAAGAAGTCAACTCTACTGGACATTCAAGAATAAAGTGGGTCAGAAAATTTCAGTGGATTTTTAAATTTTTGCAAGTTTTTTTAATCATAAACTTTTTTCAAAATATTTTATACTTGATTAACCCCACAGCAGAAGTCCAGATGAAACTTAGGCAAACCTGGGTAAGGGTGTTCTTAGGAAGTACAAAAGATTTTATAGTCAATGAGATTTTTTTCACAGAACAAATTATCCTGTGCTTTCCTTTTAAGTCTCACATTCATGAGCAAAGTTAGGCTTCGTACTCCTCAGAGAAGGTTTAGATTTTCTTGAACCTAGAAAAGCATATTTTTTTTTAGAACTAAAGGAGGGTGGGCACACTGCACAGAGTCTGTCCTGACCTACAAATCACTTTGTGGTCAATCCTGTGGCACATTGGCCACATTGCCTGCACGAGGGGGTTAACACACAAATCTGCCGACAACCTGGAGACTTCCTTTCCACTCACCACCAGGAAACTTCCAGGGCAAATTACATTTTTTCTTCACCTATCGCCACGTTAGTCAGTTGATGAGATAGCTGGGTATTGTGAACACTGTCTTGCTTATCTATTCCTTTATTCTTATACAGAAAAAAAATCTGCTGGTATATGCTGGAAGAAATAAGACAATGGCAAAGATACATAAAATAATCTTAGGAGATTTTTTTGCTACAAGTAACAAAATACTGGAAATACAAGATGAAAAAATTGTTATAGAAAGGACAATAACCTTGATTTAGGCATTAACATGAATGATACACACAAGACCACTGACAGGATTCTCCTAGCTGTCAGAGCAGATGCAGCCTGGAATATGGGGAGGAAGTAATATAAAGTTCGTCTAATAGGGTAGCCAGTTAGAAAAATCCCTTTCACTTTCTGTGAAAACTTGACAGTACAATATTTTCTAATGAAAACTTATGAAAACAAGTCCATTATTTTGGCATGAGTATCCAAACAAAAAGTCCTAACAGGTAGATATCATATTTTAATAGTTAGCTTTGTACATCTACTCTCATGAAAAACACTTGGTCAAGTTTGTTAATAGTTGTTTTTTCCTATGCGTTAGTGACATTAAAGCTTTTCCTTGGTGGAAAAGGACAAATAGAGAAAAGGAAGTAAACAGACCCTGAAGTAAGTGAGGAGAGTCCAGTTCTCAGGTATTTTACTCTATTCAAAACCAAATATCACTCTCAAAATAGCGACCGATGCTCAGAAGGGATTAGAACATAGAATATATCATTATTACTCTTTAACTTATACTTGTGGTGTTAATATTGTCTCTTAAATTTTTTGGAGCCTATAAAGTTACTTCTTCAGGTATAAAAGATATATAGCAGATAGAAACAACAATGAAATACAAGATAAATGAAATTATGTTAAAACAATTCAGTGTCTATTAGAAAGAAAAAGAATTATGGTGTGAAAAAAGACTACAGAATATATTTTCCTCAGTGAATGCCTCAAGAATAACAAAAAATAGTTAAATTTTGTGGGATACTGCATACCAGTTTTGAGGTTGGAAAAAATTCTGCTTCCAAGTACTTATTACTTTAAAGGTGTGAGTGTAGTGGCCGTTGTACTTGTAGCACAGGCTAAATATTGTCAATAGTGTGACAAAAGCATTGTGCTTATTGCACATGCTATAAAACATGGGCATAGTTTTTTTGATTAGCTCATTTTGCCAATACCATTTCATAATAAAAATAAAAAGAATAATTTCTAAAATAAAGAAGTCTTAAGTACTTAATATATAAAAATCTTTGTTTTTCTATTAGTACCCAGAAGCCTATATACATATTTCTTCAGTTATATTCTATCTTCTGGCAAAAAAATGGGATTTTGAAATTATAAGGGTCTAAAATTACACCTGCTTTCTCCATTATACAATTTAAAATGAAAATGAGTTTAAAACAAAGCAAGTTAATAAACAGAATCAGGTATAGGGAATATACTGTTCAAAATAAAAATATCTCAGCATATTTTTATACTTGTTTGTCTTCAAATGTATAGTTCTGCGACCAAGATTGGCAGTTTGTAATGCATTAGTTTATGTCTGAAATAGAACTTTGCCAGGGTGTCACCTCACAGTTTGTATATCGTATATTATGCTGACAGATGATAAATTATATTCATGACAATTGCTGCTATTGGTGTGGGCAAATCATGTCCATTTTCATAGGAGCCATACTCATTTGTATTCCATTTGGAACTCTTTTATCAGTTAAAGGCAATAAACATTTAATTTACAGCTTGAAAATATATTGATTTAAATAAATTAAATAATATTTTAAATAAATAATTGCATTGGGAAATCTGTTATTTTTTTTAATGTCTCCTTTTTCTTTTTTTTATTTTCTTGTTATGCATGACCTTACTCGGGAATTAACTTTTCTTAGTTTAAAAACAACATCATTAGATAAAAGTACCAGGTATTCTGTTATCAACCATGTTTCAGCATTACATTATGAAACATAGATTTGTGTATGAAAGATGCAAAACATGCAAGGTAAGTACTCAGGAGATATTGGATCATGAGTAAATGACTTAATGAAATCTAGTTTGTAAAACACCTGCCTAGTCTATCATATGTAATTGAGGAACAGTAATATAATTTCAAAATACAGAATCAGTGAAAACCTGTATATTTAAAGTAATTAGAGTAAACTGGAACCAGGCCCTATATACTTCTCCTGGTGAATGTCAGGGAGGACAGAACTAGTTCTGACAGGTCTTTCACAATAATTTTGCCTGAACAACTGAGACCTAAAGTATGTTGTGGTTACCCTAGAAGTATCACTATGGAAATGACAACTCAGGAGAAAATGTGCCATGTGAATTGTAGGATAACTCTGCAAAAGATATTAGCATTGCAACCATCACAATGTCAACGTTTTTCAATGGATGCTTAATCTTCTAATTATTCTGCTTTCCTGGTTTCTGCTTTCATATATATTTTTCCCTCATATCCTTCTTCCAGAGCTCTTGAAAACAGCTAAGAAACTAATGGAAAATCATTCCAGTCTGTGTTAGGTAACAGAATAAATATTGATGAACTATCTGTGAGATAAAATGCACTATGCTAGAAATTCTGCTGCTGAGGACACCTTGCCTTCCTTACTATATTGATGTTACCTTGTTTGATTAATTTTTTTTTAATGGTTAATGCTTTAACGGGTATTAGTGAAGGAACTTTGAAAAGTTATGAAGAATACAAGTTAATTTAAAACATATAACCAGATATTTATATGAAATTTTACTACAAGATGTGAAATAGAATTTTTTTTACTCGTTCAACAGGTATGTATCAGTAGAATAGCTCAGAACCAGAAATAACCTGGAAACTTCACAGACAATGACACAGAATCATCAGAGTTTTCAGATAGGTACTTTCTGATTTTTATCTTTGTTATGAAAGTGTATAACTCTATGGGTTTCTTTTTCACTTTACAGTAGACTGCTGACAATCAGGAAATTGATAACTAGTAGTCTAATACAACAGTTTCTCTTAGCCTGGCTGAAAACTTTCTTCTATATGCCCCAAAATTTATAGCATCAATCTTCACTCATAAGTGAACCAGCAAGAAAATCCATCTGAATATGAAAAATATCCGCCCAGATGTTATCTAATTAAAATGATGGTAAAAACATGAACTCATTATTTAATGTTCACCATGTCCTGAGAATGCTAAAATAAAGAAGTTCTTAAAATAGGCTGTTTATTCCACAATTCTGATGATCTTGTTTATGCGATAAACCATTTTTCTTTGTGCCCAAGGTAACTGTCACTCCATAAATTCAAAAGTTGGTTCCTAGTCCTATCAGATGTCACCTTTTTTTAATGTTACATGAAAATTTGTTTGGTATTCAAGCAAAATATTCTGAACAGGCATGGTGGTTTGACATTGGCTGGGTGCCGTTGCATACCTAATCTACCCTATCACTACCCTCCTCAGCTGGACAAGGAAATATGACAGGGTCATGGGTCAAGGACAAGGAGACATAACTCACTGGTTATTGACATGGGCAAAATACACTCAGTTTGAGGAAAAAATTTGAATTTATTACCAATCAAATCAGAGTAGAGTAATGAGAAATGAAATCAAATTTTAGAACACCTTCCATCCACTCCTCCCTTTTGAGGTTAATTCTCTTTTTTCTCTCCGCAGCAGCATAGGGGGATGGAGAATAGTGGTTTTGGTTAGTTCATCACATGCTGCCACTCCTCCTGGGGAGGACTCAGGACTCCTCAAACTCTTCTCCTGCTCCAATAAGGGTTCCCTGCCACAGCAGACAATCTTCCACAAACTACTCCAGTGTGAGTTGTCCCCACAGGCTGCAGTTCCTGATGAATTGCTCTGGCGTGGATGCCTCCCACCAGGTGCAGTCCTTCAGGAACAGACCAGTGTGGGTCCCCCATGAGGTCACACGTGCTGCCATCAAACCTGCTCCACCAGGCCAGAAGTCCTGCTCCAGTGCAGGCTTCCCACAGGGTCAGAATTGCCTTCAGGCATTTCCCTGCCTTGCCATGGGCCCTCCAGGGGCTGAAGAGGATCTCTGTTCCATGGCGGGACTCCATGGGCTGCAGGAGCACAGCTGTCTCACCATGGGCTGCACCACAGGCTGCAGGGCAATCTCAGCTGCAGGGCTTGGAACACCTCCTGCCCCTCCTTTTCCACTGACCTCAGGGTCTTTAGAGATGTTTCTTTCACATATTCTCACTCCTATCTCCAGCTGCTCTTTTACAGCAGTTTTTTTACTCTTAAATATGTTATTGTCCAGACACTATGCTATTGCTGATGGGCTTACCTTGACCAGTGGTGGGTCCATCTTGGAGCTGGGTGGCAATGGCTCTGTTGGACATGGGGAAAGCTTCTGGCAGCTTCTCATAGAAGCCACCCCTGCAGCCTACCCACTTCCAAATTCTTGCCACACAAATGCATGGGAAATCTCTTGTATTTGCCTGCCTGTCTGAACCATATTTTCTGTAAATTTAGCTACATAATACAAATACCTCCTAAATAATTACAGACAAATTTGATTCTATCACCTCCTATTTTGTAAAACCTAGTCCTCTATTTTACATCCTTCCACGTCATATACACATCTAAGAGCAATTTTGTTACATATTAAATGTAAACTATTATTAGAGAGAAAAGGTTTGTAACTGTGAACATGGATGTGAATGGTTAATGTATTAGAAATATTGAAGATTTGTAAACAGTTGTATGTCCATGACTGACTTATTTAGCAGCATTACAGTATTACGTCTTTAATACTCAGCTGTAGTAGAACAGAGATATACACAGCCTGACAATTTACTCTACATAGTGTGTCAGGTAACTTTCTTGCTACATCTTCCTTCACAAAAAGGATATTTGCTGTGTCATGTTATCCTTTGTTTTACATTCATTTTCAGGCGGTCCACACTGGCATCCTAAACAAGAAGACCCATCATGCAGCGACGTGTGTTTAGCCTTCTAGAGCAGAGAAGGTCAGAGTCCGGCTAGCTGAGGTTAAGGCTGACACCTCGCTGCATAACCTGCCAGCACCCCTCGGCATCGTAAGGCCTCGGGCTGTGCTGGTTGCGGACTGGATCACTGCTAAACGACGAGAAGGAAGGAGCTGGACACTCGCTGGGGGGCTAAACTTGGTTTATTAGAAAGCCCACGATGTCCCAGCGAATGACCAAGAACAAAGGGTGCTTAGGGGTTATAAAGGGAAGGAGTGGACCTGGGAGGGGTTTACAGAAGACCAATGGGGGGAGAAGAGGGGATGAGCTTAACACAAATGACATAGTGGAGAGCCCAACAGGTACCAGGCATGGGAGGGGCCCCGGGACCACAGCCAACCACAACCCCCAAAGAGGAGAAGCTTCTGGAATACTAGGTGGAGTGGGGGGGTGATTGACTTGCCCCAGGGAGGAGAAAAAGCATACATATAAGGGAAAAAGAAGAGGAGAAATTATATAACCTTGAAGATTGACAATATAACTGGCAGGGCTGTGGCGGGAAAACTGAGGAGGGCAGAACCATTTTACACAAAATGGGGGGGAGCAGATACATAAAATGGGGGAGGAATTAAATTAACTTAATGAACACACTACAACATCATCATTCCATCTTAGGGTGATGCTTGGAAATGTGTGAGGAGCTTTAATGTTCCCCAGGGTTATTTAGCTCTGTAACAACCTAACAGATCAATATGGGACCATTCATTAATGTGACAGAATCAAAGACTGAAACCATAGATAAGAGGGTAAGTGAGCTGGGGTTGTTTAGCCTGGAGGAAAGGAGGCTCAGGGAAGATCTTATCAGTCTCCACAGCTACCAGAAAGGAGACTGTTGACAAGTGGGAGTCAGATTCTTCTCCCAGGCAACCAGTGACAGGACAAGAGGAAGTGGCTTCAAGTTTTACAGGAGAAATTCAGGTTGGACATCAGGAAGAATTGCTTAATTTAATGTGTAGTTAAGCATTGTAGCAGAGAAGTTGACCAGAGAAGTGATGGAGTCACCATTCCTGGAAGTATTCATGCACTTGATGGACCTTGGACTCAATCACCTTGGAGGTTCTTTCCAACCTTAATGACTCTATAACTGTTTGACTTCACAAAGGATGGTTTTTTTTCCTTTATTTCTTCCTTTCCTTCAATTCAATTTGATAATATCAGGATATAAGATCAATTCAGTCAATATTTTTTAGTACTGCTGTTACATCTGTGGTGTCAGTTACCTAATAATGGCCCTGAACTGACATAGAATAAAGTGACATAACCTGTGCTGATATAAAATAATATTTCCTCAATTACTTCAACAGAGTTATGATAATTTAAAACAATTGAGATATTTCCTTATTGTTTTAGAAGGCCAATGAGGGTTCTTATCTCTGAAATCAGTCCTTGAATATGGGAAGGCATACGATTCTTTCAGACAGCACGATCTTTCTTTGCTATGACTTATAAAAGCTTTTCAGCTTTCACCTCCCTGTGATCACTATTGTATTTCATTATTATTTATGAACGATACAACACCACAGAATTAAGTTCTTAGCAGGAATCACTTCCTTTACTGGGAGCATTAACAGGCAAAATCTACTTGTGCCCCCTTTGCCCTTGTTTTTAGTGGTCTGTGACAGAATGTGCACTAATGCCACAGTTTGTTCTTACTTTGTTTTCTAGTTAGTTTCCTAGCACCTTAAAAAAGGTTCTCCAGCTCCTAATGGCATTTTTTTTCCATTCGGATACAGGAGTTAATCATCTTTGTCATCTTTTAACATCATCATTCATATTCTTAATGCAGGTAGATATTGTCTCAGACCTTAATCAATTGCTGAGAGAGTAACAGAGTGGCCTGAGATAAGCTTGTAAGACAGAATCTAGCCTGTACTCTATTGTGCTGTAGAAATTATTTCATATTCACACATGGCATCCAAGTTTACTCAGCCTTGGTTATCATACTATCACTGTATTTTCATGGCTTGTTCTATCATTCCATGCTCATACTCAGGAATCCTTGCCTCACACTACAGCTAATTAATATGAAACCTAATCATGTGTAGGAATTTTTGAAAACTTTCTACTGTGTTAATCTGAAAGAAGCAAATTATACAAATGAATTTGCAGAGTAGTTAAATTTTTAAACTTTGTCCTTCATATTATGTGGATAAGTTTGTAAGTTTTATGATATTTTGAATTACTTGAAAATGTTCTGTTTTAGAATATACCAGCAATGAAAATGCTTTTTTGTTGCCTTTATTTATGGTATAATATCCTACTTTATGTAGCAATTGGAGCAATTTCAAAGAAGTGTTCAATGATGTCCTATTCATGTTATCAATTTGTGCCCAAGTAATCCTTTGAAATTACTTTCAATAATTTTCAATTTGTGCCCAGGTAATCCTTTCAAATAATTTTCAAGTTATTTTTGTCTTTCTGAAGTCTGTAATATTGAAACTTTCTTAGCGTGGAAGATCACTAAGGTTATATTAATATATAAATTTATAAAATACATATGTACAGCTTCCAGACCTATTCTATTTTTCAAACAAATATCTCAACATTTGTTGTGCATATAATACACTATAAATAATGTTTCAATATACATATATATGTTGTGTGTATACACATATACATATTGATGAGAGGCCTTCTGCTCCACTTCTATGAACAGGACAAATGCAGTTAGGCAAAGGATTTCTGAACTGTGTTAGCCATTAAATCATATTGACTGCAATTACTGATACTCCCAGCAACTTTCTGTTGCCACACAGTTTGTTCTAGTGAGCCTTGGGGAGAGACCATTGTAGCATGTTTCACGAACAAACAACACTATTTGACATAAGAGAGGTTCAGAAACTAATCATCAAATGACAAGTTTTCCATGCCAAAACTTTGGAATCAGTCGGGCCCTAGTAGATTTCCCTCTGGGCTGCAAAGATCCATTTCTCCTGTCTCCCAATTCCCACGACCTAATTACTGAGAATATTACAAACTTGCTGCCAGGCAACTCTGAACACTGCTTTCTGTCTTAAACCATAACAAATATATGGTCCTTAGTACAGCTGTATGAAGAAAGGAGTGGGAAGGTTACAAAATGGAGGGAAAAATAAAAGATACAAAAAATACAGTTTTTAGCTACCATAGATAATTTTTTTTCAAGTCAAAGGGGAGAAGGTGGCAGGTAAAACCTGAAGGATCTCAGTTTGAGAATGGGATTTGGGCACCTTTCCTCAAGAGAGGGGAAAAAAAGAGAGTTTTATAATCTTAATTATTAGAACTGATATATCAGTCAATATTCTATATAATTGTGTTTAAAATTCTTTCATGAAATTAAATGAAGAAGTATGAAGAACAGAAAAACCCACACTGAGAAAATATTAAGTAAAGGAAGTAATTCCAGAATGAGATTGTGTTTTTACCTGAAAATAGAGAAGTTTTAACATAAACATGTAGGCATGTAAAACTACTTATGTTTAAAACATATTGCAAAAATAAACAGAATTACTATTGACAGGGTAACATCATTGGAAAAAGGAGTTGACAGATCTTTACTTTAAATGTGAACCTAGCACAGCTGGATTCCCATTTCTTAAAATTGCACATGCATTCCATTTTTTTGGGTAAACAAATAGTCAAATGTGTGACAAGAATTGCCAGAAAATACTTTTATCCTTCATGGACTTGAAATTCTTGGACACTTTTTCTACATGAGACCCATACTGTTATTTGGTTAAACACATTTTTGTTGAGTAGACAGAGTGAATATATAACTCAAATTATGAGGTAATATGAATTTTCAAGGTGCACTGTGTACCTACAGTAATTCTGTACCTGCAGTAGTGTAGTCCTATTAAGGAACATCTTTGTAAGGTACTTTTTTAAGGCAACATTACATTGTGATGGGTGGATACTGCCAGGGGTACAGTCTTGAAAATTAACCAATATTTTTTGGATGTTACGTGATGGTTTCCTTTCTATCCTATTATGTTGGAACAAAATCACTTTCAAAACTTCACATTTGAAAAGCAGGGAAAAAGAAGACAAGGAAAAAGACAAAAGAACAACCTCTGGAATTTGCCATCATTTGCTTGCACAATTATATATAATGATATCATAGATGCACATACACAGTCAAGCAGTGAAAGGAATTTATTGACCATTGCTACCTATCTATTTGCAAAATGAATTCCAGCCATCACTTCCTTAATGGGATACACAATGAGGCACGAAAAAGAGTTATGCATCTCAAGAGCCACCACATTTAATGAATCCTCTATGGTGTTATGATATTCATATTTTCCTTAATTTCTTGACATTGTTATTTTCTCGCACATGCATAAAAATAATCCAATCCGGGTCCTATAGCATTCAACAATTATGCTAAAATAGCAATGCTGTAGTCCTTGAACTTGATTTTCCCTGGAACAGGGTTTAACACCTGGATCATACATGATTTTTCTTACTGAATATTAGTAATCAATTTGAACTAAGTTATATTTTTCAACAGTGTAGCTCTATAGGACCACCACCACAATACT
Source organism: Melozone crissalis (assembly GCF_028551555.1). Classification (NCBI taxonomy): domain Eukaryota; kingdom Metazoa; phylum Chordata; class Aves; order Passeriformes; family Passerellidae; genus Melozone; species Melozone crissalis. The sequence goes on along the minus strand of NW_026535784.1, from coordinate 4,324,902 downwards.
TTATCTAACTCTGTCCATCCCAATTATTCCACTTCTCATTGTTAGTTAATTCTAGCATCCACTCTTGTTCCCAAATTTCTGACTTTTTTTTATTTCTAAAATCTCGTGATTAAATTGCATCGTCTTCCCTTTTTTGCAGTCATTCTTTCTTCTTTTGTGTGCCCATGCCACTCTAGCACTAATTCTTCACTCTGTTTGCTATTTTTAATGTCTTAAGTTTGTTTTATCCTTTTTCATCCTAGTCTATCAATGACCTTGCCATTGTGACAATGAAACTTGAAACTTGATTTGACAACTTCTCGGTCATCCTAACTTTTTTCGTTCTTTTTCTTTGATTGGTAGGTTTTTTTTGTGAGTTTGCATAATTTCTTTTTTCCTTTTGTGAACTCTCCCTGTTAGTCTTACTTATCACTTATGCTACCATCTTTGTCTTATCTCAGATTTTCCATATCATGTCCTTTCCCAGCCAAAAAAACCTTTTGGATGCATGAAGGCAACAGCTGCTTGCAAAATTCTTGGAATAGATCTTATTTCTGGAGGACACATTGCAGCTTCTGTAGATTCTCTTTTATCCTCTATCTGGAGCCTTCCATCTGAAGAGAATTTCAGATGGCCCACAGAGGCCGGATGATTAGTATATCAGCAGTGATTCTAATTTAGGAGATTATAGGCGTGTTAATTATATTTTATCTAAATTTAAAATGTGTTGATCTGATTTTCAAAAGCCAAGTGTTAAATGTCACTTAATAAGGAACATCATAAGTGTTTATGATGTTTTTTAGAGTCCCTTTATTCCCACATTGTTTAGTTTCAGGCAAATAACCAGAAATGATTATAAATGAGTCATACCTTTGTGGCAAGTAATATAGAAAAATAGGATGGCTATACTAGTTTAGCTCAAAGGTACATCTAATCCAACCTTTTCCCTGGTAATAGCCAAAAGCAGAGACAGAGAAGAAAGCACAAAACTATAAAAATATGTAGCAATATTTCCTCTGGATACTTTCTTAGTCTCATTGGATTACAGATTCCTGAGCTAGAAGTGCTGTATGCATATTAATACACTTTTTCTTATCCACCACCTTCTGAAGCTAAAAACTTTTGAATCCACACATGATTCTTAATACAAATTCTATTATTCAGTACATTCTGCAAAGAATGACTGGTTTTTACTTGTTTTTGTATTCATGTGAATTATAAAGAGGAATTTACTGATATCAAAAGGAATGATTTTTATGTTGCTTATAGAAATGAGTCCCCTCTTGTTTTTAGGTAGGTTTGAATTCAATGACTGGCTTTAAAGATTTGCAATTATTGTTTCAATACAGTGGAACAGTAAGTCCTAAGCAGAATCACCAATACAGAGAAAGGTTTTATGGAGCCTTTATGGGTCAATGTCATATTTATTAAAAGTAAATATTGAAAAATTTAAAAGATCAGACAAATGCACTTCATGGATGGTATCAATGATAAACAATGTTAATGATTCCTACAAATCCTAGATATAGCACAGAAATACTTCAAGACGAGAGGAATTTCCCTATTTCCAATCTATCATAGACATATTACTGCATAATTAATCTTTATTTAACAATATTAATAATTAATTTATCTTCTTACATTCTGGTCCTTTTTTCAATAAGAACAAACACTTCAAAAAATAAGGAACATAATCAACATGCACTACTTACTGTGTAAGTTGTTACATTCACATTTATAGGTTTTGATTTTAGGTGGTGTCATGGTACAAAGTCATGTCCTAGAAAATCAGAGTTATTAAAACTATTACCTTGACACCAACTTCCCAGAAGGTAAGTGACAGGTTAAATGATTATATCTAAACTTGGAAAATATGAGCAAAACTGCTAACTTTTAAATGCATATTTTTAGTTAAAAAAGTAGCGTGCAAACTCAGTATTGCTGTTGGTAATAAGAGTTTTTACTAACTTTGCAGAGCCTCAGGCTGGGCTGTGAGGCTTACCTTTTCTGGACTCAACCTGCTTGGAGCATTGTTTTAGTCAGTTAAGCTGAAAGAGCAATTATTTAATGACCAAGAGGCTATTAATTAATTTTTGTTTACTTTGGCTTTACATGAGTCTGTGTTACAATGTTGTTAGCAAATTCTACATGGATAGGAATATCACTCAGTTATTCTGTGGAGAATGTGTGATTCATGCCCCTGTTATAATCATGAAGCATCTAAGAGTACAGGACTGGGGTGAGAGCAGAGGCCTTTAGAGTATGTACACAATATCATATTAGACTTATTAAATATATCAACAGCTCCTCTGTTAATAATACAAACTTAGAAGCTGAGCAAAACAGATTTTTGTTGCAACAGAAAGAAGCAAGTATATCCAACATATGCACTGGACACTATTTGCCAAAGTCATATGTAACACAGAGTTACACAAGAGTAAACAAAGAGCAAAGGATAAAGTCTGTTAGAAAACAGACAGAAATGGTCCCAAGTAGACCCTAGAGTGAGGACAAAACCTGCCACTTTCAAGAATGTGTTTTTCCTGATAAAGAAAAGGAAGACAACCCCTTAATTAACATCTCATTCCTTGGATCCTGAGAGAATGCCAACATCTTATCACAACACCTCAGAACCCACGCTAAAAGAATTGGCTTGGGGTCTCTGAGAATATTGGGAAATGACCATGAAAGCATCCTTGCTGTGGCAGATTTGGCTGCTGAGGCTCATTGCCAAGCTAAAGATGGGGCAGTGTTGTCTTTGAAAGAACAATCGAGCAGAGGAATCAGTGGAGGCTCCCAGACAACCAGCAGGGTTAGTTGTAGACTCAGGCTGGTTATAGACTCTTCTGTCTATGCCAGCTGCTTTCTCCTGAGCCTGCTCCTGGGTTCTCACCAGCCTGCCTGGGCCACTTATCTCATTTATCCAGGCTGGGACCCTGGGCTGTGGGCTGCAGTCCTGGCCTGACCTCGCCCCCACCTTGGCACCAACAGCCTGGTGCAGTCATCTGATGCTGGCCATTGTCTCTGAACCTGGCAAATGAGGAACAATTTTAGCTTTCATAGGGGTTTGGTGGTTTTTGTTCTGTTCTTTTTTTTTTTGTTTTCTTAAGATATAGCAGCTGCTAACGTAGCTTTGCTAATAAGGGTTTTTTTTGCACTAATTAGAAAATTTGGGCTGTGATTATGAGTACCAACATAAACGAATTAACAGTAATAGCCATTTGTGTTTTGTTAACACTATTAAAATTTGACTATTTTTTCTTTTTCACTTATAGAGCATTTTCTCTTTCTGCCTAGAACTGTCCTAGAATCACCAGATTCCTATTTCATTCAAGCACCAGCTGCACAGAGGTTTTCAGGAGTAGCACTTGTCAGCATGAGACTGCTGCTCATCAAGTGTCTCTGATACTGACAAAACATACATTGTAAAACAATAATATGCCTCAGAATTTTAAGTAAACCTAGTTCCACCTGACTTACCTAAGCCAAACTCTTTCTTCTCCAGTCATATTCCTGACTTTTTCATGTCTAAAGCAAAAAACTTGAGTATTCATTTGAAAAGAAAGTCATATCCTAATTTACTCTGTTTTTTCCCTTTATCTTCCCTAAAGAAGATCTTGATTTAGACTCTGCATATTAGCTTTGCCAATGCTTACTCTTTTCGACTTTATAAGTGGTGTCTTTCACAATACTTCTGGAGAAATTCTCACACAAGAATTATTTGCCATGGTTTCTAAGTCTCAAAACAATGCTCATTTTGCCAGATTTCTCCTATTACTGCAAGCATTGGTGTGCTGAAGCTTGATTATGCTTGCATAAAAGCTTTAGTAAAACACAGGTATATTTAACCATTCATAATACAATTATGAACAATACTATTAAAACAATCCTGTCATTTGTTGCTGCATAACACACTTCCCCCTCATGGTCTTGTTTTTAGCAGTAGTATTGAAATATATACACAGACACAACTAATCCTTAGCAACCAATTTTCAGGTGATTTAAGAAAAGTGTATGGTAAGAAAGAAATTTAGCTGAAGTGACAATTTTCACCTATAGCAATGTCTTTAAATACAAACTTTGACTCTGACAGTTGCACATTGGTTGTTGTTTTTCCTTAGCCCAGATGAGGAATTTTTAGTTCCCTCACTTAGTCACTTGGCCTTCTAACTCTAGTGGATGCCATTTCTTCCAATCAATCCTCAATCCCCAAGATACGTATGCATCATAGTAATAAAAACAATTACATTTATTTTTCATTTCCAGAGGGATTGAAAATTGCACAACTTGTATCTAGAAATGTTATTAAATACTTAAAATTTAAAGCACATAATTGTTTTTAATAATTTCACTGTTTTTTTTATTTTTATAGAAATGCAATAAGAATTTTTTTGTTTAAGTTGTTTAGAAGACATCCCTCTAGGAATACAGTTTTCCTAGCTAAAAATATGTGGGGAAAGCACAACCAAGATATTCATTATGAGTACATCTCCCCCTGCTGCAAATCAAACTGTAAGATCATTTTTTCTGTAGATGCCAGTTAAACTTAATGAACTGCATAAATTAAGAAGGAAATGTAGCAGTGAAATTAACTAGCATCATACATTTAGAAAACAATACTATATTGTTTCAATTGCAAACTAAATACGTTTTTCCTGTTCTTTGCTTCATTGCAAATAAACGTATTTAGAAATAAATATTTTATAACAAAAGAATTTCCAGCCTACTTATTAAAATTATTCTTGCATAGTTTTGCACAAAACACCGTCTTATCATTCCAGTTCCCTGCCAGATATGAGTAGAGAAAACAGGGCAAGGAAAACACAAAAGCAAAGAGGGATCGCAATAAAAACCTTTCTGAAACTCCTGTTCCACCTTTCTGAGTGGGCACTGGATTTTCATACAAAGAATTCCAAGAAGAAACTATATAGGGCAATGGATATACAGCAAACTGCCATCATTGTGCTTGTGCTACTTTGGCCTCCGTTTATTAATTTATTTTTTAGCATGAAAAATGACTTCTTCTTTTTCCAGATCACCAAAATGTATGAATAAGCAAAGGTTGGCTGGGAAGTTACATATATTTAGTGAAATCATTGCCTTGAGTTGAACTATTTTTGATTGATGCCATCAGATATTTTTATTAATGTCAGCCTTGATACTGCTTATTAATGTCAGCCTTGATACTGTCGATACTTATTTTGGGCTATTTTCCTAACTCTAATTCCAGCTCTGAATTATCTGCACAACTTTTAACATTAACTGAGAGATCATTCTGTATAGTATTCAGTGTCTATGGGCTCTAAGAATGGTCATAAGAGCAGTGTCTAAAGATGCTGTTTAAAATCCAATTGGCAAGGTGCTGCAGAGCAAAGGTAACACCTTTTCCAGGAGCTTAAACGTGTGAACACCCGAGAGGGACATCAGCTCACTCTGAAATAGTCACTGGATTATTGCATTGCTTCTTGAAACTCTTACACATGCACAGCCTCTCGCAGGTACAACAGCTTTGTACCGTCTGATACTAACCTAAATCATCTGCTGCAAATTCTTCAGTGCTTGTGTTATCTGCATAAAATATCCATAGGTTTGTTTTGATTATAAAGAGGAAAAACAAACAAGAAGGAACCAGAAAGACTCTATTTAGCACAATGTATTTTCTCCCTTGGTCAGATTTAGCACCGATGTTTCCTAGGGCGTTCTTCCTCTGAAAGAACTTTGTTGCCACGTGTTTTTGTGGTGATGTGTGTACTATGGCAATACCTCTGAAAGCACTAGAACCATTGTATTGCATGCTATGCACCAAATAAATACAAGCTATAGAAACTGAAAATCTCTTCTAGCATTGGGTCTACTTTTAGTATAAATTATATCTGCGTATATAACAAATAAACATACAGTACATATATATTTAAATGTTTTTCCATTGAAGTAATTATGGATTTTCTCTAAACATGTTCTCATACTTAGTGGAATTTTGGTGGGACTACTTCACCACACAGAATGAAAAAAATGTAAAAGCCTTGATAGTTTAAGGGCTGTGTGATAGAAAAGGGCTATAAAGCTACACAGAACTTTAGTCACAATACTGAATATCATGTGATGAAATGTTTGTACTTAGAACGAAGCATTGGCTGAACTGTATAGTCTGCAGCAGAGGTCTTTAGTTTAAAAAAAAAAAATCACATTAAAGAAAGATGGTCTTCTCTTGCATTGAAATTGTATAATCTGGGGGAAAATAACCCAAACCACTTAAAATCTCATCCCCTTTGGCTTGGGAAAGGGAAACAAAAAGGCTTCAGCTAAAGTTTTCGCAAATATATAGGAATTTCATTTCATTCTCCATTTCAATGGTCCAGGAGATCCAAGGAGATTTGGAGCTCCCAGATAAACTTAAGACCTTTAGATACAATTTTTTGCAGTGGGAAAAATATGTTCTTTCATTTTTTTTTTTTTTTTTGGAGAAGCATTTAGAAGCTTGTGTAGAGATGAGTTGCACTGTCATTGTTATTATCCAATAATATAGAAAGCAGAAGCTTGAATTTAAAAAAAATAAATATAAATACAGATGGGTAAGACAAAAGAAAAATTTATTACATCCATAATACAAATTAGGAGCTTAGTCAGTGAGGATAAAAAGTAACCCAAGAGCTTGAAGGCTATGCATAATAGAACCAGAAAGATAATTCAATACTTTCCTAATATCATTTAATGCTAATTCACAAAACTTTTAGAAGATAATGATTAAGTTACATATTTGATACATTTTTGGTTTATAGTTTTATGTTTATGTTACTGAAATGTGAAGAACTTCTATGATATGACATAGATTACATAATACTGCTTTATAGCCACACATATTGTTGTATGATTTTAAGTCTTTGACCTCTTTGCACAACAAAATTAAAAAACCACAACCTTTTGATTATCTTGAAAATTTACAGCTTCTAGCAAAATGTATCCTTATCTATTTCAATAAGACTATTAATTATTTAATTACTTTCAGCTGGAAATATTTTCAGGAAAAATTATGAAGATGTAAATAGACTGAGAGCTAAAATTTCATTATCTCATGAAATATAGAAGAAATGCTTTTCTTTCAGGGTTTCCTAGTCTGGAATCCTAGTCCTTGGATTTTTACCTGTCAAATAATATTAAAAAATGCTTCAGTTTGCCTACTATTGTAATTTTATGGCTTGGTTACAGATGAAAGTTATTGCTTTGTTTTTGCTAATGTTTACAAATTGAGCAGCATGTACTTTTCCTTACACAGGAAAGTACAAATAAAGGTAATTTTTAATCACATAACTGTGCTTCCATTTGCTTCCCTGTATTTATATAATGATTACATCATTATTCACATCATGGTCTTAGGTTCAGAAGGAAGCAAATAAGCATGAAAATCACAGCAACATGTTTTGACTCATTGTTTTTAGGAAGAGTACATTTTGTTTTATTTGGTCATGTGTAACAAATGTGTAGTTGGGTAGACTTACTGATTATGTTGAATTTACTGGAAATCTGTTTACCTCCAACTCTCCTCTAAAGAACAAGAAACTGGACTCTCTACCACGCTCCAGAGTATGGCCATTACCACCTAACTAGGAAAAGCCAATTGCTATACTTCAGCAACAGCTTTTCCATAATGCAATGTAAGAGTCATTACTTACTGTTGTATTAGTGGGTGACCTTTTAGAATGTTCAGAATTTACAGTGCACTCTCCAACATAACAGATTTTTATATTTTTCTTTCAAAGCAAGACAGTGGAGTAAAAGTAAACATACTTCCTGAAGTTTTAAGGGTAAAGATCAAAAAACAAACAAACAAACAAACAAACAATCCAAAGAAACGCCAAAAAATCAACCAATAAATGGGGCTGTATTCTCAACCTCTCCAAAATGGTGTCCAAAATGCCAAATAGTTGCCATTTCATAGAAAATGGCTCAATTCCATTAAGAAGGAAATATCCTAATTCCAAATATACACAGTGGGTAATGTGTTAATAACACCATTATCAGCTGATAATATGGTGCAGTTAATGTAGCTCAGCACGAGTTGATTTTACCACAAACCATTGTTTCCTTTTAAAACAGCATGAGATCTTGGGAAAAATCTCTCAGCATCTCACTGTGGGGACTTAATAAAGATTAGTCACCACGGTGCAGAAACAGGGAGGAAAAAAGGTACTTTATATTTCTTCTGTTTCATGCTGTTCTATTCAACCTTGCTAATTAATTAGTTCCTTTTAGCAATGTATCTGATCCTGGGCTCACTGACTCTTACGCTATCATGATGGACAATTTTCTCTAAAAGAATCCTGAAAACTCACCTCAGCGAGTACCAGAACACTTTAAGTGATACAAAGTTGTATTTCACAAATATAAAACTACCAAATAGGACCATCTGCTTTGCATTTTAGTACTAAAATGTCAGTAAGAAAGGATGAGAAGAGGAAATGCTTTTGGTGGAGCTGCATCTCTGAATCCAGAGTATTCTATATTTGAATATCCAAGTAGTCTCTGGGTTGGATGTACAAACAACCATCCTTGGTTGTTGTTCCTTGAGTCCTAGTTAATTTCATATACTTGCAATTGAAGTGTATTTTAAGACAAAAAGAAATCTCTCTTGCTAAATAAATCCAAAAAAGCTGTTTGGTACAATGAATTTTCATTACATGTCAGAGTTGGAAAGCAAATGCAACTTCCAGTTGCATGTTAAAGATTAATAAGACAAATGAGGCTTGTTCCATGATCCACTAGGCAGTTGACTACACTGGAAAATAGGGCTGTGTTTGTGTAAATACTAGCTGTGGTCCAGATACATGTTTTTGTCATATAAATCATGAGAAGCATAATGATGTGCCTTCATTAACTTAATGGTTAACACAGAAGTATAAAATGAGGCATGTACTCATAGTTTTTAATTGAACTTTATTTTATCAGAAATTTGCTTAAGTTTATATTAAGATTTAATTCTACAGATCTTATTTCTTATTAGATGCAAGAGACCATGAGAAGATTCTGAAAATAATCTAGTGATTTATATCTATGCTGGCTGAATCCTCATTCTATTCCTTTATCATCCAACATCCAACTTCCTCTAGATTATTTTCCATCTTATGAAATTGGTAGCAATTTTTACAGTTGATCTAACTGAACCATAAGAAAGGATTTTCCTAAGTAGTTGATACCTCTTTGCCTTTTTTTAATTACTGGAAATTCTTTATTTTGTAAGCAACCATTTACCTTGCATTATTCTGCAGGGGAAAACAGAAGAAGGCACAGTACTTATTTGAAAACTGCTTCATAAAAGAGCGGTGAAACTTTTCAGCCTTTGAGATATGATAAGAACAAATAATTTTGTTCTATGATGAATCCACTCATTGCTGAAAGGAGGCAAAGTTTCAGATATTTCAGTAGTTTCTATATAATAAAGTTAATTGCTCTAAGTAAGAACTGAAAGAAGCAAGCAAGTTCCTCTATCTCAACAGAATTTTCTAATGGGTTAAAATTGCAAGATCCCTAGAGAATATTTATTAACTTCAGATGAGAAGTAAACAGGCTAAGAAAATGCCTTCTGCTTTGCACAGGATGTCACACCCCTGTGAAGCTGGGAATGATGTTCACAGGTGATATGCAAAAGAATAAAAATTTTTGAGGGTATGGAAAACTGAGAAAGATGTTTAAGCATATTGGCAGCAGCAGGTGACATTATAATAAAGATTAAAGCAATATCTGATTTTACAACAAAAGTGAATTGTGAAATATTTTTCACTGCTGTCATTATTGTTGTTTTGAAATGCTAATATATCATGATTCATTATAGCAGTCTTTAGAGTTAGGACTTTATTCAGCTGGAAAAAATAAGATATTTGAATTACTATAGTAGGTTTAATCATTTACAGTTGCTATACGGCTGTATTGGTTTAATATTTAATACAAATTTTGTGAAAAATAAAAGCTCTAGACAGACTAAATTGCATTTGCTATCAGTGAAAAGAGTAACTTACAACAAGTGTAACTTATGGATGATCTGCAAGTTAAAAATTGCTTTACTTCTCCATCAGATTATAAACTTTGGTTCCCATCTCAGATGCTGCAGGAGAACAATTTCCTGTGGAAAGGGATAGGGAAGGAGAAGAATGTTCTCCATCAGGAAAAGTCCACTGAAAAATGGAATTGGGATCATTTTATATGTGTATGCTATATGTCACTTTCCTTATTAAGACTACTCTGCCATTTCACTCATATATCTGTTCTCAACACTGGCAAACTAATCTTCAATAGCAAATTCTGGGAATGATGCTGTCACTTGTTCTATGATTCCACTTCAGAAGTAAATGTACATTTATGGGACAAGCAGTTTTCCAAGATGAGACAAAGGACAGCATCTAACATCATTCTTCTTATGCAGAAACAGATATTTCAAACCCAAGACTAATAAAGTTACTTTTTAATCTCCATTTATAAATTGCTCTTGCAATTAAGACCTAATGCAAAAAAGTTTGTATGTGAACTATCATTTTTTCTAAATTCTCAGAATTTTGATAATAATCTGTTTCTTTAATTTGACCAAAAGGAATGTGGTTTCCTTTCCATTTTTGATTCTACTTATAATTTTTTACAGAACAGATATGCACAATAAACTAGAATTTTGCCTGAGCTTTATAAAAGGTTTTGCTTATATTTTCCAGATAAATAAATATAAAAATATAAACCATAATATATCAACTTCAACCAAGAAGCATTTTATCTTATTATTTGCTTTGGTAAGTGTAAGGATACCCCTCATGATGTGTTGAATACAAATAAATAAGGTTATCACCTAAGCAACTGCCCTTTGACTCTGTTGCAAGGATGACTGTTTTCTGTCCTGTCAGTAGATCAGGATGGAGATATAATGCTAGCCTTTTAAAATTAATTATTATGAGCCATGGATGTGCCCTAGAGGGGTTGTTATTTCCCTTAATTATTTCTAAAATATCTTTTTATTTTCCCCACTAGGGTAAATAAGGTTTCAGAACCTTTTAGCATAAAATAGATTATCAACACAGCTAATCTTAAATTAAGAGAAATGAATAATTTTTTAAAGAAAAGCAACAAAAGTATATATGGACTAAGAAATGCCAAGTACAAAAGACTCTTTATTTTCCTTTGTTTTCAGCTACTTTTTGATAGAGCTTTAGAAAAATATCAAAAACTGTGGAGAAAATACTATCACAAGCCTAAGGACTATCTGAAGCAAGTTCTACATCATTACAGTTCTTTAAGATGAATGTGAAAGTTAAACTTTTAGAGATTCTTTGCTGTCTGCAGTTGCATCAATGGAGGATGTATGCTAATTGCACAGGAAGGTCCTTAGAGCAGTGGGATTAACTGATTTAATAGAATAATGCTTCAATTACAACCTCTTTTCTCATATAGATCTACAACAGTTTATAAAAAACGTTTCATGCAAAAATAAAATTACCACATAAAGGAGGAAACAGTGTCCTGACCCATCAAGGTTGTTAATGCACCACCAAGTTTCATGTCATTGGATTTCTAAGATGTCGAGATGGACTCCATGGTTTTTATCCTGAAATGTCTTGATCTATCAGAACTATGTACATACATTGATCTGTGAGTGTTGTGTATAACCTTGTTTGAACTACATTTTTTTGTGCTTTTTTTTTTTTTAATTTAAAGGGAAAATGATCAGCATCTCTTTAAAAAGAAAGGAATTAAAAAAAAAATCAATATCAGTGCTTTTCTGCATGTTGGATAGGAGATATCTAGCTAAGTACTGATACTACCGGTTGCTTCCTTTTGTAAGTAACATGCCACTATAATATTTTATTAAATATGTACATTCTGATTAGATTTGTAGATATAAACAATGACATACAGCAGACTGTTGCTGAGTCAGGTCTCTTCAGGGGCAAAGCCATTTAAGGTTTTATTATACAAATCCAGCAAGAAAACTTATCACATAGACATTTGTTTTTTTCCTTTAAGATAGTTCTTTCTGAAATTATATACATATTATGTATTCACCTTGTTACAAAATATATATACCATAGTTTTATTATAATATTGTTAAAAATATCTGCTAATTGTTCAGAGATTATCTTTGATGATGGAAAGAATTACTTCATTCTTATGCCAAGTACTTGACTCCTTCATAAATATTGAACTATTAACTGACACCAGTAAGCAGTAAGGTAGACTTTCATATAATGACACACTGTGGACAAGTCTAAACCGTACTAATTTTGAAGTAAGCACTATTTTGGCATGAAGGAAATATTTTATTTAGTGATCAGGTTCAAACTATGGACTTGTGTTTTCTTTCTTGCTTATATTTGCCCCAGCCATGATATAGGTATGATGAAAAATATAGACTTGCAGGCTTTAAGCATTATTTCAATAATCAGTAATGCTATTTGAAAATCTCACTACCTTCCTGATCACCCAGGAACATAAAATTTTATATTCTGCAGTCTTTCTGCACCTTGCTATAGATCATCAGAAATGAAAAAACGTGATACTTTCAATGCATTTCTTTCCAAATTCCTCTTCATATTTCTACGTTCCCTCTCAGGCTTTATTTATTATTTGAGCTGCTTCTGCAGAGTTAATTCCTGTTCAGAAAGTCTTCTACACTTTAGCCTTACCTGCACATTCTATTTCACCATAATTTCTTGTCTTATGCTATCAATATTCCTTAAAACAATCATGACATTGCATTAAATATATTTTTCTTCATTTGACTACTTTTAACATCACACTTATGGTTTTTCCAAAGTCTCTGAAAGCAATGGTAAAGGCTTCCACTGAAATTTGGTTTAGCTTTGTTAGGGCAATAAAAAGCTAATTTAAAAAAATAACATTATCTGCTACTACCCATACAAGCTACTCTGTAAATTTACATTCAAAATATTATATATGGAATTTATATAATATTTATATATATATATACATATATATATATATATATATTATATGAGTCAGTGCTGCTGCTATCACTAGTGAAATAGCATCTGCCAAGAGTCCAATACACAACTATTATCTATGCCTTCCCACAAGAAACTGCATTTTTCAATATATCATATATTCTGATTACATTGTTAATTAATCTCTATGTATGTTTCATGTACTTTCTAATAAATTTAAAGCTCATTTTACACATCAAACTGCTTGGAATAATAAACTAGCCTTTTATTTTGTTTTGGTGTCAAGTATAAAATAGCTCAAAATGAGTATGACCAACTATGGAAAAACACATAAGGATATCCTTAGTTTCACACTTGTCCAAACAATCTCATAATTTCCAAAAAGTCCCACCAACTGGCTTTTAGTGATCTGTCTTAGAACAAACCCTGCCTCAAGGCATAAGTTCTGCTTTTAACACTGGGCCTGAAAGGTGCAATCATCAGGCTCTGATGACAAACAACATATAATAAGAAGCAGGCAAACCAAAATAATTCAGGAAATACCCATCTATAGATGATACCAATGAAATTTTAAAAATTGCTAATAGCATTTTACCAGGATAATTACTAAGCCAGACAGATTTCAGAATTTTTGTCAACAGCCTCCATGACCAAAAACTTATCTACAGAAAGCCATATAGTTAATTGATAAGAAAATGGCAACTATACTACTCACATGAAACAGACTGGTTCTTTGATAAGTTAGGTCTGGTAAAGCAAATGCAGCTATATGTCCAAAAGCAAAGAAGTCATTCTGCATCACTTACTAGAAAAAGAGTCAGTCTTTGATGACTATTTGTGATTTAATAAAATCAGTTTTATTTCAATAAAGTACCTATTTCTTAAAAAGAGGAAGTGATATGAGTTTGCATAAGAATATTAGTTTGTACAGAAAAACAAAGAGACAAAGAGCAGGACTGCCTCAACCTCTCTTTTACCTTGCAACCATAGAAAACAACAAATTTAGGAATATGCATTCAGATCTCCGTGGAGAGCTGTCTTTCCAGTGTACATTGAAGGGGAAATTTAAAAATTACCCTAATCTGGAAATACTTTCTTATTTTCAGTAATTTTCTGGTTTCCCTTTTTTTTTTTTTGAAATATTCACTTGCTTTTGAAAAAAAAAAAAAGTATTCTATTTGTTAATACTCATGGAGAACAAAATATATTATTATTATCAGTAAATAAGTTAATTATTTTGCTTTAGCCTCCAGGTATCTTAAAGCTCGTGGCTGTTTTATCTTTATAATTGTATCTGTTATTGTGCCTTCCAAAGTAATACACACAAACTGTAAATGTTTTTGAATAGGGTAGTGCAATGTGAAATCTTATGATCCAGAAATATTTCCCTGAGATAATTTTTCTGTTTTTTGACAGCTCTTATTCAGAGAGGTGAGAGCACTTAAATAAAAGCTACCTTCTGATCTCTAGTATTAAGCTGAATTTCTTCTTATATGCTTGTGTTTCACTCAGTTAATTGTTTTCTGCTAAGATGAGTGAGATGAAGTTACTTTAACATTCCCCAAAATGAAATGTCTGCACATAAAAGGAAACTTGCATGGTTGATGAAAGTTCTCTTAAATTTCTGTAGAGTTACAAGGCTCAGCAGAAACTATTCACTGAGTTTGCAGAAAGAGAAAAATCATTCCTACAGTTGCAAGTTTCTGAAGTAAAAACTTCCCAGCAAACAGTGAGAACCAAGCCTGCAGGAACAAACAAGCAGATTGCTAAGATTGTAACCATGTTATTTAATAAATCTGTTAAAGCAACTTGTTACTTCAGACAGCTGGTTATGTGGAGAAGGATTGCATATGTGGATGAGATCACACCATTCACACTACCTAAAATCCCCTCAGTTCACACCACCTAAAATCTCCAGAGCATAGTAAAATGATTGAGTTGTGTAGCACTTTCACTTCTCTAGGAGGCTATATTTATCAAAGCAGTTCAGCTTTAGTAACTGAGGGAGCAGTGTGGTCTAAGATAGTGGCACTACAATTGTGATACTTGGAACCACCTTACTGTCTCGTGCACTCACTACCTCTCCTCAGAGATTCTCATTTGTTCTTATCTGACACGTCATACCAGGTGAAGGGCAGACTGATAAACTTCAGGAAGGACTATTTATCTTATAAGACAGTGCTGCCTCAGTACCATCCTGAAGCTTAATAAAACCATATTGTTCTTCATGTATCCCAGAGTAGAGACCATATCCTCTTTCACACATTATTTATTAGCTTCACAAAATGAATATTTTTACCCTTTTCCATGATGGACTATCCATTCTCCTGGGCACCTTATTAATTTTCATAGCTCATGGTATCTAGTTTGAGCTTGTATGTCTCAAACATGTAAAAATATCTGACTGATGTTCCAACCCCTATCTGTTACAGCTTCTCGTTTGAACAGATCCAGTTGCTTCAGATATTTTTTTGGTTTTCAAGAAAAGAACAGACAACTACATGTTTTCCTTTTTTCTTCTGTATGGGCTGGGCTACAAAGAAAATGTAGCAAGATTATAAATTAGAAACTGTATTAAGCAATCAAGAAACACAACATAAATTCAACATCAAACCTATTTTTATTACCTCTATTTTGATAAAGAAAAAAATTAATAAAAATAATGAAGGTCTTATGCAATGATTCACTACATAATTTACAGGTCAGACATCCAACCAGCAAAAACTGTAAGAAAGAAGAAAATGTACTGCTATCCATAGCTGTTAAAAAATTAGATACAGAAATATGAACTACAGGTAGGGTTGCATCTCAGCAGTGTGCTTAAGTGGGTAGAAGATACCTTTAGATACTTTCAGAGCAAAAGTGTTTTTCCATATCATATTTTGTGGGAAAGAAGCACCTGATACTACTACTACTACTACTACTACTACTACTACTACTACTACTATTATTATTATTATTATTTTGTAATTGTCTGTGGAATTTACCTAACTGAATTTTCTAAGGCATCAGTTTATCAAGTCTGGGTATTACAGATTATGTTGTCCATATTTTACTTTCATTTCAGCTGATAGCCCTTTTAGGTGACCTATGGCTGCTAACAACTCCTGCATTTCCATTTGTATTTCTGCAGTAGCACTATCTGTATGTCTTTTTGCAAGGTGCTTTTTGATACTCTTTGACAATTCTCCTGGCAGCTATAGCTCCCCATGTGACAGGCACAACATGTTCTGCAGGTCTGACTGGCTTCTATTCATATTTGGGTCTAAACAGTTGAGAAGCCAATCACTTATTCAGAGAAGAGGGGTCATGTTTTGCATTTCAGAATGTCTAAATAAACATGCTGTGAATGTTTTATGAACGAAACTGTCATATTTTATTTTTAGAAAAATACTGATTTCATATAATAAATACTGTTTTTAAAACATCTACTATTTTAAGGATGCAGAAAATAAAATATAATAAAAAATATCTATTGTGTTTTCATTTTTCTCATGGGCTTGCAAAAAGAACTTTTGGTTCTAACAGAGTCTTTTGATGTGAGTTTTTCTTTAAATTAATTCCAGCTTGCTTTTTTCATCCTTTGCAGTGAATATGCTAATAGAATTTACTGAATACAGCTCTTTTTGTAAGCTTCTGCATTTTTCCTTTACTGTAAGCTGTAAATCAATAGTAACTGATTCCTGGGGCCAAACACGTTGACAGCAGCTTAATCAACTCTTGTCCATGTTACTTTCAATGTCACCTCTAGCCACAAGGCAGTAAATTCTTTCAGAGCATTTTTCTTTGAACTGTTCTGCTATATTTTCTCTTTGTTTGTTTTATAACATAATTCTGGCCCTTTCCCTTACAAAGTGCTTTTAGTCAGCAGTTTTAGAGAGTGACTCTTTCCTCCCAGCCCTACTTGTCTTCTTGTATTTCCTTTATGATTTCCCTCCTAAGAATTTGTACAAGTCCTTTTTGGCAAGACTAGTATGCTTGATGTTAATAGACATTTTATGATTGCAAAAAATGTACTGAGATAAAGCACTCCCTATTTGTCCTGGATGTGTCTATCTGTGTCAGACATCTGGCTAAATTCCAGTCACAATTTCTCAAAAAGTACAACACAAAGTAAATTTTGCAAAATTATCAATTGGAAATATTACTTTGGAGAAGAAGTTATGAAAGAAGAGAAATAAACAAATAGGAATATTCTGTGTTCACAAACATAAACATCTAGTAAGGGTTTCCTTTATTAAGTCATATTGTTGTTTGGAATGAATAGTCTAGAATTGTTTTTTTATGCACCAGGTCATCAACAGCAACTTTTGCACATTCTAATTTGAAAGCTTAATTGTAACAAGTTGATGAACACAATTACTGCAAAAAAAGTATTTCCCTAAGAAAAACTTTAATCAATCACCTAAACCACTGGATGTAACCAAAGACAATGCCCCATCAGTTCCTCAGCAGACAGGAGTGCCATTATCTTAAATCTATACAATTATTTATTAATATTATTGCAGAATATGAAAGTGATACAATTAGAATGGTTTCATAAATCTCTACATGTATCTGTCCCAGCTAAGAGTCAGCCTTACAGTCACTTTGTTATGTTTAGTCCCTAAATTCAGTGCAAAAATGTGGGTTTTTACTCTGGCAATTCAATGGAACCGTCTGTATTATAAAAGAATCTGTAAGGAGGAGCCACTCGTCCATCAAATAGTAAAGTCTACCTCTGACATAATTGTTAAAGATACATGGTATATGGCTTAGCCTTTTTTTTTTCTTACTTTAAACCTTTTTTCTTTTTAAAACAAAACTATACACTTCTCACAGGTGGGACAAAATAGAAACACTGTAGTGGATATGGGTACTAGTTTAGTTTCAGAATTTATAAGACAGTACATTCTATAACTAGGCTATTTTACTAGACTCTTCACCTTCCTAGATGGGATCCAGACTTACATTCCTTAGATCCAGTCTTCTCTTCCCCAAGTGAAGAGATGGTTTTCAGCCAGGCAAAAAGTCAAACTGTCAAAGGCTTCTGTTGTGGCACCTGTTTACATTTACTAGTCCCAGGTGTGACTAGTTAAGCTCCAGGACATATCCAGACAAATCTTCCTGATTGCACAGATCTGCTGCCACTTCCCAGACCCCTTTCTTCAACAGCACTCTTCACTTCCTTTGCAGGACTTTAGGATTGTCTCGGACTTTAGTGTTGTCTCTGTTTAAACAGTGTATGTGCAGATCCTATGAACAGCCTTCTAGTTAATACTTTTTTATTTATTTGTTTTTGGTTTTGGTTGTTTTTTTTTTTTTTTTTTGTTTGTTTGTTTTCTGTTATTTGAAGGATTCAGGATTTGTTTCCTTAGCTCACATTTTACCCAAAATGTATAGCCATCCTAAACCAACTGTTTGAGAAATCAGAAGTTTAATTTTGAACATTTTAACGCGCAATTACCCGGTCCCTGTCATTATTCGCAATTTATTTTTTGCCTACTATAACCTCCAATTTTTAAATTTTTAATATGAGGTTCAGGTATATGAAGTTACTAAATTCTTCTAACATTTAGACAGATAAAATTTTCTGATTTGACTTGAGTGTCAAGTATTAAGAATTTATTTTAAATAGGAACCTACTTCCTTTTGATCACTCCAGTTTACAATCACAGCACATTACCTAAGTCATTTTGAAACAGAAGCTGAAAGTAAACAAGTAAAATTAGTAGCTCAGGAATCAAGTCTTTTTCCTGAAATGTGCCCTTTGTTCAGCTCAGTTTATTTAGTTTAAACCTGTTTCTTTGACACCTAACACAAGTACAGGGGCCATGTGTTCTCTGTCTTTCCTGAAGATTGCTTTAAAGATGTTTTTCTGACTAGATTTCCATTTCAATGCACTGAGAAAACAAATATTTCTCAAGGTTTATTTTTCAAAATATAACTCTCCTGAATATGGGCTGGAAAAAACTGCTGCAATACATAGTAATTCTAGATATTGTCACACAGGTGCTGTATTTGGGAAGGCACAGAAGAATTGTGTGTATATAAAATAATATGCAAAAAGAAAAATTCTCTTGCATAAGAGAAAGACAATTTCAATTTTCTCAAGGAGAAAGTCTTTGAAGTGAGAGCCTTTGCTTATTCTTTCTGAAAGTTTTATCTTTTTAATCTTAAACCACAAGAAATTATTTGTGTAATTTCTTTAATTCAGCCTAAAAAGAAAAGGCTCGGGGGATCATATAAATGCTACCCCTTTTTAATGGGGCAGAAGAAGAAAATAAGATGGAACAGCTCATGGATTGAGAGGAAGACAATTTAAAAGGAAAAGCAAAAACTGCACATAGAAGCAAATATAAAAAATAATTTTATTCACTATTTTCCATCAACACTGAGACTCTCATCCACTTGTTAGGAAAGAAAGGCTTCTTCATGACTAGGAGCTTCTTGGGAAGAAAACATAACCAAAAAGTGTCTTTATCTTCCCCTTTTCCCTCAGTCTTTATGATTATGTTGTAGGCTATTATATTATGTTAATATAATTAATGTAAATTAATATAATTAATGTTAATAATATTATATAATGGAATAGCACTTTGGTCAGCTGCCCCTGGCTATGTCCCCTCCCAGCCTCTTACCCATCCCCCTAGCTTTTGTGGGAAGGAGAGGTTGGAGAGAGGTTGAAGTGGAAATCTTGATGCTGTCCACTTAAGTATTCAGCAACAGACAAAACAACACTGGTTTAGTACAAATGTAAAAATCAGCACCACAGGGCCTGCCAGCCATGGCAAAAGCCAACTCCATCCCAGCCAGACCCACCACAGGAACACAGAGCCCATGTGACAGAACAGGAGGCAATGGTGAAAATATGAGATACAGGATGTTCTACCTGGACATAAAGAAATCTTCTTTAATGTTCAGACAGAAAAAAAAAACTACAAGCTGTTCTTGGAGAAATGCACAAGCTGTCTAGATATGTGTAAGAACCCAAAAACTTGCTCTATGAGTCTCTTAAAAGAGCTTACTGTTTGTTCATGTACTGTGAATTAGATGCACTACCGAAACACTGACAAGGTATGCTCAAGAGGTCAAAACAGTAAAAAACTTTACTGGCAACTTCAGAAGATCAGAAAACCTTGGCAAAAAGCTCTGAGCAGCATTCAGTCAGCATAAAAAATTCCACAAAGCACTAACTCAGCTCATCTCAACTAGGAAAACTCCAAGCCCATCTGATTTTAACTTACTCAAAGGTAACTTATGTTTAGTAGGTGCTTCAGTAGTTTATGTAGAATCTTCAATACAACATACCGAAGGGGAATGTTATTGTCCATAACATGCCATTAGTTTATGTTACTTTATCTTATTTTCAAATAAAAAGATACAAGATACAGACCAAAGAATAACAATGACCAATCAATTAATCATAAACAACATGACAAATGGGTGCCTGACTGTACATCATTGAAGTGTTGAATGGAATGAAAGAACTTTTGTGGGCTTGTTAGTGTGTCAAGGTGACAATGGTAGATCTAATAGTTATTTATTTTTTATTCTCATAGAAGTTTTCCAGAGTTAATAACAACTCACATGGAAATATATATGAAAACTTTATGGAGAGATTAAATGGAATTTTCACCCCATAGTGGTGCACACATCTTTCATCTTGATTATACAGGATTTTCCCTAATGAAAGGGGAATGAGCTCCTTCCTTGCTAAATATACTGAGTTGATACACGTGGAAAGTAAAATCATTCTATTCTATGAGGTACATCCTATGAAAGATTATGGAAACATTATTGCTGTAATTCTGTACTTATGTTCAAAAGAAACCACACCAGATGTCAGCTGACATTATCATTAAAATCAAAGCAAAAGGTAATAAGAAAACAGAATAGGAAATACTTTTTCCAAAAGCACTCACAGATTTCTTAGCATAATGAAAAAAAGCCATATTTGAAACTACTGCTTCAAAAAGCCCTAAAACACATCTTAAGTTCATGAATATGAATATTCTTACTCATCTACACATGATCTGCTGTTTTAACTAAATCATTATATATTAGTTTGTGTATTTTCAGTTTTACTATGCTCTTACTGTAGGTATCTTACCATCACTCAGTAACAGAATAGTCCGAGGCCTAGATGACACATTGTTCAATAAATTGTGCTTTATTTCTTTATTCTCTCTAAATACAAACCTACACTACTTTGTTTAGATAAAAGTCACAAAATAAAATGGCACATTAGTGAGTGTTTTAATTCAGAACTGGAGAATGCTTTTGAGTAGCATTTCTGTGTCATCCCTTTTCCATAATTTTGATGTTCGCTGTGGATTAACCTTGAATCCTGCAGACTTAATTCCCTTTCAAATGAAATTAAACTCAAGAAAGTGCTCTAGAACTGAATTTAATGTACAGGAACTGCTAAAGAGCTATCAGTCCATGACACCACAGATGAAATACTCCAGGTAAAGATGGCATAACACATATAGTGTGATATCTACACAGCCTATTAAGGATAGATGATACCTTTAATATTTGAAAACAATTTGTTTTGCAGATCATGGAGGGCAACACAAGATGGTTCATAAGAGTGAAATTGGATTCTGAGAATAAGGTATGTAAACCTTGATTTCTGCTGAAGTAGATTTTGACCTATTTAGATTATGATCAATTGATCATAATTGATCAATTGATCATAATCAAGCAGAAAAAATATGAAAATTTTAAAAGGAATCCTGCTTATTACAGCTCAGTGTAATGAACAAGGACTTCTCACTGCAGTGAAAGGCCTTTATTTTGACTATTCTACAGTACATGGAATCTCCACAGTGTCTTTGTAGGAGGAATGTAGTATCTATGTAGGAGGAATCATCTGGAGTTTATGGTGTTCATCTATTGTAACATTTTTTATTGATGAAAATATACATGCAACGTAATGAATTGAAATAAAAAATATTGTTTGGCGGCATTTATGATTACATAATAAGGTCATAGAAAAAACCCAGTTTTGAATAATTTATCATTACAAAATGTCGGGAACAGGCAAATTTATTGGACATAGGTCATGGCAAGTAATTAACTACTTTTTAAACTGTAATTTCAATTTTATGAGGATTCATTGCTGCATTTGTGCAAAACGTTTGTGCAGCTCAGATTTTCTTTGTGTTTGACCAAACAAAGACCTGGTGATTTCCAAAAGTACCAGTCCTTTGAAGTTAAGGCTACTGTCTCTTTGTATTGTGTCCTCAGAAAACATCAAGCACTTGTGGAAACAATGAGTAACCTCAATTTAATTCTGAAATTCTGCTGCTTTCATATACAGATATTGCAGTGAATGTCACCACAGGAGCAGAAGACAACTTCTTCTCCCGGGTGATTATTTTATAATGGAGATCATAATTTCTATCACTTTTTCATTACATCTTAACTGTTCTGTCTTGCTTGGCTGCATCCAAACACTTAATGAAATTGCAGCTGTTTTTACATAAAAGAGCCTTGCTACAAAGAGGGCTGGTTGCATGCCAGAGTTCTATGTATTCCAGCCATTCAAAGACTGAATTCAAAGTCTTAAGGCTAATCTAAAAGTGCAGCTATGAAGTACTTAATTAGTCAATAGACAGACAACAATGACTTTTTTTCTTTCCCCCCCACCACTAATTATCATGCACATTAATAAGTATGCCATAGAAGACCTGGGAATAAAAAAAAAGACATTCCTTTATAAGTTTCTAGGCTTCTTGTTTTGAAGTATCTCATTGACATTGCATTTGATCTTAATTCACAACCAACTCAAACTGACCCTTGGATCAGAGTGTCCTTAAGAGTTTTTACCTCAAAATATGCTATTCATGGCGAGCAAGACAAAGAAGAGAAAATGCATATAAGCCAAAGGAAAAAGAATAAGAGAAGACAAGCTGAAAAACCTTGAAAGTTTAAAGGAGAGCTCTATGAGGTTTTTTTATCTTAACTCTGCTTATTTGCTCAATCTAAAAATATAAGCCTAGAGGACAGTGCCTCACAGCTACAAGAATCAGGTGTTTGTTTGCTTATTAAGGATCATGCTTTTATTTTCACTATTAAGTAGGTTGTTTGCAAACACATTAAAAAACACACAGAAGTTGTGAAAATCTGATTTTTGAATAAGACCTTTATTTGCATAAATCCCTAATGGATTGACAAAGGTTCATTATGAAGCATTTCAATTGAAAAAAAATTGGAAACACAGTGAGTAGAAAAGCATATTTTATTACCAAAAATCAATATTACCTGATTTGTGCCTTCAACTATCATTTAAAAACTCCTATGTATAAAAGAACCTTTTGTCTAAGTACAGTCATACAGATACATGAATCTCTTCCTTATCCAGCAAACATTTCAGACTAATTTTCAGTGCTCTTGAATCAGCTTCCTAAATTAATAATTTGTGGGGTTTTTTTGTTGTTGTTTTGGACTGATTTCAGGTAGAAAAGGATCCACATTGGATCCAGTCCTCAACTGAGACTGAAGTGCAATTTCATATAGCAGTGTGTAGATAACTCTACACAACTAATGCTGATAATAGAGCAGTATACCTGCATTGCTAAATCAAGACCATCACCACAGTACATTCTAGGGTATGATTTGTTGACTTTGGGGAGTTATACTCTAGGGTGGCTGATTTGTTGACTTTAGACTGTATATGGACTGAAGAACACTTTGGTATCTAAAAGGGGATGAGAATAATTCCTGCCATGGTAATTAATAGAATGGGACTTATGGGTGTATATTGTGTACATGTGCTTTGAATTAAAGCAGTAGGGAGCACTATGAATCAATAGGAATACAACTATTCCCTTGTTGATGGCAGGTGCACTAGGAGACTAATGACCCATTCCCCAGGCTTTTCAAACTGAAATGTGAAAACAGGGTGGCTTCATGTAAGTAGAAAAGATTTTCAGGCATTCTAGACCTTTAAACCTGCCAGAAATTAATTTGAGAGAGAGCTCTGAGCCTAAGCTATATAATGAATTGAATTTTGGTGTCTAGGATCATGCCTTGTCATGGTTTTTACTGCTAATGGCTGTAATGGCAATAATCATTATGTCTTTCCTTCTGCCAACATGCACAAGTTCAGCTGAAATGATCATAGCCACCTTCAAAACAGGTATGGACCTTGCCCCAGTTATTTTTGTCCATAATGAACTAATTCTTAAATTGTTAAGTAGTAAATAAATCTTCAACTTAAAAAATTGCTGCCTTTCTTAAAATAAAATGCATATATAAAAAACACATCACCTCCAACAAGAAGTTCTTCAAGTTATTGATCTGCATCATGAACTGTCTTTCTGGCTATCAAATACTAATGCCTTTGTCAATCAAGAAATATAACAAGTATTACAGTAATTGTTATATTACAAATATAACAAGTATTACAGTAAATAGTAAAGAAACAGTAAATATTATGTTATACAATTTTTAAAAATATTCTGTTTTGGATAAAACATATAGTAATTATAATGAATCAATATTTAACGCGAGTGTTTTTACACCAGTCTGCTTTCCCCTTTCTTCTCCAATTAAAATCTATTCATCCTACAGGTACTAAAGAACCCCCAAAACATAAAGAACTGTGGTGGGAACTTTAACATCATCACTATGACTGTCGCAATTTCATATTATTTTTTTTTATTATTATCAGGTAAGATTGCTTTTCAGCTGTTGTAGGTTTTTTAAGTTTCTCCAACAGATAATTGAATTATTTATAATCTCATTAGCATGCTTGTTGATATGTAATACTAAATGTGCAAGTTATTTTTGTTGCTTGATGGTGATTTTCACATCTTTTGATCATTTTTGTTCCCCTTTGCTTATTATCAAAAGTTTTTAAGGCCCCAATTATCTTTAATTCCATGCCTCAAAAAGAGATCCTTTATTTTAGTATTTTTAGAACATGAAAAAGACAAGATACAAGAAGGTAAAACGCATTAGCCTATATTTCCATATCTCATCTGTATGAGAGATAAAAAAAAGGAACATCACTTTGAAATCTCTGGTTTTGGTAATTATATATTTTCACAAAAAAAAAATACAAAGTTGTAATTTTTGTTGCGTTGCGGGGTTGGTTTGGTTTTTTTATTTGTTTGGTTTTGGTAGTAGTTGTTTGTTTTTTAATCTCTGAAAGAGAGGCTTTCCTGAAACTTTAATGTATTATATAAGTAAAATAAATAAATACATAAATACAGAAATTTTAATTGTGACACTTAATTGATTCAAAATAATGCATTTATTATTTAAATAAGTTTACTATTTAATTATTTAATTTTGTGGGTTTTAATTACATACAGCTATTTCCATTTCTATCTCTATGGCTTTTCCCAAAATGCTGCAGGTTGCCTGAAGCTATTCCAATCTTCAGTGTAAGATTTTGACATTTTTAGGATGTGCTTATTAGACATTCAGGTGAGAGACTGCATTGCAACACATTCTGTCAATCTCAGAAGCATTTTATGAACACTGTTGTTATGCATCTTCTCTTTCCAGAATAAAAATTACCAAACTTGATAAGACTACTAAAGACTTAAGCTGCTTCTGAAATCAAGAATTAAAAAATTAACTCTTTCACAGGCCAATAAACCTACATTTATATGTACAACATCCTTTATTAATGTAAGTATTCAATCTGTATTACTCATTATAAGGCTAGATTGCTATGGATTCCCTTCTCACCTGAGTAGGTTTCCTTCCAGATTTAAAGTGACATTAGATGACCTCTGAGCCCAGTTAATGGAAGCTGATGGAGTCTTCCCAGCTGTGGCTTTCTTTAATCATAAAATTTATATCTGACAAAATGGAAGAACGATGCAATCCAATGTTTAAGGTGATATTTAGAGAGAGAGTATTTCAAAAATGAGCACTGTGAAGTCACAATGCTAATCTAACATCGTGCACAGAAGGGACTGGATAAAGCTGTACAAACTCCAACATTTAAGCAGGACAATAACAAATCGCTTCTCCTTCCATCCACCTCCTTGTTTCCATAATTAAAGGATAAGCCAATACTTACATTGTGTTTACTTTTATGATCACTACATAGGATTCAAACAAAACAAACTTGTAACTTCAACACACATATTCAATGACAAATTCTAGTGTTTCCAGACAGCCATGGACTGCTGCATCTGGGCATTGGAGCACCATTCCAAAAAAGATTGTATGCCATAACAGCAGAGGTAGAGAGCAGACATTTCATTGGATTCAATCACAGTGTCTCCCAGTAATTAGCTTGAACCACACAATTCAGCAATATGACTATACTGCTTCTTGTAGCTGGAGCTGTATCTTCAAATTTTACCAAAGAATAGATATAATATCATTCAAGTAAGCAAATTCATTTATTAAGCAATATTCTGAATAAGATTAGAAAATAGATATTGTAACTTAAGAAAAATTTTAATATGTGCAATGCCTTTACGGTCTAATAATGATATTTTGTATTTTCATTATATTCTATAATCACGAGTCTTCTCTCTGCCTGCACTGCATAGATCCATCTAGTCCCTTTCTCATTCTGATGCCAATCCGTTCTCAGAAAAAATACAGTATTCAGCAGTTCTGTCCATTGCATATGAAATCTGTTCATCTCTTCTATTTCATCTCAGTTGTCAGTTATGGCAAAGCTTAGACAAAGTCTCTAAACTTTTCAATATTCTAAAAATCTGAACAAAGACAAGACTTTGACATACAATGGAGTAGTGCAGCATTTAATGTAAAATGAGTATTCAGAAACCACTTATTTGGCTAAGCTGATACACTTTCACAGCTTTCACTGTCTCAAAAATAAAGGCTCACAGATAGAAGGTAATTTATCACCATATATTTGTGTGATAATTTTACTTTCTGAAGTAGTTTCTTCTTATTCTGTTTTTAAAGAAAATATTATCTCTGTGGAAAATAAAAAGAAAATAATTTTCTGAACATGCTAAGTGTTAAAGTATTTATCTTGCACCATCTACATGTTAGAGTAACTTATAATTAGTAGTACACAGTAACATATTTTGAAAGTTTAAATGCCTTTTAAACAGCTTTTACAGGCCCAAATAAATATCTAGTCTTTAATAGAATCAGTAAAGTTGGAAAAGATGTCCAAGATCTTTGACCAAACACCACCATGTCAACTAAACCATGCACCAATTGCCAGGTGCTGTCATTTAACACTCCCAGATGTGGTGACTCTGCTGCTTCCCTGGGCAGCCTGTTCTAATTCTTGACAACCCAACAGAGGAGAAATTCTTCCAGATGTCCAACCTGAACCTTCCTTGGCACTGCTTGTGGCCATTTCCTCTTGTGCCATCACTAATTTCCTGAGAGAAGAGGCCAATCCCGCCTGGCTGCAAGCTCCTTTCTGGTAGTAGAAAATGAGGACATCTCCCCTGAGATTCCTTTTCTTCAGGCAAAACACCCCCAGCTCCCTCAGCTGATCCCTGTATGACTCACTCTATTCACCCTTCCCTAAATCTGTTTCCCTTCTCTGGACACACTCCAGCATTCCACTAAATGAATAGTATCTGCCTGTTTCTTTGGTATTATTATTATATTTCCATTTTTGTTGAACAAGAGGAAAAAACCCAGCAAAAGCCAAACCAAATCAATCCCAACCAACCAAATAAATGAAGAACCAAATACACACTTGCAGATTAGAAGTAATTTGTATTTCTAAGTTCTTTACTAGAATGGAATTGATGTCACTTTCCCTTCACTGTCTGTTGAAGTTCATATATGTTTAAAGCTCCCCTTTTCTAGTCCATAATCTATGATTGCTATGTAATTGTTGTGTATTTTATGGTATATATGTGTTTCTTTTTTTATCTCTAAAACCGGTTCCCAACTTCCAAGGTATTATTTCTTTAATGCCTATTAGTTGACCACTGATGATTTCTTTTTAGCTCTGGGAATTCTGTTTTTATCTTTTGTGCAGACATTCAGAGTGTATAGTCTTACATCATTACTTTAGAGTAACAGATAATTAATTTTCTCCAGAATAAGTACTGCTTATTACTATCTCTCAGTAATAATATTAATAGAACAGAATTAGTAGCCATTAACTACAAGTAACAAAAAAGTTATTGTAACAGTAGGTGTTGCAATAAAAAATTATGCTAAGCTAAACCTGAAATAAATTAGATAATATATAATTAGCTTTTTAGCAACTACAGACATTCCTAAAACTGTTCCATATAGGCCAAGTTCAGAGAAAGCAAGCAGGGCCAGTTAAAATTCTGGGCCTTTGTATACTTACTGCAAGGCTGTGGCCTGTTAGTAATATGGTGACATATTCTCTGTGTACTGGAGGACAGCAATTTTACATTTGTCCAACTGAGTATGCAGTGATAAAGAGCCCTATTTCTCCTTTAAGAAAAAGCTGAAGGGAGGGGAAACTGTTTTTTCTTGGTTTTTTTCTGTTTTCAGAGAGACTATCCCAAGATGCTGAATTGTAAGCATGCATTAAATCATTGACAACGGAAATCAGCTCCTGACATTGAAAACACTGGAAGAGTTCCAATGACATAACCCATTTTTCTAATTGCTACAAAGCAACACAACTCCACTGAAAACAGTTAAGTGCAATGTTTGGCAGGAACTGAGAAAAACAGGAAATACTCTTCCATATGCAAAGCCAATTATTTTTGTTGAAACCTTAAGACTAGTCAATGATTATTGGCACACATTTAGTTTTTATATAACAAGAGTAAAACAATAAAAATAGTATTAAGGGCTTTGCACTTTGCTTTTCTCTATTGAAATTCTACTTTATAGCCAAAAAAAGGAGAATCTTACATATGCTAAGTATTAATTTTAATTGTCTTTATTGATCCCAAAAATTGCTTCTGCTCAGCAATCAAGTCTACTTTTTTTTTTTTTTAATGACCACTGCTGAGTTATTTATAGCTATGGGATCTCCTTTATAATCCTATGCCTTCCTTTTCATATTATCATATCATATCATATAATAACATATATCATATCAATGTCTGCAGCCTTTTCCACTGCACTTTGTCCCTTTCAAGACTGCTGTTGTTCCATGATTTCTGTTTATATAGCTACTCCTGTTAGTGTGATAAATATTTCCTTCTACATAGCATAACTACTTTCTACTACCATCTATAGAAATAATACACCACATGATTATATAAATATAAATTTAAACTAAGAAATTGAGTAATAATTAATAAAATGATAATTATTAAACTGAGTAATAATTAGTAAACTAATGATATGGATAAACAAGCTAATTTTCTTCAGACAGCCAAAGATTAGGACAGACAAAACTGAAAAATTTCTTCAAGCCTTGAAAAGTTGAACAAAGCTTGCTATTTCTTGCTAACACTGGTTATTTTATTCTTAATAAAATAAGAATAAAATTCCTGCCTGGTATTTTATTCTTAATAGTCAAAGATAGACTACAGAATTCTTGCTAGTTCACACATTTGTAGAACACATTTTCTAAGGTGTCACCCATCACATCAGCTTGTGGATAGCTAACCTACTTAGTAGTTTTCCAATTAAAAGTTCTGACCTTGTATTTCAGAACTGCTATCTGTGGTTCTGTGATGGGTTGGCCATAGTTGAATGCTAGTTTCCTACCACATTGCTCTAGCACTCTGATCCTCAATAGGACAAGGAAGAAGAAAATAAGATGAAAATAAACACTTGTGGATCAAGATAAAGGCAGTTTTGTAAAGCAAAAGCAAGGTTGAGTGCACAAAGCAAAGAGAAAATCAATATATTTTATTCTCTGGTTCCCATCATCAAACAATGTCCAGCCCTTCCAGGGAAGCAGGGCTTAGCACACATAGCAGTTGCTCTGAAAGACAAATCTCATAATAATGAACGATTTCCTTCCTCTTCTTTTTTCTTAACTGTTATGTCTGAGCAGAGGTTTTGTGGTATGGAATATCCCTTTTTGTCAGTTTGGGTCAATGATGTCCCCCCAGACTCCACTGGTGGGAGGAAGAATGTTGGAGAGACAGCTGTGGGAACACTGCCTAGCAGTACCCAAAACATTGCTGTGTTACCCACACCTTTCTAATACCAATGCACAGCACAGAGCTATGAGGCTGCTGTGGAGAGAATTAACTCCATCTCAGCCAGATTAAATACAGCCTCACAAGCTCAAGCTCTGCAGTAATAAGAACTTCAACAGATGCAGGTGAGTAATCATCATGCTATGTTCACAAAAAAAAAAAAATTCTAGTACTTTGGGATACTGCAGAAGTTTGTAATTCACTCCCACTTCATGTTTGATTCACATACTGCAAACTGTATTTCAAAGCCTGTCAGACTTCCAGAAATAACTAGGTCCTGACCTACAATTGTTGAGCAGAAGAGTAGTGATTTCATGAAGTGATTTAAGAGCAATTACTGGAGGAAAGTTCCCTGGGTCATGCTGGTTCTATAAAATCTAAAGGAAATAAAACATAAAAATTCCCTAAAATCTCTGCATTTCTGGTACAATCCCATAAGCTCAGTGGCCAAACTGCAGGCTTTTTTCATGTATCACAATTTCAACTTCTGTTTTATGTTAGGTTTACACTCTTATTTAGCAGTCATCTCTTCATGAGTGGTGCTACACAGAAGTAAATTAATATCTTTGAAAACAAAATTGGTAAATTAACCATCCTAGAGAACCTACAGTCAAGCACACCTAACAAAATAAGGGTCTATATTCAGGTCTAAATATGTGAGAACATGATCTGTTTGAAACACCTGTTCTGAAAATGTTCAAAGACCCTTGGTTGTATTCAATCTTTAGTTGAAACTATCTTAGAATCAGAACAAACCACAATTGCTGTTGTGTGAATATTATGTCAACTAAGTGGGAGTAAAACTACTTTAACATTTCTTACTAAGGTAATGTTATTGACATGTTGTTTAGAGACTGGTATTATAATGCTGATCATTTTGTTTTCATGCTGCTTGTAATAGTAAAGCCACTACCACCAGAAGTAGAAAATACGTCTTCTTCAAAAGAAGAGAGAAAGAAGAAAATCTAAATCAATATAGAGTGTGAATCTGGCCTTAAAGTAGAGCCCAAGCCAGGGTAGGCACTATGACTCTGTAAAGTCAAAATATTTGTAAGAATGTTAAGACAACTGAAATCTGAGTCTCAAGGAGATTCATTTCTACACACATGGGTTCCTCATGGAAGAAGAGGACTACACAGGAGTACTTCTAGAGAACTTCTGTATTTACAACCCATTGTATAATTGCATTATACAAAAATACAGATTAAAGCTTTTGTGTCTGCTGAAGAGCATTCCAACACAAAACATGTACTTTTCTGGATAATTGCCAGAAGAATAAATAGACTCTTTGAATAGGATAAGAGAAAGTAATTCTCCATTTTCTTGCTGTAAAGCTTGGCAGTGTTAAATAAGGAAAAGAATCTAGATTCATAGAGCAAAAGAAAGAATAAATGTGTCTAAGTGTACCCTTCTGACTCTGACACTCATTTGAAATAATATCTTGTATAATGCATGGACAGTGTTAGGATAAAATGGGAGTGAATAGCATGCTATCAGTTCCATAAATAGAATGCAAATTTTCACCATCACAAAGGATTTCCTAAACTCTAGGTCATATGGTTCTGTTTTACTGGCTTGAAGGAGAGACTTCCTTTCCTTCTGAATCTATTTTTGCTATTCCAGATACAGTAATATCATCTATATTTAACTTTAAGCTGAATTTCTTTTTGAAGATTGTTCTCTAAGCAGTTCAGTAAAGTCTATTCTCTAGGCAGTAAAAAACATTTCAACTGTGTTTTTAAAATGATTACTGGACTAATCACTTCCATTCAAGAGTGAAAGGAGCCAAATGGCCTATAACAACATGTGCCTAGCTAACACACAGGACTATCCACGCATGCTAAACCAAACTTCTTCAGGATCTTTGAAATTGCATGGCATAAAGCAGATGTTTGCTAGGCTCAGATGTAGCAATCGGCATAAATAGCAACCAGGAAGAGGTTTTTCAGTGTTTCTGTAAATGTTCCACCTCAGCTGTTCATTTTCAACTTTATAGATGGACTTTTGTTCTTGTTTCTGTTTCTGTTTTATCGCAGTAAGGCTACTTTGTTATGTATATAAATACTTAAAAAAAAATTTAAAAATTAATTTACAGAGATTTATATAGAGAAACTTATAGTTTTTACCCCCAATCTCACACCAGAATGGCTTTTCTAAAACCATTTACTGAAAGAGAATTCTAGTTTCCATGATTTCCCAGTATTCATTTTCAATAGGTGTCAAATTATTTGATATATCTTTGTAGCTCATAATTTATAAAGCAGACAAGCATAAAGAACTAGTAGACTTGCATAAAATTTTACAGAAGAACAATATCTCTATTTTTCTATGGAAAAAACCCCACCGTTTTACTGAAGACTGCATTTTATAACAAAACTGGTACTAGAAGCGGCAAAATGATTGAAAGTTATTTATATTTCAGCATGACATTCTCCTAAAGGAAACTCTGGGCTAAAAACCATCACAACAGGAAATTTTGTGTGAAAAAAATGTGCACTGTACTTGTGTAAAGAGGCCAGACGCAGTAGGTAAGTACCTTTACAGGAATCCCTTTGGAGAAACAATCTTATTGCTAAGTGCAAAATGAAACAAAAAGTTAGGCTAATGGAACAACTTGTTTTTTTCCTTAGAACTGCAATATGAATTAATCAACACACAAGAAATTTTGACTCCCTCATGTGAAAGGAAAACTAAGCAGATAAAGTACTCAAAAATATTTTTACTTATTCAACACAGTATTTTGATTCCCTCGCATACCACCACAATGCTTCGGTCTCCAAAGTATCATGGAACAAGCACTTTCTCTATATCAAAGGCCTAAGGAAAAAACAAGGCCCTGACAGTGACATTACATCAGATCTTGAAAAGTTTTCCTTATACCATCAAACTTCTCTGCCTTTGAAACCTTGAAAAAAGCACAGCAACTCTCCCTTTCACGCAAAAATTAAAAACCCATAAGTAAAAACATAAGAAATTGAATAACTTCTAAAAGTTATAATTGAATAACTTCTAAAAGTGTCAAGTACCATTCATAGGTATAGGCCTAGAAATTACAGAATGCACTACTGCAGGGTATCATTCTGTCACTGTTTATTGTAAAGGAACATGACAAAATTAGCTGGAAGTCCATTTCAGACAGATGAGTTATTTTTCATCATTTTAGTTTTGTAAAACATAGTAAAGTGTGCTAGAAAGTTATAGAAATATTAGTTTAAGGAACTGGAGTTCAAACCAAAATATTAAATTGCTTTATAGCATATCTGTAGTTCTCATGAATAAAGTAAGAGCAAAGCAAAAAATAGCAGAGCACCAAGAAAAGGGCTTGATGGTAGAAAAATAAATGGTATTTCAATCTGAACAGGGGTTTCTTTGAAAGATTGTTGCCTGCTGTCAACATTTCGAGAATTTCAGTCAATGAAAATATGGATTTTGCTTAATCAGGTGATATTTGTCAGAGAAATATAAAATTAGAAAATGGCCTGCAGCTGAATTATGTGTATCTAGATTTATAAAAAGGTTAGTTCATTAAAAGAACAAGAATATACATTGAAGTTTCAAACAAGAGAAATGCTTTTACAGCCAGTTTTAATTTCAAGCTAGGCTGTCAAGAGTTAATAAACTGAGGCCATGAAGTGACCCACTCTAAAATAAACCAGGCTTAGAAATTTGTTTAGAATAAAGCAGGAAAGGTTCCTGCCCAAAGATCACTGAACAAGAGTCTACATTTAAGATCATAGAACTCAAACAACCACGACCTCCTCTCCTGGCTAAACAGTTCCACTTCTGTCAGCCTTTCCCTAGGGGAGAGGTGTTCAGTGTCTCAGTTTTATATATTCCCAGATATTTTGTCTCTTCCGTTTCCAGATGATGATCCCCAGTGTAAAGTGAACATTTTTAAAACTAATTTTTAAGTTTGTGGACAAGGGGGAATGGTTTTAAGCTAAAAGAAGCTATGTTTAGATATGGGGTTAGAAGGAAATTCTTTAGTGTGAGAGTGGTGAGATGCTGGAACAGACTTCCCAGAGATGGTATGAATGGTCCTTCCCTGGAAATGTTCAAAGCCAGGTTTGGTGGATCTTGGGCAATTTGATCTAATGGGTGGCATCCCTTCTCATGACAGGGGGCTGGAAATTAGAAGATCTGTAAGATCTCTTCCAATCCAAACCATTCTGTGATTCTATGGTGAACGCTGTTAAGCTTAATATGGTTCTAGATATAATAGACAAATTATGTCCTGTAAATAGATTTTTGCCTCTTCGTAATGCTGATAGTTTTAATGAATAAATTCTGCTTGTGGGAAACAATTTACTTTTAAATGCGAATATTCTCCCTTTGTTGGAGATTTGGTACTCCATTGAAGACTGCTTTTGGTGTAATTTGATGTATGTACTATCGGTATGCATTAACATCCACAGAAATATTTAGGAGACTTTCCAAGGATTGTAATGGGAACTTGATCCATCCCTTTATATCTAGAATAACAACACAGTGGTAGGTATTCAACACTTAAAAACAGGACTATGAGCTCTGGGAAACAGGTTTCAATCCCCTATCTCTTCTTAGTGTTAATAACACAGGGATTCTAGGTCAACATTAAACTGAAGATGGTTCTCTTGCTGTGATCTGAAATTCTCTAGGTGAAGGTTAATGGGGAGTAATAACTCTGCCTGAGCCACGCTTCTCCCCACCTATCTCTCTGTTCACATTTTTATCTGGCTGATCACTGACAAAGAAAAGGGACCATGAAAAGGCTGAGATCTCCGAGTCTCTGTGACTCAGGTGGGGATCAAACCACCTGCTGGCTGAATGAAGTGGCACTCGTGTATGCAGACAGGTTTTACAGAAAACTCCAGGAGTTTCTACTCTTCTTTATGGGAGAATTTAGGCCAAAGGCTTTGGAGATACAAGGTTTTCAAAGACATTCTTCAACTGCCTATAACTATGTTAGAACTGTCTAGTCTACTGTTTTCCCTGTAGGTTTGTCCTACAAGGAAGCTTAATAAATCATGTTTTCCTCCCCTCCAATGTTATGCTGCAGTCAAAGCATTCCTTATTGTACACAGGTTGTCCTGCATTTCCTCAGTTCTCAGACAATACATAGGAAAAATTTGTAAAGAATTTTATACTTTTTTTTTTAAACTCTTTTAATGCATTAGTTATGGTTTTTCATTTTGTTGTAAAGGATCATTTTTAACATCTTGGAATTCTGCTTTCCTGATCTTAAAAATTTCCCTTGAAAAACAGTCATTTCTTTCAAAAATAATGTGCACAAAGAGGGAATACAATACAGCCAATACACAATACAACAATATCCAAGATTTTTTTTGTTTTGGCCTGAGAGAAAACTCATATGTCTAAATATGATAATTAATTTACAATATCTCTGGGTGATTGATCTTGACTTTTTGCTTCAGAAAATAAAAATACATGAACATTCATTTCTCAAAAATCATGTCTATAGCTCTATATGAGGCCTTTAATAGCTATTACCATACACTTGGCACCATAACTGACCATTTATGTGGTCCTGTATAAGACAGACATAACAGGTGAAAAGCCTGGCACTGTCCAGCAGCACATCTTGGTCATTATGCTTTTCTTTTAGCCCCATTTTTATCTTGAGGACTTTGGAGGATAGAGATAAGAAAAAGGATTTCAAATCTATCTTTCATCACAGTTATATATCATAAAACAATCATTTGAGCAATTACTTCTTGAATCACTTTCAGAACCTTTCTGTAAACTATGGAAAATGAGTGAATATGAAATATAAAATAGAATACTTTTAAGATCAATATTTCAAACAAGACATTAGGACTAAAACGATTGTGGAAAAAACCATAGAATTGCAAGAAAGGGGACATATTTTAAGAGAATTTTCCTAAATCTAATTTTTAAAATTTGTTTTAGAGATTTAAAATTAAAGTAATCAATTTTAAATGCCTATACAGGTATACTGTATACTATATACATACAGTATAAAGTACACTATATATATATAATGCCTATACTCACTCCTTTTCTGGGCCTTTCCCCCAGCATTTATTGCTGAGCACGACATTATCTGGTACGGAATGCCAACCCAGGCCAGCTCTCTGTCCCAGCTGTGTCTCCTTCCACCCCTTGCCAGAGCCACCTAGCTCATTTTGGCTGGGGAGTAGGGCAGAGTAGGGAGCAGAGCCCATTTTGCAAGAACTGCTCAGCAATAGCCAAATTATTGAAATTTTACCAGCAGCGTTTAAGCCAAAAATCCAAAGCTCATCATCACAGGGGCTGGTATGAAGAAAATTAAGTTAATCCCAGCCACTTTTTTACTTAAGGACGTGGCAGACATTACTGTACTGAACTACAAAGCAACAGAATTTCCTAGCAAAGATTTGAACTCTTCTGTTTGCTTATCCATTCACTGTATTCGATCATTAAAAGAAAACTTGGTGAAAATATCTCTCAAGAAATGAATTCTTAGACTCATAAATTGAAGGCTTCAAAGATCCATAGCATGTAGACTGTGAAAGTGTGTGTTTGAATAGTTTTAAAACAAAATGATGAATACAGATTTCTACATCCAGGATTACTTCATTAGCTTTACAGGAAATGTGTAGGAGTATAAAGATCCACACTGTGGGCACTGATGAATTCAGTAGGGCTTAAGCAACCACAGGCAAAAATCAATATGAACACAAGTTCTGAAAAAATGAAATATTAATAATTGAGAAATAGATTCTAAATTTGATTCATGTGCATACTATGTGGTCATTGCAGAGCTTTAGCAGCTTTCTTGACTTTTTTCTTTTAAATCCAATGAAGCAGGCAAAGTCTGCTTTCCATAGGGAGACAGGAAAACAGGATTCACTTTCTTGAATAATAGCATATACTGCAATAATAACTTACTTTTTACCCTGTCTCAAATAATTCACAGAAACTGTTGGGGTGGGGGGGAAACAGCCACTAATGGAATGTACATCACAGACCAGCAACACTGCAGGCATTTCCAAAATAAACAGTGCATTTCACATCAAAGTCATAGGCAACAATTTGTGACTAAGAGCTGTTTAATAAACTCAGTTAAAGAAGAATGTAAAGAATACTTTTCAGAACATCTGAAGAATCTGAAAACTTTCAGAAAACCTTTTCCTGAAATTCAGTTATCACTGTGGGCTTTTGAAAGCACTGAAATAGGTTTGTTGCTTTTTCTTTTAAATAAATCCAGTACATGAAAGCTCCCAGAGCTACAAAATACAGAAAAAAACCCCAAAGTTAAGAAATGCAGAAACATTCCCTGAACTACTTTCCATCCTTTTAATGATTTAACAATTAAACAAAAAAAATCTGAACTTGTAACATCTTAGTCCTTCATGTACATCTCTCTCACTGTGAAAACTAGAAAATAAGAATTTGAGAGAGTTTTGTAGGATTTTGCTAAATTGTGTAGCAATAATGAGGAAACATGCTTCTTTCTGCAAGACAATTCTGTGTCTGCTGCCTACCTCTCAGTACTTTCTTTGAAACAATGAGTTTTATCCTTTTTATTATTTTTAGTGCAGAAGCAGGATTTGATTAGTTTTGTGGGCTTTTTGTTTGTTTTCTGGTTATTTTCAAGCTCTAATTATCTACATTCTGTTGAAGAGAAGAATCATGACACATAAACAGTTGGACAAGAAAACACTTTCACCACAACATCTTCTATTTAAAGCGGAATTAACTCTTGTAATGAGGTAATTGGCTGCAGTGCCTCTGAGAAAAGAACCACGTCATCATTCTGACATAATCTAGCATTTATTTATTAAACATTTTGAGTATAGTGATGGATAGGCAGACAGGTTAATCCTACATAGCACATCCCACATCCTGCGGCCACATCCGTGCCCTTCTAGTCCAGGTTGGTATTACAGCGACCTGATGAGGTCTTCAGGGTGAGAGAGAGACGGAATCTTGTTTGATGATCAGAAGGCTGGATTTATTGATATATGATATAAAATACATTATAACTATACTAAAAAGAATAAGGAGAGAAGTTGCAGAGGCTGCTAAGCTAAGAATAGCATAGGAAAGAATGAATAACAAAGTTCTGTGTCCAGGGAATCTGTCCCCGAGCTTGCTCCAGTGATTGGCCCTTAATTGTAAACACGGAACATGAGCCTATCACAGGGGCACCTGTTACATTCCACACCAGCTGATAACAATTGTTTACATTCTTCTTCTGGGGTCTCAGCTTCCCAGAAGATGAACAAATCCCAAAGAAAGGATTTCTATGAAAAAATGTCTGCGACAGGTTGGAGTGGCAGCACAGATCCAGGGGCTCAGATGCTGACTGCTGCATTCCTTTCTGGTGGCCTGGTCTCTGTGTGAAACTGTTCCACGCTGGGCTCAGCCTTTACCATGGTGTCTGGGGGCCACACGTGGTGCGTTGATCTCACCCCACATCAAGGAACTGGCTCTCACATTATAAACTAGAACATCACTACAAGATGATACTGCTCTTGCTAACAAGTAGAATGAGGCCAAACTCTTGCCCCATATCCAACAATTAGCAGTTGTTACAGTTTTCCTCAGGCTTTCTCTCACACACTAGTTTTCAGCCCCAAATATGTTACAAATACGTGAAGTCAGCAAAAATTACATAACCTAAAACATGTGTCTATTACTTCTTTGTATTCCAGCTCATCTTGAGCTAATCCATTCAGATCTGAAATCCTTTATTTGAGCAGTAATTTAGGGTAGACTTCACACCATGTCAATGTTTGAAATGAAATTTGCTACAGCTTTTCTAATGAAAATAAGCTCTCTAACTAGTCAAGAAATTACACATATGGGGAGTTTTATATTTTTATGCAGCTAGTTTCATAAGAAACCCTTATAGCCTAGTTCAATTACATCACTGGAGATAAAATCAGGCAGAAGGGTTCACCCTGGTTTGTCCCAAAACTGTCAGCTGTGAGGTAAAATAAGAAATTACATGTGTAAACAAAAATCAAGGTAGGCAAAGATAACCTTTGATTGTTTGTGATCAGTTCTTCAGTTTGGGGCTGCAGCCTTCACCACATCACTTCATGTCTATTTTCTCCTCACCACATCACTTCATGTCTATTTTTCCCTCACCCCATCACTTCATGTTTATTTATCATTTGTGATGTATTTTCACAGTGTCCCAGTACCTGGATGTGACAAGTATGCAATACTACGTTTCTAGGCTGCCTAAGTTTTGAAAACTTTCCAACAGCAAATGCTTCCATGTTTAAGATCATTAGCAAAAAAACCCAAACAAGCTAGCATATCAGTTATACATTAGCTTATATATTGTAAAAGAAATTGGAAAGAACAGGTATGAGGTGTGATAGGTGCTCCATGTGATATTGAAGGAAGAAATAAGGTTAGTTCTATAAGCTTCACTCTGAATGAAGGGGAAGAAAGAAAATGCAGCACTATTTCTCAGCAGTAAACTACAGATTTTATAACAGAAGTATCCCCAGTATGGGCAAACATTTGGCCTTGATGGTTTTGAGTAGTTGGTTCACTGCTCTATTTATTTATATAGTTTTCCAATTTCATAGCATTTCATTTTCTAACAAATTATTTCAAAGTTCTATAGATTGTAAGTTGAGAAAGTGCTGATCTAACTCAGATTCTGCATAAATTTACATGCAATTCTAAAAGTTTTATATATATAAAAAACCCAGTTGACTATGACAGGCAATAAGTATCTTCACCTAAAACTAAAAATTTAATTCATATCTGTGACCCATTTATTTAAAGGTTTTACCCACAGAATAGTTGTCAGATCCGTTTTGTTTTCATGAGTGCACAGGCTAATTGAGATTTCTCTTAACTTTCTTTTTGTTAAACTCAACATGTAGTTTGACTTCTTAAAGGTTCATTATTATAGCATGTTTCCGTATATATTTGAATATTCACTCAATTTAGTAACATCCTATAATCTATATCAGAGCCATGTCAAAAACTTATCTTTTCTTCTTTACTAATTTTCAAAATGTATTTAATTTCTTTCCCAGCTCTTTGATTCATACTTGTATCCAATTATGTTGAAAAATATATTTATATTACTGATTTAATTATATTAGTCATTAAATTCTAAAAAAATGTATAACGCTTAAGTCTAGGCTTTTGAGAGCAGAATTAGAAGTCATATTTAGTTCTATTATAAAATGTATTCTTGCCTCTATTAAATCTCATTTTAATACTTCATTATATTTAATATAGCAAACATGATTTAAAAAAAGTTCCAGACATTTTTAATATTAGTGAAAGTCAATTTTACAGAAATAATGAGATTTACATGTGTTCTCTTCTTGAAAGACAGAACTTTTATCCTCCAATACTCAATTACATAAAAGAGATGCAGTCACCTTGTTGTCAATGTGCTTATGGCCATTTTAGCAAATAACAATTTTTTTGCTCTGTCTTATAAGATATTGAAAAATGATTTAAGAATGATTTAAACATCACTTACTTCCAAGATTATCAAGTATTTGGACTGTCAGAAATTCAAAAACAAATACAAAACCCCCAGGTAATCCTACCTTTGGCAGCATGCTGCTCCAGCTCCTGTTCAACCCATGCAGGCTCCCTAAATAAGTCAGCAAAGTAATTTTTACATCTTAAATATGCTAAATCTTCCCAAAAGCTTTCCAGTTCTCAGCTTCTCCGTTTTATAATCCACACTTCTGGCAGTGTGCAGATTTTAAATGACTTTGTGATATTGCTTGTATTCCCAGTAATAACTCTTCACATCCGCTTTAAGTATTATGGGATTTCAGAACTTATTTATGTGTAAAATCTCTTGCAAAAGAGAAAAAAAATTGAGCTCTCAAAAACTTTGTTACCTTGGAGGTCTCTGCCTGCTGGCTGTAAGTTTTATCTGCTACCATGAACTATCTTGAAGTCATCCACTGTAAACTACAGACAAAAGTAAAATCTCTTTGCCAGGTACCTTGAGACTTGTTATAACATGAAAGTAACTTTCCTGGTACAGGATCAATCCATCTACTCCAATTGATTCTGGTTTAGCTGAAGGTATATCACAATCATTTATGTGTTCTTTACTGTTTTGTTTACATGAACAATTACATAGCATGCCAATTTATGCTTTTATCTAGACAGTTACTCTGATTATTATTTCTTAAGTGCTGTTACAGTGAAGAAAAAATTCTGCATATGAAAGTCACCACTGAGAAGTTGCACACTGAAAGACACATTGAACAGATACTTAGATTTATTGGGAAAGATACTCATCTGCTTTCTCTGCATCAGAAGTGTCACTGAGATAAATATCAGCACCAGAATGGTTTTTACTTTTTTAAAAATGCAAATCTTCTTTTATAAACATGTATTAAATCCATTGAGGAAGAGATCAATCATTATAAATTCCAATGACTATATTAATTTGTTTGGACTAAAAATATCAAATAAAACTCTGATGAGATTAGTGAAATTAAATAAAATAGAAAATGCTGGTTTTACTTATTTTTGTGCATAGAATATTCTTAGTCAAAAACATTATGTTATATACCATTAAATGGAGTAATAAATACTTTCATTGAATGCACATAATATTGAGAATGGATAGCTGAACAGAGAAGGCAAAGAGCTTCTTAATTACTAGAAACTAGTGTTGAATCCCTATCAAGGAGTCTTGAAAGCAAAATAATATGCTTTTAAGTTCAAGGACAAGTAGTAACAAATTATGTCAATCCAAATACTGATCTACTTCAGCCCCTCGGCATCTTCTGTTTTACTTTGGTTTCTAAATGAAGACACAAACACCTGTTCTTGCAGCAGGTGGTATTTGTTTATTATAGCTCTTCCTGCTGAGTTTTAATCAGCCTGCAGCTGCAGAATCCAGACTAAGGAATGGTTATAATACCAGATTTTCATATATAAGTAGTATGGGTCCAGAGAAAATTTTTCATGCTTCATTTCCATCATATGTTACCAATCATATAATTTCCTTCTCACACTCCAAGTTTTTAATTAAAGAGTAAATTCATGTATAATGCTTGTAAAAGAAGTTTTGAACATCGTGCCCTGAGGGTGTAATTTGATTGTATTTTCTTATTGCAAAATCTCCAATTTTTGGAAGAAGATTCTCAAATCTCTGCCAATTGTACCACTGCCATTCTTTACTGGGAGAATCAAGAAGCTAAAAAAAAAAGTCAAGGGACAAATTAACAACATGTAAATCCCTGTATTCAAATGCAATTTAAATAAGAAAAAGGTGTTTATGAGACAGGAAAAGTAGGGTAAAACTTTCTATTTCAAACTATAAGTTAAGAACACTAAAGTAATAATATAGAGACATTATTAATAAAGACTTCCTATGTATTGAGATATGCTTTGATGTTTTTATCCTTATTAAAGGCCTTCTATTCATGATGAGCATGCAATATAACTGAATTCTATCTATTGTCATTAATAGAATGAATTTATGGGCATCAGACTACCAGACATTTTTCCAAAATGTTATATTAATTTTGCTTGGTATTAAAGAAATAACAATTCAATGAAGCTTATAGAATTCAAGAATTTGTTAAAAATAAAGGAAGAAAAGGTCAAAAAAAGTGAGATTTTACTGTGTGTAGTATCAGAGTTGCTCCAGTGCAACTAGAGCGAAGTCAAACTGGGCAGTGAAACTCTGGAATATGTTGCCCAAAGAAGTGGTAGATGCCCCATCCCTGGAAACATCCAGGATCTGGCTGGATGGGGCTCTAAACCAGGTCTAGTGGAAGGTGCAATTCAGACGATTTGACTCCTGTGGCATTCACATTCTCTGACGAAGTTCCTTCACCCAGGGTTTTTCTCCTGGGAAGTTGAAAGGCAGCAAGAGACACCTCAGAGAAAAGGAAAACAATTCTTATCTCATTTGCTTCTCCTGTGTTTTGCTCGTGTGGAATGTGTTTGGAGATTTTATCCAAGGTGATTGCCTGATTGGACTCCGGTGTGGGTTATTTTGACTCATTGGCCAATTGGGGCCAAGCTGTGTCAGGACTCTGGAAAGAGTTACAAGTTTTCATTACTATCTCTTTAGCCTTCAGTAAGTATCTTTTCTTTAGTACAGTATAGTATAGTATTTTTTAATACAATATAGTATAATAAAGTAATAAAATAGCCTTCAGAGAACATGGAGTCAGATGCATCATTCTCTCCCCTCATCAGTGGACCTGCATTTACAAAAGACTTCAGGTTAGGTTAAGTCCCCACAGGGTCGCAGTTCATTCCAGGAGCCTGTTCCAGCAGGGACTCTCCATGGGGTCACAACCTTCTTTGGGGCAAATCTGCCTGTAGGAGAATGAGATATGTCATCTCATCTGCACTGCAGGCTGCAGGGGAGCTTCTGCTCCAGTGTTGGAGCACCTCCTTCTCCTCTGACCTCAGTGTCTGCAAAGTTGTTTCTCTCACATCTCGCTCCTCTCCCAGCTGCTGTTGCACAGTATTTTTTCTCCTTCCTTAACAAGGTTTTTGCTAAGGTGCTATCAACAGATTGACTCAATTGACTTGTCTAGAGATGGGTCTGTCTTGGAGCCAGCTGCAGCTGACTGTTGGACATGGGGGAAAGTTTCTGGCATGTTCTCACGGAAGGCATCCCCACAGACCCCCTACCAGCTTCCAAAATTTTGCTAAAACCAATACAAGGGATCCACAGCACAGTGTGTGACAGTATTTGGCTTGAAACAAACTTGAAAAGGTAATTTTCCAATGGAACTGGGGCTTTTTTTAGTTTGTGTTAATGCAGCATCATGATCATGGCATCTTGCTACATAGCTATATAAATACCTTTGCAAGGTTGAAGTTCTGTTGTTTCCTGAGATTTCCACTCCTATTTTTCAGTTTTCTCTGAAGTCAAGAGTTGGGGGTTTTGTTGGTACGTTTTAAAAAAGTAATTTTTCTTTTTTTATTATATTTCTGTGTCATGAAGAATTGTAATATCCTGAGCCCCTGACCACCAGAAGTACTATAGGAGAGAGCAAGTAAGTAATAGGTATGTGCTCCTAATTAGACAGTAAATTAGGACAAGTGCTCTCAAGGACACAGTCATTTCAAGCATCTCTTGAGAGAAGAATTTCAATGATCAATACAGTTCTTCCTTTGTGGAGGAAAGGGGAACAGTAGAAAAGAGAATGAAATTATTTTAGTATTTTTGTTTCTTTTTTCTTTTTCATTTAGTCAAGTTTTTGTACTTTCTGCTGGTAAAAACTGATTTTTTCAATTTAAACTACTAAAAATAGACATTTATATAGGGTTTTCAAGACATAAAACATGCTAACAGCATTTGTTAAAATCATGAAGTCCTTATTTTTATGGAAAATGTCATTCTCTTCGAAAGTATCACCATGCTGAAAGGTTATATGTATAGACAATATTGCATAGAGCCACAGAAAGCGTGGCAAATTAATTCATTGCTCCTTAGCTTTTGCTGCTGCTTTTCATCATAGATGAAACAGACACAGTGGACATTTTTATCCTTTCTACTAGCTTTAAGGCACTACAAGAACTGCACACAA
Source organism: Melozone crissalis (assembly GCF_028551555.1). Taxonomy (NCBI): domain Eukaryota; kingdom Metazoa; phylum Chordata; class Aves; order Passeriformes; family Passerellidae; genus Melozone; species Melozone crissalis. The sequence continues at coordinate 4,280,427 of NW_026535784.1, read as the reverse complement.
TAAAGGGTCACATGAAGGGGCTTTACAGAAACAATATTTGTCCTGAGAAAGTTTGCTTTCTTTAGATGAAATTTATGCCTCATTGTGCTATTGAACTCATAATGATAAATATTAACCCCTAATATTATACGGTCCATATTCTTTCTGTACTGATTTTGTCTGGGAAAGTGTTAATTTTGTTCCTAGTAGCTGGTATGGAGCTGTGTTTTGGTTTTGTGCTGGAAACGTTGATATTTTATTATTGTTGAACCTTGCTTGCACAGTCAAGGCCCTTTTGGCCTCTGAGCCCAGCCCACCAGTGAGGAGTCAGGTACACAGCAGACTGGAAGGGGACACAGAAGGGACAGGCAAACCCCACTGACCCAAGGGACATTCCACCCCACGTGACAGCAGGAGCAGCATTCAAAGCTGGCAGAAGGAAAAAAAAGGGGAGATGTTTAGAGTGATGGAGTTTGTCTTCCAAAGTCACTGTTACACGTGATGGAGCTGTGCTCTCTGGGGATGGCTGAACATACCTGCCTGCCCACACGAAGTTGTGTATGAATCCCTTGTTCTGCTTTGCTTCCTTGCACAGTTTCTGTTCTGCCTTTTAAACCTTTTGTCTCATCCCATGTGTTTTCTGACTTCTCTGATTCTGGAGGTGGAGTCACGATCTCTGGAAGAGTTAAAAAAAATGTGTGGATGTGGCACTTGGGGATGGATTCAATGGTGAACATGTTGGGGGTCAACAAGGCTGGTAGCTGAACTCAGCGATCTTACAGGTATTTTCCAACCTTAATGTTTGTATTATTTTATGATTCTTGCCCCCATTTCCCCAGGAGCGTGTGTGTGTGTGTGTGTGTGTGTGTATGTGTGTGTCTGTCTGTCTGTCTGTCCACGTGTGAGTGACCAGCTTTGTGGAGTTTAATTGCTGGCTGGAGTTAGTCCCCCCCAAGAAAAGAAGGCTGCCTGGGGTTAACACCCCCCTCAAAAAAAGTTAGTGTTATTCCTGGTTCAAAAGTCTGATCCAGAAATTGTTAGAAATTAGGAAAGGACCATGGGAAAAACTTCACCCAATTTATTCTGTGAAGATCTGTCCTAGAAAATTTATATTGATTTTTACTGAAAGTATGGTATTGGACGACTGACACTTCAGAGATTCTTAGGGCTTGCCTCAGTTCCTCAAAAAAATCCAATACCTTAAGAAGTTTTGGTCTGGATATGAGACCCAGTGAAATTTCCAGATAACTGCTTGCCTGTTAAACCCAGTAAATGAAAAGAATGTTAGAAAACTTGGAGTTGTAGCCTTGAAAGCACCTGGGAAAATGGGTGGCGGTAAAGAAAAGCTGGGATCAAAGTTCTCAGCCAACAGAATTCTGGCAATTACACCGCTTCCCAAGCACATGACAGCGTGTGTGGCACCCAGAAGATTACACAGCAGAGCTGTCAGCAGTCTAACAAACAGCAGAGCTGTCTATAAGTAGGCCCTTAACAGATTGCTTTGTGGAAGTGTGGCTTCAGAAAAGTAATTGACATGAAAATTCAAAGTGTACGTATATAAATATATATCATTATATACATATACAGATAAATAATTAGTGCTATGTACAAAGAAATATATACAACACTACAAACATATTCTTATTGTTGTGTATAATTCCCCAGTATTTGTTTTGCTTGAGTCACCTTGACCAGATTCACAACTTCTGAAGCACTGGTCATATCTACTGGACAGCATGCATTGTCCAAGCATGTCCTCTTCAGTAACCTAGTTCTTATAGCACAGTACTCACAAACCCACCAGACTTGAACTAAATCAGGTTATCATGCATTGTCTTTTCTATATTAATTAGTACCAGTTCAAAGTTCTAATGTAACTTCATTAACTTAGGAAAGAATTATTTCCTTAAAGGATAATATGAGCTACAAATGATTAAATGAATCCTTCAGAAGTTCAGGTCCTTTTGAAACTTTTATAGAAATCCTGAGCCCTAGTTTTGCAAAAATGTAAAAAACATGACTCTAAATAAGTGATATTCATCAAAATGAAATCACAAGAATTTTTGCTGAAATTATGCCAGATCACTAGGTGTAGAACTATCCTATTTTGTAGTCCTATGAGACACAGCAAAATTAAAATGAGTCGAAGGAAATGGAGATTTTAAAAACCATTCAATATCTGTTTAACCTGCACTTTAAAAAGCAGTCTGATCTATAGCACATTTATTTTTCTTAAGCTGGATAGCATTCTACATTTCAAATTTGGGAAAAATAAAGCATGTTTGGCACATTATAACAGTCCAGTCTGTTCTCCTTTATAAACCATAGAACCTCATCTTGTATTGCTCGATTAAATCAGAATTTGCTTCAACAACAACCCATCTTTCAGGAAGATTTAAGTGATAGATTTATAATTAAACTATCAAAGTGGCACACAGCTCAGACCTAGATGGCAATTTTATGAACAGTACCATATTCCAAATCACCTACCTATCTCAACCCCAAACAACCATATATCACGGTCAATTTTAGTTCAGTCTCAAGAGGGATTTTAAATCAGTCATTCAGAGGCATCCTGTAATAATTCAGCTGTTCTACAACTGTGCATTTGAAAGGCTGCAATACCTACAAATATGCTTTCACATTTTGTTTGAAAGTTAAATATTTCAGTGTCCTTTAAACTTCCTTTTTTTTACCTTCCGTCCTGAAATCTCACTTGCATGTGCAAGGGAACTCACTAGGTTTTTTGTGTAGATCCCAAAAAATAGCTTCATAGGTGTCTCCTGCATATAGATGGTAGTTCACTAGATGCTAAGCTGAGCAATGAATAACAAAGGAAGTAATACTGTATAAAAATTGCATTTTCAAGACAATAATTAAGTCATATGTCATCTCCTTAATGAGAAAGTGGCCTACAGTCCTTCACATTTCTCAGCTTTGTCTTGTGCATCAACATATAAACTCTATTGTTTCACACCACACAGTTTAGAAAGTTACAAAAAGAAGCCCAAGTGATCGATTTGTTTAACAACAGCCAACAGAATTTCCTAAAATATAGGATGTGATTGCTGGTGAGATGTGGATTGGCACAGTATAATTGATCTTTCCCTAAATTTTAGACCTTCATAGATTTTTAGATACTTCTAAAGGTTTTAGTTACAAAATCTTTGGGTGCTTTATGGCACTCTGAGACAAACCTCATATATATGGTTGAAAATTATGCTGTTTATACAGCATGAATGAGTAAAATATCAGGACTAAAGTGCAAACCAGACCTTAATTCTTTTGCAAGGTAATGGACACATGGCTAGAGTGGGATGGAAGAACCGTGGGACAACATGAATATCCAGAATCTACTGAGGAAGAAAAGAAAATATTGTTAAAACTATGCAACCAAAAAGTCACAGATGTATTCTGAGCTCAAAGAAAGTACCATGAAGGTTCAGGTCCAGCATTTTTAGAAAACTTCTGTATTAACATTTTCAGAGGTGGAGTTACATTATGCTCCACCACCCCCATTCCACCTGTAAAATATCACACTGCATTTAATAGAAGTCTGGAGTTGATATTAAGAAAAAAACCTCAATTTTATAAGTCATTGTTTCCTCATTCTGAATGAGCACACTGTAATCCATAGTCTACAAATATTTAAAAGCTTAATATGTTTTAAAACTTTAAGGATATTACTTGTACAGAAATATTTAATTCTGAAAACAGTTTTCTCTAATCTAACTTGGTTGGAATGGATTCTTTTGGTCTGGGGTTTGTTTTTCTCTCTTTTTGAAGGAGCATAAATACATTTATATCAACTAAGAACTTTGACATGAGGTTCTGAAGTGCTTTCTAAAGCCATTTGCTCTCTAGAGTGTCAAGAAATGTATAGTGAAGTCCAAAACATATTGTCAATGACATTGCACCAGAGAGGAATAACAGCATAACGAGTTTGCTAAGAAGGCTCATACAGACTCTGTGAGAACCATGGCAGCGTGCAATGAAGAAATACATGTTGGTTTGTCCTTGCTCACTTGAGACTTCATCCCAAAGATACTGGGATGAAATTAATCCATTTGAAAACAATACTAAAGTTCCTCTAAATAAAGACTGCAATAAAGCAGCTTTTATATTCTTTATTTACTTTAAGCACATCAAGTCTATGCAGTATCAGTTTTGTTTCTGTGGGTTTTTTTCCCCATACACAACATATAGGAAAGCATCATGTGGGCTTAAGTCAAGAGTAAATTGTAATGGCTTTCCACATAGTTAAATATCAGAAAATTTCTTTTTTTTTTTTTTGTTTTGTTTTAGTTAACTGGAATTAACAGCTTCTAGCAGGTTTAAAGACCATTGACCAATAACATTAGTTTTCTTTAACCACAACAGACATTTGTAGTAAGTGGTTTAAGTATTGTTGATTAGTTTCAGTATTTCCATATGAAAATAAAAATAACAGTTGACACTTCTAGAGCACTGCCCTATTGAGGATTTCAGACTGATCCAACAAGAAATTTCTTTAGAATATGAAATTCTGAAATTGCTTAGTACAACATGTAAAATTTTTCCTATTTGTCATGGTGAAATCGATCATAGATTAATCTCAGCAAAATCAGTACTGGTTTTATCTTAATAGCTTTCTAGCTAAGCAAGAGAGCAAAAAGTGTATTGATTGTTACACATCTAACTCAGCTGTGCTCTGAGCCAGCATCAGTCCATATTGACCTCAATGAAACAATACCAAACTGAGCAGTAGGACCAGATGTACCATCAGCTCACCTAATATATTTTCTTAAAACATTTTTAGTATTTTTCACACCTGTTGGATCACATAACCAACTTAGAATATATCAGGGAGAGGAGCAGTTATCATAGAATCAGAATCATTAAGGTTGGAAAAAGACCCCATGGGAAAAAGACTGGGGGTAAAATTACATTTTAATAGATGGAGATTGAGATCAGTATGGCCAGCTCACCACACAAAATGTATGTCAAGGAGGGTAATGTGACCATTGCTCCCTGGCTGGAAGGTGGTCAGCATGCCCAACTTCCCACACACAACCCAAGGAGGACCAAGCTGAGGGTGGAGTGCACTGAAGTCAGGAGACATTGCAGTCAGGCTCTGGTGAAATGCTTGCAGAGGAGGGAACTTGGTGATACTTTTTAGCGGACAAGTCATGTAGCAGCTAAAAAAAAAAAAAAGGAGGAAAAGGAAGATGTCTTGCTGTTGAGCCAGCAACTGAGGCAAAAATCACTGTTCTTGAACTCATGCATATCACCATTCCAAGGCTAACTCAGAGGAGTGTCCCCTGTCCGAGCCATAAGCAGCCAGGTTCTCCAGAACCAGAGCTGTGGGTCACCATGTCAAAGGCTTTGGTTAAGTCTAAGTAGACAGGATGAGTTTCCTTATCCACTCAACAGGCCACCTTGTCATAGAAGGAGGTCAGGTTGATCAAGCAGGAGCTGCCTTTCACATACCTGCGCTAGCTGGGCCTGGTTCCAGGGCTGTGACAGCACCTCAGGATGATCTGCTCCATGACCTTCCCAGCACTCATGTCAGGCTGAGAGGCCCTTCCTGCATCCTCCTTGTGGCCCCCCTTGTAGCTGGCCCTCACATTTACTGACCACCAGCCAACTGGGACTTCCCTGCATCGCCAGGACTGCTGGTAAGGGATTGGTGAGCAGTCATGCCAGATCCCTCTGTACCCTCAGGTGCATCTCATCCAGCCCCATAAACTTGTGAGTGTTCAGCTTGTGGTGTAGCAGATCAGTGATTTCCCCTTGGATTATGTGAGCTTAATTGTGCTCCCCTTCCCTGCTTTCCAGCTCAGGGCATCCAGAGAACAACTGGTCATACTATTAAAGACCCAGGCAAAGAAACCATTGATTACCTCATTGCATTATTTTTCCTCATCCTTTTTCACTGTGTTTGCCCCTGTATCCAATATCCAATAAAGGATGGAGATTTTCCTTAATCTTCTTTTTGTTGCTAATGTATTAAGAGAAACAAGTTTTCATGGTCTTTTAAGACAGTAGCCAGACTGCATTTTTAATTTTGTTTAATCTTACATACCCTGCTTTTCTTGGCAAGGCTGTCCCACACTTTTTATGAACTTTTATACTGGGACAATCTTGCTTTTTAACATTATCTTTATTTTAATCCAATTCTTTCTGGATAACAGCTGTCTCTGCTTGACTGATGAGTGACAAGTGACTTGAAGCCTTCAGGATGGACTGGTGTTGGAAAAAAAAAGATGAAAATTTCTTGATTGCTTTCCACATGTAGAAACTTCATTTATTAATCAAAGGAAATCAATTAAATACTTTGTAAAATCAGATCTAAAAACATATCACTATGGTGAAGTGACACCATACAAGCTGTCATTAAAGGCTAGTAAATTATGGCTGTGGAACATATTTTCTGTCTGGGTCAGTAAATAAAAAACTCAAAAGCATTAAACCAAACATACATTACACTTAATAGGAAAATGTAAAATGATGCTAGTAGATGGTATTATATTAAGAGGAGCTGTGTATAAATCCTAGGAGAAGACTACCCTATTTATATCAGCTATGGAATGAAGCGGAATGAAGCGGAATGACATAGTGAGTGTCAGAAAATCCAAGATGTATGATTAAGCCATCACATGGGTTTTTTCCAGCATCTACTTTCATTTTTCTTTTCAAAAGCACCAGAAAACCTGAAGTGTTGTTGTACTGTAAAGCTTGAAAACTTCTAAAAAATAAAATCCTTGTTCAGTGATGCAAAGACTATTAAAGTACACGGATTATTAAATTTTAAAAGGCTGAAGAGATCTGCTATGGTTGCTGAATAGTGACCTTCTGAATAATACAGATTTTTGACATATTTAGGGATTTTTTCTTTCTCCCTTTTAATAATATGTGCCCCAGTTACATATGTCTTGATCTTCAAATAACATGTAATTTAAGTCTTCACTGCTTCCCACTTAAGCAGTTTAAGTAATTAGACCATTTGGTCTTATTGAGCTGATGCAGCAGCAATTTATTTATCCACAAGTGGGTTTGTCATGTTCAGTTCTTCTAGATTTTGCTGTCAGCAGCCTGGGTCTTGTGAATTCTTGTGGACATTGATCTAGTCATCCACATAAAGGAAAAGTCTTGCTTGCTATAAGACATGGCTTCCTTAATTTCAAATTATGGCAAAAACTCCTTGATTTCTTAAGCTCATATATCCCATAATGATCTCATTAATGACAGAAGTAATACAATCTCAAAATTCCTACTTTGTTATTTTCATTAAAAGGGTCTTAAATATAATTCATAAATTGTGTTGGCCTTCAGTGTTACAGCACCACAAAGAGATCAAATGGTCAGCTGTTTATCAACCATGACCTCAATTCCTTTGTCCTACTTTAGATTTGGTAAGTGAATTTAAAAATACCTTTAAGGAAAAACTATACTTAAAACTAGTCCACCTGCCATTGTCAATTCTAAACAATGTGGTGATACTGCATTTTTGTGATAATGTAATTCCATGTAGTAATCCAAGTAATGTAAGTGCTGGTTTTTTTTTCTGATCAAAAACTCCATATCTCAATAAAATACTCAATAAAAGACAATGTGAAATTCTTAATTGTTTTCACTGCAATTAGAGAAGCGACCCAATTTTGTAACACTTTGATGGAAGCACTCATTTTTATGAGAGTTATCACTAAACTGCCCTAGAAAATAGCTACCCAGAGAAAATGAAAAGTCTCAGTTTTAGCTTATCCTAAATAGTAATAATGTTTTTTTTTTTTCTTTTCAGGCTGATCTAAATTGCAAATTAGATCTTATCAGAAGATTTCTGTTTAAATTCAGCTGTTTCAAGGCTCTGGAAAATCACTTCTTCAATGTAACACAGATTATACCTCAAGGGAAGTGCAGAGTACAGAGGGAGTATCACAGTAAATACAAGTTTCTCTATGGGACAGTTGCAAAGACTGATTTATTCTCATGAATAGAGCAATAACTTTGGCTGATTATTTTTTCATTCAAAAATACCATGGTAAAAAATGAATTAGCACTTTCAGGACCTTAAATCCATAAAAAAAAAAAAAATTCCTACTGTTATAAAAAAAGTTGTTCAAAATTTGGAAATTCCTTCCATAAATTAGGAATGCGGACAGAATTCCATTCAGTTTTAATTTTTATGTGAAGTCTTACTGAATGTATAGGTGCTACTGCACGTGAGTTGGAAGCCTTCAGGACTATATAATCCAGCACAAAAAATTTTGCTACTCGAAGTGCTTTAGAAGAAATATTATTAAAAAACAACTAGAACAAGTATAGGATGAAAAAATAATTTAAAAACAACCAAATAACAACAACAAAAAAGGGAAAGGTTCAGATTTTTGTTCAGTTTCTCATTGTTTCTTTGGTGTTTATTACTAAACTTATAAAGCATTTTGTTCATTCTCCTCATTGTTTCTTTGATTTTTATTACTAACCTTGTAAAGCATTTTTGAGAAATTTTCTTCTGTTATCATTGGGGTTGGATCAAGAAAATTTAAGTTTAAAAACACATCTTTAAAATTTTAAAGATTTAAGTTTGACCTATCTCCATAAAAGAAATTCAGAGAGGGATTCCTTACTTTTATTATCTTTTAGACCTCACACCAGCAAATTACTGTTTCGGGACCACGGATTGCAAATCACAGAATCACCAAATTAGCAGATCTGAAAGGGACCCACAAGGATCACTGAGTCCAGCTCCTGGCCCGGTACAGCTCCATCCCCAAGAGCTGCACCCTGTGCCTGGGAGCACTGCTCAAACACTTGAACGCTGTCAGGCTGGGTGCTGTGACCACTTCCATGGGGAGCCTGTTCCAGTGCCCAACCACCCTCTGGGTGAGGAACCTTTTCCTGATATCCAACCTAAACCTCCCCTGAGACAGATTCAGGCCATTCCCTTGGGCCCTGCCACTGTCACCACGCAGAAGAGATCAGTGCCTGCCTCTCCTCTTCCCCGCACAAGGAAGGTGTAACTGCAATGTGGTTTCCCCTCAGTCTCCTCTGTTTGTGCACACATATAGAACAGAGTTTGAGTCAGTACTTGACTGGGTACTTTTACGTAGGCATGTGAAGAAGCCAATATTTTTATTCCTCCTTAATGGTTATGTGTAAATTTAATGTTAATGCTCCCATGTATTCCAAGTTACTCAAGAAGAGAACCACTTATGACAAGTTCAAACCTTAGAAATAGAGCCAAAGAAAAGAGGATGAGAAAAACACTGAAAAGCTCTCATTTCAACTGAAAATCTTAAAAAGGCAAGGAAAGACAAGCTTCCTTTAATTCTGAAGTTTCCATGTACATTCTTGCTATAAGAAGTCCTTTTTCTCCCTTATACATACACACATTTTGTGCAGACAAGCATTAAGGTACACTCTGTGTTCTCTGCTTGGAAGGAAAGCTCATGAATGAAAAATAGTATAAACTTCAGAAGCACTTGACTTAGTTTCTGTGCTTAAACATAAATTCAGATCTTAAAAGTTTTTTTTACATTTCTTTTAATCTTGGGGAGGGAAGTTTGCCCAAATGTTGTTTACCTATTCCTTATGGCATAAATTTGTAGTCCATAAATTTGTTCCATGTAAGTCTCCATTTGCATAACATCATAAAGTGTGAAAAACATATGAATTTTAATGTTGAAAACATAAAGTGCTGCATTTCTCGTAATTCTATTTTTAATAGCTTCTTTTCAGTCACGAACATTAGACATATTCTAATAGATACAGCTCTTATGTATCACCAAGTATGCTTCAGCCTTACTCTTTGGGTCATTATCAGCACCTTCGTGTCTCTCACTCTCTCATATTCTCTGGCATAGCTTGGTGCCATCTTTGTCATTGGCATCTTTTGGCTTTAGAACATGAAGACTTTATCTGCAGTTACGGTTTTGAATACATTCTTAAATCTCTAGTGAATTTCAACTTAGGAAAGATGTGAATCTTCACATTTTCTAGTATTTGCAAAAGCAAATTGATCACTGTATATCATCATTACAAACCATTAATACTACCTGTGATCTCTTTCTAGTATTTTACAAAATCTATTTTGTTTGACAGTCACAAAATGATCAGTACTTTGGGGAAATCAAAAAACACCAAAACTTTGCTGAAATTTCCCTGAAAAGTTTGTGTTTTGTTTGGTTTATTCTCTGTTGATGTTTTTTTCTTTTAAGTTATTTATTTCTTTATTTTCAAGAGTTCAAAGAATTAAATATCTCTTCCTATCAAAAAACTTTTGAAAAATAACTTTGTTTGCTTTCAACATGATTTAAAATATGTTATGATGGCAGATTCTATCACTCTAAATGTAAGTGCTTGTCTTGCTCATTTATTTAATTGGATAACGACTTATATAATTTTTAAATAACACTGTAAGGATTGTTTTTTTGGCTGGAGAATAATCCCTGGGTGTGCAAAATATCACTTCTAGTAATGTATTTTATTGTTCACTGTATTGGGTCTGGCTGGAATGAAGCTATAAAATCTTCACAGTAAGCTGTGACCCAAGAAAAGCCCTTGCTGGAGCAGGCTCCTGGCAGGATTTATGACAAACTGACCACAACCCTATTCCCACTCCCTCTGAACCATCAGAGAGGAGAAGGTGGAGAAGTGAAGCTGAGCCTGGGAGGGATGGTGATTTTAGATCTGCTCTTGCTTCTCATTATCCTAGTATTTTATTAACTGGTAACAAACTCAAATAACTTCACCCAAGTACAATCTAACCTGCCCATGACTGTAATTGCTTAGTGATCTCCTTATCATTATCTTAAGCCATGAGCTTTTTGTTACGTTTGCTCTCCCCTGTCTTGTCTGTGAAGAGAATTGCTAGAGCATCTGCCTGAGTACCTGGCACTCTACCAAGGTCAACCCACCTTGGGTTACTGGTCAAGATCAGTCCACCACATTTACAAATGAAAGGATGTATCACAGGCTTTGCTCTCTGGAATTATATCAGGGTGTAACAGTGAGAAACTTTAAGGTGAAATGAGACTTCAGTATACAGGCCATCATGACCAAGTCCTAAAGGTTTTCCTTCACATGTTAGAATGTTACACAGAGAGTGCAGTAAGTATATCTACAACTGACCAATCAACAGAAAGATCCAGTTGTTAAAACCACACAGAAAGATAAAGATCTGTCATGGCCTCAAGACCAATCAAGTCACCTCAAATGGAACTTTTGCAATTTGTAAGCTGTGATAACTTTTTTTGCATGAATAGTTAATTCCACCTAAAAAAAAGTCTTTCTGAATAAGACACAGTAAACAAAGCCAAGGGGTAGAGACAATGATCTGTGTGACTGACAGCTGGAAGAACCAAAGAAGGCATGGGAATGAGACCATCATGAGGATAATTCTCACTGTGACTGAGCTTGTCAAAGACTTGTGCAGTTTTGTAACTGCAGTAAGTATTTCAGCTTGCAAAGAGGATAGGGTGAAAACTCATATAGTACAAAGCTAAAGGAGAACATCATGAATAATATAATAATTTTATATTCTGGGTAAACCTTTGACACTGAGCAAAAATACATATTAGAATTATGCATTGAATGGTGAAGATAATGAGAAACAGTGTACAGCTGCCTTACTTTCTTAATATTTATTATATTCTTTGTTACATTTGTACAGAAACCATCTTTTTTCACTTTACAGGTGTCTATGCACACAGGCAAATAGCAGTATGTGTATATATATGTCTACAAATTCTATATATATACATAGATACAGATGTATATATAAAAATAAATACATAAGCATCCACAAGTGCTCCTTTTTACTTTGGCACACATAGCATGGCTGTGTATTTAGTATATCTTCCATAGATAAAGGTCAATCAGCTTTTCACCCAAATCCAAATTTAAAAACCCCAAAATTTCTAATGAAGTCTACTATCAAACACATAAACTGAACAAACACACATGAACCTGCCTTGTTGGGGAATTAGACTAAATGATTTCTAAAGGTCTTTTTCAAACCTGAGAATTCTCTGAATTTGTGATGAAACTCTTTAAGTGTTCATGCAAAACTGAAGAAACAAACATTTCTGAACAGACTTTTTTGCTTTTGGCTCAGTGCTTGAGTTTGCCAGAGCAGTGTGGTTCAAATTTTATTATCACACATCTGCTCTCATCCTGAAAATATTGCAGAGAGAGGCAAGCAGGACTGTAAACAACAATCCAGGTAAAATGGGTTTTCATCTTTCAACCTGAATTTAAAATCAAACTCTGTGAGTTAAATCTGAACATCTGGACTATCTGCTGATAATAATCTGGTGGAAGCACTCTCTGCTCAGGGAGTCTTCTCTCAGTCAATGTTTTGTGAAGGAAGACTGTTTCAGTGTCTTGGCTTATTGCAGCTTAATACTTCTCCTAACCCTATAGCTGTCATGCAGAAGAAAAATAAAACAATAACAAGGTGCATGTGCAGAAGTCAGTATTCATAGAATCATAGAATGGCCTGAGCTGGAAGGGACATTAAAGATCATCTAGCTCCAGCCCCCCTGCCATGGGCAGTGACACCTTTTACTAGACCATGCTGCTCAGAGCTCCATCCAACCTGGCCTTGAACACCCCTAGGGATGGGGCATTCACATTTCTGGGCAACCTCTTCCAATGCTTCCCTACCCTCACAGTAAAGAATTTTTTCCTAATAGGTAATCTAAACCTTTCTTTCAGTTCAAGTCATTCCCCTTGGCTTTGAAAAAATGATGTTTGGCTTCTATAAATGGAGCCTAGTCTTGTTTACAGAACTAAAATATCTGCAGATAAGTGTGAAAAAACCCCCCAAAAAATGTGATATGTTTTCTCTTAGTATGTATGGAAGGCTGATAGTTTTTCTCCTTCTACATGGGTAAAAGTTATAGCTAATTACAAGTTTGAATCCCTTTTGGAAGTAAGATGCTATTTCTATCACTTGTCTGTGAGACTTCTGCAAACCACTGTTGTCTAGCATCACAAATAAGAATGATTTTTCTTTGGTTTTCTTTTCTGTATTGATTACATTATGGCCTGTTGAAATCAAGATTATTTCTTAATGTTTATTTGGAGTTTATGTAGAATAGAAGGGTTCAGACTTTTTAGAAAACAATAAGAAGTGTATTTGCTTTTTCCCCCATTTTATCCAGGTATGTATGAATTTTACTCAAAGAATCTAAATTAGCAGGCATTTACATGGACTGATTCTGGTTTGCCTCAAACATATTCTTAACCTAGCATGTCAAACATATTGCTATGGTGAACTGCTTTGTTATGACTTTTTTTTTTGTTTGTCTTAATGGAAAGAATAGTTTTTCTATTGTAAATAATAGAAAAGAAAAAAAAATCTCTGAAGTGCAACACGCAATAGCAGATATACAATACCTATATTAGTTTATTATTATTGTATATCATCATGTTTTTTTGCATATTTATGTATAATTGTTTGTGTATAGTTTCTTCTTTGGGAAGAATAGGTTATGTAAGCTGAGAAATATTTCAGACAGGTCCTTATGCCTCATAAGTACATAACAAGCATTCTTGCATAATTATTTTGATAATAAAATATTGTGCCAAATTATATTCTGGAAACAGCTTCTGTTATTGTTTCTATGAGCAACCCAATAAGCTGGAACAATTGGCATGGTTAGGGAAGATTACGAGACCTCAGGTGCACTGCAAGAGAGAAGAACATGACTGAGAAAAAAAAAAAAACCTGTAGAGAAGGAATTCTTCTGATTAATTCCTCCATTTCTATAAAAAATAGGAAGATTTTCTATTTCATTCAACTTTGTTAAAGAATGGAAAAATTTGCAAGTAGCATCAAAGAAAGGCTGTGGTACAGAATTCTTCATATCTACAGAACCAATCAGTAGTCTTCATGGTATTGTATAACACTCACAGCTGACATCAGGCCTCTTCATAACTTAGCCTCAAATTTGGAACATATTTGACCTAATTCATTTTATATATATATTGGTCAAAGGAGATTATCTCTGACACTTGTACTATAATCTAGAATGAGTAAAAACAAGAAGTATGGATATATAAAGAACAGACTACTCTTTTAAGAGGCACAGATCCTTAAGGGAAACAAAGAAAAGTATTGGGATGCTAAAGTGATAAAAAAATAGAGATGTTAAAGTGGCACAAAAGGCATTTCCTAATAATATAGTTCTTGGGAAAGCTGTCAAATATCTAGGAAGAAAATCAGACAGAATACATCTTTCAAAGAGTTGTGAAAGATTCACAAAATAAATGAAGGTAATGAAGGTAATGATCAGGATGAAAAATCAGAGAAGTGTGTCACTGAGGAAGAGAACGCACTAAAAATTATCCCAAATGTGAAAATGTGCACTTAAGATCTATCTTACATAGATCTTTGCAGCATGGTGCTGATTTTAAAGTTATAAATAAACTGAAGTGAGGTAGGTTTCATAGCCAATAGCTATGTTGCTAAATAATTGCATAAATGGATTCCAGAACTCAAAAATTAAATTCAAGAAACATCAAAACAATAAAGCTGCAGCCAGAATGTTAAGAGAAAAACATTAACACCATTGATTTGTAGTAACATGTTAAAACTTTCTATATAAATAACAATGATAATTTGTCATTCAGGCTTTTCCATCAACAATTTCCAGCTGTGGACAAGACTGCAAATAAATTTTTTAGTTGGTAATAATACCAAGATATTTTAAACAAATAACAAATAACAAACAAGTTGAAAACATTATAACACCTTGTGCTCTGTTTCAGAAAAAAATAAAAAGCAACACTAACCAGAATTAAGACTGTAGGAGGAATTTCTGGAGAGGTAAATACACAATTTCCAATTTTAAGGATATGAAGTTTGGATCCAGTGGATTGTGTTTGGAAAAAAAGCTGAAATATGTGGATATGTATGAGTGGGTGAGAGTGTTGCAAGGGGAACAAGACACAGACTCATAAATTCATAATAATACTATTACTAAAGATTCCAGTGCTAGACCTGGGACTACAGTTTATTTTTTCTGCTGTTGACCACGTATACACCTCTGTATCCATTTGTCTTCTTTTCTCTCCCAAATTCCTGTTGTCACCTTCCTATTTCTCCAAAGCTTTTTTCCTTGTACCTTCCTCCATGAAAGCACATTGCTACAGTCTTCCACTAGCCTAAACATTCTCTTTATCTCCTTTGAACTTACCCTCTGATTGTCCTTCAGAGACTTTCTCTATTTTGTTGTTTGTCTTGAGCTCCTTTTCATTTCTTGCAGACAAAACATAGATGCTGGCTGGGTGAGTGGGAATAGAATAGAATAAAATAGAATAGAACAAAATGGAACATAACAGAAGAGAATATGCCAGTTGGAAGGACATACAGTTATTATCTAGTCCAGCTGCCTGATAATTTTCAGGGCTGACTAAAAGGTCAAGTATATTATAAGGATCCAAATGCTTTTTAAACTCTGACAAGTTTGGGGCATCAGCAACCTTTCTAGTAAGCCTGATCCAAAGTTTGCCCATCCTCTCAATGAGGAAATATTTCCTAATATTCAGTCTGAACCTCCCCTGCTACAGCTTTGAACAATGCACCAATATCCTGTGTGTGGGTCCCAGGAAGCAGAGCTCAGCACCTCGTTCTCCCCTTCTCCTCTTTGGGAAGACACGGAGAACAATGACGTTACCCTCAACTCCTTGTACTACAAGACACATTCAAGTGGTTGGACCTGTTGATCTTAGAGGTTTTCTCCAAGTTAATGATTGTATTACAACTTCTCCTTTAGGAGCAGCAGACCTGTCCCTAGAACTGACCTCTGCAGGGCACCACCAACGTCACCAGCCAGCTGCAGCCCCACCCACTGCAACCCTTTGAGCCTTGTCCCTCAGTCCTGACCATCACACCATCACCCTGCTCATCCCACATGGATGGACAACTTGTTCAGAAGGATACTTTGAGGGTCAGTATCAAAAGCCTTACTAAAATACACAAAAATTCTTTTTGAAGTAAATCTCTCTGGCATTTGGGTAATTTTGAAGTAATTCTTTGGGTAATCAGCTTAGTTCCTCACTTTTCTGTGATGTGGGCAGATAGAGGATATAAATATTTTGCACAAAAAGGACTTGTGATTCTGATTAGCTGAGAAGCAGAAAAAAAATGCATTTGTGGCTCTATCTGTAGCTGAATTTTCCCTTAAGCAAGGAATATTCTAAATTAACTTGTATAGAGCTGAGCATTTATACTGATATAACACACCTACACAGCATCTGATCTGGCTTGGGTATTCCAGCTCCGTACTACATTATAAACTGTGGATATTTAATAAGAAGCCTCAGGGCTCAGACAAATTATCAAGTCATCGAAGTCATTTGAGCTAATTAATTGTCTGTGTTCTTAGTTTGCCTCTGACAAACTGAAATAAAATGACATTTTACAAAAAGAAGGTGTTGTGGGTAAGTCATGCTCTCTCTGGTGCAGCCAGATACCAGAATTCAGGCTATCTCATCAGCAAAGACAAATCAGATTTAAACCTGAGTCTTCAGGTTCATGTTGGTAGATCTCCCTCTTAGGTGTAATGGCAGTGGTACAAATGTCACTATTCTTCTGCATAGGCTTCAGCTGCCTTATAGAGCATCTGTGGATTTGGGTTAGAAGCCCAAGTAACTTTCTCAAAATCAGTTTTTAAAGTAAACACACAACTTTAAATATATTCCCACAGTTCTGATGGCACTGATGAGATTTTGTGACTCATGGAAGCCTTTTGCACGAAGCTTTTGCTGTCATTGCCTATATATCTCATTTATTAAAAAAAAAAAAACCTAACATTTGGTAGAACCAATCCTCCCATAGCATGAGATAAATTGAAGAAGGGAACCATTCACAGGGTACACAGACAAAGATTTTTTGCTGGTGGACACAGTCAATATCTGTCATATCTAGGTCTGTAATATTAAGATCCCACTAGAGAAGTCTTGCAGATATTCTTATCCATGTGAAAAAGTATTGCTTGCACAAAATTTCTGTGTAACTTCCAGAAAAAAAATGAACTAAGTTCTTCAGCTTTCTCAGGTAAATAATTTTGAAAATCAAAAAACTGTGTTAGACAGGTAATGAGAACATTTAAGTGAAAAGTCTCATCAAGCACCAGAGAATCCCTCTCAAGGAGTAGGGGCCAACAGATCTGCATATGTAAGGAAAATTCCTTTTTCACATGAGGCATTCTGTACCTCGAGACAGTAACTAAAAAGGAACAAAACGCTGCATATGAAAATACTATTAAAGCTTATCATTATTTTGTGTAAGACAGGAAATGGCACTCAAATACTCTTTTTTCATTTTGCAGCATTTCCATAATAGTTTAATTGAATGACTGCACTATTTGAATGCTTCT
Organism: Melozone crissalis; assembly: GCF_028551555.1. Taxonomy (NCBI): domain Eukaryota; kingdom Metazoa; phylum Chordata; class Aves; order Passeriformes; family Passerellidae; genus Melozone; species Melozone crissalis. The sequence goes on along the minus strand of NW_026535784.1, from coordinate 4,263,082 downwards.
GTCCTTCAGGTTAAAAAAATGCGCATATTGAATCTGAGATCATAACTAGTGGAGATGATTTCAAATCCAATTCCTTTTTCATTAGTAAATGAAATCAACTGAGATGTTGATTCTTTAAAAAAAAAAAGTTCATTATCAAACAGCAGGGGGCAATGAAACATAAATCAAAATAAAAAAAGCTCCTTTACAAAGTACAGGAAACATAAAATAGAATATTGCTACCTGAATATTCTATTTGCTTTAGTGAATGTTTTATGAGAAGATAAAAATACAATAGGGATTTTTTGGAGAGGAAAATAAGGAGAATTTTTCATGTAACCTACAAAACTATATGAGAAGAAGTATATGTAGTTTGTGACATATCAAAAGCTCAATAAATTTTTTTCTGGAAATTTTTAAACATTTTTAAGTGGCTACCAGTTTCTGGTGTCTATAAACACCTTTATGTATCTGCAAGTTGAAGGATATAAAATCTGGACAGAAATAAGATTCCACTGAAAGATTTCCTCTAAAAAATAATATTATACTATCTTATCACTCTTTGATTGTAGCATAATTTTAGTGTATGTAATTAGATTTTTTGTCATTTTTATTATTTATGCCAAGACATGAATTACTTAAAAAATTGTGACTTATCTATTTCCAAAAATGCTAACTAGTTTCAAATTTAAATGCAATAATCAATATAGGCTCCAACTCCTTTTCTTAGCATGTATTTCAGAGTTAAATATGTAATCATACATTTTATCATTCAAATGAAAGAATATTCAACTTCTCATTTTACTGGTGTGTGAAGTATATAGCATACACTTTTATGTCATGTAGTATTTTATGTGAATAAAAAGGAGGAATTTTCTTATCAAGGTATTAAAGCCCCCTACAAACAACAAAGGGTATAATGTGTCTGAAATAGGGCCCATTTTAGAATTGCATTCTAAGCGAGTGAAATTAATTAAAATGCCTGAGAGCAAAACCTGATGCATGCCAATTGCCAAAGCAGTGTGGGAGATGATCTATATGAGAGTCTCCTCAAAAATAAGCATTTGCAGAGGCTGTAAAGCTTTCCATTAGATCTAGCACTTGGTTTGTACCAGCTTTCCTGCCTATGTGTACTAGGAAGGAGAATGATTCCCTCAGTCCCTATATAGGATAATGAATGTCCAGTTCCCTGGACAAATCCATAAAATTCAGTTGGCTCATACCTTTTACTAATCCACCTATGCAAGCTTGACAACCATGTGAAAACTAAAATAATTTCATTTATTGCAGTGAAAAGATTGGGATAAATGTTTATGTCTGATATTAGAAAAAAAATCTTTTAAAATAATCTTGGATCTTCTGAACTTGTCATGTGATCATTGTCCGCTCTAAGGTAGTCCTTTTAACCTACTTACTAAAAAAACTGGCTGTTTGGGGGATTTCTATTACCTGCACCTATTAGCTTTAGTACAAAGGACCAATTGTCACTCTGGACACTTTTAATGGGCTTATCTATGTTACTAGAGACCACTTCATAGCATTTCCAGCACTCTCTTTTCTCTCAGTAGGTTTTCCTCTTTCATCTACTCTGATAAATCATTTAGGTTTTCCAGAGAGTTCCAACAAGACCAGCACCAGCAGCCACACCAGTGAGACATCAGTGACTCCTGGCAGCTCTGCCACACACAGAATTGTTTTGCTGCCACTGGATTATTTACTGCAAACACAAGTTTTAAAAACTGCTAGTCTCCATGATTCCTATGGTTTTTATGTGTATTTATGTTAGTAATGTGTAAGAACGCAGCTTGCAGAGGATAATATCATAAGTAAGGGAAAGGAAGAGTACGTAAGTTTTAGAAAAATTGAGGTTTGAGAAGGAATTAGAACAGTGATTGTGTCTGGATATGTACCTAGCAGCACTCAAAAGATGCTCTCAGTTATAGTCCTTCTGTATAGTAATGTGTAATTACATGTTTATGAACATATACCTGCTATATCCAATAGCAAACTATAAATTTTATGATGTTCTAGATATAGCAGATATGTTTCTAAGCAATGTCTGCTAAATGTCACAAACATTTTATGTCACATTTTGTATTCCACTGCAAAACTCTAGTGTTGTCATATTACATATTTAGCTCCTAAAGTTGATTGATTGCTTCAGAGAAAAGTGTATATGGTATTCCACTTCTTATCTGAGTCAATGTTTTTCTCAATACTGTGAAGTAAATTAAAATAAAGTGTTTAAATCTACTGCTTATGATAAAGAAGACCAAATCTTATTCTAAAAAACGTGAAATACAACTTGTCATGTTCCTTTCACTTTGTAGAAATGCTACCACAAGGCTTAGCCAGTTAAGTCTAATATGTTGACATTTATTTTTGCTGCAATAAATGTTAGGATTATATTTTTGCATTAAATTCTGGCATTTTTAAAGATCACGATGACAAGTGATTTATTCTTCAAATCACTCTGGTTTGTTTTTACTTTTTGAATATGGATTTGGCCATGTGTCTCCAAGGCACGGTACAAAGCATATTTCATATGTTTTGCAACCTATTAGTTTGATTTAAATCCACTTTTTCTGTCAGGATTTATGCAAGGCTTTCTTGATGTTATTTGCTCTGAATTATTGCCCAGAAATAATCACACGGAATCCAATTTCACACAGGCTGTGTGGCCTATGAGGTCTGTCACTGTAAAGCCCTAAAGCTTTTAAAACTTTTTCAATTGAGGTGATTCTTCAAAATTTTTAATAGCACTTTTTAGGCACTGTCTTACTTTACTTTCATATCTGTCCCTTCCCCTCAAAGTATGAAGAGTTTGATTGGGTTCAGTAAGTGCTGTGTGGTGTTTGACCTGGCTGGACATAAGGGCATACATAAGGACAGGGAGAGATCACTCACCAAATGCCATCACAGCAAAACAGGCTTAGCTTAGGAAAATTAGTTTAATTTATTACCACCCAAATCAGAGTAGGGTAATAAGTCCAAATCTTAAAATGCTTTCCCCCTGCCTGTCTTCTTCACTGTTGATTTCATCTGCATCATCCCTTTCTGCAGTGCAAGGGGACAGGGTAATGGGTGTTTCAATCAGCCCATCACTGTTGTCTCTGCCACTCCTTTCCCTTCAGGGAGAGCATCTCTCACACTTCCTCTGCTCCAGACAGTCCTCCACAAACCTCTGCAATATAAGTCCTTCCCACAGACTACAGTTCTTTACAAACTTCTCTGTTCCGTGGGATCACAAGTCCTGGCAGCAAATCTGCTCCAGGCTGGGCTCCTGTCTCCAAAGGTCTTTCCAGGAACCTGGTCCAGTTCAGGCTTCCCAGGGGTCACAGTCTCCTATGGATATCCCCCTGCTCCAAGGTGGAGTCCTCCAGGGGCTGCAGGTGGATCTCTGCTCCCCCATGGAATTGGGCTGCAGGGGTACAGCTGCTTCCCCATGGTTTTCACCACTCTTATCTGGTGTCCAGAGCAGCTCCTCCTCTTCATTTTTCACTGGCCTTGCTGCCTGCAGGGCTGTTTCTCTCACATATTCGCACTCCTCTCTTCTCTGACTGCAGTTGCATGGCAGCTTTCTCCATCCCTTCTTAAATATATTTTTTGAGAACCATATAATTTAACAATGTAAAAATAAATTAATACTATTAAAATATTCAAAGCACTGAACTGTAACATACCAGGTTGGAAGGGACCTGAAAGATCATCTGCTTCAAACTTTCTTGGCAAAAGTACAGTCTAGACAAGATGGTCCAGCACCCTGTCCAGCCTAAATTCTAGGTTGTGTTGGCTCTTTCAATATACAAAATAAATATACAATATTTACATGTTTGCATGCCATATTTCAATGGTTTAAAATTGATATGCATTCTTTGGAAGGAAAAATGATAAAAGAAGTGTTCTTGAGTTTTGGAAATGTACTAAACTTGTGTGCTCAAATGCCTCATTCAGAATTGACCCTTACAAAATAGTCCACAAGTTTTGTTTTCCAAAACACTTAACAAAAGCCCTTGAAGTATTCTATTGCTTAATTTGCATATATAAACATGCCTAGAGGCAGACTTAATTTAATCCTGCATATTTCTGATTACTCCTTTTCACCTCACCTTCATTTACTAAAGGTATATATGCTGGCAGAACTGCGCTGCAGGAAAAGCTTATTTATCCTCAATATTAAAACAAACAAAATAACAATTCCCTGAATAGGTTAAAGCTAGCAAAGTGGGTTCTTTAATGGTGTTTTTTTTTCTTTTTCTGTGAATTTTAAAATTTTTCTCTGTTTTCTTTTCAGAAATCATTTAAATTTTTAACTGAATGCTGAAAGGTTGCTTAATCATATTTGCCATAAATCAGTAAAGCATCAACCAGCAGAGCACTAGAGGTATGAGCTAGTTCAAATGATATAATGTGTCTCCAGGAGAAATACAGTACTTGTTTATTCTCTGCAAAGGTAGTCTGATATCATGGGTTTTATACATTTCCAAAAGCCCTCATACTAGGATCTGACTGCATGAACAAAAACAAACAATCAACCAAAACCACAAACTCAAACATCATTTATTGCTTTCACTGCAGCAGATAGAAAGCTATGGGGTAAAAAGGACAGTCTAGAGACCTTGGAAGTAGAAGACAAGTATTAAATGTCCAGAATCAAATTAGTTGTCTAGGACTATGTCTACATTTGCAGTGTGGATGGGAGCAGTAATGAGCTTTTGAAGAAAATCCCTTCACTTATTATGTGCTGAGTAAGTTCTTAAAGCTGCTTCAGACCACATTTTCACACACACACCCCCTACCCACACCCTCACCCTCTTCCAGAGGAAATTAAACCAATAAATGCCTGCACTCAGTGAATATCCCAGTATATCTCATTTTTCATGCAAGTGTACTTGAGTCTTCAAAAACTCTGGACTTTGAAAACTTTGTACTTCAAAAACTGCTTTTCTTTGATATAGAGAGCAAATGCCCTCATATATGCTTCCAGCCCTCAAGTGTTTGAGGTGCCACTAATCCTTCCTCATCTACTTATTTTATTCAGAGCTCATTTTCAACCATCTCTCACAGGAACTGATCAAGTTTATGATCTGCAGGAACTGTGTTCTTCAGCAGCAGTGATCTGTGGAAAAGATGACATTATACAGAAAGTTAATGTGTCTTCAAAGATACTTAAGGACTGACAAGCTTATTCTTCTGCTCTCCTCTGATGAAGAAGTTTTGCAACATCTGTGTGCTCCCTGCTGATTTGTCCCCATGTTACCAGAAAAGGGAGGAAGCCTGGACCAGAAAATCCATCCTGAGTCCTTTGTAGTGCTCCAGTACCCAGGTAGTGACTCAGGTAGAGGAGACAGAGAGGAGGGAGACAACTGAGTTTGGGGTCCACACAGAGATCAGATGTAAACTCAGGAGCAGGATGTAATAAATAAGTGACAATGGTGGTGACAGAGCTGCCAAGCCATGCTTCCTGGTTACAATGATAAGACCACAATAGGAAGAAGTGGAGATTGACCTGATCAACTAATTAATATGCAGTCCCAGACTACAGAACCTTCCAAGTCCTTTTCAGATCTCCTGGAGGAGAGGGGACTGCTGGATCTGGAAAATGTGGCAATTGCTAAAATTCTTTCATTCTTAACACCACTGCAAGTGTATTGTTTGTCCCTTTAGTTGGACCACATGGGCAAGATTTTCCAGAGTTAATTTCTAGGGAATCATGTTAGCTAACATGATGATGATGATTTTCCCCAACACATATTTCTCCCAGATTTCTGCTTCTGGTTCTGATTGTTAATAATTTAATGCCATGTTAACCCTTTTCCTGTACCATTTGTATATTTATTCTTGTCAGATGACAGTCTCAGGACCCAGTGGCACAGGGGCAAACAGCATTTACCACAGAGCAGAACAGCACCACCAAAATGTCACAGATGTTGTAACCCAGGAAAAAAGCACCATTTTCTCATTTAAATTACCTTATTTATACCATCCATCTGCTCTGTTCCAGGAAAGAGGGTGTCCTGTGACCTGGGTGTTCAAATTAAATCTCCCACAGCCTGTCTAGGGTGCCTCATGCTGAGTACTGCCAAACTTAGTGGGAAGATGGAGAAGACAGCAGGCACATTGCACCACTTGAAAATTTCACAGGCTCTGATTTAAAGATTTGGCACATTAGTATTTGTATAGGCAATGGTGGTGGGGACAACAGACATGCCTCTTGATCTGCTGTCATCAGCTTCAGGAGACAGGAGAAAATAGAATGTGAGGCATTCAACGAGATTCTCCAAAGAGCCCACACTGAAAGAAGCAAAGGTTTATGATATGATAGCTCTTCTCAAAGCTTTGAGTTACATGTATAGTTGGGACTTACCACATAGGAGACTGAATTAAAACTAATGTGAAGTGAAATCTTCCAAAAGGATATGATGGATATAAAATGAGACCCCACAACAACGCTTACCAGATTTTTTTTGTGCCAAAACATTTTTTAAAACAAATATAGCCTATAACAATCATGGTTTACTTCCAGGAATTCATTTTGCATAATGATTACACTGATTTTGTTAGTACTTCAAGAGTAAGTCTTCAGCTCTGTGCTTCTTTCTGCAACCCTCCCTTAATTTTGCAATATCATTCCTGCATATTAGCTACAGATAATCCATCATAGTCAATGCTATCAAATATGCAGATTATATAACCGCTATACTGATATTCAGTATTGCCCTGTTCATACAATATATTAGCACCTTTGGTTAGTGTCTCACTGGAAACATTCGGTTAACTTCTTCCTGTCACTTCCAAGTTATTTTGAGAAAAAATGTGTGGAGTTCCCTGTCATGAGCTATAGCTTACACATTACTAGATATATACTGGGTATTTTCTTTTCTTATTAATTTATGGGTGTAGATCAGTGCACATGAGTCAGCAGCCTTCTTCATCTCTTTAGAATAATAACTTCTATCATGCAACTAAGAGGCCAAAACCCATTCAGATAAGGAACTCAGAAAAAATATTTCCATAAAAGTCCTATGTTTACTATACTACTTTTAAGATGCCATATAAATGTAATTTGACTGTTCTGATTTCACATCATAATTCCTCAGTAAATGTCTGATCATGTTCCTCCTTGTACATACAAATGTACATATTTTTGTTACTGCTACAAATTTACTGACCATGTATATAAACAATGAATTAACGCTAATATGGAATATAATTCACTCCAATTCTTTGTATGCTGATTTCAATCGTCTTTGAATCAGTCTGCTGGCATTAGAGATTTACTGAAGGAATTTGCAATTTAATAATAATTCTGTGAAATTTCCCCCAAGTCCAGCTTAGACCAGTGCCTCTTCTAAGCAGTGTTGGCAAAGGATATGAGCCATCAGTTGGGATATCATATATCCCAAAAAACCCCCAAAACTAAAACCAAAACCAAAGCAAACAAAAAAAACCCCAAAAAAGTAAAAATCCCAAAAAAAACAAACAACCCCAAAAACCAAAAAAAACCAAAACAAAAAAAAGAACAAAAGTTTCAAGATATTGTTGACTTGTTTTTTCCAGGCCCAGTTCTTCTTCTGGAAGTCTGTTACAACTTTTTCCAGGAGTTTTACACAAAGATCACACTTCTGGTTGACATAGTCCCTAAATTTCAGGTAACTGGAGACAGGGATATGATAAGACAGTATCATACCTACATGCATGGTACATTGTTATTTAGCTGTTTGTTAAACAAACCTGTACTGATGTACAGCCTCCTTGCTGAAATTTAATAGATTTCTTTTGTCTCAGCTGCCATCTTTTTAAAGGTCCCTCAGGACATTAGCTCTGATATTTGGTATATCAGTCACTCCCCTTATATAGTAATCATGCATTTGCTGAGACTGAAGTCTATGTTAAGATCCAGATCATTAAGATATTGAGCACCTAAAAAACCCCAGCATTTCCTCGTTTTGACCCTTGAGGTATTCCATTTGTTACAGGTCACTGCTGATGTCAAACCAGTGATCACTGATTCTGGTGGCTCAGCCAATTTTACATTACCATTCATCTTTAGTTGTTAAATGAATTTGTCTAATTTTATGAATATATATTGTAGTTTATGTAGATCCTAGGGTTACACTAGATCAATTCTATGATAACTCCTCACACCCACTGCTTTCTTGTCCTCAGTCACTTCTAAGACTCAATATAATGTTGAAACACCACTGCCAGAGCCTCTGCAACTGAAAGCTCACAAGGGTTTTCATTGTTGAGAGGTCTGGTGGAGAGATTTTTCTTTAGGGGGTACAATTAGGAGGACAGACTTTTAAATGGGTGGTGCACTGTGGATGTTAAATATGTATGAAAAGGGTAATATCATAATATCCTGAATAAAAACTACAAATTGAACAATACAGCCTAGAGTGGAGTACAATGACTCTCCCCTCAAGCACCCTCCCTTGGCAAGTTATCAGAGAAAGTGAGTTAGATGAGGATAAAAAAGAATGTATCCTCTTGTCAAATTATGAAAACATGCAACTTCCTTCATGTCATTACAATTCTCTAAATCTGCATTCTTTCTCATCTCTGTACTGCTTTTCTTCTCTTCCTGTATAAAGGACATTCCTGTCATTATCAGCACACCATCCAGCCTTGGGCAGTTATGATTACCAAATACTCAAGAAGAAGAATCTTCACTAATTACCAATACATATGACTTTCTCATTGTTCATGAAGGGCAAATTGTGATACTATCCCTGAGTCTTTATAAAACACATAACATGCACTGACGTTGAGGTATTTATTGGAAGACTAGGTCTCCCCATCAGACATGTGAAAAAGGGAACAAAAAAGGGAAAAGATACAAACTGAATGGTGTACTAAAAGTATAATTGTTGGGAATTTTTTTTTTTATGAAAAAGGAAAATCTTTGCTGTTTTGTGTTGGAATTTTAGCTGACTAGAGACTGGAAAAGTACTGGACACAGCCTAATTTGAGCTATTGCACCTGCAAGATAGCGTGTCCTTGGGCCTAGCTGGGTATGATAACAAGTGGACAGAGAGACGTGGGAAAAGCGAATGTAGGCCCAAAAGAATGAGAAAGAGTTGATGGTATAGTTTAACCAATATATCGCTTGGCTTGCAGAATATTCATGAGCTTATTACTTGCTGTATAAGTGTCTGATGCTCTCTTCAATAAACAGAGCTTGCTGAACACTCATATTGAGGATCTCGAGCCTTCCCTGCACCGAGACAAATGGCCTACTGCAACAGTTTTGGAAATTAATAATTTTTCCTTTTAAAATGACAAAACATAAGAATGGAGCCCCTATTTCTTTCCTTCTTCTACTGCTATTTCCTTCCACATTTTGACCCTAAGTACTAGGCCTGTTCGGTAGTTCTCAATCCTCAAAAGAGACAGCGTGGTATAAAAGCCAAATCTCTGTGTGACACAGCCTGTGCAACCAGTGATTGATCTGCAGTACCCATTTGCCCTTAATCAAACCTTTCTCTTTAACCATTGGGACTGAGGAGAAACAGTGTGGGTTTTTATGCCCTTCAGTCTCACAGCCAGAGCTGTGAAACAAATCTTGATGTGGTTGACACTGCCCTCACAGTACCACTGGTGTCCATGGGCATGAACAGCAGCAGAAAATAATCCAAGGGCTGGAAGAATCTCCTAAGCCTCTCCACATCACCTGGTATCTGGGCCTCAGGCAAGCAACAAGTTTCAGACAGAAAACAGAACTGGCAGATGGGGGCCTCCATTTGCCTTGGGAAAGAGTCTCCAGCTATTACTGCTTGCTGCCTTCCTTTGATGTTCACTTGCATTTCAGGCTTGGCTGCTCTGGCACTGATTTGGAGCTTTTTTCTCTCCCAGTCTACCAGAGAAATGAAGCTGTTCTGAAGCTGCAGGTCTGTGTCTTTCTCCTCCCACTCTTTCTCTAGAGTAAAATCAGATAACTTTCAGGTCTGAGTGTGGCTTTTCTCCCATGTGTGCATATTCTAGCTTTACACCCCTGCATCTAGATAAAGATAAACAAATAATGGTTTGGCATAAAGATTGGTTTTGTAGATCTGGTAGGTTTTTTTGGTATGTTACTTTTAAACTGAGCAAGCTAAAATATGGAATCCTTCTGAAGGACTGCTGGTTTTACAGACTTAGCAAGTGGCTTGCTTTATCTCCTTGGAATGAAAGAAACCAATGATACAAAATAGCTGAGCCCCCAATATTTATTTGAAAAAAGGACAAAGACTAAGTCTTTCCATCAGAAATTTTCATGAATCGAAATGACATACTGCTATCAATCAGAAAAAAAAGCACAAAAAGACTTGAAGAACTCTATATATGAAAACTATCACTATTTTTGAAATATATGGATCTATTAAATGTTTTAAACATCATTTTAAGGCTAACTGCTGTCTCACGAGCCCACAATTTTGTCTCTTTTTAGAAATTTAGGATAGGGTAAGACAAGGTTGTTGACCACTCTGGTAACACACCCAAATGAGAAGATGGTTTTTTTAGTTTCCACATGCCAAAATGTCACAGTTCCTGCTTGGGTTTCATACAGTCAATAAATTCTTTTTTTTTTCCTTCCTGAATGTGTGTACATTTATATACGAGGAAGATCAGGGAAATTCAAAGGCAGTTTACATCTAAGCTTTCTAACAAACATTTCCTCTAGCTCTTTGTTAAATTCACATTAAACGCAAAAGAAAACTGCTAGAACAAATAAGCCTATCAGTGAAAAATTGTTTGATCATAGCTTCCAAACAAGAGACAAAAAAACCCCCCAGGTATATGATTCATATATGTTGTACTTCAATTTACAGAAAAAAAGTCAAAGCTCCAGGACGTTTGCACTGTAATAAACGGAACTAATCATGGAGTGTAGCTGTAATAACCTGAATACAGGAGAGTTTTCAGTTAGGCTACTGAGACACAAGAAGAGAAAGAATAAAGAGAGAGATAATGAGTGTATCTAAATTAAACTGTGCATACAGAAAATAATGAAGAAACTGCTGAGGAAATATCTGAAAGAAAATGAAAATACTCTTTTAAGTATAAATCTTAATAAAATTTTTGATAGTGGATATAATATAAATCAAGCATCAGGACAAAACCAAAACTCAATTTGTATTTTATAACAAGAATTCAGCAGATTCAGAAGATTTCTGCTAATACTGTATTATGATTGAAACATTCCTGTTTCAGAATTACTCAGATATCTACTTTTTTTCAAGTTTTGATTTTTTTTCAGGTGAGTATTTTTTAATATTAAGCATCTTTTGAGTATGGAATTTTAAAATGTTGATTATCCTGTTAGTTCAGAGCTTATACTTGAGAATTTCTATGTGCCTGTTGGCAGGCAAAATACGCAACAGCTCTTGGGGCAACATGTTAAAGTTTGTACAGTTTTGTAAAGTTTCAGGAAAAAATATCTGACCTGGACCTTTTTTTCCTCTATTTTTTTTTTCCTAATATTTGCCTCCCTGATATAGAAGGTTTTGAACTCATTCATAGACAGAAAATCAAACTGTGTTATTCTTGGAAGATAACCTAGGTAAATTAGAGTGATCAAGGTTGCAAAAAAATTTTTTCTTGGGAACTAATCTCATTCTTGCAATAACAGTCTTGGAAAGAATTATTTTTTTTTCAAAAATTCCTTTAGCAGTGCTTCTCTTAAATATTATTTTGCTGGAAGGGGTGGACCATACCATATCATGTCCATACTGAATTATGGGACAAAAAAAACTGGGGGGAAAAATGGGAAATTTGTCATTTAACTTTTATTTGGTCTTTTCCAAAGTTTGTAGGACACTACAGACTTCTCAAAAAGTACTGAAGTATTTTATCTTTAACACCTAATTCTTCCACTATAAAAGCCACTTTATTATTTCTTTTTGCTTCCAGAACGCAAAGTCTGATGCTTTGGATTTAAGATTAATAAAAGAAAGTTACAGCTTTTCTATAATTTGACCTTTATTGTAAAAATAAATATTTGCCTACATGTTAAACCAAGCAGTTCCATTTTCATTTGAGCTCACTGTCATTCATTACCACTTGCAGCTGGTTCTAAAGTTTGTTACTAATGAACCCCAGAATTAACTTAGTTCTTTATCCATAATCTAACCACTCTGACATCAGGAAAAAGACAGTATATGGAAAGATATTCAAGCTACTCTTTGTGACTAGAACAAGTTTAATTCAAGTTCCTGTTACTGGAATTTTTATCATGTCATTAATTTTTTAGGAAATAATGCATCACACAGAGACAGTCTCTACAATAGCTTGATAATGAGTTGTTAATGAAAGAAAACTTATTCAAGATAAAATCAACACAACTTTGAAGTTTCCATAGTAAATATCACTCGTGCAAACCTAAAGCCAAAGAAATCAACAGTTAACCGCCGTTAAAGATAAAAATATTGCTCATGTTTTTAAGTACTGTATATAATTAAAATGGGACGGAGAAGTTTAACATTAAAAGGAGTCTTACATCCTCCTCCTTTAATGTATATTTGTATTTGTTTGTTTTGTATTTGTATTTCTATTTGTATTTGTATTTGTTTGCTGTTCAAACTGGCAAACTAACTTTCAGACCATGCAAACGCCAAATGCATCATAAACATACAATTTTTTACAAAACCAGGGCTCAAGGAAAGGCACTAAGATGGGTCCATCTTTTTTTCTCAGGGAAAACAACCTTCTAATACCCAGCTGAAAAGGTTCTTCATAGCATTGAAAATTATAATGACTGGCTTGTGAAATTAATGACAGAATTTAAAATAGATTTCTTCAAGGTTAATGAATTTTAATTCCCATATCCAAAACCTTCCAGGCTGTAAAATTATCCCACTTTGAACCATTTTTGGTGTGATATCTCTAAATGTTCACCTCAGCACAAAATGCAGCATTATACATTTCAAAAATAATTATATATTTTTCTGTGGTATGTGATATACAAAGAACAGTTTCTGTAGCAGCCTGCAGGCAAAATTTCAAGGTTTAAAAGCATTCTCTAGAGAAGTTTAAAAAGATGACAAAGTCAATTAAGTTATAAGAAATCATTTATTTTTATGAAGACAGAGCATATTAGGAACTTTATCAACAGTCAGTGCTTAGTGCAAGTTTCTCCTTTGCAATTTAAAAATTCTGACTTCTGTTGCAAATTAACCACTACAGTTCAAACAACTGAGATGCTCCTTAGAGAAATACTATGTAGAGTTTTCAGTCTCTGTTGAAAAAGGACATGTACCTGAATTTAGATGCTGATGCCTACTGCAAACTGTTTTATTACTGAGACCTTGATAAATATCTTACAAAAAGATCTTACTTTTAGCATGAAGCAAGGCATTTCAGACAATGCCAAAAATTGCCTACTGAACTCAAAGAGGGCTGCATCTCTGAAACAATCTGTTCCAAATGCAGAACAAAATGTACAGTGATAAATGAAGCAGTCAGAGACTGTCACTAGTGCCTCTCACTGAATGATAAAGCACAAGAAACCTTTCACAGATGTTGAAATTATGAGGGAGCAAAGCAGGTGCTTAAATTCTATTTACTAAAAATAGAAACAATCATCAAGTTACAAAAGGAGCCTACATTTCATATGTCAAGCTCAACCTGTGCTGTGCTGTGCAGCACTCTACTGTTTTATGGTGAGCTTAGTACTTCACATAATGATGCATGTGCTCTAAATTTTACAAGTATGGGAAAGATTCACACTACATTAAATAAATATTTCTAAAAGCTTTTTTAAAAAATAAGCATTATATTAAAATATTTTAATATGCTAGCAAATATTAAGTTTTCAACCCTATTAACATTCCCATTTCTTTTTCTCTGATAAACATTATTAATATCTAGGAATAAAACATTTTGCTAATTCTGACATTTTAAAGCAAGATAAAATCATTGTTTAAATGTTAACCAGGGAGACATTGCAGTCACAATTATAGTTGTTGTAATGGTCTATTTGAAATTAGGGAGAGCATTGCCAGCAGGCTGAGGGAGGTGATCCTGCCCCTCTACTCAGCCCTGGTGAAGCTCATCTGGAGTTCTGTGTCCAGTTCTGGGCTCCTCAGGACCAGAGAGACACGGAGCTGCTGGAACAGGCCCAGAGGAGGGTGACAAAGATGCTGAAGGGACTGGAACAGCTCTGTTGTGAGGACAGGCTGAGGGAGCTGGGCCTGTTCAGCCTTGAGAAGACACAGCTGGGAGGGGAGCTCATCAATGTCTGTCAGTACCTGAGGGAGGGTGGCAGGAGCATGGAGCCAGGCTCTGCTCAGGGGGGCCAAGCACCAGGACAAGAGACAACAGGCAGAAACTGATGCACAGGAAGTTCCCCCAGAATATAAGGAAGAGTTTTACTGTGCAATGACCACACTTAGAACAGGTTGTCCAGAGACTTTGTAGAATGTCCATCAGCGGAGATATTTGAGAACCATCGGGACACAATCCTGCGCCATGTGCTCTGGGATGGCCCTGCTTGAGCAGGGAGGTTGGACCAGAAGACCTACTGTGGTCCTTCCCAATCTTACCCATGATTCTGAGGTTCTGTACTTTTGAAGTGATAAAAATAAGAATATGAAAATTTTGCTATTTTTTAATTATTGAATAAATACATATATCTGGGGGTTTTTAGCTTAAAATTGCATTAATTGTCTCATAAGAAACAAAGCTACTGAGCCAGAAGTTAATTGGACTTGTCTAAGAAATAAGATGAACTCAGTAAATAATTTCAGCTGACCTCCTTTAAAAATTAGGGTAATATTTTGAAAATATCTAAATATTTTACTTTCTCAGTAGAGTGACTCCACTTGGAAATGCCAGTATGTCTTATTTTCAGATCCTGACAATGAATCTTTTTATGTTTTTACTGTATTCTCTACAGAAATAAAACAAACAAAAACAGAGGAAGAAAAATAATGGGCTAAATAACTTCTGTAATATTTTGTTCTATAGAAAATAGATTATAGAATTATAGAATTATAGAAACACAGTTATTGTTAAGTATAAATTCATTCATGCAGAATGTGATTTGTGTCTGAAGCAACTAAGACATTATTTAGAAATACATTTTTGGTAATGGGTTCTTAGAATTATTCTGATCAATCACCCCTTATATTTTACACTACAGCTAATCATAGGATTGGAATGGTTTACCATGGTTATCGAAGCAATTATCACTGATGGAAACAGGAAAAAATATAAACTTCTTTAAAGATCTTTGCTTATTATTGTTTTATCAATAAAGGTAAAAAAAATATAGAGGCAATATACATGATCAAACTATAAACACAGTTTAGCAGATATTCTTATTTGGTTTTATACCCTTCTTTATTCTCTCCTCAGCTGCAACATGAAAATGCACAATCAAATTGCCACAGGTTAATTGGTGCTTTGACAGCACAAGGGCAATAACCACAGATCTGTAGAAGACAAGCATTAGCTTATTACCAAGCTTCTCCAAGATTTCCCTCCCTACTAGTGAAATAATTCCTCCTTTCTTATGAATACCAACTCCTACTCCTCTATTAGAAATTGTCCACTCTACTCTTTCCCATGAAACAGACCTTGGAGACAGGCTTGTTGGTCTCGCCCTTCTTTCTGAAGACAATGGCTCAAACACACACTCAGGAGAGAAGTGTACAGTTTTGTTAGAACAAAGCTGCTGGATACCATTCAAAAAGATCTACCAGACTGCCAGCTCAGAAGAAAGAATATTTTATATAAAGCTCCTGAAAGTGTCTCTTTCCTTTTGTTCAGATTTATGTGTCAGGAACTTCCAGTGATTGGGAACCTGGGCTTCCTCCCCAGTAAACTTAAGGAAGTGGTGACTAAACTAAAAAGATACTGATTTCTTTGTTGGTGCTAGAATCTTTATAAAATAAGGCAGTATTTTTTTTGTTGTTGTTGTTGTGAACATGCTTTGGGTTTATTCCATTACATAATTCAATGCAGTTTCCTTAAAGAACATCTATAAAACTTCTGTTCTTTCAGTTACCTACAACACAGTTGTCATTTCCCTTTCCCCTCTGAAGGATGAGATTGCCCTCATCGATATAACAAAAGTGCACTTTGCATGTCAAATAACCTTGCATCTGGATAGGTCAAACTGCCACAGAGACACCACCTGCTGCTTTTTTATAGACTTGCTCAGTACAGAAGGTCACAACTACTTTTCAGGTGAATTGAACCCTAAGGACTCAGTAAGAATTTTTACCTTTACTCTGCCTTGAAAGGAGATGAGATTCAGATAATGGGGGAGCAATTATCATTTGTGCTGGACACTGTCAGGGAAAAAAAAAAAAAAAAAAGAGACCCTCAGAGATGATTATTTATACAGTATTAATTAATCAATTAGAAGCCTATTTTACAATTCTGTCTGTTTTAACATTAAGCAGGGTTTCCAACTTTTGTTTCAAAAACTATTCTGAATTTAAGTTGCTTCAGGCATTCCTTTTCTATAGTTTAACTGCCCTTCCTGAACTATAAGTACCTTAAGATATTTACATATATTTAAAGAGACCTTAATAACTTTCTACTTCACCTACATGTTTTATGAAGTTGTAAGCTGTAAATTGCTATAAAATTCAGTATTTGAGAAGGCAAAAATTGAAACAAATTGTTGATGAACTACAACCTAACATTGGCAAAAATGATTATATTATGACTTCTATAGCTGGCCATAAAACGTCTGAACACTCTGCCCTGCACCTCACTCTAAATGGTTTGTTTGTCTCATGTGTTTATAAAGTACCCCGTGTTAAATGGCATTTTCCCTTTGGGAAAAATTGCTATTTATAGCAGGTTTCTTAAAATTTTGCAATCTTTTCTCACTAAGATATCTTTAAAGGATATTTAATATAATATTGTTGGAAATGATACAACTTTTTAATTTTTTCTTAAACTTCAATCCTGGATAAGTTTGTCTTTGCTCAGGGGGCAGGGAATTGAAGTTTCTCTTCTAAAGACTCTGTTTATTGAGGATTTGAGTTTCCCTGGGTGAGGCTTGATGAGCCTCAATCAACAAAAAGAAGGTTCCACTACTGTGAGAGTTTAACATCTCCAGATTGTGAGTAGCCAGAAGATACAGAGGAGATAAACAGAGGATAACAAATGTCCTGGTGCAGTCAGAGACCCTGATCTTGGGAAAGATCAACAAGAGAACCAAAGAATGATGACAAAATTAACATTGAAGGTGAAGGGATCAATAACCAATAGTAGATCGAATACTAAGAATTGTGTAATAGAAAACCAATGAATGAGAATTTCTTGGGGTTTTTTATGTATAAACCCGAGAAAGGTTTGGTAAAGAGCCGCAAGTGATGGAATGATTTCCACTGCACAACATGGGCATGTATGGGTGGAATGATTTCCTTTACACATGCTGGCCAGAACAAAATAATGCCTAACTCTCTAAAACTTAAAAGATGCTGTGGGAGAGTTTCTGTTTCTCCTGCAGTTTCAACGACACTATTTTATTGCATGTTTTATGACATGAATGAAGTCACAGATTATTCTGTTTCTTCTCTCCATTCCTTTGCCTCTCAATAGGAACTTTGATTTCATAGAATCATGGAATGGTAGAACAATGCCATGGTTACAAAGAGCAAGCTGCAGTTTACCCTGGAGGACCCTGAATCTGCATGAATTGAAAAAGTACAGTCTGTGAAATGTGTTAGGGAGGAAAGAACTTCATGGAGAAAGCATATCAGAGTAGATGTTTAATCTTTACAAGACTAAATTTTGGAGAGAAGTCCTTGTGTGACTTGCTCAGATTACATTGAAAAGGCTCTTCTGCTTTCCTGTTTTTGGCATAATTAAGAAATATCAAAGAAATGGACCAAGAAGCCTCAAATCTTGAAACTTTTGGTATGCAAAAGCATGTCTCCAAAATGGATGTGACATGGAAATTTAAAACTCTCATAAAGGTACATAAAACTCAGTCATCATACTCACTGGTATATTAGAAAGCCTTAAAAGCATTTGGTACTTCTTTCATAATAAGGCTTTTATATATGAAGAGTAATTTAACTGTCTTCACAGCTGTTCTCCCTCCCAAAACAATGACAGAAAGAATACATTAGATATACTTTTACAATATTCTTTCTTTAGCAAAAATCACTAAGAGCTGCAACTGTTTAAAATCTCCAAAGAACAGTTTATTAAAGCATACAGTGCCACAATATTTTAAAACTAATGAAAGTATTGGAAAGTGCCCAAAGATGTGAAAAAATAAAGGTACTTCATAGTTAAAAAAAGAAAAAAAACACAGAGAAAAAACAATATGACAACATAATAAAAAGAATAAAAATCTTTTGGTTTTGCAAATGGGAGAATAACATCTAATGCAGTTGAAAAATAAGATGTATTCTTTAGATTGATCCATTTGAAGAAGGACTTGTTGTAATTACACATTCAAAGCTCACTGAATGCTCTAAAAGAGAGTGAATTTTCCAACAACTGAGAAAAAATTTAATTTCCAATGTTCTTCTCACTACTTGAAACCATCCAGTGAAATTTTAGACAAACAAATTCTTGCATTTGTGTTTGATATGGAGACATTTAAAAGTTTTCCTAATTTTTCATATTTCCTTGAGCTACTTCTTTAAAACATTATTGGAACAGTTGTAACTTCAAAACAATAACAAGAATAAGAGGGGCACCGTCCCTTCTGTATCTAATTGCCTCTAAGTTTCCACGGCTTAGAAATCACCGAATGCCCAGCTCTGCTTAGAGAAATGTTGAGTTTTTCCCCTTGTCCCACACTCAGACAGATATATATGCACGCACTCCATACACCATTTCAGAAGCTCTGCACTAGCTCTTATATTATTACTAATAATCAGCTGCTGTGCAGTTAATTGCAGCAAACAGCAATAGTATTCATTTCAGATGTTATTTCCATTCTAGTATTATTGCTTTAAAAACTAGTGTTGTTAAGATTATTAAGTGCATGTAGATTTAAGTTACTGTGCTACATAAATAGGTGTAGTATAAAAGAAGCAGATGACCCATCACCCTTTCTTGGTTTCTTTTTCATTCTCTGTTTTTTTAATAGTTTGACCTCCTAAATTACCCTATTCTCAGCTTTTGCAAAGCCAGATGCTCCAAAAGATCTTTTTTCCTACAATATGATAAAGTAACATCTTATTTGCTTTGCAATTAACTACTGTTTAAAGAAAAAAGAAAAAAGAAAAAGAAAGGCTTTCTTTAAGTATTTACATGATTCCTATTTCAGTAGTATTTACTAGGAGAAAAACGCAGCCTAAAACAGATTCATAATTTTACTTGCATGTTGAAAGAGATACTGAGTTTTACATGCACAACAGTGTCATTTCATAATGACTTTCCCAATATCTACAAATTATTTTTCTCATACAGACTGGAAATCCAAAAATGAACAGAATTAATCAAAAATATTTCTACTTATTCAATGATGCTTCATTGCAATGTTGTCAAGGTACAAACTGTAGAATGTAAAAGCATAAACCCTGGAATACATCAGGAAGGGTATTCTAGAACATTAATATTAATATATATGCCTATATCCTCCAAAATCAAATGTATCATATAGTTACTCATAATGCTGAAAGATTCCCTTAAATTCTAACTTAAACTTACAAGAATGGAGAGGAGACTGACTGACTGGCTTGCCTTGCCTTGCCTAACTAAAAGAAGTGGGCTGAAAGAATAACCTTTACATGCAAAGAGACATAAATTAGATAATTTTTCATTTTTTCAGGAGAAACACAGAAATGCTACATTCAGCTTTTTCTGTTCTCTTTCAATAAAAGATTGAAAAGAAGCACTTTCATGGTTCAAATGTTTGCACATATATATGTGTGTGTATGTGTGTACATATATATATTATATATAAAAATATATATATAGGTATATATAATCTGTTCCATTTTTTAACAAAGAACTTTAAATCACATTTCCAGTCACACACATGAATCACACAATACAAAATGTACTCAATGGTAGAGACATAACACTGCAACACAGATTTCATACTGGTGATTCTAAATATTAAGCAAGCCTGCAACTGTTCTTCAGTCAAGACTTTGTGTTTCCTTCGTTGGATCTTAGAGCAACACCAGAATGACACCAACTGAGGTATTAACATTAATTAAATGTCTTTTGATAAGCTAGTTAAATTTGCCACCTCCGAAAGTGTTCTGAAACAAATTGTTTTTATGTTTAGCAATCCTGTGTTAGACATTCACAGACAAATCTTGAACTGCTGTATTTTTAAAGAAAATAAACTTTTCTAATTGTCTTATCAGTTGTATATTGTAAAGATAATTATTTACTGAAATTAATTAAGATCTTAAAATGTGATAAAATTATGGCATTTGATTTTTTGTTTATGTCAAATTCCCAAGTGAACAATGCTGGCTTGTCCACATGCTACTGCCAAAATATATAAAATAAATACCAAAATTTAGTGCTTTACACAATTTATTAGTCTTGTTTCCATAACCAGAAGCTTTCTTCTAAGCATACCAGGTTAAGCATATGGAATAAATTCTTTAGTGTGAGGGTGGTGAGGCACTGGGACAGGTTGCACTGAGCAGCTGTGGCTGCCCCATCCCTGGAAGTGCTCAAGGCTGGATGGGGTTTTGAGCAATGTGGTCTAGTGGAAGATGTCCCTGTTCATCATGGGGGCTTGGAACTAGATGAATTTAATGTCCCTTCCAACCCAAACCATTCTCTGATTCTTTGATTCTGTATCCAGGGCACTTGAGGAAGGAAAGGCTATAATTTACCTCTGATGTCTGTTTCTTTCACTCTGCTCCAGCATGGGACCATTTGGATTCCAAATAAAGAATTCAGAATTCAAATTTTAAAATAAGAATATACGACATATAGTGATACTACTTCAGCCAAGTACTAAATGGCAAATACAAATATAGTTTATAAAAAAAATCAATATAACCAAAGACATTCAGTTTTTTATTGGTAGTAGATATGAGTCTTTTATTTGTTTGTTTGTTTGTCTTTAACTGGTAAGGATCACTTCCCAGCACACAAATAAAATTCCAAGGTCCTTTTTTACATGCAGAAGTATGCAACATTTACCTTCACTGAAATACTTGACTGTATGAATAGAGAGAATTATAATAATGATTTTTTTGTAAAGCTTTTTACCATTTAATCTCTATAGTCACTTTAAATGAAGATTAAATTGCACACAAAAACCCCATCGTAACAGAGTTCATGAAAGGATGGCAAAGCAAACACTGGAGCTGAGATTCCCCTGCAGCCCTGGCGCAGACCATGGTGAGGCAGCTGTGCCCCTGCAGCCCATGGAGGAACGCAGGGATGCTGAGATCCACCTGAAGCCTGTGGGGAAGATGCACACTGGAGCAGGGGGGTGCCTGAGAGGAGGCTGTGACCTGTGGGAAACTGTGCTGGAGCAGTCCCAGGGGTCCTGGCAGACCCATGGGGAGAGAAGTTCAACAGAAGAAGGTCTCCTGGCAGGACTGTTCTTGTGTTTTCTCTCACTTGTCCATGAGAAGGCTACGGTGAGTGACTGGCATCCAAGAAGATTCAATAGACTACATCAATATTTTACACAATCATTCTTCAGTGGAAAAGTAGAAAATAAAACCTGCCAAAAAATAAACAAAAAACCAAAAGAATGGGTCAAATTACAATTAATGGGTTTTTTTTCTGTCAATTATCACTGACAGAAACAATATCAGAAATGTCTTTTGGAACTCAAGATGGGATTGAGATTGTCAGGTGAAGTTGAAGGCCAGAGTCAGGAAAACAAGCAGTAGCATTATAAGTTATCATAGAGCATATTTCAGCAACCTATTTTGGAAACAGCATTGAACAAAGTTTTTCAAAGAGGAGAGATCCTCAGATAAATAATTTACTCTGTAATTTTAATGCAGTCTCTGCTCAACAAGTGGCTAAGTGAAATAAATCTTTAGATTAAATAAATTAATTCCTGCACATAAAGTGATAGATTTTCCACTCTATAGAAACCCCACACTCTGCTAAGTTTCCTATATCATATATGCAGCACAAAGGCTAAAGTCATAATTTCAAACTAATTTCTTCAATGTAAGGGAGACATAAATCATCTAGAAGCAGGTTACCTCTAACATGACATGACACACATTTACTCTCTTGAGTTAGATATATATTTTATATAGTGTTTTAGTCTTTGATCTTAAAAGTGTGAGGGTTTAGTAAAATTATGAGGATTTCATTATATCTGATGGTCTAGGAGCATTTGAAACATGCCAACGCCAATACATTTTCTTAAAATAATGTTAAGTTCATCTTGCACTAAGAAGGGATCAAGTCTCAATGGCTCACAAAATCAGAGATGAAGAGGAAATAACCAGGATCAGATAATGTTTTTTAGAAAGTGTTTAAAACTCCACCTATAGATTTTCTTGGTTCAGACTTCTCCAATTCAAAAATTCACCTGCTTCTACCTGATATAAGTACAAATGCTGTAAAAATGGGAAGCATTTTCTTCCAACGTGGGAAGAACTTCAGTTTTGACTTTTATCTTGTCTGGAAAATCTAGACAGTATTGTAGAATTATTTTGCCTGTTACTTTGAGAGAAGTGTGATATCTACACAGTGGGTGGTTTTTTTTGTTGTTGTTTTTGTTGTTTTTTTTAATAATTCCAGACTTTGCTTGCTGTTCTTGATTCTGGATTTTTTTGCTTCCCCAAAACTTGTTCAAATTGAGCCATTCAAACTGGACACATTTCTCCACCAAAACATGAGATATATGTTAGGACAGCTGTCAATGGTATCTAGAAAGTCTAATGTGTAAAGTAGAGGGAAAGTTTAATTAATTAAAAAGGTATTTTATTCTGTTGATGGCTTGATTACATACTTATAAAGTTTGAGCAGTCCCATGTAATTTTCCAAAGTAATAAGAAAAACATAAAAAGCCTGAACTGTTAACCTCCTCTAAAAAACAAAAAGTTGCAAGTTATTATCACAGACCTGGTTAAAGGATAATGCTGGTTAAATGATATTTTAATGGGTAATGAATAAATAAAAATATTTATTTTATTAAAAATAAAAGAAAATTTGAGATATATCTATGAAGTAAAGACAACCTCAATAAAGTTATTTAATTGAGTCAATGTTAAGGATACAGTTCAGAGTGGTAGCCTTGACAAAGTCATATTTAGGAAGCTTTCTAAAAGAACATATCCTTGTGGGGCTTATTTTTAGATATCCTTTAATTTGAATACTTATGAATAAAATTGTGCAATTTTACAGGAAGGTGTTGATTTTTTTGAATTTTTGTCAGAAACCAGGCAGATTTCCCAAGATAAGGTTTCTTGCCAACAAGCCTATCTCTCTGGCAGTCTGAAAATGTCAACTATCTGCCATGAATCTGGATACCTTATCACCTACCAGGTCTATCTTTAGCCAGGATACTCCATGGAGAGAGGGTTTCTTTTTAGGATATGCAGGGAATCTGAATCCTGGAGCTGAGTTGGCAAGAAGCTTTGCATTTCTGATGTTCTGGCAGCATCTGCTTGAGTAAGATTTCTTTGGGCAGAGACTCATTCTGCTTTATGATGGTAGCCAGGAAGCTGAGACCTCAGATCTGCAGTGGAAATTTTATTTCCAAGTTAAAACGCCTAAATATCAGTTGTTTAAAACTATTATAAAAAATTCCCTACAATGTGAGAATTTAATGAAGAAATGCATTTCTGAATCTTTCAAAAAAATGCTGGAGTTATGAAGTATTAAAAGGAACAACACAAATAATAAAGACAAAACCAATTTAAATCATCATAATGAAATTGTGTTATGCCTTAGAAAATTTGAACTTACCTTTCTCCTTTTCCATTGGCGCACATAACTTTGCTGTTTACATATACTGTGAGCCCATTGCGAAATATCTTCTCTTTGTGTTAACAGGATAAGAGAGCAGATTTCAACAGGTCAGATGTACATTAATTTGAATAGAAGAATTGAACAGACTCATTATCTATCAGCTTGGAAAGAACACCAGGTTTAGGTTTTACTCTTTTCTGGTAATATATTAATCTATATTTATCTATTTTCATATTTTCTTGAAGAAACTACTGTGTTTCAAGAATAGGAGCTCTTAATGACTATTTAAAAAAATGTATTATAATATGAATATTTAGAAATTCCAGTGGCTGAGCCAGAAAAATACATTCATTTTCTAAAATAATTTTAGAAATGAAAGTCTCACAAAGCTTTCAAACTACTTTCTTTTCTTTTACCTCAGAAAAAAACCTTAAAATTATATGTAAGTCAAATCATGCCTTACAGGTTCTGAGTTGTGGGTGGGGTTTTTTTTTGTTTTGTTTGTGCGTTTTGTTTTTCTGGTTAGTAAGTTCAATATTGTTTTAAAATTGGTTATTCTTCCATGTGTTTAAAGTAAAAAACTCAGCAAATTCACATTCCTATAATTTTTGCTGTGGCATTCAAAAACATGTATCTCTGTGCAATTCCTGACAGGTTGTGCAAGCATTGCACGGTGTTGGCTTTGGCTGGGATAGCATTAATGTTCTTCACAGTAGCTGGTATGGGGCTGGTTTTTGGATTTGTGCTGACAACAGTGCTGATGACACAGGGGTGTTTTCATTATTTCTGAACAGCACTGACACTGAGTCAACTCATTTTCTGCTTCACATGCCGTGACACCAGTGAGGAGATAAGGGATGCAAAGAAATTAGGAGGGGACACAGACAGGACAACTAATCTCAAATGCCCCTAGGGATATTCTGTTCCATATGATGTGGTCTGTACATAATGCTAGGTGCAAAAGAATTAAGGCTGACATGCTCAAAAGGATGGTGTTTGTCTTCTCAGGTCACCACTACGTGTGATGGAGCCCTGCTTTCCTGGAAATGGCTGAACACCTGTCTGAACGCGGGAAGTGGTGAATGAATTCCTTGTCTTGCTTTGTCAATTCCTTGTTTTGCTTTGCTTCCATGTGCAGCTTTTGCTTTATCTTTTAAACTGTTTTTATCTCACCCCAAAAGTTTCTTCACTTTTATTCTTCTCATTCTCTCCTGTCTTCTCACCAGAAGGAAGTGACAGAGTGGTTGTGTGGTACTTAGCTGCTGGCTAGGGTTAAACCACAACAGGCATTTTCATGTCTTACTGGAACTTAAAGGAACTATCCAATTATTGTGATGACTGTACTACAAACAAAAAAAATTTTTGTGTATTTTCAGTGAAAAAGACATGCCGCTGAATAACTGTAATAAGATACTGAATAGAGTATATTCAGTATATTCTGTTTTCTTGTATACTAGAAATCGGGGACACACACACCCCCCCACCCACACTCACAGTATCTCAGAAAGTGGAAATAAATTTTAAAAAGGAGTATACTAGAATGCTAATCCTGAATAATTTGTATGATTGTTTTTGTATAAATGCATTGCAAATACATGAGCTGTGACTTGAAAATAAAAGAGGCTGTGACTCATCTATGGGGTGTATCAGAATTTATGGGATGGATTTTAGGACTAGATATATGTAGTTCTACATTTTAAAGAAGTTGTTGCCACACTTCAGACATAATCAGTCTTGGTGCCCAAGAATTTTTGCTCTTTATCACATCTTGGACTGAGAATTTGCTATTTTGGCCTGCAGTATAAATTCAGTCCTAAGGCGACTATAGCCTTCAAAGGGTGTTTATGTGCCAATCATGCAGTCCATCTATTTCCAAACTCCACATCTTTTCTACATACCCAAAAAAGCACAAATAGTTCAATCCAGTGAAGAGTTTCTCTTGTCTCAGTCTGTAACAATGTTTGCAGCGAATCTAATAGGGAAGGTGAACAATCCACCAGTAAAAGAGAGAAACATAGTTTGATATTGCATAGCCTTTGGTAATCCATTGGTCTACTAGGCCTAAAAATCATGCCTCTTCACAATTGACTAAAGAAAGAGGAGAAAGGAAAAAAAAAATCTTCACTTAAAATTTGGAAGAAGAAAATACAATTCTGCTACAATTTCTTTTTCGTTTTCCAAGGAGAGCTGCCTTGTCAGGCTTCCTGTCTCACCAATAGATTTCTGATGTTGTGCCTTTACAAAGGGTCTGTATTTAGAGTGGAATAGTCTGTGCTGAACTATACCTGCTCAGTGACATGGAATTCTTTTGCCTCTTTACTCCCCTTATATTTTTAAACAGAAATTATTGCACAAAAAATCCAGAACTCAGAAAAAAAATATGGTTGGGAAGTTATGGGTTTGTAATTAAGAAAGGAATGAAAATTTGATGTACAGCACAAAATTGTACCTCCTGTGCTCATGCTAAGATTGACACCTCTCTTGGCTAGTGGAGTGGAGAAGGGCTACAGATTTTATCAGTACCTGGAGTGACAACTCATTGCTCTGCTTCTGTTTTGTGATGTGCTGGACTTTTTTCTTTTTGGTCAGGTCTTAAAAGTGTGAACTGTGAAGAGACATTTTATGTTTTATTTATTAGGAATTAATTGGGTTTTATGTATTTGCCCTGCTCCAAGACACAGTCAATAACCCTACGTGATTCTTCCTGAAGTAAGAGGGGAGACATGGAAGAAAGGACTTGCTTAGGAATACTGAGTGGAAACAAAAAAAATTAAAGTGATCTGGTCAGCTAAAAACTGTTAAGGGTATTCAAAGCTATGTGTTTAAACACTGTGAAAGACTAATGTATTTCAATATATATGTGCATTAAATGCACATATATTAACATTTTCAATTAGCATAATCTTTCCAATCAAAGAAGCAATTATTATGGGTAAACATGAGTTATGACAAAATAAATAATTATTTTACAATGAAGATAGATCTAAGTTAACCATTTAGGTACAGTTATGAAATACAGATGTTATAAAGGTAAAAAGGAAAATGAAAAAGTATACTTGAAGTAAGACTGTTACACTAAACATAATATTAACTTTTTAAAATCCTATCTCTATGTGGAAATTTGCTTCTGAAATCCTCTCCTTTATACAAGACAAGAAATTGCAATCCTTCATTACAATTATGCTAACATTGATTCCTCTGAAAATTTATAAAATTGCCATTACCTGAAAAATTATTTTGTCATAGGTTTACAATTTTTTTCTCTATGTTCCTGCTTAACAGGCCTCTAGAGAAGTACATATTTCAGCATCCACAACTACTCTTTTCCTTTTTTCCTGAAGCTGCCTATCATAAAATAGACTACAATTAGATTAACTATTTAAAAAATATATATACAGGTTTTAAGTTCAGTTGCTAGTTTTGACATTTTTTTGCTTACTTAAGTTTCCAGAGACAAATATATTAACTTACTTCAAAGAATTCAGAAATTATCTACAGAAGGCATCTTGAAAATGTTAAATAAGCTCCAATTTTATCTCTTCAGACCACATTTGTTCTATAAAATTAGGAATATAATTCCAACATATTTCTCTGATAAATATTTTGTAAATCCTGAGTAACATGTCAAACTTTTAATGCATTATCTAATCTTTTAAAAACTTTAAGGAATGAAAAAAATCTATTTTATTGGTAAATCTCAGTACCTATATCTGGTACTCTTGCACTGGCTATGATGGTATCACAAATTTTGGTTATCTTTTTGGCCAATCAAAAGTAGAGGAATAAGGGCATACCTTTATGTTTCTTTTTCTCCTAGAGCCTTTTGTTGGTGCTGTTCTTTATAATAAGCATAATACTTTCATTTTAACATATCTCAGAATAAGAGGAGAATTCAAATAGCATGATCTCTTACGTTTAGGTTCTTCAAACCTCCACCTTATTATTTCTTTAAACTTTTTAAGTCTTTATTCATCGTACTAATTGCTGCCTCTAGGACGTGTCTTTTTAATTTTTTTTTTTTTTGCATGCATTCATATCAACTCTCAGCATGGTTTTTGAAACAGCTCTTGCCTCTGTATCTTTCTGATCCAGCAACAGAAGGACTTGGCATCTGATTTCTATCTTCATTATTATTAACCAGAATAAAACTAGGTAGAGTAGGGTATGTTCTATTATAAACAGACTCTTCATATTTCCTTTATTATTAACTCATAGGTTTTCTGACATTCTCGCTTAATCACTTAAAAATTACTTTGGCTTAGATTAAGTAGGAAAAAATCACCCAAGTAATACAGCTTAGACATGACATTTATTATAAGTACAGTACAAAATGTATTGCTCTGAAAACAGAACAAAAGTTTAACTTCTGTTGCACAAAATTTTGTGCATAGATATATGGACACTGTCTCTGTCACAAAAAGTTTAAAAATTATAAACTTTTACTACCCAAAAAATTATAAACAGATAAATTGATCTCTCAAAAAAATATAATCTAAGACTTGAACTTTCCCAACCTAAATCAGTAGGGACATTTCTACATTTATAGAACTACATTTCTACATTATAGAACTAGATTTAAGCCAGTAAAAAGAATAGATTACACAAGATAAGGAGAATTTTTTTTGTCGTCTTCTAATATTCATCAAAGTGAAAAGATTGACATTTTAAAAAGTCTGTTAAATCTTTTAAATAGCCTACATAGAATCATATCATCTGTCTACTGCCTTTAATATCTGATCACTTATGCAAACCAAATCATACACAAATTAATAAAACCATGGTTTTTTTTACAGAATGTCAGAAATCATAATAAAACTTAATATTGAAGATGCATGAAGAAATGTGTTGAAGAAGGACCTATAAAAAATAAAGTGCTCTGTTACTTGAAAAATATTCCTAGGATCACTGATTGTTTTTAAAACTGAGTGTTTATTTCTCATTACCAAACTCTGATTTTAATTGGTAATAAATTAAATTTAGGTCATGGATTTTGCCTGTGATGGTATTTGGTGAATGACTCACCCTATCATTATCTCAACCTTTGGGCTTCCTTGGGTCTTCCCTTGTATTTTCTCTCACCTTTCTAGTTGAGGAGAAGGAGTGATAGAGTAGCTTTGGTGGGCACCCAGTAATACAGTTGGGGTCAAGGCACCATGTGCTCATCCCGTTAACTTCCTTTTTTCCTCTTTGAAAATACATATAAAGACACTAAATAGAATACGTATAGATTAGAGTAACAATTGACTATGAAAGTCTGGTGAAAACTTGTGGCTAGGGGGAATTTGAGAGAAACTGATATGTTTCAAAATACACAAGAATCAGAAAAATATGCCCAGCCATACAGAGTATGAAAAGAACAGGCACTGATCGAAATCTTCAGAAAGAGTATTCTACCTGACTCAAATTTTTGTATATTCCTCTTGAAGCTTTGTCAAAGGAAACAGCCTTCATTTGATTTGGCAAATATGGCTGAATGTAAGAAGTCTGTAAAGAAATCTCAGACTGAGCTATCACAGCGGCTATTCATCTCAAAACACAGAAGACACAGGTTTTTGACTCTCTGGGATTGATACACCATCACATGACACATAGTCATGTTCTGTATCAATCAGAATCAATTTATCTTTTCACATGTAAGAGTTGTTTGAACTAAAAATATAGTTTTGGTGTTAGCCACAGCTTAAAATTAAAAGGCTTAAAAAACAAAACACAAAATAAAACCCAAAACAACACAAAAAAAAAATCCCAAAACCAGAAACTAAACGCAACATTTGCAACATCATTAAACTCTCTCTGTATTTCATTAATTTGCAAGGACTCTATTTCTGATGTTATTCAGTTCTCTAAAATCTTTTTATCTAGGAGGCTAGACAGAGAGAGTAACAGGCATAAGCATATGACGGTCAGGCTTACAAATTTGAAACAAAATTTATTCAAAGACTCAGTACTGAATAGTCTTTATTTTAGACTGCTTTTTCTTGGCCAGCTCACTGTATCAGAGTGTGTCTTTGGACAGTGCTGAACCATGATGTGAGAAGAGCAAAACAAAGAAAAAGAACACCCGATCATTTACAATAATCAAAATGTATTTTCTCAAGAATGAAATTATTCAGATTCTAAAAAAAAAGATTGCCTGTCCAAAAAAAATGGGCTTTGGAAGCACAGAGATACTGTTTAATGGAGCAGTATTTTTTCCCACTGACTGCTCATTGCCCCTTGGCATGGACTAATCAGATGTAGAGACAGGATGCTTGAATTTTAACATGATTCTAAGCCTTTTAAATTCACAATTAGTCATTGAACTGACACCAAGTATATCAATGCAGACAATTTATTTTGATATAAAACTGTCTGGAGACTTTCTTTCTAAAAGAACTATGACTTGTAGCACAGTTAAATGTTCAAGTGAAAAGTGTGTATAGCTAAGAAAAGGATAAGGTATGGTATTTACTTTCAGTGATCTGTAAAGAATAAGTTAAAATTTTTATACTCCACGTATACACACTCTGAACTAACGTCTCAGCAAAATTCCAATGAAAGAGACTTTGGAACATGTCTCTTTTTTTGTTTGGGTTTTGGGTTTCTTGCTTGTTTGTCATTCTGGTTTTTAGTTAATTTTGTTTGTATATAAAAGAAAGGCCAGAAAATATAACCTTACAGAAACTGTAAAGTAGGAGAAAAAAATCTGTTATTGATTAGACCAATAGTAAAGGTTTCAGGAGTCTCTATTCTGTTCTTGGCTTTATCTTTCATTTTGTTGGGGTCCTAGAGTGATTTGTTTCCACTTATTGCATCTCTGTGCCTACAGATGTAAATTCTAGAGTAAGTAGAGGAGATTGTATAGGGTTAGGAAACCTGGACAAAATGTTAATGGAGTCAATCTGGTTCTAAATAAAGTGGAGTAAGGGCAGGGGACATAATGAACCTTAATTCTGCTGTACTAGTCCTGTATTTTGATAGTGAACTTGTATGAAGTGGAAGATTGAGTTCTATAAATATTCTAAAATTTAGTTTTATTTGGTTTTCATGCTGTTGGTTTTCTACATTTTCTTCATTTTTTTTTTCTTCACCATTAAATATGAAAGAAGTCTCTATAATTTTCAAGCACAAAACTTTATAAAAATTCTGATGGATTTAAAAATATTGGCCTATGACTTGAAGAAAATGTATTTAATGTAAAAAGAAAAGATGCTTTCCCCAGGAACTTTGCATTTGTTAGAATAAAAATCGTGCTGTGCTATATAAGAATTACACCTGCTTTCGTGCTTTGATTATATAAATAGTATAGCTTTTGTTTAAATCTGTATCATTTAGATTAAAACAAATTTATGTTCTACTTCTTTATTTAAAGATTTTTTTCTCTTATATTTATGACTTGATGTATTATATCTATACAGTAGTTTATAAATATTTGTTACTTATGTGACTTTATTACTTGGAAAATGAAAATTATCATCACTTCAATCTGTAAAGGACAAATAAATAAAATAAATAAGGTCATTGATATCTATTTACTTGAATAAACAAATTCATTCAAAATTAACCCATGACTTTCTATTAAAAAAAACCACACACAACACTAAATTCCAAATTGCAGATTGCTTATCTACAGACTTAGTCATGAATTTTTATTAATTCATTTTCATAGACCCTTTTATTTGTTCCTATTTGAAGCACATTCAGTACAAGACAACAATACTGGCTAAAAATATATAAGTTCTCATTTTCTGAATTCTATGAAAGAAAATAGAGCATTCAGGCTTGCAACTTTTCCATAAACGACCCCAGCTGACTCAACATTATATATAGCATGCATTTGCATTTGAGTAAATCTATGTGTTAAAAAGAGCATCGCTAAAGGATCCCAAGCATACAATTTCATCATTGTTAAAAAAAGCAAAAAATCTGGTGCAATTGTATTTTCCTGCCTGTGTTTGTGCAGCACCTATCACTAAGTTCTAGTTACTTATATTGTTAGGAAAATATTCTTCAGTGATTTTGTATAATTCTCAAAGGTACTGTTTCTTAGCTTGCCTCAGGATCTCAAGTGTTTTTATGACTTTCAATAGAGAAGTGGCATTTACTAAGACTTTTCTTCTAGATGTTACTCCTTTGCTATGATTATCTGCTCATTCATAGTGACCATCCCAACAAGTGTGAGCACCTGAATTTGGTAATAGAATCATGAAAATTCCAGTAAATCAAATCTCTGCAAAAGCCCACTCTTATTTATTTGAAACAATGATAAACAAGAAAAGTTCCATTTTTATTTACTACCAACAGATGTATTTTACAGTCTTATGAAATTGTAATTCATTTTTCACATGAAACATATTCTGAAATCTGAAAAAAAATATCAAATTTTATGTTTTAAAGTTGATAATTTGTTCCAAAGTTTCAGTTTTCAGATGACACTTCACTCTGTGAGACAAGAGGGATCTTTCTTTAAGCTTGAAATGGTTTTTTCCCCACAGTTACTAATTACCATGTTAGGTAGAATTGTTGTAATTTTTTAACACCGGTAATCCCATTAAAGATGGAAATTTCTTCTTTTTTCTTTTTAGTTGTTTCATTGTATATATGCCATAAAAACCATCTGCCATCACTATATTGAACACCAGCTTCAGTTCCTGTAGGAGGCAATCTTTATCTTTCAGTTTAACTGAGAATGCAATCTTTGGCAAGGCCATAAAGCTGCAAAAACATTTATTAAATTAATACATTGGTCTCTGAATACTGCATGATGCTGCAGCATCTGTCACAGATTCCTTCATGCACCAATGGGTGAAGAATGGAGGGAGTTTTGGCTGCAGTCTCTAATATGACATCCACCAGAGAGTAGATATAATAGAGGAAGAAGAAAGCTGGCAAAGGGTTTATGGTGATAACTTTCACACAGAGGAAATGAGGCTCTACTTGCTGACTCTGTTATACAGTTCTGCACTATTCCCTGCCCCATTTGGGGCTGCTTCTTGATGGGAAATGCTATATTAAATATTGATGCTGTACTTCAAAATAACAAGGACTTGTTTTTAACTAGCAATAAATTCAAAGCAGATGTGGAATTTTTTGTGTTTAGGATTGAAGAAGACTGGCAATCTGGAATTCACTAACAGCTCAGAAGACATTTCACTTTCCTGCTCCTGCATTACTATTCTGCAAAATAGTCTTAATCCTACCTGAATAATAAGAAAAAAAGTCATGTGTAAATTGTTGTTTTACTAAAATATAATAAAATACTTTCATTCAGCTTTATATGAAACACAGAACAATTAATAAAAATTATTCAAAGGGTTTTTTGTATTCCTCAGCTGTTACACTGTTAAACATGTAAAGAGAAACAAAAACATTTACTTTATGCTGTTGGATGATTATGCTAACAGAAAAAATATTTTTTTTATACTAATTTTGTTACAGAATGGTCTATATTTGGAGGTGTCGGAACTGGCAGCAAATCTGAAAAGCAAATATCTTTTTTTAGTTTTCTGAAGGAATTATTATTAAGCCAATATTGCAAAACAAGATGCAATCCATGTGCCTTCTTCATACTAATACTTCAGATTTCCTCTGCAGTCACAAAGATCAATAGAATCCTATAAAATTGATCATCTGACTTGTTTTAGATGTCTGTTGCAGAGTTAAATAAAACCTGATACGTATTTATTTATCACCACCAACTAAAAAGGAAGCCTAAAACACTTGCTCAGTTTTTTACTTCTAAATTTTAGCTCTATAAAAGCTATAAAGGATGAATCTCACTATATTTAAAGCATCTTTTATCTTTTTTAGGAAAAAGAAGCAACAGTTTATGAAAACTACAAGATGAAGACTGAATGAGAATTATTTTTATTCAAATGTTAGAAATGTTTTAATATATACAAATATTAACAAGTTGTGTCAAGTGTGATATTAACAGAAATTATGCAGTTTCATTGTTCTCAACCACAGTTCTTCAGGTTCTCTCACCTTCAAAAACTGTATTTGTATACAAACAAACCCAGTAGTTCATTTGAGACTTTGATTTCAACTTCCATCTCACTTACTTTAATTAGCTAATCACACTCTGGAATGCACATTCCTTGCAGGCAATAAAAACATTTCAAGTATCAAAATACTGCTCCTATATTTAGCATGCAGTCAACACTTAATCAAAAAACAATAAATATCATGGTGACAATATAATAATGTTTTAGATTAACATGCATAAGCAGAGGAGATAGTAAGTTCTGAGAGTGGGATAATTATTTTACCTTTCTCATACAACTGGAATGAGATGACATTATATAGTAAAATCTTCTGCCCTTCAGATTTTTTGTCTTCCTGGTATTTTTCCAGCTACTCTAGAGTCTGAAAAAATTTAAACCTTTTGGGGTCATATTTCTATTTAATTTCAGTGATGAAGTGTTATGAGTTTATTAAAAAAAAATGGAATATCTAAGGTATCCAGCCAGAAAATGCTTACATGTGAATCTGTAAATGTCAAGGAACTGAGCATTCGTCCTGTTCATCAGGAAAAACTTGCAAGAGAAGGATTAAAAGACTTGATTATGAGACCTCATAGAAGAAGAAAATACTAAGGTAAGTGTGCTGGTTATGCTGCGATAACTTTCTTCGCAGAGCTGGTACGGGGATGTGCTTTGGATTTGTGCCTAAAACTGTGCTGATAGCACAGGGATGTGTGAACTGTTGCTGAGCAGCTCTGACACAGAATCAATTCCTTTGCTTCTCATCCCACCTCACCAGCAGGCAGGCCTGGAGTGCACAAGAAGTTTGTTGGGACACAGCCAGGACACCTGATCCCCATTGACCAAAGAGATATTCCATACCATATGACCTCAAGTTCACCATATAAATCTGGGGGTAGAAGGAAAGAGACATTCAGAGTGATGGCATTTGCCTTCCCAAGTCAGCATTCGTGTGACAGGCTCCTACTTTCCTGGGGATGGCTAAACACCTGTCTACCCATAGGAAATAATGAATTAATTCCTTGTTTTGCTTTGCCTGCTTGTGGGTTTTGCTTTGTCTCTTAAAATCTCTTAATCTCAATGCAGCACTATTCTGACTTTTCTGCTTCTCTCTCCACTCCCATTGCGGGGGAGTGAGCAAGTGGCTGTGTGGGGGTCAGTTTCTGGCTGGGGTTAAATTACAGCCATAACTGATACGCATTAATGGGGAAGACAGGATAGTTATGTTATGTGTACATTAATTGCTAAGTGTGCATTCATTTATTTGTGTATTGGGTATGCTGAAAATGAAAATTTACACATATGACCTTTTCATGAGAAAAGCAGCCTTGACTTGAGGAAGATCACACAGTTTAATTCGCTGTGAATTAACATGTAATTTAAATTACTGATTCAGGTATTAACAAGGGACATTAATTAAACCAATACTTAGAAAGATTACTTTTCTACTTTCTCCCCAGGCTCTGCTTCAGTCCAGCGTTTCTCTCCTGCTTGCTCAATTTAATTCACATGCGTCCTCCATGGGTTGCAGTTTCTCAGAGCATTCCTCATTCATTCAAAAGTCCTCTTTACTTGCCTCCTCACAGGTCCTTTTTTGAAATTCCTCCCCAGCCTTCTCTCACCTTTCTTCTTTTCTATTGTCTCGTACCTCTAGCAGCTGCCACCCTTCCTCAAGCGGATCTGATCAGAGGCAGAGTGTGCTCCTCTGGCTGATTGAAGGTTTGAGGCATGTTGGGCTGTCTCCATCCTTTTAAGAGTCACCTACAACCTGCTCTGACTGGCATAGGGAGGCTCATGGCCTCCTTCCACACAGGCACCCTCAGGCCCTGATACTGAGCCTTGCCTTTTATGGCTAATACAGAGCCACATTTCTTTCATGTTACACTTGCTCTGTTTCCGCAATCCCATAGAGACATTCATGAATGCACAATTTGGCTTCAGTTTATTCAATAACTGAGAATAAATCCATTTTGTCATTTCATTACTATGTTCTTCTTATTGTGTTTACATTAATACGCAGCTATAGCTTTTAACATCTTCTCTTACATTCATTGTCACATTATAGGCCTATGTAGGGATCATCAAATCAGTATTTGAGCGTCTTTAAGAATGTGAAATGGAAGCAAGATTCAAACTTATGACTCACTCCAAAGTATGAATCAAATATTCCTCTTCTGAAAGACATTAGTAGTGAGAATTGAGGAAAAAGAACAAGGCTTCCAGCCATCTGAAGCCTTGTTCTGAGCCATCTCTATTACTGCCTGGTAAATGGTAAATTTAGATCTTCTTGATCTACAAATTGCATTCAGGCTTTGATATTTCAGTCAGGGATGTATCTATCCTCCCTTTCTTGAAAATATTTGAAATATCTTTATACTCAAGTTTTCCACAATTTATTCAATATTTTGGGAAAAACCCACATCATTAACAACAACAAAAAAAAACTCCACCCTGCTTATATTTACATTTAGTGTATTATATGTGAATTTAAACAGGAACATGCTTGTCCTCATGAGAGAAAAGCATTAATTAGACAAACACGAGCAAGAGAGAGTTAATTTCATTGAAGAGATCCTAGTTTCTTGAAACACTCTTCATTCTATTGCCAGAATATAGATGTTAGTAATAATTTCTACTGAGAACAATGCCTGATACCAGGGAAGAACTAATAGCAAGGGGAAAAAAGATTATTTTAAATCCAGTCTAACTTTGGCAGGGAGAATGTTCACAGCTGAGGCTAAAACCTGATTATCTGTAGTCCTGGTGGGCAAGCAATAGTACAAGGCTTCACTTGATAAAAGAGAGAGATAAGGCAAAAATATAGCTTTTGGTAAACAGCTGAAAGTATTTTTCAGCTGAAAGTATCATGAGATAATAAAAAAGTTGGAATTTTATGATGCTTTCATTTTTTTGGGTTTTGTGGTTTTTTTCACTGATAGAGGGACAGAAGATTTTTTTTTCAATTTACTGCAAGAAAATGGAGAATTTTCACAATGGTTATCACAACTTAGTTGGGTTGAATCTGCTGAAAACCTTTTATCTTACACTTGCAGTATGTTTCCAGAACATTGACCTGCACAGGTCATTATTTAGCTGATAAAAAATCATGATAGAAAATCAGAAATAAGCAAGTAAATTCATGTACTGTTTTTTCCCTGGTACTGGGTAAAGGACAGTGGCGGGAAAAAAAAACCAAAAAAAAAAATTACAGAAATGCAGACATTTTAAGACAAACCCAATGCAGTGCTTCACATGCAAATCCTATAGACCGTTAGGGCTGGTTTAAGTGCACATGTCCGTGTGGCCAAAAAAGAGAAAATTGGAAGTATCTTACTGTAGATTTTCAAACATCCTACTCAGGTTCTGAAGTGATATAAGATGCAACTGAAGTGAAGTTCCTCACTTCAGTGAGATTTTCTTATAAGCCACAGAAGTGATGAAATAGAAATGAGAGGGTCCATTGTATTTTGTTCTTTAACAAGGGAACTTTTATAGCTTTAAAAGAACTCATATCCTGTGTGATCTGGTTATACAGATATGCTTTCAGTAGGACTCTTTGTGTCAGTCTCCACACTAATTTAGCTTTATAAATTCATTTAAAATCAACCTAATTCAGCCTTATATAATTTTAGAAGCATTATGTATCAATATAATGTAACAACATATCTTAGAAAAAGTAATTGTAGCAAGAAGCCTGAAGATGAACAGCAGGCTTCTCTGTATATAGTCAGGATCATAAAAATAGCTGACCTGAAACTGTACCTGTTGTGTCAATCTCTTTCTCATCTGCATCATGATATTTTTTTCATGATGGAAAAAATATATTTATGATTGAAATTTACCTGTGTCATAAGTATAGAGAAGAGAGAATCACATTTGATAGAATTGAAAAAAAGATGACTAGGATTCTGAGAAACGCAGCAGAAATAGTCCCCACCACAGTCTTGAAACCAAGCTGTTTTGCCACAGAGAGCTGTTTGGAATTCAAAAGCACAAAGCAAAAGGCACAAAGCAGTTACATGGTTTTAGTTGCTGGTTTGCCGCAAAATTCTTGTAAGATGTTGGCTAAATCACCTGTCATCTGGTGACACATGGCTTGCCGTCGCACTTTTAGTGGGTCTATGGTCTTCAAAGAGACATGAGCGATAGTTGGTTGTTATAAGGCTGTTTATTGCATGAATATATCTGTCTTGAAGGCAAGGAGTTCAAGGTGTTAACATCCATGCAAAAGCTTTCTGGCATTAAGTCCCAGGCTGGAGCAGCAGCTGCAATGCTGCTTTCTGCTACAGGGTCCCAGGTTCCATGCAGGAACAGCAGCAGCAGCAGTTTTTCTCAGGCAGTCTGATATCCCAGGCAGCAGCAGAAGTAATAGAGTCTGATTTTCCAAGCAGCAGCAGGGACCACAGCCTTTCTTTCTTTTCTTCTTTCTTCTTTCTTTCTTTCTTCTTTCTTTCTTCTTTCTTTCTTTTTTCTTTCTTCTTTCTTTCTTTTTTCTTTCTTTCTTTCTTTTTTCTTTCTTCTTTCTTTCTTCTTTCTTTCTTCTTTCTTTCTTCTTTCTTTCTTTCTTCTTTCTTTCCTCTTTCTTCTTTCTTCTTTCTTCTTTCTTCTTCTTTTCTTTTTCTGTTTTCTTCTTCTTCTTCTCATGGTTGCTGATGTGTTGATGCTGGGGTGGTTGATGATAATGATGATGATGATGGTGAAGCTGATGTTGAAGATGATGATGATCCTTGTACCCCACTACAGGGCTTTTCATTTGTACAACATCCAATTAGCTAAAAACACGATTCTAAAACATTCTTTCTAAACCAATCTGAACTTGATTCTATAATACAGAAGTAGTGTCAGTTCTTACCTAAAAAACCTATGTATATAATATCATCTATTTACGCAAATGTTCTGTTTTCTTACTTAAAATTTACATGAGTAAGTTTATCTATTTATATGCATAGTTCTATCTCTTTACATGTGTAATTTTATCTGTTTTACGTGAATAATTCTATCTGTTCAAGTGGAAAGGTTTTGCTATGTTTTTGTTGTGACTAGGGCTAAGTTGCTGAACTTTTAACTAGGGCCTTTGCTAGTTAATGCAATTTCTTAAGGCGCTTAGAATGCATTTCTACTTATTTAAAACCTAAAACTTAAACTAAAACTTACTGAAAACTATAACTTACATTTCTATTTGCTTAAAATTTAAACCTACACTTCTACTTCATATCTATGTGGCTTAATATATGTTAGTTTCTCCAAAGGCTTTAATTGAACCCCTTCTTAATTCATCTCCCTCTCTGAGGAACTCAGAGAGGCTTGCATTCCAACAGCTTGCCCTCTATCCCTTTCTTTATCTGTCATATGTTTATAATAATGCCAATTCACTCAACAGGAATGCAGTGATGATTAATTAGATATCTCAGAAAAAAAAGTACTTATGAAATATGAACTATCATCTGCGTACAATACAGATTGGTTTTTTACCTTCACATGGATTGTTAATTATATGCAAAACTGCTTGGAAAACATTTGAGCTGAAATTTTGTAGAAAAGGTTATGTGAGATTTTTACAATTCATTTTTTCTTTTCTCTTCCCCCTCTTTACAGAAATACTGTAAAGCAAGACAATTTGTAATGCTAACTTTGCATTTTTACATAGCTTTAGATTAATTTATAATTAGATTAGATATTGACCTGGCAGCTATGTGGTGCCTTAGTAATCTTTACATGGAATCTGTTAAACATTTATAAATTTCATGTAGGTGATTCAAAAGAGATTGATTCACAGAATGGTGTGTGTGGTAATAAAAGTTCAAACATTTACAGTGTGGTTAATTATGAAATTGTGCTGGGTGTTCGGACAAGTATATTGCTGTATGCAAAGGAAAACTGGTATACTGTAAAGTATTAAGTGTCTGAATATTTTCCTATCTGTCTGGTTTAGTATCTGGAATATTTTAGGTACGTCCTATTTCATATATATATATATATATATATATATATATATATATATATATATATATATATATATATATATAAGAACTGCACCTAGCAAAGATAATTGAAGCAGGAGACAGCTTCTCAACAGCACAGCTAAAAGCATATAATTAAACTGGAGTACATCTGGTGCCCTGTGCAGGTAGACCATTGTCAAGTTCCCCAGCTTTAGTAATAGGATTGCT
Source organism: Melozone crissalis (assembly GCF_028551555.1). Lineage (NCBI taxonomy): Eukaryota > Metazoa > Chordata > Aves > Passeriformes > Passerellidae > Melozone > Melozone crissalis. The sequence goes on along the minus strand of NW_026535784.1, from coordinate 4,223,142 downwards.
AGATGAAGTAATAGAATTTTTAGCTAGTGATTTTTCATTTGTTGAATATGTCTAATCAGGCTAGGATCTGTTTTTTTTCAGAAGTTAGAACAGTCAGCCTTTTGCAGTAATATAGTCCTTATTTAATTAAAGTACTTAGTAATTTCTTCATATGTTCATTTGTGAGTTACCCAAATATTACTCAGTCATATTTCATGTCCCACTAAATAGCAAGTGATTCTAAATGTTCTAAAAATTTCTGAAAATTAAGGTCCAAGGTGTTCTGTTAGTAAGAAATTTTATGAAAAAACCTTCCATGTATGAAACCCAATCTATTTTTCATAAGTCTATAACTTTGATAAAGCTTGGATTATACATCACAAATAAGTTTCTCTAGGTGACCTTTGAGAGTTCTAGGTTGAATATAGGAAATAAACCAGTATATAATTTTTAATCATTTTTATCTATTATTGCATCTCTAAAAGAGTTTTCTATCTTTTTTGCAATACCTTTTTCCTCTCTATTACCTTTGGCATTCCCATCCTAAATGGCTTGATTATATTAATTAGCTGCAACCTGAAAAGAAAGACACAGAAAATTCTGTAACATTTTGTTTTTCATTATTCTTCAGTAAAAGGAAAAATATAACTCCTTGTTTACTTATGAATGGAGATAAATTTAGACAACTTCAGACTGACAGATGATATTTTCAGAAAGTTATGAGTGACTGAAGAATTAGTCTATGTTAGCTCCTGTTGCTTAAGGTCAGCAATTAATAAGCAGTGTTTATACAGTATGCATCCAGTTAAAGTTTCCTCATTGTGCTCTGACCTGACTCTGGTATAAGACACATTGATATAACTGGTGTACTGCAGAATAAGTACAAGGTTATCCGCTTTGCTTTTGGACAATGCCATGGTTTCACCTGCCTCCTACATACACTGAACAGTTTACTCATTCTTCAATTTCCTAAGTCACCGGCTACTCTTAATTATGTCAGTGACTTGTAGGTATTAAACCAACAGTACCATAGACACAATCCAGAGTTATCCCTTATTTCTATCACACCTTACTGTATGATAAAAATGGAAGAATCTGGTTCTCCTGAACAATTCTTGGAATATGTCTCTAGGAGGGTTATTCTTCAGTCTTAGTCAAATCAGATTCAACTCCTTATCTACACTGACAAGAGAGAAAGAAGAATTATTATAATTACATAATGATTATATGATAAATTACAATGGTGGAAGATGTAGATAAATTATAATGGTGGAAGATGTAACCAATAGCTCAAACCCTAATATAACACTGAGTTGACATATAGAGAAACAATCCACATTAAATGGATTGTTAAATGCCATCCTGTCTCTAAGCACTTTGCACATTCCAAGATAGAAAAATCTTATAATCTTCTTTTAGAAAACTCATTTAAATATGTAAGTACTAAGTAGTTATATCTCTAAAACTAATAATATTATAATTTTTTTCATTTCTTGGGAGCTTTTTGTATAGGTCAAAGGAGGTGGTTCTGCCCCTCTACTCCACTCTTGTGAGACCTCACATGGTGTACTGTGTTCAACTCAGGACAGGAAGGATGTGGGCATGCTCGAGTGAGTCTAGAGGACAGCCACAAAATTATAAGAATGGAACAGCACAATAAAATTCTCCTCAGTTGATTGTCACTTGGAATGAACCTAACAATACTCTTCTCATGTTTCTTTACATTCCATTCTGAATCAAAGTGTACAAAAATCTTTCTATTGCTTAGCAGCACTAGTTTTCCCAAAATATGTGGTTGCAGCTACACACAGGGAAATAAAGGTACTTACAGAAGCAAGTATTGAAAAGATGGTCCCTCTGTGATGGATGTACTCAAGTCATTAATCAATCTAGTAGTAATTCTGTACAATCTCTGAAAGAGATAGAGCCTAAGCCAGTATTGAGTGAAGCACACATCTAGTTCCAATCTGTTCTCTGAAAGCCCATGAGGAAACAGTCACACAGTGGGTTTGGAGCACCAGCCATGTGACTGATACGCGATTGATTGAGCCTTGGTTTTCCAAGGCTCATTTATCAAGGAACAAAATTAAGGAGTCTTATGCCTTTCTCATGCATGTAATTTGCATAAATATGTTTACCTTTCTCATTGCATGTAATTAACTACAAGCTAATCACTTTATTCCATAAAGCCTAAGCCTAAGCAAGTTTTCTTTGAGCTCTTCCTGCTCAGGAGCTGGCTGCATCTGAGCTGGGCGATGTCTCCTGAGCTGGAACACCTCTCAAGGTTGCTCATTGATGGAAACACCTCTTATAAACTGTGGATCTTTAGTCAGTGACTGACATCACGTAGACCCTTCTATTATAGTGTGCTAAGATTCTCAATGATAACTTTGATTTTGTCCTGATAACTTTGATTCTCACTTGGTTTTTTTGAATAATTTTTACATTATCTGTGAAGTAAGTAATACAGTGAACATTGTAATCAAACTCTGTTAAGTCACACTTTTATATCATATTTCAATATAAGTAGTTTTGCTGATACTTTTGTTGGTGTGAGCCATATAAATCACTCATTTGTGAAACCCTCTGCATGACTGTAGAATTTTTTGCCTTTTAGCCTTTCTAATGAAGCATATTCTTTCTCACCATTACAAACTCAATGATAGATGTTGATTGTTTAACACCACCTTGCTATCACAGATTAAATACAACAGTACCAAAACAGACTAACTATTTGGATCTGTCTGTTTGGATTTGATTTGGTTGTTCTCCCAACTTACATTAGGATAAAATTTTGGAGGTGGATAACAAATATATAAACACTTCTGACATCTATTCTCAATGTATGAGCTGAGGCAGTGGTCAGTGGAGAGATCCTAGGTGATTTAATTCTTTGATAGAAATTCTGGCAAAGCCCAGACTTCCCTTGAAAGCTTGGTGCTAATGCTGTAATTCTCTCTTATATTTAACTCTGCCAAAACCCAGCATCTGCTCCCTTATAGGGTGTTGACAGTTGAAGCATTTTTCCATTGTGTTGTAACTCTGCCGAGACCTGGCATCTGCTCACAAATAGAGGTGTTGACAGTTGGAGCTCTAGCACTTTCCCTTTGTGCATCAACTCTCTGGAAATCTGGCATCTGCTCACACACACAAGTTTTGACAGCACAAACTACAGTCTACCACTAAGTTACTCCAATGTAGGGGAACATGTGTAGCCATAATTTTGGAGGGAGACTACTTTCACATGACATCAAATCCAAGAAATCAGAAGATAAAGTAGGTATAGGGCTTGGAGCATCTTCTAGCAAGCAGAAGTGTTCACAGGATCAACATACTATGATCTATATGGAGAATTTTTCCTTCATAATAGGTACCAGGAGAATGTGAATCAGCATTCCAAAGATTCAGCTTTACGCCTTTTCTCCATGACTTAGGAGGTTTCTCTGTGAGTCCTTGATACTTGAGTAAGATCATTTCTGCTTCTTTCTATGCTGAACAGAACTATTGTGATCTTGTTGATTTCTCTTGGAGCTTGTCGTCAATTCTTAGCCATTTTTAAGGTCTCAGTAACCTTTTCTGTACATTTTAATGGAATTTAATGGCATTTTTAATGGCATGAGAAACAGACTGAATTGTAGTTCAGTAACTTTAAGATATATTTTTTTCTGAACTATGATGTGAAAGCTGAGTCCCTATATTCTATTTTAGGAAGAACAGATGACAAAGTAAGTCACTTCTCCCAGATGTATTTTGCTCTTTTTTTATTTTTATTTTAATTATTTTAACAACTAGGTCTGCATAGGTTTATTTCAATAATAAAGTTTATCATTTATTTTAGAAAACAATCTAAAAGGATTCTTAGATATCTTAGTCTTAAGGTACTAAATATAAACAAAAATACTTAGAGAAAATACATTTACTTCAGATTACTTCCTTTGAAACAAATTGGCAAAGTGAATGAGAAAATCAAACAGTTATTATGAAAGCAAACACAAGTTTTTTGTGTGACATCATTATTTCAACAGTATATAAGTACCATATGTACTCATGTATGAATGCTTACTTGTAACATGTACTTGTAATGAATACATATGGAAATGTTGCTTTTTAACTATTCTTGTCCTAATTTCAGATTTTAAAAAGGCTCCAATTATATTGCAGACACAAAAAAAATTAAAAAAATGGAAGTAAATACGTAAAATCAGAGAAAAGGTAGCAAAGAGACTCTCTCTGGAAAAAAATGCTTTGACATATGCAAAATTAAATTTAGATATGGTTATATTAACAGATTTTTACTTGAACCTAGGACTACTCCATTAGTATTTCTCTGCTTGAGATTCAGTATTAATGTGTACATGAAAACACAAACCCCAAGATGAATAAGTAGGGCTTAGGGGTATTAAATATGTCATGCTTTGAAAGGTCTATAATAGGTAATTTTTAAATGGTAATATGAATTGATTATCTGCTGGACTAGTTTCACAGACTTTATGATGCAGTATGTAAAAAAAAAATGACAGAGTTATACATTGGATTCTTGCTGCCATAAGTTATATTCTTCTATTTTGATATATTTACCCATAGAACTATATTTGTAGCTATGCACAAATGTATACACATACATGTATATTTATACCCTATGCAGATGATATATCTACACATGTGCATGTGCAGTTCAAAACAGTTTCCATATTTGGAACTTAATAATTTTTGCATATGAATTTGTAAACACAGTACTGTGTAAGACTCCTTCCACCATGTTTTTTATCAGCACATGTTGTTCTGGATAATGTTAACACAGGTCAAGATGGAACCATTTAGTTTCAACCAGAAAATCTTTGCCTCTTTCATTGCTGTAATTTCAATCCATGACTTACATCAGACAGTTGTTTGTTAACTGCTGCACACAGAGAGATAATTCAAGTGGTGTCTAGCCAGCCATCCAAGAGCTGGATGGTTGCCTGGAGACTAAATTTCAGTGTTCAGAATCTGCCTCTTTTAACAGGAAAGAACAAAAAATTGCAGCTCACTCTAAAAAAGATACTAAGCAACCATACAGACACTTGTTCATTTTAAGTGCTATTATTAAGGTATGCTGCATCCTGAAATTACAGACAAGCATAAACTAAAATATAAGAGTGTGTGCATTTTCACCATAATTCTCACTCTGCTAATAAATTAAGAGATTCAGAGTTCAAATGAGACATTTTCAAGATTGAGCCATATCTTGCCTTTATCTCCAGAATCTTCAGCTTTCCACTGTCACCATAAATCTCTGCCCCAACTTCTTATTGAATGACATAGGATCATAGAATAATTCAGGTTGGAAGAAACCTGAGGAGACTGTATATTAAAATTCCATGCCCTAAGCAATAGGTAGGTATTTAGGAGGTAGTTTTGTTCCTATCCCTCACATAACAGATGCATTCACCCTTGTTAGATGCCTGAACATTTATTTCAAACCAAAAATCACACTAATTGAGTTTATAAAACTTAACAAATGTAGTTTCTAAGGACAATTCTGATGAACAGCATAACACTGCAGAAGATATGTTTTTGGCAGATGTTCTCTGAAACTACAGACAAACCACAAATGAGGCTTTCCAAACTTGTTCTCTGAATAAAGTGCCCAATATCTACGATTTAACTCTAGCCCAATGCCTTTCTAAAGCAAAATACGTTTTGATTATTTATGCAAATAGAACAAGTATTTTGAAAATGTGCTTACTTAATTGTTAAATAAAATCAACCCACATCAACCCCTAAAGTCTTCGGTTTTGAATCACAGAGCATTTTAGGAAGATTAGAGAAAAAGCAGCATGTTCCAAATTTGGGTATTTCCCTATACTCATATTCCATTAATTCTACCTTTTTTAAGGCTTTGATTTTGATTTGTCTGTGTTTTGAGAAGTTCTGTCTGTTTCAATGAGGATTCTGTTTTCAGGTATTTCAACACAGCTACTTTTGGTTTACGATATGACAGAAAAATGGTCATCTTTTTTTAATATAAATGAAAATACTTTGTCTCAAAGCAGCTATGACTAAGTGCTCCTTGCTCGCCACTTCAAAGCAAGTTGGTCTTATGGAATACCCAGCTGCAATCACTTCCTCTCTTAAGACCACAAAATTGGCTGTTTGTCTTTGCACAGAAGTACCTCTATAGAATACGAGTGACTGACACTTCTGTAGAGCTGCCAGGCTGGGTGACAGTGTCACTCACCTTGGTTGACCTCAATCAAGTGTTTGGAGTCCCTCTGCAGGCACATTAGAAGTAGTGAGGAAAACCATTATTTTCCTGGTTAAAGATATGTTTGAGATAATAGTTAAAGCTGAGAAACTTTGCATTGTTCCCAGGAAATAGGAGACCCTGTCACAAAGCATTTAAAAATCAGTGTATATCATCAAAAAGCACAGTTTACCTTGTTAAAGATGCAATATATTAACAGAAGAAAGATGCGAGAACTCACATAACTTCTTATTCCATGTCACATTTTTCAGTTTCATTAATAAACTTCTTCTAAATGTCCTGTCTACTGACATTGTCATTATTGATTTAAGGGAATCATTTTCTGAGGACTTGAATTTGATCTGCTGCTTTCTTATGATTTACTGCATTCAGTTTTCTTCTTTACTAAGTTTTAAAACACAATAGTAGTAACATTTTTAACTATTGAATTTGAGATACCAAGACATAACAATCAAAACTCTAGTTTTCTGGTATCAATACTCTAACTGGAATCAGTAGGAGATTTAAAATGTGTAGTTAGTGGTATTAGGCTAGGAAAGAAATTCAGAGACACAAGAAGAGACTGTGCTTTTCACTGTGATTTTACTGTATGTCTTATCTGGGCTGTGAAATGGGAATAATTACATTATCTTATTTTGGGAAAGTTTAGTAAAAATTAAGTCATTGTTCAAGTGATAGATTTGCAGAAAAAAAAAATTTTATTCACAGTAGTGTGGAAATAGATTATGTAAGCAAACCAAGGAGCATGCACCACATGCGTGTCTGTTTTTAAGCTGACACTGTTAGCTTTGTTGGCTCAGAGATGTAGATGTAGGGTCATAACACAGGAAAACTTTGTAAGGGTAATGAGAGACTACCACACTGGATTTGTACTGCACAACTGACTGTCCTGGCCAGCTGGCAGCTCCCTGGGGCCAGGGAACAGGACTAGAAGGGGCCTTCCAGGGCAGCAGGGCTGGGCCTCACTGCCTGGCCTGTCCCGCCACCGCAACAGGGCCACAGCCAGGCACCTCAGCCCCATCCTCGGGCACCTCCCTGGGCCACAGCCAGGCACCTCAGCCCCATCCTCGGGCACCTCCCTGGGCCACAGCCAGGCACCTCAGCCCCATCCTCGGGCACCTCCCTGGGCCACAGCCAGGCACCTCAGCCCCATCCTTGGGGCACCTTCCTGGGCCAGGGCCAGCTGGGCACCTCAGCCCAATCATCATGCACCTTCCTGGGCCACAGCCAGGCACCTCAGCCCCATCCTTGGGGCACCTCCCTGGGCCACAGCCAGGCACCTCAGCCCAATCATCATGCACCTTCCTGGGCCACAGCCAGGCACCTCAGCCCCATCCTCGGGCACCTCCCTGGGCCACAGCCAGGCACCTCAGCCCCATCCTTGGGGCACCTTCCTGGGCCAGGGCCAGCTGGGCACCTCAGCCCAATCATCATGCACCTTCCTGGGCCACAGCCAGGCACCTCAGCCCCATCCTCGGGCACCTCCCTGGGGCCAGCCGGGCACCTCAGCCCCATCCTCGGGCACCACCCTGGGCCAGGACCAGCCGGGCACCTCAGCCCCCTCCTCGGGCACCTCCCTGGGGCCAGCCGGGCACCTCAGCCCCATCCTCGGGCACCACCCTGGGCCAGGACCAGCCGGGCACCTCAGCCCCATCCTTGGGCACCTCCCTGGGCTGCAGCTGGGCCAGGGCTGGGCTAGGATGTGGAGCTGTGGCTAGCCCACAGCTGTGGATAGCCCAGTGCAGCCATGCCCACGGCCAAGGGAGCCTGGGCCCTGCAGCAGTGTAGGAATGTGCCCCCTGTTCATGGAGTGACAAAACTATACTTTGTCCCCTTAAAAAAGGAAATAAGCCAAGAAGTTTCCCTCCTCGATTAGGTGAAAAAGGCATCTCATAGGACCCGGGGGACTTCACCTCAAACTTAAAGATAGCTAATTGGACAGGAGCCAAAAAGTCCCACCTGGGCAATTTATTAAAAAAAAAAGAAGAGAACAAAGAAACTAATCACTTTTGTGAGGTGTTTTACCAGGGGCAGGAGGGCCTCTTGCATCTGGATCAGTTTTTCTCCGTAAAGAGTTTGTTACTTTGCCTTTTATTAAAACCTTTTTGTTTCCAACACTGCTACAGAAGCCATCCTGCTGATTTTATGCCTTCAGCTACCCAAGGTAGCTGAGCTATCTTGGATGTGAAAGAGGTCTCTAAGAGCTTACAAGACCTGGCTCAAGGAGACTTCTGTTTTACAGCAGTGCAGGGAATGAGGCTCACAGTGCTGGGGGTGGAGATGTGGCCCTGGGGCCTGGGACGTGAGGAGCCCGAGAGGGATCCCAGGGTCTGATGGGCCCTGGCATAGAAAATGCGATGGCATAAATGAGATGCAACATGTTTTATTTCTGATGTGAATGCTTGACTTATCAGAACATATTATTATGTTATTATATCCATGTCATAAACCTATGAATTTTATTTCTAAAAAATATTCTGTGGACATTTTTGCTACTCTGCACTGAGGTACTTTTCACAGAAAAGAACCATGTCATGTCTCAGCTGCCCAGCTTCCTTTGTTTACTGAAATATTTTCATAATTCTTCCAAGTTAATTTGTTCCTTCGAACTTTCCTGAATTCTATCAACTTCATTGCTAATTTCTCTCTTCCTTACAAGTCACGTTGTCTTTTTTTCTGAAATCATTGAAATATTCGGAATAGCAGGTTAGTCTGTATGTATTTTCTTGTCTTTACTATTAAAGCATATTCAGATTTTTACCAGCAGTGTGTTATGTGTTTCATTTTCTGAGCTATTTTTGACAATACATCCTTTCTTACATTCTAGTCTGCCAGACCTTTGTGTTCCCTGTTTTTATGAAACCTATTCGATTTTCTTCTGTGCATCCTGTTTGTTTTCAAACTCCATCTTCCTGAAATTTTAAATCTGCTTTCATATACCATGTTCTGGCTTTTACATTTTCTTTTTTTCAGTTCATTTCTGTGGAGTCTTCTATTGAAAAATCATATCTCAAACAATGTACTTCTTGACTATTTCTCATTGGTTCTATCTCTTACTTTCTACTTTTATATCTTTCGTATTTCCCAAAGATTTTCATAAGGTATTTTGTTTCCTTTGAATCTGTATAATTTGCTATCATACTCCTTGATCAAATGACTTGAAGCTTTTCAAATTCACGATGGCATTTCTTCTATACTCGTAAATTATTTTGATTTTGATCACAGATAGGATGAACTTCATAAAGGTTTGTTAGATTGTTTGTTTGGGGGTTTTTTTGTGTTTACTACTATCAAAGCTTTATAAGAGGAATGTCTCTTCCAATGTAGGTTACCTGCTTCAGCCTCTGTAAATATCTCAGTATCCAAACAATTTTATGAGGCTTGGCTTCCTTGGAATATGGTCTCATTTCCTTTTGGTATGCTAATAAATTGCACATCAGTTTTCCTGTGTTGAGTCTGTATCTCTGCCGGTATCACAACTCATTTAGTGTTCAAAAATCTGTCAGCCATGAGTTTTGGCTTGCAGAAAGCTTGCTCAAAGCCTGGATAATAAGCAATGACACACAATTTACATTTTGATTGAAAGATACAGCTCAATACACGCCATATGCATGCCAATTGGTATGATCTGGCAGGAAAGCTGGTCAGCTTTCCATTTCCTTTTGTCTTCCCCGGCTGAAGACAAATGTTTCATAAACCATATTATTTCCTAGAGAGAAAAGGTCAGTTAGACTACTAGGGGCATTTTCAAGGACATCTTCATCTCTGCCACTTATTTTTAGTCAGTGAATCATGTCTTCTACATCACTGCCCATGCAGTGAAGGTGAAATGCAACTTCTAACGTACTTTCGATTTTAGTGCATCCAACATTTATGTGCTTCCTCTTTTCCAACATTGTTGAACAACATCTCTGTCCTAGAGAGAACATCATGCTTGAAATAGAGCTATTGCAAATATCAGATTGCTTTATATCTCTTTTTGTTCTGGTTCTGCCTCTAAGTTTTTATTCCTTAGTCTTTATTTCACTGTAATATGCTAAAAATTTGTTCTTGTTAAATTTTTATGATTTTGTTGCTTCAGATTTTATGACCTAGTCTCTTTTACTTAGTGTTAAATGACTTGAATCTCTGTATTAATGACCACATCAGAGTGAACAAAAGTTTTATACTATGAGGAGGATGCCCTTGGAAAAAGTATCTTTGAAGAGGTGTCTGCCAACAACTGTAGTCCCACACCTGGAAGACAAAAAGTCTTCTTGAAATCATAGAATCATAGAAGGGCCTATGTTGAAGGGACATTACATATCATCAAGTGCCAACTCCCCTGCCATAGTCACGGACACCTTCCACTATACCAGATTGATCAGAGGCCCAACCAACCTGGCCTGAACACTACCACGAACAGGACATCTACAGCATCTCTGGGCAACGTTTGAGTGCATCATCACCCACAGAAGTGAAGATTTTCTTCCTAGTATCTGATCTAAACCTACTCTCTATCAGTTTAAAACCATTTCCTCATTCACCCTTGTCTTGCATGTTTGTCTTGGGTTAATTTACAGTGATAGTCCAGTCCCTGATCCTCTGCCTTATGCCCAAAAGGGTTGCTGTATTTTTAAGGTGTATACAGGGAAAGTGGGAGCCTTGGGCATTTTCAAGGCCTCACTCCCCAGGTGCCTGGGGGTGCAGCATGGCCTGGGGTTTTTTGCTTGGCCAGCTTGCCTGTAGTTAGTCCAGGCAAGAAGTATTCCCCTTCCCTGGCTTTGGAGAAGCTGCAGCAGCAATGCTTTGGCAACATTTCGAGGTTAGCTGGACAGCTTGTTTAGTCCAAGATCAGGGAGAGAGGCCGCTTCGTCTCAGCCCCATGCCTTGGGAAGGCTGAGCCAGGGAGAGATGGCACGCCAGAGGCTCTGGCACATCTGCTTCATCTGCTCTGGAGAGTGAACCATTGTTGGAGAGGTTTTCATCTCTTTGCCTGAGCTCCTGTTTGTTTTTTTCCCTGAGAGAAAAGCCTGCACCATCTTCTACTATGTGGTGTGAGCCAGAAATATTTTTTTTTACCTGGCATTTGGGGTTTTGTTCCAGTGTGTGTGAGGGGGTAAGGTCTGGCAATTTAATATCTAACACTTATTTACCTTTTCCCCATGGCTTGTGGGCATTCTGTTTGTCAATAAACTGTCAGGGTTTTTTTCACTTTCACTAGTATTCACTTCTTGGTGGTAGAAAGGGATTCTTGGAAGCCTTATAGAGGAGACAACTCATTCCAGAATGTTTTCTCATAAATTTGTCCCTAAACTGAGACAATGTTCTTGTAAATACTTTCTCCCCAGTCAGTCAGCTTATTCTCTTGGGTACCACATTGATGATTACTTTGGAGTGAAAGTTCATTGCATTTTTTAAAATGATTGCTATTTTTTAAATTGCTATGATTGCTATTTTTAAAATTTTCTCTGATTTCTTTTTCTTTAACAGCAAAAGATATCAGGACCATTGAAATTTTAATAAAAGATTTAAGGGAATATTTACCTTATAACACTCTGTGGTTTATGAATGTCAATATTGGATAGGCATGAAGCATCTAGGATGAGAAGAAATGTCCTTAAGTTTATCTAGGAGAGGTTTAAATTGGATATTAGGAGAAAATATTACTGAAAGTGTTATCAAGCATTGGAACAGGTTGCCAAGGAAAGTGGTCTACTCACCATTGCCGGAGATTTTGAAACGTCTTAGAGATATGTCACTTGGGGACGTGGTTTATCGGTGGACTTGTCCATGTTAGGTTTGTGGTTGGACTCAATAATTTTAAGGTCTTTTCCATGCTAAATTATTCCTATGATTGCATGTTTCTTGATTATACTGGTGGTTGGATGAGGAGTTTCCAGGAATGAAGATCCCAGGTGTGTGGGCTGATTACCGTATTAGGAAAGAGTTTGGTATAAGGCTTTTAACCATGTGTGTTTTGGCAGCAAAATGTTTATGTAGTAAATTGTTTTTCACATTCTGACATTGTCATTTTTATACTGATTGTGAGAAATAGTGCAGGATCATTGTTCAAGGGTCCCCACACAAATCTTATTAAGGGAAGTGACAAATTAAATGGTTCATTTCTTTCAGAATAAATGTGTGTTAATGGCTCCTTAGTCAACAGAACTCTCTATTAAGTGTATCATGAAGAAAATCTGCTCATTTTAATGACTACAAAACAACCTCAACTCTTGTATTTTTGTCAGAACTGAAGAGTTAAAGGATGCAAATCTAATATGGATTTTATTTCCAAACCATATGGTTGGATTTGATTTTATTTCTTCCTTGTGCATTGACAACATAGTCATTGTAAATACCATAAAATGAAAGATAAGAGAGTAGTGATAGCTGGTAAGTTAATTCAACTCTCACTATGTTACGTGGACATGATATTTTATCTGGCAGTCATTTATCCAGAGCAGAATCATGCTATTTGATACAAATATACCATCTTCTTTCTCTCCATTTTTATCCATCAAACACATGAAAAGCACAAGACCTTTTCCTCTTTGACTGTTGTTGTTTCCTCAGGTTTTGTCTCATTTTCTGTGAAGAATATGTACTGTGGAAATACAGACCTCCAGGTCTCCAGCTGGCATGTTTGCATCTGCAGCTCCCAATCCCATCCCAGCCCCCTGAATTCATGAGTAGTGGCCAAATGGCCAGAAAGGGAAGAGGAGCTTACATGTCTGAAACAGACATAATTTCCGTACACCACATTTCAGAAATCCCACTACAACTGTAATGCTTTCAAATGATTATGTACCCTGGGTAATTTCTAAGTTGGTAAAATAAAGTTTTTAAACCAAACTTCACAGTCTTCTTTCACTGATGAACAAATTTTGAAATACCTTTACTCCACAAATCTAATCTAATAAGGAGGGTAAAATTCTTCCTAAAGCTAAAATATGACTAAAATGAATTCTGAAAATAAAGTGCCTGAAGACTGCTTAGCTTTAGTCACAAAGATACTGTGGGGCTTTGGGAGAAGAAAAAGGCATACATGATGTTACAACAGTTATTGAAGGAAAGACACACATTTCCTATAGGTTCCCTAAACAGTGAGATTATGAATAATTTTTTTCATGTACTACAAGTTTTTAGTTATTTATGCTAATAAAAGAAACACAGGAAAATACCCTGGGAGGTATTTTTTCTCTACATTGAAAATACAGCACTCAGTCTGCAGTAAAATCCTGCACAGCATCAGACAGAAAAAAAATTGAAATAAGTTTCTTGATTCCTTAGCAATATTACACAATTAGCCCTCTGGGAATCCAAAATGAATAAACAGGTGCAGTTGGCCACATACTAGTGCTTATCTCTGTGAGCCAGCCATTTGTGCCACTTGACATTTCAGTACCATCCAACTTGGTTGAGCTCCTGTTTGAGTAGGGAATCCCATTTTAAGCTTGCAAATCTTCTGTGCAATGCATAGGAACAAGCTGTTGACAGTGAGTATTCTAGGACTGGTTAGGAAAAAAAGTATTTCCTTTTTTGGGGGGATGAATGAGTGAACAAAATCCTTAATTCCTTTTGATGAATCTTTCTGACAAGTGATAGTGCTTTAAAAAAGGAGAGGGGAAGAAGGAGTAAATATTACTTTCCTGTCCTGTGCATTTCTTAGTAATTTATTTCAATAAGTATTAATTTTTACACAAAAGTATTGTTCTAGTAGTATTTCCTCATCTTCTAAATGAATAATGGCAATTATTCACTAAGTTTCTCAAGATGATAATTTTGAAATAAAGCTTTTAGTCAGAGCAGTATCATTACATGATTCCTACATACATCAAACTATCATGTTTCTTGAGGAAGCTGTGAGTGGAACCCAGTAGGCATAGCCACATATGTTGAAAAGTCAATTGATAAGCCTGTTTTGATCTCTGCTGGATTAGTAATAACTCCCTCTTCCACAGAAATAAATTTTAGATGAGAGTTACATATGTTCTGTTTTAAAAACTAAATTTTGTATGATATATACTAAAGAAACTTTAAAAGTGTGGTAAGTACTCATAATTGCATACATGGGAATTAAATTAGTTTCTAATTTATATTTTTACTGTTCAAATTATCTTTATTAAGATTCTCCATCCAATGAATGTAACCCACAATTTTACTTCACAGAGAGATAGGAAACCTCTAAAGGCAGGTAACAAACTGGTGCTCCTAGGCACTACTAATCACTGAAGTTTGCTGGAATAAAATAGGACTACTCCAAGAAAACAGAGGGGAAAATGAAGAGTGTTTTAAGAACCTTTTTTAGTTATATTCCTTACTTAGAAAATCTGAGTTTGCTGTATTTCAAACATTACATTCTCGAAGTTCATATTCCAAAAAAGGCTGCTGTCCGAGCTCACTAACATTTCCAGAATTGCTAGAAGACTTGCAGATTCAGATGTTGCATTTCACGTGTCTGGCTGACTTAGAAACATGCTAATTTGTGACATTCTCAGAAAAGCCAGTAAGACTGACATTCAGTAAGTGATTAAAGTGCATAAGCACGCTTCAGGCAGTCTGCAGGTATTGTACTCAAACAGAATGTCTGAAGAAGAATCACTTAGCTGCTTAAGCACCTCCTCTTTTGCAAGTCTCATGGCTTTCATCAAAATATATTCTATAGTATTCAAAGCAGTAATATAAGTTACTACTTTAAAAAAATAGTATATAATACAGAGTGCAGACTGGTGCCACCATCCTTAAAAAAAGGAAGAGCAGTGATTCATTGATTTCATCTGTTCCCTATTGGATTCCATGGCTATTTGTGACCAATCAACTATAACGAGAGCAAATTCAGAGATGATGGGCAAGGGCAGCATGCTTATGAAACTTAGGGAAGAATGAGTGAAGTGACTACTGATGCAAAGAAGGACAGACTAACACAGAGGGAATTACAGGGTATCCTTTACTATATATGGATAGCTACATTAGTTGATGGCAACACCAGTTGCATAGATTTTTTATTCTAAATTGTTTCGATAAAAACAATCAACAAGAAGAATTGGAAGAGAGCAATAGGCTTGAGCTTGCTTCAAGCCATGCATTTCTTCCTCTAGACAGGGCACATCCAGCATCATGACAGAGGGCATATTATAGAGATCTGTACTAAGAATCACATTGAATTAGATCTGGTATGATCTGCCAAGTGCAATTTTTACTTCTAGCGTGATTTCTGTACACTACAGTATCACTCTTATAAATGAAAATACTGTGTAATGTCAAATAATTTGAAAGAAGTAAATTCAGTATTAAAATGAAATCATCTATCTTAAATCGTGGGCCTGCCACCCTCTTGTTCTAAAATAGCCTTCTCCCCCCACCCCTTTCTAAACTGGCCATATTCTGAACAGTCACCTTTTTCATGTTATCCTGAATTTTCTTCATAGGATTCCTAAGAAGTCCAAGATTTGTGAACACCAGTTCTAGGAATACATCACCAAATTCTCCTCCCTGAAATGTTTAGCACAGCACAATTTCTGTTTCTGTAAAACTCTGAGACTTTAGAGCCTGTGTCAATTCTCATATTAGTAGGTTGAAGCAGTCAGGTTATGCCATTGAAATCCCATAGATCCTAACTCCATTGCTCTATTGCCAACTTCACATTTTTCTTCATCTTGAAGCTAGTGCATCTCCTCAAGTCTTATGTTCTGAGATAATTTCAGTGTGCAGAAAGATCAATTTACACTTTTAGAAGCCTAATCATATGATTAAGAGCAAAAGCTTGAGGCCAGTAATATTAAAGCCTGATTACCCAGAAGGTAAATTAAAAGACCACAACATCTGCTATTTTCTAAATATAATAAAAATAATGAAATCAACTTTTTAAAAAGTCATGAGCTTTTCTATCTGCCCAATTACTTTCTGAACATGTGAAAAAGGTCAACCCATTATTAGGTCTTCCATTAATTATTTCACTTTTATTAAAAAACACCTCAACTGCATTGACCTCGTACAGAACAAGAAAGAATCTGAGATTTAACTAAGAATATTCAACACAGTTTTGTACCAACATTTTAGCAACCATTTTACCATGTCAAAATGGTAGGAAAAATAGACCCCTGAATTCATGAAGCTATTGCTTCCACACCTTAAAAAGGCATTAAGAAAAATCACCATCAGGCTACACATGTTAAAATGTGAATTGACATGAAGACATGAAGTTTGGATATAATAATCTTAACTTTCACATATTGAATAATGAAGGTAATAAATACATTCTATACCATACTACAGGCTAACCAGTAATCCTAGGGATGTATTCTGCTTACTACACTGTACTGAAATGTGTACCATGATGACTTTTTCTCTTTTTACCTATTTCTCAGAGTAAGCTGGCCTAAGATGGCTATGCCAGCTCACACTGTTCTTGAATTTTCTTCTGTATAGTCATGCATAATTTTTATGTGTGTCTATCTAGCTAGCTATCTAGCTAGCTATCCATCTATCCATCCTCAGGAGAGTTTTATTTTATATAAATATAGACAAATGCAATGAGCCTCAGTGCCTGTTCTTTTAAAGTTTCTGGTAATCTAGTAACTAAAATCAAAGGAAAATATGAGTAATTCAGGTCATTTTATTATAGATCCCTGCAATTTAATCAAATAAATTGCATCAAAAAATGCACAAACTCCATTGATTAACTCTCCAAAGATTATTATTGGAGCATAGCGACTGTTTTCATGTAGAGAACTATGTGACAGATAAATTTAGGAAAAAAAACTTCTACTTACACTTATTTCCATATGTTACAGACTTTTCAGTATCAGATGCAAATAAGTGCTTTCTGTACAGAATCTATTTAGAAATGGCTCTTTCCTGTCTTCATGGTTTGATAAAGTTCCTCTGAGTCAAAGAATCATAAAATTATTAACATTACTGGGGGATGAAACCCCAACATCATTGAGTCCAGCCTTTGATCAAACACCAGTTTGTCAAACCACAGCAAGGTGGTTTCATTTAAGTGCCACATCCAGTTTTTTTGAACACTTCCAATGATGGTCACTCCACCATTTCTCTGGACAGCTTTTTCCAATGCTTGACCACCCTATTAGTGAAGAAATTCTTCCTGATATTCAATCTGAACCCCTCCTGGTGCAGCTTGAGCCCATTTCCTCTTGTTTTGTCACTACTGAGAGAGACTGACCCCCACCTGGCTAGAACTTCCTTTCTAGTGCTTGGTAGAGAGTTGTAAGGTTTCTCTTGAGCCTCCTTTTGTCCAGGCTAAACACCCCCAGCTTCTTCAGCCACTCCTCACATGACTTACTCTTTAGAGCCGTCACTGGCCTTGTTGTCCTACTGGGAACATGCTTAAGCCACTCAATGTCTTTCTTGTAGTGATGGGCCCTGAGCTGTACACAGGATTTGTGGTGTGGCCTCACCAGAGTCAAGTACAGAGTGACAATAATTTCTTCAGTCCTGCAGGCCACACTGTCGTTGATACAAGCCAGGATGCCATTGTCCTTCTTGGCCACCTGGGTATGTGGTGGCTCATGTGGTTGAGGTGGCTGTTGACCAGAAATACCTGCTAGGCCCCTTTCCAGTCACTCTTTGCCCAGCCTGTAGCTCTGCAGGGGTTTTTGTGGCTGAAGCACAGGACAAAGCATTTTGCATTACTGAACCTCATACAACTGGCCTTGGTCCATCAATGCAGCCTGTCCAGGTCTTTCTGCAGAGCCCTCCTACCCTCCAGGAGATCAACAATCCCACCCAACTTGGTGACATCTGGAAATATGTGGGTCACCTGGTCATAGAAGGATATCAGGTTGGTCAATTAAGATCTGGCATTCCTAAATCTGTGATAACTTGGCCTGATCCACTGGTTCTCTTGTAGGTGCTGTGTGATAAGTAATGAAGTGCAGCTTGGCAACTCTTGCACCAGGTCCCTCAGTAGCCTCAAGTGATTCCCATTTGGCCCCATAGGCTTGTGAGTGTCTAAATGACCCCGCAGGTTGTTAACCACTTTCACCTGGATTGCGGTGGATCTGTTCTGCTGTCTCTCCCTGTTTACCAGCTCAGGCATCTGGTTGTCCTGAGAATAGCAGGTCTTTCTGTTAAAGACTGAGGCAAAGAAGGTGTTAAGTGCCTGAGTCTTCTCAACATCCTTGGTTACAATGTTTCTCCCTGAGTCCAATAAAGGATGAAGATATTTTTTGGCCTTCTTTTTGTTGTTAATGTATTTATAAAAACACATTTTATCATCTTTTACAATAGTGCCAAGATAGAATTCTAGCTATGTTTTTGCCTTTCTAAGTTTCTCTCTACGTGACCTACCAACATATTTGTACAATTCCTGAGCTGACTGCCCTATTTTTCAAAGGTCATAAACTCTTTTTTTTTTCCCCTGAATTCCAACAAAACCTCCCTGTTCAACCAGCTTGGTCTTCCCTCACAACTTGTCTTTTTACACATAAGGAAAGTCTATTCCTGCACCTTTAAGATTTTCTTCCTAAAGTCTGCACAGATTTGCTGGACTACTTTTTTTATTAAGTACAGTCTCCCAAGGGATTCTCCTGAACAAACCAAAGTGTGCCCTCTGGAAGTCCAAGGTAAAGATTTTGTTGACTCCCTTCCTTACTCCATCAAGAATAAAAAACTATCATTTCTTGGTCACTGTGTCTAAGTTGGCATCTCACCACAATATCTTCCACCAGCCCTTTTCTATTCATTAACTGCAAATCTAGCTGGGCACTGCCCCAGTAAGCTCTCTCAGCAGCTGTTTCAGGAAGTTTTCCTCCAAACACTTCAGGAACCTCTTAGACTGTCTACACTCTGCTGTGTTAAGAGGCCGTCAGGCATCTGGCAGGTTAAAGCCTCTCACAAGAACAAGAAATGTTAGCCAAGCCACCTACGGAATTCTTCATCTGCCTCTTCATCCTGGTTTTAGTTGCCTATAACAGACTACCTCCAATTCTGTCTGCTTTGTTTGCCTGAAATTGTTCTTAATTTTCTTTGAAACTCTGAATCTGTATTCTTTGTGTTTCAGACCTAATATTTGTTTTCAGTGCATAAAATAAGAAATAGGGAGACTGGAGGAAACAAGTAAATCCAGTTAAGTAGATGAAAAGAAATACCATACAACAGGCAAAGTGATCAGTTTTGAAGTCCAGGATATTTGACAGAAATGAATGAAGACATAATGGTCATAACTAAGTAATTATGCAAATTTACCTGTATTTGAATATTTAACTTGTAAGTAGATGAAAGCATCTTGGCTGTTTGTTTGGCAGCTCAGTTATCTCTATCACTTTTATAGTACTTTGCATCGAAAGAGAATAGCACAGCTATTTGTTGGTATCTGTATTTAATAGCACAAACAGCAAAAGTTCTCTCTCTACAGAAAGCCCAGAGCTGGCACTAGAGTATCTGCTCAGCTTTTATTAAGATGACTCATTAACGTGTTTATAATTTTAATTGAAAAGACTGTAGGGTTTTTTTGTTGCTTTTATTTGAATTTAGACAATTTTAAAAGTTTTCATATTTTTTCCAAATATTTCCATCATTATTGGGGTAGAAAGATATTTAGTCAATTTTTATTTCCTCTTATATTATACCTCACTCTTGTTGAAATCCATCAACATATCTTAAAATTTTTCCAAAAAAAAGAAGTATTGCTATCTCTGCTAACTGTTAGGGGAGCCAATAAAGCCCTCAGTGCAACACTATCTTGCTGTGTTTCAAGCTTGTATGTCTTTATTTGTACATGTTCACAAGTTCCTCCTCTACTTTTACATGCCTCCTCCCCCCAAAAAAACACTGTGAGAAATAATCTTTCCAAGATATTGTAGAATCCTTTTGCTTTACTATGTGCTTTGAAAATGAATGAAATAGTTAATAATGATAAATTCTAAAATCTCCTCTCAGTTTCTGCATCATATGAAATAATCCGGACATTTCATGGCTCAGAACTAGCATCTGGCCCTTCACATTCTCAGGCAAATGTCTCTCTAGGTAGCACTTTATCAATTGAATTTCAAAAGCTTCTTTTGCAAGCACATCATCCTTTGGGTTTGCCTTTATTTTTATAGTAAAAGATTAAGCTGTGAAGAACATTGGAGCTCCCTCTTGGAATCTTCAATGCTGCTGTTCATGTCCCATGAGGAAACACACATCTGAGAATGCATTTTGAAAACACAGATTTAGGTAAAATTTTATTATTATTTTAATTCTACAATAAGTATTTTTTTTTCTTCAACATATATTCAGGTATGTATCATTATGATGATATTAGTAATTTGATTTTCTCAGGAGTCATATGTAAACAGAAAAAAACCTTAAACTTTCAGATAGCACTGAAAGACCCCTGTAACTATGCTTTTAAGTTTATTTCTAACATTACCTTCAAATAGGGTTCCATGATACCTTTCCTGGCTGTATGAACCAGTGATGTCAGGTATGAGAATAACTGAAATCAGACCTTTTTCTCAACATCAAAATCAAGAAATATAATACAATCTCTACTTCATTGCTTTGAGTAATTTTGGATTTGTTTTCATAATCTGATGACAACTGGAACTAAGCTTAACTAACTGCAATGTTTAATTTAATGCTCTTAAGTTTTAGGTTGGCATTACAACAGGGTAACTTTTAAGGATCCTTAAGTGTAGTCGTGAAAAATACATTTATCTTCACATGTAAGTGTGAAAGTTAATGCTCAGGTGGAAAGGTTTGGTCATTAAAAAACTATAGAAAAAATGTTGGAAATTTTATTTTCTGATGGAAATAACATCTAGCTTGTTGACCATCAGTTAGATGGTAAGCAGTATGATACTGCCTTTTGTTTCACCTTAATGTCTAAGAGACACCAAAGAATACAAATGGGAAGGAGGGGAAGAAAGGAAGGGGAGAGAGAAAGAGAGAGAGATTAAGATCAGAATTGAATGATCACTTACTTCTCCAAATATCCTGACGGAATTCTCCTTATTGGTCCATGGAGTTTCAGAGGAAGATCAGTACTTATGATTTACGTCTTATTGCACCTGTAAACATGTACAGTCTTCCACAGACTATACTTTACCCAGAAAATATTTAAACATTTACCTAAAATAATGATTTCAGTGCAGTTTTTCATTTATCTGTTATTGCTGCAGAGTAGGTAGGTAGGTAGAGTGGGTGGAACTCTAGCAGCTTAAATCTTATTAGATACCAGCACCTCGGGGAAAACCATGAAGATTTTGTTAATTACTCTGATTACTCTTATCTTAATATTTTGTGCTAACAGCCAGTACTCTGAGCTGAGAAAATGTAGAGATGCGTTTGACCTTTTAGTCTATTAAATGAAATAACATTTATTTTGATATTAATACCTTGTTTCTTTTAGTAGGAAACAGAAATGAGTAGAACAAATTATGATCTCTTCACAATTTTATTGGACTGAACCCTCATGTGCATCATCTCATTTTTATTGCTGCAGCACTTATTGCAAAAAAACCCCAAAACACAGGCAGACAAACATATAAAGAAAGGAAAAAGACAAAGAAAAATACAGAACAATAATATAAATTCTTCCTTACCCTGTAGTCAAGTTTTTAAATCCTCTATCTAGCTTCTCTTTCTTTTCAGTATCACTCTAGGCAATAATTCTTACAGATACTAACAGACTGGGAAAGTCCATGCAGTGCTTTGACTCTACTGATGTACATTTTTTCAACAGAAATTCTAGGAAATTATGAAAGTTGTTCATAACATTTTATGAATAGTTCATTAAAAATTTTTTCAGCAGAATTAATTTAAACATATCCTGTGGGACAAATTCACTGCAGGTTTAAGTCAATGCAACCTCTTCATGCATATCTTCTTCCAGTGCAGGGGAGTCACACACTACCTGTGTGGCAATGACTGTAATAAATTTTGTTTCCTTACCTATGTCTAGATCCAAAACATCTAAACTCATAGTTTTAAGGAACAATCAAAGGATATGTATTTAAGGCTAGGAAATTATTGATGGTATAATTGAAATATTAGCAGTCTCACCAACTTAGTCTGGATCTAATTATTGTAGGTGTTCTTGTTGTGGCCAGGACAGGGTTAATTTTTGCAGTAGTCGGGAGGGTCATGGCTAGGACACAGAGGTTATTCTACATGAACTCACATCATTTTTTAAGGATGCAGGAAGAGCTGGCTTCTAGGTTGGTGTAGAGGGGCTGAAGGAGGGGTCAGGTATTGCCTGGTTTTGGGTGGTTTCTGTGGGAATGATTTGCCTCTTGTACACTCTCTTTAGTATTGTTGCTGTCACTGTTTGTTTTCTGGTCTCATTGCTGTTTCCAGTAAATTGTTTTTGTCTCGACCTGTGATCTTTACCTTCCATGACTCCACTTCTCCTCTCCATCCCGATGCAGCAGGCATGAAGAAGGTGAGGGGAAAGTGAGCAAGTGGCACATGGTGTAGAGTGTCAGTGGGAGCACTAAACGGGACAGTAGCATTCCTAAACCATGACAGCAGGAAAGAAACAATACTTTTATGCAGAAAATCTTTCAGTGCTAACAGAGGTAGAGCTGTTATATGTACACTTCCAAGCTTCTACTCTATTGCCTGGTGGTGGGCTTGCTCTTCACCTTCTGTTTCCAGGTCTTAAGGCTGGTGCTTTCATTCCCATGGTGGTAGGGATGTTATAGTTGGGTTTCAGCCTTTGATGTTCTTCACTGGAGATAATACAACATTAGTGTATAGAGTTGATAACTTCTTCCTCCTTTAACTACTCATGCTCATTTTTATGGGTCTGTTGACATACTTTTACACCTTGTGTTGGTCTACAGCTTCCTATTTCACCCAGTTTTACTTTATATGGTGGCTTTCACTGGTGTTTAGCCAAGAACCAGTGTAGCTGTATGTTTGATATTCTTTAACTGACATCTGCTGAGTTGTTCATAGCTGTGAGTCTCTTGCTCCAGGACCTTCCATCCCCTGTCCTCACAAGGCCGTTCTCTTCTATGACCATTCTCTGTCTCCATTCTCAAGGCCTGTGTTGTCACATCATGTCTACTTTTCCCTGTAGATTTTAAAAATCATGCTAATTACAAACAAAGACAAACAAATTAGCCACAGTCTCCCAGTTAGTTACAAAAATTGCACTTATATCTAAACCATGTCACCAAGGTAGGTCAAGAAAAGGTAAGAAAAAACAAACTTTACAAGCCCAGGTCCTGAGGCTATACAAATTCATTTCAATGTCTTCCCCATATTGCTAGCCATGGCAATACCATGCAACAGCGAAACAAAGAGGACATAAAAGTACCACAAATTTTAAGAGAATAGAAAGTCACTGAGCAAGCAGAGAAACATGCCATGAAACTCCTACAAAGTGTTCCCTATGTCTCTCAAAATTTCCCAGAGGCCTTTGACATTTAATGAATATGTTGCATTCTTTACAATAGTAAGAAGATAGAATAATAAAATAATACAAAGAAGTAAAGAACTATTGAACAGATTGTTTACATCCATAAGTATTTCATAACTACCCTCCTGTCTCTATCAAGGACTCAAGAGCACCTTTGTCATTGTCTCATCTGTGTCAAGAGACAGCCTTGCCAAATCAGTTTTGGAGACACTTTTTTCCCCCTCCAGATTAAATAAATATTTGAAAAGTGCTTGTTTTAGAGAGAACAAAAACTATATTATTTCTGAACAGTCTTGTCATCTTTAAAAATGGTGCCAAGTTTTCTACATTGTTTTATAATGTGAATATTCAAATCCCTGAGGGAAAATAAAAGCAGTTTGGGATGAAGATGTTCTTTAAAGTCTGACTTCTCCCATGCAGTTGGAAAAGATACCTCTTAGTGCCTTTTGCCACAGTGGTTTTCTTTGATATGATAATTTGGTCATTAGAGTTGAATCACATAATATTTACTGTCTGAAAAAAAAAGGAAAAAATAAGGAAGAAACACATTTCAATCACAAATTGTCAACGGTACATTATTTGCACATTTGGTAAATGTCGTGGTTGAGCTCACAAACTGAATTTATGTAAGACAATAAAGTTAAGTATATACTGAATATAAATGTTCTATATTTGTGAAATAAAGAAAATTAGGAGAAACACATCTCAACGCACTAGTGGGTGCAAATTTCAGAGGCATGAAGCCTCATTTCTTCTTTTTCTTTAGGGGTCAATTAAAATAGAACTATTCCATACAGAATGAAGTGATTTCTAAAAAAAACCAAAACAAAAAAATTGATGTTTTTCCAAAATACATATAACTTTATGGATAGGTCATTATAATGGAAGAGATAGATCCTGATCCTCTGAGATAAAGAATGTAATTGAACCTGTCTCTTTATACAAGCAGTGTAATCACTGAAATGCAAAGGAACTGATGAAAGAGAATATGAGGGGATTAGGAAGAAAATTATACCCCCTCCTCTTTGGACTGAATTCATAAGACATGTCCATCAATTTTGAAAGAAGTTAGTTAACTAAAATCTGGAAAAGGGTCATGTGTCTTGTAGGACTAAAAAGCTCAGAGGTACACTACTTCTACCTCTACCTAAGACTCATGTTTTCACTTCTACTCTTGTTTCCTCAAAAGTAGATCTGTCAATTCCTTTCTCAGAATATTAGATCCCACTCTTACCTGAATATATTTCTCTGTGCCTCCCTATAAAACCAAAATTAAAAATTTGACTTTTATGAAAAACATTAATTGCTAGTCATAGACTTTATAAAATAAATGCTCAAAATATGTTCTTTGTTGTTCACAGCCTGATAAATCTGACTTAAAATTTCAGCTCAGAATTTTGTGCGTAAGCATTTATGATGTTTACTCTGTTGACACCACAGAATGCCAGCATGCCAGTTGTGGCAATCAATGGAAAAAAACCCATAGACTAATAGGATCATAGAATATCCTGAATGGAAGGCAGCCACTAGGATCATCAAGGGCTGTTCCTATCTCAGCACAGGACAACTCATGTTGTACAACAAAACCTTTATTTCAAGTGTGAAACACTTCCATTATAAAATACACTTTTGTGTAGACTGGGCTAAAACCATTATTCAGTACCTATTTGGTAAAGCACAAATTATAATGAAATTATGTCTTGAACATAATCTAATCAATTAATTAGTTAACTAATTCAGTAAGTTTAATTAAGACTAATTTAAACCTCCAAAATCAACCCCAATGAAGAGGTGGAGACATGAGGAATGGATACATAGATGGCTCATTCCGGTCCCCTAGTTTCAGAAGTTAGGCAAAGTTACCTCATTATGTTACATATCTTAAAATTCAAATGGTCACTGACAAGTTCTGGGCTTGTCTCTGATATCTCCATGTTCTTTGAGTTATCCTTTCAGACAGAGTTCAGTGTTAAAATGCTTCTTTTTCAAACATAAATGTCATAAATATTCATGAACAAGTTTTATTTCATTGATTGAACAATCCTATTACAGTTATTAAGACTAATGCCTGAATCCATTAAAACACGTGTACAAGACTCTGCAGGACCAGGGCATTCATTGCTGCATGTTTCTAATAGAGAATAAAATAAACTCTGAAGAATATATGGTACATAACAAAGTATAAAAATTGCTTCTGCTTCTCTACTCAGTTTGATAAATTCTAAATAATTTACTTTTAATCAGCTCTGAAATACTGATGTGATATGTTGCATGGGAATTGTAATTTGATAAATGGGTATATTTTAGGTTCCATATTGAGTCCAGATGGTTACAGATTCCTTAATATATCCATCCATGTGGCATTTGCACATTTGTGTATCTCAGTCTTCCTCTCATTTTTGTTTAATGATGGATTGAATCCAAACAATGCAAGATGTTCTTCAGCATGCTAAGCTTCTGTTAAGTGGACTGATAGTGAGATTGTTCTTCACAGGATCCTCTTTTATTCAGCATACTCTATTCCAAGACAATCAATCTCTATTTTATCAATGACATTTCATGTATAGGGAAATGATGGCACCAAGAGCCTCCCCAATTATCCATGAAGGAGCCTAACTTGACAGTTGTGTGCAGCATCCTTCCTAGGTTATCAATGCTATTAGACATTTGAACCAAAGTTACAGTTTTGTATATACTATCTTTTGCAGGTCTGTGTTTGATTGTTAAAACAAGCTGCAAATTTCAATTAACTTCGAGCACTCACATTACTCAACTTTATGTGGTTTGGCGTTTTTGTTTGTGGTTTTTTTTTTTTTTGGTTGGATTTTTTTTGTTTTTTTTTTCTTCTTGGGAGGGTTCAGTTTTGTTTTGTTTTGTTTTGTTTTGTTTTGGTTTTGTTTTAGTGTTGGTTTTTTTGTTTGTTTGGTTTGGCTTTTTGAGAGAAAGACGATGACTTCCACATTATTCTATCACTTTTATGTGTCCCATCCTCTCACCTCCATTGCCCCCTCTTTCTTATCCACTGATAGAAGAGCTGTTTTTCTTTTGGTGAGGAAATAGAAGACTAATTAGTTGGATTCCCACCAAAGAATTCAATTAGCTGAGATAACAACAACTTCCCTCAGGTCAGGGAGTCCTGCGAGACATCAGCTGAACTTTTCTCTTCTAATGGAAGAAACATCATGTTCACTTGCACTCATTTCTGAATTTGTTGGTAATCATAAAAAAAAGAATTAACTAACAATAGCATTTTTTTGGTGTGTGTTTTATTGCCTTTATAAATCAATGCTTCAGTGCTGAAGATTCACAATATGTTATAATTTTCACTGCTCATTAGACTTCTTTGCAAACACATGTAGAGTCTGTACCCTTGAGTGGTGAAGGAATAATTTGTTATGCATTCACTTTAACCACTATTTGAGCTCTGGGTTCCTCTCTTCAAATGTGTCTTAGCTTCTCATTGGAGACATTTGTCACTGCCATCTCACACATCTGTCATTAGTTATAAGACCTGTCTTAACTATATGGATGAAAAACAAATTTATCAAATACTACTTAATAGTATTTATAGGAAAATTAAGTTGCAGTAATGAAATGGGGTCTATTGTTAAGTATTTTGTCTCCATAATATTTTTCATAATTGTTTTTTCCATTGGAAAGCAAATACTTCCTTGTTCTGCATAACAATATCTTTTTCAGGTCAAACAGTTCTAGTAGTAGATCATTAGTTCCTGTATTTGACATTATTCATGAATTTTGTGAATTTTGAATGAAGCTACATGCAAATTTCTGTGATTTTGATGGAAGTTCAGTGTGTGTGATTTAGCTATTTTTTATCAGATTTACAACTAAATATTCTGGATCCTCCTAATGTCAAATATATTTCTAGAAAACAACTTGACAGGCAGAAATTTTCAGTTCTTCTCTTGGAAATTTCCATTAAACCTAAAATTATGTCAGATACTTTTGTTGCATGCAATCAAATTTAATCATAGAAAGAAATAAATATTAGTTAATACTAGGGGAGGTTTTTATTATGGCTAGGTAAGTATCTTAGCTATTATGATACTTTTTTCTTCTGGTTTACTATTACTCAACTCCTCAAATACATTTGACAGACCCTATCAATATTGTTCCTGGCACTTGTCATACATTTTAAATGTACTATAGAAAATGAAAAATCAAAATTTTAAGGTATAGAATCTAATGTAAAATATTAAAAGCTATATTAGATAGTTTTGTCCTTACTGAAATTTATGTAGGATTTTTCAAAATCCTGCATTTTGCATTGTATGACATTTTAATGTGTTTCCTGATTAGGAAAATATGGAACTCATACTTTCACATGATTATTTTCATTCCCCATTATCTGAATTTCAGGATGCTGTCTTCACTTAGATGCATAAGGCAAGGATAAAAATTCATATAATGCTAGTTCAAAGAAATGAGTTTAGAAATCTTGTAATAAATAGATCCTTCTTAAAGGACAAGGAGCACATTATCTCACATTTTTCCAAGAATAATGCTCTGAGTTATTCATCTATATGCATCACAATTTGGAATAAATTGTATAAATTTGTATTGTGTATATATGGCTGTCTCTTGAGCTGATTTCCATTACGCATTTTTAACTAGCTGTTATCTTTTTTTTTTGACAATTCACAATTTTCTCTTTTTTACATATCTTCTAAGTTGCCTTGTTTCTTCTTTTGTGGTTTTATATTTATTTTTTGTAAGACCCTCTTTCTGTTTATTTGTGACTGCATGCTTCTTTTCCAGGTGATTATTTATTAAAAGAAAAAATTAAATTTTCCTTACAAAAAAAATGCTGTTTAATAAAAAAATCTTTATTTTTTCTTATTGTGACAGAAAGCCAAATTATGAATACTAGGAATTCAACTATTTCCAAGGAAAGTATTCAGTGCTTCTAGTGAAGTTTAAGTTGATGACAATTGCTTGTCCATTGCAATACAAAAGGAATCAGCCTACCCTCTATCCCTTCCTGACTGATGAAAAACCGTGTTAGATATAAATTACAGTACTGCAGATATTGTTCTTACCTCCTTGTCTAAGTACATCTCCCTATGCCTGAAAATTTCCTCAGCAGTCTTTATTTGAGTATTGGACATTCTAAAAAATTCTGCAGGAAGAATTAGAAATCGCAGCTCATAGGGTAATCATTTAGTCTTGTAATAAGCACATCAACTGACAAAAGAGAGGCAGAAATTGGACATCATTGTGTGCATTTGGCAACTCTTGGTAAGTCTATTTGAACGTGGCAGTAAAAAACCAACAGGGATCAAAATTTGGCTTTTTTTTAAATAAATGGCAAAATTCTTATCTATTATATTGCACCACAGATATGCTGGAAGTCCTTAAAACAAATTTCTCTGAGAATAGTATGAGATGAAGAAGGGTAAATATTTTAAATTGGAAAGTTGCTAATTTTTTGGATCCTGGTATCTGCCAACTATTAATATCAATTAAATTGATAAAATAAAATTAGGTATAAAAATATATTGATTTACATTATGAAATGCAGCACAATAGACTTGCATATGTCAATTTACTGGAATCTATTTTGTAATCATAATCAAGACCCTCAGAGTTTAGCTGCACCTAAGAATGGATGGGAAAGAAAAAAATCATTAATTATCTGTAAGAATTTTACATACAGGAAAAAAAATAAAAACTCTAGGTACCTTTGTGCAGTGGCAGGATGATATTAGAATGGAAGAAGGGGGATTGAGGCTTGACATTGGCTAGGTGTTTACTCAGGTTTCAATGATATGCAGACTAAAATAGCAGAAGTGAGAATTTTTGGGTGCAAATATTTTTCAAGGACTAGTTGCCCTCACTTTTTCTTTCTGGAAAGGATGAACAAGAAAGGTTTCCATAGGAACCAAGTGAAAACTTAAATGTTCTGTTGTAATTTAAATTGTACATATAGATGTCTTACTATGTCAAGAGAAGGAAGTTAATAATATTAGAAAACCATTCAGAGAAAAGATGGCATAACAACATTAGAAAATTGAATCAATAAGCTAAAGAAGCACAAAACACAGTGAATAAAGACAGACATTCAATATGCCATGTGCTTAGTTGTTTTTCCTAAATTTTATTTAGTTGCACGTTTTTATTATAATTTTATGTCCTTTTAAAATATCTTCTTTTGATGTAATGCAAGCCTGGGGTCAACAGAAATTATTTCAGCTACTCTGAAGTTGCAAACCTTCTCCAAAGGAAACAAAACCCTTTGACCTCTAAGGAATGCAGAGAGAGATACAGGGTATTTTGAACATTCTCCCACTTGAAGTTGCCATTCAAAAGGCACAAATCAAAGGATTTTTCTCCCTGAAGAGTTGTTATGTGGGAGGCTGTGTCAAATTGATATATGCAAAAAATCCCATAGGAATCAAGAAGGCATGTATTTTAAAGGGAAAAACGACCACATAATTAATTGCGTGTCCATTACGATACTTGATAGTTTACTAATTCTTTTATACTAGTGAATACTTGTTTATTTGAGAAATATGGCTGTCATACACTTTCTTAGACTATGAGAATAAATTTATTTTAACAAGATTATTTTCATTCAGTGGAAAATCGCATTATATCATCAATTCTTGTGATTATTAGCAAAAAAGTACCTGAATGTCTTTTTTTTATACCTACTGAGACAAACAATAATGTAATAACTAGTTAGTATTATACAAATATTTCCACATTCCTGGATAATCCAGGAAGATAATGATATTTCCTAAATTGCTGAGCTCACGGTTTCATGCTTAACTCAATATTTCATTTTCATATTCAACAAGATTTAAATAAAATTTTACAAAACTGTTCATTAAATCTGGGAATATGAACTGTCTCTTTAACCACACAGATAGAGGCACCAGCTCTAATTTAATTCTTTTACCAGCAGAATTTTATCCAAAATGCATTTATGTACCTTTACCATACAAGGATTTTTGCAACCCAATATGGAATTTTTCTTGTTCTTTTTGTCCAGACCATTAATTCTTTCTTCAGATAATTTCCTATATTTGAACCATAGAACTGTTTGTTCAATACCATGACTTTTGCAAGTAAAGTCATATAATATGAATCAAAGGATTTTTCTGTGTTGGTAGGTGACCAAGTCAAACTTCTGTGTTCAGAGGGATCAGTCAAGCCTATCAGAATTCTATTGAGGATGAAAACTCTGAAGAGAAACATTTTGCTCTTAGCCTCTGCCTGTGACATTAGAATTTTTTTCCTAATTCCTTTAGGAACTGTCAGCTATGAAGAATGGTCTGATTGACACACAGTCTATAAGTAACTTTCAGTTTTACATAGAGAACTTTGTTTCTCTGTTATACAAGGTCTTTTATCCCATCAATCTAAGACATGAGATTTTGTTCTTTTCTTTGCAAAGAATGACACCCTATCTACACTTCTTATTCTCCCACTCAACTGGAAGTTGCTGGCATCTTATCACTTAGTATTCTGTTTCAGAGATCTGTTTCACAGATCTGTTTGACAAGGACAATTCTTCCTGCTAGTTAACCTCATGCCATAGATTGATGCAGAAATTGCAATTACAAAGTAGGTCATTAAAAAGAAGAGAAATTTTGGTTAATGGACTATTTGGTATTAACAATGCTTTTTTTTTTTTTTTTTTTTTTGTTAAATAGAAACCCTGCCATTTCCTTATAGTAGAAAAGAGACCAAATGCAACTGTGACCACCATGTACTATTTGCAGTGAAATTAATGGATTCAAAATGGTTATTTCTAAGTGGCCAAAGAACATTTTGTTTGTTTGGCGCAGAAAATGAATTATTCTCTCTAATAGTATTTCTACTCTTATGTCAGTTCTTATATTACAGAAACAAAATTATTAACTATTTTATTATCCTTGTAGACATCATTGAAGAAGGCACCACAGAGTATCATACTAGGGAGTTTCTGCTTATTGAAGAGTACAAAAATGTACCAGTTTTGACCAAGAGTCGGTTTAGACTGACATCTTGTTTGTGTCTGGCAAGGAACATCACCGGATTTCCAGTCAAGGATGTTTGATGAGGTTAGAGAAAACATTCCATTTTCCCAATGTAAGGCATCATCATTGGGACCTAAGAAAAAAATACATATTCTTAAGATCTATTTTAACTTTCTTTTTTAACCTTCTGTTGGGGAGCAGCAAGGGCAGGGCAGGACAGTGCCCTCCCCAGCTAAGTATGATCCTACAGCCTCTGTGTGGGATAAGCACAGCATGGATGGTGGCAGCTGCAACTCCCATTGAGTTTTATCACAAAAATTTCAAGGTATCAGGGACAGTCTGAGACTCATTTAGAAAAATCCAGTCCATCAGGATTGGCAGAAGGCAAAGCAAAGTAGAGGTCTGAACTCTAGCTGAGTCCAAGTAGGCACTGGGTGGTTCTGGGTGAAGGGGCAATGCGACTGAGGTGTTTCAGAATTATATAACTTATATCCTAAAAATACCTTTTTCTTCTTTCTGATTGTAAAGGTATTCCAAGTAATTCAAATGTAGGTGTCTGTATTTGTACTGATATGTTTTATAGGCCTTGGTGCGCTTTATGCACTTTTTTTCCTAATTTTCTGGCAACTCATATTCTTTGTATGATGCAAAAAAATTCAACAGTTAAACTATGCATCTGTATTTATGTGTTTCAAATGTGACACCTAGTATTATACTTTTGTTACTTTATTCTTTATTTTGAAGAAAAGAATAAAAATTGTTCTGTATTAATCTTTATTCATGCATCACATGATTTTATACATTTATACATATCTTTTTAAAGTCATGTGCTTTTTGGTCTAAAACATTCTTGCGTATTTAATTATTCCCTGTACTGAAGCCAATCAAAGCTTTTATTTTTCCTGTTACTCTTCTCATGATCTTCTCTAGTTCTCACTATTTCATGTCTGAGATTAAGGGACCAGTATTGGGCTGATATTGGGCTGATAGAGATATTTGGAAAATAAAGAAGTTCTTAATATCTGGCAGCCATTGACTGCCTGTCTACACCAAAATTAGAGGCTAAACACTTGGCACCCAAGAACCTATGCCTGTTGTAAAGCAAGGTAATGGCTTTGGTACCTCAGATATTTTTCCTCAAAAAAAAAGGAAAATAAACCTTAAACCATAAAAAGATTCTGTTACTGGTAGACCAGAATGTTTTGGATTAACCAAGATTCTTGAATAAGAAGGTTTCAAAGAAAAAGGTAAATATTTTTTCAGTGTGATTTGTTTCCTTTAGGTTGAGTTTTTTAACTTGCTTTTTTCATGAAATTTACAGGAAAATTTAGTAATAAACTAACTGCCATACTATTTAGGCAACAAAATGCCTTGTATTTTCAGGAAGAATGCAGATTTCTCCTCCAATTTTTTGATTATGTGTTGCGCATGTCTGGTGTCAGTCACCAAAATGTTCTCAAAAGCAATTGAGAGGTAAGTGAACAGGTGTATCCTGACTATTCTAGCTGCAACTTGGGAGAGAAAACAAGACAAATTATTTATTTGTCAATTCACATTCTGCTGTGGCTACATTATCTGCTCTAAGGCAAGCAACAAAGTCCAAAACATTACAGAAGAAAAGATGTCGTGCCATCAATCACTGTGACATTTGAGATAACAAAAGCAAGTGTAGAAATCACAGGGCTTTAATCATTTCCCTGTAGATGAGAGACATTTTAAAATGCCCACTCACCTAAAGATTCTCAGCTGGTTACAATACTGAACACAAAACACCCTAATAGTTTTGATTTAAAGAAAAGGCATTAAGCTTTAACACTATGACAGCCAAGAACCTATGAGTCTGTATTCCATTCCATTACTGACTCACATCCTGGTGCCAAACACTGCAGCAGCTGGTGTGGCAATAAGATCTTTTCTGATAGAATTCATTGGTAGGGAGGTGAAATGCAAGAGCTAGGATTATTGCCTAGCATTTTTTTCCTTCTTTTTCCTTTATATATACACCTCTAAATGACCATGAAAATTTCTAATTAGTTTGCCTTAAATAGTACTAACACATCTGAGGAAAACAATAGTATATTTTCACAGTATTTGAGCATTATAATGTCTAGCATTTCCATGGGATGAACTGATGTGATACAGGAGACACCTTTGCTCCAAAAGTTTCTGTGAAACTAAATTGACATAAATCCAGAAGTAGTTTTTTTCCAGAGCAAAAGGAATGAAAATTGATCTGAAGCTTTAAAATTCCTGAACTGTAAATATTTATTCCTATGCTGTATGGAACTGTTGTAAAAGAGTATTCAGACTGGAATGTACAAAATAATTATTAAAATGCATCTTTAACATTTATTTATATAGATTTGGAAGAGTATTTAGACTAAAAAAACAACAGCTGTCTTTGCTAATGAAAAATATTTTGCCTTCTATAATGAGAGGGAAGTTTCATTATTATCTTACTTTCAATAGAGGTACTTTCCAATATTTGATGCCTTACCATTTTAAAATATTAAAGGATAGATAGAAGAAAGACTGGTTATTGTCCTCTACTACAGAAATTGTTCACATCCTTTCCTAGTCTTATAGAAGCACCTGTGAAACCACTTGGATCTCAAAATCTCTCTCAAAGATAATACATCTACCATTACTTTTCTAAAAAAATATTCTAACTCCTAGAACCTAAATCTCATCACAGCTTCTGTACCAGTCTTCAGGAATTATGTGAATAGTAATATGGGGAGCTTTTTTTCCAATATGAGGATTTCAAATATCTGTAATTTCCTTAACAGTTCATTATTGCAATTTGAATAGAATATGTAGATCATAGAGACATATTACAGTTTAGGGTTAGACAGCTTTTTTTTCAGAAGATTTAAATAACTTGTTATGAGTTTTCTTACAGAAAAAAATGACATTTCATATTTTGTATACAGGTAACCCAATTTACAAGAATTTTAAGGAACTTTGTCTCATGCTTCACCACTCACCTTTGTCTTGGTGCTATCAACCTAGTATATGATATGTAACATTTTCTAGCTTAAGTGATGTGATTTAGGAAAACATATGCAAATTAGTCTTTAAAAATCAATTATACAGGAGTATAATACCAATTTTGCAATATTAATAAAGGTCCTGTGAGACAGCTCAGTTAATTTTGTTCCAAATATAGTAAATTTATCCTCATGTATTATACATTGCTTAAATTTGTGTAATATAAATAATACATAGTAGTTAATAATTTATTTATAAGAAATAAACATAATTTCCTTTTCTTTTGTAGTTTTAAGCCACATTGTTATGCATGTACTTTAGTCATGCCAATTAGCTATGCTTGCTAAGTGAAATAATATGTGCAAAGTACAAAAATTATTTCAAGCAATCTTTAAGATCTGTCAGACATATTCAGAACCACAATAATGTTTGATTTAATAAAAGAAATTATGTATTTTTATGGCTTTCAAGCTCAGATTTTGGGTTCACCTCTAATATCTTTACATTCCAATTAAATATATGCATATACATACATACAGAATCAACCAATTAAAAAACCTCATCTCAATATGATGAAATGGAGGAGATAGTTAGGAAAAGAATTTAAATTATATTTGATAAAT
This sequence comes from Melozone crissalis, assembly GCF_028551555.1. Lineage (NCBI taxonomy): Eukaryota > Metazoa > Chordata > Aves > Passeriformes > Passerellidae > Melozone > Melozone crissalis. Next base: position 4,187,961 of record NW_026535784.1, on the reverse strand, counting down.
ATTTTTTGTTTAAGATCCTGTCAGAGTAGTGAAAAAAGTATTCATGTGTGGATGAATGTCCTGAAACTCTTTTTGTTTTCATTAAAATGCCACTGAGTAACTTTTAGATGGTATAGTGTTAATTTGGGCTTCTGCTTGTGGAGAAAAATAGAGTGTTTAGAAGAGTTTGTACATATTAAAAATTTTGTACAAAAAGGCTTGAACTGTTATACATACATGCATAGTTGTTCTACTTCTGAATTTCTCTGGGTTTATTGGAACTTTATGACTATCTATAGAATTTGGACTCATTTAAGATGATGAATTCTATATAGAGAAAATTTGGGAATATTTGATTTACAGATTAAATTTATGGTACAAGAACTGAGGTTATAAACAGGTCTTTGAGCAAGTAGCTGAAATAGGTAACATGAAAATACCAATGAAGTGTGCCTTTAACATTACTAATGACTTTTAGCACTTTACCCTCATATTTGGTTTGAGTTTTCTGCAACTTCTTCTGGGTAATCTGTGGTTTGTAGCCAAATCTTATTTTTTCTGATATTCCCCGGTGTATCTTCATAAGTTTTCAATATGACATTCACATTGAGCATAGGAAAAGTAACAGAAAAGGGGTAAAACAAAAATGAGCATAATATTAAGAAAACAATTATCTCCACAAAAGAGTGAGAATGTTTGAGGAGGCATAATACCTGCCTTTCTCATAAGATTTCTAATGAGAAAAAAAAAGACCACTCAGTTAGTTATGTAATAGAAATTTCATGAGAAATCCACAACCCATCTTGTCATATTATTCATGAAAAATGATGGCTCAACATGTCCTTTAGAGATATAAAAAAAGTTCCTACTTGCACTTGCAGATTTTTAAATGTTATACCAAATAATTTCATTTGCTCCACACCAGATGTTGTTTGGCTTGCTATTATTAGACCTAACACTGTCAAGTTTAAATCATTTAAAATCACCAGCTTAACATTTTTTTTAGTAACAGGGGAAAAAAGAGCAAGCACAGATGTTCAATGCAGGTCCCATTTGCCCTCAGCCTATTTTTGCCTACAGCCTCCTTTTGCATGTCTTCCTTAAAAAGAGCAAAAATATGGTCAGAACATCAGTCTTCATTGACATCAGCTGTTTTTTAGTTTAACCTCATTACAGTAATAGTTCAAAAGGTGCTTCCTTCTCCAGTTTGCAATGTGACAACTGGACAGGCTGTATTATGCTCTCCAAATCTAGCCCTATAAATCTTACCCTTTTGAATTCCAACAAGATTCCTTTCAGCACTGTAAGACAGTTACAGTATAACTCACAAGACTGAAATGCTAATGCATGCAATATACATGCAGGAAACAACTGGGGTAGCTGGCTCCACTGTCATAAGTTATGTTTCACAGAACAGCAAGGGAAAAGGACATTGTTGTTAGAGGTAATATGATGTGGCATGGAATAAGAAATGTGTTAGTGGATTAAATCTAATTTTAACTGCTATTTGAAGCCTGGCTGTGACAGCCATCAGTCTTAAAAATCTGAGAAAGATTTTAAAAATTATTTATAATGGTAGTGATTTAGTGGTAGATATATCTGATTGACAACTTTTTATTCAATGTTTTTTCAAAAGTAGAAAAAGTCTTTTTTTTTTTTAATGGCAGTAATTGTAGAAATGGAGCTGTAGCTTTTCTTAGAAAATGATAGAAATAGAGCACTTGAAAAAGGTGAATGTGTAAAAGATTGAAATTATTCTCATAGTATTTGGGGTAAATTACAAGGCACATTTTGTTGGGAATTATGCATATATGAGAGAAGAAATATGGTGCAAGGAGACTTTTGTGCTGTTAAGGTATGCAGAGAGGTTATGCTCATGTTCTAAAGATAGATGACAGAATGGAACCTAAGAAATTACTGAACATGAGAGGAGCTATTTCTGGACAAAACAAATGAGAATGAGAAGATCCAAAACCCAGTTTTCAGTATAAGAATAATACCACAAGGATAAGGCATGTCTGGATTGCTGAGATTACAGTTGGTCAAATATTACAGATAATTAGAGGAGTTAATTTTGGATTCACACAGCACCCAGGTAAACATATCAGAAATATCATCTATACATGAAATATGTAGGTAACTTTATCAGAAATAGCAAATTTGGATACAGAAGGAAGAAAACTGCAACCAATAGGAAGAAAGTATTAACCGTTTTGAGTTTTATTATCTGGGAGAAGATAGGGATAAAGAAACAGAGAGACAGAGGTAAATGGGGAAGGAGCATGGGAAAATGGAGGTAAATGGGGTTAGAAGGGACTGTTTGAATGTAAACAGGATGGTGGCCAGTACACTTGCATGACTGAGTTCCACACCTGATCACTGCAAAGTTTCCTGCCTCCTGTTGAGGTCTATTCCTAAAGGGGCTGTTTGTATGTTTACATGTTTACAACCACCAGCAGACTACAGACTAGGTAAACAGAAGAAACAAGGTGATTCTGTCCTGCAGCTCATGTGAATGTTGATTCTGTATGTATTGATGCAGATAAAGGCATGGTTTTCTGTCCCTGTTGGTCGGTGTGGCTGTTGTTGCTCTGTGATGTGTATCTGTATGTGTTAATTTGTGCTTGGCCTCATTGCTAATCAGATCTAGGGACAGGCAACTACAGCAGCTATGTCTCTGTGATTGAGCCAAATAAACACTTCCTGGTGTAATCAATCCCTCCGAAACCTGCAATTGGTATCAGGAACAAAACTTCCCTGAAACTCAAAGATTCCCAGCTGTTGCTTCCCTAAGAAGCTGTAGTTTTCTTGGTTTTTTGTTTGTTTGGGTTTTTTTTGATTATGAAAAAACCCAGAGTAGTGTCCCCTTGTTCCTTGAAAACTGAATCCCAGTGTAATTTTAAAAAGCAAATGCCTAATGTCAAGTGTATGTAAGTGGGATTTGTCCTAATTTTTTCAGTAGCTTCTCTACCTGATCTCATAAGGAACATTTCTAAGTTTCAAAAACTCACTCTTCACAAAAAATAAAGTTCTGTATGTTTCTTTCTTAAGGCATCTTCTAAAATGTAAAAGTTGATAGACTGTTCTACCTATCCTACCATATTAATCAAAATATCAGTTTTAAGGAAATTAGGTTGTTTTCATGTGAAAACAACTCTGTTACTTCACTTTTCGTTTCAAAATTACAAAAATATTGTGTTGGAGTCATGTTTATAGGTTTTAAATATTGCTGTTTCTTCTCAATACGTAAGCAATGTATACCTTGGGTTCTCTATTGGAAATCTTGTGTGTGGATAGCATAAAAAAAAGGGAAAAATCAAAATATTTTAGAGACTATAAGTGAATAAAACTATAAGTAATATCTTCTTTAAATAAAGTATTTTAAATTTTCTTCCAATATCATGAAACCAGGGAATTATAGGAAAAGGCCCTTAGCTGGAAAAATCCTTATAAAGTCTATTGAACGAGCCAGGCTCAGCCAGCACAGCTAGAAAGAGATGCACAGTGCAATGTTTCACTGACGTGAAGAAAGTTTTTAGGGATATATTTTTTTAAGATTTCATGTACAGGTATTTCTACTTTCTCCTTTTTGCAATAAGATTTATACACCTTCTGCTTATTTAGAACATACTCTGCAGCACTAAGCACAAAAACATGTATTTTGGAAGTTACTGGAGGAGCTAAATTGAGCTGGTGTATGATAACTTACATCCATACTCAGCTGTCTTTCAGAATCAATATTCACAACAAGATAAGAATGAGAACTGGGAAAATTTATACTTTGACATTTTATTTTAGTCTTTTTTGTATTTTTAAGAGTGGATTAGAATCGCTGTAATTAGATGAGGGCCTGCTTTTCATGGAATTCTCAAAGAGCTTTGGATTTTTTGTTTAGTCCATAGGGATCTGAAGTATCTGCTAGAATTGATCAACAGAAGTCAAAATACATATTCTTGCTATATAGTAAGAGAATAGACTTAATGCTAACAGTAGGTAATGATGAAGACAGGTCTCTGTTATATTTCTCTCACGACACAAATAAGCAATTTCTTACTGGAGAGGGCAAGGCCTAATATTTGGGTTTGGTTTTGTGACCACAGTTACGTTTTGGGATTTCACATCCTGGATAAATACTATGGCATTAACAGAGAACAGTTTTGAATATGGTCACTACATTTTATGAATTAAGGACTTCAGGTATTTATCATGGAGAACTATTGCGGCCTTTGCTGGGGTTTGGGGTGTCCCCAGCAGGCTGCACAGGGCGCGGATAGCCTGGTCCTGTTTGGAACTGACTGTCCGAGCTCCCAGGCAGTTCTTAGCTGCAGGACACCTTAGCAAGCTTAAGTGATAACAGATCTTTAGTGATTATCATCTCATTGTGATTTCAGCCTAGGCAGGCAGACTCAGGGAGAGGGGAGAAGCGCTGTGTGGGGTTCCACAGGAGTGCCTTTATTGATTCCTCTGCAAAGGGTCCTAGTGACAGCTCTTCTGCCCGAGCTGGGCAAAAGAAGCTCTTTATGCAGGGTACAGAGGTTTCAGAAATTGTCCAACAACAAGGGTTAAAGGAAAGTGACCTATAGTCTTACAGAGAGATAAGCAAGGGTCTGAGGGCAGAAGAGGGGCTTCTAAGGTCCAGTCACCATGACTTGGCATTTCCCTATCTGAGGCTTCTGAATGCCAGGGAAGTCTTATAGGCTCAGGGCTTGCTACAGAGAATTCCGTGTTAAATGTGCTATTCCAACTGGAAATAGCATCCATTTGAACCAAGGAAGGAAGGCACTTTGGACATAAAGATCCTTAGGGCTCTTAATTGACCTAAGGGTCTGTAAAGACCCATCCTATTCCCTGTGTCCATTGATTTATTGATATATTTCAGAAGGCTGAGCCTGAGTTTCCTATATTTTCTATACTGAAATTGAGGGTACTTGTTGAGGAAGAAGTTTTTAAAGAAGCAAACTATAAAGGTGGATCTCAAATAATTAGCACTCCAGGGTAGACACAGGCTGTTGATCAATGTTTTTTTAATCTGAAGTACCTAAAATTCACGAACTATACATGAAATATCTTTTATGAAAAGTCTAGAAGAACACCAATATGACAGGATGAAAAGGGAAGGTAAACACATTAGGAAGAAGTTTCAAAAGCTACCTCTTGCTAGCTGTCAATCACAACCATCACAAGTTGTATGACAGAACACCCCACAACAGCAGATTTTTTCAAAGTTCTGTTTTCTTAAAAAACTCTAATCCGCTCAGACATTTACATTACAAACCATAGTCTACATAAAAGAATTATGAGCATGAAAGAGAAATCTTGTGAGAAGGATGAAATAAATAGTGTGTTTCTCAGAGGTTATGCCTGACATGAGTCTTCTTTTACAAGTTTTTATTGCCACTCAACAGTTCTAACTGTAACTAGCCCTCTTATTCTTCTCAGCGTGCCCTTTTGTATCTTCGTGTCTCCGTTCCAGTTACACGTGCCAGTCTCTTTTTCTCCCTCTCTCTTTGTCATCTTTTTCATGTGTGTCAGTGCTCACAGAATCTTCAAAAATAGCCATCCTCCCCAGTCTGTTCAGGATGGGAGTGCGTACAAAGGAGATGGAGGGAGATTACTGTGAACTCAGTAAGGCTTCTTCATTTAAGAGACCCAGAGGAGAAGGAAGTAGTGGGAAACAGGATGTATCTGAGATGGGAGTCTCTCTTTCACTTCCCTAGCATATTGAAAAATTGCCAAAAGATAAAAAAAAGGAAGTACTGCCAGGGTCCCTTAATGGAGTGAAGATTTAGAAGCCCTCAGAGTCTGAAGCTGATATTTTATTCATGTTAATCAGAAACAGAGTACTGTGTTATTGTATTTATAAAATCAGGATAAATTGAAAAGCTATATCTTTCATGTTGCCTTGAAATGAAATATCCATGCTTGGGAAACAGAGATGATGATGCCCATAAAAGAAATAATGTTTTCGGGGGAGATGTAACCTACGTGCGGCACAAAGCAAAAAAAAGAAAATGAATTGCAGAAAGCCTTTGGTCATCTGTGTGGGTGTACAGCATGAGTTGTCTGTTTTTTCAGCAATCATTGAGAATTTTAGAAGTAGTCAGTCAAGTAAACTACCTAGAGGCAACTCTAGTGTCTCATAAATCCTAAAGAACCTGAAAGACCATTATTATTTCTAAGGTGCTTCAGACTCTTGGGGTGTTTTTTTTTGTATAGAAGCTGAAACATTTTGAGTCTGTTTTTCTGTTCTAGCCTGTCTCTTTCATGTTTTCAAAAGATAGATATTATTTTACAGTGCTGTTTTTTTTTTTTTTTTCTGTGTCAGGTAAAAGCCTGGTCTTGGTGGTCTGGCTTAATATAACTATTTCTGCTAAAACAGCCATTCTGTGCAATCACATTATGCACTTAGACTAATTACATCTCATTTTCCTACTAATAAAATGAGCAAAATATTGCATAGGGTTTTTTTCTTTCCCTCTCTCTTTCTTCTACTCAGAATAAAAATTTTTACATTTTTACATTTTTACATTTTTTTATACTTACCTTAATGGCAAAGTGAAACATTAATTTCAATTTTTATTTTTAGAACAAAAATCAGTAAAAATTGGGTTTTTATGACTTGACTCTTGTTTCAGAAAATTCAGCTGGTATACAGCTACTTTTTCAAGTAAGAGATCTAAAATCCTGTAGGTCTCATTTCTATGCAAAACTTTACGTTTGTTTGCCTGATCCTGTTGAAAAGTTTCATTTTTGCAATTACACAACTTTTCAGATAAAAATACCAAGCAAGAAATGCCTTTTTTATCTTGGGAGACCTTTTATGAAAAACCTCAGGAGAAAGCTCATAACTGCAAGTACTGCATTCATCCGAAGGGTAGAAGGAGGACAGACAATTGAAGGTGAAGTCACTGAAATTTTTAGCACAAACATATGAATTAAATATTACAAGGACAAGAAATGTTAGAAGAGGCTTGTGAAGAAAAAGAACCTAATTTTTCTTCTTCATTAAATTACAAGTATAAAAACTTCAAAGATTTCATATTGGGTTTTGTAGCTAGATACATTATCTTAAATTCTGCATCTGTTGTTTAAAACTTGACTTTTTTTCCCTGTATACATTATATGCTTTTGCACTTTCAAGTGTTATTTTCTAGAGACTTAGACTTACTGCCCAAAATTTATAGTCTACTCTAGCTCATTATAACAGGGGACCACATTGCTGAATTACCTTATTTGAAGCTGGGCCAAGCTCATATAAAAGATTTGCAAAACCAATTAAAACTTTTATCAAACATTTGATATTTTTTCTCCTGTTATGTTTCAGTATATCCCCACATATAACATATCTTTGTAGAGAAGTAAGGCAGTAAGCCATACAGGTAATTTATCTCATTTGCTCCCCCACGTCTAGCACTACCAGAGACAGTTTATGCTGGGTTAAATTACTCCTTATCATCTCTGACTGCTTTTCCTTCTATAATTATGGAATGTTCCAACATTTGTTCACTGAAATAATCAACATTTAGAACAAATCCTTTTCCTTTCTATTTTCTAGTATAACTGAAGGGTATAAAAATCATGAAATTTCTGTTGAGGATATCCCCAAACTAATCAATTGCTGGCATGGCAGTATCACCCAATAGAGATGGGGGAATGGTGAGTAGTAAAACTACTTTCCCAGATTGTACAAAGATATGTTTCAGTTAAAATTAATTTTCTGTGATGTATACCAGTTTGTTACAGCACTCTTTTCTCCATATCAAGTCTCTGCTAAACCAGGGACTATAGTAGTATAGTAGGAGTCCCTGTAAAATCTATGTACTGTATAAGTGGCCTTGCCCCAGTTCTAGTTATTCTAAATGAGCCACAGTTGTGAAGTCCTTAGTTGAGCAGCAGCTGTGGCTCGTGAAGGTTACTAGGATAAAAGGGGGTGGGTTGAGAGCCCTGGAGGAGCCCTGATGAAGCTACAGGGAACAGCACTGCTGAGAAGAGCTGCATGTGAGGAAACCACTCAGAAGGTATGGACTTTAGGAATATAATAACAACAGCATGGTTACAACAAGGGACTTCTGCAACACGGTCTATGTTTTAGCATCCCTTTTTAGTTTTCTAGAATCCTGTTCTTACACCAGCTTTGATCCCTTTCTCAAGAAAGACAGGCATGTTTGCTCAAGGAGGAAATGAGCCCCTTCAGTGGCTCACCTGCAACTGACCTCAGCCTTGTCGTGGCCAGCTCAGCCAGGCAATGCTGACCAGACCCTGTGCAGGCCAACCACCATCACATCTGTGTGGTGGCCATTGTGTGGTGCAAGTTCAGATCCCCAGCCAAAGAGGCTTAGTGTGAACATATCTGACCACAGAAGACTCCTTAAAGACCATCTAGTTCCAGAATCCCTGCCTTGGACAGGAACATCTTCCAGTAGACCAGAGCTCAGTCCAACATGGCCGTAAATGCTTCCATGGATAGGGCATCTGTAACTTCTCTGGAAAACCCATGCCAGTGCCTAAACCTAAAATTCTTTGAGTTTAAAGCCATCCCCTCCTTGTCCTACATGCTCTGGTAAATATTTTCTCTTCATCTTTCTTGTAGGCTCCTTTCAGGTACTGGAAGGCCACAATAGGGCGCCATAAAGCCTTTTCTTTTCCAGCCTGAACGTACACAATTCTCTCAGCCTTTCTCCAGAGGAGAGGTACTCCATCCCTCTAATCAACTTGGCGGTTTCCTCTGGACTTGCTCCAACAGGTTTGTCTTTCCTGTTCTGGGGAACAGAACCTAGATGCAGCAGTGTAGAGGATGTGCAATCAGGGGGGTTTCATCCACCTTAAACTGGGATGACTCCCAAGGTGACTTCTTGAGCTGGGGAGCTCTCAACTCTTTGGATTAGAGATTACATTTTCTGGGTTACCCTTTCTAAAATGTTGAGGAGAGTTGTGTCAGTTTTGTGAGACTCATTCCATATGACATCACAAATCAGTATTCAAATGCATAATTGGTTTATCTGCTTTAACTGGTTCATAAAATATTTCTCATTTGAATATATAGTTTCTCTCAGTTTTATAAGCCTGAGAAACCATCCTCTGTAGGTTACATTATCTTGTGAATGGTATAACCCCACCCTTATAATTTTCCCACAGAAGTTGTTCTTATGTGGAAGGGCTGCTTTAGTGGCATCCTTTCTCACTTTTCCTCCAGTGTTTTCATAGAATCACAGAATATTCTGAGTTGGAAGAGACCAGCTAGGGTCAGCAAATTTCAGCTTCTGGCTCTGAGCAGGGGAGCCCCAAGAGACACACTATGTGCCTGGCACTGTTGTTCAAATGCTTCTTGAGCTCTGTCAGGCTTGCTGCCATGACCACTGCCCTGGAGAGCCTGCTGCAGTGCCCAACCTCTCTCTAGGTGAAGAACCTTTCTCTGTTATCCAACTTAAATTTTTTCTGACACAGCTTCATACCATTCCATCGGGTCCTGTCATGGGTCACTAAAGAGACCAGTACCTGCCCCTCCTCTTGTCCTCGTGAGAAAATTGAAGCCTGCAATGAGGTCTTGCCTCAGTCTTCTTTTCTCCAGGGTGACCACACCAAGTGAATGGAGCCACTTCTCATACAGCTTCCCCTCTAGACTCTTCACTGTCTTCATAGTTCTCTTTTAGATGCTCTCTAATAGTTTCATGTGTTTTTTATAAAGCATTTCTCTGAAGAGAAAAAGGGAGTTGAATCCAGCTGACAGTGTAGAAAGATATAACCTGATGGTCACAAAAGAAGTCCAAGATGAAGGAAATAAAACATTGCTTGATAGACCATACAGCGGTGAAGTCTCAGAAAAATCATCCAACATGTCTCTATTTTCTGTAAGGATAGAAACAACACAGGTCTGTTTACATCTTAACACCAGGACCCCTGGGAAGCTCTAAAAACATCCTTGCAACTAATGTCACGTGTCCAAGCACCTGTAAGCATGAACAGACCCTACTTGGGCATTGTTGTCATAGCTTTTCAGAGTCTTAGCAACAATTTGAGTTACTAATTGTGGAAAATATAAAATAACTATTTTCAATAAAACAAAAAAAGTAAACTTTGAAAAATAATGTAGATGACACCCTGGAAAAAGAAACCACATACTCTGCATATTGAGATTTTGTTCTATAAGAGGATTACTATATGACTGTTTAATCATTTCTTAAATAATAAGATCATTTTTCTAAATAAAATATCATAGTTTAGGGCACATGTTTCACACTGTGGTCTGGTGCATTTATAGTGAAGCATTATTAACCAAATTTTTTGCATAATCCCATTACTGCATGTTATGTGACTGACAAGACTTAGATTTTTCTTACATCTTCCCAATTTCAAATGCATGATGTTCTGCAGTCATTATGCTCTTTCAGATTCTTTTTTGTATGCTTCCCACTGTGCCACATGAGTTTCACACACCATTACTCAATTAAAAGCTGGCATAAAAAAATTATTATATTTAGCCCTGAATCACTTAGATGGAGCTTTGGAACCCATGCATAAGTGTCTGTGAATTTCATGAACACAATGGATGTTTTCCTCTTTAGACAAAGATTATTTCTAAAAAATTCAGAAAACCAGTAAACTCAGTTAATCATATGAACTGACAGTATATAGTTTAACCAAGGAATGTAGAGATGTTTGTTGTCTCTAGTAAAGCAAGTCTGACAAAGGGTTTCCTGACATAAACAAAAAAGTCAGCAAACGAAACTGTTTTTCTGAAAGAAGGCAGCGCCAGAGAAATCCAAGAACTGTAGCTGCAAAATCACTTTATTACAGCAGATTGGCGGTCTAAATACCATATAGGAGTTATCTCCCATTCTCTGCAGTGCTGTCACAGATGTCAAGGACATGAGAAAAATGAGGATGAGAATACTTTATCCTGCAGTTAAAAGCAAAGAATTCAGATGAGGAATTTCTCCCCATGTTAGCCACTGTGCATTTTCATCTTCATAGCTGAATTTTAAATCAACCCAAATTAGGAAAACTGTAACTGAAAAAAACCCTATGAAAGTAAACTTTTTTTTAATGAGAATAAGTTAGTTTTCTATTACCCTCATTCAGGCACAATTACTATATGTCTGAAAGAAACATAGTTGAATTTTTACTTGCATATACATGCAAGAAACCAACAGTAGAAGATAAGTGGGTTTGCCTGTAAAAAGAAGGTTCTAATTAAAATAAAGGAAGCCTCTTCTAAAAAGAGAAAAATTAAATAGTTCTTTCTAGCTTTTTCAGTTTAAAATAAGTAATTATGCTTTACATGTTGTAAAACTACAAATCAAACTACACCAGCAGGGGACTGAAACTTGGAGGCGTAAGCATGGGAAGAAAGATAAGATTTCAGCTGAGATTTCACATTAAATTAAAAGGAAAAGTAGAGGTATGTTGTTTCAGATGCCAAAAAAAGCAGAAGAGAAGGTTTTTGCACCAGATTGTGCAGAAAGTGAGGGAGGCCAAAACTGGATGAGTAGAGGATTAAAGAATGAGGAGAAGTTAAGTATTATAGAATATTTGTAAAATAGCAAGTATCAGTAATATAGAAAGTTTTTGTATGAATGCTTTTCTTCAAAAATTCCATTTTAAAGACTTAAAAGTAAAATTATAAAAAAAATTAAAAGCTGAGAAAATACACAAAACATACACATTAGTTAAAAATAAAAAAGCAACAAAACAAACAGTAGCTTGATATATGTGTATGTTATTTTTCCAATTTAAATATATGATAATTCTTTTAGGGCCATAAAATTGTTAGCTGGCAAAATATGTCAAAGTACATGGAAAAATCAACATCTCATGTGAACAGTAATTCATATTGGATAGATACTAATGTCATATCTCTGAAAAAAGACATATGTGCAAAACATATATTCTGCATAAGTAGTTTCCTCCCTATACCATCCTTGGAATATTACCTTTCCCTTTAGATAATTTCCATTGGCCTTTTCCAGACAGAATTCTGGTCTTGAACTGAGCACTTATTTCCAAAGTACTTTTTATTTATGTGGTTATTCTCCTAAACATGGCTAACAAAGCAGAAGGTTCCCTTTTACACTACCTCAGCAGTGCTGTCTCTTCTCAGTCTAGGATCAGTGCTGATTTAGCTGTCTATAGCTGGATCACTTACTGCCAGTAAAATTAAGTTCCTGAGTGTCATGCTAACTATTGTAAAATATGGTAATTTTTCCCCCCGTAGTGCTTTTTTTTCACTCTAAAGCTATGCCATTAGCAGTGTCACTTGTGAGAGTAAAATGATATGTTGATGGTTTATATATGAATATTCAAAGAGCCCTGAAGTAACAGTGAATCATGAGACTAACAGAAGTGTTTAGGATGTCTGTTGTGGTAGCAGATACCTGCTTGGCTCCCAGCTCTTACCTGGGTTCAGAAAGAAAACATCTGCACCAAAAACCTTTAAATCCTTTTCTCTGTTTTTCTTCCCCTTCTTCTCCCCTCATCCAGGTTTAGTATTTCATAGGCTCCTTATCAGAGTCAATATACAATTTTATTTTCCAATTATGTGCCATTTCCATTTATTTGGAAAGATAATATATATACTTAATACTTAATTTACCTTTGCAGTCTGGAAAAATACTTTTTCTCAACAAAATTTCATTTTTAAGGACATTTTAGTATGAATACAGAATGGTAGTTGACTTCATTACATTAAAAAGGAGCAGTTCACCCCAAAAGAGAAGATAGCATATGTGTAGAAATAAGAGTCTATGTCTCTCCTGTGAATTTATGTCTAATTATATGAACTTAATAAGAGAAATCAAAATACTATATTAATTTGGATGAGGAAGAGACTTCACATTTAGTGGTGGGATTTCTGTCCTCATGAGAAAACCTGAAAGAAGTGATAACAGATTTTAGACTGAAGAACAGCAAGTGCAGCTTGAATTTGTGGGCTGATTATTAGGCATATCTTGTTAAGAGGTGAGGAGAGAAATAAAGCAAGTTCATCACAGTGTTATAAGAATCTTCTTTGATGTAACCAGCTGAGTTTATTTTCTAGTTCTGATAAGGATAATAAACAAGCCATCATCTTTACCATTGATGCCAGGCTGTCTAGAACCGAGGCTGGACATTGTTAAAGGAATAAAGTAGGTATTCATTGAAAGGCCTTCAAAGGATGCACCTTGGGCCGCGCAAGAGCCCAGCCGAGGCTTCACCCAAGATGGATGCCTGATCTGAGTTTTCACACTTTTATAAGTTTTGGTCCATTTACATATTGGGGTTAATTGTTCAGTTACAGCTTTAGGTTATGAAGTGCCATCCTCCCAAATTGCTTTCTTCAGTTTGCTGTTGTTTACACTTTTGGGGCCCGAAGCTGCAATGGTGTGAAGCTTGGTTCTCAGGCTGGAAAAGGATTGTTTTTTCTGACTGAACTGTGAAGAGAACTTGCTGACACTATATATGAAGTCCAGAGTTATATACTAATGCAGTACAGAATCTGGAAAATATAAAAGTTAAAACTTGAGACATCGCCATTGCATCTTTTAGTTTTTGCCCAAATTTTGCTAGTAACATTATTGATAAGCATGGATTTTTACGAACAATGATTTCAGCCAACTCATGATACTCAACAGCTTTTTTTAAGGACACAGTTAAACTAGATGGGAAATTGATAGCCCTGTGAGAAATTGTAAACTAGCTGAGAAATTGATAGCACTGTGAGTCTTGAAGGGAATCAGGGAAGGCTTGAAATCTGCATGGCAGCAATGTGTGAAATTTGTCAAATCAAAAATACGTGATTTTTAAATATTGCATAACGAAAGGTAAGCATTGTAGTTAAAACTAAAGAATTCGTGTAACACTTGAAGAGAGCAGTCAATGAAATGGCCCTGTCAATGAAATGGCCCAGTAAAAGTCTGTCATATTAAAGGAGTAAAAATATTGATGAATTAAAAAACGTATTTTAGAAGTTTACAGAAAATGCACAGTTCTTCTGCAAGTATATTATTAGTGCTTCCAAAATACCCTAACACTTCAAGTCATTGAGTGGCACTGTCTGTAGTAAATCATATTTATCTGTGCCCTAGATAACACAACTATATTTTCTTTCAAATTACTTTTCTTTTTACATGATAACATTCCTGAGCTGCTTGATTTAGTAATGCTTGTCCATAAAATGAAAATCTCAGGATGTTAACAATGAAACAGTGATAAAAGTACTGAACCCACTACTGTACCAGCTACTGGTAGAATTATGTGTCCCTCTGTCATATAGATGTTTATGGAATTAACACTGAAAACTCCAATGGTCACACATAGATTTTCTCACATTAACCCATTTCTTCTCTCTGTAAAATAATCTCATAATAATGTTGAATTTACTTCTAATGGCCTCTGATTTCTATTGTTCAATGATGAATGTGCAGGAGCTTTGATTTTTACCATGGAAAATCCAAGTTATTCTGTGATTGCGGAAGCATCAAGAAACAACAATATTTCTTACACAGTTTGCAGGTGGCTTAAAAGGAAATCTTATTTCTAAAGACTTAATTTAAAAACTATTGGTGTAGTATTTGCCACACAATCCAAGAGCATATGTGAGTGCCTCACAGAGTAAGGAAACTTGTTATATTTTAGGAGAAATAAGGAACTGAATCTACGTCCAGAAGCTAAAGAGGAATTGGTATTCATAATTAATATATTAAATTGTAAATTCTTAGAAAATTCTGTAAGAAATGTAACACTTTGTACTAAGAACTGAAGGACAGATCCACTGAAATGAAGGAAGTCTCACTTAGGCTCAGAAAATGCCAGATTTATAAAGAAAAGAACTTGACAATACAGCTGAAATTTGAAAATATTTATTCAAATATCTGATTTATAACAGAGCTCTTTTTTGTAGACAAGGCAGTGCAATGTCTTCCTCGTGCTTTCAGCAGGTGTCTTGCATACAAGAGGTGGTTTGAGATGGCTGGATTTATAATTACTAAAAATCTAGTTCTAAAATGGGGTAACATCCTCATGGTTGAAACTAAACAAGCGCCAGTTTGGATGGCAGATTTATAAAAAAAACATAGGTTACCCTTTTTCCAAGCTGGAGAAGAGAAATAGGTGCTGTATTAGTCTAGAAAAGCTCCAAAATACCCAGATTAACATTCTGAGTATGGTAACATCACATTTGAAGTATTTTAAGTATCTCTGCGAATTAAAATATGCAAGGCTGTTAAATCTTGTTGGTATGGTTGGAACAGTTTCCATCAGCATCAGTGTATCATGATATTTTTAAAAATAAATGAATCTCTCTGTCTTTAATACCTTAGGCATAGAACATAAGTTTGGAAAGATCCCCAAGAGTTCATCTAGATTGGCGCCCTGAACTAATCAGGATCAAACTTTTATAGCAATTCCTTGACTAAAAATTTATATTCTTTTGTATCTCATTTCCTTACAAGTACAAAACAACAACAACAACAAAGTTATAAGAGTCATACCTACTCAACTGATTGTTAATTAATAAGAAGATAAGAATGGTCTGAACGGGTTAAACTGAAGCCCACCTAACTCTAAATAGCAATTCAACCAGAATCAACAATTAGGTGTTTAATTAAAAAGAGATATTCAAGGCCAGGGTGAATGGAGCTCTGAACAACCTGGTTTAGTGAAAGATGTTCCTGCCCATGGCATTGGGGTTGGAACTAGATGATTTTTAAGGCGGTTTCCAACCGAAACCATTCTGCGATTCTATGAAAAAGTAAGAATGTGGGAAATATATGTGATCCACTTTAACTTTTTCCCAGAGCTCTACTAGCTTAAGTTCAAGGATTTCCCCATATATATAATAAATAAATATGTTTCCAACATCCTCCAGGTACAAATTCTTGTCTTTTTTGTAAAAAAGTGGGTGTGGTTTTGAAACTCACTTTTATCAGTTTCATTTGTTATCCTTTACTTCTGGTATGTAAAGAAACAGTAAACTATCTTTCCCTATAGATTTTTGCCAAGGCATTAATGATTTGCAAATTTTTAGCTTGTTGTCCTTGGTTTTTCTCTTTACAGCTTATGGATCCCAGCTTATCTATTAATCCCAGTATGGAACACATTCCATAACTACTTTGATCATCGTATTTTGTCAATGTTTGTGAAGCATTCAGTACTGCAGGGTCGATCACTATGAAAAAAGAAAAAAAAAAAAAGGAAGAAATAAATAATTCTGTCTTCAGGGCAGGATTTGAATAATCTTCAGTGAATAAGTCTGAGTACAGGCTATTAAACAAGATGGAGACTAAAAGAGAGGAAACTGATCATTAACAAGAACTGTCTGCTTCTAGACTGAATGAAGCAAGGATTTGGAGGATAGAAAAAATATATCCTCATGTCACAGACCTAAAAAATGTAATACAACATTGACAAAAGGGATGCAGATAGTCTTGATTCCATTAGTAGTATGCTACTGTGTGATTGCCATTATGAGGTAAATAAGTCTGTAAACCCTTCTTCACTCTATGTAAAAGATTAAGGGAGAATAGAATGTTGCAACTTTGACACAAACAGAAAGAAATGCAGATGATAATGAATTTCACCTAATGGTATTGCAGAACAATTGCCTTTTATAGCAGACCTCCAGAGAGTGATATATATTTATTGCAGATTATATTATTATTTAGAGGACGGCAAGAAGAGATTTTTTTTCACATTGACAATTCTCCTTTTGTTCCTGTACCTCACCCCATTACTTATGCATTTCAGTGTAAAAGGAACAGATAGGGAGACAGAAGAAAAGCATGAGGATGATATGCCTGCTTTTGGATGGAGAAGTGCCAGCTGAGTTAAAGAACTGTCAGAGGTATGTGTTAAAAGATGTTTTCACTCCTCAAATGTAGGCACAGGGGCTATGAGAATGTCTTCTGAAAGAAAGCATGTTCTTAGGACTCTTTTAGAGGTGAATAGGGAAAAAAAAAAGCAATAATTGAAGGGTAGGTATGTCTGCAGTTCCTAAGTTTCATACCAGGATTTTCAGGTAGATTTTCAAAACTGCGTGCCATGATTTTTTTTTTTACTTTCACATAAATTTTTACCTGGTTTTACAGACACATATTCACCTTTTGATAATGAAATAGTATGCAAGTTATCCACACAGATTATATTTTAAAGGCTTCTAGAAGAGATTAAACATAGCAATCCACTGTAACTGTAAATAACTTCAAAAAAGGCCAACTCATATACTTCCTAATTGAAAACATTCAATTCTTTCAAAGGCTTTTTGTTTGTTTGCTTTTTGTTTGTTTTTTCAGTTGGGTTTTTTTGGGGGGATGTCTGTGAGTGTCTGCGTGCCTGTTGATTGGCTTTTTTTGTGGTTCTTTTTTTTTTTTTTTCCTAATTAAAAAAGTTAACTTGCCTGTAAATGTAGATTTGTCTCACTTGTTCTAGTCAGAACTGAAATTGAATTTTTCTAGTACATCATTTCTCTGCATTTTTTACTGTGGCAGTTTTGTTCCTTTGTACCTCTCGCCTTGAAGGAATTATGTTTTTCTCCAGAAGCTGAAGATCTTAATCCTCAACTTTGTGGAGTTATTTTGTAATTAAAATAAATAAATATCTTTTTTGATTGATTGATTGATTGATTAGTTAGTTGGGTTCTTTGCTTCAGAAAAGAGATTGGAGACTTTTGGTCAGTTCTACTTTCTGATTTTTTAGGCAAACACTAATTTTTTCTGGAAATCTCATTTTTTAAATTATTTTGAAGTAGGCATTTGGTAAAGACAGAGCAGGCTGTACTCTACTACTAACCATGTTTACCACATGACGTGTAAATATATCATAGCAATGTGTCCATAAGTGACAGCAGATACTACTAAAGGACAAGCACATGTACAGATAAAATGTCTGCATCATCCACAATATGGTGATGAATAGAACAATAGAAAATGACAATTTTTCTTCCCTAAAAGTAACTATTAAAACCTTCATCTTTCTGTGTTTCATGAAGACAGCAAAAGCTACATTTGCAGCCACCCATGAAAACTAAAGTATCATCTGTGGACTGAGTACCTGAAAGTAGCCTGTGACTGAGGAGGATATTGAGAAGTAAGCAGAAGCTGTAGCATAATTTAAATTTTGCTGTCTTATCTGAAATATTATGTACTGTTGCTTCTAGGTCTTTCTAGAAACCTAGATTTTCCTAACTACTCTTTAGACACTTCAATCCACTGAAAACCAAAACAATATTTTTTTTCTTCCAACATGAAAATTAGTCTTTAATAGCTGTCAGATGGGAGACTAAAAAGACAAAGTAGAAATAGCAGAAACAGTGTCAATCAAGCACACAACATTTTAAAATTATTTCTTTACCTTTTTTTAAAAACTATTTCTTTACCTTTTTCTAAAAACTAGAGATACAGATGAAATTATATGTTTTGTGCAGGTTTCATTAAATGCAGTTTTCAAACTGTTTTCTGTCATCCTTTATAAGCTCGTCCTTTGGCTACTATTCACAATGTTTCCTATCAAATCAATATTTTTCATCATTTTGGCTTGTCCTTACTGAATGTGTGAAAGAAATGCCTGAATGCTGTTCTTCTACAATGGCTGCTGATTTATAAGGTATTCACCATTAGTGATGATAAGAGATGTCACGTTTGAGAGTGAACAGGAACATGTCCATTCACCTGGAACAGAGACAAACAAACCCCTAGGACACCGTATCAAAATCATTGAAATATAGTCAACATTCACTTTGGGTGAATGTAAATAGCTGAAATTTCTGTGCCAGGGAGATGTTATCCAGAAGATCCTCAAACAAAATACATTGCATTACACAGAGATGAGTTAGGTTTTGTTGGAGTAATCTTAACACCACAAATTTATAACCAATTTGTAACACAATGTGCAGACAGTGAGACTGGAAAATATTGCCCTCAATAGGACTATGAAAATTCTTTATCACTCCTTATGCTATCCTGCACTCAACATATAGCTATTGTATGTAGTTACAGAAACCAAGGTATGGTCTCCACATACCTGCTAATGAGGAAAATCCTTTCTTGCATGAAAAGATCACACTTTTTAAAATTAAAAAATGAGAGAAAAAAAAGGAATTGAATATCTATTGTCACAATACTTTTATTTCTGTTCTGATTTAAAATTCTTAAGCATTAATCAGAATGTTTAAAGCCCCTGCTGTTCCTCTTTATTCAGTTTGACAGATACCCTTATGCATCTTCTCACAATTGAAAATGCACAAATAACAGATCAACTTTTTTTTTCATTTATCAATGTCATTGTTTGAAAATGTGAAGTAATTATTTTTATTTTAAAAGTGGAAGACTGATGCAGTGTTTCAAGGAGATATATAAATCCTATATTGGCCTTAAGGAAAGCATCTAGGAATCTGTGGGAGGGTGAATGTTTGCTTTTTCCATTCCCTGTTCTTTACATCTGTGTTTTTGGTGGAGGGAGGGCATTCCAAGAATCCTATAGAAAACATCTCTGTACATTTGCAGTATTCCCTGTGTTTATCAGAGCATCACAAGGCAATCCCATCAGCCATAGCAGTTATAAAGATCTTTGATGTGTCCCCTGTTTCCTAGCTTGCTCATGGTCCATTTGCAGGAAAATTATGGTACTTTGGAATATGGTAATACAAATATTTTGAACTTATGTATGGTTTATCTACTTTAATCATATTATTGCAAAAATGAACTTAAAGTGGTTTCTAAAAGTGGAAGTGGATTTTCAAGTATGTAAAAACAATTTCAAATATATGTCTATTATATAGGCATCAGCAGAGAGTGGGAAAATCCTTCTAAATGTTATTAGGAAATTGAATAGACACTTTCCTTTGTATCACTGGTTTAACATCTGGATATTTAGAAAACCTCCAAGGCCATAGTCTCTAGTTAGCAGCCCCTCCTACTTTTACAGGTTGAACTTGTATGACTCTAACTATTCATTTTGATGGCCTTTGTAATGTTCTCTGATTCTAATACCAAAGCAAATACTATAAGAAATGAAATTGTATTTTAATCTTATTTGTGTGTAATCTGAATCTTTTAATCCTTTTAAGTGACAGAATGGGAACATACAATATACAAGGTGTTCTTTCCTTGAGAGAGCAGAAATATTTGCAGCTGCATAAGAGCTTGGATTTTGATAGCAGCACAATAAAGTGAAATTTTAATTATTTTAAGAGAAAGAGGCAACAGTTTTTCTGTGATCCCAAAGAAAATAAGTCAAACTATAACACACAGAGCTTGTGATTTAGTGTACAACAAAAGAAAAATATAAATAAGAGGCCAAAGATCTTTTACCATTTTTTTAGCTTGTTTTTTTCATGTTTTTACCACTGTGTACCTGCCTGATATGAAAGCTGAATCAAGTGGCAGATGAGCTACTTAGAGATTTTACTCTGAGCATATGCAGTGACACAAAGACCACATATATAAACCACATCCATAAAGTTCAAATAATGATTACAAGTCTGAGTAACTGAGAAAATAAAGTTCTTTTACATTGGATTTGCACTGACAATTGTATTTGTATTTATCATGTTTAAATGGGAATTTTTAAGAGGAAGCCTTATTGAACATATTTGGCATTTCTTTGTCACCTACCCTTTGTTTATGCAAACAACCTGCATGGCTGAAAACAATTAAGATGACATGAGCACAAAAGACATCTTAGATGACTTCTAAAACTTTTTTTATTTTTTTGGGGGCAAACACAGAAAGGTTTAAAATCAGAAAGGTTTAACTATCTAAGCCCTGTTTATTGAAGCTATTCATGGAATTAGTTTTTGAAATGTCTCAGCGAAGGCTTGAAACGTCATGGACAAATGAGGCAGTGGGTTTTGGCATGCAGTGTTCCTGCCAGAAGTGCAGGCTCTCCTCTCCTGTACATGGGAGGCAGGTCTGCAGGAGCTACCTACTGTGGCAAAGTGCTTTAATGTAGATCACTGCTTCTAGTTAAACATGGGCCCAACCATTGCTGGCACTTGGGTTAAAGACCTGTTCAAAACATAAACATTCTCCTTAATCTTCTTCGCTTTTAGGCAAAACATTATGACATTTAAAAATATTTTAAAAGATATAACTCATTGTCAAAACAGGCTGCGAATTTCTTTGTTTGTTTTTCAAAAGTTCAGTTAATTATTTAGTAAGTTGGTCATGGCTTCCTATATGTGGCACACTTTTCTGAAAAGGGGAAATATGTGGCACTATGAACAATCAACCATTTGTTGAATTCTGCTTTTAAAATTTGAATTGTAGTTCTCATCACTAAGATCCACAGCCAAAAATCTAGTTAGTAAGAGGCTGTATAGTACTTAGTAGTAATTTTTACAGTAATTGAATTAATGGTGTATAAATATTGTTTTCATCAGTTTTCAAATTAAGTTATACTTTTTACTATCACTCTGTATGTCTGTTCCAGATCAACTAAAGTGAAACTTCATTAAAAAATCCATTTATATTTTTTGATATAAGATTCACTGAACAATCTTGGACCATAAAACATTATGTTCATTGTTTTTATATCAGTTTTATTATTTAGGTAAAAGATTTTTGAAAAAGTCCCTATTACTGAGCTTTTATTATTACAAGGATGTTCATATTTCAAAGCAAGTAATGATTCCCTTATGGGAAAAGCAATTTTTTAAATTAAAACCCTCTCTTAAAAATGGCTCATCTAAACTTTTTAGGTATTCCTATATGAGATGAATTGTTCTCATGAAACCTTTATATCTGACTTTCCAACACAGAAATTCAAACTTCAATTCTAATTAACACCTCCACCTTTGTCAAGGCTATTTATCAGGAATGATGTGGAGCTAATGTCTCCAAATGGGGTAATGTATGATGCATGATTCTACTGGCATTTCTTTGGCATAACACATGTATTTTACCAGCGAGGAACCATATATTCGTTTGTAATTGATGTCTAAAATAACACAAAGTATCAGAATTCTCCATGCCCATAGCAGTTTCTAGGTATTTTGATTTTATATTGAAAAAGCATTTATCAAACCACATGAAAAATACTTCTTCTTTTTGGTCGATAAAGCTCTCAGATTTCATTTCTGCTGATAGAATGACATGAGTGCCAGTAATAGTATTTGCAATGGCCGTTGCCTAAAGCCAGCCCTGAGAAAGCACATGGCACATATTTTCATACTTGTGTTGGTTATGTGACCGTCTGGATTCTGAAAGAGGCACCTGCTTTAATAAAGCTGACTTGCATGTGCTGTGCAGCCCACTCCCCATGCTTCCCACTCTGAGCTTGCAGGCTTGGCTGTCAATGTCTTTGTTCTTGTGGTCCCGAGTTTTTCAAGAACAATGCCTGCTAATCAAGCCAGATTGTCATAATTATGTAATAAGAACAAATGAGTAACAAAAATTAGGATAAAGCCACAAAATTTGCTTGAATTCACATGCCATTTGAACACTTCTTTACAAGGGAGGAAAACAATCTCATTTACTGTGTTGTTCCACAAGTCCTTGCTTTGTTACATTACAAATAAAATGCAGCAATTAAATACAAGTGATTTTCAGATGTCTTTCTAAGAGGTGAAATGTAATGTAATATGTTTTTATCAGCCCATCAACCAGTAAATTGACTTTATGGGCATGAAAGAAGCCAGTTTTTGGCTAATATAAGACTTTCTGCATCAAGTCTTTGACCTACTTTAGAATTTTTTAAGCTATTTCAACAGACATTTCAAATATTATTCACTAGACAGAAGTTTAATTCCCCTATTCTCTACAGCTTGTTTGATCAATAAACTGATGCAAATTACTCCTAACAAATTGCAAATAACTCCCAATAAATGATTCTTCTAAGCTTTATTCTGCATTACATCAAGCAGCTTCTTATTTTCTTTTTCATTTATGGTTCTTTCAAAATCCAATTTCTTTAATACTCAAAAGTCAAATCAATTTTTACTAATTTACTTTTTTTTGTCAATTGCATTTAGTACACGACATTAAATAGTCTGCTTTCAATAATCTATAGTCTCCTAACTCTACTACAATATTGATCTTATGCAGTACTTCATTCCAGAAAATCTCACTTTCTCACAATAGCAGGTCTGTGGGCCACACCTTGAAAACTATATAGTTAACTGATTCACACAGAAATCAGAACAGAAACTTAAAATAATCAGTGTAACCATTGGTAGACTTTATTTTTTCTTTTAAATTCGGCATCTTTGAATTTTTACTGGTTCTCTAAGCAACAAATCTATAGTTTCCTTAATGGTGTCATGGAGTGATATATACAAACTAATAATGAAACAATAAATAATACAATTATTATTTATTTCAGCTTTGTAGACAGCAAAACTCATTGAAACCCTTCCAGATCAGAAAAATCTCTGACTGTCTAGCCTTGCTACGCTACTGGTAATATATGAATTTCCATGGCCCCACTAAAAGAAAAACGGCTATAGAGTGATCAAGGAATAAGAAATTTGCTTCTAAGATTGAGGGCAGATTGCGATTTTTTTGGGCTCCACAGATAACTTTTTTCTACTTGAAGGTGAGCTCATTCCTCTTTGCCTTGTGAGTAGAAGTGCAACGTTTGCACATAATACCAGCACCAACCACTCTGTTGGAACTCCTCTGGAATATCTCCAGCAATTGCTAATATCCTTAGAGTGGATCAGACTGAGAATTGGAGCCTTGTACAAATTTTTTTTGCATGTTTATATAATATATTGATTTATCGGAGAAACACTTCTTTTATTGAGCAGAAAATTTTAATTTTTTAGAAAACTAACTTGTTTATGAAAGACTCAGATCATTTAAGAGGTACAGCAGTTTGCAAGTTGCAGATCTGCAAAGTTCAGGCATACTTTTTTTCTGATTATATTAGTAGAATCTGTTTCTCCCAAATCACTGTACTAGATTAATAATGCAGTTTTTTCAGGAACACTTCAACATCTATCCTTTAATCCTGAATTGTTCTGTTCCGTGGTATGAGGGAAGTCTGATGTTACTGCAATTGAATTTTTTATTCTGTTACAACTCTGATAATCAGGTAACTATTAAAGATTAATTTATACACTACAATCCAAGTATTAATATGAAGTTTAGAAACTCAACAGAATGAAATTAAGCCCTGCTTATTACTACTGTAAGTTAAATTAACTCCCAAGAGGTTTTCTCTCTCATTCAAAAATGCTTCCAGAAATCTTCTACTGATTCTTTAGTTGGAATTCTTTGGCAAGACTGTTTTCTTAACTTTTGCTTCCATGGGCAAGAATGAAAATTCCACTTTCTGCTAAGCATTCAATTTAGTTTAAAAACCCTTTGTCAAGGGTTTTTCTAATATAGAGACATAGTAAATAAACAAGTAAGATTCCAAAACTTAATGCATAAAATTATTCAATGCATAGATACATTATTCTAGAGAAAACCTTGTAACATTTTTATATTGTAGAAGTACATTTAGAACACAAATGCAGATTAGCCTAAGAAATTAAACGAACCAGAATGGCCTCCAGGACAGTTACTAAATCTTAATCCAAGATCTGAAAAATCTTGCAATATCATAACTAAGCTCATAATGATTCAATGCCCAAACTTCTGAGGAAATTGTGAAATCAGGACTTCTGCCTCCAATTCTAGAACTTGTGTGTGCTGCAGTAAGCAGAACTATAAAAGAACTTCCTGTCTTTACTATAGCAATGACAGGATTTATATAGCTAGAAATTTATATTCATTTGTATTTCAATACTAGAGATTCTTAGGATCTTCCTAGAAACCAGAAACAAAAGGAATTCAGTGAGTTTTATGCTAGTGAATTGATGTTTAGAGAAATAGGGAGCAGAGGAATGGTTGCATGTAGAAGTTTGTGGGGTAAAATACCACCTCCAGAAAAATGCGCAACTTTCTAGATATTGATGCTGTATCGGCAGTGCTCTGTCTGTTTGAAAAGACACAACAAATCTACAAAAAAGAGACATTGTTTCAAACTGTGTGCTAGTCCAAGTGCATGATCTACAGTGAATTATGTCACTTTTTTGTCAGGATGTAGGAGAAACTCCGATATTTAAGTATTTCTGGTCTACATAGCTTTCCTGACTTACAAACCATAAAGCAGCGTTGGAAGACAAATGTCTCATAGAAACAGTCCTCAGGAGACAGCTTCTGTGTGAAGAGGCCAGCAGAAAAGGCCTCACAAAGCTCACTAGCTCTAGGATTTGCTTTTCATAGTGTGTCTCATCTAAGTTTAGAGTCACTGAATTACAAATTCTGGCATTCTTGAAAGCTTTTGCTGAAAAAAAGCACTATCATAATTTAAGTCACTCACTGTGGCTTAAGCTCAATGAGTCATCTCAATCCTGTAAAGCATTACTATTAAACATCTCATGAAAGTAATTATTCTGTGTTATACTCTTCAAGGTTCTGTCACTCTTAGTATTGATTGCTAAAAGCATACTTTGAGACAATGAATTATCCTCCAGGAACAATATCAAACAATGAGCTACACAGAAGTATTTAAGCAACAAAAAGTCATCCACATGAGAACATAATTCCATTCTTAAAAAAGAATTGTGAGTTAATAGAACAAATTGAGGCAAAGGAATGAGTTTGCAGTTTCTTCTCTGTTATTTTAGTAATTCTGCTGTTACACTCTGCTTTTTTAAGAATTTAATTTTCATAATATAACATTATACTTTGCCTTATAAAATGTTTATTCAATTTTCAAAGATTCCAATTATAGAAGACTTAAATGTAATCTGAAACTGTTGTTACCATGACTGTAAAAATATGTGACACTTAGTAAAAGATATTATGAAACTGCAAAGCATCATCAGATATATCTCTTTTCAAAATGTCACTGAAATTGTAGGACTAGAACAATTTTTTGCAAAAGAATCCATTCTTGTTTGTTCTGTGAGGAAAAAAATAAGAATAATCAGGTCATTCTGTGGCAATTTAGGGCTTCGGCAGTCTCTGAAATCATCCTTTGGAGCCCTAAGCCAGTTGAAAAGTAGTTATGAATCTGATTGCACCTCTGCACACCATTACATAGATCTATTGCAAAAGCAAATACCCTGGTCTCAGCTTTTCCTGCAACCCACTTATCACCAGGAAGCAAAGAGAAGGATGAACTATTGTTAATAGAGCACTGTATTCTGTGGGCATGTATACTCCAGAAACTGCATTAACAAAATACTGGGTAACAGAACCTTCACTCTGCGAAGGTCAGTGTCAAAATTCACAAAAGCAGGAATTCCAGCTGTTATAGTTCCTGAAAAATAAAGATATAATTTAATGGCTTTTAGCTGTTTCACAGTTATGTTGATGTTATGCAAGCTGGAGATGGGCAAAGTAAATGTATTTATTTATTAATCTTTTGAGGATTAAAAAAATATCTCTGCCTGATTGTTAGAGGGCATGGGGACTGGTTATACAGAAAAAATGGGGGAATTTTGTGGGAGGATGTGTTCATAAGTATTCACAAGAGAGTAGACAATTCCTAAAATAAGTCTGACTACCTGTGGAATAAAATCAAGCTGTGTTTAATATTTATAATAAAACCCAGGTATAGAAATATACATACTGCTTGACTACGTGCAGACACATGTATTACATGGGTGCAAATGAAGAATTAATCTGATCCTCAGGACTAATAAAAGAAGTTTTAAGCAGTGTATAAAGTGATACAGAAGAAGGATGTTTTAAGGCATGGTGGTTGTTTTCTTTCCCTGGTATATTTTTAAATGTGATTTTTTTTTTTTTTTTTTTGGTACAATAGAGTACCTATCACACCAGCTGTTAGATACATTTGAAAACAATTTACGGACTAATTCTATGAGAGTGCCCAAAAAGTGTCATTATTTTAAAATTTAATATCTAGGGCTAAGAAGGAATAAATGCTGTGCTCACAAATGCTATAAAGCTGCTGCAGTGACCTCATCAGAGTCTACAGCTCCTTGAGTGATCAGTGAGTAGCAGTTGGCAGATGCTGATCTCCTCTCTTGGTGACCAGTGAGAGGACATGAGGTAAAAGAATGAATTTGTGTTAGAGGAAGTTTAAGCTGGATATTAGGAAAAGGTTTTTCACTGGGAGGTTGGTTGGTCACTGGAAGAGGCTGTCCAGGGAAGTCGTCAGAGCACCAAGCCTGACAGAATTCAAGGAGAATGCTCTAAGTCATGCGGTTTTAGGCAGAGCAGGGAGTTGGACTTGATGCTCCTTATGACTCCCACCCAACCTGAGATGTTCTATGATTCTATGATTCTATGATTCCATGCCATTTAGGGCAGGATACTTATTCATGATTACTAAGCAACTATTTCCTCTTACATGAAGTTTTTTGGTTTGATTTTCTATATTACACTTGAAAATGTAATATGGAAAGTGTAATTTGGAAATTGTGAAATTAGCATTCCTGGAAGTGTGGGGATGATATGTGCATGTGTAAATGGCATGTGCTACTCATAGTTTTATGGTGAGCATATGGTGGTGCTAGCTAAATGGTTGGGTTTCTAAGAGTCTTTTCCAACATGAATGATTATATGATTCTATATATGATTTTATATATTTATACAGAACAGTGTTATCTAATGAAAAAAGTGAATAATTATTTTATACTTTGTAGTGATTATGTGATACCAGTATCTATTTATCAGGACTTAGTCACAGACACAAAGTTTGTGCATATATAATGTATCTATAGTGTCTCTTGTACGTTATTACTAAGCTTAAGATTTTTAGCTATCTGGAAAAATAAAATTCCACTGGACATCTGTGGCCATAGAGTGAATGAAATTAAGTCAGAAATTTTAACTGTCTGGAAATACATAAATTATTTTTTTTAACAGTTTGCAGTTTTGTAGCAGTTATTTACAGAATATATAGGTTGAATTCATCTGACCTAGCAGAAAAGTTGACACAATTTTATCATTCAATTTGCTTTTAAAGATAATAGAATACTACAGGTATGGCTGATGATGCAATTTAGCAGACTGTACTACATGTGTCCAAAATGGATTTAATGAATCAAAAGCTAAAACCCTTGATGAATTATAAAAAAAAAATTCCTGATTAGTTAAATGTGATGTTACTTTACCAGATGATTAAAGTCAAGCAAGGTTTATCCTGTTCCTTTGGTCTGTTTTTCTTTAAGTCTTAATCACATTAACTTTTCCTGTATTTGTTTATACAGGAAAAACAGTGCAAAGATTCTGTCAATTTTTCAGAATATAAATATTATTGAAATGTCCTCTGGACAGGCACTTTTTACCAAAAACACAAGAAAATACTACAAAAAACCTAACTTGATTTACAAAAAAAAAAACTAACCTGATTAGGAAAGCCTAGATAATGTATGGAAATTCTGCTTTAGCACTTGTCAAAAAATGCTTTTCAGAACCAGAATATGCTAAAGAATAAGAAATTTAAAGCAGAAGAAAGATTTTATGTAAAGTCCCTTCCTAAGTACATGCATCAGTTTCTCATTTATAACTCCAGGGCCTCTACTGCAAGAGGATTTCTAATTCACTCCCATTTGTGGAGCTCTTGTTTTTTCTGCTTCCTCAAGATGCAATGTTATCTAATGTTATTTCATGCTGAGATGAGACACTGACTGTATCAGTAAGGATAACTGCTGAGAAAGAAGAACAAAAGAATTGTATACATCTAATAGTCTAACATCTTCACTGAGGATATGCTGAGCTAGTAAATATGCATCATCTGTCCCTAATGAATTATCTCATGCAGTATTGGTTCCAGCAAATTGTTGTACGTGGAAAGATGCTAAGACTGTGCAAAAACTTTTATCAATAAATTAGACCTGGAAATATATTCTTACTAGCAAAAAACTCACAAAAAACAAATAAACTTTTTGTTGAGTTAGTTTTTGCTTGAGTTTGAAATATATTCTTGATTTCAGCTATTGGGGAATCAGCCTTATGATCTTACCAGCAGTTGGTTAATATTTTATATGTTTTCCTGGTCTAGGCCAGAATAAAAATAAATTGCCCTGAAGATGCCAATAGGATTTTTGTGCATCACAGATGCACACAACACACTGACAAGGGCATTTGACCCAGACTTTAACTTCATGACCATGGGAGTCATGTGGGAATATTTGCTATTCAAATCTTAGAGCATTTCAGAAGTGTTAATATTTGAATTATGAATGGATGCCCTGGATTGTAGTTAAAAATTAGCCTATAGAAACAATATCTCATCTGGTTTTCCATCTAGCTAGTACAGAGAAAGCTGTACTAAAAGATCCTCCTCCTGCATTACAGCCTTGCAGAAGATGAGGCAAAGTGAAGACCAATTTCCATAAACTTCTGATAATTCACACAAGTGTCACAAATATGCTGTGAATAGGACACCACGAAAAGCTTCACCATTCTGCCATTCTCTTGAAGAGAGAAGAGTGGCTGGAAAGGAACCAAACAGAAATGAACCTGGGGTTATTGGTTGACAGGTGACTGAACATGAGCCACCACTGTTGGCCAAGAAGTTCACTGGCATCCTGGCTTGTGTGGTGTGGCCAGCAGGACCAGGACGGTCATTGTCCCCCGTATCCAGCACTGGGGAGGCTGCACCTCAAGTCCTGTGTCCATTTCTGGGCTCCTCACCCCAAAACAGACAGCGAGGTGCTGGAGTGGCTCCAAAGAAGGGCCATGAAGCTGGGGCTGTTTATCCTGGGGAAAAGGAGTCTCAGGCTTTTTATTGCGCTCTAAAACTACCTGAAAGGAGGTGGTAGCCAGGTGGGGACCAGACTCCTCTCCCAGGTCACTAGTGACAGGACAAGATGAAAGGGCCTCAAGCTGTCCCAGGAAGGTTCAGACTCGACATCAGAAAGCTTTTTTTCACTGAAAGAATGGTTAAGAATTTGAATGGACTGCTCATGGAAGTGTTGGAATCATCATCTCTGGAAGTGTTCAAGTAACAACTGGGTGTGGCACTTAGTGGAGAACTACACTTTGGAAATAAGGTGATTTATATTTAGGAGTGCTTAAATTTTTAGTTTCAGTTATTAAAACCTACTATGAACATCTTCTGATATAATTCCTGTGATCCTGAAGTTATTATATGTTTCTCCACTAGGATTTTCTCCTCCTATATGGCAAAGAGTTCAAATAATCAAGTAAAAATAAACCAGAAAAAAGGGAGGTTCAAATTTACAAACTAGTGTCATGTCAAATCCATCCAGTGAACTAGAACAGAGAACTAAAAAATATATCTTGAACCAAAAAATAAAATTTTTACAAGCCAGCTTTAGCTGAGCTGTTAAATAAATATGGCTTCTGTAAAACTCTTTCACATGACAGCAAACTGTTAAAATGAATTGTTGATAAGAGTTTGTAGAATACACCATTCTTGTGTATGTTTTATATTGGATATGGGAAAGTAAAAAAATCTCCTTTGGGACACATTTTTAAAACATTAATTCTGTAATAAATGATATTATCTTTATCCACTGCACAACACTGAACACCAAGAGTAGAAGGTGTTTAGCTATAGGGCAAAAGTGAAGTTGGAAGAATGTGCATTGTCTTAATTATAAATCAGTCCTCTTGGAGATTTATTTTCCCCTATTTCTTACAGTAACAAATAGGGGAAAATAAATCTCTTAAGATCAGCACTTCTTATTGTTAACTGTCCCACTTGCTATTCAAATCATTTGTAAAGACAATAGAATAAACAAAAGAAATGTTAACCCATTTTGAACCCTGAAGATTACCTAACCTTTATTTTCTTGGCTGAAAGGTGCTCTTTGAGTCTGAATCTCTATTATCTCTCAGCCAGAAAGGTCACAGGTGAATGGCACAAGAGACTTGCTTGTCCTTCAGGCAATGAACGTATTACCTGTCCTTGTCTTTTACACTCTACATAGCAGAAAACAGATTACTAAACTGTTTTAAAATGAAATATTTTTCTTTATTTTCTTCTTAATTCTTTTGGTCATTCAGTATAATTAATCCTACATTCTATCAATATATCCTAGAAGAAACTCACTAAGAACTGCAAAGTCACGGATATAGGCGTATGATTCATATACTAAATTTAAAGTGATGGCTGGAAGTTTTCAGCTTCTTGTTATAGAAATTTTCCCAATCATTTAATAATCTCTGGTTTTCAGATGGGCACATCATGTAAGGCTATCCATTACAGGGTGAACAAAACTATAAATTATCCTCTTGTCTCTCCCTGAGCAAGTATGGTAAAACCCTTTAGGATCATTCTTTCAAAAACTTGTAGTCATGGTCAGAATTTGTATAGTCTCAGTACTCTTATAGTCAATTTCTTATGAAAAAAAAGAAATTTGGAGTAATTGAAAATATACTTAAGCAGTTCAATTGCTAATGTGAAGATTGTTAACTTATGTTTTTTTTAAAGGAACTTTAGTTGCAAAAAATGAATTAAACTAAACTACATTCTTCAGAATTAAATTAAAGGAGCATGTTTCATTAACAAAAAACCCCATAAAACAAAATAACCAAATGAATAAAAAGTGATAGACTGAGTTTCTGTTTCTGTAAATATGTACTTTTGATTTGTGATATTTACCAACATATATTATCAATGTGTAACAATGACTATTCATGGGTTGATTTGTGCTCTTTGGCAGGGAAATGCAAAGCTAGCACACACTTTGTGCCCATATACTGTACAGCAGACAGCAATAAATTCAACTTCACTTCATAAGACTTCAATGTTTCTCTCTAAAAGCTCAAATTTGTCCAAGAAGTAGAGAGGCTCTCCTCACATTTCTCTAAGTTGGCCAAATAGGTAAATATGACATCTTTATATTAAAGTGATGGAACTAAAGTGAGGGAATGTGAAATAGTTCCCTTCACATAACAGAAGCTATGTCTTCTGTTACCTCAATTTCATGAGAAGGAAGTGTGAGAGCCTGACAGAAAGGCAGTACTCTGAACATTTACTAATGTGCACTCCGGCCACATTACCAGGTTAGTGTTCCCCACAAAACATGGCAAGCTTTGTATCCACAGCCAAAGCAGGGCCATGTCCTTGGTCTTCTCAGATACTTTTGTTCAGCTTAGAAAAGCTCTTCCTTACATAAATCATCTGCAAAGCACGTACTGAATGAAGATACTCCTAATCTTTTTCACCCCTTTGAGCCTATAACATACCATGCCATGCATCATCATAGCTACAGCCCTTCTGAAGCACAAATTAGCTTGTTGAGAGATTGTGTAGCTGACTGCTTGCTGTTGTGTGGACATTCCCAGAAGCTGAGTCCTAGTCCATGCCATGAAGGACTGGAAAAAATATTTTCAGACTTATGTATTCATGTAGAGTTGTAACAGTCATGCATTAATACTCATGCATTAATATTTGACAGTAATTATAATAGGGAAAGTGGTTAAAAATATGACTGTTCTGTATTAATAGACACCTGAATTCATATTGTTGCTGTCTAAAAGCTTTGTACACATAAGCTGATCTTATTTTTGTAACTTTAAATGTACTTTAATAAATATTGCTATAAATCCCAGAAATCCTTTTATTAGACTTAAATAATCTTTAATTTTATATGAAAGGTTATTTAGTGGAATTTGTTAGTTTGTGATAAAGACATATTGTAAACACATGCATTGTTTTCGAAATAGTGACCTTGTCTCAATAATACTATATGTAAAATGCTGATAGCAAAGAGATTCCATGAATTGTTAGATCAGATATATTTTCATGCAATGGGTAAGGAATTTGTTTACTCGATTTCTATGATGTCTTGCAGATATTTTTAATAACAGCTTTGGATTAAAATGCAGTATAGCATTTAAATATAGTTGCCAGTGTGCAATGCTGTCAAAAGGAGATGAAAGCTTCATCTCGTATAAATATCTATTCATAGGTCACTGCTTTTGCAAAATAATATTGACATATATGCACCCACTTTTACCAAGAGGGTTAACTCTTATTCACCAATAAGGAATAGCACATTTTTTTGTGGGTTGTAAATATATAAATGCTATTAATTTTTTTTAATGAATTAACTAGGCAATGATATATTCAAAATCTTCTAAAAGCTATTTTTTTTTCTATACCCAGGACATTTTCTTCTCTAATTTTATTCATGTAGGTCCTTTTTCAGGACTCAGAGAATATATAGGAGATTTTAGGCCTAAAATTACCTATAAATTATAGCCTATCTGTCTTATAGATCTGCTTTCCATGAGAGATTAGCTGTTCACAAAACTGATTCCTATCATCCATCTATCATTGACCTCAATCTTCCAATGAAATAGACTCATTCATCACTATTATTTTGATGACATTCATTCTCTATCTTTACCCTCCTGGTTCTGCTGGGGCCATTATGCTTCTTGAGCACTCATATTCATAAAATGTCTCAAAAGGAGTATCTTCTGCATGGAGCTTCTGGTGACTGACCCTAGTGGAACTACTACAGTGCTCCTTGTATGATGCATGATCACTTCTTAGGTGTTAAGCACTTGCCTACAAATACTGATCACAGGCTCAGCAAGAACTCATCCAAAGTTCAATGAAATCAAATAACCAGTGTATTTTGGGAAAAAAAAAATTCCCTAGTTTTATCTCCGTCATTTCATATCTCTAAGTGAGGTCTATGCTTGTTTGAATCCAAACATTAAATATAAATTTCAAATAGATTTATGTTCATGTTTTCAAAAAAAGTTTGTTTAAATTTTGAAAGTAGTGTCATAGAGTCACAGTAAAATTTCACTGAAAATCTACTTTCCTGTCTCCTTCCAGATCTACACGGAAAATTAATATGAAATTTCTCTGAAAATCAGGAGTTTTGACAATTTCAATTTTCATCAAAGTTTCTGTTTCTATATACTTGCAAGACATATTGCTGTTGTTGCTGCTGTCTTATTTATGCTGTAAAGATGAAGCTTTAGCAGTAACAACTTTGCACACATGTGTCTATGCCCTATCTATGCAGAAGCTTTTAATACCTATATTGGATAAGTTAAAACTGACAGTTGTAAATTAATTTCAGTAATCCTATGCAACTTTTCTTTTGCGCTCATATTTTTCTATTGCAATTTAACTTTTGTTTTGTCTATCAGAATAGATACAAAAAATGTTACAGAGTGTAGCATAAGAATTCATTTCACATTTAGACAAAATATTGCATAACCAAGACAGTATGTACAAAATCAAGACATTTCTAGTTCACATCTCTCATTCTTTTTTTTTCCAGAGATATAAAGCAGCATTACTTTAAGTATTACACAGCACAAATCACTTACACACAGTCTTAAGTCTTTCTTACAGTAAGGCCTTTATCACCTGACACACCAGTTTTAAGCTTCCTAATACAAGCTCCTCATTGAGCATTTACCTAAATGACACCTCATTTGAAAATCAGCTGCATAATACAAATGAATCTGTAGATTTGTTCGAATAATCTTGTTCTAATAATTAATTGGAACTCTTCCCAAAACAGATCATGGGGACTGAGCACACTGAATTACTCTAGAACAGAGTTATCTGATTGTGGTATTTTATACTACAATTACGTACATACTGTATATAATAACATTGTCTTTGATAATGCAAATTGGGATCTTTAGGAAAAGAAAAAAGTATAGAAAGAAAAGAATTTAGGATATTTGCATATCTGCTGATCAAGATCCTATTCTAAATTTGATGTTCATGAAGCAGGAGAAACTAGCCAGGTAAAGAGCAATAAAGTGTAAACTTTAAAATAAAGTAAACGTGGCTCAGGCACAGTGGAACCATTCTCTATACTAAGAATTTGCTATGGAGAGTGGGTCCTTCAAAAATCTCCAGCTTCATTCTATGGCTAATGAAAGAATATAATGAAGGCAGGAAAGATTTGAAACCCATCCTATATTCTCACCAGCATACAGTTTCTGCACACTACTGAGGTTCATGTACAAAAAGGTGAATCATACACAGGTCTTTGCTCTTGTACATCTTGATCTTGCTCATCATTTACTCATCAGCAATGAAGGTGAATTAAAATTTAAAATTTAATGTCCAACTCATTTGAAAGTTTATTTTTCCTTTTTCTATCATTTACATGCTTACCATGGAATAAATTATAATTCTACCTGTACATAAGATGGGTTTACAGTTTCAAATCTTTTCCTTTGATTAACCTCAGAGGCATATCACTGAAGTGCAAAATTGGTAAAGACAAAATCATGTAAGCAGTTGCAGAACTAGAATTCAAAGGTGTAGAATTGCTTAAAAACTCTTCATCTTTGAATAGCAGAATATAACAAAATAGCTTTGGAAACATTCTCTAATGTGCCATTTAATATAATATTCAGAACATTAAATTATTTCTGTAATTCTTCTATGTCATGGAAAAGTACCAATTAATTAATGAGAGTGATAGTTACGTGTATACAAAAATACTAATAAAACATAATTGCCAAGAATTATATTTTACATTCTTAGGTAGTCACTTTAAACACACGTTTTTTGTTCACCCTGTATGGCAGTTTAATCAGTTTCTTTAATTAGTTATAATTCTACAAGCTTGAAAATCATATTCTTTTCATTTTTCATCATAGTTTTATTGTTGTATAATACATAGGAGTCTTATTTCATATTACATTATCATTTTAAAAATTCATCATTCTTTTAACTGGGGACAACATTCTCAAAAAATTTTGAATAAGGAATAGTATTGTAGCAATAGGTTCAGATGTGGATGCTGAATTATATGAAAATGCTAATCTTTCACTCTTCTGATTAATTATTTAGTGGGACAAGAGGGAAAAGTGAAATAACTAAAATATATTTTAACTAAAGGCACAATTAAAATCAATTATTAGATAAAGATTGGATTCTTTTTAACTGAGACAGAAATAAATGATTTTTTTTAATATTGGACAAAATAAACTCTATAGACAACATATACCCACAAAATTAGCCTCCAATCTTCAAAGTAAACTGGTCAGCCTCATAGAATCATAGAATATCCTGAGTTGGGAAAGACTTACATGCTTCTTATTTAGTGTAATTTTAATCTTAATTATGAGAATTAGAAGATCAACTGAGTCATATAAAGTAAATACTAGAGAAAAATTTAGATATTTTTATTAATATTTTATTTCTTCCTCCAGAGACTTCCAGTAATATATAATATTCTCTTTTTTTAATCCCTGGCAATTTTTTGTAAATTAATCTTCTGACATAAAAAGTGCATCTTAAATATTACATGGTGAAAACTACAGAAATTTTTATATAGCAGACATAGTATAGATAGTGTGTTTTCAATTTATTTTCTATGTAAACTTCAGATTCCTCTTCAAATTTCAGAACATAGATATAATGATGTAAATTGAACTTATACATAAGCAATTGATTAATATAAGTTTAAACAATTAGAGTTTTTAAGTGCATTAGGAATCTGACAGGACAGAAGAGAAATTGAGCCTTCCCCTTGCAATTAATAAAACAGAAATTTTAAACTTTTAAAAACTTGAAAACACATGTCTGGTCCCAGTCTGAATTTTCTTCATATGTCATCACATGACTTCTTGCACTTTGGCATGGTTCCTTTATTCTTCCCTAAATTTCTTGCCTTCTTAATCCTAACACACTGAAAGAGTAAGGAATGAAGGGCAAAAAAGTAGAGATTAATTATTCCTCTTATGAGGGATGGAAAACTAATCTATCAGGAAAGACAAGAAGAATCCTAAAATTTTCGCTAATTGTCAGAGAAAGTTTTTAGGGCTAACAATATTAAATATACAACTTTAGAAACTTTGAACTATATTTCTCTTCTGAAGTGATGGCTGGAAATATATATTTGGTTCAATTTTATCTGAGAGTGCTCTGGGACTTCAGTTTCAGAATCTGTTCTAGCTCATGAACAAAACAACAACAACAACAAGAAAAAAAAACCTTTAGGAAAAGAGTTTTTGAGGTGATTAAAGATTTACAGTTCAATTAATTTTGCTTCATTGTTCTTGTTGCTCTTGGCTACCATTGGGCAATGTTTCAGCCTTGCAGTTTGAAGCTGGGTCAGATGTTGGCTCTTTTAAACCTAATTCTGAAGCACCTGTATCTCTTCATCAAGTGGGTGTGGAAACCTAGCAAAATTCTTTAAGAACTAGATGTAAAAGTGAGGATTCTCAGTCCCCCTTACAAAGGCCATTTTTGGGATTTATCTTCAAGTTTTCCCTGGAAGGTACAGCTGATCAAATGAAGCAGTCATGACACCACAGCTCTGCATAATAAATAGGTATTCAGACAGGTCCTTTTGCCTCACTCCCACTGAATTATCATCTTTGAAATATTCTGATTGAACCTAAGAGAACAATAATAAGCTTTACAGTCCTTGAGTGAATGAAAGAATCACAGTACTCAAAGGATCTGGGAAACACAGATATTCTTGAGTTTGCTGTATTGCTGGCACTTGGTCTTTTTCTTTGTTCCTTTATATGAAGAAATTCTGTGATCTGAGAACAAATGTTCTCTGCTTTCACACACAACTGGTAAAAGTGGATATTAACTGGTTACATCATAGAAGGCTCCTATTGCTGGTGGGGAAAGAAAAATACATTGATAAGTATATGTATGTTAAATTATTATATACACCAGAGCTCAAGCTCTAGTTCTGATGGCCTACTGGATGAGTTATGAATATTTTAAAATGGATGACTGGCCTGAGAAGGTCCTCTTTTCTTTTTGCCAAATTAATCTGAGTTTGTTTCTATTCAGTATTTTGTAGTTCTTCATCAGTTCTTTCTTTAGTAATTCCAATCCTGCTTGATTAAATTATAGAAGTTCAAGCAAATTTTCTAAAAGCAAAGGCACTCCCAATTTATTGTTCTTCTCTATCTTAGATCAATTAAATTGCCCCAAGACTACACACAATTACTAGAGAAAATTAATTTACAGAGAGATGGAGTTCATTTTTTAACTGAGATATTACTAGAGGTTGTGTGTTAACAGGAAGGTTATCTGGGAGAAATTCAAGAAGCAATATTTTCCTTTGTGGCGCTCAGAAGCTGGAATTCAAATCTTCATTCCCCACATAACTCTATGTACAAGAAAAAGAAACTATAAGTTAGAAATTGAACTGCATGAACAGGCAAGTATGAAGACCTGGAACTTGAGGGGACAAAAAGTACGGATCACAGAGCAGGGGATGTGAGCATGAGCAAGAGCAGCACGATAGTGATGTAAGCACCTGGAAATGGAGGGGTGATCACTTACCCTGGTGAGAAATGAAAATCACTCCCCTGCGTTTTGAACCTCCCACAGGTATGTGCAAATTACAGATTTTCTCAAGGAACTTTCATGATGTAAAGCTTGACAAATTGATGTAAAGTTTGACAAATTGATGCACGTATTCAGAGGATTGAGAGCACCGGACAAAATGGCCAAGAGAAGTGAGAGTTGTCTGATAAAGCCAGGAGATAAACTGGGAGCTGAGCATGGCAGCAAGGTAGGAAGGAGCAATGGCTGCACCAACAAGAAGCAGGGATGCTGAGCAGCAGGTCTGGGTTGGGACCAGGTTCAGGAGCAGGGATCAGATCAGACACAGTCCAGTGTTCCCCCAATAAGGCTGCAGTGAAGAGGCAAATCTGAAAGCAAGCCAGGTGGTTAAACCAGAGAGTCACAGGTGAGGGAGGCAAAGCAGAAGCACACTTTGGGACCAGGAGTACTATCCCAGCTTAAACGCAGCTCCCAAGGAAAGGAGAAGTTGGCCCTGGCTTCCAGCTCCCTGAAGAGCAGCTCTTGTCAGTGGAGAAACTGACCTTGTTTTCATCCAGCAGAATTCCATACCCTATCTGCTGGAGGGAGTATATCCCCAAGATCCTTGAATTTTTTACCACACCCAGAAAATAGAATTAGTTTAAATAATAGCTTACATAGTTTAGTAACAGTCTAAATAATCAAGGAGTTGGATGTGGTTTTCTGTAAATTATTTAAACACAGTGAAAACAAACAAACCCAAACCTCAAAATGAGTACAGAAAACAAGTCATCAGAATGCAGATTACAAATCTCTTGTTGAATGACATCCAGGCAATGTTTGGTGTATCCATTTCTGATATATATTTACTACATTTCTATCATGACCTCAAATATAAGCCCAATTTTGATTAGTAGAAGTTGGTGAGCATCTTACACACAAAATATCAAAACTGAGACTGAGTCAATCTTCCCTCAGCAAGGATCAAGAACCTACCATCGACTTCCTGTATTTAAGTGTGAAAGTGAATGTCATGAAAGTGAGAAGACATCAGTCTGGAATCTAAATTGTGATTTTACATAAGTAAGGAGGTTATAGGAGCATTTCAGTTCCCATTCCCAGTCATTCATCCAAAGTAGGGCATAACCTAAGGTACCTGTGCCAGCATGGGTTCTCTCTTGGGAGTCAATGTCAGTTGGTTGAAATAAGAAGATAGCTGTCATTCTTTGCATACCTCTTTTCACTAGCATGCATTTCATAACATGTAATGTCACTTAATCAAACATCCTGTTCATCACAAACTCAATTCAATTTACAAGCAGTTAAAAATGTAAATAACCTAGATCTAAACAATAATTAACATCTTAACATTATAACCACATGTGTCTACCTTACTCTACTGTGCTAAAGCATTTGTGACCTTAGAACATTGTGTTAATACCTTAATAATTGTAATTGACAAGGCAATTTCCTGTCTAGTGTTGTGTAAGAAATACAGAGCACCAGCCACAAACTTTTAATTGCCATGTTAATTCTTCTAATTGTAAGTGGCAGCATAATTAGAAGAATATTGCCCCACAAATGTGTCTTGTACTATTCTATTTTTTCCACCATGGTAAGAATTGAGTTTTTTCATTCCATTTAAT
This sequence comes from Melozone crissalis, assembly GCF_028551555.1. Taxonomy (NCBI): domain Eukaryota; kingdom Metazoa; phylum Chordata; class Aves; order Passeriformes; family Passerellidae; genus Melozone; species Melozone crissalis. Next base: position 4,148,200 of record NW_026535784.1, on the reverse strand, counting down.
AAGTAAAACATTCTACGAGTTTCTGACATTATGCAAGTTTTTTTTATTCACTGTGCCACATTTAAGCCTTTTTTATGATAATCCAATATGATATGTAATCCAATACCAAAAATTCCCTTCTGTTGTATTTTTGAAAACTGAAGAGTTTCAGAACTAAGAATCAGCTACCATAAGTATCCAAATTCAATACCAGCTTTAGTGAAAGTACTGTCTGGCTTGGCATTTATGCTAAATACTTTTTAACTCATTCCGTCAATCAGAACAAGACATTGGAATTGATAAATTTAAGTATTTTAGATTTAGTTCTAAGGAGAGGTGCAAGTAAACTCTAATTAGCTTCAGTAATTAAAAATCCTTATTACTTTGCCTGAGTAACTTGTCTGTGTGATGTGGAGACAGGAGATTTACCCCTTAGGACAGTGATTGCTGAGAATTTTTCTGTTCCCAAAGCACTAGCTTTAGATTTAGCAGTCTCCATAGTTACAATGTACCTGAAGAGTCCTTGTCTCTTTCCCAACCTCCTTTCCCTTCTGGAGTTTCATCGTCCTTTATATCAGAATGAATCTCACTATAAATTCAGCCACAGATCTGCCAATATATGAAATAATTGTAGCACTTTTCCTTCATGAGAATCCAGAACAAAAATAAAAATATATCTATATTTATTATATTCTTAAGTTTTTGCTCAATTTTCCCTCACCCTTTACTCAGTCAATCTCAGTAGGTTTGTAATCACTCTAGGACTTGGCCAAATGTGCAAATAATGTAAGCTGGTTTGATTCTTTTCTTCAAAGGTTTACCTATCTTGATTAAAAATTGATCATAGCATGACTTAGACTTTAGAAATCTCACTAAGAACAATATTTGAACTTCTATATCGGAAAAGTTTTGAAGCATGAAGGATTTTAATAAAAATTCTTTCTGAGTGAGGTTTAACAAGAAATTATTCCTGACATTTTAGTGGACTGACATATAAACTTAATTTCTGCCAAGATAAACAACTGTGATTTCAAAAAGGAAGTCACTTGCTATGATTTTTTTTTTGGATGTGAATCTCATCCAGCACTGTACCTGTTCCACCATGTATGGTGAAAGGAATTTATTGCTGTTTCTACGTATCAAAAAAGAAAAAGTTCATGCTGCCACTGATTGGCCTTTAAAAACAAAAAAAATACAGCTGGTTTATGGGTAAAAGACTTTCTTTTGTTCTCACGTTCTCCAGTAGTGTTCACTGCATAGTTTCACAACACTTACAGAAGTTTGCTAGCATAACTCAAACGTTCAGTTTTCACAAGAGCACGTTGATCTGACTGCATAAATCCTTGATTACAGTAATGCTCCATAACCATTAAGTCCCAATGAAGTAGTCAAGTAGTGCAGGTGGTATTCTGCCAACCAAGTGCATTTTGTCTAAATGATTCCAGGAATGGCTGTAGCAGATAACAACAGCTGAGGTGAACTTCCTTCAATTGTTTTTGTTTTCTTTTATTTTCCTTTTGTTAATCCCCAAATAAATCACCTATCACACTTCTGTCAAGTTGTCAGTAAATTCCTATTCTTTCATTTAAGAGAGAAATACATATACGTAGAAAATAGATTGATTATCAGGTTGCCTGAAAATAATTAATTTATTTCTAATTTCCAGTAGTAAGAAGATCACTTATTTGCATTGGACACCAATTTTTATTATTTTATCTTCCACTTGAAAGCAATATCTTTGCTATTTAACATGTTTTTCTGAGTCATCTGTGATGATGTTTTTTTATACTGAATTTCAACAAAATATTGCATAGCTTTTCATGCATAGCAGTATTTCTTATAGTATTAGAGGATTATAAATCAACTTGTCCTGAAGACAAGAGGTATCTTTTACAGAAACACAGAAAAATCAGAAACATCAGAAATCACTCAAATTCAACTTTTTGGGTAGAAAAATGCTGAAGGACAGGTGGATATGTTAAATTGTAATGACAGTATATCGCCATTGTATTTAGCTAGAAATTGAGAAAATATTAAAACCACATGATTTAGAAACACTTTTTATGTTATTTTAAAGGAAAAAAAAATTCTTATTTCTATAAAAATGCAAATTGTCTATTTCCATATATTTCTTGGCATGTATTGTGACCAAACTGGAAGCATTAGTGCAAAATTAATGGATGGACTGCTTTTATTTATTATATTAAAAAAAAAAAGTATCAAATCTACTAACTTGTTTAAATTAAATAGAAAACAATATTAGAACTGAATTTTGAAAAAAAAAAAAGTCTTGAACATAAAAATGCATCTTTCCAAAATAATACATAAATTATAATTGTATTTGCTGAGTGATTGGCAAATAGGCCAGAGCTCAACCAAAGTGAAAAGAGTTGTAAATAAGTTTTGCAAATAAAAAAAACAATTCCCAATTTCTAACACAGAAAAACAAAAGTGTTAGAGAAAAGTTCTCTCTATCTACTAATTATATACTTCATTAAGCTTGCTGGGTTGTGAACTGCCTGTTGAGCCGAGCAGAGGAGATAAAGTCTGTTCGTATTATTTTATTTATTTATGTATGTGTGTGTTTATTTATTTATTTATATTTCCTAGGGACATAAAAACTTTTGGAAGGGATTTCCCATGGCTTGCAAGACTCCTCTTTTTTATAAACAAGCGAGAGGTCAGCCAGGTGACCTTTTCTACTTCCAAGATTTTTCTGGTTCTTCACAGAATTTGTGAACTAGATTTATTAACAAGAGAGATAGTATCTACGGTTCTACACGACTCATCTAGAATTTTCAGATAAACCCTGATAAAAATAATCTGATTAGAGTGTGAAGCTCTTTGTGCAGAATGTCTTCTAAAATGTTTAGAAAAATAAACTATTTAGTATTCATTGTTTTCTTATGTTTTCTGACAGTTCAAATTTCACAATATGAACACTTGAAAAACTAAAGATGATACTTTTTATATTTGGAATTATTTTTTGTCCACATTGTAAGAAAAATTTTGCAGACTTTCAAAGGTATTGCTATCCAAAATATTTTAAAATAGACTACAGTAACCTTCACGTGACTAAGGTAGAAAATATTTGCAAGTAGAAAATTTATTTTTTGAATGTAATTTTCTTATCTGTTTCATGAAATATTTTTATTTCTTTTTTTAGTTGCAAACTAAACTTGGAACTATGAAGGCAATCTAATTTTTCCTGCCTCTGAAAAATTATTAGTAGTAATGATTAGTTGGGTTTTATTCCTGTACTCACAACCACCTGTTCTGCTGCAGGTATCCTGCCTGCTATCATCATTTACTTGTCATTAATAAGGAAGCAAGTTAAGAATGGACCTTGAAATTTCCAAAATTTTTGTGCAATCAAGATCCAATAATTAATTTGAACAGTACAAGTAATCTGAGGAAGAACTCCAGTGAAAAAAGATTACTGAATATATTGAATCTGTTTCATGGCAGTTAGTAATTTATTTTCACTGAAAATTGAGTTCAAATATATCTACAAATATGTAATCTTATCAGGTTAATTGCTAAATTACTCCATGTCTCAAATAAAGATGATAGCATTTACAAGTGGAAAATAATAAGACTGAAGATAATTGGACTACTTTTTTAAATCAGAAGGAAATACCAAATTGCAGAGTGTTCAAAACGACTTGACAGGAGAAAGAAAGTACAGCTATGGCTATTTCCATGAAAGATGCTGAATTTTCAAATGTTTATCATATCCTCAAGTTCTTCTCAGCAGCGCTGCTCTCAGACTTCCCTTACAGTCTATGCTTACGTCTGGGATTGCCCCAATCCAGATGCAGCATCCTGCACTTCAGCTTCTTAAAACTTCATGAGGTTCTCACAGACCCCTTCTCAGGTTTGTCCAGGCCCCAACGGATGGCATCCCTTCCTTCTGTTGTGTCAGCTGCACTGCTCATCTCGCGCCACCTGAAACCCTGCTGAGGCTCCCCTCCATCTCACTCTGCCATTGGTGAAGATTCTGAAGAGCACCAGTATTACAGCGACCTGATGAGGTCTCCACGGTGAGAGAAGGACGAGAATCTTGTTTGATGATCAGAAGGCTGGATTTATTGATATATGATACATAATACATTATAACTATACTAAAAAGAATACGGAGAGAAGTTGCAGAGGCTGCTAAGCTAAGAATAGCATGAAAAGAATCTAAAAACAAGAGAGTTCTCTGTCCCTGTGTTCCAGAGAGCTTGCCCTGTGATTGGCCCTTAATTGTACACCTGGAACATGAACCAATCCCAGGTGCCTCCTATTGCATCCCACAGCAGCTGATAATCATTGTTTACATTCTCTTTCTGGGGTCTCAGCTTCCCAGAAGATGCGCAAGTCCCAAAGAAAGGATTTCTATGAAAAAATGTCTGCGACACACCAGTCCCAAGACAGAGCCCTGAGGACACCACACGTTACAGGCCCCCAGCTGGACACAGAGCCACTGACCATGACTTTTACAGGTCAGCTCTGGGGGTCAATTGCAGAGATCTAGGTGAAATGAATGATGCTTCCATCAATGACCAAAATTATTCTATGAACTCCAGTGAGAGCTATTGTGGGTAACTCAGGTTTATCTTAATAAATATATGTGTTTGGTGTAAAGATTAAGGTTCTGGTGTGGAACAGCAGTTTATTCCAAGGGTAACTGTACTAAATCAATCGGAATTAGACATATGCTTTCAACATAAGAAACTGACCTCTGCAATCCATCATCTACCACATTTTTGTTTCCTCACTACACTGTCTCAGGCCTGGGTAAGCAATACATACATCACATCAGATTCTCACTATGGAAATTAATCACCTGATTATGTATGTATTCTCAAGAATAGAATTAGTCCAATTGCTTACAAAAAATTAATAATTGCATTTTTGTTCTATCAAATATTTTCCAGTGTTTGTCAACAATTTTTTGAACCTATTTGATTCTCCCATTGTAGTTCTGGAACTTAATTTAATTTTTTTCTCTCTGCACTTTCCCTGCAACTCTGGCTTTTGTTTTATTGTTTCTTCTGGCTCTGTTGATTTTATTTTGAAAAAAATAATATATCAGACTTACTGGGTATGCCTCTGAGTTAGGGAAGACACAAGTTGTGTACTGCCTAGGGCCTGTCAGATAACAAAAAATAAATAAAAAAGTCTCAAATGATAAGTGAGATAAGTGTGAAGGTATTGCAACATTTTAAAGTTTGTGGTAGATATTTTTGATGCTGATAGCAACTGTCATTTGAGTTTGGGAGTGTGACAGAAAAGTTCTTATGTTTTCTTTCTCTGCCATAGCAAGCAAACAAGGAAAATGGTCTTTCCTTGAGCACATTCAAACTTGCTGTTTGACAGATGTGCAGATGTGCTTACATACAAATGAGTCAGGAGCCACCTTTGGATCTTTGGGTCAGAAATGTTTGGTTCAGTTACTCGGGCAGGCTGTGACTTTGCTCCTCCAGACAGGGACAGATCACAAGCTGTGCCACAGTCCCCACAGCAGCCACTGCTGTCTGTCTTATCTGTTCTGCTGGTGGAGCTGGCATTTCTCTTCTGATCTATTCTGATCGATGCTATTTTTAATTTCCTTAGGAAAAACAATATTGTAGTTCATGAGGTTTTTCTTATAAAGTACTGAATGCTTAAAATTTAATTTATTAATTACTGTGTTATTAAATTGATTATAAAATTTAAATAATGGATTATAACATTAAAATAATTTAAAGTTCTTCTAAATTATGTGGAAAATGAATTTATGTAAAAAGAGATCTACCATCTGTGTTTTGCATTGTAGCACTAATACTTACATCGATATAAAATATTGCTAATAACAAGAATAATTATTTTTCCATTATTTTTGCTACTGCTATTATTATAAGAAGTTTTCCAGGTCTTGAAACTGAGATGACAAAGTTAAACCACTTCTGTGTGGTGATACTACAAGATGTAGAACAACATCTGTTTCAAGGGTATCTAATTTCTTTGAATTCAGAACAATAAAATATTACAAAACTATCTGAGGATATTACTCTAGTGTAATAATTCAAAAAAAATAAGCAATTTAAGGAATTGATGGATTCATCCCATAAATAGCTTCTTTGTTAAAATATTATTCCAGGTTTTTTATGGAGTACTTATGCTGAAATAAGCCATTTCACTAGTTTTGTTTTTGTTTTGTTCTATCCTTGGTTTGCTTACGTTACGCTAAAATGAGCTGTAAAAAGGACTATTCATAATATAAATTATCTTCTCCAATTTATATCCAGATATTGTAGACAAATACATGTGAACAATTTCAATAATGAGTAGTATCTACAGGGAAAAAAAATTATAGCTGTACAATAATTACTTTCTACATCCTTATATCCTTTTATTCTATATCCAAAAACCAGTTTATTCCAAAACCATGTTATTGAGTTTATGTCAGGAATTTTCTTTTGCTCTTGTGCAAACTCACATTATTGACACTTGCTTATATTCCTATATTCTCATATTTCAAAAGATTTTTGAAACAATTTTCTCCCCTAAATCGGCATCATCAGGAATAAACAATGATCTTTTTTATCACATTCCTTTCAGTCCAACTGTTCTGTTTCAAGTTTAAGCAGCAACCACATTAGCACAATTTCCCTACTCCTTTTTGCTCTTCCTAAAAGAAAAAAAAAAAAACTCTTTTAATTCAGTGAGCATTGCTGCAATGGCCAAACTGCAGATATTTAGCTTATCTGGTAAAGCAAAGAGATCTGCAAAAAGCTCTGCAGGGCTTGCACTCATTGAACCTTTCTTCATGCCAGACAGAATGGAAGAGGTCGAGCTGCTGTGGTAGCAGTGACTTATCCTACTTCTCCCACGAGTAAACTGTCCAGCACTGAGGCTCTGGTCTCCTTTCTCCTCTTTGATTTGACAGAAGGAGAGGAGCACCTGCTGGTGGGGAGCTACCGTCCCTGTAGGTGCCGACCTTGGCCTACTTGGCATAAATGATTCTGTTTCAGCCTGATTTTGAGAATGCTTTTGGAAGAGCCCCATATATGAAAATTGGGAAGAATTTTCCTTTTTTTTTTTTTCCCTATCTCATATGAATTTAGTAGTTAAAAAGCAACAATTTATGTTTAATATTTTATTTAGAAAAAATTAGGGTTCCATGCATGTGTTCAGGTTTGCAACAATTATTGTAATTGAAGAAGCAAAAGACCTTCATCTAAGTTCTGCAAAAAGAGTTTTTAATAAAAAATCCTTGTGACCTCAGGCCATGATCATGGACAGGGAAGCCAGCTGATCATAGTGGTTGTACATAAAGAGAGCAATGATTTGGATAACTTTATTGTTTCCATTTCATAACTATTTTGTAAATGGCCATGAAGCCTGAAATATGGCTTGAACCTAGTTTTCCTAATCACTGAAATTTCTAACTGAAATTAATATTGGTAGTCATCTGCTAGCCACCTGAAAACTGAGGAAATTAAACATTTGCAGGCTTGCAGGCTTGCAAATGACCTTCAGAAGCTCTTCTGGGGCTTTGGAGAGTACCACCATTTGTCTGTGGAGTTTGTGACTCTATATGAAGTGATGGTCATGGAAGGCATGCACCTTTCAGGTCTGATTGTTGCTGAGGTGAGCAATATCATCCTCTAAGCCTTCTGGTCTTCCACAGTCTATAACTATAGTATTCCCTCTAGGCAGTAGAAACTATGACACAAAGACATTAATTGGGGATTATATTACTGTTTGATATTAAATACTTCCCACACCACTGTTACTTCTGCTCAAAATCAAGAAAAATCCCACCAGCTAAGCAATGCAAATAGCACAGGATGTTCCTCTGGAGAAACCTAGACATCCTTTTCTTTGTGGGGAACGTGGACAAGTAAGAAGTCTGTGCAAGCATTGTTCCTAATGATGTTCATCACTTGAAGAGCAGAAACTGCTTGGTGCATTAATCAGGGTACACAGGCTTAAATCTTTCCCTTTTTCTTTCCCAGATCCCTTCCAACCATATAAGCTATGTTCCTGCATCATGCTGGAGCCACATTCTAACATTAAGTACTTTGGGATTTTTTTTTTTCTTTCCAGTGCCTGATGGTTTGTGCTTCTAAGTATTTGCCCGAGTAATCCAAAATACTTATACAAATGTCAGCCCTGATCTTACAGGGGAAGGTCTCAAAGGGTTCGTGTAGCTTCACCTAGAACACACAGCTATGGCAAATGATGGCTGTTGGCTGGCTCCTGTCTTCCAACCACTTGCCTGTCACTTTATTTCTTTTCTTGCCATTTTGTTTGAATGTCGCATTCTTTGCTATTCCACGTTTTGCTTCCTAAAAATCTAGAAAGCGTGTCAGTAAAGCACACATTTTGTATAGATGTTTACCAGATCCAAGGTTTACTTCACTCATAGATCCTCAGACAACCAGATTTAACTTTGAAGGTTCTTGTAGTGACAGAAGTAAACCATATGGGCTTCAGACACAGAACTTAAGGTTATGGAAGCTTCAGGTTATGCCTTTTGAAATGAGGAGAAATCCAGCACAGATTTTTTTCTTTATTTCTTCCACAGATGAATAATCACCCTAATTCCTTTTTTTTTTTTTTTTTTTTTTGCTGAGGAAAATATTCAATTTGCCTTTGAGCAACACAGGAATGAAATAATATGGTGAAAATCTTGACTTGAGGACACTGATCCAAAGTATGAGTAGTTAATAATTTTCCATAATATTTTTTGTCTATGAATAACTGAGAATCTGTCTCCTTCTGCTTGACTTTAGAGAAAATGAACAGGTCCTTCTTTCCCTCAATCAAAGGATTCTGTAGACTCATAACAAAGATTGTCAGCATGTGCTCAAAACAGCTGATTCTGGAGGAACAAGGTAATTCAAACATTTTTCAGGGACAGTCCAAGACAACTGAGCTCAGCTGATTGGTTAATGATATTTACAACAAAAAAGGCAATAATCCAGGCAATTATTTTCATTATCTGTAAAAAAGTGTTTGTAACAATGGCACCTGATGCTGAAAATTGAATACATCCGTGTAGATATTTAGAAGTGCAGTACAGTAAAATGCGTGCACATTTCCAAGGCACATGTCTTTACCATAACTCTGTGAAAGACAAGCTGTACAGCCTTCGTCATCTCCTGCTTTGTACTTACTGAGGCTGAAAATACATTGACTGTCACTAATCATGACAGTTTTTAATAGGCTTCATTTCAGGTAGGCCAGTGAAGAGTTTGATTAGATAGCTTTGATCTGCAGGAGCTTGGTTTTATTAATGTTCTAGGCACACTTCTCACTCCCACCCCAGCCTCCCCTGCCACTTATTTCCTTATTTTTTTTTAGATTGTTGGTGATATGGGTGGACCCTGCTATATTTATAAGCAAAAAATTATTTATGTTTGGACTCTATATTTTAATTTATGGAGAAAATCTCAGATCAACACCTACAATTCCCAGCTTTGAAGAAATAAGTGTAAATAAATATTACAACTGGAATGAGACCAAACTCAGTTCCAGACTGCCAAAGAAATATTAGAAGGTAATAATATTTGGTCAATTAAAACTGTAAATCTACTTTACAGTAAGCTACATTAGCATGTAAGATTTAGATGTCTTTTGCATTTTGCATTTTGATACAGTATTACAGTATTCAATTTCAGTACCACACATTATTAAATATTGGGTTTTCTCAGTGCAAAAAAATTCTTTTCCATAAAATACAATAAATATAAGAACCCAGAAGTCATTACAGCAAAATAAGCAAAACCATTACACTTAACAGTGAACACAAGTGCCGAAAGGAAATCACTATAATCTCCACAGCTATGGTCTTTATCCTTTTGAATGACAAAACCTCTTCTCACTTGAAGATGAACTGCAGGTCATTCAAAAGTACTTGTCCAAAACCAGTAGATACTTATTTTGTGAGGTTAGTGAAAACAGTGTAAAAAAAAAAAAAGCCACCCAATGTTGAATTTGAAGACTGATGCATTGATAATCAAGGCATGGTAGCATCACCTTTAGAAAGAAAACCCCACTCAATTCATTAAACTTTGATTCAAATAATGAAAACCTCTCCAAAGTTTATTGTAAGAAAGGATAGTAGAGTATTGTCTCTGTGGCTGTTTTGACTGGGATTGAAATAATCCTCTTCAAAATTTCTGATATGGAGCTGTATTTTGGATTTGTACTGAAAACAGTATAGATAGCTCAGGGATGTTTTAGCCATTGCTGAACTGTGCTTGCACAGATTCAAGGGCTTATTGCTTCTCACCCCATCCCACTGGAGAGTAGACTAAGGGTGCACAAGAATCTGGGAGGGAGCTGACTCCCGCTGACCAAAGGGACCATATGACATTGTATTAATATATAAAACTGGGAAAAGAAACAAAAAGGTGGGGATGTTCAGAGTGATAAAATTTGTCTTCCCAAATCACCATTTTGCATGACAGAACCATGCTTTTCTGGAGATGGCAGAACACCTGCCGGCCCATGGGAGGTGGTGAATGAATTCCATGATCTGCTTTGTTTGTGTACGTGGCTTTTTCTTTACCTATTAAATTTTCCCAATCTCAAACCACAAATCCTCTCACTTTTAACCTTCCAACTCTTTCCCTGTTCTCAGTGGGGAAGGAGTGAGCAAGTGACTGCCTGGGCTTTAGGATTGTCTGTGAAATCTCCTAGTTGCAGCTTGGTTATTGGCTGGGGTGAAAGCATGAAAGCTCCTTATAGTGCAATATAGATTTTCATGCTAAATAAAACCAGTTCTGATTCACAGAATCACAGAATTAACTAGGTCGGAAAAGACCTTTTAGATCACCAAGTCCAACCCATGACTGTAATTAACATGTCCTCATCAACTAACCCATGGTGCTGAGTGCCACACACAGCTTTTTTTAAACACATCCAGGGACAAAGACTCCATCACTACCCTGGACAGATGATTCCAGTGCCCCATCACTCTTCCAGTGAAGATTATTTTTCCTGGCATCTAACCAGGACTTCACTTGGTTCAGCTTTAGACTGTAACTGTTTTACAATAACTGTGAAAACCATAGATGGCATAGGGCCAAGTTTACTCTGTAGCAAGGACTACAGATTTAACTCTGTACTCAGTTTCATCAGGAAAAATACAATTCAAGATACAATAATTTCTCTAGTCAGCCAGCACTGTACATTCTGGATCAGCTCAAACAGAGGCTTGTTTTAGAAATCATAAGAGATTATAAAGAGCACAGGAAGTGAATGCCCAATTGAGAAACATTACCTCTTAAATGAAAAATATCCACTAAGTCAAATATTTTTAGAGAGGAAGGCAGGTGCTAAATGTGAATTTTTTCTGTGACGAACAATGCAAGGATTTTCAAGGAGCCTTACTAATCTACTTCTTCCATAAATATTCAGTACATTATAGTTGCTAGTAACATATTGGTGGTGTTAAACTTAACATTTGCTGAATTCTTTTATCCTCAATGCTTTAGCTTTCTCACTTCTCATTAAATAGTATTTGAATACCTCTCTTAGCATTTTCTTTTGCAAACAGCATGACACAATGTAGGGCTTTCTTGGCATTCTAATCAATGAGACACAGTGTATTTTACCAGCATGAAGAATACCCACTTTAATTGAGAATTATTGTCAGCCTCTTCATCCTTACAGTTGAACTGTGCAGGCCCTTATCACATTAGTATTGGATGGCCTAGAAGAAGGGTAATTGCACCATCACTCTCTCTTGGTTTCTGTCACAGCCCTTTTAACACACTCATCCTTTCCACTGCTTCATGATTTCATTTAATATTCGCCTGGGTTAGAATTATATCAGCAGCAAGAACTTTCTGAATTAGCAGTTCCTGTATGCTTTTCTCTTGATTTCTTTCTCATAAATTAAGGGGAAATAGACGTTTTTTTTTTTTTATAAAGAGTGTCCTTTTGAATTTTTATGTCCGAATAGATGGATGCTGAATTTTTATTTTGGAGTTTGCATTTGAAACACAAACAAGTAACCTGTGTCTGTCTTTAATTAAATTACAGAGCGTGACCTTCTAAATAGTATAGTCCTTTAGGTACCTACTGCACTTTCATTCCCTTCAGATAGTTAAAGCTGATTAAGGCCCCAACATTGTGGCATGTTAAATTTTTTTCTATTAAATTTTTTTGAGACAACAGTAATACAGCTGCTGAAAATAAGAAAAGCTGAATCTTGCTCCCAAATTTACATTGGCAATATGGGATCCTTGCATTTCATATTTTCAAGTGACACAGTAGATGGAAATGAACAGAAGCTTATTATTAATAGATGCAAACCTTCCCTCTTTAATTATGTCATATATTTCAGATATCTATTTTTGTCATAATAATAAAAAATAGATACATAAATAAAAGTGACAAAAATAATTAGAAAAATTTCTTTTGACAGCTGATACAGATAGCCAGAGATTTGTCTTTTTTATCTCAAATTTATTTGATTTCCTAATGGTGTGTATACACCTATAGACAGACATAGATATTACATAAAATACAAAAGTTCTCTCTGTAGATACAAAGCCTTACGCAGACACAGGCTCCTTGATAATTATAGGCAAGAAAATGAACATCTGGATGTTAATGATACAAATAATATTTTCATTCAAGTCCGCTCAAAGGTCAAGATTCTGTCACTAATATTCATAAGAAGTGTTTGAGAAGTCTTATTTTAATAATTGGACTACATAAAGAGTTGAATACTGTCTACAAGTGAGGGGAAAAAAGAGATCTAACTAAAAGACACTTAAAATGTTTGTTGGTGGATGCCCTCATTTCAAGCCATTTGTCTGAACTTGGTGCTCAGGTGAGGTGAAACAGATTCCTAAAAGGCCTGAACAATGCCCTAGGAAACAGTTCAGATTCCTACTTTTTCTGCAATATTACATATTTCTTTGGCTTCTGTGATGCTGTTCTTCCATGTTATATCTAGTAGTTGCAGCATTATTTCTTCAGAGAGTGATGGAGGGAGCAGGATGGGATTAGGAACCAGACACAGCCTGCTGCATGAGTCTTATGGGAGCATGCTACTTCAGGGAAGAATTTGGAAAGACCTAATGCTTCTGTAGCCAGCCTGACTTTTCTTCTTTGGCTTAGAATTTGTCTTTTGGGAAAAAGAGCGAATACATAAAAGGAAGAAGTCAGACAATACTCTAGGGAGTTCTGTCACCAAGAAAAGCATAAATATACGGTGAGTTGAGTCTGCTGGTAACAGATATCAATTACTGTCAAATCCATTTACTGATAACCTGAATATTTTAAAGAGGAATGTACACTATAGTAGGGAAGAAAGATATATAGAAATGAACATTATACTCACGTTCTCAAAGTAGTAATTTTTATTTTCGGAGAATGACTGTAAAGTAACCAATTTAATATCATTGCAGCTACTTTATGTTCACCTGAACATGTCTAAGAATACAAAAGATTCAGAATTTTTAAAATGCATTTTCATTGATTTTCTCAGCCATGTCTTTAACTTTACACTATTTCATTTGGATATATGGCTTGGCTTCCAGCCTTATTGTTTATTAAATGTGTAATTTTTAAATGGCTTGAAGACTACACAAAAAAGAGATCTCTTCAAAACTAAATTGAGGTTATGCTCTGAACATGTCAAGTTGTTGATTGAACTCAAATATTTTAGTTTAGTAAGTCAAATCAACTTATATGTCACAAAACTTCCTTCCAGCGGTTCTACCAAGAAACATGGTAAAACTCTGAATTCTGTATCAAAGAGCAATGAAAGTAAATAATGCAAGAAACTGTATTAACTACAAGCTCATATAATCACTTCAAAATTCATTATCAATTTAACAAGGTAAAATATTTAGATATGACCCAGCAATCTGCAATTGTGGGCCAGAAGGCTGGTAGTATCCCAGGCTGCGCATCCCAATCTGTGACCAGCAGATTGAGGGAGTTTATTTTCCCTTCTCCTTGCTCTTGTGAGACTCCAGCTGGAGTACCATGTCTAGCTCTGCAGTCCTCAGTACAGGAAAGGCATGGACCTCTTACAGTAGATAGAGAGAACAGCTACAGAATTTATCAGAAGGCTGTAGCATCCATCCTATGAAGATAGGCTGAGGGAACTGGTGTTGCTCATCCTGAGGAAGAGAAAGCTCTGGGAAAGGCTTGTTGGTACAAGAAGGATAGAGGGACACTTTTTACAAAGGCCTGTAGTGATATCAAAAGGGATAATGGCTTTAAAATAAAAGAGGAGAGATTTATTTTGTATGTAAGATATTATCTACGGTGAGGAGGATGAGACACTGTAATAGATTGCCTAGAGCAGTTGTGTAAGTGTTCAAATCCTTGTAAGTGTTCAAGATCAGATTGGACAGGGCTCTGAGCAATCTGGTCTAGTGGAAAGTGTCCCTACTCAAGGCAGAGGAGTTGGGGCTAAATGATCTTTAAAGGTCTTATCTAATCCAATCACATCTATGTTTCTATGATTACAGAATTATTATCTTTGGATTCCATGCTAGACAAGATAAACTTCAACCTTTATAGATCTTTAACTGCATTTCTTTGTCATTTTGTGAGGACAACAGAAATTAATGGAAGAGTTTTAAAAAAATAGATTTAAAAAGAGAGAAATAAAACCTGATGAACACCTGTTATTCCATACTGATTTAAGCTCCAGGTGTCCATGTGATGGTGGGAAGTTTTGGCTTTTGGATACACTACAAGACAAAAAAGAGCAAACAGTATATGATCAACAAATATCACTGAGTCAGTCAGAACTGTTTTGAGACTTATGTTGTTTTATTTATTTTTTGCTTGGTAGTACCCTAACAAATTTATCAACATACCATAGCTTCTTGGAATAAACACTTAGGCCGATAAATTAACAAAATCACAGAACTGTTGGGATTGGGACCTCTGGAGATCATGTAGTCCAAGTCCCCTGCTGAAGCAAGTTCACCTAGAAAAGATTGCAAAGGATTTCAGACAGGCAGGTTTTGAATATCTCCAGAGAAGGAGACTCCACAATCTTTCTAGGCAGTCTGTTCAATGCTCTGTCATCCCCAACATAAAGGGTTTTTTTGTTATGTTCAGATGGAATTTCTTGTATTTCAGTTTTTGTCCCTTGCCTACTGTACTGTTGCTGGGCACCACTGAAAAGAGTCTAGCCCCATCCTCTTGACACCCATCCTTAAGATATTTGTATGTATTCCTTATTTCAAAATACAGGAGAAACATGAAAAACATATTTGAGGCAATATTAAAAATAAAGAAATTACTAATGCAGTCCATTTTGAGTTTTATATTATTTTTCCTGTCCATTCTGACCGTTACATATTTGAAATATAATTTAAATTACTATCAATTAATTTTACATGCCAAGAGAGTAATAAGAAACTAATTTTCTTCATAAAGGAAAATAAATCAAATAAACCAAATAAATCAAATAAACAGCAGAAGTAAGTTCTCTTTTCATTATACCTTTCTACAGCAGAATTGCACTTAATAAATCATGGATGTATTGCTGATGTGAAATCCATTCCTTACTACCTATTATTTTGTACAGTCTCTAATTCCCTTAAGTTATTATAAATAATTTCTCACCAATAACCTGTCTGTGGTTGTGGAAAACTGAAAATGTAATGCCATTTTTTCTTTTCCCCTTGAATAAACATCTGCCAAAACTATATTAGGAACCATTGGTTTTGACATCAAAGGAATATTACATTAGCAAACTTAAAAATCCCTCATTTTAATAATAATCAAAAAATCACAGTTTTTTGACAAGCCAAAAATAATATCTTTAACAACATCATTGTAATTTTCAGTGACATGTCCAAAAGTTTAAAGATATTGCAAATGCTGGAGGCTTTGAGTTCACCAAGACATTTGGTGCTATTAATTTAAGCTATGTGTGTTTCATCATCTGTTTTGACTGTGAGAATTTGAAATTAACTTGCATGGGAAGGGGAACCTCAATCCATCCCACTCCCAACAGTTTAATGTGTGGTGTTGTAGACATGCTAGAAAGCAAGGGATGTCATTCAGAGGGACCTCGACAGACTTGAGATCTGGGCCTGTGTGAATGTCCTGAAGATAGCAAGGCCAAGTACAAGGTCCTACATCTGGTTTGAAGCAATCCCAATCAAAAATACAGGCTGGTTGTAGAATGGATTGAAAGCAGGCCTGAGGAAAAGCCCTGACTTGGGTGTGTTGGTGCACTGGTTTGAAAGTGAACTAGAGGGAGAGATTAACCCTCACACAAATTCCTAGCAAGAGACTACAAGTTAGAGTTACAATTTAATAGAAAGATTACAATAAATGCAATGATAGAGAAAAACTAGCTTAAAACCAAAAAGCCAGAGTACAACCTGGCCCCTGTTGGTCATGGTGATGGTCACAGTCTGACCAGGCAGTGGTTGCAGTGTGGTCAAAGTGATGACTGCAGTCAAGAGCAGTGGTCCTGTGGAAAGTCTGAGCCTCTTCTGGATGTCCAGTGGTGGTGGTGATGATCCCAATCCGCAAAATATCCAGACTATATACAGGCAGGGATGTTCAGTACTTCCCCTAGGGCAGGGAGTTTCAAAGTGGGATGATGCAGTCCTATGAGCCATAGGATATTTTTGGGGTCCTTGATGATCATTGCAGCCAGTTATCCTGCTAGTACCTATTCAGCTCGTTATGGCCCACGAGCAGAGATGACCCCCTCAGGATGGCTGGGACTGTTCTGCTGCTTCCCTGGAGAGAATCATCAGGGCTGAGTCATTGGTGGGAAGAAAAATAAACATTACCCTGCCTCATAGGGATTACCTCTTTTTCCTTATCTCATGTAGCACTCAGTCTGCCTGAGGGTTGTGGTGTGCCCTGGGCAGCTGTTGCAAATGACCCACCACTAATAGTTCCTCAGGAATAATGCTGATGGTTGTAGGATACATAGTGTGGTTACACACAAATCGGAACTCTTCCTCCTGTAACCACAACGGTTGGTTGACAAGAAACTCAGCACCTCTGGTAATGTGCTTTTTCAGCCCAGAATGCCAGCTGTACCCTGGGCAGCATCCAAAGATTCATGGCCAGAAGTTTAAGGGAAGTGATTCTGTCATACTACTCCATTGTCAAGAGATCCCACATGGAGTACGGTGTTCAGTTCTGAGACTCCCAGCATATGAAACACATGGAGACATTGGAGCAAGTCCTGAGGCAGGGTACAAAGATGATGAGGGGGCTGGAGCACCTCTCCTGTGAAAACAAACTGAGGGAGTTGTGATTGTTCAGCCTGGACAAGCCTTCGGGGAGCTCATAGCAGCCTTCTGGTAGCTAGCAGGGACCTGTAAGAAAGCTGGAGAGGGACTGTGTGCAGTGGCATGTACTGATAGGACAGGGGGTTGTGACTTCAAACTCAGGGATGTTTAGATTAGATATCTGAAATAAATTCTTTGTTGAGATGGATATAACACAGAAGAAGATTGCCCAGAGATGTTGTGGTTGCCCAATTCCTGGAAGTGTCCAAAAAAGGCTGGATGGGTTTCTGAGCAGCCTGGTCTATGATTTTGGAAATTGTATCTTCCCAGAGGCTATAAAATCCTGCCACACTTGTACAAGACATAGGACCCCGTTTATCAATTTTTATGCAAGAAAACTATTATTTAGTACAATTTTTCAGTAAATACTGGAAGATATAAAGCATTATTAAAAACCCCATGGAGAATGTAAGCATTTTAACAGAAACCTCTTGATTTGCCAAGGGCACAGAACTGCCAGCAGAAGTCTGCACCTTTAAAAAAATCTCTTGGATACAGATATTTAAATATCAGAAAAACAGCTTTAAAATGTGAGGATCAGATCTTTTCAGTCAAGTAATAAATGCATGTCAGTACATGAGGTACAGATAAGCAGGTCTAGATGAAACACATTTAGCTGAAATTGTCATGTGAGCAGGATTAAAAAAATTAAATCCCAAAATATTTTTGGTCAGCAGAAAGTACAACTAGGAAAAAACCAAATTTCAGAGCATTACATCCAAGCTAAGAATTCTGGTAGAACAATCCTAGTGATGGGATTGGGAGTAACAAAACACACATTTTATAAGTACATAGTCAAGTGTATACTACTGAGGGAAGTCTGTGTCAATCACAGTGGAAGAGCACCAACATGAAACTGAAATTTGACATTGTGACTCTCAGTTAAGATGATGACACAGCAACAAAAGTACTTTCCTTGCTGTACTACATATGTTCTGTCAGATTTATATTTACTTTTTTCTTTAAAAACTGAGGCTCTGTCATTGAAAAGGTACCTTGCAAACATAGAAAAAAAGCAAAAGCAGGTATCAGTCATCTTCTGTTGCTCATACAAATGGGAAGAACTGCTCTAATGTACTGCTGAGTATTTTGTATTTAAATTTATATTAGATATTTCTGGGTTTACTATTTCTCATTTAGAACTATACTTGAATTTGATGCTATGATGCAAAGATGACATATATTTTTATCCTTAATAATGATATCTTCACTTCACACATATTTTTTCTATTTTTAATAGTCTACCAATAAAAACCCCAAGTAACAAAGGCAGTGTGTTAATTAAATTACTTTAATAGATGTATAGGATACATTTTTGTATCATAGAATTTTAAAGTTTATACAATCTCATTTGTCATAATTACATTTGCTTGACATAGCAGATTAACTAACTTCAGCTTACTTGTGGAAGAACTTAGGTTGGGTTGGTGTCAACTGCACTGCTCAATTTTGTGTCATCTGCAAATTTGTAGAGGGGGAACTCCATTGTTCTGTCTACATCATTGATAAGCATATCAAAGAGCACGTCCCCAAGTGGAGCCCTGATGGGTACCACTCATCAGCAGCCTCCATCTGGACATAGAACCACTGACCAGAGCTCCCTGGCTGTGTCCCTCCAAACAATTCCTTATCCACTGAATGGTCCACCCTTCAAATCCATGTCTTCCCAATTTGGAGATAAGGATGTCATATGGGAGCATGTCAAAGACCTTACAGAAATCCACATAGATAGCACTGACTGATCTTCCCTCATCAACCATAGCAGTCACTCCATCATAGAAGGCAACCAAATTAGTGAGAAATGACTTGCCCTTGGTAAAATTGTACTGAATGTCTCAAATCATCTCTGTGTCTTGCATGATCCTGAACACTGCTTACATAAGGATCTGTTCTATGATCTTCCCAGGCACAAAGATGAGGCTCACCACCCTATAGATCCCAGACCTTCCTTTTTCCACTTTTTAAAATAGGAGTGGTACTTCCTGCTTTCCTGTGTGTGTTGGTGGCTATTCAGTTCCTTCAGTTCTCAAACCTCCTCAATTACAGTGGGAGGGACTTTGCTCTCCCAACCCCTACCTAGAGGTTCAGGGACTTCAGAAACATGGGAAGCCTGACTGCCAGTGAAGACTGAAGTCAAGAACTTGTTAAATGTCTCAGTGCTCTTCATGTGTTTTCACCAGTTCTTCCTTATTTCACCAGTTTTTTTACACTCTCTTTGGCCTTTCTTTTCTGACTTAATTACTTAGAGAATCCCTTCCCATGACCCATGGCCATGAACCTTAGTCTGCCAGAGCTCAAGAAGGATTTGGACTATGCTCCCAGGCACATGGCGTGATTCTTGGGGCTGTCCTGTGCAGGGCCTAGAGCTGGACATGATGATCCTTGTGGGTCCCTTCCAACTCAGGAAATTCTATGACTCCTTTTGTTATTTCTCACACCCCTTACCAAGCCCCATTCCATCTGTACTGTAACTTTCCTGATCACAACCCTACACATCCACTGTACTCTTCCCAGGCCACATGTCCCTGCTTCCACTGGCTGTGCATTTCCTTCTCACTCTTCATTTTGAGGAGCAGGTCCTTGCTTATCCATGCCAGTTTCCAGGCTGTACTGCTTCATCTCCTACTGACCAGGATGGAGAGTTCTTGTGCTCTAAGAGAACTATCCTTAAATAACTGACATTTTTGGTCAGCTCCACTGCCCCTAAGGACAGTTTCCCGGGGTATCTCATCCATTCTTTAAACAGCTGGAATTTCAGTCTTCTAAAGTTCAGGACCCTGTCTTAGTTTTTTGCCAGGCACATGTTCCAAAGACCACAAACACAAACAGGCCGTGGTCACAACAGCTCATCCTGCTTCCAATCCTAACTCCTTTTATGAGCCCATTTACTTTGGTGGGCACTAACAGATGTATAAGTAGATGTATACATATAAATATGTGCGTGTTTAACATGCAAATTACATATCAAAAGTCCATTTTAACACAAAAAAATATGTGACATGGATCTATTTTCAATGTATGACCTAGCCTAGTAAAATTCAATCACAATACTGTTATAGTCAAAGATAAGCATCTTCTTGTTTTTCATTATCTTGCCTTTCATATATTCTAAAATCCTAATATTATTACCTCCAGTACTGATATGATGTGAGAGGGAAAACTACAGAAAAACAGCAAAATTACTTGAGATTTCAGAAATATTTTTATATATTATATATAAAATATATCTTATTTTTTCAACATGAAATATTAAAACAATTTCTAATTCTAAAACCAATTAATAATGTAGCCATATAATTTCTCTTTTTTGTTTGAAAAAAAACAAAAAATAATTTCAGAAAAGTCTGAAAGCATTGTATAAAGCAGAGTGACTTAGTGTGAGTATTATCAGTAGTACCAGGAATTGTTCTAGCTTTGTGCTTACAATATAAAAATATTTTCAGGAATAAAAATTATGGTTCTATTTAGTCTTTTGATTTTTTTTTCACTTCTTACTAGTTGAATGTTTCATTTTCTGATCTCTTTAAAGTGGTCCAGGAGTTACAAGATAGTATCAGCTGATAAAGAATGTAAGTCTATTACTCTATGTATATCTATGTTTGCTAGCAACAAGATGACAAATGGACAGGAATTTAGTCTCTGGAAGTTCAATAAGCTGGTATTGTCCTGACATTGCAAACTGTTTACCACAAAAATCCTCTACATCTATCACCCAGACCCAGCCTTTGCCTGATTCTAATTCCACCGATGTTGAAATCTGAAGCCCTTTGTGAGTCATTTATCACACTTATTAAAATGTTCCATTGTGGATTAGAATAGCAATTCACTATTACTTCAGAATGCTGCCCAAGGGCTATTCTTTGCAGGAAATTCTAATGCTTTATTGAAACAGTGGTTTGGTATTAATAAATGATTCTTTGCAAAGGCACTATGCTTTCAATTGTGAAAAATGATGCTGGCATTTCAAAGCTGCCATCACTGCCCAGTATTATGCAAATCCCCTTACTTATTACTGCATTTAAATCTGGCCTAAATACTTCACAGTTAATATTTTAACAAGTATATGTCAATGGGATTATATAGAAAACTGTAAGTAAGGAATGGCTTTCTGCTTACTGAACTATAAAGACTAGTTCAGTCCTTTGGAACATAAGATATGTGATACAAACTTAAATAGTATCCAAGGGGATGTCCTTTCCCTATTAAAATGACATAATTAGGAAAAAAAATCATTATTATTTTCCTAAAAAGTTTTATCTGTTTTTTTCCAAATCCAAAAACTCTGTGGGAGCAAATAAGCCTATGAAAAAGATTCTGAATCATGTGAATTGGTTAACGCTTTAAGTGGTTAATTTACTCTACAAATACATTATGGTAACAGTAGATCTAAGGTCGACAAAATATTGCTATTTAGACATTTTTTTAATCTAAAATATACTGTATAGTCTGATCTTCATTTATGTACAAAATGTGTGTTCTTTCAGAACATTTATTTTATATACTTAACTGAATGACACCTGTTCCTTTTTCAGACTGTGCTGGGGTGTCTTTATGATGCTGTATCCTACTTGTACCCCCATCTGTCTGTTTAGCCCAGAAATAAGTTCTGCACCTTTAAAACTAGATCTGAGAGCAAAGCAGGGGAAAGTGGTGGAATGTCTGAGGTGGCTGTATTCAAAGCATAGAGATAAGAGCTTTAGTCTTTCCTTCTCATGGACTGCGCAGCCTGCAGCACAGACAGCAGGACAGAGCTCTCCTTTGCTTTTGGTTTGTTTTTTTAACTAGCTGAGGCAGAGAAATTCCCTGGAATGTGGCTTTCCTTTTTCTTGGAAATGATCAGCCTTGCTTTGGACCAAAAACCCAGAAAAAGCAGGAGCTGACACCTGTGGCCCACCAGAGCCCAGGACATGGCATTTTCCCCCACAATGGGGACTGACAAGAGACCGAGCGAGCCGAGCTACGCCCCGTGACAAGGACTTTCTGAAATTGCCATCTCTTCAGAACAGGAAGAAGTTTCACTGTTAAATAATATTATTTTTTTCATGTTTGTGAATATTTTGCTTGTTAAATAAATAGTTTTTTCTGCTTTTATCCAAGGAGATTATTCTCCCAAACTGGCTGGGGAGAGGCCACTGAAATCTGCTTTTTCACAGGAGATCACTTCAGAAGTTTCCTGCCAAAATTTGCCCTAAACCAGGACACAGACTTAAAGCCCCCCTGATATTGTTTGCTGACTTTGACTCTTTGTTTACAAGACTTTGCTTGTGAAAGGTGCCCAGAAGAAGCTGTGACTCTTTAAAAGATTACTCCCATATATCTACTACTTTATTTGGAAAAATACTTCAGCAGTTAGGATATAAGATCCAGCTTTCAAACTCTGAAACAATTTTTTTTTTTCTGCAGTCTTGTACCGCATACATGACTGAATCCTTTTTATAGAGATTTTCAAGACCACTTACACAACTTTCATGTTCCACACATCACCTTTTTGTCTTGCTCTTCTCATTTTTAAAATGATATCAGTAGCACTTCTGTATCTCACAAGTACTTCAAGAATAAATATTGTAAGTGTTCAAACACTATGTGTCTGAAGAATAAAAAATACCTAGGATCAATAGAATCATAGTAACTTAAATAAGATTGCAATAACTTAAACTCCTTCAAAAAAGTGTGAAAAATTATTCATCATAGCCCTCATTTGTCACAAGTACTTTCAAAAAGTGAAGATCATGGAATATGCCACTGCAATGTGTTCTTTGAGATGAGTTACAACAAAATTTGTCTTGAGGAATTTTCATATGCAAATTAGAGCATTTCAATAACTGAAACACAGAAGTCAAATTGTCAAAATCTCAATACAGCCATTCTGAACCATTATTTTAAAATAGAAATACAAATATTATATGTATATCTCATAACCCAGATTGCCTATGCATAAATATATCTGTTTTATGGGATTCACTTTTTACATCAAGTGACAAATACTATTTTTCTCAATCAGAAATACACATCTGAAATTAAAATATGCCATTACTAAAGGGCAAAGCTAGAATAAGAGAAAAAACCATTGGTTGCTAGATGATGGTTTTTATAGCATGGTATGAGTTTAGAAATACAGATGTGTGAGGCAAGGAAAGTTAAAAAGATGAGTTAACAAGGCTCTTAAATTTATAAATAACATTATATTTAAATAACAGAAATGAGAAGTTAAGAAATCATATGCAAGACTTTAACCTTCAATTCTCACCCCTTACTGTGGCTATGTCTTTTTGAACTTTTAAGAAAATATATATAACTTGAAAAAAATTACCTTAAAATATAGCTGAAGTTTTCTGCAGATCAAAGATATGATTCGGTTCCCACTGGAGCAAGTGGGGAGTTGTGTGTGCTGTCCTCAGCTTGCCTCCAGCCAGGACTGGAACACTGGCATGGTGCACAAATGAATTGTGCCACAGGATTTCGACTGGAACCAACCAGGCAGCCTAGGTCATGGGCTAAGTAGGGAGAAAAGCACTTCCTTTAACTGGCAAGTACCTTGAGTATTGGAATCCTCTGGAAATGCCACAAAACCAAGAGACGTTGAGTAATAAAAATCCAAAAAGCTGCACTATAACAGGAATATTTAACAGGAATATTATTGTTATTTGGTACTCTATATATCAGCTGAGACTGAATGCTGTATTTTGTTTATGCAAACTTCGTTTCTCCAAGGAAGTGATTGGGGCAGTGGAAGAATCTCTCCTGCCATACTGTACTTGAGCTGTTGTGTCAGATATGAGGAACTCTGAAACCCCAGCTTGGGCACAGAGAAAAGCCTTGTATCTAGCAGCTTTTTAAACCCAAACATTTGCCTTGGATTACACAATAATGGTATTAAATGGCAATCTTAGTAAATGTGCTGTTGGAAACATTAAATATATTAATTTTGCATTTAGCTTTTAATATTTGTAGTCTACATCTGATTTTCAATAGTGCTTGAATTATTAATGGGGAAATAGATTTTATATTTATTCTGAACTTATTTTCTTTAATTGTGCTTTGAACTTGAATGCCAATTGGTGAGAAACCTCTATGGTGTCCTATTGTGAATAAGTGAAGAATACGTTTTCCAGTTTCACCAATGCTTAAGAATTCTGAAAGCTAAATACCCAAATTTGGTCAGATCAATGGTCTATATCAGTCTTATTCCCTCTTGCAGAAAGAAGGTGCATTATATGAATTTCAGAAAATGGCAAGAGGTGGCATTTAGGAAGAGCAATTAAATCCAGCCTCCTTCTGCAGATCATTCTTCATGGAATCCTCCAGATGGTGGATCAAAGTTCTTTGCAAGTTATTTCCTATACCTAATCTTTTCATTATCAGTCAATGGATTTGTCCACCACTTAGTTGAGTTTTTCTGAACCTGCTGGTGCTGAGGAACACAGCCAGTGCCAGTGGCGTGGTGTGCTGCTGCAGGGGAGCTGCACATGGATGGCAGGACCCCGAGCAAAGGGGCCTCGAGCTGCTGACCTTCTGCATGGCAAAGGGACAGGGAGACCTGTGGCCCAGCCAGGGTCCTTTCTTGGTAGGACCAGCTTGTGCTGTGAATAAATTGCTTTGTGGAATGAGATATGTGAGATCGTGCCAAAGGAAAACTGGGGTCACACAGGTAGGAAATGTGGCGTGAGTGCGTGTGAGTGAAGTGTGTAGGGAGACAAGGCAGGCACTCGTTGGCTCACTGAAGCTGCCTGCTGCAAAGGTGCTTTGGTCCCAGCAGTTAAAGTCTCTGGCACTGGGAGTGATAGTGGAGCCCTGGAAAAAGTTAAAGATAGAATCTAAAATGTTAGGCTTTGTGCTTTCCCAGATCAACTGCACCTGCGTAAGCAGTATGATAAATTATATAATTGTTAGATGTGATGATTGTTTAGTAATTGAATGTAATTATTATATAACCATAAGAAGAATAATGAGAAACTGTGTTGGAAATTCAGAGAGGGGCTAAATTTATGTATACAATAGAACAATATAAGTTTAATAATTAACATGTAAGTTGTATAATGATAGAGTATAAAAACATGATTATTTCAGATGTATGGTCAGAGTCAGATTTGGGTTGAATATACCCTGATTCCCAGAGCTCTTAATAACATGCATCGCATATAATCCCCCGTGATTATGTGTTTTTGAACGCTAACAGGAGTGTGACTGCCTGAGTCCTGTGAATGGCCAAACTCGGAAGTTTCCTTAACTGCAGGTTCCAAAATTCACAGCCATGCATTGAAAAAAATATTTTACCTCTTCCAAAATGAGGGACCAAAAAATACTTCAGATAAGGAGTTGGGCTATAGGATAGGTAGAAAATTCCAGGATGGTCAAGTTATGACTGCTACATGCAGAATTACTAGCTAGAATCACTAACTTTGCTAAAATAATCTATTTTAGCTACCTGTCTTCATGTAGTTTTTATCTAATCTCATTTTTATTTGTTTGACTCATTCAGGTACTCGATTTCAAGGTCAGAAACTGATATGTCTCTGATTAGAATACTTCACGCTTACCCTATAGCTGTATATCACTGCTACTAGCTATGCAGAAAGACAGCATTTTTGCTTTTAATACAAGCCTAGGGAGATTTTTTCCTCTTAAATTTAACTCTGGGTTATTTCTGACCTTGTTAGGGTTGTTGCATTTTATATTCACAGATCCTTTATACCTTTTTTACTTCTGGCTGTTCATAATTTGGTGCTCTTCTGTGAGGAAGCTTAACTGATTTCGATTTTTTCTTTTATTCATCTACTAGAAGATTAGCTTTTTTAATGCAGGCTAGTTATGGTTCCATTGGTAAGGTGAAGTGCAAAACTATTTCTTTGAATCTTTCAAAATAATGCTTTCAGAAAATAGGTGTTCACAGAAGTGCATAGAAAAATCTTGTCAGACACATTTTACTCCGGTAAAATGAAATTCTGGTAAAAACTAAATGCTTCACAGAACTGTACTGATTTTTCTATTACTTAAGTTTTGGAAGAAAACAAATCTAATGACAAAATACATCTGATGTTTATGGCTTTGAAATTAAACAGCTAAATTATCTCACTTTGAAATCATCTTTATATTCATGGTAATACAGATTTTATAATATTAAAATGGAATATTTAAAAAGCATAAAGATGTCTTAGCTGGAGAAGGAAACTGATGATTATTTAGAATCTTGCAATAAGTCAGATATAATAAGTGTTAAAATCTTGAATTCCTTTAATTAAATGAAATTTATGTTGCATGTACAATTTTATTCCAGTCAAAACTACTGTACTTTTATCTTTCCCTCCATTACTTCCTCACATTTTCCCTTTTATCTGCTACCTGTCATCATACAATAGAGTTCCCAGCTCTGTTATGCCAAATGTTTAATTTTATCTTAATTTTATCTTTTGGTTTTCTTTGTAAACAAATGAATAATCATGGATTATGATATAAAGGACAACTGTATGAACTTTACTATTATTTATCATCCACAGCAGTGCCATGGATCTGTATTGAAAGTGTCAATTTTTGGAAAAGAAAACAGTAAAGAGGTTTGCAAGATGAAACTTTTTTCTATGCCTTATGCTTCCACCTCTTGCAGAGATTATTTTAGGCAGCAAATCTGTCTTTTCTCTGCTGTCTCTCATTGGTTTAACAGTTTATTTCAAAAATATAGCTCTCTGCTTTCTTCTCCCCATATAGTATAAGGGCTCATTAAAACTGATTTTTTTCTGTGTTTTTCTTGTATCACAATACAGTACTCTATTTAAATTGGAATGCGTACTTCTTTCTTCTTAGACTCCCTTCCAAGACTTCATACCATATAATGAATGATTTTTAAAGGATAATCTTACCATTTTTAGCATCTAATAGGCCTACATTCTGAAACAAGTAAGATACTAAAATAACTTGCTTCCCAGCACACAGGGATGGCATACTCCAATACAAATCACTGTCACTTCTCTTCCATTCTCCCTCCTGTAGTTCAGTGCTCTTTATATTAAAAATATCTGCAGAAAGATCTCTCTTTCAGTGACAGTGTAAGGTAAATGAGATTAAAGAGCACACCACACCCCTTTGATGGGGGGAGTAGACTGATTAGTCAATTTTAGCTTTGTATTTTCCTGTTTTCATTTTTATTCAAATATCCTTTCAAGTGTCCAACTATGTTGCGAGCATTCTATATATTGCAAGGTATAGCTGCTGATCTGTTGTGTCCTAAACCAAGGTCCAGTAGAATAACCATGAGCATATGATGTCACCTGAATCCAGATTCCTGTCTCCTTGGGCTGTCTCAAGCTAACTCCTGTTCCCTTTGTTTTTTCTTGTCCCCCTTTCCCCCAGTTAGAGAACTAACATTCTTATTTTGTCCATATTCATTGAAAAACATTGTCAAAAATCACACCTTTAGGAAAAAAAATTGGCATTACAAAAATTTCACTTGAGAAAATCTGAAACTGTTCTTCAAGATATTGACTGAGCCATCCTTGCAATCATCAGTTTACTTTCAAAGAACACAGATTAAGACCATTATCTACTCCTTCCCCAGTACATATATTGTATCTAAAAAACTGTGGACAGCTTTTACATAAGCAAGAGGAATTGTGCTTTGTTTCTATGCATAGGATTGGATAGTTCAGGAATGCTGTAGAAGGTTTTTCTACTGTATTCCAAACCCAGCTAATCAACTAACTTAAATTACAAGTAATACAAGAACTGCTTCATTATTATTCCCCACTCTTGCTATCCACAACTGTGGAAATAAACTGGTTTGCCTTCCTTCTTTGTTGCTCCCTGAGAGACATTTACGAGATTATCTGTCTGAAACAGGGAATTTCTACCTCAGCACAGGAGAAAAAAGCATACATATTGCTGAAGCAAATGGATTTCTGTGAGGGAAGGAAAATCTGTTAGCTCGTAAGTTTAGGAAATAGGGACTACGAGTTAATAAGCTTAGGGGGTAAGAATATATCCTGGGAGCAAACAGATTTATGAACACCTGCCATGGAAGGATTTGTGAAAGCAGATGAAACACATTAAAAATGATGATGGATGAGGGGTGTGGTAGAAGCAGAACAATAGGGAAGAGCTTGAGTTTCTAACATCATATTTAAAGGTAAGCCAACAGCAGATTCCTAAAGAAAGATGAGATGGGTAAATATTACAATGATGTATACACATACATATCAATAAAATGCATATACATATACAGAATATTAATGTGGACAAAAGACAATATAAAAATTGAGAATACAATTTTCAACTTAATTAAAACTTTAGGAAATTGAACAGAAAATTTCACATTTGTCTCTAGTCCAGCTAAGGTAATATTTCCACTCAGCATCTGGCCTAAAAGAGGAACTGCATTAATAAAACATTTATGTCTCTCAAGCAAACAAACCCCAAAACCGTTTATCCATTTCTCTTGGTGTTATTCTCTCTTACCAGTGTGGTTTTGGGTCCTAAAATCAGTGGTGCCAGTCCTCCCATGGGGAATGGGAAATAAGTGGACTACAAGAGGCATTGGCCAGGTCTGCAGAGAAAAGTGATGCTCATGGTGAATCTTTCTACATCTCCAGAACTGGAATTCATTTTTTATTGGTTTTATATCTTCTCAGGTCATATTCTATCTCCTTTGCATTTTTCCCAGCCACAGGTTGCAACTGCAAAATAGTGTCCC
This sequence comes from Melozone crissalis, assembly GCF_028551555.1. Lineage (NCBI taxonomy): Eukaryota > Metazoa > Chordata > Aves > Passeriformes > Passerellidae > Melozone > Melozone crissalis. The sequence continues at coordinate 4,119,256 of NW_026535784.1, read as the reverse complement.
AAGACACAATATAAAAAAATGCTGCATGTTGTTAAATGACAACTTTGATGAGTCATAGCTGGCACTGACAATGTTTCAGCAGAAGCAGTTGAGGCAGTGCTTAGTTGGCCACCAGTCAGCTGTTTTATTATTTTATTAAACAAATTAATTAATATATTTTATTATCCAAATTAAAAGAAGTGTGGGCCAAGACAATCCCTCTTACCAGCAATGGCAAAAGTCCTGTTTATTGGGGTACATTATACATAATCACATATGATGTGTATATTTGCATAGAAAGGACATAAACTTAGAGTACAAAAAGATTGACAGCTCTGTAATATATTTTATTTAGATGGTGTGAATGACTGGGAAATACTGAAATGAAGTCGAGACAGCAAGAAAATCAAGTAGGTAAACACAAACAGTTTTCAACATGGTTTGAGTGTAAAGATTTAATGTGTTATCGGTGTTCTCCCATATTTACTATTTTTTCTTAATTCAAATTTTGGAAATTTCAAATTTATTTTTATTAGTATGTAAAAGAATATTATATTTCCTCATGGCAGCACAGCTTTATACAGAGGTATGCTTCTGCATACTTCTTCTTCTTCTAGGTAGAGTAAATTGTATTTTATTAGTTGTAAAAATCTTTTTTCAGTAATAACCTAATCAGATATATAGGCAGTATATTCTTTCAAGATATTGAAATCTACAAGTTAGGTTCACATTTTAAATAGATTTATTAATCCCCCCATTTTATTTATATATATATAAAAAACCCAGAATATTATTATGTTTCAATTGTCTAAGAAAAATGCTGGGCACCAAGGATTATTTGGAGTTTTAATAGCCCTGCCTGCTTCTGTGGTTTTGCAACATCATTTAAGAGGGCAAGTGAGAAAGAGGAAACTACCTGCATGATTTAAGAACCAGGCAGTGGTTGGGAACACAGGGCTTCTGTTGGCAAATAATGCAGCAGAAAAGCCTTGCACAAAGCCTCATGAGCAAAATGCGAAACAGCTGTGACTGTGTGACTTTCAAGGCCAACTTTGATGCTTAAGTTCAGTTCTGTCTCCTCGAGTCCATGTAGGCAAAGTCTAGGTGTCACTGGAAGGTGCCAGATGAAGGGCTCTCAGCTTTGGGTACCAATGCAAGGGGAATGAGCACTTGAGAAGGGAGCCTGATGTAACCTGCACGGGACATGACCTAAAGCAATGTCGAGCAGCGTTGAGCAGTCTAGAAGGATAGTTAATGCTGGGATTCATAAAGTTAGAGGGTTTTGAGAAAATGGTTAAAACGGGCAGGCCTCCGGCCGAAGTTTTGTGAACATTGCTAATACAGCGAAAAGTTTTCTAAGCAGCAGAGCATACGTGACAAATAACAATAGACCTCTGTAGAACTGGCCTCATAGACTGCAACAAGGTTATTTAATGTATATCTTTAGAAGGTTAGTATGAATGGATCTCTGTGCTTTGTCTCTCATGAACAAGTCTTTGTTTTACCTACCATTACGTGTGTTTCATATGACTGGATAGAATTCTTGTCAATATGTTTTGCTCTACATGTGATTGGCTGAAATCTAGGCCAAGATGGCTTTATGCTATGCTGTAATGTCACACCCCTTTGGCATTTCCCTTGGATCAGAGAGCTGTTAACATCCTGTCTCCATTGTCCTAACAATGTGCTGAGACTGATGTGCTGAATAAATAGCTCACACACGGATCTGCCCTGTCTCCGTTCGTTTGTAAATATTGGCCAGCAGCAGTTAGAAACAGTTTTGGTTTTGAGAGAGAATCAGTTCTAAAACTTCTCAAAATCTCTGGAAGCAGTGGGAAATTGTTCCAAAATTACCCACAGGCTAATAATAATACCTTTTGTAGAGAAAGAGATTGTAATCTTTTCTCTTTTAAAATTTCTGTACAAAGGTAATGTTTCAGTTGCTAGCAGATGATTGTCTAGTGATTAGAAAATTGTTAGCAAACAGTAAGGCAGAAAGACAAATATAAAGTTGTTCTCAGCCTCTGGTGTTTAAAGTAGACTTTTTTTACTTGTCTTGCAATTTCTTTTTCTTAATTGTCCCATTTTTCTCATCTAGACCATTTTTTTTTTTTTCACTATCAAACTACATGATCACATAGAAGACAATCAAGACTTACTAACAAAAAAAAGGGAAAAGGAAAGCAAGATAAAGCCAGAATAAGAATGCAGTGAGCTGGTTAAGATTTTGAACCTGGAGGAAGTTTTCCAATTACAGTTCTTCAAATAATTTTCCTGCATTTGTATTAGATATTTTTGAATAAAAATGTAGGTCTGGGTCTATGACCTAGATACAGTGTCATAAAAATCTCCTTATCTGGCCATTGCCTATGTACTCTCTTCTTTTCCTCTCAATTTATTTTTGTTCCCCACAGCACTATTTTAACAGGAATAGTGAATATCTCTCCATTTCCACACTGTTTCTAGCACTAAGTTTAGAATAATCACTTATAAATCATATTTTTACTGCAGACTAATGGCCAAAGGCCTTTGGCATGGTCATGAAGAGGTTGTAGCTACAGCTGTGTAAAATACAAATATAAAATTTTTATTGTAATCAAGAAGCATATTTCATTTTTATAAAATCCAATTAATTCCTATGCATGTTTGTAAAATTCTTCTTAAATTGATTTACACATACAATTGCAATCATACATTCATTTTCTCCCCTTTTTAAGGTCCATGGAAACTTTTTCTCCATTATAGATGAAATGTGCTATGTTGAAATAAATTTTCCATAAACAAATCCAAGAGTTCACTTTCTCTTCATCTATGACTTCCTGATGGAGCTTCAGGAAGAATGAAAAACATATAATACTCTAAAAGATGAAGATGCTGATATAATTTTCTAAACAGATGTTCCAAAATCACTGCTTAGGCTAATGAAACCTTGATTATTATTCAAAGTAACTTTCTCACACTTCAAAAGTATCTCCAGGTTTTAGAGCAGGATAGAACAAATTATGAGATTTGAAAAAAATCAAATTTCATTTGAGTATCTATGGGTTTTAAGGATGAATTTTCACCCTTGGATAAAATCTGTTTTTGAGACCTGTGTCACTTGTAGATTCCACCATTTTCACCACGCCACCCCACAAATATATACTCATATATAATGCCATAAAATATTGTATTTGAAGCATAATGAAGGCAATATATCTAAAGCTATGGTAGAAAATTCTGTCATCTTAATGAGCCCAGGAATGGCAACAGGTGCAGTGGTTGCCTGTTTCAAAATCTCTTGAAAGCAGAAAATTTCATATATTTATTTTTAATGACACTAAACATTTTGGGTTACTGCTGAGTACTCCTTTCTATGCATTTAAAATAGTACAAGATTATCAATTCCCTTTAAAATTTTCTAATAAATTTTGCAGCATTTATCCTTTCTCAGTTCTCCACTGAAACACCAGCAACAGAAAAGATGAAATACTATTTCTTTTCACCAAGTAAATTTGGACTTCCATTATTCAGGTTGATATACTTCTCAAGGTATTGTGGCTTATTTGGTAGCAAAAATAATTCAAATGAGGATGGCTTGAAGAAATATATAATTTGCGCATAATAACCTTTTAAATATGCCTGAAGGAGTCAAAAAAAAAAGAATGGTAGATTTTAGTTCAGTTTTGAATTGGAGGATAATGTCAAATCATGTAGGAGTTTATGCATTTGGTTCTCATGGATTTGCATAGTTAGGTGTGTAAAACCTTTGGTAACAAGAAAATGGGATATGGTATATAGTATATTTAGTATATATATAGTATATTTAGATGCCTGTTTGCAATAACCTCTTATCTGTTGCATGCAAAAGATTTTTTATTTTTGAAATTATTGCTAGATCATATCTTGAAGAAATGTGTTGCTTATGAATATAAAAAAGAGCATGAAGTGTCACTAGCTGTCTTGCAAAGTTTATGCTTACTGCAATCTATGCATATTGAAGCACGTTATTACCATGTATTATTAAACACAATGCAAAAAGTCTAAACATAATTCTCAACTTTGCAATTCTTTTGTGCCAGTTTATAGAACCTAAGAGAAAATGTTACTACTCCAGTGCTCTGATCTGCAAAGCACTTACATGCACATAGTGAAAAGGATAACAGAAATTATTTTCTTACATACATTTAAATTGCATTTTCTCAAAACCTGACTCATTGAACCATTCCACTCATCGAAGCATAATTTATACAACAAACAAAGCCCAAACAAATTGTTTTAAGTGAAACTGCATCTTTTATCAATTCTTCTGAGAAACAGAAATGAAAGTAGATGTACATTCTGACCTGTTCTGAGAAAGAGCAAAAAGAGTTTTAGTAAAGAAATATACAATTTTTCATTGTAAAAACAAAACAAATTTAAAAAAAGGAGATCTATTTGTCTGGCATATAGAGGCTACCAAACTCGAGAATCTTGTTTCCTGAATAAATTTGGCAAAAGAAACAGCTTTCTATCCTAGTGATAATTTTCACATATGGCAAGTATGATAATAGAGTATTTAGGAAGAGCAAAATTCATTATAAAAATCCAAGATATGCATGCAAACATTGTTCCCCTTTATAATTTACATACCTTCAATTATAAGTAAGAGAATTACCAGCTACTGCTCTAAATTTGGGCATCTTCCAGATTCTGTTTATCCTCACTGAACTATTCAAACTACTTGGGAATGTTAATGCTGAATATAGATAATTTCAATTTGTAGTCAAAAATTCAGAAAAGTTAAAGCCAGAAGCAAGCAGCAGCTATATTTGGTAAATAGTTGTGCATATGAATGCGACATGTATAGTTTATTTAGCCAATAAAAATCTTGCATTCATTCACTTCTCACCAACAATTTACAGATCTTTCTGGGCAAGGTAAAGGCAAAGGAAACAAACATCTTATCCAGCTTGCTTCCAGTGGAAATAATAAGAACAATGCCATATTTATAAATGTTCCAGTTCAAATCTTCCAGCAGTACCTGTGAGCTTTTGTTATAGATCAAAACATTATGCTGGCTACCGTCCTGAGTAAGAGAACATATTGAGTCTACATGGCAAAATTTCCATGGCAGAGGCTGCAGGGATGGCTTGTGACAGGAGAAATCAGGAGCTGCCCCCAAGCCAGACAGAGCCACTTCCAGTCAGCTCCAAGGCAGTCCTTCTGCGGGCCAGCGCTGAGCCCATCAGTGGCACTGGTGGCACCTCTGCAATGATATATTTAATAAAGAGCCACACAGCGGAGCAGGGCAAGAGCATGGGGAAGAAGGAGTGGCATGGACAAATTTTTATGACCTGACTGCAAACCCCATCCCCAATCCACCAAACTGCTTGAAGAGGAAATGTAGAAGAGTTGGGAGCGAAGTTGAGCCTGGAAAGAAGATATAGGGGAAAAGGTGGTTTTAGTTTTGTTTTTATTTCTCCATACCTACACTGCTGTTAATTGACAATAAAGGACACTAATTTCTTTAAGTCTATTTTGCCCATGATGATATTAGAAAAGTGATCTCCCTCTCTTTATCTTAATCCATGGGCCTTTTGTCACATTTTCTCTCCATGTTCTCTTGAGTAGGGGGAGTAACAAATCAGCTTGATGGGCACCTGGCAGTCAATTAAGCCTTTCTACATGTATTTGTAATGGAACAGCATGTACTAGTGCTTAGATAATAATAAACTTGTTATTTCTGATGTTCCTGTTCAGTACTGAGGCTGTAATGAGACCTTTGTTATTATGACCTGATGCCTGGGAAAAAAAATCTTTAATAAGCAACTTAAATAATATTTTAATTAGCGTCTTTCACACTTCCACAGTGGTTTTAAGTTAATTGAAAATTCTCATCATTAAGATACATTATCTATATATTATACATATCTATTACATTCTATTACATTGTATATGTGATATGATATTTTTATTTGTGAATGGAGTACTAATTATTATTTTATTTTTTCTTTATTCCAATCCAATATGAAACATTTTTAAAACTTTTTTTTTGTTAATTTGAATTTGATTTCTTCATCTGTCTTGGAGCCAAGCTCATGGCTTGGGTTTCACTCAAACTGTAAAAAAGCCTTATGAATACTGAAGACATAGTCCCAATGCCTAGAGGAATTTAAAATTGTTGAAAATTTTCTGATTAGATCTTTTCTAACAAATTCATCAGTATCAAAATTTTTCATGTGACCATTTCATTTTCATGTGAATGTGTTCAGTCTGTCCAAAAACTCCTAGGCAAATGATTCCTTGAATGTTCCAATACTTTAGATAGATCAGTCCCTTTTGCTGCCACCTGCAGAACAAATGATTGGTTTTACACTTCTGAGGAAAGCCGGTGCCTGACCTATATAAATATTCTGATTCTTGTGATCTCCATTTTCTGAGGATATGAAAGCCATGACCATATGGGTCATATGGGTCATGAGAGAAAAAAATTCTCAGAGAGCAGGATCTCACTCCATTAATACACAAAATTAACATGAAAACAGAGGTCTTGAAACAGATTATGTGCCCATACTCTTGCCTCATGAAATTGCAAAACTTTGTGCTTTCAATGTTAAAACCTACTCAAAACTCTGCTGCTAAACGACATAATGTCATCTTTGCTACATTAGCCTTCATCCTTCATCTAGACTCCTTCTTTATCTTGAAATGATGACATAATTTTTAGAATAACTGGTTGTAATCATCACATGTAGGTATGATTAAAATAGAAGAAATAACAGGAGAATCTGTATTTGAAGTGAAAATTAAGTATATGAGTTCCAATCAAAAATGCTGTGCTTGGACATCATTGTGGCCCTTTTTTTGAAATCTCTCCAGTGTCTCCATATCTCTTTTGTACTGGAAAGTCAAGATCTAGGCCTAGAACTTCAGATGTGTCTCACTGAACAGAAAGGCAGTAATCACTTTTCTTGACCTACTGACACACTCCTAATGCAGCCAGCAAAGCCCAAGCCTTTGCCTTGCTAGGGAGCAGTGTTGGCTGATGCTGAGCTTGGAGTCTTGTGGGATCCCCTCTTTTATATGAGGTAAGGTTTAATTTCTGCTGTTCAGATTTTTGCATGTGATAAATATCCCATTTTTCACATCAACAACAACAAAAGATGACATAGCAAAAATAACACAGAAAAAAAAGGTCCAAATTAAAACATGAAGTTCAGAGCTATTCAATTTCAATGTCGCCAATATCCAACATCTAGAATTTCTGGAAGCAAATTGAATACAGACCTTTTGCATGACACAACATAACAAGGTTTGATATCAAGATGTGGAGTAGAGTGGCATTAGATTCTGGGATAATTCTGAGAGTGAAAAGAATATCTGTTGAAAGCTCAGCTAAAATGGTGAAAAAGCTTATGTGTACAGGAGAATATATGAAAAGTAAGAAACAGAAGGATAAAGTAATGAAAAATATGAATGCAACAAAGGCGTAGAAAATACAGCAATAGACATGGAATCTGTATGAGAGGTGGCAAAGAAAGATGCATGAGGAAAAAACAATGAATACAAGCAAGTGTATATTTTTTTAGTAATAGATACTTTGTGCTTGTATTATTCCTTTCTGTCCAGCCACATTTGTCTGTATATGACATTTTATGAAATTACATACCTATTTTCCTTTTCCCTGTTGGTTACCCTCCAGATATTGCTGCTTCCTCCTCTATTCTGACTGTATCTTCTGAATTTTTTAAGTTATAAATTTCTGTGATCTGTCCCCACCTAGAGAAGAAGTTTTCAGAAAGAGACATTAACAAAAGTTCACAGTTCTTCTGTCTCTAAAGTGAACAACACATTTTCTTTTTCCACTATAAAAAAATGAAGCAAAGTCTTGCAAGCAGTTTATGAACAGCTCTGGAAATAAAACAGCTGTAGTTAGGAAATTAAATTTGGTTTTGAAGTAGAAAGCATTTGTGGATTCTGCTGAAAGCTGACCTTGCTGCAGCACAGTACATTGTGCTTGTCCATTTCATTTGGCATTATATTTTTCTAGTAAATTGCAACATGTGTTTCCAGAAAAAGGATATGAAGCAAATTTATAGCCTGATATGAAATTTAGGATAATAAAAGATATATATACTATGCAAGCATTAGACATCCTTGCAAATACTATAGTATATATACTATATAATTACCATCCTAATCTACCCCAGTTTTAGCTCCTGACAGGTATGAAAGTATCTGCTGCTTACGTTGTGATTAGTAATTTATGAAACACATATGCTGGAATGTACTTTTTGAGAAATAGAATGCAATCAGCAGTTATGATAATTACAGAATACACATTTTATATGCTATATATTGGTACAAAATGATGATGACGATTATTATTATTATTGTTATTGTTTTTTGTTATTATATTTTTCAGTGTCAGCTACATTGCACTGAAAAGAGGTTATAAAGCAGCATATTCATCTTCATGAAAATTACACACTATTCTGTCCTGTGTTCACTTTACTTATAGAGGCTAAGAAATCATTATTGCAAGAAGATAAAAAATATTTGCAACGCAAAGAGCACAGAAATGTCTGTGGCAATAGTTACCGTTTAATTAGGTATTTTAAGCATTGTAACTGTAGCTGTAATCAATCGATGAAAACATTTAATACAGCACAGTATGCAACTCCCTCAGGATTGGAAGAACATTTAAATTGTGCAGGACTTCTTAAAATGTCTAAAAGCAAGGTAAGAGGAAGAACAAGCTTAACTATATCAGTGCATTAAACCTCTGTGGGATTGCATTCCAGTGGATATACATTAAAAACAAAAATTATAACAACTTTTTAAGCCATTGATATGTTTAAGGCATGATTAATTCATGCCACTGAAAAAGACAGGCTAGGAGCATAGGTCACACTGCTGTTTGAATATTAAGCTGTAATTCATTCACATGGTGGAATGCCAGCACAAATATTTGGCCAGGAGAGGACAAAAAATTACGGTGAGTTCTCTGCAGCAAATCTACTTTTATCCATTATTTTTTTACAAGTAGCTGAGAATTCAGAGCCTTCTCATATTGAAGAAGAGGCAATTGAGACACTAACTCTTCAACTTTGATTTTTACCTTTGTCCTAGGCATGTCTTCAAATATCTTAGTTTTCCATGCATCAAGCTGTTGTGGGCAGCTAGGGTAGTCCTTTCAGTGACCACTGCTATTCAAAGCTAAAGCAGATTCAAGTTAAGTTAGCTGGTCACTAATTCTATAGCTGAATAAATAACATGATTTATTTATCACCATGAAAACATGCATTGTTATTCCTTGCCAAAAGAAATCAAGCTGATATCTCTCATTGAAATATTGGGGTTGGGTTTGTTAGTTTGCTTGTTTGATGATTTTTTTAGACCTCAATATCTCTTTCACTGCATACAGAAATACATTCTCAGACATTGCATAGTTACCAAAAAATCTTACAAAAGACAGAAATATGTTTTTCTTCTTTTATTTTTCTTCAGATAAATTTTCCTAAAATGACTTTTAAGTCTATAACCATGTATCACCTAAGAAGCAGTACCTAATTGTGACGATGTTCACAGGGGTCTTAGGATGAGGGAAGAGACAAGGATCTGACTCCATGTTTCAGAAGGCTTGATTTATTATTTTATGATATATATTATATTAAAACTATACTAAAAGAATAGAAGAAAGGATTTCATCAGAAGGCTAGCTAAGAATAGAAAAAGAAGGAATGATAACAAAGGTTTGTGACTCGGACTCTATCTGAGCCAGCTGACTGTGATTGGCCATTAATTAGAAACAACCAACATGGGCCAATCACAGATGCACCTGTTGCATTCCACAGCAGCAGATAACCATTGGTTACATTTTGTTCCTGAGGCCTCTTAGCTTCTCAAGAGGAAAAATCTTAAGGAAAGGAGTTTTGATAATAGAGGTCTGTGACACCTGATTAGTACTGCTCTTTCTAAATATGAGTAAGTTTAGTCTTTATTACATAAATATGGGTTTTCCTAGTGTTCAGTTACTAGTAGTTATTGCTAGATAGACCAAGATGACTGAGGAGGTGGGAGGAAAAAATAAATGTTTTCTGGAGCTGGAAAAATAGTTGAACTTCTTCAAAGGAAAAAGAAAATTAGCTTTTAAAAAAACAGTTATTCCTAAAGGATGATTGAATTTCTTAGTGATTTCCAAAGTCTACTGTACTGACTTTTTGAACTCCTGTTATATGAGTCTTTGTAGAATTATTAATGTTTAACTGCATATACTCTTACAGGAGCAATAACATTGTTCTCTCTTAGCAGTCCTCCTATGCTACATAAACAACATTTGAAGTCTGTCATGAAAACAGAATCTGGGAATAAGCTCTGGAAATTGCTTCACAGTTGATTAGATAAATATTACTTCAAGTCTGGACAGCTCAATAATAGTTTTAAAAATGGAATAGATCCAGAAATTACTCATTTGTTTTCTATGGTCTACCATCTCACACTGAAATTCGAAGATTAAATTATTGGTCAATGACCAACATCATCGAAAATTCCAAACATCAAAAATTCTAAAATCACGGGGGTTTGAGAGGACTGTAAATGGGTTTATTATGTTGTACTAGTGAATAAACAGCATGACATTTATAATTTGTTACTTATGCATTTGGGAGAGAATCAGAGAAATATAAGGATAATTAGATTTTGTTCATCATGTTCTATGTAATGAGGACAAGACAAAAGCAGAAATAATGCCAATAGTCGGGCATTTTAAAAATACACAAAATTTTATGTGTTATTATATCTTAAGTATTTATTTCATTAATTCAACAGACATTCACAACAACTAGAAAGGGAAAAACAAATGGAAAATAGAAAAAATAGACTTGAGTCTAAAAGGTTAGTAACATCTCAGTCTCCTGAAAGTGAAAATAATTACATCCAAGGAAACATTAGTTTGAGTAAATTAATTCAATATAATTGCAAAAACACAGGTAGAATATGATATGACTTTTATATTATTTATTTTTTTGTTTTGCTTACATGCTTCTGGCAGTTAGTATTAATTGTGTTCAAAAATGCAAGTGTCCTTTATGCTACTATCACACAAAGAGGTAACTCTGTATGTCATGAGCATAAATCTTATTAGGTTCATGATAAATGTCCCAACAAGAATTTGAACACATAATTTCTTCTTTGCCCATGCTCAGGTGTACCTGTTTACATAATTGTTTCCTTCTTTCTAATGGTTTATTTTCCTTAAAAACCAAATAAATTTCAATAAATACCCCAGTGAGTTTATATTAACCATTGTTGCTTGAAAAGCTGCCAACTTTTCATCTCAGTCTATTCACATTTACAAATATGCTTTTCTGTAGGTTTATATGATATATTCATTTTCCCTATGTTTGTACATGGCATGAACAATTGCCATGACTTCTTTCTTTTATATCACCAATGATATGTGGCTTGTACTATGTTTATGTCTATTATAATTCAAAATTTTATAGTAATACTCCAGATAATCTCTATTCATATTATATCCTTCTAAAATTAATTTTTTGGTTTTCCCATACAAACATACCTAGTTGGGTGAGTTACAGGCTTTCAGGCTTTACTCCTGTTTTATGATCAGGGTAGTGTTATGCTTTTGCAGAGGCATGTTGATTTTATACAAATCACTCTGTATTTTGTCTAGAGTGCAAACTTTATAAAACAACAAACTTGAAGAAAATAGAAGAATAGAGTATGAGTGATGGATGAATACAGGCCAATAAGGAACTGTCAATCATGTCATCATCAAGGCAAGTGGTTAATTAGCATCTAAAGAGATAGTCCTAACTAATTCATGTTGCCTGTAAGAAGACAGAGAAATAAAAATCCATACTGAGAAGACAGTTAAAATGTGAACATGAACAAAATAAGACTGAAGAATGAAGTCAGCAGAAGAAATAAAGTGCCATGGTGATTTGTAAAGAAGCATCATGGAATAAGTTTAAATAACAATGGGAGACAATAATCCTCTCAGAAAAAGTTTCTGCATAAACAGTTTTGATTTTGTCAAATATTATGGTGACCTTAGATCTTTCAAGAGGAAAAAAGTGACAATTCAAAATTAAGAGGTAGACAAACTAGAAAGTTGCTGAAAGCCTTGAGAGATTAAGAAATTATTTCTTTGCTATTAATTTCCTCTTGCTTCCTAAATTATGTTGGTTGTATTTGAGAAGGTCATGGTTGAGATGGGGACAATGCAAAGCAACACTCCATTTTCAGAAGGCTTCAAAACCATTTTTATGCTGGCATGCATGCTTTTTATACATACTTGAAAAAATCCTAAGTTTACATTTTAATCATTTTTCAGAAGAGACAAATTGCTAATTGGAATAGAGAGTTGCAGGTTTCTCTATTTATCCTTCTCTCTTTTCTTGGTTTCTGTCAATGACCTTGGTAGGAAATTCTTTCAGGGATAAACATGGATTCTCTTATCAAACTTTTCTCTAGCTCAGAGAAATCACTGTAAAATCTCTTCCACATATGTTGATTTAAATTAAATAAGATGGGCAAACAGGCAAATTTTAATTTCTGAATTGAAAATGAATGGTCTACAGTGCTTCAGGTTTTTCATCAAAATAATTTAAATTTTAAAAAGTGTAAATCTTGTCATATAAGAAGTTTTATTTTTAAAGCTATTTTTACTGCTATTTAAAGCAGTAAATATTGAAACTGTATATAGAACACTGGTAAGTGGGCATAGAAAAAAAAAAAAACACAGTAACCAACAGGAAACATGTGGATTTGTTGTTAATTTGCAGTTTACCTGCCAGCATGTGTATACAAAGTCTCTCAAGAACTATGAGGAGACCTTATTGTATCATCCTACTTCATTCGTTGTGTCTATGCTATTAAGTTTAAAAGGTCAAGTTTATTTTCTCAATGCTTGCTGTTACTTTCCTTTAAAAGGCAGTTCATGTCTACATTTACATTGAACACAGTCATGGGACACCTATAACTATAGTGATCCTCTAGCCCTAGTATTATTCCTTGAATATTTTGCTAATTCCAAAAAGAATGAATTTTACCTAGTAGTTCAAGTTCCATTCTCATTTTTAATTATTTAGGAAAGCCATGTAATACTGGGTCTCTGATATCTCAAAGAAGAGTCCTAACTGAAGGTCTTCAGGCCATAAGGCAGCTGTTCCCAGTTATTTGTTTTGTTATGGAGTTTATTTAGCCACTTAAATAAGCCCAGTTGTCATCATGTTCCCTTTTAAATTCAGTAATGTGTCTTTTCTTTTTATTCTTTCCAAGAAATATGCTTCAGCAGTTTATCTGAGAAGGGATGAAAAAACTGTATCCAGATGGACCTTCACTCTGACTGGACCTGATTTTAAGCCTTTTCATGATTGCTCATAAAATAAAAAAGGTTAGGCAAAAAAAGTAATTTCTTAGTTCTACTACACTTATAACTCTTGCCATCCACTTTGCAGATTGTATAAACTTGTGTATCTCACTTTCTTGAGTATGAGAAAACTGGAAAACTCCTGGGCTAAGATACAGACAGTTTAATAGGAAAAGCAAATGCCACACACACAAGCAAAGCAAAACAAGGAATTCATTCACTACTTCCATGACAGACATGGTTGGTGTTCAGCCATCCCAGGAGAGCAGAGCCCCTTCATTTGTAACGGTTCCTTCTTGGAAGAAGACCAATGTCATCTCTCCAAATGTCCCACTCTTCCTCCTTCTTCCCCCACTTTATACACTGAGGATGATGTCACAGGGTCTGGAATATCCCTGGGGTCAGTTTGGGTCACCTGTGCTGGCTCTGTCTCCTCCCAGCCTCCCAACGACACCCAATTGCCTTGCCAGCATGGCAGTGTTAACAGCACAAAGGCTTTGGCTCTGTGTAAAACCTGCTCAGTAATAATAAAATCATCTCCATATGATCAGCCCTGTGTTCAGCCAAAATCCAAAACACAGCTACTGAGAATAATATTTGCTGCCCCAGCCAAAACCAGCACAAAAATCTTAACATTGAAGTAGTGACTTTGGAATAACTTCAGTTCTGCTAAAAAAGGGGTAAAGAAGACTACTGAAAAACATTTACCTAAACAAAATTAAAAATTGTTTTAATATCCAAAATTCTGAATTTCAAATTTAATTTTTAAATCATGAACAGTTGTACTATATTTGAAATTTATCCTGTACTAATGCAGATTTTATCTACTGCCATTTTACTTCGGCAGTATTCCATAGCCATTTTACCCTCATTTGCCCCATACTTCACCACTCTAGACTAGATATCATTTATTTAGAAAACTATATCCTAAGGCAATGTAGTACAAGAACCATTCATGTTTAAATGACAACTGTTGAAAGAACAAGACATGCTACAAAAATAATGCTAGTGAATAAGAGCTTCCATTACACGAATACATTAAACTGATGCATTACCAAATCTCTTTGATGTTCTGTATTATTTATCAACAACATTAAGAATATGAATGTATTATTCAGAATTATTGATTTATTAAATCTGTTTAACATGTTTCACATAAAGTATTAAAATTAAAAAATAATAATTATATTTTGGAAGGAGTTTGGTATTTTATTATACCAGAGTAAATATATTTCTTCTACATTAGCCTGTTGGTCAGTGTTAGTAAAATAAAGACTGGATTCCTAGAAGAAGATGTTTTCTCAAGCAGAATTAATAAAACCCAAATATATTTCAAGTGTATGAAAAAGGGAATGATTTTACAGGTTTACATGAAATAATATATAATTAAGGAGTGAAGTATTCCAAGATAAGCAAACTGCAACTATTTAAAAGCATTGGTGATCTCAGGTCTTAATGGGATCTAGCTCAATGCTTACTTTAATTACTCTTTCATATTTCTTCATATTCTTGTATTCTTGTACTCCTACAACAGAAATAACTGGCACATTGTCTCAGCAGCTGATTTTGCTAGATAAATTAATAGTTATAAAAGTTATTTCAAGTCAATAGTTATAAAGTTATTTCAAGGAAAGTTTCAAAAGTAGGCATTATGTTGTTCCCTTGACGTTTCAACGCAGAGCTTGGACACATAATTGTAGGCTGTTATTCTGGACAAGCGATCTTAAAAGGTGAATCTTAGGGTTAATGCTAAAGATGAACTAGTAATGGCGCACACACAGTGACAGGGGAAGGCAAAACATCAGCTCCAGCTGCCTGAAAGGATAAAATAAGGAGTTACTCTCCAGAAGTCAATAGGAAAACACACATTTTGTCCCTTTTCACCTCCCAGACAGCTAAAGAGTGTTGTTTCTAGCAGCAACCCTGCCATTTCCACTATCCTCCCCTCAGCTGCATTGCCAGGACATCAAATAAGGCCCCAGTTGTGAAGCTTTTATGAACAGTGGTAATCTTTTGGGCTGATAGTCTAGTGTACAAAAACTGCTGCCATGAATAACACATCTTAGAAACATTCTAAATTTGTGGCACTATTTTCCAAATCCACTTTTTCTTATTTCAAAGTATTTTTTACTTCACTGAGATAAAAATAAATTTATCATGGGTAAACTGTCTAGTCTTCTTGAATCATTATGCTTCTGTCTGATAAAGAGAAGTCGACAGCAACATTTTCTAAACTACGGTCTCATGAAAGAACAAAAATGGCAAGCAACTTTGGAAATCCTGGGACGAATTTGTGTGAGAGATTCTGTGTATCTGTATGCAAAACAGCTCATGACTGAGTAGCTGGAAATGCTGGGATGACAGTTGGCTATTTCAGCTGCTTATGTTATTAGAGATTGAAATGGATGTCCACAAGAAACACTATAATATGATTTTTCATTTACAATTTAAATGTATGACTATTCTGCTTCTGCTTTAGTAAAAGATTTTTTTCAATCAAAGAAAACTTTTCTAAGTCCTTCAGGGGCTTCAGTTTTTTGTTTATTTGCTTTTAATTAATAGAATTCAAATGCAACATGATTCTACACAGTCAGAAATCAAAAGATATTTGCTTGTAAATGCAATCCTAGCTTAGTAGTAGCAAAAGAATACTCTTTTGTTTAAGTCCTAATGCCTTCCATAAAGAATTTAATAAACAAACAAAAAATTCCTCCAGGAATAATAGATGCTAAGTTTATATTCACTGTAAACAATAGGATTCTCACTGGTATACCAAGCCCAAATGTGATGGGATGAAATGGAATACTGAAATAATAAACTTAGCTAGATAGTAGCAAAATACCCACAGGTATGATTTTCTTACAGTTGCCTGTCAAAATACCATGATATTTGAAACTAAAATATCAGTGTCCTCTGTTATGAAACTATATTGAAAAGAACCTTGGAGGTTTTTCTGTGACTTTAATGATATGACCAAACTAAAACCAACCTGCAGAAGCACAAATGAAATTGTGCATGCTGTCAATTTTATGTGAGGTAATCAATACAGACACCAAGGTTGAAAAAATGAGAGGAACTCATCTGTCTCCTAAATTGGAACCAACATAGTGGAACTCAGTATGGCAACAGTTCAAAACTGATACCAACTATGCTTCAGAGCTGACTGGGGTTTTTTCCCCTTCTGCATCACACACTTCAAAGCAACAAAGTTTTAACATTTTACTGTCCAATGTTCATTGACCATGCCACAGAAATGACACCATATTTAAAATTTGAAATGTATTTTAAAATGTACAGCTCAGAAAGATTAAATTTACAGGAAAAAGCCAATCACAATTTTATTTCTGAAGAACAACTGAGAAAAACCTTTCTGAAGGCTGTTGCTGCCTACCTGACACGAGAGTCTGAAAGAGAAATGGAATGAAGGCAAAGCTGCTTTCTAAGTCTCTCTCTCACTCTCCCCCAAAACATTAAAAAGACTCTTTACTGAGTGTGTGACTGTATTGTTATGGCAGAGCATATTCTTAGAGGTACTCTGAGCTGTTCAAGATTCTGGCTTCTTGGGGTAAACTCTAGCTAAACTCTGAGGTGCTGCTTAAATGTTTATTTTAAACCTAAAAACAAAATCCCAAAATTCTACAAGACTTTTTATCTCTCACAGGATGCTCAGATTTTTTATACTGAATTTCACTGAACAAAAAACTGCTAATAAACAGCTGTTCTTAAGTCAGTGTGCTCTCAAGACTGTTGACAAGTACCTTTGGTAGAGTTTTTTATATTTCAAACAGATATCATGAGGTATTGAACAGAAACTGCAATTCAAAAGCCAGAAAGTGATGTGTACACAAAATCAGTGATATCCAGTGTCTTAATTTTGTACCTGGAACCTCTGGTATCCTTATGTTTTATAAAATATGACACCCTTAACGGAAACTGGACTAAAAATGAAGATATATTGGTGCTAGGCATGTTATTTTAGCTAGCTACAATGAAACAGATTCTTTGGTTGGTTCCCCCACAAGAGAAGCACAGAGTAATTTCCATTTCTACCTCACAAATTCTTAGTGGAAAAGAGAAAGCAGCTTTTCATCACTAAAACTCCTCCAGCAGTGACAAGTAACTCAATGCCTACCTTGGCAACCTCACGGGGCCTTCCTATTAATATGAACTGCATGCTTTCTTGGCAAAGGAAACATTGCTTCTGATTTCTACCATTTCTAACAAAGACCTCTTTTCACCCAAACCTGGGAATTGGCTAGTGCAATCTGGTATCAAGCACACAGTGTGCAAATGTACAATACGTGGAGCACTGGAGAATCAGTCTCCAGTGGCCTGAAGGGTTGAAGGGACCTGCAAACAGCCCCCCAGTGTGTGCCAGCCCTCTCACACAGCAAGGTAACTGCCCATCCACAGAACCAAAACAGTATTTTATATCAGTAAGCAGCTCTCTAGCTGAGCTGTAGGAGCAACCAAGACAATTAGGTACAATTCTGGGTGTCTAAATAGTGCCAACTATGCCTGCAAATGTTGAAAAACTCAACGTTCACCTCAAAAAAAGATAGAGAACGTGTATTTATGTTGCACAGCTTAAACGGAGTATGTGAATGAATCATGATTAATGCACAATAACAAGGAAGAAATAATGTAGACTACCACAGACTGCAGAAGCATGTGGGCAGGAAAATTCATCATATAAGGTGTCTGAGAAAATCCAGGGGGAATTAATGATCTGCTCTATTCAAGAACATTTAAAAAACAATACCATCTGGCATTAAGTAGAATTCAGGCCAAGAGCTAGCAGCAAAATAGGTTTGACAACCTTGACATGAAAACTACTTACTCTCAGTGCCAATTATGGTCTCCTTGCCAGTTCAAAAGCATATCTTTCCAAGAATGGCATTTAGCCCCTACCGGCATCTGAAACACCACACAGTCTTTACACCAGAGATTAAAGTAAAAACACTTATGCAAAGCACCAAACAGAGATAACAGCATAATCTGGATAAACACACCAAATACTAAATCACTGTTCATTATGTTTAGAACTAATAAGAACTGACATCAAATAGTAAAAAGAAAGAGTGTTCATTTCTCTAGCTGGAAGCTTTGAAAATAAGTTTGCTTTACGTATCCTAATAATTTTTTAAGTCAAAATTCTTTCCAAGTTTTTCAAAAAGGGTCCTACTTGATCATTGCTTTCCCTACAGAATGGGACTTGCTCAGCTATCCAATTTATTACCAAGTGCATTTTCTTGGGCTAGTGACAAATAGATAAAACTGAGACGATCTTCTTCATTTAAGATTTTTTAAATAATCTTCACTATTAAAAGCCAAAAATTAGCTCTATTCACATCTTATTTAACTATTTAACATGTTTTTCCATTAGCTATTTCAGATAACTAAGGGAAAAACATGATCTTATTTTATATGTTCTCAAATCTCAAAGCTTCTGTGGCTGTCCAAACCTGGTAGACATGGCCTCCCTTCCTTTAAGTCCAAGAATTCTGTTTCAGTAACTGGCACCGAAGAATGGATGTGCCATCTTAATCCAAGGCTGAATTTAAGAAGCAATAACAGGATTTCTGGGAGATACTTTCCATGTTAATACAGAAAGAAATCTTGTATTTTAAATTCTCAGATATAACAACAACCAAGGGTTAAAATTTTTAGAAATATTACGGCAATTCTCAAACATTGGTTGCCCAGCCCTAAGACGTTCAATCTATTGTATAGTTACTACTTTTCTGATTGATTTAAATCTCTGCACAGAGTTAAGGAAGGTGTTATATTTTAAAGTGCACAGCATCAGTATATGCAAAATTTTATCAACCTTTGATGTAACGTATCCTCTCCAAAGGAGAGCCATGAAACAAGAAGCATTTCTATCAGATTAATTGCCCTAAAGAAAGTGTGAGATGTGAAATCTACTAAGAAAGTATGTCTGACTTAGTAATACTTTACTCATAACAAATTTGAAAGCATATTTATCCATATTTATGAGAAGATTCAGTTTGTGTAACAAATATGTATAGTGATTGACATTTTCATGTACACATGTAAATAAGATGCAAAATACTATCACTGCTACAAAAGAGCAAATATGTTAGATCAATGCCATGGATAATTTATGAGTAGTTCATTCTAACTCTATTACAATATTAGAATAATATCCAATTAGTATATTGGAATAATTTTAAAAAGTGTGTAAACATGTAAAAGTGCTAAGATTTTTAATTGCTGTAATTTCCAAACCCTTGTTTTATTCCAAACACGGCATTGGGAATAATGTGTATGAAAAACATGAACTGCCCTAGTGATGATGAACAAACATATATATTGCAAAGTTTTTAACTTTTAGGTGTTTTGTATTTCCACAAGCCAGATGAAATTGCATGTCATTTTACTCTTGCTCAGCAATGACTTACACAAAGAGATTTTTCAAAAATACTCTGGTGGCACTCATGCTTATCAAAAGGTAATGTGTCATGCACAAAACCTTTTCTGTAATAAACCATTTTCTTAGCTACGGATTGTTCACCAGTATTCATTATTTATATAAAAAGGTAAAGAATAAAAACAGGAAAAAGAATATTTTAGACATTTTAGAAAAAAACTCACAATCATATTTACCACATAGTGGGCTTAGTCAAGGTTTCAAGACAAACATCCCTAAATGTTGGTATGGTCCATAAAACTCTATTTATCCTGTTTAGAGTGTGTTCAGGGCCATATGAAAGGAGTGACAAGAAGGAAAAAACTCTCATGTCTTAGGTTTTTCTCCTTTACCTTCTTAAAATAATTCTCTATTCACAGTCAACAATTTTAACCTTTGTGATGGGACAGAAAAAATAACAAGTTTACATCTTAAAACAGTTTAGGTCAAAGCATGAAGGCATTTTGGGACAAAACCACCACTATTTTAGAAGGATTTTAACACAGAGCTCTTTTGAAAGCAATTGGATGACCAGACAATGAGCAGTAGTGATTTATATTATTTGAAGCAGCTCCTCCAATGTAAAACTCCTGCCAGCATAATAAATATTAAAAATTCTTAAAAGCACCTAATAAAAATAAACAAACCTAGAAATTAATACAAGAATATAAATGTTCAGAAAAGGACAGGGGAAAATCAGAGGCAAAGTGAGATAAATGTTTCACTGTTTGAATGTTGAGTGTCTCTGAAAACAATTTGACCTTCCAAACCAAAGACTCTCCCAGGTAGCTGGCACATGATACCTCTTTCATAAAATCTGTGAAAAATAATTGAAAGCATTTCCCCTCTGATTCTTAGGAAAATTTTTAAATATTCAGGAGTACATGTTCATATGTCATAGTTGAGCAGTGAGAAGCCCATTAGTAGTAAAAAAAAAAAAGCAAAGAAACAAGTTCCACACATCCTCAATCAATGTTTGTCCAACTCACAGCTTCACACTCATCTCCAAAGGCTCAGTACCTTAAAAGCCACTGCAGAAAGCACTTCACAAAAGATGACACAAATTGAGGGTCTCAACAATATGTACTAGACAGAATTATCACTTCCTTCGGTAAGATTTTTCTTCCTCCATACTGTTTATTCTCTTATTTTACTTCTCCCCTACTTTGACTGGATGTAAGACTCAACTGAATTTACTCAAATGAACATTGATTATTTCATAAATCTTTGAATTGTTTTAGTGCTGTAGCCTTGTGGCTGAGGATGGTTTGTTATGAAAATCAGAATAAAGCCATTTTGGATTGGTTTATATTTCCCTTTTTCTAAATACTAACTAGTATTAATTTGTTAAACCCTCACTGATTTCCTGAAAATTATAAAGTTTGTTTTACTTCAAATATAAAAGCAAAATAGCTAAATTAAATAGTTGGTATTTAAAAACAAGTAATTAAAAGAGAATATATTGAGGGATTTTATATACAGCATTGATTTCTACATGAGAGAGAACACAAATTTATGGTTTATAAAATACCTCGGTAAATGATCACTCAGTTTATTTTCTGAGCAAAAAATTCAAAGTTCAGTCCAGGAAAAAAAGAGCATGATGTAAATGCCATGTTTGTGAGATATCATTAAGGAAATGAACAGTGTCTGACTTAAGTTTACTGTAAAGAAACTGAAATACAGCTTATTAAATTCTTGTGATTGTAGGTTTATGCCTCAGGCGTGGAATGTTGGAATTATATTTCAATGTTATGTATTTAGCAAAAATAACTACAGCCAGCAAAGTCCACCTACTCTCTTCACATGTAGCACAAGATTAACATTTACAGTCAGAATATGCATGCTGTGTAAAACAAGTTGCTACTTATTTATTCTTCCTCTTTAAACCAGGGAGCAATAGAACAATGAAGAAGCACTTATTAAGGCTGAAAAGTTGATGTTAGCCAAAGACATGGAAAAGAGAAGCAGATGTGAAAAGCTTCTGTACAGACGAAAAGTTATATTGATATTTAAGTAAAAATATTCAAAATCTTATAAAGACATACCTTACTTGCTTTGCTTTTGCTTCACTTCACATCCTTGGCCAGATTTAAAGGTGGAAACGCCAGTTTTGCTGCAAGGCTGCATAGCAACAGGAGAGGAGGAAATGGCCTCAAACTGCACAAGGAGAGGCTGAAGTTTGACATTAGGAAAAATTTCTTTACTGGCATTGGAACGACATGGGAGCAGACTGCTCAGGCAAGTGGTGGAGTACCCATCCCTGGGAGTGTTCAAGAAGTGACCACACGTGGCCCTCTCTGCTGTGGTTACGCTGACATGATGCTGTTCGTCCAGAGGTTGGTTTTCTTCTTCATTGTATTTTGGTGCAAACTTCATTAGGACTATTACTGAAATTATTTAAATTTTCTTTCTTTGATCACTCTCTGCAACTCACAGGAAATATGCAGTATGCCATCTTGAAACAAGGATTCAGGGACATTATTTCCTTAACTTCAATGGAAAATTGTAAAAATTACTTGAAAAACTGTAAAATAAGTTGAATTCTACTGATTTTTTTTCTATCTTTGAGATAATAGTATCATGTCAATTGATAGTGATAATACATAAATAAAAAAGAAAAAATATTGTATCATAATGCCCTACTAAAAATTAAAACTGTGAAAATTACTGAGGAAAACAAAAGAATTTTCTTAGAATGAAATTTCGATGTTAAGTAGGGTCATAATTTATACTCTGCAATGAATACAACTCTTTTTTGATGTTGCTGTTCTTCTCATCTAATTCCCTTCTACTTCTAAGGAATGTAAAATACCAGACTTTTCAGAGTACCCATATTGCAGCTAAATAAATAAAACAATAGAAAGAAATATCCAACCATTTCATTTATCTTTGTCAAGAAAATTTCAACTGACATCAATGCTCAGGTAAAACTCTTGCATGTGCTTTTATCTCATTAGTATGTTAATTGAAGCTTTTTTTTATAAGATTCTTTTTTAGGGTCTGCTTTATATTTGAGGATGATTCCTACAAAAAATCTTATTCAAGCATGAGGTGGAAACATTACTGACAATTTTCTTCTGCAATCTCCTGCACTTTTTAATCAGTAGATTAAAATTCAACATCTGCTCTAATGGAAATGTATGCTGTGCCTTAAAAAAACTACCTAAAATATTCATTCAGCATTGAATCTTATCAGTGCTTCTGAAGATGCAGAGAATGGAACTGTTGTTTTCTTCATTCCTTGCATTTCTTCTTCAAAAAAAGGATGCATTTTCATTTGGAAATAAATAAGAAAATCATGGGGCATGTTAAGATGACAAAACAGTCAATTGGTCTTGTGGCCAGACTCAAAACTAAAAGTAATCTCTAAAATAATTAGTCCCTTTGACAATTGTCGAAGAATTCTGATCTTATGTTTTCTGAGAAATTAAGAAAACATTGCTTGATGAGTTTTGGTTTTATTCTAGTTTTGTGGTTTCCCCACACCTTCTTTTTAAAAGTATTTCTTAATTAATATTTTGGGAAGCAGTACGTTTTTTCCAAGGCAGATTAAAGTTAGCAAAAATGCAATAGCTTGACTGACCCTGGTCTATTCAGGTTACTATTCAGGGTTATTTCCCTGAAGTTGAGATAATGTGAAAATGTAGGTAACCACAGAAAAATAGTCCAGTAAGATTTGTTCAATTTTTATAATGAATATTATAAACATGATACATTTTTATTATGTATTTTTATGTAATTTTTAATACATTTTTATTATGTATTTTATATAACACATTTTTTTAGGGAATTCAAAACATGGTTTTGTTCTCTCAAACATAATAAACACATTGTTTACTGTTGTTAGTTGCTTGGAAAGAATATGTTTGGTTTTCTGTTGAATTTCATATTGATGTATTAATTACAAAAATTACAAGCTGAAAAACACTTGACTTCTTTAACTGAGAAAAACAAAACCAAACACTGTCAATATTATCAGGGATTTGGCTAGAGCTGTTACTGAATCAGAAGGCAAAAAGTTATACAATCCTCAGTGACACATGATATTGTTAAGGCACACTTGTGCTGAATGTTTCTGGTTGATTTTTTTTTTCCCACAAACTGTTTATTCCTTAAAAAAAGAGGAAGCAGGGCAGGGTTTGCATTCTTTACCTTGCAAGAAGGACCACAGCAGGGAAAATATCCTGAAGAATCTGAACAGTTCATCCTCTACGTGCATGTTTTAAAACTGCTGTTCTGTTCCCAGGCATGTTGTGTTTATTTTGTGTGTGTTGTATTTCATTTATTTATGAGTATTGCCACTGCCTGTTCCAGGCCACAGGCAGTGTGTTGAGATTGAAAAAGGCCTCAGGATGAAATTTGCCAGGCTTGCTCTGTTTGAACTTGTCTGCACGTGCCTGGTGATGGGCCTGGTTTTTCTTGACCCCAGAAGGGCTGGGGAAGGTTGAACCACAACACCAGATAAAGCCATAGACATTTTATAGCATATTTTAACTGTGGCATTATTGATGATATTTTTTCTGTAAGAGTGGTATTCTTTCCTTTGGTTTGTTTTTCTTTCTTTATTTTTTTTTTTTAACAGCTGCATCTTGGCTAATGATAATTCTACAGTCATTAAGTTTTCATCATTAAGTTTTAATCATTAAGTTTTAATGATTATAGAATGAATTCTTAAATCATTAAGTTTTCAAGATTATTAAATTCTTGTCTTTATATGCTTCTTTTTTCCTTCTTTATCCATAAGAAAATTTTGAGCATAAAACTGATGCCTAAACTTCTACAACGTCTTCTTTATCTGGTGAAATAACATCAGTTCAATCTCTCATTATTAGAATTCATACCCCTCTCAGGGAATTCTTAAATGTTCAGACAGCCAAAAGGTGGTTCTGAACTAACTTGCCTCTGTACAATAACTTTGCCTCTATCGTGTCTGTACATGTTTCTTGCTGGGTAATAACAGAAGCTCCATTGCCTCTTTCTCCTTAGTTTCTTTACTTCCTTTTAAATTTTTTTCATAAGTACTTAAAATAAGAAAAGTAAAAATGAAATTACTTTCTGTTTTGTATGAATAAAAGACAAAATATGATAACTGATATCTTCACCTCTTTGCACTGGTTATGAAATTAATTAGTCAGTTGTATGCATGCAATTCCAATAGTTCTAAAACATTTACATTGCTTGCATATGTTTATAATAAGAACTGGGGTGTATATCAGGAAAACAATATTTAATTAAGTAATTATTTATTCTATAATAGATGGTTGACTGTGGCGTGACCAATGTTTTCAAAATACAAATTTACCTTAGAATAAGTTGTCAGTTAGTTCATCGATATTGCCAATCATCTTTATAAGAAAGTTCATCCCTCTCTTGGTGGTAAACATGTTGAGCTAACAGTGACTTCTGAAAAGGCAGGAACAGTGTCATCAGAAAAAATCTGCCACTTTGGCATCCAGACTGTCATAGAGAGAACAGCTAAGGTGGACTCAGACTGGGAGGTGAAAGCAGAATGTCCAGAATGAGGGAGGTATCTTATTCCAGGTGGAAAAGTGTATCTTGTGCACCTGACGTTCACCACTCCTCTGTCTGGGTCTAAAACTTACACAACTTCCATCCATAAACCTCTTAGCCAGCTCCATGCCATGGACCTTTCTGTCTGCCTTAATGCAAGTTAGGATTTTGAATATCAATGTCTTACAGTGGTGGAACAATATTGCTGAAAATTAGTCCTGGTTTGGACTGTGGTTAAACTGTTACCCAGGCTGATATTTTCTGAAGCTGACTGAACAACAGTGCTAGCTGCAATGTGGAAGCATTATTATTAGAAGAAAATAAGCGGAAAATTGTGACTGGATGTTGTCTGGGAGCAGCCCCAACTGTGTGAGCATCCAGAAGCAGGCTGTTCTGAGGCAAGGATCTCTCAAGGATGCTGAGGACAGAACAAAGAAAGAACTCCAACATCCAAGTGCTGATGGAGCCACTGAAGCTCAAATCTTACATGAAGCACCAGGTGGAGACTCCACTGACACAGCTTTAATTTAATAGCTGTAATCATCACCCAAACTTTTAATAAGTAATGAACCTGACATGTAGGCAAAAATTCAGATATTTTCTTGCAGACTGAGGACTTGTAAGGCAAGAAACATTATTACAACTAATTTATTCTATATGTGTAGATAATTTTATTTGTATTTATCAATATTCAGTATTTTCACCAGTTGTCTTCCTCATGTTTTAATTTCAATGCAGAGTCTTTGTAATTCTCTTCAAAATGACTGTCACAGGATACAGCTTAAGAAAATATCAGTTTTTCCCTAGCTAAGTGTTGTTTAAAGTCTAGATTCAATAGGAGCCAAATGATCCTAAATTTTTTAAAGAGAAAATCTATACGAAAAAAACACCACCTGAAGATCATAAAGATTCATGACAAATAAAATTTTAAAAGCAGTTGTAACTGTAGAAAAGTGTCTATTGAGGAATTTCTGTAGCTAAAATAGGTTAAGTATGAAGATTTTATCAGAGTTTCTTTTTGCTTCTCAGAGGCAAACTTGAAATAAGGCTCAATTTTCTCAATCTATTTTTTTCTCTCCCTTTATGTTTAGTGATAGACAATCTAAATGGCATGAGAAATATGCAGACACAACACATGTAACTGAATTACATAAGTTTTAGACTCTATAGGAGAAGCATTAAGAAATGGGAAGTGGGAGTTAAAGAATTGAAAATTGATGAGATCTTTTGGACTGTTTTTTTCAACAGTGCTTTTCTATCAATCCATTCATCTATTAAAAAGATTTAGCTGACCTATTTGGTCTTGATAGCAACAGTATCTCTATTCCTATATAATATATTAATGCTTGCCTTTTGTACTACAAATGCACACAAACACTATGAACCAACATACAAATAATTGTTTGTTTTACTTTATGTTAGCAAAGAACATTGCACAGATGGTTTATAAAGTTTAATTAATAAAATATGACAAAGTGTGAACTCTTATGTAACAACTCATGCTGGTGTGAATTGTTTGGGTTAGGACAGTTTTGTTTTTTAAAGACTTTCCTGAAGTCTTTTCTGCAATATCTGCACTTCTTTTAGTATGTAGTATCTGTTATAGCCAAGCAAATATAATTCTGACATTGATGAGTTCCATACTAGCAAATTCCTTCATATTTTCCACTTATAACTGGAGTTACATCTAGATAGTTAGGATTTGTCCAAAACCTGTGACTTTGTTATTGTTTTTCATATACTTAATAGCCTTTACCTGTTTTAGAATAAAACATTTCACTTCATATAAGAAAAGTTGTTGTTTTGACTCATAATAGTCACTTTGCTACAGTAATAAATGGCCTTTATTTGTAATAAGTAAACTCCAAGAAGGTTCCTTTAGGTGTGCAAACTTCAAATGAGCTAGGCTTTTTCCTTTTACCGTAATACTTTGAAGCTTTTCATCTTGATCAATTTCCTTTTAAGATTCTCTGCATAAACATTTGACCAAATGCCATTGTTGAAAAATTAGTGCACAATCAGATGCTTTGATTTTCTGAAACATTATAATGTTTTATTCACAGGGTTGTCAGAAAAAAAAAAATCAGAATATATGTAACGTGTGTACTAAATTTGTTTTAGGAAATTAAGGAAATCTTGGAATACTAAGAGAGGGCCAGATCCAGATTAAACAGCTGAATATCAAGATTTAGAAATTAAAATTATGTTTCTGAAAAGATTGGATTGCTGATATCACTCTAAGACACAGGAAGTAAAAACTACTCTTTCACTCCTCTGAATATGCTAATATTAAGTCAATTGTAGTACCTCCAAATTAAAGAAGCAGCTGCCAAATATTTCAAGTGGAAAGTGTCATGGAAAAGAAATATATATTCAAAAATATATTCCATCAGAAGCAAAGCATATGTGCACTGACATAAAAGAGGTTGCATTAAATGACTAGACATCTTAACACCAAGCCAGATTTAGTGCCAGGGACTCAGAAGACAGTACAAATCAAGAAAGGGTCTAAGGCAGGTACCAGCAAGGATCTTCTTTCAGTAGTGTGGTAATATATGATGAGCTTAAAAAAGCTTGCACTGTGTGTTAGAAAAGCAGGATACCTTGGTTTGTGGTTTGATTGTCTTTCAAACTCAAATCATGTTGCACAGAGAGCTGTCTCAGGGAAATCTTACAGACAATGTGTCTGAGAAACAAATGGTTCTTCCCTTATGTAGTCACTTATGGCAAGAGCTAGAAAACACTTTAGCATCTGTTTAATGACAAGTATGTAAGCAAGCTACTTGACACAGTATGTTTAGGTTGTTTTTTAGATTGTAGAAACTACTGTACAAAGTAAATAATTCTGCTGGGGTGAATAGGACATGGTCATATAAAAAACCAGTACTAAAATGAGAAAAAAATGTTCTGACATATCATATTATCTGAGTGTATGACCACCTGAAGAAAAGGCAGCTCTGTCTGAGAGTCACTTTGGTTGAATGAAAACCCAATTTTCTAAGCCAACTAGAAAGAGATTGGTGAG
Organism: Melozone crissalis; assembly: GCF_028551555.1. Lineage (NCBI taxonomy): Eukaryota > Metazoa > Chordata > Aves > Passeriformes > Passerellidae > Melozone > Melozone crissalis. The sequence goes on along the minus strand of NW_026535784.1, from coordinate 4,090,948 downwards.
CCCAACTTTCACAGTTAAAAATTGGTACTCATCTGAACCCAAACTTACATGAAATTGAAACAGTAAATTAATGAACTTTTGATGTCAGCAAAATTACATCAGTTAGCATGAAATTTCCAAATATTTTCAAACAAATTTGCTATGGGCACAGGGCATTTTACGGTTGGACTTCAGGCTCATAGATAAAAATCTGAAGTAAACATAAACAAAAGAATACTTGTAAACAGACAAGCTGTGGAAGTGTTTAAAATCCTAGATTACTACTTTTTTCCTAGGCTTAGAGAATTGTAAGCATCTCTACTCAGTCATGCCCACATTTAAAACTGACATACTGATGGCTATTTGAGTGCTGTACAGTACGCTGCTATTCATGGGGACATAAATTTGACACATCTCTGGCTTTAGTATCTACTTGGACAAATATTCCAACTATAGTAGAGTGCCATAAAATGCATAGCATTGGACTTCCATCATGATTTGAAAGCCAATTGAGAGTAGACAACAGTGCTGATTTATGGATGAATGCTGAGTTATGATAATTGAACTGAGATTAAAATATTCTTTCAATAGAGAACTATTGTTCTGGTTTCTGCTTGTTTTTTTTTTTAGTGTGCTGTGAATTTCTAGTTCTAATTTAGACACTATGGTATCAAGCTTATAGACCTACCTGTGTGTTACATATTACAATTAATTCTTACCTTCTAGTTTATGTAAAAGTATAAGCATTGTGGAATAAACCCATGGACTAACTCTAGCAGGTAAAGCCAGAGACCTACTGAGACCAGAATAATGGTCAAAAGTGCATATCCACAGCAGAACAAGAACAGTGGAATTTTGCATGATGCTGCTTCACTTAATCGTTTCTTGTTGACGAATTAATCAGCGCAGGGTCTACTTGAGATAGAATTATTTCTGCATTTTTCAGTAACTCTCTTCCATTTGATTTCTTACTTTTATCATAATCTTATGTAGAATTCTAACTCTACTTAAAATAAACATCCAATATGTGGGATGAATGTTACCCTCTTTTTCTTTCCTAGTTTTTTAACTGACTCTTTTTTTATTAACTTGTTAAAAATTATTCATTTGTCTGCTTTATCCCCAGCATTAAATAATAAATAAATTCTTAAGTAAATTCTCTAACGGGATTTGTTCTCACTGTGGACCAGAGTGATACAAATATGACCCTGTTTAATCTCTCCACAGTTTAGTTTCTATCCCAAAGCTAATATGTGGAAACAGGCTTTTAATGCAGAGTAGGACACCTTTATATAACAGATCTTTCAGATCAGATTTATTTCTCTTTTGGTCTGCTTAGAGTAGTTAAAAAAAAAAAGTAGTTTTCTCCTCTCTTAATCTTATCACAAATGCCAAAAGACTGAGAAAGAATGGGGGAAAATGAAGGTCTCTAGTGGCTGTTTTAGTTTACAGCAGAGATTTTTCGTTCTTTTTGAGGTCCAGCCCCTGCTGTAGCATGACCATTTATTCAGAGCATTCACATACACATCCCCCTTACATCTCACTGACCATTCTACTGACCCTGACTAGGAATTTGCCACTACCCATTCTAGTAAAAAAAAAAAAATCTCCAAAAATGGTAACAGTGTCAACACATGGCCTAACACATCGCCTTGGGTTGTTTGTAATTATGTCAGGGTGTTTTGAATCCTGTTTCATGTAAAATAAATCTCTCAGGAATTATTTTGTTCCCTATGCCTTTCATTAAAATTGTCTATCTATGATTGTTTAGTAATATTAAGAATGGCCATTACCATTTTGTAAAATGTTCATAGATCTGCAATTTATGTGTGATATCAATGTAGAAAATATTAACATTCCTAAAAGATTACTCAGTCATTTTCTGAATAAATTAAGTTCAACTGTGTTCCCACAAATTACAACACATTATTTATTTTATACAAGTTTGTCAAATTTACTCTGAATAATTTACTCATAGTTCTCATAGTATTTTCTATATTTAGTATTTCATTAAGTATAAATCAATATGTACATTTATATCTAAAATTGGAGCAGAGCTTTTGCACACAGAACTATTTTGAATACTGCCTGCATGCATAATAGCAAGGAATAACAGCTCATTAAAATGCTGAACCTGTGGCTAAGCAAGGAATGTTCTCCATTCTTATAATGTAAAGTTTTCTCAGCAAAATATTTTCATAGAACCATAGAATGATTTGGGTTGGGAAGCAGATTAAAAGATCATCTAGTTCCAAACCCCTGCCATGGAGAAGGGCACTTTCTACTGGACCAGTTTGTTCAAAGCCCCATCCAACCTGGTCTTACACACATCCATGAGTGGGGCAGACACATTTTCTGTAGCCAACCTGTTCCAGTACATCACCACTCTTAACCATTCTGTGAATCTGAGATACAGTAAGGGGTGAAAATAAATAAGAACAGAATAGCATTTTTCATAGAAGCTGATATGCAGTGTGGTTCATTATTACGAATACAGATTTTCCCATTATTTCCTTGAAGTGAGGACCTGATGAGACCAATTCATGTTTTTTGGGGATTTTTTGATAATTTCTACATAATTTAATTTCTTGTCTCGAGCCAGTGACTGTCCCAATGCCTTTATTTCACAGAGAACCTTCTGGTTAACTTCTCAATCACCTACATTTAATCAGCTATTGCTTGCTTGAGGCTAAATTTCTTCTGATGGTGTCTACACTAGATGTAGACATCTTTTTGCTATCTTGAGACACTTTTCATTTTAAGACGTTTACCGTCTCCTGCTTTTGTCAATGTAAGTAGGTAGAGTCTCTCTTTATCTCCAGCACACCCACTATTTAAAACCCCTTTTGTTAAATCACTTCTGCCTTTCAATGCAAAGCAGTCCTTATATTCTCCTAGATTGCTGGTTTTACCTTCACATTTTATTTTTCTCTTAAAGTTCTAAGTTCTTTTCTTAATTCCTCAGTGCCTGTATCCCTTCAGCTTACAGAATACAAAATAAGGTCACAATTTTGTTATGTTGCTAAGGCTAGTCTCTGAATACCTAGATCATCTGGTGCAACCACTATGACAACATTTCTGCTTGGAGATCACGTCTATACGTGCTGATCTGTGAAAGTCATTCAAGGTACAGTTCCATGCCCAGTTACCAGAATCACTGCTGGCTTAGCATGATCAAATATCAAGCACTTGATTTAGGCATGGACCTTGCAGATGACACTCTGTATTCCAGTAGACTTTTAGCTAGCTGCTTGCATTTCCTGTGCAGCAATTCCTGGAAAACTAGAGTTTAGGTTGAAGATCCCTGCTGCTCCTGCATTCTGCTTTCAAGGTAAATAGATTTCACAGAAAGCAGCTGTATCTGGTTTGCTTGTCAGTAGCCTTCTATTTACACAGACATAGCAGTGATATTAGAATTTTATAGATGATATTTTTGGTTTAGCATAGGAAGTCGAGGAATAAACTATATTTTTGCTTTAATATTAATTAAGGTCATATGTCAGCAGTCTGCCCTTAGCTTGGATATAATATTTTTGTTGTCAGTCATTTTAATGGAATTTCCTAATGGTACTTGCTGCACTTTCAGATACATTGACTGACTGCAAGTTCTACAGGGTGACTTGGTTCATGAAAAGAACTAAAATGAGCAGCATATTGAAATTGTTGCAGAATTGAACTATTTCAGCCTAGAAAAAGTCTGTTTCTGTATATCTCTGATGAGATATTTAATGGTGTCATATGCCACAAAATGAACATTTCTACTGTATCATTCTCAGATTCTTATTATGGGCAAAAGGAATATGACAAATGTACGGAGGGAAAGATTTACAATTAGCCTATTCTTAACAATCTAATCAAAACACAGCAGATACACAGTCTAGTTACAACAATACTAATACCAAAAAATAAGAAGAAAATCCTTGTTAATTGCCACTTAGAATGCCTATAAAAGAAGTTATTCAATCCACCCTCTATGGTATTATGTTATGGCTTCCAATGTTCCTCTGGATGACAAAGAGAATTATTTTTTTCAGGAAAAGAGTAGAGAAGTATTCGATGACCTGAGCTGTTTGGTGGGAAAACCATGATGTTTATGTTTTCTTTCTCAACAACTGAGTCCATTTGGGTGTATTTTTCTATGTCCCAAGTGGACTGTAAGTCTGTTACTTTCCAACTGGTTCCCAGATTTTTGGTGGTTGCACAACTACTCACCCTGAATGAATTGACATAAAGGAAAATTCTTTGTTGTGTAGTGACTTCCCCACTTGGTCAGGCTTAACCACAGGATGCATTCACAGACCTTATAGCTGAAGTGTGGCAGTGATCACCTGGACACCAGCCAGTTCTGAAAACAGGTGAAAATCAGCACAGACCAAGGCAGGTGTGGGTGAAACAGAGACCCTACTCTGTCATGGCATAATAAAATTTAAGTCCCATGTTAGTACTGGCAAAACATTATTTGCTAGAACACACTGCATCTTCTAAGTGTTGACTGTAACGTTATTGGTAAGTGACCAGGTTGCATGCAACTACTTCCAGGAAATTAGAAACTATTAGAAAGTTATAATAATGGCTTCAGAATATCCCAATACTGTTCTCTTTTTCCTGATGTCCACTAGAGAATATCCACCTCAGCGTATCTGGGAACTGTATCCAGGTATAGTATACATCCAGGGTATTCCAGCACATTTCCCCTAAAGTATTATTTTATAGATAGAGGTATTACTGCATTTACTCATGCTAACATATAGACTTTCCAAGATGTAAGTACAAGGTCCAGTGGAACAAGTCTGGCCCAAGATCAATAGCTCCTTGAATTAATGGAATTCACAGAATCACAAAATATCCTCAGCTGAAAGATACCCACAAGAATCATGCAGTCTGATTCATGACTCAGCACAGGACATCCCCAAGAGTCACACCATGTGCCTGAGACATTATCCAAACTCTTCTTGAATTCTGTCAGGCTGGTGCTGTGACCAATACCCTGGGGATGCCTCTTCCAGTGCCCAGCCACCCTCTGGGTGAAAAAGCTTTTCCTTATGCCTAACCCAAACTTCCCCTGACTCAGCTTCGGCCCATTCCCTTGGGTCCTGTCACTGTCAGCACAGAGCAGAGATCAGTGCCTGCCCTTCCTCTTCCCCTTATGAGGAAGCTGTAACTGCAATGGGAACTCCACTCTGTCTCCTCCAGGCTGAACAGGCCAAGGGACCTCAGCTGCTCCTCATACATCTTCCCCCTGCAAGTCTCTGGCACAGCAGTTTGACAAAGCCAGGAGTCTTTTTTTTTCTGATTGCTTATAGATTTTATCAGGTACCCTCGGTATTCTTGAGCCAATAAGGTTGTTACTGTGTCTAATCAAACTACAGCCACAGTACACTTGTTCTAGCAGTTATCTCACCTAGAGCCATCCTATTAGATTCCCAATTTCTAGCTGTTAGCCTTTTCCATTGATAGCAGAATCTCCCATCTCCCTTGCTCAAAATCATTGGAAAGTCCTTCACGTTAAAACTCTCTGACCTACTACATCTGGAACTTTGATTTTTCTCTCTCTTACTATGGCCTTTTCTTCTGATTTATTTTTGTCTTTAAAAGCTTTAAAAGTGACAGATCTTATCTTACTATATTATAGTATACATATATTAGATAGCTTAGATGTTACTTATTGGAAAAATGTCAATTATTTTGTTTAATCTTAAAAAAGAAAAGAAAAAACTACACTTTAAAAATATCCAGAAATAGCTGTCAATAAATATTCAAATTCCGAAAAGATCACACTGATTCTAAGAACTTTAAGAGTTTAGTCTCTATTTATCAATAAGAGATTTAAGTGTGAGTTGATGCCAGTCAATTTTATATAGTTCAACTTGTGGTCTCTTTTATTTGATTGACAATTTTTTTTTTTTAGGATATGAAAATGAGACAAATTCCCATTCAAAATAAACATGCAACTAAAAATTAGCATAATTAAGCATTCAAACAATCTGAGTAATAATGTGATGTTTTCCACAATTTTTAATCTTCAGTTTCAGATTGGGTGAGCCTTGAGAGAATCATTATAATTCCACAAAAAATTCTAATCTTGAAGAAAATATATGACTAGAACCTTTTTATTTTGTTAATTTTTATACTAGAGACCACACCAGATTATTTTTTCTTATGCTAATACCTGAAAGTACTAAACCATGAACAAGAAATCATGAATGCTAATTCTTGTATCTGAAGTTTTTCTCAGTTTAGACCTTCTATCTTATTAAATCTGATACTTTAAGCTCTCTATCTTAATGGTAGGTTCCACATCACCCTAAAATGTTAATATTTAATTTAATGTTCAGCACAAATATATAATATCTCAGTATTAGAACATGAGCAGTTTTATTTTATTTGATTCAGTATTTCAGTTTTCAGTAAATTTGAGGTTTTCATAAAGGAACAGATTGGTTTATATGTTTATAAAAGATGGAAATTCATTTATCAGAACTTCTTATTAAACTCTTTCTACAAGTATAAAGCTGGCTGATAGCAGCTAATGTGCACCACTCAGGAAGAAGATTTTTTAGAGTAAAGGATAATTAGACACATAAAATAAGTTGAAAATATGCATATTTCTCCTGTCTTCAACCAGCTGTAACACAGAGAGAGAGATCTTAAATAATAACAACAGGTAAAATTACTCCACACATTTTATCTTGTATAAATCCCACTTGCATTAAATTACTTGCAAAACTTCCTTAATTCAAGAAACATCCCATTTTTTTATTTCTTCAGTACTGCTTCCTCAATAGAGTTAACAGAAGAAAGAGGAAATGAAATTCAGAATAAAATATAAAAGAAAATAAATTAAGAAAGTCTTAGTTATTCTAATGTTGTCATATTTTTTCCCAGACAATAAACAAAACAAAAACATGGACTCATCAAACTATAAATGATACTATATGCCATGATTACAATGCTTTGCAACAATTCAATAACATGCTTGTTTTGTTAATTTCTTTTGGTGGTCATACTTTAACTCTTTGTGTTTAGAATAAAAATTTTTAAGGTTGTTACAAAGCATTCTTGTAGTTCCTAGAAGGGCTAAATTCTTTAATATATAAAGGAAATAAAAGTCTATTTAATGTCGTTGAGAAGAACAACAAAACCAAAGACCAAACAATATATATTGTATTACCTAACTATATTCTGCCTAACAAGGCAATCTGTCCATGTTGCAACAGTGTTATTTCTATGCAGATTCATGAACTCACTACCAGCCATTAATTATGTATTTATTGAAGCAATTAACCATGGAAGTGGCTTTACTGTCAGAGATATGTTGTATAACCTAAGAGTCATCTGGTTAATGAGGAACGGGAAGTGCTTTCTAACCAGAACAGGTATTTTGTTGGCAGCATCACTAATCACCCTGATAGGTTTTCACATGAGGATTCTGCATCCAGAAATTTTGCTGGTTTCCCTTTCTCTCTAGCCACAAGAAAAATAAATCCTTATCTTTTTTTAATTGCCTGTACTATTTATGATAGAATCATAGAAAGATTTGAGTTGGAAGGGACATCTAAAAATCATTTGGTCCAATATCCCTGACATGGGAGGGGACATAACTGGATAATAACCTTGTTCAAAGACAGTGTATCTCAATTCAATGCTTCCCATGACAAAAAGATTCCTACTATTTACATTTTGGGTAGTATTCTTTGATATAGCAAGAATCACTTTGTTTGCTGCAAGAATCACTTTCCATAAGGACAGGCCTAGTAGACTTAAAGAATGCATAGGACAGAAGAAAATTTACTGTTCTTAAAGCTGGATGAGGAGCAATTAAATTTTATTGTGTTGTCTTGCAGATATAGCACAAATGAAATTAATGGACTAAGTATGTGCTTAAATACATAAAAGATCAAAGTCTAAATCTGTTTTATAGTCTGCCAGCAGTTATACAAGTCAAGTGCCTCTTATTCAAGTGTCAAGAGTCTATTATTCAAATGTTGGTCTAGACAAATATTGCTATTCTCTTTCTGTGAAAGTAGCAATAAGTGAATACATAAAAAAAGGTAAATGAATGTTTAAACGTTATTGGCTTCTAAAGGAATAAAGGAATGTGTGGTTTAGTTTGGGGTTTTTTGAGTGTCTTTTTCTTGATTGATTGGTTTTGGTTTTTTGTTGGTTTTGCTCTTGCGGGTGGGCAGATTTATTTTTCAATTAATGAAAAAAGAGATCATTGATATGGAAAATTGAAAGTTTGAGGCACCAAGAGTACTAATATTACTGAATATCCATTCTATAATTGTATCATACAGTACCATATTGCTTGAACATTATTAGATTTTCCATGATAGACTTAATTTGAGTTGAAGGATTCAGTAGAGTGCAGAAGACAAGTATGTTATAATTCTATTTTTTGAATTCTAGGTTAGAATATCTCTACCAGCATTATAAAATAGATCACATTTAATAAAATAGTGTCATAATAGTTCCATCAACAAGACTAAGACAGTTGACAGCACTCAAAACCACTATATTAATATCCAAGCCAGTTACAAAGAAAACATTAATAATCATAAGCAAATATTTTAATAAAAATATATAGTTCTATTAAATAACAAAACTTTCCATATTAAACTGGGTAAATTTGCATTATCCAATGTCTTAGGTTGCAAAAGGGGATGTGTGTTCTATTGCTTTCTGTTAGAGGTGGGTCAGTTATCTTCTTTTAATTGAGCCACCTGTTAAAACCAGGTGGGGCAGTCTTCTTTATCTCTTTCGCCACCAATCCTCCCTCCAGGAAATCTGCTAATGGGCCATTGAGTGTCCCTGCATGGCTGATAAAATTACATCATCCCATTGTGGGATGACAACCCAGGGGGAGGGGCCAAGCATTCCTACCTGGATATAGTCTGAGCTTTGGAGCAGCAGAGACAGCCTTTTCCCACTGGATTCACAGAGGAAAACTCCACCCTTCTACAGGATCACTGCTCCAACAGAACCACATCTGTCACTCCAGGAGCATTGCAGCCACCATTTGATGGGACTGCTGCCAACACCCTGACCCACAGGGTGTCCAGTCATATTCTGACCCTGTCAGTGTTATTTTGTATTACTGCATTTTTATTTTTATTTTTCCCAAATAAAGAACTGTTATTCCTACTCCCATATCTTTCCATGGGCCCCTAACGTCAAAATTATAATAAATTGGAGGGAGGGGGTTTGTATTTTCCATTTCAGGGGAGGCTTCTGCCTTCCTTAGCAGATACCTGTATTTTCAAACCAAGACATCCAATAATAGATATATTCAATTACAGATAAAACACATTGACACCTACCCTTTTCATACTACTTCAATATTATCAGGAAATATATATGTAACTGAAAACAACTGAAAACTATTTATTTATGAAAACAACTCATAACAAAAAACAGAAATGCAGGCTTATACACAATGTATTAAAATAATATTTGAAGGCTTTGTGGGGTTTTTTGTGTTTGTTCTTTTTTTTTGCAAGACACCCATGTATTATCACTGAAATACCGTTTTAGCAGAAATACTAAATTTAAAAATCTGTTCATTTAAAGTCAAAATACATATTCTGGAAATGTGTGTATGTGTACTTGAGTACACATACAAACTTTTCTACAAATATTTGAACCTTCAGGCAAAGTATAGTGAGAGTACTTACACATTTTACAACTTAATAATGCAGCAAATTAAATTTTTTTACCCCAGGATGACGAAAAATTGATTACTTTGTCAATGGCTATCACACACAGTATTGCCAGGAGTTGTTGACTGTTGAGGTTTAAAATAAGACACGATTCTATTTTTTTTTAATTACACAATGTATCAGTATGAGAAAGTTCATAACATATTCACAAAGTTCCAATACACTTAATATTAAACTTTCATATTTTTACTGATAAATGTTTGAACACTTTTTTTTTCTGAACTTGGAGTATATTTTCTGGCCTTGTAAAAATGAGAACTTTTCTTTTAACAAGGCAAAAGATTACCGAAGAAATGTGTCCAGGAACTCAGCCACTGTGCTATCATCTTTCCACACTCTTTCTTCAAAGCACGCCTAAGGTAGAATAACATATGTGCTTCCTGACGAGTATGCAGCACACAGAGCAAGATACACCTTTCCCACAGAGGTCATACTAGGCTATTCAATGTTGATTTCCTCATTAACCTAGTTTTTAACCAAGCTGTGGTTCTTGCTTTAGGCACGTCCATAGTTCTTCTCCATGGATACTCTCAGCACCATTAATTAATTCCTCATTTTTCAATTAGTTGCTCACAATTTAAACGGACTAGTATTCTGGGGATTCTGAAAAGCACTAAACTCTTATAATGACAATTCTATTTGTGTTTCTAAGTTTTATTTATTTTTATTTTAAAGGAATCTACTGAAGCACACATTAAAGTTATTGGAAAAGAATTACAGTTGCTGTCAATGTTTTTATATAGCTGTAACAATTTAATATGGTGTATTATCCATCTGAACTTTGAACAGCATTTCTGGGAAAATACTGGTGATAGACCTTAGGTCTCCAATGCTCAGCAAAGGTGAGTCCAAGATCATCTGTGCTGTCAGCTCAACTTGCTATTTCACTCTTTGCCTCCACCTATTTGTGCAATGACAGTTAGTTTTCAGAAACAAGAAAGCTTGGACAAGTAAACTGCTGTTAGTAAGGACAATGAAATAATTTTGTGGTGTTATGCTAAAACAACACCCCAAATTTAAGTGTAACTATACTGTATATTTGTTACTCATTAAGCAAACTGGAAAATATATTATTTTTATACATTATTGACCTTTTTGACCCTTCAATTTTGTTTCAAACTGTAGTTGTAGTCCCAATTTTTTAGTTCTTCCCTAATAATTGTTAAAAATCATTATCCACTTTGAAATGTGGGGTCCCACCATTTTGAGTATGAGTTGCATGACAAATATCATTAAATGTCCCCTGAAACACACTGTGGGCCTGTCAAAATCAAGCACAGGGGGAGTACTACAGCTGCAGTTCCATTAATGACATATTGCAAAAAAAAAATCATTAAATTAAGCTTCATTGGGCAAAAAAATATATGTAAGTAATTTGTAGATGTTTAGCTTTGTGGTCTTCTTTTTGAAGATGGAAATTCAGATTATCATTTCTAATATATCATGTATTCTATAATGCAAATGCAAAACAACAAAACTTCTAACAACTCAAAATTTAGTACATGTATATATCTGTATGCGAATACATAGATAGAGTGATATTGGACAACCTGTGGTAATTTCCTGATTCTATGATTTTTCAAAAGCACCTAGTAACATTTATACCTTGTAGTTTAAATATCTTAATCTCCAGAAGAGAATAAATTCAGTAGAATCAATAAAGATTTTTGTGTGTGAGTTTTGTTCGATTATTTATTCTTTCTTATTGACAAAGTACTCACACAGTAGCTGCTTAAGCAGGAACCCTTCACAATGCACATATTAATAATTTTGACATTGTACAAGAACAGAAGCATACGAATTAACATTATTGCCAAACTCAGAGAAAGAAACCTTGCAAAACTTTTACATTTTCTAGATTGTGAGGGCCATGTTGACCTAGCAGAACTGCCAGCAGGTACTTGTCTGGTTTTTTTTGGATTAAGATGACTCAGCTAATTATTTGGACATAGTATTAAAGAGAATTAGTCCCTCTGAAAGCCTCCCTTATTGTTTTTGGTTTAATGAATAGATTCTCAGCTTTATACTTTTCATGAGCTAAAGCTATGCAAAGTTAATGCAATGCCTTCAACTAATTAATACTGTAGCAATGTTAAAATCACCCATTGTAATTACAAAGAATGATATGTGAAGGAATAACTATATTGGATATTTTTAATGTTCAGTTTAAGTCTTAGCATATTCTTCATTTTCTAAACCTCATAATTTATTGCATACAATGTCTAGTACTATTGTTACACTACAATCTGTATCAAACATTTAGTTTTGCTTAGTAGTACTTTAGTAATTAGTGGCATCAGAACAATGAGAAATTTTAGTAGTTATCAGATTGACTCATTGAGATGAAGTATGAAATATGAATAAGATGAAATACGAGTAAATTTTTGGTAGATCTGTGAAAAGAGTGAGCTAATAGAAAAGGTAAGCAAGGTAATATGTACTGCATCATTAACCAAAGCAAACCTTAGCATAACAATGTGTCTTCTAAGATCAGGAGATAAAAAGGAGCAAGGAGCTGCTGAAAATCTGAGTTTTAAGGTTTTCTAGCCTTCATGGTAATAGATTTCAAGAAAATTAATCATGCAAGTATGGCTTCATTAACAAAATGAACACCAAAAAAGCCTCCAAACCTAGTAAACATGTCAAAAAAAAAAAAAAAAAAAAAAAAAGAAAAGAAAAGAAATATGAAGCTGCTGAGCATTAGGACAATTACACATGAGAAACTGTAGCCAAGCAGCTTATACTTTCTTATACTTTATTCTAATTTTTGTTGATGTTTTATGGTAGCAACTTCTTATGCAGGGACACTTGATACTATATAGGTAAAGACCTTTGACCTAGGCCAAATGATTTATTTTTAGTGTTTTATAAAGTGAAAATACTGGTAGGCATAATTTTTTCAGTATTGAGCAAAACATAATTGTTATTCCTACAAATAATTTTAATATTTTAATATCTTTTTACAAATTCTTTCTTTGATTTTATGTTTGCTTTAGAACATTTAATTTATGTCTAGAACCCATAAGACTCAAATAAATTGGTGCCACAAAGTAACTTTCTTTGAAATCTACAGAATGGATGCTATTTCTCTCAGGGATTACAGGAATTATGACTGAAAAATATAGCTACCTTCTCAGCTTCATCTGTGAACATTTTTCTGGGAATAATTAAAATTAAGAATCTGTTCTTTGATAATAAATAGTTGAGAAAGATATTGAATATGTTCCTAATTACTTGTTGTATGGTAGACAGTTAATAAATGTATTATAATAATTTATCTGTTTCACCTCAAGCTGATAAACTCATAGATTTTAGAATAACTGTCACTTTTGTATGAATACTTACTGATGATTTAGTAAGCACTTTAAAACACTTCAGTCATCGAATCTTATTTTTAAAAATACACATGCATTTGAACATTTAAAAGAAAGATGGATCAAAATGTAGCCAATTTTATTTGATCAAACTTGTTCTCATATGAGACATGACTGCTTAATGCTTCAGCTGCATCTTAATTCATTCAATTATTTGCAAAATATTACATCAGGATTTCTAGAAGTTGCATAATTGGAGATTAGTGATAAAGATTAGAAAATGTGAAAATGGGAAAGTATGTGTGTGCTCGTTTAGTCTGGAGTAGAGGCAATTTTCTTCATGTAGCCAGCATGTGACGATGCCTTGCATTTGTTCTGAAAGCAGTGCTGATAACCCAGGGATGTTTTTGTTACCATTGAGCAGTGCCGACACAGAGCCAAGGCCTTTCTGCTTCTCACCCCACCTCAGCAGCAAAAGGAGGATGGGGATACACAAAACCTGGGAGGAGACACAGTCAGAGCAGCAGATCCGAACTGACCACGGGGAAATTCCATGCACAATGACATCATGATCTGCACTAAAGGGCTGGGAGAGAAAGAGTGACGTGTTGAAGGTGTTTAGAGTGATGATGTTTCCTCCCCAAGCCATCACTAAGCATAAGAGAGCCTTGCTTTCCTGGAGAGGACTGAGCATCTGCCTGTCCACAGGAAGCGGTGAATAAATACCATATTTTGCTTTGCTTGCGCTTGCAACTTTTGTTTTGCTTATTAAACTGTTTTTATCTCTATGCATAAGATCTCTCTCTTTTATTTTTCAGATTTTCTCACATATTTTGCTGTGGAAGAGGCAGCAATAAGCTGCATGGTACTTGGTTGCTGGTTGGGATTAAACCATGACAGTCCTTTTTCACACCCAACATGGGACTCAAAGCGTTTGAGATAGTGACAGATTGGACTGGAAAATCCTAGATCAAATTCATAGCTGTTATTGCTGCTCAGGTATGAATTACCTGTTTTCTATGCTTGACACTGAGCTTGCTTGCCTTGCTATTACTATGGTGCTTCTTTTATCCTCTGCTGCTATTCCTGTGTGCCTGTAGAGAGCAGCCTGGGCCTTCAGTGTGAATTCAAGTTGAAGGGGCTGTGACCTATGGGTGACCTTATGTGTGAGCAGGACACCCTAAAGCATCTGTGGCCTTGGATAAGTCCACACCAGGGCAGGTATATCTGAAAGCATCAGTGCTGTGGTCATTATGTGCCACATGGGGTGCATGTCTTTTATCCTGTGGCCCAGGGATAAGCCCATACTGCAGCAGAAGAAGGTACATCACAAAGCATCTGTAGCTGTGGAGAAGTCCAGGATGCAGCGAGCTCACCTTGAAGCACCAGTGGTTGAGAATGAGGTCATGCTGGAACGCCTCAAAGCGTGAGACCATGAATAAGCCCAAGACAGAGCAGGAACACCTGCAGAGAGATTCCAGCAGTCGGTAGGGCTGTGTTGGAGCAGGGTCACAGCTTACGGGACTGTTGCTGCGGGTAGGGCCATGCAGGAGCAGGTGTATCCCTGAAGGTGTTGTGGCCCATGAGCAAAGCCCGCTGGAACACGGGCATCCCAGTGAAGCTGTGGCTCTGTGTCAGTGTGTGCTGCAGCAGGTATAGCCCCAAAATGGCTGGCTCATATGTAGGTCTCCATATGGAGCTGGTACACTGCTCAATAAATTCAATTCAGAGCAGGAGCGAGGGAAGGAGTTCATTACAATGTTTAAGTTCTGATTCAAAAGGACCAGTGATGCAGGTTATTATGGAAATTCCTTGATCATGGAAGCTGGGATTTGAACTGCATATTTTATGAATGACTATAGCAGGAACCCCTTCTTTGCTAGCCAGATTAGGAGGAAGGGGAGGAGTTCATTAGTTAATTCTTATTATCTGACCTAAACACACTAGGAGTGGAGCTTGGAGCATATAAAAAATTACCTCTATGCCATTCAAAACCAGCACAGGACACACCCAACATCACTACACTGATCATATTGTAGAGACAGCTAATATGGACTATATATGACTATGGGGACATGACTATAGAGAGCTAATATGAACCACATTGGAAATGTGATTGAACTGTGTATTGCAATTGCTGTAGTTTACAAAAAAAAAAATCCCTCTCATATTTGCATTGCATTATGTAGAATATTTTGTATTACTGCTAAATCAGAAATTTCCTGTATAATCAACTATCTTTAACAAGTAAATTTGATATTGTATTATGTCCTCCACGTATGGAATATAAAAACCTAGTCAGAGAGTATTAAACTATCAGAAGGCAAGGAAAAGTAGATGGCAATATTAAAAAGGAGAATAGCCCAGCATTTTTTGAGATATTCTATATAATAAAATTAATAAACTACATTGTATATACTGGAAGAAAATTTTGTTCCAATATTTTTTCAGATTGTTGCACAGTAACAGAAGGAAAGTCTCAGAATGAAAAAAATCACATTAAAATTATGAATTTAATATTTCAATACCGTTTAATTATAGGAAATTAATAACAAAATTATTTATGATAGTTTAATGGGCATCCAGCAGGAATTCGAGTTATATTTTGTTTTCTTTCCTTATTTTGTTTACCCTTATTTATCCTAGTAAAACCAGATCACCTTTTATTGAGTAATAAATAAAATAATCATAAGCATTGTATGGAAACCATACAGGTGTAACAAAGTCTTCTCAGAGAGTACAGGAATATCTACTAAAGACTGTTTTTCAAATGTTATAGCTCACAATACCTCATAAGTTCATCATTTTTAGGTCAATTCATTATCACCAGATAAAGTTTATGAAGCTCTCTTGTACTCAGATCTATCAGAAAGGCTGTCTAGGGATTACTAAGGAGTGACCCCCTATGACATGTTATTGATTTCAAATTGAAACCTTATTCCTAACTCTACAAAAGAACTGTAGTCCTGTCTACCACTACTGTGTCTGAAAAGAAGTGTGAGTAACGTAAATAAATTGATTTTCTTGGCCATTACACTTGATGAGTTGAAAAGTCCTTTGGACATTTTCAGGTTTGTCAGTATCAAATTTTGGAAAAGGCAAGCCAAGATTCGCTTTAACTGTAAAGTAGAAATTAAGGTAATTAATTTATTTTTTTCTATGACACATACTCATTGCTATATTGTCATTTAGAAATAAAAAAAATTGGAATTAGGCAAATTCAAGTAATGTTTAAGAAGTTAGAACACAGTTAGGCCTGAAGTGGGTACAAATCAAAAATACTTCACTCTATATTCTGCCAACATTTTTTCAATGCCTTCAAAGATTTATGTTTCTCTTTTAATTGTTCCAGACATAATCCTATGCTGAGTGTTCATAAGTCCCTTCTGCTTCAGGAGAGCTTGAAGGTGAGGATGTTGAACCTCTGTCAGGATATGCCTCTCTAAGGTCTGGTAAACAGAGGAAGTTATACAGTTACAGGCATTTGATAAGGCTGAAGGAAGCAAATGCACATTATGTCAGTCAAATGTCTTCCATAATACATACATATGGAAAAGAACTCTCTCCTGAAATTGTTGAATACTTTCTCTAAATCTAAAGAAATCAAGATCTGAACTGTAGACCAGAATTTCCTTCATCAAAACAAATCACAAATAAATCTCCCTATTTTTGTCATCTATTAACAAGCAAAATCCAGTTTAAGCAATCTGGAAATGGAACATGTATGCAGTGGTTTCACAAAATCAGGTGCTAGTAATGTTTTAAAAGACACAAGCAATAACTGCTATATGGACTGAGAAGAGAAAAAATCCATTCTCAGTAATGATTTTTTTCTAGGAATATGTTACTGAGCCAGGCGTAACATAATATTAAAAAAAATACAAATTAAGATAATCAATGTCAATGTCTGAGTAATGCTGTTCAGAACACTAGACAGTGCAAGAACAAATACTAGAACAACTGCAGGAAGAACACTAGAACAGGTAATGAAGTATCATAGAAACCTCATCACTAGGAAAAAATAGCCAAGCCACTTGGGGATGCAGCACTGGCTTCTAAAAGTTGAAGGAAGTATGTAAATATTGTTAAATGAATCTGAGGCTTCTGGAAAAAGAATATTACTGCAAAAAAGGTATGATCTAAAAATTGCTGAAATTAAATGCCTGGGAGTCCTGATCTGAAAAAGCCAGGAATCTTTCCCCAACTTTGTGCAGAGTTCACCTGTCATCTGCAGTTTATTCCCAAATGGACTGAAATTACCTACTCCATACATGCTCTTATTGTGAATATCAGCTGCTGCATACTCTTGTGCCTATGCTGAAAGAGAGATTAGCATGGTTATTTCCCTTCTAACGCCTCTGAACGTATACGCTTCAGGGTTTCTAAGCAGAGAATTGGTTAGCAGAGAACAGTTAAATATCTGGAAGAGCAGTAAGAAAACAGTATTTTTGTCATCTTGGTCCAGAAAAACCTGTCTTCAGGTACTGGTACACTAGATGAAGAGCCAACAAAGGTTCTTTAATAACAGTTTCCCAGTATAGTAAGGCAGATAAAAGTTGATCTATACATAAGTTGTAAAATCTGTAGAGAGTAAAATATATGGCATGAAGAATCCAATGAAGCAAAAATTGGAATAGTGGTAAATACTCAGAATATTATTCAAAGAAGATAAAGTCTTGAGCAAGGATCAAACCAAAAGCCACAGCAGGATTTTCAAATTTCTTTATTTTAATTTTTTTACCTTCTTTCAGAAAGCAAGTCTAAGGAATTTCATTGCTGACCATTGATTCCACTGAAAATGCAATAAAGAACAAATGATTACATAACACTGTATTAACAAATTTAACAAAATTCTTCTTTACCTGTTTTATAATTGCTGACCTATGAAGCAATTTATTAATAGCTAAATGTTATTAATTTATTAATCACTAAAATGTTAATGTATCTGCTGTATTTAGCTTTTGATCATGACCATATCTTGCAACAGCCTTGACACAGGAAGACAGAGAAATTGCTCTGCAAACAACCTCTTAACTGAGTCTCTGATAAGATTTATTTATTAAAAGTAGAAACTTCTGTCACAGTTGTCATTATTAATTATCAGGTCTTGTTAGATAGTCTGTGCTATCATTTGGGACTTGCCTTTGCTGATTTTACTTGTCTTGAATGATACTTAATTCATTGATCATTCCTTGCATTGTTTAAACATGTTCTAATTTGATCCCTTTATAATAATTATTACAGTCTCATCTCAGCCTCTTTTTTACATTCTCTCTCAGTACATGATCTCATTAACAGTCATTATGACAAGTTTTGGTCCCTGGTAACATTTTCAAACCGGCAATACATCATTTTATAGTTTAGTTTTGGGGTTTTTGTTTTTCATTTTCCTTTGCTTCCTTTTCCCACTTTGAGAACAACTGTTTCATGTATTAAACTAATGAATGCTAATATTTTGATCTGCAATGTTTCCCAAAGAGATCTCACAGGTGTTGACACTGATATGACTGATGTCTGAAACCAAATGTCATCCCTAATGCTGAGGTGATGACACGTGGCTTTCCCCCAAGAAAAACACCTTTCTTCAGTATTGCTCAAGGAAAGAGCTGATACTTGGAGCTGATTAGTGAGCAGAATGTTTTCTTTTTTTATGACCAGGATATTTCACCAATCTTCTGCAAAACCCCAAACCATTACAAGTATGCTCATATATATGCTCACCTGATATCCTTTTCAGGATTTTCACTTTCTAGAAAAAAATTCAATTTGATAACAATATAATCATTATTTGAATTTTTAAATAAATTTGTATTATTAGTAGTAAAAAATAGCAGCATTTCATTTGGAATGGACTAGTAAAGTGAAGTAAGTAAAAAATACCTTTTTAGGGACAGAACTTAAAAAAAAAAAAAAACTTATATTCACACAGGATGTATTGAAAACAAAACCATGTAAAGGAACATATTTTGGAAACCATAAGGAACCATAGCCAGGTGACACTTTTATTCTTATCAGAATAACATATAGACTTATTGTTCTAATTACTGGAGAAATACATGAAAATGTTCTATCTCAAAGAGTTCTGCCCCAGACATTATTGGTTTTGAACATCTTTTATCCCAATTTCACCATCATTTCCAGGCTTTTACAGACTGATGGCATAAGCATCTGTATCAACAGTCTTGATATAGACGCATGTTTTGTAGCGTTAATGTCAAACAGATGAAGGATATGAATGCATCCTGGGCAGTGCCCAATATTCTTTAATTATCATTAATACACATTGCAGTGACATCTCCAGTTGGACATAGTGAGAATACAAAGACTAAATCAAGAAAAGGTAAAATCCCTCTTCCATCTACCTTTTTCATCTCCAAACGCTCAGATATTTGTGTCTCTTCAATGCTGTAGCTGCTTTATTGGCTGTTGTGATAACCCAAACGCCAAGAGCCCCTGGCAGTTCGCTGGAGGTGCGGCATCACGCATGAACCTCAGCTATCGGGGACTGAGCTGCCATAGGGGGATGTTGCTGCTCATGTTTCCTACTGCCTCAACAAAACTTCGGTCTATAAGATAGTGTCAGACATATGGTCATTACTATTTGGACCAGACCACCTCAGATCATATTTTTTTGGTGCTATTTCTCTCATCTGCTGTCATTGTGAATATTTGCCATTCAATTTCTTTTGTGTCTCCATACTCAGAAAAACTGTAGTTTGAACATCTTGCCCCTTTTTTACTGAAATAACTCACCACTTTTGAGAGTTTAGACTTGGAGTTAAGATTTTAGTAAGTGGTTTTGAAGCTGCAAACTAAAAAATGCAAAATCAATGAAAAGGAAAAAGTTAACACTCAGACGTAAAACTGAAGCAGCGTCTCTTGTGAATCACAACTAGAAAAAGAAAACAAACAACTAGATGAAAAAACTTAACAACTAACTAAACCATTCATGATAGCAAAAGAAATTAAATAAATATGTCAGTCCAGGTGAAATTGAAAGAGAGAATTAGACATAAAAGAATAAAAGAGAT
The DNA here is from genome assembly GCF_028551555.1 of Melozone crissalis. Taxonomy (NCBI): domain Eukaryota; kingdom Metazoa; phylum Chordata; class Aves; order Passeriformes; family Passerellidae; genus Melozone; species Melozone crissalis. The sequence continues at coordinate 4,070,905 of NW_026535784.1, read as the reverse complement.
TTTTCAGAACACTGCAATAGCAGCAACTGTATAAAGTAAATGCAAGAGAAAACAAGTGAATTTATCCCTTCTTGACTCCCAAATAGACTGCATAAAAAAAAAAAAAAAAAAAAAAAACAAAAAAAACCCAAGAAAATGACTTTATTACACCGTAATTCAAAGTTAGACTGAATCCTCAAATTACTTTTTTGTCAAATTACAAACCGATTCAAACTTAATAAAGCCCATTTCTTGTATTAGAAGAACATATTGACTCATTCACCTTCTTTTCTCAAAACTTTTTTTTATAGAGTATTATTATAACCCTCCTCCCCCGAATTCTCATATGGATAGATGTTCTTGTGGAAATATGCTCCAGGTCTTCCATTGAGAGGACTGGCAAAATTCGCACAGCAGCCATATGCTTCTTGTAACTTTTACAGGCAATTAAGTTTCCATCCTTCTTTTTTATCTTCTTCTCTTTATACAAAGAATGACATGGCTTGTTTTGCTAAATTATAGCTTGTCAGAATGCTTTGTAACAGCAAAGAATGCTTGAAGAGACTGATAAAATACACAGGCCTAGCTTTTCTTATCAGATTCAAATAACTTTTTTTATTATATATATAATTTACAATATCCAATATATAATATATAATATATAATATATAATAATATATAATATATAATATATAATGATATATATATAATTTATAATATATATAACCTTTATTATATATACACATGAAAATAGTTGTGATTATTTTTAAAAGTAACTGATACTTTGGTTGAATATATTCTTGGTACAAAATGCAGTCAAAGAACAGTGATTTGAATTCTTGAGAGAGTTTTCAGAGCCATTGTAGAGTACACTCTGCTGTTAATCTTTTTGCTTTTCAGTTCTAATATATTATAATTTGTGTTAAAATATTTTATGTCATAAATATAGAGTTATTATATTATACTACTGTTTTTCCAGTATTTCTAAAAAATATTTATATAATGTACTTTGTGCCTTGCAGCAAAGAGATATTGATTTTAAACAGATGGAAAACTCCAGAAAGGCTGATTCTCAATGTTTTCTTAACTTCTGTTTGCATAAAAAATGACAGAAAGATCAATAAGTAAATTAAAGTACGGCAGTTTTGAAGGTGGATGTCTCAATTTTTCCAGGGGAATCTGACTGGTATGCTTCACCAATATTCTGTGTTCTGTTCAGATTAATCAGATCATAATAAAACAAAGGCAGCTCTTCAAAAGTAGTCTGACTTTTTCATACAAATTTCAGTATATTTTTAGAATTTAGGGAAGATAAAATCAGCATTAGTGTAGCAAGAAATAAGGGAATAACTGCCTGAATGCTCTAGAGTTAGGAATATGAAAGACAGAATATTTGTTTGTTTTTACCTTTAGAGTGGCTGGCTTTTAATATAATGCTGTTGGCAGCCACTTCAGATAATTTAGCATTTCCTGATGTTGAGAAGAATTTTAAGTGCTATCTAAGAATAATATGTGAAGTTTCTTTTGCAGCACTTTTTGATTTTATTAATAATATTTTTGTAACAAAACTTCAACCAATTGATTTTTTTATTTAAATCATGTGGTTTGTCACTAGATGCAGTTTCATCTATAAACACTTCTATTAATTTGAGATCAATCCCTGATATTTGACTTTACTCTAATTTCAGACTTTATTCAATTTTGTGAAATTTTTCAAGTTTCCATTTGAAAACAATGTTTCTGGATTCTGACCATTAAAAAAAAGCCAAATTTTTTTTTTAGTTATGAGCAGAATAATGTTTCTGTTCACAGAAGTTCAGCAATCATCAAAAAAAAAAAAAAAAAGGAAAAAAGTGGGTTTTTTTTTTGTTTTGTTCTGAAACAGAAGCAGATTCTTAAGTTCTTTTAAAAGATAGGTACAATTCTATCAGTGAGAAGTCTCTACATTCTGTTGCCATGCACTTCCTAGTCCTTCAGGTGCTTGCTCTGGTATTGCATACTTGGGACAAAAAGGAATGAGGTTATTTAGCAATAAAAACCTCGAACTGTAAAAGATCCTTAAATTTCAAAGCATCAGTTCTAGAACAAACTCTTTCTGACTCTCAACAAAAGACCAGATGATGAGTGGTTGGATGAGAATGCAGAAAGCAAAGACCTGTGGGTGGAATCTGTTACTGAAAGAATTTAAAAATCTCCCTAGGTACTTCCAAGACATTGTTACGATTGCCAAGTATTTTCTTTCATTAATCAATTGGTAATTCTGTAATTTCTCTGAATGTTTTTCTCACCCTAGTATAATCAGGACTTCATTTCACCACAACGGAAGAATATTAGTGGCTTTTTATAATGTAAACTTGCAATATCTACAGGTCATCCCCTCTCCCATTCTCATGTTAATTTGTTTTCTCTACACTGTCCAATTTTTTTAACTTTTTCTGAAATACAGACTCCAGAGGTATTCTATCTAGATTACCCAGTCTAAATCATGTAACTAATGTGCACGACATCAGTAGATTGCATGTTCAGGATTTCTTTTCTCTTTACATATTGATGAGAGATGAAACTACTGATTATTTTCTACTTAACAGTAATGTGTGCATACAGATCCACATAAGAAATATATGACTGAAATCCTAATTAATTTACCCATATAAGACAAAAATTTATTTAATTGTTTACAAAACAAGAAGGCATAAATATTTCACTACAAGTGAAATTCTTTCTTAAAAATTTTTTTCTTATGGCACATAGTAGAAAATGGTTATGTTTTTCTCTAAACCCATTATAAGTATAGTGTAAATGAGCTGTTTTCAAGACCTGTGCACTAGACTTATGATAGTGAAACAACGAGAATTTTGTGATTTTGCATTTTAAAAGTTACAAATTTTGCAAAATTCAAACCGTATTTCGTAGCTGCAATTCTTTTAGAGGAATATTAATGCTTGTGAAAAGCCAATATTAAGGCAATCATTACTATCTCTCATAGAACCCTTCTGGAAAAAATGTCCAGCACACAGCTGGATAAACACATCATGGTGTGATGTGAGAGCAGCTGGCTCACAGGTCAGGCACAAAGGGTTACAGTGAATGGGGTGACATCAGGGTGGTGACCTGTCACTAGAGGGGTTCCACAGGGCTCCATCCTTGGCCCTGTGCTCTTTAATATCTTCATAAATGCCTCGGGCACAGGACTGGGAAGGACTGAGAAAGTTTGCAGACAATACAAAAATGAGATGAGTTGTTGACTCCTTTAAAGTCAGGGAGGCCCTGCCAGGGGTCCTCAAAAAATCAGGGGGATGAGCAATCACCAACAATATGAAGATCAACAAGGAAAAGTGCTGGATTCTGCACTGAGGATGGGACAGCCCTGGATGTACAGACTGGGGAATGAGATGCTGGAAAGCAGTGCCACAGAAAGAGACCTGAGGGTCCTGGACAATGGAAAGTTGAACATGAATCAGCAGTGTCCTGGCAGCCAGAATGACCAACTCTGTTCTGTAGGGCATCAGCATTACCAGCTGGGCAAGGGAGGGGATTGTCCTGCTCTGCTGTGTGCTGGGGCAGCCTCCCCTTGAGTCCTGGGGGCAGTTTTGGGCATCACAATATAAAAAACGTATAAACCTCTTATATATCTAAAGGAGACCAATGAAAATGATGAAGGGCCTTGAGGGGAAATGATAAGAGGAGCAGCTGAGGTCGCTCAGGAAGAGGAGATTGAAGGGAGTTCTCATTGCAGTTACAACTTCCTATGAGGGGAAGAGGAGGGGCAGGCTCTGATCTCTGCCCTGTGGTTACCAGTACGAGACCCGAGGGAATGGCCTGAAGCTGCGTCAGGGGAGGTTTGGGTTGGATATTAGCAAAAGATTCTTCACCAGAGGGATATTGGGAACTGGAACAGGCTCCCCAGGGAAGTGGTCACAACATCACTGACAGTTCAAGAAATATTTGGACAACACTCTTGGTCACTGTTGGTGTGAGGATGGTAAAATAGAGGGACAGGAGTTGGACCCGATGATTCTTGTGGGTCCCCTCCTACTCAGAATATTCTGTGATTCTGTCAGACCCACCCACTTGAATTTTAAATCCATTTATGATATCAAGCCCAAGAAAGGATAAAAATAGATCCTTTCTCTGTAAGTAATAGTGGAAAATGCTGGTGAGTTTTGAGTGAGCAGATTAGAACACACAACTGCAGATGAGAACAACTTCATGTTTACTAAGGATCTCATGCAGTAAAGTTACCATTAAGATTATAGTCGGATTCTATATAACATCACATTCTTGTATGATTTAAAAAAATTCTTTCTTCCTACCTTCTGTGATGCACATAATCAGAAAACTTGTTTTATGTTATGTAAAACATTCAGGTGGCAATTTCTGAAGGGACTGAAGGGAATAGCGCAGAAAAACCCCAATACAGCCATGATTCTGAATCTACCAGCTCTTTCAAAACTGTACAGATGAAAAACCAGAGAGGTGTTTGTGCTTTCAAAACAAAGAATAAGTACTTCATCCTGAAAAGTGTAAGGATAGAAGGTTTTATTATTTAGAGAAGGTTTCAGGGACTTCTCTAAGCCCAATTTGTGTTCTCAGTCTTGGTTCAGCAGGTAAAAAACATCACTTTAAAGAAAAACTTTTAAATGCAATCATAGAACATCTGACTTTGGAAATGTCAACTTAAGACTTTAACCTCATGACTTCAAAACTCAAAGCAAGTAGGTACTGAACTGTCACTAAGAGTGTAAATACAGGAAAGAAGACACCAAAAATCCAGGATAAGAACTCTTGCCAACCACATGCTTCCTTGAATTATACATTAAAACAGCTTAGACTATAAGAGTATCATCTTGTGAGTAGCAAGGTTGAGAAAACTACAGAGCAAAGCACATCACTTCTGACACCTAAGTTGCAAATGAGATGACAGTCATAAATTTATTTCAGAAAAAGAAGGACTAAAGTTAGTATCTGTTCACTCGTTAAAATTCCCTCCACTTTAATAGTCAGGATTACCTGATATTCTGAGACCTGCAAGAGGTAACACCCTTTAGAAAAGTGCATCTGAAATGTAGGCAAATCATGCATAGTGAAAGTAATCATGTGTAATTAGAGAATGAAGTTAAAATTTTGTCTCTTCTTAACTTTTCTCAAAATATGAAATACATTAATTTTCTTCGGGGTTAGTAAGGCATTGCACAAATTCAATAGTTCTTTCAGTTATTCCAAGTGAGTATACTAATTAGCAATCTCTAAGAGAAATATATTCTGAATCAATTTTACTCCTTTAATAAATTTCCAAACAAAAGACTCCACATTTTAACATTATTCTTAATAGACAAGGATAGTTGGAACTGTCAGTCTTCCCTTTCCAGGGATTGCTTCTGTAATGGAATTTCTCTGCCTGCTTTTTCTTTTCTGCACACACACTGCACACAAATATTATACAAAAAGAAGATAATGATTTTGAACAGAAAAACACTATTATTGCACTTTATTGTTTATTGGGGTTGTGACAGACAAAAATGTTGTATGTAGTTTGCAAATACAAATGATAAAAAGCTGAAAATATTTAGCAGGATGATTTTTAATATTTAGACAGAAAAGTAAGTGTTGCCCCTGTGTTCAAAAATCTTGTAAAACTAATAAACAAAACTGAGTAATTCTATGCATAAGTTTGTTAATCAGAACAAACTCACGTTATTTTACAAAATTTTGCTGATTATACATATCTTATGCTATCACTGCCAACAGTGTAGGAGTAATCATGCTTTTAAATATATTAATTTCCTTGAATTATTTTACTTTTTTGGATAATTATATGGGATTTTAAAAATAATATTAAACTTTATAACTCAACTTTTGAATTTATAGCTGTCCACAAGATACTTGCAAGTAAAATAACTACAATTATTAGAGTGGCTGGAGAGGCGTCTGTTGGAAAAGGAGCTGGGGGTGCTGATCCACAGCCTGCTGAATATGAGCCAGTGTGTGCCCAGGTGGCCAAGAAGGCCAATGGCATCTGGCCTGCACCAAAAATAATGTGCCCAGCCGGACCAGGGCAGTGGTTGTGCCCCTGCGCTTGGCATTGTTGAGGCCAACCTTAAATCTGGTGTTCAGGATTTTGGGCTCCTCAGCACAAGGCAGACATTGAGGGGCTGGAGCGGATCCAGAGAAGGGATCTGGGGAAAGGTCGGAGCACAAATCTTACAAGGAGCAGCTGAGGGAGCTGAGGGTGCTCAGCCTGAAGAAAAGGAGGCTCAGGGGGACATTATCTCCTCTACAACACCAGAAAGTAAAGTCTAGTGAGGTGGTGATTGGTGCCTTCTCCCCAGGAGCAAGAGATAGGAGAAGAGAGAGAAGCCTCGATTTGGGCCAAGAGAGGGAAAATTTCCGCATTGAAAGGGCAGTCAAGCATTGGAACAGGCTGTCCGGGGAACTGGCTGAGTCCTGAAGGTATTCAACAATGTGTACATGTGGCACTTAAGGACATGGTTAGTGGCAGGCTTGGCAGTGCTTTTCTAATGGTTGGACCTGATGATCTTACATGGAAAAAATAGTAAAATGTTTCCATCATGACTGTCCTGAGATCGTGAGAAAAATAAAGTAGAATTTATCAGATGCTATTGGATTAAAAAGGATGAAATTCACATGTAATGCCACTATCTTTTGTTGCCTTTAAAACACAAAACATAGTTTTCATGTTTACATCTAAATTAACCTGGCATTTGCTGGGCGGCCTTTTTTGGTATTGAAAAATGCCTCATTGTTTTTCTAGGATTGATATCAGCTATTTCTTGGTCTAATATAAGCAGTACAACCTGTAAGTATGGGATTTTTCTAAGGACATTTTCATCTCATTTGCTTTGCAGATAGTCCAGAGCTTTTGAAGATAAAACAGATTTAACTTACTTAGGTTAGCATTGATTTTAAAACCACTCCTGCATCAAACTATTATCTCTTGTATTGTTGTTGCTGTAGAAAATCAATAAATGTATTCAGCAGTTATGTTTATTATAGTTTTTATATTTATCATTTAAAATTACTAAAATTTTTTTCCTCCTACAAAATACTGTGGGATTATTTTAATGCTACAAAGTTCTGACAAATATTAGCAGGTTAAGATACTCTTGGCACCTGTCATACTGATATTTCAATTCACAGAAATATACCAAAGGAATATAACTTGTTTGTTTCAGCAGAATAAGTTTTTTGAAATGTTAAGACTTTCCAGGTTTACATTTTAATGGTTAAAACTAAATTTCAACAGGCTTGGTGAAATTAGTGAACAATATAAATTAATCTTTTATAGTAGCTTAAATTACTTGAGAAAAATGTGATATACCTGCAAACCTGACCCACAACTCTTCATATCTTCTAGAAATTGCATAGTTTCCCAGGCCACAGAGCACCCTACAAATTAATTTTGATTTTGATAGTAGTTTACACAAAGTATTTAGACACATAGTTATCAAGAGACTAAAGTAATGTCATGGTGAGCGATCTTGAAATAATCTGAACTGTAGAGCTAAAAAATATGAAAGAAACATGGGGAGATGGGGAGATCTTAAGGAGTTATCACTCAGAAAGGAAATCTTGAAATTACTGTAGGCAACCATCTGAAAACATCTCTCAAAGTTACTACTACTTCATGTAACAGATGCATTATAATGGGTCTCATAATAGGATTCTGAGAAAGTCAAGGAAGTGTGATAAGAAATATGGAATTGTTTTGATGCAAATGAGACTGAAATAGTAGGACAAAGTAGTAGATGATGGCTACTAGAGAAGTGAATAAAAAAAGAGTAATCTGCTGTAAGTGAATAGATTTTGACTATTTATAATTTTCTGCAGCAGTTGAATTAGACCGTATTCAGTGAAATAAATATTTCAAACAGGAAGCTTCAAAGCTTGCAAAACAAGCACTTGTCATGCTCATGAATTGTAGAAGTCTATCACAATAGTCTCTCACTATATTATCTATAGGATGCTGTACAGACCAGAAGTATAAATGTGTTCCAGACAGTGTATTCAAATTAACCCAAACTAATATAATCTGCAGAATGAAACTGTTTTTTCAGATATTATCTCAATTTCAGCACTCTGTTGAAACATGTGATATCATCCAAATATGCTTTCTCAAGAAACAGGTGCCCCCTGAAATAACAGAGATAGCATCTGAACCGGAGGGACCTCTGTTTTAACTAGTATTAAGTTCTTCCTAATCACTAAATTAGACAAGGTAATTTTTGTCCTGTAAGTATGGAAAGTTATTGCACAGCTGCAATAAAGTGTTTGGTTATTACTTATTATTGACACTTAGAGGAGACTTTTTTTCCTCTCAGAATAAAACCAGCTTTGTTCAGAAATGCTGTCACCAGCCACATCCAGTATAGGGACTTAGGGGGCTGGGCTCATCTAGGAAAGTTATAAAGCACAGGGAGGCGTGCAAGGATGGGACGGTGGCGCAGGGCAGGCAGGGCTGCGCCGCCCTGAGAGAGAAGCGGAGCGGAGCAGGACGGCCACGGCCGTGCACAATCAGCGCTGGACAGAGGGAGGTGATGAGCGAGGGCAGGGAACGTCTGGGGAGCAGAGTCAACACATCGGGGGGCAGGAGCAGGACTGAGCCAGGGGACACCATGGCAGGGTTCAGGCAGGGATGTGACATTCACATCTGAGCTTACCTCCAGCCTCTGAACACTGGGACAGGTAGGGATATGTGTAAGGGGGGGAGTGCTCATCCTAGAAAGGGGTCAGGGGAGACTGACTGGGGCCATTTCCCAGTTACTCCTAGTTACCCTGTGTGGATAAAGGGTATTTATTATTTTTATATAATTTATACCATTTACACATCCAATTTTGCCATCAGCAAGTTGCAAGTTTGAAGTTTCTTGGTCTTCATACTTCTTGTGACTGATAACATTTTTCTGGAAGAAATTTTTTCACCTAAATGTATGTATGAGTTTTGTAAAGGAAGCACATTTAGCAATTTTTCCTTTAGTCTTCTGATTTTCCCTATCCTTTTATGTCAGTAACTTCATTTCATAAAGAACTGTTTATTTTTAAGATATCAATGAAGAAAAACACAGTAGGTGCAGCCATCATATGGGCAATATCAGTAAGAGTTCTGGCACACACTGTGCACTTCTGTGCACTCATGGAAGCCAGATATAATTAATATTAATCAAATAATTAAATTTAATTCAGCCTTCATTCTCTTGTCATAAGATCCCACGACCTGTCATGAACAACATTAGAATAATCAGTTAATTCTGTTAACATGTGCTAAAATTTTACTTTAAGAGCACACCACGTCCCTTGCTTAGTTAATTCTTCTGCTCAGCTCCTCATAACCCCTACATGCTGAATTAGCTTAGTTTTCTATGGTAAGACTTGTCTTTTTCTGCAGTTCTCCCTCTGAAGCTGCTAAAAGGTCACCTAAAGATTCTCACAGCACAGAAACATAATATCTTGTATGAAAAAAAAAATAAAATCACAGCTGGATTATTTTTTTTTTGCTTGCATTTCATCACTTCTCGGGAAATTCTTTTTGTCACTGCAGCAACAGTTTTTAAGTTCCGCATTGTGGAGACAAACGATGCCCATGAGAAGTTTCTCAGAATGTGCCACTGTTTGCTGCTGGACCAACATCTCAGAGCCTGTTTCTCAGCGTGGCTGGTGAACAGTAGCTGGGGGCATTCCTGTCCTGCTGGCAGCCCCCGGCAGAGGCTCCCAGGCAATCTGCAATGGCCACCACAGCCAGGGCCAAACCCACTGCCCATGGGGTCTGTGCTACTTTTTGTGGAGATGTTGGCCCTTGTTTCTTCTCAGAAAATGTGTTATTTGCAATGCAGGCTCAGCCTTACCTGGAGGGCATGGAGCTGTGGCAGCCTTGTCTCTGCTGGATGGTTTCTGTTGGCCAATTTAACAAATTCTCTACAAGTGCCTCTAAAAGAGACTTCTCAGTCTGTGATGAAAAATGCTTTAAAAATATGCTGAAGGGATCATACACTAAATTTTAACTAGTTTATGTAACATTATACACACACAGAAACTAGAACTCTTTGATTTCTTTTTGACTGATTGTTGCTGGAGAAGGTATTTTGCAGTTCTCCCATTTTAACTTTCTCAGATTCACCCTCTAGTGCCTTTCCTATGGTGGCTAACATTGGAGCTTCTGATGACCACATTTGAATGAAAAATATTATCCATAGAACAAATATTGTGCAAGGAGTACCAACAATCTTGGATTCAGTTGTATGTACTTGTAGAGAAGAGTTTACTCCTATATACCATGTGCTATCTCAATAGCTGCTCCTCTCACACTTTTGAGACTGTGTAATTTAAAGGCTTTGTTCAGAGAGGTTTGGCTCCCTGTTTTTGTGGTCTGACACTGCTCTTTCTGATAGCAGTGAGAACCTCTCTTATATTTTAAATATATTTCTTTCTCTCACTTTGCACTATTTTATTTTCTTAGGAAAGGAATACAGCTTTCTCTAAGCTTGACCCTTGGATTAAAACAAAAGTTTTGAAAATAATTTTCAGTTACAGTATTAGACTGTACATACCTGAACTATCTACTACATACTGTAGATACTTGAACTATTTTAAATGTATTTAGGCTAGGCTTTATACTGTATTCATCAGGTAATTTAATTATTTGATGTCTAAATTATACCAGTTGTACCATGACCAAAATGTTAAAAGGTTGCATTCAGGCAGCCAGCTGGTGATGCCTTAGCTTTTATCTTCATTCTGTAGTTATATGACTTATGCAAAAAATTCCAGTATCATCATAGAATCACAGAACCATAGAATCATGTGAGCTGGAAGAGACCTTAAAGAGCAAACAGTTCCAATCTTGTGCCATAGGCAGGAGCACCTTCCACTAGATCAGGTTACTCTAAGCCTCATCCAACCTGGCCTTGAACTCTTTCAGGGCTGGATGCAGCATCCATCATTTCCCTGGGCAACTTGTTCCAGTGCCTCACCACCCTGAGACTGAAGAATTTCTTCATAATATCACACCTCAACACCTCAGCAAAGCCTCTTCCAGTTTACAGCCATTCCCTCTTGTCCTTTCACTACACCGCTCTGTAAAAAATCCCTCTCCAGCTTTCTTGTAGCCCCTTTTACTACTGGAAGGTGCTACAAGGATTCCCTGGAGCCACCTCTTCTCCAGGATGGACAATCTGAATGCTCTTAGCCTGTCTTGATAGGAGAGATCCTCCAGCCTTCTGAGCAAATACATCTCAATTACTATAATTAGTAGTAGTAGTAGGAAGATAATAATGTAAAAAGGGCTTTCAGAAATAATGATACTAAAAATACTGCTTAATAGATTTCATTGAGATTTAATGAGTATAAACTTCATTGAGATTTATATGAATTGATATTTCTTTTTCAAGGTGGTAATTTTTCTTTGTAGAGATGATAAAAATAAAATAATGACACACAGTTTATCCCATCCACGGGAATTCCATTCCAACTGTTGCAAACAAATAGCTTTTTACATAACTGATCAAAGCAATTTCAAAATGACCAAGCAGGATTTGTTTTCCAAAGGGTTTATAGCCCCAAACATGAAATAAAATTTAGTACAAGGAAATAAAGCACAACCTAACTGACATCAAGACATAACTGGAAAGGAGTATTTTACCATCAGTTTCTCTTTTGGGGATTTTTAATTCCACCACATATTCTGTATGTGTGTGCATTGATTGTAATTTTTGTCTTCTGTCTTGATTCCCCTTTTCCTATTTTTATTGATATTTTCATGTTGCTGGTTGATGAAACTTCTTTTAATCTGAAGCTACCCTGGATGGGGACTGGAAGAAGAGTACAAGGTAAGGAGGAAGAAGAAAGGGCAGGAGTGCATTGGAAAAGTAGATGTAGATCATTCAAAATTGCATATATATCTATAAAAGACAAAAAAATGGCAGAGATTGAAATAATGAAATTATACATTATCTTAGGTCTGACTTCTAGAAATACTAGACTGATTGTTGACTCATTAGAAAGGAAATATTCCATGGTATTTCATTACTTTCTTCTTGTTATTTTACTGTGCTTTCCTTCCAAATAAATCTCTTTATGTTTTCTGCCTGAGACCAGTATTCCTGTCAATACTAATGGTCTTACTGAATTGTTTCTTTCAAGATAGAGTTTAATCATATGCATCCATAAATTTTGGCTGCAGTTCTATCAATTTACAAAGGATCTAAAAATGCTTTTTTTTCTGATCCTGGAAAAGGGCAAACAATGAGAGGCAATTTTCTCATTCGGAAGCTGAAACATGATTTCAGCCAGTTCTTACACCCCCACAAAAAAAAAAAAAAAAAACAAAACAAAAAAAAAAAAAAAAAACCAAAAAAACCAAAAAACACTTGGCTTTCTACCAAAGCTGCAGTCCTGGTACTCTGGTACTTTTTGGGATGTCCTCTGCCTTTCTGTTCAGGTGCTTTTCTGATGCCCTTCACAGATGGTGAGAATACCAGCCTCTGGGCTGGAAATACACCTTTATGAAAAATTATTGGCCTATCTTTACTGAGCAAATTCAATACCTTCTGCAGTTTATTCTTTGTTAGAACTATACATTACATCAGAGAGTGTGATTTCTCACCATCAAAGCCTTTCCCACCAAGAGGAAAGCCCCATGCAGCCAATGGCTCAATAGTTAGTATTTTAGCCCTCCAGTTGCTTTGTCTCATTCGAAGGGCTTTTTTTTGGAAAGAAGCACAATGATCCATATTTCCTGTTAGTGTCCTAACATTCAAGTAGAAGGTGCAACTTTTCATTTTTTCTTTTACTTAAATAAGTGTTAATTCAATGTGCCACAGAGAAAAAAAGTGTTCTTAGAACACATTATCCTGTTGTAGGAAGTCCTGCAGAATTCAGTCAATCAGTCCCCATAATCTAAGGAGACATGAAATGAAAAAAATGCATATTCACAAAATTATTATTTTGAGTGATTGGTATTTTTCAAAAGAACAAAAAAAAAAGTAGAGCATTCAAGTGCAGCTTTGTCTTAGATTGTTTTCCCACTTGCCATACACTGTATAAAGATGCCCTTCCTTGAACTTTAATTTGCAGAATTTTGTATATATGAATATATATCTTGTAAGCAAAGAGTGCAGGACATAGCCACTAGTGAACTCATATAAATATGTAGCCAGATTAATGTTAATGACTGCTCTGTTGTGTATGCATTTGGATAACAATTTGCATAGTTAATCTTATGTAGATAAAGTATCAGCTTGCAGTTTTATTATTTCCATAATATGCTTCTTTAAAAAGTCTAAGTCAGAGCCGTAACCATCACTGAATAAGTAATTTCTAAGGTTCTAAGAGTATCTACTATTAATAACATGCCATGAAAGGTCTGCAAGGAAAGCAGATAAAATTCAGATGACTTTTAGATTCAATTGAACAGCCATTTGTAAGAGGTTTGTTTTCTTCTGTTGTATTGTTATTCAATTTTTCCATAGCTGTCAGATAAAGTTTCTTGTTCCATTGTGCTGATAGGCGTTAATGAGTTTACAGGTGTAGAGATTTCAGCTCCGCCTTATAATAACATTTACTTTTAAAAGTGTTCTGGGTTTTTTAGGATTAATATTTCCTATATTCTCCAGTATCTGCCCTCTGGATTTATTTGTTACCACAAATATGGTAACTAAAAATGTATTTGAACACGTACGTCAACATAATAAAGAGTTTTCTAGCATAATTTCCATGCCATCCTGGTAAAAACAGCTGACATAGAAAACAGTTATAAACTAATTAGTCCTTTACTTCCAATTTCTCTGAATTTTTCTGGTTTTAATAGATGTAGGAGGAAAGCAAGAAACTCAAGAAACAGTTGTATTTTCTGATTTGATCTGCTTGTGCTTGGTTTTGGTGTATTTGAATAATAAGTTAGTTTCTTCTAATTAGCATCTGCAGCGATGCCGTGGCCGATAATCCTGTGCCCTGGCTAGCGGAGGGGGTGGCCAACAGCCCCACTGCAGCAGGGGGTGTCAGTCCCGGTGGCTGGGCCCCAGGACTGGCAGCTTCAGGCACCCCTCGGCGGTGAAAGCCTCGGGCTGTGCCTGCAGGACGAGGTCTCGGTGTGCAGCTGCGAGGCAGGGCGGAGTGAAGCAAGAGCCGGACACTCTCTGGGGTAAAACTGGTTTAATGTCCCAAGGGACGACCAGCAGGGGGTGACAAACTGGGAAGGACCAGCAGAGAGTGACCAAGAGAAAGGGCAGAGCATGGGATTATAAAGGGAGGTGGTAACCAAGGGAGGAGTTTACAGCAGACCAATCAGGGGAGGTCAGGGGAAGGGCTTAACATAACAGACTTGAGAGAAGAACCAATGGATACAATGTAAAGGAGGGGCCCCGGGACCTCAGCCAATCACTATTCCCACCAGAGGGAACTTTCTAGAAGACTGAGAGTGGCGGGGAGTGATTGACTGGGCCCAGGGAGGAGAGAAAATTACACATATTTGGAAATACGGGGCGGGGAAGTTACATAACAGGGGGGCAACCATGGCAACAGCATAACGGACAGAAACTAGGGTGGGGGAAAACTAGGAGGACAGAACCATCATAACAAATAGGGGAGAACTGGAACAAACCAACACAACACAACAAGCATCTGATTGTGACACAACTCTGTTGTGTCACAGTAACACCATTGTAGCTGTGGTGTAATGAACTTCTAATAAAATTGTGTGTCTTCCTAGGACAACTTTACTCCAAAAAATGCATGCAGACTGCAAATTTTTTTTCTTGCCCACAGTCATTGTGAGGATGGTTGTACCTCATTTCAGAAGGAAGGTCTCAGATTTAGGCGCAATAACTTCACAATAGCCTTCTCAGATCTAGAATCTTACAATCAGAGAATGCTTCAATCATTTTAATAAATAGCTTAGTAGATAGATATGCATATAGAAATCACATCAAAACTTATAAAAATAATTAGTACAGAATTCTTAAAAATATTTGGCAAATGTTAATTTGACAGTTTATGATTTATGCACTTAAGCAAATTGAAATGTCCACAGAAGTCAGAAATCCTCTGATCACTGTATATATGTATAAATAAAATCACTTCTTTCCTTCATACAGTAGCTTTTTTTATATTTAATCTGTTATCCCCAAACTGATTTCAAGAATTTGTGTTACAGTAAAGAACTACTTTCAGAGAGAATGCCAATCTTCATTTCAAGGCCCTGGAAAACAGAAGCTAAAACACCTTGTTTAATTTGTTCTGGGGTTGTATGCAGTGGTAAGGTCTGAATCCTTCATGACATGAGTACTACCCTTGAATACTCATACACAAGAGATCTCTGATATCTCACTGTGAAGAATCACTTTTCTAACAGCAGAGCTGTAAATCCCACAGGGAGTTGTAAAAGGAGTCTGTCATTCATTCTGAACATGAATGCTTTATTCAGTGGAGAGGCTGGTCATTTCCTGACTTTTTGAACATAGATGTTTAAATCAACCAAAGATTTTTTTGAAAACTCAAATTTCTTCCCCAGATGCACAAGTGAGGTAGCTACGTAATGGCAGCTGGAAGATTACAGATGGTACATGACACCAGCAACCAGAGCAGAGTGTGAAAGGTTAAACTACCCAGCAACTTTTAATGCATAAATCTGTGTGGAAATCAAAAGGACTATTCCAATTTGACTGTGTATTTCTTACTCTGTATTTCTGAACTTATTCAGCTTCTATTTCACAGCTTCCCTATCACACAGGCATGTTTTATAAGCCTAGAAGAAGGGATGAATAAAGCAGATGCATTTTTTTACTTCAGAGAGAGACAAATATCCCATCTGTTTCATAGAAGGCTAAGTAGATTTTTTTTTCTGAAAACTACCTACTAGGCAAATGTCTGCTTCACTTTTATTTTCGCTCTTGACTACATATCCACTTCAAATTCAGAATGCTTTTCTTTCAACTTATTTTCCCTTAAGGTGTTCAAAGGTGTGAATATGTAATCAATGCCAGTAATTATGTAGAACATTCTTTTCACAGAATTTTTGTGAAGAAGCAGCAAAACTGTGTTTCCAAAAAGTGCAAGTGCATACAATAGCATTAACTTTATTTTACTCAGTTATTTCTTCCCAAACCTGTCACATTTCCAATAAACAAAAAGTGCCTAAGTGCTGATGAGTTGTTTTCTTTTACTGAGAAGGAAAACAAAGCAAAACAGAACCCAGAGCTACTATAAAACATTCCCAGCACACAAGCAGTTCCTGAATTGGGTCGAATATTTCAAACACAATAAAGTGGTTGAATGCTTACTATTTACAGCTGCAAAGGGCTACTACAGAACCTCCAGAAATTGCTTCTACTTCAGAGAACTAACCTTGGAGAAATTTGCAAAAGGATTTGGAAGTGCCAGTTCACATAAGATACCAGGTACAAGGAGGATTGACTTTCTCCACATTATTCTGCATGACTCCATGGTATCCAAATCCTTTTTTGCATTCTCATATATTTAGATTTTTTTTTTTTTTTAATTTGATGACAATAGAATTACTGAAAACTTGGAAAGAGCATTTTTAAGTCTCTGGAGCATACTATCTGGAGTTTACCTTTCTGGGCTTTACTTCTGCCACAGAGTCTTTCGGGAAAAGACACGCGTTTACAAATTGTCTCATTCTCTCTCATTTAAAAGTAAGGTTGGTGGTTATCTACTTTTTTTAAAATACATAATTAGTTTCTTTAAATAAATAAAAACATCCAATTTTTCTTTCAAAGTAGAATTACAGAGACATTGGCTAAGCCCAGAACCCCCTGACCAAATAATTAAAAGAATTGTTAAGAATCAAAATGGATTGGAAAAGCAAAATGACCACACTTCTCCAATCAATATATTCCTGACACAAATTATGAAACAAACTTTCATTTATGGACATTTTTTTTGCTCATATTTTCTTTTAATTTTATCTAAATAATTAATGCCCACTTTTTCTTACAGAGAAATGATACTTTTCTATATGCATATTAAAACTTTTTTACTTAACCAGTCTCATTTAAGTAACTATTATTATCTGTATTTCCTGTTAAACTTTCTTAAAAGTTCTGAAATTCTTTTCTCTTTTTTATAACATACTCCACAAAAAACCTTACCTATTTATTTATGAGCTTACTGATCCTGACATATTTTGCAGAACAAAGAGTTTTATATTTGTTTTTTGGTGGCATTTTCATTTTTTCATAGGAATCAAATAATTTTTTTGCTACATATCATTATGGTCCATCACTTTAGGGAGAGCATGAAAACATTTTCCAACATCAAAAATGAGGAATTATTAGGAAAAGTCATCAAATTAGCTCTATATTTCAAATGAGCAATGTGAACGTCTGAAATTTTGCCCTAACTTTCCTATTAGGTGACGATCTTGCTCATTTTAAACCATACTGCAAGCCATCTGGGGCCAATGGAGGCCTTTTATTTGACTTTAACCTGTCTAAGATGAGGATTTGAAAGAGGAAAATAAGGTACGTAACAGTTAAGGTAAAATTTCTCAGAGATACTCTGGAAACATAAAAATGCATGAGAGAAAAATAAGGGAAGAAAATTGCTCCCTTATGGTAGTGAGCAAACCACTGACATTTGCATGCTTCCTTGTGCACTCTTTAATATTGCCATGACAGTTTCAGTATTCAGTTTCATAAGGTTTTTGCTTTCATATAAGAATTTCAATGCCTTTATAAAAGAGTATACTGACCATTCTGTACTGAGAAGTAGCTCATCCATATAATTGGAAACTTCAAGCAGTTTTATTAAAGAAAATGTTCTTACTGAAGAAGACCAATGCACTAGAGTTAAATTCAACTCCTATGACTTAGGAAGCAAATTTTTAAGATCTTGGCTCTCTGCTGTCCCTTCAAGTGTAACTACATAGAACTTCCTATGCATACATAAAAGATGATCATGCTGAGACAAACTAAGGATTTATCTGGCACAGCAACCTGTCCATGCAGTGGCCAACAAAAAATGCTTAGGGAAAGACTTTTCAAGATAAGCAAATATGGATTCTCATTTTCTGGGAGCTAGAGGTTTTAGAAGGGTATTTAATACCCTTTTTATTTCTCAGTTCTGTCTCCTAAATATAAAAAAATTAGGATTTTTTTTTCCTGTTATAAACTTCTTTCATGATAAAACAGAGATATCCTGATGCATACAACCAATCAATTTCAATACTGGTGTGCATATATTAGCATTTGGAAGTATTCATGCAGGTGTTTTTATGTGGAAACTTGGGCCAACTCTCCACTGGTAACCAGGACCTAGAAGTGCATTCCTAAGTGACTACTCACTTATAAATTCAGGTATAAATGAAAAAGAGAAGATTTATTAGCAGTCTCATTATGTGCCTGTCATGCAAAAATTGACTGAAATGGTGATGATACCTAGGGAAGTGACAGAAATACTCATAGCTATTTTTTTACTAAATATATGGGTGTTACTCCAGTTTTGTTAGTGAGAATTGTGTGTGCATATTGAGAACAAAATAAATCAGCCTGCAAAGTACTGAAAGTGTGCAGGTGTTCCCACTTTTTTTTTCCTCATTAAACTCCTCATTTGTAATTTCCTCATGCATTCAAATCCCCTAGAACTTCAGCCTAACATTTTTTCCACATTAAATTCTCACAAGCGTTTATAAAAACTCGATTCTCTCGTAAATAGAGGGTATCCCTTCAGTAAAAGAAAAAAAAGAAAAAAGAAAAAAGAAGGCAACAATGTGGAACAATTTAAAGAACAAATGATAGATTGTAGCAATTTCAGTATTAAAATCTGCAACAATTAATGACAAAGTATCCTCTGTGTATATAGACTTCCTAATTTCTTTACTCTGACAGAATAATATCTAGAAACTGAAATGTGACTCGTCTGTTATTCATTTATTCAGAATATTTGATATTGCTCAGCCTTCATTTAACCCCTGAAATTTAGTCTCCATTTTTCAGATTTTTTCTGCATGACATTTTTAGTGACTGGAACCTTCCAATCCAATCCCTTTGTGCAATGAAAATATATTCATACCACCTCATATTCTTTCCAGTCATCTAGAGGAAATATGGAAGAGGATCTATCTAGTTTATTTCAGAAAGACTGTGCCCTTCATAAATATAATCTTTTCCTGTTTATATCTAAACAAAATTCTGAAAAGATAATTTTTTTTTTAACTTAAAGACTTCCAAATACTGTAGTCATACCAGTGGGGTGGACATGACTGCTTCAGTCTGGTTTGCAGCAGAAATCTCTGCCTCTTGGTACCAGATGCTAAGTGTTGTGTCAAATTACTCCAAATTACAGGGAGCTACTTCTGAACCGCGGTTATGTGCAAGCTCTGCTCCTGTGCAGTGATGGCAGGAATGCAGTTCTGCTCCTGTGCAGTGGTGCAGGAATGCAGTTCTGCTCCTGTGCAGTGATGGCAGGAATGCAGTTCAGCTCCTGTGCAGTGATGGCAGGAATGCAGCTCTGCTGCTGTGCAGTGATGGCAGGAATGCAGTTCAGCTCCTGTGCAGTGGTGCAGGAATGCAGTTCAGCTCCTGTGCAGTGATGGCAGGAATGCAGCTCTGCTGCTGTGCAGTGATGGCAGGAATGCAGTTCAGCTCCTGTGCAGTGGTGCAGGAATGCAGTTCAGCTCCTGTGCAGTGATGGCAGGAATGCAGTTCAGCTCCTGTGCAGTGGTGCAGGAATGCAGTTCTGCTCCTGTGCAGTGGTGGCAGGAATGCAGTTCAGCTCCTGTGCAGTGGTGCAGGAATGCAGTTCTGCTGCTGTGCAGTGATGGCAGGAATGCAGTTCAGCTCCTGTGCAGTGGTGCAGGAATGCAGTTCAGCTCCTGTGCAGTGATGGCAGGAATGCAGTTCAGCTCCTGTGCAGTGGTGCAGGAATGCAGTTCTGCTCCTGTGCAGTGGTGGCAGGAATGCAGTTCTGCTGCTGTGCAGTGGTGCAGGAATGCAGTTCAGCTCCTGTGCAGTGGTGCAGGAATGCAGTTCTGCTGCTGTGCAGTGATGGCAGGAATGCAGTTCAGCTCCTGTGCAGTGATGGCAGGAATGCAGTTCAGCTCCTGTGCAGTGGTGCAGGAATGCAGTTCAGCTCCTGTGCAGTGATGGCAGGAATGCAGTTCTGCTGCTGTGCAGTGGTGCAGGAATGCAGTTCTACTGCTGTGCAGTGATGGCAGGAATGCAGTTCAGCTCCTGTGCAGTGGTGCAGGAATGCAGTTCTGCTGCTGTGCAGTGGTGCAGGAATGCAGTTCAGCTCCTGTGCAGTGGTGCAGGAATGCAGTTCTGCTGCTGTGCAGTGGTGCAGGAATGCAGTTCAGCTCCTGTGCAGTGGTGCAGGAATGCAGTTCTGCTGCTGTGCAGTGATGGCAGGAATGCAGTTCAGCTCCTGTGCAGTGATGGCAGGAATGCAGTTCAGCTCCTGTGCAGTGGTGCAGGAATGCAGTTCTGCTGCTGTGCAGTGGTGCAGGAATGCAGTTCAGCTCCTGTGCAGTGGTGCAGGAATGCAGTTCTGCTGCTGTGCAGTGATGCAGGAATGCAGTTCAGCTCCTGTGCAGTGGTGCAGGAATGCAGTTCTGCTGCTGTGCAGTGGTGCAGGAATGCAGCAGGCTCCCTGGTCTGGCACCCATGCAGTGCCTCACACAGGAACCCAACGGTGTCAATGTGAGCAGGCTGCAGAGCAGGAATGGGGGAGATCACTTGAGCTAGGTGAGAGGATGGAGTTGTACCAGAAATATGCTCGACCACAAGAAGGGAGAATGAGAGATGCCCAGAAATGCCTGTTCTGCTCGGAACACAGACTTTTAGAGACTCTTCTATCAGCTACTGTTGGTCTCACCTGCAGCTTTCTGTACCAGTGGCACCAGTCTGAAATGAGGTGACAATTGTTCTAACCTGCCAAATGTTGATATTGGCTTTTCTATCCCTATCTCAGGCAGCAGATGTGCAGAAGCTTCTTGTCTTAATTTAAAAAACACCTTCAAAGATGCTCATCTTTCCTTTAGTATTAGATAATTATTTGATTTCCATATCACAGGCCTCTGACCTTCCAAATGTTACATGTTGGCTGAATTTTCTGACAAGTGCGCTGATAGCCAGTCCTTAGCACTGCAAGCATATTTTGCACTTCACACTTTTGCCCATATTTGAGTTAACAGGAGAAATGTCACATCATAAGTCTTAGGCATATGGCAGAATTCCCACCTCTTTCTGTTCAAATTAAGCTTGAAAGTACTGCATAAAGATATGATTTCTTACAAGCAGAAATTTTATTCCATTTGCATTTGAGGTGAAGCAGTTGATAAATGTAGACCTTTAATTGTTAATTTAGCAATACTTTAGTGGGACGTAAGTTTGATAATGTAATTTTTGAGAGGTAAAGTGTTAATATTCACGTGAAAATCTTGTTTATTCTTCTTGAAATTTGCTTATATTAGCTTATGACACTAATATTACACTTAAAAAGAGGTAAACTCTGACAGCGAGATTGGATAAAAATGGATTATATATTTAAAAACAGAATCATATTGGGCTTACATGTTTAAAGCATATACTGAATTTTTTTCACATTTCTACTAAATTATTAAATATGTCAACTAATTCCACATGCAAAAAAAGTATTCTGTTGTATTGCTATACTGTTTACTTAAAATTGAGTGTTCTCTGCAAACTGCTAAATAGGTAAGTGGCAAAAATCCTCCTTCAAGAAACAGAATGTTATGATAGCACTGAATCTTAGAATATCAGTATTAGATTTATAACTTAAGGAATGGAGAACAAATTGTATTATCTCTTTTAATATAAAACACAGATTATTTTAGTGTTACCAACTAGATATTAGATAATTCTTACACATAATAATTGTTATCTACATTATTATTTATTATATTCCATAGTTTCAAAATTTGTTTGGTTGTAATAAAATTTACATTGCTAATCTATTTTGGGAAAAAAAGTAAAGACAAGAGGAATTTTTAAAAGTACAGAAAAACCCTTAACCTAGACTGTCCATTTTCTGTTAAAACCAACAATATTTTCATGACATTTTGTGATATTACTTTGGTTCATAGGATGGTGAAATTAGGATATACTGAAGAATATAAGGGGACAATTGCAGCCAAACATCTAGAAAAGCAAAGTAGACGAATGATAGAATAAAGTAATACTTTTATAATTTGAGCCTATGTCCTTATTTCAATGACAATTATATCCTTCCTCCATATTCCGTATTTGTACAACCAAAAGATGGCAGTGCTTCATCAACAATTTCCACAAAGTTTAAGTTTATCCTTAGGTCATCATTTACAATACAGGAAAGCTTTAAGAAAATGCATGGTTTTACAAGATATTTAGTCTCCCCCTCTAAGCAAATTTCAAAGGGAATTAAAGGGTTCCAATTTCTTTTTAAGGTGTTTTGGTTCTCTGACATCTTACAAAGCTCACTTGATTAATATTTGCTGTCTCACCAAACAAGATTTTGCAGACTCCTTAGTAAATAGAAATAATTTACTTCAATTTCTCCTATTCTAAGAACCTAAAAATTTAAGTGATTCTGTATCATCTTCATAGATTTATAATCTTTCCTTAAGATCCTGATGTTAAAACTGATACCAAATCACTAACAATTTTGAATAGAAACCAAAGACAGTAGTTTAAAATTTTGTTTGAACCCAGTAATGCAATTTTAGGTGGTTTTTCTCTCTGTTTAAAACACAGGAGCTGTTTTTTTTTTTTTTTCATAAAAAAATCCCCCATCACGTGCATGCTCCTGCCTATTCTTTTTCCATATTTATTTTCCTTGGAACATTTTTTCTTTCAAAAATTTTTTCACAACAGCTCAGTATCATAAATATTTTGGCAGAGTTTATGTCAGTGTTGCTCAGCATGTCTGTGTCATAAGCAAGAAACGGATCTATACAGTTTACCATGGCCCTAGATTTGCTTTATTTTATGATGCTTCTCAGAGATATGTTCTATTTAATGTAAAATCTCTTCCTGTAAATAAGAAAATAATGACATAACCAACAGATATACACACATTAATGAATAGTCATGTTAGAATTTATGAAATCATTATCTTCTAGTTCATTAATCTTTTTTAATTCATTATATCCATCTTTGTTCAATCATGTTTCCTGATCTGACAGTTTGGTTAAAAGGTTAAGCGCTGTATGTTCTTGAAATGAGGATAGATTCTGATATTTCATAAATAATTTTTGAATGATACTGCTTAGTTATATAGGAATATAAACACACACATACATAAAGATATGAAAGTCACAGGATCATGGGATCATAGAATTTGGGTTGGGTTGGAGAAGACTTGTCATGTAGTTCCAATCCCTCTGCCATGGGCAGACACCTGTCACTAGAAAGAGCTACATATCATGAGCAGTGTTTTATATATTTCAACATCAGTAACATATTTGTTGTGCTCTCAAATACAATTTTTATAAAAGATACTTGATACTTGTCATCTGCTAATATCCCTACATATAACGCATAAACACAGAATAAATAGACTTCTTATTGTTTAAAGATGAAGGTGCATAGTTTTCTGAAACTGATAGCCCAGAAATGCTCAGCAAACTGAACATCAGAACACTATGTACTTATTCCTTACTATAAATTCAATTTCTTGAATAGAAACACATCGTTTTTTTTGCTGATGTGACTTTATGCACAAGAGGATATGTGTGTCTTGAGATATCTATAATGCAGTTTATAAAAAGTATTAAAATCATCTTTTGAAGAAAAATTAGTTTTCTGCCAGCTCACCTGCTAGTTTCTGGCAGCTCACTTGGTTGGCTCACAGACAAGCAGATTTTGGTTTTGTTGATTGAATATCAGCATTTATACTTGCTCATCAGTTCATATTCACAGAAGGGTCTATTTTGCATGATGCAAATCCCTGGGCTTTTTGCCTCTTGTGCTTTTAACACACTATGCACATAGAGTTTCATTTTAACAAAACTTTATATATTCAGTACAAAGTAGCTTGTTCCCAAGTAGAGCTTGTCTCTAGACATGCTGCAGTTTTCATATGAAAAGTTTTTTCCATCAGATGGTGGTAACCTGGGGAAAAAATATTTCTATTACCAGTCATCTGAGGGGAAAAGCAATTAAAAAAAAAAAAAAAAAGTAAGGCTAGACTTGCAATCTTGCAATCATGAGAAAGTGAAGAAGCAAAAATGCCTGCTTCTTCAACACCAGGCATTTAAAATGTTGCAGACTAATTAAAAAGTTATTTTTTTAGCCTGGTAAAATTTCAGTCTGTGCTCTTCTTCACCATACATCTGCTGTAGATAAGATGAAACCAAACTGTTTGAGTTTACTTTAGTGACTTAAACTATCTTTTAACAATGCTTCTCACCTGAAAGAACCTTCTAATTTTAGATCAAATTTGGAATCTAACACTATGGAAACAAAATTCTTCATGTAAAAGACATAATTTTCCAGTTTCTGATGGCAACAGATTTCCTCCTACACTAATTATTTTACCTCTTAACCTGCACATGATCTATGACACTTTTTCCCTGAGCAGGTTCTTTTTTAAGATAATGATATTCAGTAACTCTCAAGCCTTCTTATCCTGAATTAGATAAATGCCACAAAATTCTAGATATCTGTGAGTCCACCATTTGCAATCAAAATTAACTTTCTTCCTTATCTTAACATCCTTTGGCTATTTTGGATGTCACTTGGATAATGTTAGCATTTAGACATAACTGGAACACAAATTTACCCTGCATAATAAAACATTACAAAGCATATTAAGAAACCTTACATTGAGATAAAAATTATTATTTACAAGCTAAGGACTAGGTTTGTGTTAAACATAACACAGCAAGCATATAACGATGTACCATATGGTAAAGGTTTGCATTTTTATTTTATATTTATACAGACATGCAAGGATAGATTCAGAAAAAAAAAAGATTCATATCTCATCTCCTTGATGTTTGTGTGTACAAATCAGCTCCTGTTCAAATTCCCACTGTCTCACACCTCAGCACGTCATACTGTTCTTTTGATTTGGTAAATGTAAACTCTTGGGATATTTTCATGTAAAATATCCTTTTTCTTGGTCTCTGCATTCAACATGTCCTCCTTTCCCATGTTTTTTGTTCTGTAAGACCAAACACCACCTGGTTACCTTGTGTTACCCAGTTAATGACTTGTCCTATTATGCCTAGCACTGACTCATCAGTGCTACTTTCAATATGCCCCTCGTGGCAATCTCTACTGCAGAAGCTGAATTTTCTGTCAAGTATCTTCATGCTTTGGCTCACACATGGCAATGGTAAACTGATACATTGTGAATAAAAATAGCACAAGTGAAAGTTAATAATAGTAATAAAATCATTTATGTCCTTTCACTTGTTGTGAGGGATATTGTTAAAAAGTTATGTGCCATCATCAGTGCTCAGGATGTTTTACTATAATCCATGGAATTAGGGTGAATAGTTTTTCATAAGAGATAAAAAGGTTTTCTTTACTTAACCAATCATTTTCAGAGTTATTAGAATGCTATGTGTGGTGGGAATATCTAGACTCTGTAAATACAAACACACAGTCTACACACCAGGAAGCAGAGCCCAGAAGTATCCAGGTTAATACTGTGCAAAGCCAATATGACATGGTAGAGTTTGTGAGCCTGGGACCTAAATGATTTTGCATAAACCATTTCTGGACTTCAGTTGATTCTAGAGAAAATACAGCTGCTTTTACACAATGCTACGAATGGGTTACTAAGTCCCCTGGTTTCAGCCTAGATTCACCATGTTCAGCCATCTACGCCATGACATGAGTATTTCTTCCAATTCCTGTGGGTAGGTAATAAACTGCTGATTCTATATTGACCCTCTGGTTTTGGTGAACTGTAGTAACACAATTTTTTTCCACTTTCAATTTTTGTTTCTTATTTAAGATTTTAAGAGTGGCAGATCACATATGGGCCCTTGAACATTTTTGTACTTTTTTCCTTGCTCAGGGAAATACATTTAGTATTGGCTGCACACTTCATAAGTAGATGAAGATGTAAGTCAATATTACTAAGAATTACTGAATTGCTATGGAAACATACCTCATCAGAACACTGTAAATAAAGAGAGTTAAGCAGGATAAATCCAGCCTAAAGACATCATCAAACCATGTCCTTTTTGTGCTCACATCTTAGTAATGTGACAGTGGAGAATCTAAATTAGTTGACTTAAAGCATCTTGGAATAACCACAAGTATATCCAACCAAACTGCAGCCTCTGTCCACTCCATCACTTACTGCCCTCCATCAAGATTAGATGCTACCACTATGACATTTAGTTGCTTTTGTTGTTTTGTCTTACTTTTTAATCTCTTCCCTTTCTTTTTTCCTGCTCTGCACAAATCAGCATTGTTACTCCAGCTGTGAGAATAATCCTGCCTACCATACAATGTTATGATTATAGTCTGCCCTCTGAACTATCAATCAGCTTATCAAGAACATTATAAGTATGAAATAGAGATATTTAATATATTTTTGGAGTCTTTAAAATTTCCTGTTGTATTTATTCTTGAGAAGATGAGAAATTCTTGTCCAAGAACCAGAACAGAAATATTTTGAAATGTCTCATTTTTTAAAAATTTTAAATCAAGGAAGATAAAATATGAACAGCTATACTACTAAGGTTAGAAGCAAATTTTAATTGAGGATCCTTCTCAGTATAACTTCAGTTGTACTTCATTGAATAATTTGAATTTCATATTGCTACAAAATTTCCTTATTCTTAGATTTGTCCTTTCTAGGACAAAAAGGGAAAAAAAAGGTATCAAATGTTGATATGCTTGGCATTCAGTTTGCTTTGAGATTTGTTTCAAGTTGTTTTCATTCACCTGCATCAGTTGAATGAGCTGAATTAAAGTGACTTTAATAAGGGATTAGCTGTATCATCTCTATGAAAAGTTACTCTTTCTTACTTACACACCGAAATTCAAATATCTCTTTCCATTTAATTGTACTTGAGCTTTCAGATGGGTATTATTGTTGCAATACTTTAAAACCATGAAGTTGCTAAGGCATATTCTGCAAGTAGGAAGAAATAAAACCATTCTCATTATTGGCCCTTATTTTAAGAAAGACATACACTAAGCAAAGCCCAGGTACTGGTAATATCTTTAGTAAGAATATCTCTTGTCCAATTACATATACTATTTCAAGAGGAGACCTGTAGCTTTCAAGCAAGCTAAAGCACATTTATATGACATAATCTTTAGGCTGATCTGTCCACAGGTCAGAGTCTTTCCTAAAGTAAGTATTTTAAATAAGTGGAGTCATACCAGTAAACACAAAATACATATGATTGAGCCAAAGAATCACAGAATATTCTGAGTTGGAAGGGACCCACAAGGACCATTGACTCCAACTCTTAAGTGAGTGGCCTGTACAAGGATTGAACCTGAGACCTGGGCTTTAGCACCATGGTCTAACCAACTGAGCTAATCTCAAATTCTGAAATCATTAGAGTACTGTTCAATTATTATTAAATAAATTAAATTAGTGTTCTCTTAAAAATGAGATTTTTAAATGTTGTAGCTATAAGCAATATCAGAAACCAATTAAGTTGCACATTCATTAGTGTTGTCATAAGATGGTTCATAACAACAGAAAGTACCCTATTACATCCAGGAACAGAAAAAATTACACATGCACAGTCAAACACCTCCTTCATGTATCTTTCTTTATTGATGCAGTCCTTTATAAACACTCATTTTAGAACCTACTCCGATCCACAGCATAGGTAGCATCACTACTGCTTGCATTAATGATGCAGATTCTGAGACGGAATTTTCACAGATTTGGGGAATTTTTGGCTGACTACTTTCTGTTCTGTTAAAAACATACACCTAAAAAGAAAAAAAAAAATCAAATAATAATGAAAATATTCTATCCATAAATTAAAGGTAAATAAAAGTAAATTTGATGAAAATTAGATAACCATATGAAGATTTGCTATTTAGGGTCCGAGTATGTTGTTTGCTGGGCATTTTTTGTTACAGTGAGGGTTTCTATTAAAAACTATCAACTTCACTAAATATATACTACTTAGTAGGTTTTCGAAATCGTAATTTAAATATAGATTCATAGAGCATGTGAAAAAGTAACTCCATGAGTCAGCTCTTAAATTTCTTTAAATCACTTTAGTCCCATTTACCAAACTCAAGATCTGATTTTGAAGATAAAACATGGGAATATGGCTCATTGTAGATGTGACCAGAAAAAGTAAATTACTTCTTCAGAAAAATTTGTGCTCTTTTCATTTTGTCAGATGGCTGTACTGAGGAGAAATGCTATAAGCCACAGTGACATCTGAGAAATTCTAAGTAGCCAGGGATTTACTAATCCTCTTTTAAGCATACTGAAAAATGTGGAATAGGGAAATGAAAATGAAGAATAGCATTTTTATGTGCATCCAGCTCTGTCTCTCTAGATAGAAGTGTGAAGTGAAGATTGCTTAAATGGGATGGAAGAATGTGATGAAAAGCAGGATGAAATCTATCCACCATGTGACCAAGGCAAAACACATTACAAAGCTAAAATAGAAAGGCTTAAACAGTAAATATTTCCCAAAACATAAAAATAATTTGCCAAAAATCTTGATAGGTCAAAAAAGAACCACTGAGGCATATTAAAATGTATTATATTTTATTTGATACATTGTCTGTATTACCTGTTCCCAAACACTCAGTGTTTTTAAGGAAAAGACCAGAGAATCTTCTCTATCCTCACAGGTTCCTTTCTGTTCCTCCTCATCAATATGTTATTGTATTTTCTGTTCTATTTTCCCCTGGAATTTCCCAATTCAGTTTGAAATTTTATCCCTCTGGATGAGTGAATCCTAAAAAGAAAACCAAGAAAAAGCCAACACCAAAACCCAAAACAAAACAACAAAAACAAACTTAATTTTTCTTTTTCCAATTCAAAACTCAAAAGGCAGAACTAAGCTTTGCTGAGAGTTAATTTAGCAAGATCTAAATCGCAGTGCTGCAGGATGTCTCCCCGGGGCCAGTGGGGCTGTGAGCATGGGGATTCCCTGCCAGGGCAGGTCCCACACCCCAGCAGGATGCAATACACTGGTAACTAAATACACCCTTTCATGCTGAGGGAAAAATCAAACACATTGAAGGTTATTTTTTCAATTTCCTAACAAAGCTGACAACTCTGAATATAAAAACTGCCTGTGTACAATGAGATACTCTCATGTTTAGTAAAAATATTCTCAAAACTTTTTGGGTACGGTTATCTTTACTTCAGGGAGCTAAAATGCCTTTATTTGGATAGATAAATGAAAATAATATCTTTTGGATTTCTGGTTTTGTGCTGTCGGTAAAAGTACCAGTAAATGAACTTCTACTAAAATAAGGAATAGCAGCCACTTCTGCTTGAGTGACATGACTGGATGAAGGCATCTTCTCACAAAAGGGCACAGCTCTTCTATCTCAAATTGTGTGTTACCTTTATCAAGCTTTTAACTGAATGAATTATTTGAGAAAAGTATGTTTACACATTTTAGAAAAAAGGTATTTACTAACAAATATGCAAGATATTTTTGTCCATTTTGCAGATGTTGACAAAAATTTTACTGAAAACAAGGAAGATAGGAAAAGATTTAAGAATATCTTTCAGATTATCTACCACTTTACCACTGAAAAATCAAAATTCTTGCTATATGTGTTGGCAGCTTCAGCTGCATGGACTCAGGAGGAACACATCACACAAGCAGGTGAAGTGATGGTGGCTGGGCATTTGTGACATTGGAACAGTGCAATGCAAAGGTTAGCAGGCTACTTCAGTCACTCATCGTAAACAATTAGTACAGTGCAAAAACATATGATATCAATTAAATATATAAAATTTTCTGACATCACAGATAATCATCATTAACCTTTTTTTTTTATTCTTGTTAATTGCTTATGCAACATAAAACCCAAATTTTCTCTGCCTGAAGTATTTTATAGCCAATTTTGTATTAACCTACTGTATATAACATCGCCATCGCTGACTTAGCCATAAATCACCATGTAGAAGACTGTCATGCTGTTTCAATTGTTTTTATAAAGATATCTTGTAATAAGAAGTTTTAACTTTTACAGTCACAATGTCTTAATAATAATAATTTCAAGAGCCTTATATAAAAGTTTTGAAGGCTGAAAATAACTTCTAAATATAGTGTTGGTCTCTTTTGTTCAGCAAAGTGTTCTGTTTTTAAGATGCTAGTCAGTTACAGAAATAATACATTTCTTCTTTATGAAACAATCCAGACAAAGAACTTTCCTAATCAGAAGAGCCTGAAATCTAAGAAATTATTTACAGGAGAATTATCAATTGAACTTGATGAGGTATTCAAGGCAGGAGTGGGTGGTGGGGTGGTGATGGAAAGGATGTTGCTCTACTCTATAATTTAATGATTTGAAACCAGAGCATAAGGATAATTTTTACTTAATTTTCTCTCTTGAATATTTACTTTTAATTACAATTCCAAGCTGAATCCAAAACTCTAAAAATGTTTAATCTGATTTTAGATGTGAACATCTAACTCATGTTCTGACTATAAATGTAATTTTTTATTAAAGTTCTCAACCCCGACTTGAACACGGGAGTCTGGAGAAACCAACTATTTTTATATAAACCTACTTGTGGCAAAGTAGTGTTTGATAGAGATGTCATAGCAGAAGCCAATGAGATAATCTGGAATACAGTGCTTCATAAAATGATTCTTTAATTCACCATGATGCAAAATGTCTGTTTGAGGAGTTTACTGTCTGGAGTTCCTAACTGGCAAAAGGCATGTGGATCTCAAAATGAGGATATTGTCTCAGCATACTGCATCAATCAACATGAGTATGCTTATATTAGGATTTTCTATATCTCAAAAATGGTTCTGCATTGTACTCTGGAGGTGAGGTACCGAGAAGTTATGAATTTCAATGTTTCATTTGCATATGCCAAAGTCCTTTGGGTAAAACATTGTCTTCTTTGTAAAGCACAAGATCTATAGCTAAAAGCAGTGAAAAAAATGTGCAGGAAAAAAGGTGGTGTGTTATTATTTTACATATATCTGCTTCAAGTATTCTATTTATGGGTACTTTTGCCAGCCTTCATTAGACATTCAATGTTTAAATGGTGTAAACAACTTAAATGCTTAAATTGCACAGACCTTTTTTATTGCAAATGAGATGCAATAAGGTAAAAAATAATCACAGGTCTTTAATATATTGATATATAAGCACTGATATATAGGCAGAGAGATTTTCTAATTATTTGTTTTCTAATATTTTAAGAAGTGTATCATGAAAACTTATTTTAAGAGTTCTATTTAAATAATGCATTTTTCTTACGGTACTTTTGGGGCAGTAGAAAAAACATGAGATGAGAGGAAAAGTCCAGATAGGATGGTAAAATAAATATGCAGAGACAACTTTCAGGGCAGAACTTTACTACCTACATCATTTTTTTTCAAAGTTTTACAGCTTTTAAAGCATGAATTCTGAATAAGAGATGTTTTTTCAGCCAATAACACAGTAATAGTGACTAACAGGAATTATAATTTTTCTAGTTTCTGTGTAAATAGAACACAAAACTACATTTTTTTCACATTTTTGCATCAAGTTATGCTTTGTTTTTCAGTATCCACAAGCATATTGTCTAGAAGTTTATTGTATGATCAGAGTGCTTTTTATAATTCTTTTGTGAGGTTAAGTATTATTTTTTACTGATATTAGAAAATACTATAGAACTTAAAAATAATCAAAATACTTATTTCTCCTTTTTGCTGCTGTTTACCTGTTCTTGGTTTTCTTTTTGCTACCTCATTGAAAAACGTCAACACGTGCTGGACTGTTAGTCTTATAAATTGCAAATCCATCCTGTCATCTATGTTTCCAATGAGAAAGGATGACCTGGAAGTCGTTCTGGGCTTGTCAGTGATGTTTACAAATCCATGATAGAAGTGCCAAAATTGCAAGCAAGGTAACTAGTTACTGCCACTTAAAGAAAAGATAAAGCAGCTAAAGATGTCCTGTGACCTGGATTGCCCAGCTCATCTCAGCCAGAAAAGCCTGAGTGTCCTTGGTCAGTATCCTTCAGCATCAAGACAGTGAGACAAAACTAATGACTGATCTTGTTTCAGATTTTCATGCTGCAGGTTTTCCTCATTTTCTCTTTTCAGCCTTTCCATTTCAAAGTTAGTAAACTGCTTCAGTTTCTAACATTTATAAAGATATTACTAGACATTGTCTGTGTAGTTTGTCACAATAATGGTCATTATTTACATGTACAACAGTGATGTGAACCCAGAGCTCTGCACTGAAGTTTTACTGCTACTCTGAGCAATAATTTTTAGGTGCACCTGACCTCTCCTTATATACTTAATACTTAGAGATATAAAAACTATGTATAGACAATATACATTTCAATCTATATTTCATGCTTTTACAGCAGTTTTTAGAGCACTCATGTGTCTTATGTAGATCTGGATTCTTACATATTAACGAACTATTAGCCAAAAAACTGAAAACATCTGTCCATCAAACAACAAACCAAAACAAGACCCAATAAGCTCAGCTATCCAAGAGGCAAGAGGCAGTCAGAAGTAAATTGAGCCAACATGCGAGGTTTCCATGCCTGATAGTGCTGCTGATTTCCATGATCATTCTGTTATCTTTATGCCACAGTCTAAAACTAATTAGCCTCACCAGTTCTGAAGGAGTATTGGTTCCTCAGGGACATAATTTTTGTAAAAGATCAGAGAGGAGCATAACCCAGGAGTTTGTGGACCCCGGGCTAAGATACGTGTGAAGGACACAGAATGTTGAAATTATAACAGTGGTCTAAATAAGAACATTATTAAGATTAACAGTGGTCTAAATTTGAACATTAAATCAAAACTAAATTATAACATCTCAAGTGAGATTCCTAGTGTTTCACCTTTCCTGTGTCTCTGTCTCCACTAAAAACACTGGAAATATCTTTGAAATGTCTTACCTTGATAGAGATGGCAGTAAGGATTTTCCACTTTGAGTTACAGGTATTTTTCAAACAGGAAAATTGATCTTATTCAGGTTTAGTGCTACATTCTGCCAAAATAATTGTATGAAATCTCCAAATTCTATTGTAATACAAATAAGGTACAATAAAGATAACAATGAATTGTATTCTTTTTATGCACAGAAACATGGTAATTCTTCCTTGCCTTTAACACACTTCCAAATTAAATATTCATTGTAAATTTAAAAATCTCTATTTATTTCTAGTATCAAAGTCTATTCAGAAATCATTTCAAAATCAAATAGATGCCTATGTGAGCCATCTACAAGTTAATAACAATTTTTATTTTAGATCAACATCCTGATATCAATCTTTGTTATAGCGATTGTAAAATATATTTTCTTTTGCTTTCAGAGTACTTTTTTCCTTTTTAATAAAAGGCAGGCTGGATACTGAATAGGAACAGTTAATTCAGAATTTTAAAATGGAAAAAAAGAATGACTTGGAGAACTCGAGGCCAGTCAGTGTCACTTCAGTGGCCACCAAGATTATGGAGCAGATCCTTCTGGAAACTGTGCTAAGAGACGTGGAAAATGAGGAAATGATTGGTGATAGTCAGAAGAACTTCAGTTGTGTCTGCAATATGGTAACACCATTGGTGGATAAAGGAGGAGCTACTGCAGTTACCCACCTGGACTTGTGCAAAGCATTTGACACGATTCTGCACGACATCCTTGTCCTTAGACTGCAGTGACATAGGTTTTATGGCTGGATGATCTGGGAGGTAAGGAATGGGCTGGATGGTTGAGTTGTGGTCAATGGAGACGAGTGATGAGTGGCATTCCTTAGGGGCTGGTGTTGGGACTAGTGCTCCTTAACATCTTTGTCAGCAGCAAAGATGGACTGTGGGATGGATGGAGTGCACCCCCAGCACGTTTGCCAGCACCAAACTGTGCGGTGCAGCCTACGTGCTGAAGGGAAAGGGTGACATCCAAAGGGACCTTGACGGGCTTGGGAGGTGGGTCTGTGCAATCCTCATGAAGTTCTGCAAAGCCAAGTGCAAGGTCCTGCAGCTGGGACAGGGCAAAAGTAAAGTCATATTAAGGCAGAAATATAAGCTGGTCAGAGAATAGATTGAGAGCAGCCCTGAGGAAAAGGACTCGGGGGTTGACATGGCACCACAATGTGAGCTTGTTCCTTTCAACCCAAATTATTCTATGATTCTATGATAATAGGAGTAAGTGAAGAATAAAATTTTTCTGACATGTTTCTAATGCCTATAGGGAAAAAAAAGTGTATTGGAATTTGCTTTATTTAATCTTACACATTATTTCTTCCTTCACTCTTCATGTACTTTAGGAATATACTGATGAGGAAGACATAGGAACTTTTCCACATATTCTCCCTATGTTACCTTACCAATCAGTTACTAAAGAGGATAAAAATTTTATTCTCTGAAATTGATGAAGGCAGGAGTAATTTGGCCACTGAAACTCTTCTTTTTTATTCATGCTTTTTCTCTCTCCTTATCTCACTTATCAAGAATGATTTTTGACACAAGAGATAATGAATCCATTCCTGCTGCATTATTAATTTTGAATTAGATATTAAGCAACAGTTCTTCTGAAGGAAGAGGAGCATATAATTCATACTAGGGGATTGCATTAATTCTTATTATGTATATCTTTAAAAATAGATGGACTTTATCAGCTCCAGTATTGATATGATATGCTTACACATGCTCACATCCCTATGGCTCCCATTGCTAGAGAAACCTTTAGGTAATAATCTTGCTTCAGCAGTTTCCATAAACTTTTCTGTCTCCTCACTCCAAGTTGCTGGCCTAGCAATTCAGTTTAATGATTTTTATTTCCAACTTTTGGTACCCCAAATATTTGACATAAATTAGAGTCAAGCTAGTAAAGATCAATAACCAAAGCTGGGTAAAAAATATACATTTTAAAATATGCCCTCTCTTAACATCTGCTTTTGGCTATAGGGAGTCAATAAGTCTTATGATAAGTTTTCTAAGCCTTTCACTTTTTAAAGTGTTCATTAATTTATTTAATAACAACAAAATGCGACTGCAGTCTGCATAGTACACCTCAAAGCCAATTGCTGGAAGTTTTATTAGATAAATTTATGACTTTCTCACAGATATGACTGATAAATGGATCATCTCTTCAAAAAGAAGTAACTTCAAAAGCTGAAAAGAATAGCAGATGAAGAAAAGGTCATTTCATTTGACTTCTCTCTGCAGAAAAACAACCTGTAATGTTTGCTTGAAGCAGTTAATTACAATTACCTTTGAAACACAGAACAAGAGCATAAATGCATAGATTAACTTAGCTACTACGCCCCAAGCCCCTTCACTCCAATTTAAAGATTTTAAAAGGTGTTTAAAGTGTGCAAGAACAAAATTTTTCACTTTGATAGGCTGGCAGTGTTTTCCTAGAATCCAAAACGTGACAGCTAAGATCACCTGGGAGTAGAGTTTTTCTCCTTTAGAAACACATGGTGACGGAGATGTACACTAGCAATTGTTTGTGTGGACCACAGGGTTTCCCCTCAGGACAACACAGAGGAGACATGTGAGACAGGTGCTGACATCTCACTCGGTTATGTGATACTCAGATGTGCAGAGAATTCTGACCCCTTTCTGTAAGTGCCATATGATTTTCATACCTGCTCCCCTTACCTCCAGACCTGTCCTCATGTTCCTCCCACTCACTTGCGCGTTGCCCTCCCCAGTGCATTTCCACTGCAGCTCTTCAAAGAGACAGCTTTGTCACAAACAAGATGAACCTCTGCTCCTTTGAAGACCCTCAACTGTATGTCTAGTCTTTAAATTACTGACAGAAACAAAAATAATTCCAGCTCAATATTCTTCATATTGTTAAAGTCAGTGGGATTAAATGTGAATGTTTATTAGCTTACTACTTTGTGGTATAAACAACTGCACTTTTAATTTTTTTTTGTGATTTTTTTGGTCTGTTTGTTGGGATTTTTTGGGGTGAGGGTAATATTCTGATTTGATTTGAATTTTCTGTGGGTTTTTGCACGTTTGTTTCTTTCTTTTAAAATTTTAATTGTAATGTTTTAGTTATAAAATTTAAAATATTAGGATTTTTTTTTCCATTTTCTCAAAAATGGTAATTAATTGCTTCTAAAGGATATTAATAGCATGAAATTTCTGCAGGGCCAGAACTCCAGACTCAAGGAGTTAGGATGGGGGGGTTTCAATGCCATGAAATTGAAGTGATTTAGCCCACCATACTTCATAGAAGATACCTGCAAAGCTTAGTGGACTTTGGTCTTCCACATCAAAAATGGAGGTCTTTAGACTTTACTATCAGCTGTAAGTGATTTTCCTCTTTTTACTTCTGCTGACTTGGAGTCATAAGAAGACACTAATTAATTAATTACTAAATATTGTTATTACTAATTCCTCATGGAGATAGAAGCAGACACTTCCCTTTCTCTGCTGTAGCCTGCTTACATTTTAGATCTCACAAATTATGTAAGGATATTATGGACCATTAAGCTGACTTAAACCAGCCCTGGTGTAACTTTGTGCAAATGGTGGTAAACAGCATGATCCCTTTATTTATGTTTGCTGCTAGAATTCAGCTGATGAATTCAGCTGAAGAAAATGGGAAAATTTTGAAATGTACACCAAAATTAATTAACTTCCCCATATAATTCTGTAGTTAATCCATGTCATGGGTTTTTTCTGTTTTCTTCTCAGAATAAACAGAGTAAGGAGAGAAGAAAAAAACATTGCCCAAAAGGAAGATTTAGGATTTTCAGTTTACAGTTTTATATTACCAACCCTGAGCTTCTCTCTGATAATTTAAATTAGATCAAGGTATGTGGGACTGGGCTGGCACAATCTCATAAATCATCTCTCATTTATATTAACAACCAGGGTTTTTTTCTTATATAATTAATGTTTTATAATTATATAAATTTAACAGTTGATGGGTTAAAATGAGTAAACTCCTAGCAGCTATGGCACACCATTTTCAGCAGAGAAACACAATAAAATTATAATTCAAGACTGACTTTAAGTAGTTATTCCATTAATAACTTTTAGAACAGGTACTGATTAACAAATTGAATACTACATCAAAAGAAGATACATTTTTTTTTTAAACTGCCACTGCACAGTTCTGAAAAGCTGATAAGTCATGTTGGATTTATTTCACTAATATTCAAAGGATTCTCTAAAGCCATAAGCTAACACACAGACCAAACCCATAAGCTGATACATATGTAGTGCAATCCATCATGATCAGATGTGTACTACATAAAGTAAACTCACACATCCCAGAAACGTTTTGTGGATGGTTATGCAATACAGCCACCGCTTTAAGAAATGATACACAATAAATTAGCAGGGTCTTGCAAGAATGTCAGACAACCCTCTGAGTTCAAGTACATTTCTTTTTCTCTGGTTGCATGGAGAAATTCATCCTGGTCACTTCTAATTACTAGAACAGAGTTTTTAATTTTCTGACTTTTGTCATTGCAGCCCTTCACTTGGTCCAGACAGTCTCTGTCTGGAGAACACTTTATTCCCTCTTTTGACAGCTGTCATTGGCTGATGTATCCAATTTCTCACTGTGTGCATTTTTTAGTGTCTTTAGTTAAGAAAACCTTGTTGGCATTTACAAAGTCATCCTGAGCTGAAGACAGCTTAGAATTTAGGAAAAATAAGCGTCCATTCATAGCAGCCAACACGAATCACTATGTTGTTTGCTTGTTTTAATAAAAGATACAGTTGAAGAAATAAAAGTAAAGCAGTATTAAGACAGAATTGTCAAAAGTCACCAATTCCTCTGTCTGTCAGACCAATTTTGTATATTTGATATTATCACAACAGGATTTTTGTCTTTCTACATTCCTTCTTTCTGAGGTTACATCTCAAGGGAGAACTTTTGTATTGTAGCATCTAGATTTTATATAAATTGCATTTGACTACCTCAGAGGGTCTGGACAGTTTAAATCCTACTGAACTAGATTCTTTTTCACTGGAAGATATACAGTGGCCACTATTAATATAGTGAAGATGAGACTGTCTCTTTTTTAATACTAGATATCAATCCTTGGACCTGAATGGCCAATTTATAACTATTTAACTCAAGACAGGGAAAAAGCCAAAGTCTGTCTTTTCTGGCTCAGACACAATTACACACCCCAGCTGTTTGACCCTTTGCAGCTGGGGCCTGCACAGCTCAGTTATTAGTGCTAGCTGTGGCACTCAGCATTCAGAGAAATGTTTTGTTCAGCTCTTCTGGCTGAAAATGAATCCCTTTCCCTATAGGACTGTTTTTAGGCAACTCAGCTATCTCCCAACTAAACTGCTACACGTGTAGAAATCAGGGAGGGACAAATGTATTCACTGCAACTGCAACAAATACAAGTGTTGAAGAGGAGCAAGGGAACTCTGATTAACTTTGGTTGAAGATGGTAAAGTATATCCTCATAATGCTTCTGTCGGTATGAAGCACCTCCTTCACTAAATCTTGCCTTCTCTATTAGTTTGTAGGTTTCCTTTTTAATAAAAAGTTGGGTAAAAAACATTTTGATCACAAATCAGCCTTATTTGATTGAGATTTACACCACTGAAATTTGGTAATGTGCTTGCTGAGACTGATAATTTTTACTGCCTTTCTTTTAAGGGTACTGCATACAACACAAAGCAGGTCACTTGTAGAGAGAAATCAAAGCAAAGACCTTGCCCTCACAGAGATTTTATTAATTCAATTTCAATCCTTCCTTAATGCAGAATAAATAGAGAAAAATATAGTCTAGGGCTTGTGTCCAAGGACTCAACATGACATTTACTGACAGCTCGATCCTTTACTAGGTTTAGTGACTAGAGTTAGAGATTTAGTCATCAGTCTTGTTGATCAGATCATTCTGACAGTCAGGCTCATCTCTCAAGGCTGTAATGTCTGAACTATTAGGTGGTTAGGTGTGTTGGCACCTTTTTGTGAGCATTTTATCTTGCTTGTTTTAACATATAGGTAAATCTTTTCTCAACAGATGTAATAATTTCTGAGATCATTTTAGGAATAAAAAAAAAATTGAAGAACCTAAAAACTATAAAGGGTACAGGAACAAACAGTTTAAATTGTGTGATTAGAAATGACTGATTGTCCTTCAAAATTTTGCCAGGATAAAAAATGTATTCTCGAATGGTTTCTAATTCTATTTGTAAATAAGGACAGAAAATGAAGAGTTTGAACAAAAATAGATGTGGGGTTTTTTGGTTTGGAGTTTTGGGGTATTTTTGGTAAAGAACAGGATCGTAAAGAGACTGAACAAGACAGCAAATATAGTAGGAATAATACAAGAAAGATAAACCAGTAAATTCATGGAATAGACATGCAAGAGGTCAGAGACCCATGGGTCAATTCAGATTTTTCTTACTAACTCTGGACATATTCCTCACCCCCTATTTTTTCAGTGTTTAAGTCCTGGGAATAAAACTTAGAATAAGGATATACAATTTACAATTTCCTGTCATTGCTACCAGTTTCCCTAGGGATTGTGAGCAAGAGCATCACCTGTAGGCCTCAGCTCATATTCTGTAAATCAGGCATTTTGACATAGCACTTCTCACCGGCAGCATCATAAGATATTGTAAGCATAATAAATATTCCAGAAAGAGTAACTAAATTCAGAAATACCTGCAAAGACATTTGAAATTATTTGAGAGTTTATAAAACAACAAATTTGCAGTTATTTAGCCACTATATGATACTGCCCTCCCCCTACATGAACTGTGACTGCTTTCTTTTGGTAAAAACAGCTCAAAAGAAAGTCCTGTAATTCTACTCATTGCAAAAAAGATAGCCAATCCCCATCTTCAGACTGTGTCTGATTCCTTACTACAATCTATCTGCAATATGTTAATAAAATTTTGGGGATTTTTTTGCCATTAAAATCACCAGTTTTTTGTGGGGTTTTGTTTTGCACTTTTTTCCCAGAATGGCAGCCTAAAGTCAACAGGGCCTGAGAGGTACAACAATCTCTCACTGTTAATACTATTCAATGTATGATTGAAATAATCTGCTATGCATGAGAAATACATGTAAAAGACAAAGAAAAGTGAATGAGTGAAAAAAGGAAAATAGTATGAACAGATACAGAGGTCATGCCAGAAAAAGAATCAAGAGTTAGTCAGGCAAAAATCTGCATGGGTTGGGGAATTAGAATAAGTGAAGAAGAATTGATGTCCTAGTGAGTACCAGCAGAGATGAAACAATCATAGTGAAAGGGGCTTTGTGTGTACAGGCCAAACATAGTCCCATGTTGTGCTCCACTTGATCCCAGACAGACACTCAATGTATTCTGACAGTAATATTTCTGATATTTGAAAAGCCAAAGAGAAAAGTCAAGTTCAAACATTCTTTTTTCAACAGAAAATTTGGCCTACTATGATGAATCTTCTAATATATTTAAATTTCATTAAAATTTGA
The DNA here is from genome assembly GCF_028551555.1 of Melozone crissalis. NCBI lineage: Eukaryota > Metazoa > Chordata > Aves > Passeriformes > Passerellidae > Melozone > Melozone crissalis. The sequence goes on along the minus strand of NW_026535784.1, from coordinate 4,030,409 downwards.
TGCCTGTTTTGTGGGCAGACTAGGAGTTGAGTGGAAAGCTAGAGATACAATTCAGTTAAGCACTGTCATTGTGGTGAGTGTTTAATTTTTTTATAGCTTACTACTAGTGGTCATTACACACCTTTACTTGGTATGAATTTACTCTTAACTCCCACAATTCATATTAAGACTCTTCATAAGTCAGTCTATTAGCCCAGAGGTTTTATGTGCATTTTACATTTAGATTATGGCTTTTCCTTATTTTTACTTTTTTTTTTTTTTTTTTTTTTTTTTTTTTTTTTTTTTTGAGGTGGGGTGTGGACACGGCGGAGGGTGGGGTGTTGGGGCAGGATAGCAGACCTATAAAAAGTAATTAAAGTACTTTCTCTACAAACCTTGAATTTTCCAGGGCCTGTATGTTTGATATTCACTAGTACAGTAGTTGTCAAGTGTGCAATATTACCCCTTAAGATCAAAGTAACATTCCATAATACACATGATGAGATTCTTTCAATGAACACAAATTCATAAATCTAAGGCGGGCATTGCAATTTCCAGAACAAGCAATTCTGGCCACAAAAGATGACATGATTTATCCTTCACAAGCACTGATTATAAATAATTACATATGTAAATGTTAATAGTACAGTTGATATTTATTTTAACTCATTAATCCAAACTAGAGAGGGAGATCCTAAAGAAGTTGCAAAAATGCCAACCCTTGAACTACTTACTACCAGGGAACTTCTTCCTCCTTATTCTCTCATAACTGACAAATTGCATTTTTAACATAAGTAAGAGATCTGTGTTACATTTGTGTCTAGGTTAAGAATAATCTCTGCATTTCATGAATTTGGAAAAAATAAAAACTGTTGCAAACAGTCAGTTTGAAGAACTCTGTGTCATATTTACGTCCTGGTATACGCATCTTCTATTTTCACTATTTCCATAGTTAGCTTATATATTTATTTATTATTGTACCATATTGAAACTTAACCGAATCAGTAGGGGGAGCTTTAAGACCCCTGTGCAAAATTGTGTTTTTGTTCAGCCACTAAACACTTAATATGCCTGAGGGGTTCAGTGTTAAACATATTGGTCTGCTCAATGAATAGTGGCACAGAGATTTCTACAAATGTGAGTTTGTTTCCAAAGCACTTGTAGGGTGCCTATAATCACCTTATCCTTTGTAACATTGATTTTTAATATATATGACCAGGCCAGGATATTTTATAACCCAAATGAAAAGCTCCTGGAAGCAAATAGCACAAAGTACTGAAAGTGCATAGTTTATATATCCAGAAATAGAAAATCATTTGTTTAAACAAACTCAAGCTGAGCAGAGTAATTGATGGCTTCTTTACCCCCTGAAGTGCCATGAAATGTGTGTGCCCTTATATAGTAATTAAAATGTGCCAACAACCATTTTATTGTCTCCAATGGAATTGTCAAGCATAGTTCCAAAAAACAAACCAGAGGCAAAGCTGCTAAACATGGTATTATCTGCCCTTGTAGTGTGTTGGCTTGTATTAAAAAAGACCAATTGTCACATCATACACATGCCTCTATTAACACTGAAGATCCTGAGAATCTCCATTCCTTTCTTAGATCTTAAGGAAAAGGTAGATTGCTTCTTTTTCTTAAAATAAAAAAAAAAAAATCTTCTGCTATATTATTCTTCTTTAAATCTACAAGATATAAAAGAGCCAGCATCTTTGTATTCTGTGGGCAATGTTTTAATTATTGAAAAGGAAATTTATAACCCAAACTTAAATCAGTGTTCTGGTTCAATCTTGTTTTGAAAAGAAAGGTTTAGGCACTAGAGTAAAGGAAAAAAAAATGTGTTAGATCACTTAGGTGATAATTCCCTTTCTTTTTTCCTTCCTACAAAATATCAATCCTATTTTTATTAGATGACTGGATTGAAAAATTATCATATTCTTTAAAAGAGAATCTATTTCCCTGCATTGTTTCCATGCTATATTGTTTTGTTTATATTACATTCGTACCACAGCACAAACAACCCAATTACAGTTATATACGCTGAGGATTTTTGTCACATTTGTTAACTTTAAGCCATCTGCAGTCCGATGGAACATCCACTCTTGCTTGTGATGTGAGTGACCCATGTCACTGTGTTGTAGCTAAACACAGATAAGTACAAAAAAAGGATATCGAAACCCTTGTTACTCCACTCTCACCTGACATATCCTCAGAGTTCAGAGAACTCAGCAAAAGAAGTCATGAGAAATCACTTGGAGCCAAAATCTGAAATCTATTTTGAGAGTCTGTTAAGTAACTCAAGACACATACTGAAAACAGAACTGAAGCATGACAGTGTAAAAAGTGAAGATTTTTCTAATCAAAACCCTATTGATTTGAACACAGCAGAGAGAAGGATTATTTTCTCTTATTGTAGTTAATTATATTGCAGCCTCATTAACTTCTTATAATTATATATATCCAAGCATAATTCAGCCAGTATGAGCCAAACTTGTCTTAATAAACATTCTCTCAGGAAAGCTAAGTTCACAAACAATTTGCCTTTATGCCACCCTGCAGCAATCATGCCTCACTGAGGCTGAAGACAGGGAATGGGAGTCTGCCCTCCTAACTGCATGTGCCAAAATTCTTGGCCTCTCTTATTCTTTATTTCTGTTTCATTTTAATTGGGATGTAAAACTTCTTCTAAAGTATTTGGTAGATGCTCATAAAGTTGAAACAGTGTGAAAGTGCAGTCATACATCTGTGTGGGTCTCTCAGTCCCACATTTGTGTCACTTGTGGGAGAAGAAAGAAACTTCCCCCATTGCTTTGCATCATTTTGTATCTAAAATAGCTTGTAATAATCAGGAATGAGGATCTGAAATAATTTTGAAAGCAAGCCTAATTCAGCAACAGAACAAGTCTTTTTTACCCTTTAGAAGAACAGAACCAATGCACAAAGTAACAGCAGCTCTATTATCACAGCTGCCTTTCCCATCTCTGCCTAAACTGATGTATAACAGCTTCCCTATAACACACTTAGGGAAAAAAAAAAAAAAAGATAAAGAGCTAAATTCAACTGTGGCAATTGTCATTTTGCTAAATGGCTTCCTGAGATGTGAGATTTTTCACCTTTCTTTTGTCCTTTCTGCAAGACTGCTTGCTGCAGCACCAAGTCCCAGCTCTTGTAAGCAGCACTAACATGGCCAGAGCCAGCGTGCCCAACATGTGCTGTAGCCTTAGCCCAAGGGGAGCAAATCTTCCCTTTGCCTTCTCTTCTGCAATATATCTCAACTCAACCTGTCATTATATTTCAATTTAATTTTTAATTTCATTTCTAATTGCTACCCCTACTGGTTTTCTGAAGTTTCCAAAAATAACTGAAAACCAAAACTTTCCTTGTGCTTTCCTTTCTTTTTCCGTGTTTCTTTTTCTCTTTGCTACTTTTCTCTCTTTGTCTACATTCTGTTTATTTCAAAAGTGTTAATGTAAGTTGTCCAAGAGCTCTTTATACTGCTTACTGTTTCTGCATTGAGTGTAAGAGGTGGGTGGCAGGGAGGAGGCTGTTGGTGTGCTGAGTGCTGCAGGGCAGCCTCTTTGAGGAGAGGCCAGGGATTGCCCTGGTTCCAGCAACTTCCAGCCAGCTCCAGCAAACCCATGCAAGGTGCAGCTGAGCCCCTCATGTTTAAGAAAGGCCAAAAAAATGCCAGAACCAGGTGGAAGAGAAAGAAGGGCATGCAGCAGAGGCTACACCTCAGTCAGAGAAGAAGGAGGGGCAGGAGGTGCTCCAGGAGCCTGAGCAGGTATTCTCCCCAAAGTCCTTGAAGAAGAGCACATTAAAGGAAGCTTCTGCTGCAGCAGTCCATGCTCCTTACATGATCATATGTAAATATATTTTCTGCCATGTAGGGGCATCTCCAGCAACACTGAAGTCACACAAATGGATACCCTGCTCTGACTGAAATGTAACCTGCGTGGTAGCCACAAGCATCTGTTGGAGACAAGTGAACAGAAGCAGAGTTGTGCGTAGTCCTGGGAAGATGCAAGAGAAATACTTTTCTCCAAGTGAAAGTGGAGGGTCCCACACTGGGACAGAGAGATGTGCCCTGAAGGAAGCTGCAGGCCATGGAGAGCTCACATGCTTTTGCAGGCATGGAGCCTGGGGAGGACCTGTGCTAAAGCAGTCTGTTTCCAATGGACTGTGGAAAAACCCACACTGGAGCAGTACTGAAGGAACTGCTGTACCCATGGGAGAGTGCCTGAAATGCAGCAGGCAAAGTGTGTGAGAAGGACGAGCAGCAGTAGCAAAGATTAATTTTTATGCAGTGGTTACAAATTCCCCACACCCCTGAACCATCTGGGAGGAAGGAGGTAGAAGACACAGGAATGAAGTTCAGTCTGGGAAGAAGGAAGGGAGAGGGAAACATGCTTTTGGTTTTGTCTTTTGCTTCTCATCAATCAGGCCTGGTTTTAATTGGCAATAAAGTAGACCAGTCTTCCCATAGTTTAGTCTTGAGATTGATTTGCAATATTCTCTGTCTTATTTTCCCCCCTGTCCATTTGAGGAATAGGAGAAACAACCGGGTGGGTAACTGGCAGCCTGTCAGGGTCAGCCCACTACATATACTGCTGTGATTCTGTATCTAAAAGTGCAGAGGGAAAAAAGTATTTAAGAGCCTGACATTACTACATCTATTCTCAGAGTCACTGCTATTACAATGCACATTGCTCCTGTTCCCAGGAGCAAAGGTCTAAGCAAGAACTACTACCACTGGCAAAAGATTGTTTGTGTTATTGCTGTGCTTTTCTCATTTTTTGTATTGCTTTTTAATGTGTTCTTATGTGTTGACTTCCAGAAGAACCTGGTCAGACTTACAAAACAAAAAGTGACTTGTATCACATACACCTAATTCTTTGTTTGTTTTCTTGTTTTTAATTTAAACATTGTATTGCACAGCTTAAAATCTCTCATTGCTACAAAAGATAAAGAATTTTCTGATTTTGAAAAAAATATTTGAAGACATTAGAACATTGAAAATGCTGAATATTTGATATGTACAGTTACTAAATAACTCTTTTTGCACCCCTCTTTCTTAAAGGAAACAGTATCCTAAACACCTGACTGAATTTACTTCCCCTTATAAAAAGGGGAAAATTGAAAGAAACATGAAAATATTTTGTTATTGTGATGCGTGCAACACTTAGTCACTGGAAATAAAATTACTCTAAAAATACACTAGAAATGAGTAAAATCCAGAACAGAGCAGGGAAATCAACAATCCTTGATTACCTGCACTATGAATAAACTAGCCAAAGCTACACTTAAAGACATCTGGAAGATGTATGCTTCAGTATGTTAGTGAAAATTGATTTCTCTAAGATACAGTAAAAGGGAATTAGTATGGTTATATGCTGAATATAACATTTTCCATATTTGTTCCTAAAACATGTAATGCCATGCCAGCTGTCATGAACCATGCTGCACCTGGTGCTGGAGTTAGAACAGTCTGTGCTGGCTTAAATATCACTGTATTTCTCTACATTGCACTTTTTTTTTTCCTTTACCAAAGAATTTAGACTCCTTCAAGAACAAAACCAGCAGAAATAGAGTTACAGAGTGCAAAAAAAATGTGCAGGTCATTTATCTGATTGAGAAAATAATACCAAAGCAATTAAAGTTTATCTTCTTGGAGATAGTAATTGTAAGAATGCATGCAAAACATCCCCCTTTTGAGCCAGTTTGCCTTCCATTATTATGGTGTAGGATTGAGTCCAGGGATGTGTACAGATCCATTCACACTCTGGCTCAAGCCTGATTCAGAAAATCACTTTGATTAAATCCTTGAACCAAAGCAAGGAGTCCTTTAATCCCAGGTCTGAAGTTCTCCCGAGTCCTCAGGGTCTGGCTGAAGAGTACTTTATTTTGGATCAGCATGAATGAATTGGGTTTAAACTTCTGCGTTTCCTTGACTGGCTTTTTCCCAAGGTTAGTTGAAACTGAAAGTCTCCCTGCACCTGCATGAATGAAATATATTGTTTTAGTAAAATAGTGATTTCAAGGTTACAATGACCCTGATATTATATGCAAAAGATCAGTAACATTCGTGAAGTACCTTTCTTCAGTGGAACTAACACACTCTAAACTACATATTAACACCACAGACAAATGAAAAAAAGTTGGTACAGACTCCAAGAAAAAGTTTTGGAATGCAATTTGAAACACACTACTTGAGTTTAAACTCTAGATCAAGTGCTATATATCAGTCCTTTTGCTTAGGATTAGCTGAACTCTGTGCAGGTCAGAAGAACACTTAAATATGCTGCTTAAAAGTGGTTTTAGAGTAGAAAAATTTGATTTATCTGCATTTATCTGCATTTTATTTACCCGCCATCAGAGGAGAAAAAATGGACCCATTCCTATGACACTTCAGTGATAATGATAGGACTCTCTTGTGATGGTCTTAACTTGCTGCATTAGATATGAATCAGTGACAACTCTAAATGAACTTTTGTTCTACAGATAGAAACTCTGTTGGCCCATTTATCTCACACAAATCTTTGAGGGTTCATACCACTTCATAGTCCCCAGGCACTAGAAACTGTCTGCATATAAATCAGTCAATGTTTCTTCATAAACAGAATAACTTCATTTCCAGATGAAACTCACATTGAAAGACTAAGAATTTTTTTCTTTCTTCTCTTGCTTAGTACAAATCAAGACAGCTGAATTTATTTTGGGGTCTACAAAACATCTCTATAGTAAGAAAGGAAAATTCTATTCTTCACAGTTAAAATCTTGATTAAAAACCTGTACATGAATGCTGTATGTTTTTTTTTGTGATGCTACAGATTTTGCCAACTAAGCACAATGATGGAAACAAGAGACAAGCATTACATTCTTCTTCCTCAGGGACAAATAGTCCAGTTCATACTATAGAAATGACTGAATATTGCTTGGTCTGACATCATGAACAGTCCTGAATGGAAAAACATTTTTATTATATTGGTAATAAAATATATTAAAGCAGATATACAAGTTTCTCAGTGTGTGGATAACAATTAATATCCTCATGAACTTTTAATCCTAACTATGCCAATAAACAACATGGATATTTAAAAAATAAAGATTTGCTACCCATAATAAACTGATAACCCAAGATATAAATGTTTAAAAATATTCTAGATTGACAGCAGATGTGAAGGTCTCATGCTCATAAGGAGAAGTATTAGATTACTCTCTGAGCTGTTTTTCTTTTGTAGCATAAGGAAGATTTGTTCTATTGCCTACGGGAAACAGAATGAAAATTAAGGACCTGAATGCAAAAATGTTGAAGAATATCTATGTTATAGTAAAAAGCACAAAGGCCTTTTATGGATAAAAAACCCAATAGTCAGTGAGGCAGTCAGACTCCCTTTCTAAATACAAAAGGCAGAGGCTGCAGAAACCTGGTAAAAAATTCAAGTGACTGGAAAATTACTGCTCCTTACATGATCATATGTAAATATATTTTCTGCCATGTAGGGGCATCTCCAGCAACACTGAAGTCACACAAATGGATACCCTGCTCTGACTGAAATGTAACCTGCGTGGCAGCCACAAGCATCTGTTGGAGACAAGTGAACAGAAGCAGAGTTGTGCGCAGTCCTGGGGAGATCCAAGAGAAATACTTTTCACTTTTCTCCAAGTGAAAGGGTGGTGGAGTGAGTGAGTAGCTGTGCAGGGCTCGGTCGCCAGCTGGGGTTAAACCATGGCAGCCGCCAAATTACTCTGTACTACTTTTGAAATGGTAATTAACTGTTTCAGTGGCAAAGCAGAAAATAGCATACATGGAAAATGAAAAAAAGAAAGAAAAAGGAAAAGCATAGGGCTGTAAATAAATCCTTTGGCCATGGCTGAGGTGATACCATGAATGGCACTGTTCAATCACTACGTCACTGAAAAACAGGCAAACCACAAAATATTTTGTGGCTGCTAATGCATTTCAAAATTCTACATCTTGGAAACTTAGAATACTATGATATACTGTATGTTCTGTTGATCTAAAATGAGTTAAAAATTACTATTAAAGCAGAAACATCATATGATAGCTCTGTAGAGCTTTCTTATGCAGCTTTATTGATTCTTTTGTCCATTTAATAGTTTGTTTAAAGATAAGCTTGCTCACATTTGTGTTCTTTATTATTCAACACTTGTATCTATTTCACTGTTTTGTTGTTATTTAACGTGAATTTATGTTCCTGTATGTATTACCCCATTCAAAATATCAAGAAAAGGGAAAAAATATCTAATTGATTTCAAGGACTTTCAAGGAATCAGGTCTGTCTTTTGTACTTACTTATGTATTTCTCAACAATAGTTCAGAAAAAAAGTGTATTTTTGCCTTAAAATCTTTCCATTTTTTGGAGACAATACAGAAACTTTCCTTAGGCAATTAGATGGAAACAGAAATTATCAAAAAGAAAAGTCTGACCCTCATGTTTGCAATGAAAGAATTCCCAATAGCTCAGCAAGGTCTTCCATTTTTCAGAGCTGAAGTTTGCAGTTTACCTCTTTTCCAGCCTATTTAACAAAAGGTAAGCAATATTGATGAAGACAGATTGGCCACAGTAATTCAAGTGTGCCAAAATGCAGTTCTTACAAACAGCATTATTCTGGAAAAGATAAAAGCTATTCTTTTAATTGCTGAATTTTCGTTTCATGTATTTGTACATTTAAGTACATAATAATGAGGTCTTTAATAAGATCTGATGTATTGTAGGAAGATAAAATGTTTGCTAAAATGAGACAGAATTAACTCTGATCATACTGTGAGAGGGAACATTAAATTAGATTTTTATTTTACTTCCTTTATTTCAGTAGTTATGTACTCTGCTTCACTGATTATCAGATTAGTGTGAAAGGAAATATTTCTTTATTAAAAAAGTTGATTTTCTACAAACACATCATGATGTTGGAAGATATTCTAGTTATAGAATTTTGAAAAAGAAGCAGTTGCATGGAACAGTAGATATTTTCTAAAAGGGTAAGCAAGGCACTCATAAAAATTTAATAAGCCATATGTTTCAATCTAAAGAAGTAAAAAGAGTTTTGGACAAGACATATTTATTCTTTTTATCTCATAGGATTTCTTTTTTTTTCTCTGAACGTGTGAATTAAAAAAAAACTTAAATTATTTAAACATATCCAAATTCATTTAAATGGGAGGATAATTTGTACATCATTTGGACAAACTTCAGGAAAAGTCCATAATGCACTTTCATATAAAGATATTTGCACATATATCAAATGCATAGCAGGGGAAATAATAGACATTTTTATTAATGCAAGTTATTTTGCATTAATAGAAGTTTGAGAAGTGCAAAAGAAATTGATTTGTCAAAAAAAGAATACTTCACTGGTCTCAAATGGAGAAAAATCACAAAATTGATGTGAATTAGAGGGAATATTTTGGAGCAAGGATTTTGCCATGGTTGCACAGATACACATATACTTCAATGAAAATGCACATGCCAACAAGATCCTGCTTACAATGAGGATACTGAGGTGCAAATTTTCATAGATGTGGCAGTTATGACAGGAGTAATGCCTTGGAGCAGCAAGGGATATTGTAAATGTTTTACAGAATTTTCTTACTTAATCATAAAACTGCAGATCAAAATTAAGCTTTTAAAGCTGTACTGCCAACCAATGTGACTGATACATAGATGAGAAGAATAAACGAAAAATCACGCTATGTATTTTGTACCTGTGGAAGTACTAAAAGTAGAACCACCAGGTAGGGTACTTTTTAGTCTCTAATTTTGTCTCCAGCATCTTAAAACTACAAACTAATGTCTAAAGGGTTTATTATGCAGAGAGTAGCATTAACCTTCCAGCAAAAATCAATCCTGTGCGAATGAAGTCCAATATACAGCCAGTTTCACATTATTTTCTCCATCAGCTTTTCTAAAACAACCAAAAGATGGTATCATAGGTGCTGTTACAAAGCCTTCTTACGGAAGCTCTTCCACACAAGAGATTCTACAGGCACAAGTAGTTTATTAAAAGCTACTTTATGCTAGTGAAGTTATCTGAATGTTCTGGAACACCAGAAACCATTATTGCAAAATTTGCACTTGGACATCCTCAGTTCATACTGTAGCTAAAATGCTGAAAGATCAGTCAAGGTAGAAAGGTTATTTGTTTGCTTGATTTTTAAACCCAGAAGTGTCAAGTATTAAGCAGAAAGAATCCAGGAATGGAAAAGCAGAAACAAGGAACTGCAACAAATATGTAACTGACTACAAGGAATTGTCAGGATGGGATTCCTGGATATCAAAAAGAGTGCGACTGACCTTTTGTTCCCTTCTCACCCATGAAATTAATTATGTTCCCTTTATGTTAGCATTAATGACCATGTGCAGGGGACGAGTTCAGTCTAATAATCTTACTTATTCCTTTTCCTCCAATTAATTTTTAGCAGAATCATCAAACTTCATGTATACCATATGACTTAATAATTAGTAGTTTATACACAGAAGGAATATGTGAAAATCTGTGCCATGTCTTTAAATGGTTTAGAATTAATTCTGAAAATTCACCTGCAGGATTTTTCTTCCCCTTAAAAGAGTTAACTAATTAAAACCAGTAGGTTGACTAGTCATGTCATCTGTGTAGCCCATTTTAAATGCCATCTTTTCTGATGGTTTAAATTGCATTTCAGCTCAATACAAATAATAATGGGACGCTATTAAAAAGAGCTGACACACTTCTAAGTTTTTCCTGGCAGATAAAACTTTTGATGACAGAAATGGATCTTCTCCATATAGCAAACTAATGCAAGAGAAATCAATAAGTGTGTGAGAAGATTGAGTGAAAGAAGGAAAACGGTTGTCAAAAATACCAGAAACTAATAACAGTTTGGATTCGAGATGACCTGTAAATGTATATGTAATTAAAAAAACTATCTAATCAAGGAGCATCATTCAAAAAGACAAGCAAACTTTACCTCTGGGGAATCTGCTTGAACTCATAATTTTTCCATATCAATAGAATAAATAAAAGTTTCCTTATTATCTGTTTAGACTGAATCCTAATTGATTCAGATATTCAAATATTTCACATTTGTTCCAGGTGTTTAGATTAAGGCCTGATAACAAAGACAGCTGCCTAAATTTTAGCAACATTTTTCCCCAGTGGTCTCATGTGTTGCATATCCATTGAGCCAACTCTTTCCAGAAAAAAAAAAAAAATGTTCTTCAGATAACTGAATTCAGTATTTTCAGTTAAAATGTGGTGTTTCCATAGCTCAAAAGTTTCTCATTGAGTCTGTCAAACACTTTATATGAGTATGCTGAAAGCTATGGAAAACCTAATGAACTATCACCTAAAGATATAATATGCAAATATTTTGGCTATTGGTGTTTGATCTTTCCACTGCTCAGAAGCTCAGCACCTACTGAATTGTGCACATGTTTAGAAAGCTCGTGTTTGTTGGCTTCATGGTGCAAAGAAATTACTGCAATGCTGACCTTCTTAGGTTGATACAACTTTAACTAAACATTCCTGTTCTTACAGTAGGAAACATTGTTAATCATTATTAATATTGAGGTGGGTTTTTTTTTATATTTTTGTATTTTTTGTTTTCTATACTAACATTTGGAGAGTGACTGCTATATTCCTTCATTTGGGACAGATGGTGGGTTTGCTCATAGTTTTAAATAAGAGGTGATGCAGATTCATATCTCTACACTAGAGAGGCGTTTAGTTAAAGTATGCAAGATAATGTGAAAATGATTTCTATATTAGGCAACACAATTCTCCAAGAGATGGGGAATAGGAAAACCGTTGCATAATTAACCCAGGTTTGACTTCACTGGCTTACTGACTACTGTCTCAGAGTCAAACTTGTGAGGTTTCAGACACAATGAGGCAGAAAGCATTAGCAGGTTGCTGAGTTTGTCTTGGAGATATGATTACTGGTGAATATCCCTCTGCTGTGGTAAGGAGAAATATCTTGGCTAGTCTCTAGTTTCATCTGACATTCCTAAGGATCTCTCAGCCATCCATACTGAGTATTTAAGCTCTGCAGGGTTGGCTTTGGATATCTAGGAGGAGGATATCTACAGTAGTCCAGGTTAGAAACTGAAACTCTGTGCTGCATAGGTTTTCAATCAGATGAACTGTGAATGAACAGTTTTTGTGGCAAATACCTCCCAAACTAGCTGGTAGGTAGTATTGCTAGGAAAACTTTATGTCAATATTTACTGCTGGCTAGATTTCTGTACACAACAAAGCATCTAATGTCCATTTCTCTTACTTATTTCTTCATTATGACTGTGACAATTGCAAATACAAATGATAGTTGTCCAGAGAATTGTTGGTGTTTCTGTAAGGTAAACATGTATCACACTTTAAACTAATCAATATTAATATTGTATGGAGAGATTAGCAGTTCATAGGGAAAGGGATTCTCGATCTATCACAGATCAAGCTTAGACAAGAAGAAACATGTAGAAATGGAGAGATTTTGGAGCAAACTGAAGAAACTTGCTCAATTTAATAGTTTGCATTTTTCAGAAAATTACTTATGAATCATTAATCATCAAATGGCCATAATGTGCCAGGACAAAGGCCCATTTAGCTAAATGCTCTGTGGCTAGCAATGAGTGTTAGGTGCTTGCAAAAAGGGTGTGAGAGACAACAAGCTTAGGACATGCCTTGTGTGGTATGGCTTCTCTGCCTGGGGCAATCATCAGATTAGGAAATCTAATGGTGTGGTATAGTATTAGGGCTATACACCAATCTTAAGTTTTATAAGTGTGTTTTTGGACAAGTCATTGCATTTTTTCATATTTTTCACCCCTCTTGCTCTTCAGCCCAAGCTTCTTCTTTTAAAAAGTGCATTTGTACAACCACCTAGTAAAATATAGACTTGATCTTAGTGCGGGTCTGTAAATATCATTGTGATTTAGTCAAATCTCTTCAGTACTAGCTCAAGATCCAGTTTTATTATTTTGTAGAAAGCATACAGAAGTGTACATTTAAAATTGTTAGCGAAGCACATTAAAATTATCAGTGGCTACTTAAGAGTAATTTTTCCTATGAAAATAAATATACATAATTCTGCTTTCTTTCAGTTCAGATTTAAGTGGTCCTTGCACAAGCTCTAAACCACATAAGTAGCAAAAACTGCGAGAAGTCTTTTGTAACTTCTGTGGGTGTTACTTGAATGGATGCCACTCCATATTCTTCTCAAATCGAAAAACCTCTAAGATAAGAAAAAACAGAAAATATTACATGTGGAGTCAGAAAAGAAATGACCTCTTGTGTTGTAAAGTTGAAAATCAGACACTTCAAGGTATGATTGAGACCTAGAGTCAATTGTGATAAAAAAATCTGGATTACTCAAGACATTAAATAGCTATTCAGCTCAGCAATGTTTCTTTCTGAAGCTGACTGTAATGCTGCAGTGTAACATGCTAAAGGAGATGTGTATCCCTAAAAATTTAAAATCTTCATATGAATAATGCATTAAGAATGCTGCAGGCTGAACCATTCTTCGATGGTGCAGCTCATATAGATAATTTACAGGCAATCTGTAGAATATTTATGTCTGAAGATCAGAAGTAAAATCTTTTTCTTCTGTCTCTTTCAATTAAAAAAAAAAAAAAGACTGTCACAGAAAGAATTTTTCAATTATTTTCCTGGAATTATTTGCCAAATTTAATCATTATTTCTGCAGGATTAGAATGGGTCTGCTGTTCCTTAAAATCTTCTGGGTAGTGTATCTTGACACTAAACTCAGTATATTTTAAAGGAAGGAGTCCAGTTCAGAAATAGGAAATGTCACTGATTTTGCCCTAATACTCAAAGGTATTACACTGTTGAATGGCATGAAAGTTGAGTTCTAAGATACTTAGGCCTAATCAATTATTGAATTGAAGACGCCAGAAAGTTTGAAACTGAGTAAGAAGAAGGAAAGAGGAGTTTTGGAATGGTGTGCTGAGTTATGACGTGATATTCCAGCCATTTTTTGTTACCTCTGCATTAATTTCCTCTTTGTGTGTGGTGTTTCCATAAATTGGTGAGGCATGAAATGGCCTATTTCCTACCAATTAAAGAAGATATGACTTTAGTGTGGTTTGCATCTGAGAGATATCAATGTACATGTATAACCATTAGATCTAAATGAACAAAAATTCATAACAATGGCAAGAATAATGTTATTAATATTTTTGTTGAATTTGTTGTGCGAATTCTCTCTAAGAAGGCAAGAAACTAAAAAACTTTGAAACTAAAATTCTATTAATTTACAATAAATAATTCAATAAGTATGCAGCACCTGCTATACCAGGTTCTTTTTAAAATGAAAATGGTCTGGTAAAGATTTGGTTTTTTCCTCTTGAAATTGGTATAATTGTCCTAGTTCTTCAATATACCATACTTTGATATACTAAGATGATTATGCAGATCCCTCCATCCTACTATCTGAACACCTCCCACATGAATGAAGCAAATTAAAATTATGATGTTCATTTTACATCAAATCTATTTCATTATTAGACTTTCCCTTTTTTGGCATCAATAATAAAATATTTTGATCAGGGAATGCAATAACAAATTCTCAATAGAGCATGCTTGTCCAGAATTATAGAACTATATAAGTTTATTATATAATTTAACTTCCAAATTTATAATCCTTAAGGGAGGAAAACTTCTTTTAAACTAAGGAAACTAAATCTTTTTACATATCATTAATGCTGTTGCAACTGTTTAGAGAGATATGCTTGATACTGAAAAATACTTATTATGACCTTCTTTTACTTTCTCATAACTACCTCATATATTCATGTCTGTGACTGGCATATTCTTAACTTGATTTCTGCTTGAAAATAGACTTCATTGAGTTTTGAAACAAAAGCTCTTTTTCAGGTGTTTTGGTTTTTGGTTTTTTTTTGTTTAAAATAGGTCTCTTTACATATGTTTGTATGCATTTATTTATTTATTTATTCATTTATTATTTTCAGGAATGTTAGACAAAACCCCCACCTTTTTCTTCACAAAAAATCCTGACTTTGTTTATCAAGTGAGAGCCAAAAAATTGATGACGATATTGCTGGCACACAATGTAATTACCTGGAACGTAAAACACAGATTTTCATTAAATCACAACATGGTGGCCAACAAAGACATATCAATTCAGAACAAGAATGCTTTTAAAACTTAAACCTATTTGTTAGCCACCCTATTCATTGAAAATGCTTTTTGGCATAAGGTTTTTTAATTTAAATATTAATTTAAAACATTTACTGTTTCACAAGTTTTAGACATGCCAGTAGTTCATGTCAATTTAAAGGCAATAACTCCCTGTGTGCACAATCTCAGTCCATCATATGGCAGCCAGTTTGTTTAGCAGAACACTGTTCCCTATCTGTTTCTGAACCCTATTCCCTGTCTAGTTTAGTATGTGATGTTCTTATTTGACCTTTAATATCATATCTCAGGTTATGCTTTAAAAATTGAATGCAATATCTATTGCATCTGACCATTTATTCAGTTCAGGTTTGATGGTTCTGCTTGTGAGACAGCAAGATTTTAAATCACACTCTTTTATAGTTTAGCCTAACCAGTCTGGCAAGGGGAGAACTGACAGAGAGAGGCAAAACCAAGTCCTACTATTCCTGACTTCTGATCATCTTGAAAGTTAATGCTCACTCATTCCAGACTTAAAAATATGTTTGACATTTCCAGGTCATTCCCAGTCTCTACTGGTTAGAATATAGTAACATAGTTTGAAAAATATTCTTGGAAACAACATATGCAAAAATTCTTGGTCGTATGAATATGCAATAGGATGTTGTAGGAAAACCAACTTCAAAAAACATGGTTCATAAAGAAAGACTGGACAGAGAAAATGAAAGATTTATCACTAATCTCCCTTTCATACAATTTTTTTTTTCTGATAAAGGAAAATTTATTCCTGCACAGAAGCATTTGGAATTACATTTGGAATTACATTTGGAATTACTTTTGGACAGATTTTGTTTGATCAAAACATACTATGTAGTTAAGGAACACTTAAAGCACATTACGTATGGTAATGGTATTTAAAGTAAGCTATCTTATTTATCTGGACTCCATTACATAAGGTAATGGGAGAAGAATATAATAATCTGAAAATTATAAAATAATCTGAAAATTATAAAACAAACCAAAAAAAAGCTACTAAACTGCTTTATTTTACATTAAAATTTTGGATTGCATTTGATTACCATTTTAAGAGATTCCTGACTCAAATCCATGATGTTACTTGTTCACTGTCCTGTGAGTTTTTTCCGTCTTGGAGAGTAGCCACAAAATCAACAGATGTTACATCCCGCAGATGACAGTACAGAAACCTTCTGGACATGTGTTAGAAGGAGTGGGCAGTGAGAGAAGAGACAGTGGAGAAGTCCTAAATTTCATCTTCAACTAAGAAACCAAATTTTCCAGCATCTCCATGCCCCTTCTGAGGAGCTTAAAGGGTGTGCAAAGACTGACCCTGTATTTCCATTGCTGCACCCTTCCTGAGGCTACAGAAAGCATTTGCTGGAGGACAAGATGTTGCAATTCTGCCTAGTAATTCCTGTTTCCTTGTGAAAAACATTTTCTGAGGGGACTAAAGGTCTCAAATGACATGGAGGAAAGTTAAAAGTGATCAATTAGAGGAGCTTTTAGCAATCTAAGGCACTATGATTGCATGCAGATGGTGATATGAACTGTAGGTTGTTGGTTTATATACCTGTTCAGATAAACATCATAAACACTAAATTAATCCATTCTGTGCAGTAAAAATAAGATTAATAATGAGTTATAGTTATTATAGTAGATCAATAGTGAGTTATACTTATTATGTATAGTAAGGTTGTTAAGAACAGCTCTATCTTTAAGTTTATGGTATTTTACTTCTATTATTTGTCAAAATGCTTATTTTTATTAATAGTGTCCTTTCTTTACTTGTTGAATTGTTGAAGTGTAAAATTGTACATATTACTACTTTTATCATTTTCTCAAGTATTTCAAAACTTCTAGGGGCTGTATAGACACTGTGATATCTCCATATTATTTGACATTGCTGTATAACATCTGAGAAAAACATCCTGTCTAGAAGAACTGTAAAGGGAAAAGTCAGGAACAACTGTTTTTTCTTTTTTTTCCTATTCATCTTTTTAGAGGTCCTGAAGAAACTATTTTGCTTAAATTCATATAAAAATGGATCTTTATCATCTCTGTCTCACAGGAACATTGAAAACTATTTTATTCATGCCTTCAAGACTTTTTTAAATAGCAAATTATTGTAGGGTTTGTGATACCACAATGTCCTGGCATTTAAAGAGGAATTCTTAGTGCAGTGTTTCACAATAAAAGACAGTATTTCTAATGAGAAAGTTTAAGCCTAACTCTTGCAATATCAATTGTAAAACACCTCAGTTTTTGAGTAATTCAGCTGTTTTATTAATCATGTCCTGAAGTAACGTCCAAGGTTATCACCTTTTGAACTTTCTTTAAAATTCCAGTTAATATTATTTAGGAATAGTATTATCTTGAGTCTGTTATGAATGTTAATGGGAGTTGCTGCATCAGGTTAACTAGGAAAAGATTCTTTAAACAGATAGTATTTATATGATATTATTTGCCATAATTTTCCTGTACCTTTAAGTAATTTTAAATACTAGAATCATCACATGTAAAAATAAGCATGGTCCTCTCTTTACTGCCAGGGGTTTTGGGGGGATTGAAGTGCGGAGGGTTTCTATGAACAAAATATTTTTTATTTGTGCCCACTGCCCAACTTGTCTTAGTGCCTCCATTTCAGAAGCATGATAGCTGTCCAATTCCACTGCAGGTAACACTCACAAGTCTAGTCCACCACTGATACAGTTCTCAGTTTTCTTCCTTTTCCTCTTTGGATCCTCTGCTGAGATGAGGTGAGTTGAGTTTCTCAGATTAAGAGGTCAAGCTTTTGAAGCATTGAGGTATGAGATTCCAGATCTCTGAAGCTTCCTAAGAAAGAGATAACTTGACTGAAGTGATAGAAGGTGATTAATGTTTGGCAGTGCAGAAAAATGTCTCTTCATGTCTCCTCATCAAACTGGCTAGTTTTTTCTCTCTTCCTGTAAGTATTGAAAGAGAAGTTCTCTTTCTGTGGACTGTACTGAGGCAAGGATTTTTCTTACTGTCCTTACCTAAGTACCTGGATGTTCCTTTGGCCAAATTGCTTTATTGATAAAATGTATCTTTTGAGCTTACCCAAAGCACTTGCCTATACAGAGAATAACATATTTTTTAAAATGCTTACATGGAGGTTTTTTGGATTGTTTGTTTGTGTGTGCAGTTGTTTTGGTTTTGGGATTGTTTTTTTTTTCTTTTCTTTGGGAAGTGGTTAAATCTTGCTTTGTAAATTCTAAGGTTTCTTATCTTTTACAAAGAATTCTTGGATGAAAATTAGAGTTCGAGAAAGGCAAGTTGCACATTTAAAATGGAATAGCATTCTGTTCAGGGAAGACTTTGAGAAGCACTACTTGACTTTAAAGCACTCCTTGGCATTCTTTGTTCTAATACTATTATTTGCATTTATATTAGAGAAGTGCCTAGCAGCCCAAAGTAAACACAAGTTTGCTGTATATTGCACCTTCTAGATAAACAGCAAGGAGATGACTGTATTCAAACAGCTTAAAAAGTAAACAGGAAAGACACACTAACAGAAGTAAGTTTTGAAAAGCTTTTTGTTCCAAGTCTTGCAGGCAGAAATGTGGAAATAAGGTGGTCTGTGCTTTAGATCTTTGGTGAATTGTTTTGATTAGTCCTTAAAGAAGCTGCCGAATTCTGCTTAGAAACTGCACCAGAGAATCTTGCCTCCAAGGCAAACAACTGCTTCATTTCACTCAAAAACTGAAAAGGAACAATTTTTGATTTTGAAACATGGATACAGAATCTTTTACCAATATGTAAGAACAGATTACATTTAAGGGAGTTCTCAGAGGAAGGGGCGGGTCTCCATATGTGTACATGTCAATATATGTATGCAAGAGAAAGAACAGCTAGTCCATAATAAATATAATTAAATAGGAGGACAGAGTCCTGGACTTTAATTCCTGAAAATTGGGAAAATATGCAAATAATTCTGGATAGTTGAATGCAAAGGAATTAATTTAACCTTTTATTGCAACCATGCATAAATGGAGCCATCTTCTCCTCTATATTTTAAACAATAGCCATGGTAATGGTGTGTTTTTCCACAGAACAATAGATCTGGCTGAATATCAGCATGCTAGATAAATGTGATTTGATTAAATTTCTCAAAGTTTAGGTGAAAAGTATTTTACTCTAAAATCTATCTGGGCTTAGAAATGAGAATAATAATAAACAGATATTAAATAACACAAACAGAAGAGAATTTTATTATGTTAAGCCATTTAAGTCACGAACAAGTTCTATACCCTTTCACAAAGTTTTTCAGGATCAGTCTTGTGATTAAATATCTGGGCTGAAATTGAGTTGCTTAATCTTAAATTCTTAATGACATTTGTGATGCCACTATCTGAGACATCTACATTTTATTTTTTTCTGTGACATCTACAAAACCTATGACACAGGAACCATGAGATGTCCCATCTAGAGGACATTTGTGTGATTTTAGGACACCAGACTGGCTGATTAACATGGCCATCTACTGACTATTTACATGCCTAACATATGTCTTAGATCCCCAAAAAACTTACCTTGTCTTTTGAATTTTATCTTTTGGTCTGTCCTTAAGTCTAAGGCCAAACACAAATCCTAGGAAAAACCAGTTGAATATCAGAACTTCCTTTTTTGAATGCTGCTCAGAGAGTTTTATCATAAGGAAGGTTTTCTTGCTTTTAATTTTTGTTCTTGTTTTTTGGCTACATGGGTGCCATTTATAAGCAAGGCAAAACTGACTTTGAGAAAAACCAGGTAAATGTAATATTTAATTAAAATAAACGAAAAGTTATAAACAAATTTATTATTTATTGGTATTTTACATTTGGACAAGACAAAGGGGAGGAACCATTGTTCCTATTTAAAGTGCTACAAATATGTAACAATAAAATTGTTTATACTTGCTTCAGAATTTCACTAAAAAGTCCAACTGTGTTTATGAAACTCCATTTCATAAAGCTTGCATTTTCCAGTTAACATTGCTACTAATTGCAAATTAATCAAAAAAGACTACTCTATTTGTCAGAGGAAAGGAAGGGGAGAAACCAATCAAAAAAACCCTGAAGCCCAATTGCCATTAATTGTCACTACCAAGCATTGCTTATCTGGAGTTCCTCCACATGTCAGTGCACATTAACATTATGCAACAGAATATAAAATGCTGATATATATATATTTAGGGCCTAGGCAGTGAAAGTCTTGCTTTCTCTGAGGCAAATTATCTTGGTGTATACTGGATCTACTGAACACAAAAATATTAAATTGTCTACAGACTCTTTTTATTAGGTCTGCAGTAATTAATTAAGCACAGATGTCTCACCAGAAGATGAAATGGAATGTATTCAGGGAAGAAAGGAAGAGGATAAAGAATAATGAGTTCCTGAAATACAATACATCAAATGAAGAGAATAATGTAAATTAGGGCCTAATCACATTTTGCATTACACAGATGCTCTGGGAGAATATGTGGACCTTCAAGGCAAGTTGTGCATCTAGTATTCAAATCTGTACAATGCTGCTCTGCAGATGCTCCGCAGCCTCTAAGGAGAGCACATTCAGCTGATTTGGGCAAATTTTCTGTAATAAGAGGTACAACATGCGCAGGCTGGAAGCACTTAGGATTTTTCACTTTTCTTAGCTGGTAAGAACTTCCCAGTGGCTTCAGAGGAGGAAGACCTACAATGCTTTAAAGGAATATTTGGATATCCATTTCTTATAGTGCCACCATGTTTCTTTGACTGTAGGAAGCCAAACAGCAGGCCAGTGCTAATCAGACTGTACCTTTACCACTGACTGCATAGTGGGCATGCAGAACATGAGCTGCTATTTGCTCAGCTCTGAATATTCACAATCCTACCTGCTGCAGAATTCATAACAGAAGAACTTAGTTATAGAAATATGCTTTCTTATTTACCTTTAATGAATCATGGTTGAATTCCAAATGTTAGACTGACAAATGGTTATTTTTTATGTCAGAGAAGGTATAAATTCAGCATGCTTCTAGTATCCTTAGGATTAAATGAAGTCTAGTGAAAGATTGTTAGTGAAATGAAGTTGGAGAAGGATTCCAAACCAATTATGGCCTCCAACAGAGCATATTGTAGTTACAGAGATATTTCTTTCTGCCATATGAGCACGGAGCTAGAAATGGTGGACACTGCATATTGTACCACTAAGGACTGATTAAGAGTCTAATTACGTACACTACAGCTTTATAATACTGATAAGAGTGTTTCTGGTAGACTGCTACCAGAAATACAGCGAGCAGCTGGAAATAGAACACGAGTCATCACTTTCCATGTAGTTGGGGGTTTTGGTTTTAGTTTCAGAGGGAACCTTATTAATTTGTGATTGCAACTTTTTTGTGCATATTCATCAGAAAATGTGGGGTTTTATTCAAATTTTCACTCTAGTTCTAAGGAAATACTCATCCTTGTGTACATGAAGTTTCATATATGGCTTTATATAAAGGTGTAAAGAAACAATAGTAAAATGTTTCATTTTAAGTGTTTTATAGATTTACAAAATTTAAATTAAAAAATACCTATTCATTTGGTGATTTGATTGTAATTATTTTAATGTTTAATCACCTTTTTTTCAAGGAAATTCTCTCACATAAATATGAAGATTGAATATGTACATTTCCCTCAAAATAGCAGCAGCAGCAATGTCAGGGAAAAGAAGATATTCTACATGAAGAGTACTGTTTGTTCCTGTAATTACTGCTTTTACTGGCCCAGTTCTCACATCACAGTCTAGCTGACTATTTGAGCGTGCTTAACTATCAGGCTTCCTCGGCCAAAGGCAGAAAGCATTGAAAGTCTGTAACTGAAGTTATTGGTGGGAGTTTTACTGATTATAATATGTGTAAGAAACTAGTAGACCTACCATGGTCTTAAAAATAATGAAACTGATATTACAAAGAAAATTCACAGTGGCAGTCTTGTACTTTTTAGCTCTGCCATTGTTAAAATAAGTGGTATATGGTCTGTAAACCAAAAAGCAATA
This sequence comes from Melozone crissalis, assembly GCF_028551555.1. NCBI lineage: Eukaryota > Metazoa > Chordata > Aves > Passeriformes > Passerellidae > Melozone > Melozone crissalis. The sequence continues at coordinate 4,008,233 of NW_026535784.1, read as the reverse complement.
TCAACACGTCATTATTTGCAAATAGTTTACCCAAGACATACATTATGTTGGTGAATTTGAAAATATTAATTAACTTACACCACTTAGCATGTGAAGAGATTTCAGTTTTTAAAATCTCCTGCACTTCACAAAAAGTACTGAAATGTGAAACAAGTAGATAAGAAATATTTTGTTATAAACTGAATTTTAAATGGAAACAAGAGCCATATATGTATGCATAACAAATGACTACAGAGTATATTATTCTGTAAATAATAAATGGAAAATTTGTAAATTCCATGTTGCACTGAAAACTGTAGATTTATGGCAAGGTCTACCCTATGTAAAGTGCATACAATATTTCAGAAAAATTAACCTGCTCTTAAAAATGTTTCCTATACTTCCAAGAAGCTGCTCATCATGCAAATGAGAACAAAAATATATTATGTTGAAACTTGAACTGTTTTGAACTTGAACTGGAAACTAAAAACCTCTCCATTGGAAAATGAAATTTCACTATTCACTTTCGATTCCAGTAATATTTTGATTTAGAAAAAAATCAGAATAATCTCAAAAAAGAGAATGACTTTGCAATTAATAAATGTAAATAGTTGGTTTTTTTCCTTCATTTCTCTGGTATTTTCAGGGTCCCTGTGGTAGGCAGGAAATGATGATTTTGACTACATGTTATTAGAAAGCTAATTCATTATATTATATTATATTATATTATATTATATTATATTATATTATGCTATACTAAAACTATACTAAAGAACAGAAAAAAGATACAGACAGAAGGCTTAACAAGATACTAATTGAAAACTCAAGACTCTCCAGAGCCTTGACACAGCTGGCTGTGATTGGTCATTAAATCAAAACAATTCACATGTTGGATAAACAATCTCCAACCACATCCCAAAGCAGCAAAATGGGAGAAGTGGATCAGATAAGAATTGTTTTCATTTTTCTCTGAGGCTTCTCAGCTTCCAGGGGAAGAAATACTGGCAAAGGAAGAAATCCTGGGGAAGGGATTTTTCCAGAAAATATGACAGTTACACACTTTGATCTAAGAGTAAAGGTATTAGGACTTTTGAATTTTAGCCACAATAGGTGGAAAAGGGTAAAGAACACACATACAAAACTGTTAGTTAATAAACCTCTACTTTATTATTGAATGAGAGATGAGCAGAAGGAGCAAAAAACAGAACTGAGAAGAGCAAAAAAAAAAGTGGACTAAATACTCCAGTACTTGTGACTGAAGCCATACTTTGGTCCTTGGCTTTGAAGCAGGTGGTGACATGCAGTAAGGCCAGAGGGCGTCTTGGAGATGCTCTTGGTTTCATGGCCTCAATCAACCGGCAGCTCTGCTGGGGCGTGCATGGTCGTGCAGCACCTCAGGTCTGACAGTGCTTCTCTAACATTTCCTGCTTCATGATCCGGACTTCCCACCTCTAACAGAGTTTTTCCCCATCATGATGCCTCAAATTTTATCTTTCATATTTTTTAGATTCTATACTGCTTTAGTGATTACTTCTGAGCTTTCTGGGGATAGTATATCAGCGGATAGTAAGCTCTCTTCACAGAGTAGGTAGACAAAACAATTCCTTCTATAGCTGAGGACCAAGGACAAATGACCCAAATCTCAGGCCCAAGAGCACAAACAACGTGGGCTGAAGAGAGAAAACAAGAAGGATGGCACTTCATAAACTAAAGCTATAATTGGACAATTAACTACAATATGCAAATGGACCAAAACACAAAAGTGTGGAGCCCGGGACTGGTTGTCCATTTTGTGACCATTTTGGGTTCATCTTAAGTGTAACCCTGGCTGGGCTCTTGTACTGCCCAAGGTGCATCCATTGAGGCCTTGTAATATATACCTACTTTATTTTTTAACTCTTTCTAATCTCTGTTCTAAGTCAACCTTCACAAGGCATCAATCACCCTGAAAGTTCACAGGTTTGTAACTTTAGAATGGGGCTGGAATTACATATGGGACAATTTTCTTCCAGACAAAGAACAAAGAAGATTAAAAAAAAAAAAACAAAAAAAAAAACAACTATACTTTTTTCTTTTTGTATTACTGACAAAAGTGAGACCATAGGAGAATATTTATTTTTAATTATATTTCCTAGGAAAATGAAACAAGAGTCTGTTCTTATATGTCTAAGATATATTCTCATTGTCAACCATATAGAGGGTAAAGGTCTTAAAAAAAGGAAATTTCTACAAGTTGTGTAACAAAGAGAAACTGTTTGAAGAAGATATATTGAAATGGGTGATCCTTGGGGAGAGACAGTTACAGGAATAATTTAGCTCCCTTCTGAATCAGAGCAGCCAGTTATTATGAACATATTGGCAAGGGTTCAGCATAATCCCCTTTGTCACAAACATAGCCAAACAAGTTGAATTATATTATTATGTTAAAAAAAAAGACAGATGAGTTTGGTCAATAGTTACAGCCCAAACAAAATCTCATTACTGCTCAGCCAGCTTTTGTGTTCCTTGTTTTTATCAAGACATTAATCTGGATGAAAATTTCTTCTTTCTGTGGACATATATACAAACTCTTCATGCCTTCATGTCTGTCTGATTAAAACATACATGTGTTTTTGTGATGCTCAGAATGTAATGTCATTCAATACTTGGAGACCACAGTGTGGACACATTCCAGTGCTTAAAGGGTCTAGAATAACTGAATTATGATATGTGCCACCTAATCCTATTTTGAACTATGGGAGGGAAGTAAAGCAGGTGAATAAAAAGCCACACAGAACCCATTGGACCCTTTCCCCTTTACTCACACCAATAAATACATTATCTGCTTTATTACATTCATACCTTTAGTTCATATTCAGCTTTGGAATGCAATTTGCAGCAGTTGCCTCATGAGATGAGGATGTTGTTGTTCTTGCCTTACAGAATCATGGGCAAATGGTTCCAGAGAACATATGCACAGCTGTGGGGAGGGAGAGATATATGGGGGGGTGGAGAAAGGGAAAGCCAGATCATATTCAGCAGACAAGAAGTGAGAGCAGCAATGCAGTGTTGCTTTTATGGGAATACTACATACGTAATTATAGATGCTGAGATCTATATTACTGTCTTCACATTTTATATACTTCAAAGAGCAGATTCAGAAGAGCTAGAAGGAGATAGAGAGACTCCATTTTCTTCATTGTTCTTTTGTTCTATTTTGCTAATAAGGCCAGTTCACAGCTGTGTAATCACAGCCCTGGTTTCAACCTGTCTGATTCTGGTAAGTCATACAAATTGATATCACTCACTTCTGTCTCATCAGTGACCTCACAATCAAAGTAGCCAAATTAGCCCTAGAGACAACCTCTCTCAATAAAAGAAGACATAGACAATATGGCTGGACAAGCTAATACATAAAGTGGTTTCAAATGAAATTGTACCAAAAATGAGCAACATAAATGAGTTGACATAAGATACTCTTTTGTATTTTTGATGGATTCTGTTTTGTTACTAAACTTCACATCAGTTTTTACATTTCTCTTAACATACAGAATTTTCATTAATCATTTTGATTAAGATTAAACTAAAATTTTCAGAGAAATTTTTTCCAGCAGAAATATCTATACTTAAAAGGTATTACAATTTGTTTCTAATGGTTTTCAAAGTTATTTTAAAAATCATTATTAAATACTGAAATATCACATTGCTTGAAGTTTGAAACTTTGTTAACAACAGCAGAATTTTTCAGCATGCATAAATAAAACACAGATCTGGTTCTCATATACCTTGATTTTATAAATTGTACAACTCGATAAATATTATAGATAAAAATTCACTGGCTTAACAGAGGCTAAAAGCTGGTCTACAGGGTTTCCTTTCTATTGGATTCTTAAGAAACCAATCCATTACCAGCTGCTGATTGCTGGATCTGGAAAGTAACATTATAGGTATATAATGCTGATTACATGGAAGTAATTGATTACAAATTACTTTTTAACACTTTATTCGGTGCAGCTGCTACCGAGCTGGCTACTATGACTTAGTACAATGATATTGCCCATAATCAAGACATGGTGAGATTGCCACTAAAAGTAAGAGAGAGTAATTAGGGCTGCATTTTCACTTGAGAAGTGCACAGATAACATCTTAGAACAGCATTTTTTAAAAAAATTATTTCACTTACTCTTCTCTATTCTGTGAAATCTCCTGCAAGCAGCAGTCTGCCTTCCTCACCTCTACTATTCCGGTGCTTTAGAAGAATTGCTGATATAAATTTAAGCAATTTAGGTATCTCATTAGACAAGCATATCTCATGTATTCATCCTTTTTTGTCTGCTCTTACTTGGACAGTCATTTCAGTTATTTTTATCTCTCGGGACTATCATTTGTCAATCCCACAGGACTGTGTCTAGCTGTATTGAAGACAGGAGATGTGTGATCTGACACAGGGCACCTTCTCTCCTGTGAAATGCTGTGGACCCTTACATAGCACTGGTTAGCAAATCACAGCTTCCTGAACCATCTCCACTGTGATTAGTTCTTCCCTACCCCTTCAAATGTCAAATTTTTCCTCCCCAACATGCATTAGTAGATGTTTCTACAAATGTGTGATGCCTGATCTAAGAAAAATCTTTTGTGGGCAGATCTTGCTCCAAATGAACAAAATATGTCCAGACCTTAATTTATGTGAATGATCACAAAAAGTTATGAATAAAGATTTTCCACACCAACTGATTTTTTAATAAAATTGCTTACTGAAAAAGACAAGTCAGGCATCCCAAGGACCAATTGCACTGAATTTTGCCTTGCTGACTTGAAAATGATAGGTTTTTATCTTTTTTCTTTCTGCTAATGCAGCACATAAAGAGAACAGATCACAATATAAGAATATTAAGACTGAAATGAACAGACCAAACTATGTACCTTTGCTCTGCATAATCTGAGTCTATATTGTATACAGCTCAAGAGAAGAGTCTTAAAGTTTATTTTATATATACATGCCTAAAGAAGCTTTTTCTCTGATTCAGTTCAACAGCAGCAATTCACCAGCATCTCATTATAAACTTTATTCTTTTTCCAGAATTTTATCAGAGCCATTTGGGTTTTGTTTCTTTCGTTTGCTTATTTGTTTGATTGTTTGTTTTTATTTTGGTTTGGTTTCGTTGTTCTGGGTTTTCTTCCTCCAAAAGAATGAATAATCCCATGCTGGAAAAACTATACAGGTCAAAAAAATTCACCCTCTCCCCCTGCCCCTGGAGGTATTTGTCTCCTGTATGTCCAGCACTCCAGGTGGGAACCAGCCACAATCAGTATGTTCACTAGGAATGTAACATAAGGTGTTTAAATCTGCTTCACATCTGACTGGGCTGGTGAAAAGTATATTATAGAGTGTATTATATAATAATATATTTATATTGCTGACTTTGGGCTTAGTGTAGAAGATATTTCCAGAATAATGCAGACAACTTTTTAAGGTTATTCTTTCATTGAAAAGAAACACAATTTAACTGCTTATATTTCATCTAATAAATGAAGCAAAATGAAGTTCCTAACAATAAGGTCAGTGCTTTAGAAAAAAAGGAACACAGAAATAAAGACTAAAGCTTTTTGAATATGGTATTTCAGCATTTCTGAAGTAAAGAAATGGGAGGAATTCATTCTTACTTTTTAGACTGCTAAAAGATTATCTTTGTTAGTACAAAATAACAGTTTTTCAGTACAATAAAAGCTGGCAACGTCCTCTTTCCTTGGTACTTCATATATCTGTTTATTTTTTTGCCACTTGAATTATTTTTAAAAATATTTCTTTAGAAAGACTCGGGAATTGTGTAAGTAAATTCAACTTTGGCAAATGGTTAACGTATCCTTTTTAACAATGAAAGTACTTGAAAAGAAGCTGTTATTGCATCTTACATGATGCAGAATAAGCTTTCTTTTTTTAATAGGCACGTTCATTTTAATATATTTAGCTGGATTGCATTTTCCTTCAGTGCATTATAAAGCATACATAGTAACAGAAATTGGCAAGACAGCATATTTTTCTTGATGTTAACTATGAAGTGGTGGCAAATTCATGCAGTAAAAAATTTTCTTCAGACTTCATCCTAGGTAATAATCTATAAAGAAATGTCTGTGACTGTGTTCACTTCACATTTTATTCTTCATAATAGATTCAGCTGAGGTCTGCTATTTTAAAAAGATGTCAATAACATAGTTTGCCACAGAACATAAGGACTCCTAGAGAAAATAAGAAATGTGCCCATGGTACAGATAATAGAGACTGTAATAGGTACAGAGCTTGGACACATAAAATTACTAATAGTTTTGACATTGTTTTCACTAATCACTGAAAGAAAAACCAGCTCTTTACTGAAGTGAGATACATAAAGATAGGTGTTATAAATTTCAATTTATTTAGGAATAAAAATTTAGTGAAGGATAGTCAAAGTTAGTATGGATATTACACCCAAGCAGTAAGATATTAAGCAGGTAATAATGTGCACAAGATGTAGCACCTGATGGATAAGAATCAACAGATTCTTTTGTGAAACTTACCTCAGAAAGGGGAATGAAATTCTATGGAGCAAAAGCAGAGGTTACTAATTATGTGGCTAAGGGCAAGTGCAGTGGCAGCCAACATGTCAGCCTGGAACATAAAGGTGATAACTTCTTCAAAGTGACACTGTTTTTATGATCAGATTAGTGAGAGGTGCCTCTGCCCGAATTATGGTGCAGATGAGAACATATGCCGAAATCAATAATACAGATTTTTTTTTAACAGTAAATGTGAGGTAGAGAGATAGAAACAAGTAGAAAAAGGGCAGGGGGAACAGGGAGAGAGTAAGATGAGGCAGAAGATAGTAAACACCTCTGGTTCCACTGGCAGCCCACTGCTCCTTCACCCTGGACTTCCCAGTGGTGGGGGTGTCAGATCTGTTCTCCTGGGGGTACCCCTTTTATACAGTCCTATGTTAGCTGTGAGTATGCAACAATGTGTAAAGCGAGTCCTTTATAAAATCTCAGCTATCAGGCTAGTCAGCTTACAGAGATTGTTGATAAGAGAAGACAGAAATGCAGTAGTTGGATTTTTTTCTCTCACCAAGGTCCTCAAATCTGGTATCTTTTCCTTTTGTAAGACAGTCATGCTTCTAGAGAATTGCTAACCCATGGCCTCCCCTCCCTCTAGACTTTGCAGTCTGCAGCTCTGAGGCAGGATTGTTTTCCCAGGACGTGGCATGCAACTGCTTTGGCTCTTTTTAAACTTTGCTCAGCTGCTGCCCCTTTTCTTAAGCAAAACCTGTCTTCACCCAGCTCTCAAGACCATGCTTTCTCAGTGATCAGTAATCAACTGCCAGTGAATTTTTATTGTTCTGGGCCTTCTGCTTTCAACCCATGCTCATATTTTCAAGACCTTTGTTGTTATCCCCAGATAAAATTGTTCATCATCAGAAAAGGCAGCAGATACCAAACTCTCCTTCACACTGAGCTCTCAGAAGCAGTTGATAACAATTTTAACAGGTCATAAGTAAGGCCTTACAGAAAAGATTCAGTTAGCATGAACCCTCTGTTATGCAAAAAAAAGAATGGAAATTCTATTTTTACAGGGCCAATGGGCAAAGAAAAAAAAGCTTAGAGAATTATAATAGACTGTTATTCTTAATGTTGAAGTTCAAAACAAGCTGGTGTTAAAAGCTGCTTAAAGTAATTCTATTTTTCCAGATGCAGGTGCCCTCTGCTATATCAACACAAATTTCTGTTTTCCAAATGCTATTTACTAATAGCAATATCTGTGGCAGTTACTTGAAAAGCACAGTCTAAGTTCTTTGTTGGGACACATGACAGAATCAAAAGATGTTTGGGATCTTTGGATACATAGCTCTAAATACATGGCTGTGACTCAAAATATCTGTTCTGCAGACATCCAATCCAGTAGCTTTTGGCCAGGGTATTCCCTGAACTCCTGTAACTATTTGTGGTGCTCATGCCTAGAATTGCTCCCTGCAGCAATTAGAGATCTAGGTCCTGCATGAACCAGAAGAGTGTTTGAACAGCAGTCAGACTCACATGCTCAAAGGCCAGATCCATTGGAAGTGCACATTTGCTGATGATTTGGTAGAGTCCTGTTTGAAACCATGGACCTTAACTATTGCATTTATGTTAGCTCAAATCTATTATCTCTTCTGGAATAAACTGAAAAATATAACCCGTTTAATATCTGAGTGCATGAGTGTATTGTGATTTCCATACAAATTGAGCAGGAAATGTGCCAGATAGGTGTGTTTTAATACTTATTTGAACATGCAGTATTGCATTCACAGGATTTCTTTACATACAGGGTTATATCATGTGTTCTAGCCACAATCTGAAGTCACTGAACCTCTTATGATAAGGAGACTGACTATCCTATTTCTTATGGAAGAAGATTTTTAGTTTCACCAAGTGCAATGTATTCAAGCAACAGACATTTAACATGAATCTCTCTAGCAAAAGGCTGCCTATTATCCAAGGGGATTTTTATTTCCAATACTAGCTTAACTATAAACTGAAAGTAAGCATAATTCATTACTCTCTGAATTATGTCAGTATTCTAAATTTTGCTATTTACAGGGAAAAAATAAACAGGTAAAGAAAAGCATCAGCTACAGGAGAAAGCATTCCAGAAGCAAATGTCATACAGAATTGCTGTACAATAATGAAAGCACTTTGTAAAATGTATCACCACAGGAACAAGAAAATAGCTCCTATGTTTGCAGTGTTTATGTATTTCTGCTTGCACCTAGTCTCCAGTAATATATTTCTCCAAAGCCTCAGTTTATATGCCCTTTTTTATCTGGTGACAAACTATATGCTTTTTCAAAATCCTGTCTCACTTATGGAGATTTGGCATCTGTAGGAGACCATATAACAGCAACCTGAAGAGTTTGCTACAAAATATGTTCTTTTTCCATAAATGAAAAGAATGCATTTCTTTCAGGTTTAGTTTACTAATTTTAATTTATTTCCTGCATTTACTTTCACAGATTGCTCATATTACTGATTAACACTTAAAGCTGAATAAAGTCCACATGCAACCTCAAAAAAATTTCTCACATTTTAGATTTAAAGCAACCTAGATTTCCCTCATTCTTGAGGCTAATCCTTCATGTCACTATGTGCAACTGGTAAACTTTATAGAGAAACTCAAGACATGAAACAACAAATTATAACATTACAATATTTCTCTTAGTAGTTCAGTGAGTAACTGAAGTAATGAAACCTGTCTTAATAAAGAAACATAACTCAGAACTGATTTCTTACTCTGATGCTTTAAAACCTACTAAATTATGAGTCCATTCAGAGCTTTCCCCCATGGAGGGATGCCATGACCAATTTACTTCCCTGTTCTGCAACTTAATAATATTTTTCTCCTCAAATGTGGCAACCTGCTTTAAAATAAAAATGATAATATAATATTCTTGGAACTTTTGGTCCTCTGTCCCTTAGGACAAAAGGTATTTAACAAGTTGATTAATCATATTATATTCCATCAGATCTATGTCAGCATGGATTTAATTCAATGCAGACATTCCATTTTTGCACTGGCTAAGGGCGTAACTTGGTCTTCCATAAGACCCTGCATTCAATATTGTGCAAACACACCATTTGATAACAGAATCATAGAATCATTTTGGTTGGAAATGGCCTCTAAGATCATTGTGTCCAACTATTAATCCAGCAGTGCCAAGCCTAACACTAAAACATGTCCCTAAGTACCACATCTACACATCTTTAAACACCCTCAGGCATGAATGCACCACCTCCCTGGGCAGCCCTTCCAATGTCTGATGACCCTTTCAGTGAGGAAAAGGGTCCTTGGATTTTTTCTTAGTGTCCAATTTAAACATTGCTTGAGGCCATTTCCTCTTGTCCTATGAACTCTTATTTGGGAGAACAGACCACATCCACCTCCCTGCTATCTCCTTTCAGATTGTTGTATAGGGTGATAAGGTCTTCCCTCAGCCTCCGATTCTCCAGGCAAGACAACTCCTGTTCATTCAGGCATTTTTTCATAAATTTGTGCTCCAGACTTCGTTTCTCTTCTGTGGATATATACACAGGTGAGTATTTAGAACTGGAAGTAGTGTTTTTACTAGAGTATAATCTGAAAAGCTGATCAAATGCTAGGCCACACTTCCAATGTTATACTTTCATTCAACAAATCAGCATTTCCCTCCATGTTATGCCTCTAACTTTACTGTGCCCTTGTAAGAGTCATTTATGTTGTAAAACTGGAGCACAGATCTCTTCCATGAACTAGTTCAAACTAACACCTTTCTCCTCCCTCTCCCCTCACAATGAACTCATCTTCTAAGCTGATGAGTTAACCAGTAATGCTATAAAGAAGAGAAAGAAAATGTACTGTCAGAAGTAGGGCAAGAGAAAGGAAGGAGGAGGAGTAGAAGGTAAGATAACATAGGGATCAAATCTGCTTCTTTGATAGAAGACTGACTCAACAATCCTTGTTACTTCAGCCTCAGGATGAAGAACAAAAACTAATCCACAACTCGGTCTTGTTTAATAAAGAAAAAAAATTGATTACATTCCCATTTAGTGAATTTTCATTTACAGATGCACATTAAAATAACTGTTAACCTCCAACACAACCTGGTATACAAAACTGACATGAAGCACTCTCACAGCTGAAACAGAAAACACTTCTTTGTATTTGTCACTGAACGCATCTGTGGATTTTATATTACCCATCTGCTATTGCTGTTTGGGGTACAACACCAAAGTTACTATTTGAAAATGACCCAACTAGTTTTGGCATTTGAGGTGTCTCCTTATTACAGATTGGGTTAAATTTCATATCCAGCTTAATGTCTCTGAGTATATAGGTGTTTTAATTAAGAATTATGAAGTACAATACACAAATATTCCTATTTTTAAACATGGATAGGGACACACTTCACTACACAAAGTTGCTCAGAGCTCCATCCGACCCGGCCTTGAACATTTCTGGTGATGGAGCATTCACTTCCTTGGGCAACCTGTTCCACTGCCTAACCACCCTCAACAGTAATGAATTTTTTCCCTAATATCTGATCTAAACCTATTCTCTTTCAATTTGAACCAATTCCCTCTTGCCCTGTCACTACATGCTCTTGTAAATAGTCTTGTCTCATATTTTCTGGAAGTTCCCTTCAGGTATGGAAAGGCCACACTTAGGTTCCCTGTAAGCCTTCTTTTTTCTAGGCTGAACAAACCCAATTCTCATCCTTTCCTCATAGGAGTGGTGCTCCATTCTATGTACTCCTTAACAGTTTTTAAAACATAATTTTAGTGCACTAGTCCAGAGTACTTCAGTTGTAAAGCAGTTGAAATGTCCCATGTGATCTCATGAACCTGCGGTTTAGTGATCAATTGGTAAGCTCTTGATTAGCAGCTGCTGAAGTTTTTAAAAGTCTATCATTTCCCAGAAGCCTCTGACTGGCTTTCCAGGTCCTTGAAGACAAATGAGAATCTCAAACTAATCAACAGCAATAAATCACGGACTTTCTGCTGATTAGGAATCATGTCTTCTAATTTTCAGGTTGGTTGTCAGCTAATATCCTATTTAAACATCTAATGTCTCTCAAGGGGGCTTCTATAAAGTCATTGAGAAAAAAATTGGTCAGCTCAGGAAAAAAAAAATATATTTATGGTAAGAAATCAGTAAAAGAATTATATTTTATGCTTACACATGTCTATGACCGAATTAAAATAATTTTACCTAGTTTGCTAATACTAATTAATTGAATTACAGCTACTAATTGAAATGAAAGTTATTTATTTTATATTAAAATAGATTTCAGGCTTTTATGTGGCCAGACACTATGTAATCTACTGAAGTGAATGCAAATTAAAGGCCCAGACATAACATAACATTTCAGTATTTAAATATGTATGAAAGATTAGGTGCAGCTTTTAAGGATTTCCTGGTATTACTCAAATTCCAGACAGGGTCTGACTGCTGAATAAACCTATAGTATTGACAGCAAACTAAAAAGCAATGTATTACAAAACAAGTGTTAATCTTCAGCAGAAGATATGGATAAGGCAGATATGCTTTGCTGTTAATGAATAATGTATTATTAAACAATGTTTTTTCAAATGTATATTATTTTAAATATATTAAGTAAATCTTCAGATGTAAAGGAATATCTACAAAGAACATGAACATAAATTATATGCACAATTATTTTTATACACTGAAAGCATGACAAGGACTGAGTTTTCTTAGGCTATCTATCCAGATCTGTACTGCTCAGATGCCGAATCCTACATCATGTAACACAGTATAAAATGCGCCCTGTGACCTTCTCTCCTCACTTCTCTCTTACACAGAGTGCTATTCTTCTCTGCCTGGATGTGCCTCTCATCTCAAAGGAAGCAGGGGCACACAATATTCTAAAAGAAAGGTTCAATTTGCAGGTTGAAAATATTTTTTAATAAAAACAGGCCACAAAACACATTAAAAATAATGATGTTGATGATAAGTAGGCAAAAGAAGTAGAGAACATCATAATGTTTTACATCATAACATTTTTAACTGTTACATAGACATAGTTTAGCTATTACACAATTAGAATCTGAGAGCCACGATGTTACACATGACCCTATTCTCTTGATCTTTCACCCTACTTCTGCAGCTCCACTCATTATATACATACTTTCCTTAAATTAAAAGAATAAGAATGAAAAGAAAAAGCACTAAATAAGCAAACAGACATACTGCAACTGTGAACATCACGAGGGAAATTATAAACTTACATGACATATGTGTTTTTCTTCAAAGCCAAAAATCTTCAGTCTTTCTTTTAACTTTAAATGACCTTTAAGGGTCTACATCAAACTCTTTCACATCAACTTGCTCTAAAATTAAAGCTTTCATTGGTTAAAATTTTTCTATAACTGCTTCAGAGTACTTAATTCTGTGGTGCATTTTATTTCATAATGTTGCTTTTATGAGGTGAAATGGCAAAGATTTCATGGGAAAGAACAAATTGGCACAAATTCTTAGAAAAAAGAAGGTCTCAAATTCAAAAGTTTTATATAAAACTAGGTATAAAACTACTTATTGGTTCTTTCTTTTCCAGGTATTTTTTATTATCACTATCGTTATGACTATTATGATTATTACTTATATTGGGTATGTGAGCTGCATTCAATGTTCATTTTCAGGTCTCTACTGACCTGAATTTTGTTTCTAATTGCACATGGGCATGGTCTCAGAGATTTTTTTTCTCCCTTCTGTCTCTTTTACCATTTTTTTAATCTCCATAAGGAGAACAGATTATCCTTCTTTGCCCTATTTCCATCAAACACTTTATATTTCCTTTTAATTGGTAAAGTATCTTTAGGTTGGCAGCTTTTTATGTTGGGGTTTCTAGCTTGCATGTGGCATTGTTACTGCATATTTTATCTCTGAGACACTAAACTATCTGTTGACCTTTTTATTTGGATTTTTTTAGAGACCTGTATAATTTCAGAGGACGCAATGAGGGTTATCATAACATAACCAAAAGACATAGAAATCCTAAATACTTATTTTTTCCTTTGAGCAGAATGCATTTCTTTCACCTCAAATTGTTGAGTAGCAGCAGTCACAAAGAGGAAAGACTTCTCCACTGTCATAGTAAAAACAAGGTGTCATCAGAGGAGATCCAAAATGTCAGGAACATTATACACAGTTTAATAGAGCTGTTAATTGACATGTGGTTCCTCTACTATAAATCAAGTCATTTTCTCTGAAAAACTTGTTTAGACGTATCCTTTCTTTTCCTGACGTATCCTTTCTTTTCCTAGCGTGTTTGAGACATTTTATTTTATTTATCAAACTTCTCTTTTGCCTAATTATAGTTGTGGTTTTATGAAATTATCTGGCTGGGATGATGTTTTTGCAAGGAACATAGAGCTTCTAATAGTATTCAGATATTTCATATACAATGAGTAGTTACTCCTTAATAATGAAAGGATTCTCTAAAATAAAAATTTATAATATATATTTATAGTTGAATTCCAATTTGCTTTTAAATGAAAGTGTCAAAAAATGTGTAAAAGTGGGACATTATTTAGAAATAACTGAGATCTTTATTCATTTGAAAAACATAACAGAAATTCAAAAGTATCTGCATAAATAGATATTAAGCTACATAAATGATTAAAAAAACCAAGTAAAATACAAAGTAGACAAAATATTGTAATTTTACTGAAAGGTTGTGATTTACAATAGTAAAGAAATTATATGGGATTCAGAAAGTTGTTCCTTTTCATCCCAGCTCCTGCAAACTTGTAAGACAATGTGGAACTGAAGAAGTTTTTCCAGATATTATGTACAGAATGTCATCAATCACGAGTTTAAACAAGATGTAGTTACTGATTATACATCAATTTCTTATGCATACATTTTCTTCTACCAAGTACATTAAAAGAAAGCCATAACACACACAGATACACAAAGGTGCACGGAAATGCTGTCCATAATATCTGACTTCAAAATTTTTCACTGTCTTTTTTTTTTTTTTGGTCCTTTAAAAACATGGTAATAGAGCAAAGTACTTAGAATGTTTCAAGAACAAAAAGAAAAGAAAACATGGACTCTCCTCAAGAACTCCCACAAAAAAACCCTCCAAACCAAACACATTCACAATATTACTCATTCAGTTTTGAGAAAGTCCACTAGGGTTTTTTTTTTTTTTTGATCATGAGTGAATAGCCCTGACAAAAGTATTTCTGCCAGAAACAAAAGTGAGAGAAAATACATGTATACACTGTTACTCTCTTAACTGTATGGAAAATAAAAATCTAAAACACTGGATCTTCTTGTAAGACTGAGAAAAGACATTCATGTAAGCATGCTGCAGTACAAGCTGATGAACTATTACTAGGCAAGAAATAACCATTATGCTTAAATGCACCTAATAAATGTACTTCTAATGCTACAGTGCTTATGTCCATAAATCAGATATAATGAAAGAATTTTATTCAGAGCAATTGAGTTTTATTACAACCAGAAATTCTGACACTATGGACAAGGAGACACTCTTCTTTTTTAAATTTATAATGTATGTAAATTCAGTGAACTTGAAATATACTTTACAGAAAATGGCAAGCAAAATAAAGGCTTCAAGAGATTGCCAGAGAGCTCTGTTTCAATATAACATGAATTGCAGGTATAGTATATTAGAAGGACTGTTAAGCACCTCAGTTATTTTCTCTTGTCAGAAGGAGTTCTAGACGGGATGAAATTGCAAATACTGAGTCCTGTCTTATTACACCAGAAGTTAATAGCTACAGCTTCAAAGTCATATGCACAGTAATATGTGTGATCTATAAGGATTAAAATGGTTGGGTAACTTAGGTGATGAGGTTAGCCTCTGTCTGCCACAAAAATATCAACATCTACTTTTAGTCACATCTTTGCAATTTCTGGAAGAAGAAGGAAGGAGAAAAAGAGACTTTGTCATTTTAGTGCAAATATTAAAGCTCACCCTGTGTAGAAGGGTCATGCAAATACTTTTCTGTCTCAATTCTCAAGATGGAGAAAAGAGAAGATCAAATGTTAAGCAGCAAAATGGTAGGAACACCTACCATTGGACATATTACCTTGCTGAATTCCTTCCCAAACTGTTTTTGATATTTGAATTTTACTTCAGATATCTTTTTATTATATTTTTACTTTAGAGAATCCTTTCATTAATAAAGAGTAATTAAGCAATGTATACAAAGTATCTGAATACTGGTAGGAGCAAATGTTCCTTGTAAAAACATCACCTCAGCCAGATGACTTCATAAAAACACATGCTAAGCATCTTAACTTTGGAAAGATTATACAAAACCCAAAGATTTCTGAGCTTTATTCATCCCTAATTAGAGGATGAAGATTGTACATCATCTGGCTTAGGCTGGTTCTGTAGAAAGTTTCAATTCAGTAAAACAGTGAAAAAGCAGGGAGTACTGAAGTTAATCTATACAAAAGCATTTTTTTCTAAAGAATAACATAACTGAGCAAATTAAAACAACAATTAACCACTTCAACAATTTAATCTGCTTAGTAACAACTGTCTGAAATGTAAGACATGGCAAATATTGTTATGCAAAGAGAACCGGCTGACAGTCCTTATAAAATCTTAGCAACCATGGAAAGTGACATATGTATTTATGTATATATGATCATAATATATATGTACATGTGGAATATAAATAAAAGCTCCTCTTTCCTGCCCCCCCAGAGGAATCATGCAGTCTTGCTTCAGACTGCCATACCCTGCTGCTCATGCAGGTTTTGAATCATTTGCCATCTACACTTCTGAGAGATCTTCACACACAGAAAGGTCAGTGGTGTTCATACTACTCAGAAAGACAATATGTGTATATTCACCCTTCTGGTTCTCAGATAAACTTGGACGTGAGAAACATCAAAAACAAGAAAGAAAAGTAAAAGAAATATTTTGTGAAATTTGGATTCCAGTCTTCATAGGCTCAGTAAATGTTTCTGAACTGCACTCAAACCTCAAACTTTGGAGAATTAACACTCTGGTCTTTTTAATAAAACAAGATTTGCAACATCCTCTCCCTTCCCTAGATGCAGCAGTGTAGGAGCACATAACTGAAACCTCCTGCAATATGGAGTTCAATTTCTTTCTCTCTTTTTATCTTATTCATTCAAACCCCAGTTTACAACTGCTCAATGATATACTCCATCTTCCCCCACTCTAGTCCTGTTTAATTGGTGTGTTATTTCTTATTGCTGAGGCCAGCAGGTAAGATCCTGGAAAAGATGAAAACATATTGGGAGACACAGTATAATCCACTGGAATCTGTGTATTCTCAGTGAATGGAGAAGCAAAGTCTAATTGTGTCTTCCTTATTTTTGGACAGAAAAGTCAAGTAAGACCATAGCAGACAGAAAAAAAAGCAAACTGAAAAGTGTAAAACGGAACTAGTAGAAAATGTCATTAAAATCAAGGAAAAATGATCAAATGTTCATTAAATTCATTGGTCTCTATAGCATTAAGCTTGTAATAAAGTAGAATACATAGCAAAAAGAGCAGTCCTCTTCCAATATAATTCTGAGAACTCTAAAGAATAGGTTGGAATTTTTCTTCAAAATGTGGGGTTTTTTAAAATGAAAAGTTACTTCTAAAAATGCATCTCTATTTTCCCTTTTTAATAATAAATTCTTAGAAAAAATTAAAATATGTTGAAAAGTTGATTTTTTTTAGAGTTTATTTTCATTTTTTTTGTTATTTCTTTTCAAGATACCAGAAATTTCCACACTATAGGAAGAACTTCCAAAAAATAACAAAATCCAAATTGAAGGTAACTTTGAGCTTGCCTGAATACTATGTTGCAAATGCCAACTGTTTCTTTTTAATATTATTGAAGATTATTAGGAATATTCCAGACACAATTTTGTCCCTTAGTTTCACATTTTTGAAAAAAGCTTTTGATACTGTCCTAGTCGTGCAGTGATGAGTTTCCAACTTTGGCCATGATATTTAAAGATCCTGAACATCTTCAGTAAAAAACTCATGGAAAACTTTTGATTACAATGTTTAATTGCAAAATTACAGCTTTAATTTGTTTAAAAAAAAAATAGGGATTGACCTTTATTTGGAAGGGTTTTTTTATAATATTATGGAAAAGCGCCTAAAAATATCATTTGAAACTACTCATAGTTTGTTTATTTCATTTTCATATTCCTACCTAGATCAATTTTAGATTTTTTTTAAAAAGTGAAATGTTATTTATTTGATCTTAGAATTTCTTATTTAAGCTTCAGGGGAAAAAAAGCCAACCTCATTTTCCTGAGAAAAATAACTCTGAGAAGCAGCCAATTCAATCTCTTGCTTTCAGCTGTAACAGTGTTTGAGGTTTTTGAAGAAAAGTTTTTAATGTATCAGTTTGAAAGATGCCTGATAATCAAAGATCATCAAGTATGTGTGGCCCACGATTTCATGGCCTTAGCTTAGAAGATAAAATTAATACATAGTAGTAATTTATTTATATGTAAACAAATAACTCTTTTTAGATTGTAAGATTATTTATCTCCAACAATTGCTTATGTAAAATGCACCCATATTCTTCCAGCCTTTATTTTCTTAATTCAAGAAATCCATTTGAGTGTAATTTTTTACAAAATTCTTCATCCTTTGCTAATTTTGCTTCAGCTGCAGAAAGGTGTTCCTTGCTTTGCTTTTCTCTCTCAGTTATGCCTTTCAGAGTCAGCCTGCATGGGCTTCACTGACATTTCTTTTACCGCAAGGTCATTGGCAATCTTTTATATTAAGCTTTTTAAGGAAGCTTTATATTCTAATATGACTTTTCTTTATCTAGCTGTTACCAGAACCTATGTCTTCACCTTCCTCAAAACCAATTACCCAATGCTTAAGAGGAGAGGACTAAATAGTTTTGAGTGTGTAATTACAGAAAAGTGCCCTTTGTAATCCTTAAGAATTTGATTGTTTATGTGTGTGCTTTTGTGTGAGTATCATTTATTTAAAGTACTTAGTTTTCCCCCTAAATGTTAAAACAGTCTTGTTTTAGAGAGCTAAAGATCACTCACAGTGTAAGACTTTATTTAAAGTTTTTGATAACATATCTGGTTTTCAGAGGGTTCTTCACTTGAAGAAATATGATTAGGAAAATATAAGTAGATAAAACAGAAGACAAGTATTTCAGTTTACCTTTTTAAATAACAAAATAAAATAAAGGCAATGATTATTTTGCAATTAATAAAAATTTAAATCAATTTAACAAAATAATAAACCAGTCTCATTTCATTATTAGAACAGGATAATAGTAATATTAATCAGACATCTAGAAAATGTGTTTTATGAAATTTCAACAACTTTCGTTGTAGGATTCAATTAAAGATTTTTACTGTTGATTTTCTCTAACTCAGTCAAATATAGTTACACTTATCACAACAAAAAGAAAGTTGTCTAATGATTTACTGGTGCTATATGAATATTTTCCTCTATTCAACTGCTAATTATTAAACAATATATAAGTATAAACAGTTATAATAATTTCACACATTGTTTGATCCACTGTTAAGCACTTGGTCTCAATTTATAATTCATCATTTTTGTGAGTACAAAAGAAGCTTCTCTGAAAGCACATGGGTTGTTTATTTTAACCAACTATAAAACCTTTGTTATTTTTTTGCCAGGCAACTCAGAGAAGCATACTATCAGATTATAGTTTCTTAAAAAGTTCTTAGTATCATAGCTAGTAATTGGCAAAAAAGTTGGAAATATCCACTGAAACTAGGTAATGTATTTCACCAGCAGAACTAGCAGTTTTCTTTTGGGAATTATCTGATTTCGAGCAGCTTCATAAAACACCTAAATGCATGCATTCAGCAAAAGAGTGATTATTTCCTGGCCATTAGCCACATACATTCTGTTATGTGTCATGAATAAAATATGACTGTCAAATAAATATCCATCATGCTCCCGTAACATTCACTCACTAAGACTTGCAGCAACCAATAAGACTGCTCAGTATCTAAAGGATTAAAAGTCCAGTTTAAATTGAATGGAGAAGTTTGCATTTCACAGATGGATTTTACTGAAAATGCCTCAGCTTGCTTTAGATTTCAGGATCAACTCAACCAAGTATGTCCTGGCCGAATTTTGTTGCAATCAACAGAAGGGCAAAAACGCTGTGATACAAAAAGCTTGGATGCTTTTAGCCACTAGAAGATATTGCCTTTCTCTAAAAACCTATTTGTAAAGAAGACCTCTGCATACATGTTTTTATGTGGATGCTAATATCACCTATCCATATGAGTACTTATTATACTCAGGAAAAGTTGTCTTAAATTGGCTTTAAAGAATGTGCATCTAAGAGCCAGCACAAACTTGGAGTACATGTGAACTCTATAGCACTGCTCTCTGCCCAGTTCCTCATCCAGATTGTCCACACAAATTACTCGCATATTAACTTGATTGGTCTCATGGATATAATTTTTATTTCTACTGCTCTTTAGAGTACTTTAATAAAGAAATAATGTAACAATAATAAGAACAATAATATGTAATCTCAGTCTCTTGTTAAATCTCTTTTTTAAATTCCATTCCATTGGATGCTTTTCCCCTCCATTACAACACAAAGGAAAATAGTTTTGTGTCATAAAACAGCAATACACAGGCTTGTGCCACTCTACAAAATACTGAGGAAAAGTATTCCATTGCACTGTCTTCTCACAGAGCCCTTAATATTCATTGTCTTTAAATGTACAGCAGGATTTGATGATCTTGAAGGTCTTTTCCAACCTAAGTGATTCTATAATTCTGTCATTCCATTTAGCTGTTGCTTTTTTAATCTAGAGATAATCATGCTCAGCTGGAGCTATTGCAATCAGCCAGAAAGGTGGAAATATAGAATATTCTTCATGTTTTGACTGACACTTTTTCAAGCATATTAATTAATTTATCTGATCTAATAATAGTTCAGATATTTAAGGCTTCTTAGATAAGCAGGAGGGCTACAACTAATTTTAGTAAGAACTTAGTTTTGATTTAATGAGTCAAATTAATCTCTGAGAGTAACTCGATTGAAATTAATGAAGCTGTCAGTGAGGAGATGTCTCTCTGGTATATATTTGGTCATCCACATTTGGCAGTTGATTTACAAAATAGAGTCTGTTTTATGGAGCAAAACAAAAATCCTTTACCAAAAGAAACTATCCTGTGATCAACACTGCTGGCTTATACCATACTAAAAGATCTTTTTTTTTTTTGTTAGTCTTCATGGTGCAAAGTGAGGCTGCAGAAAGGTATCCCGCCTGTCTCAAGAGAAGCAAGCAAGCATATGAGAGGGAAAGCAGTGTGTTAGACAAAGAGAATATTGTAAAAACACAGAAATTCTGCTACATATATCAGCATATCTGGCATGGAACAGCACTGAGCAGGGTGAACATACCACTGGTACAATAACATAATGAATTTCAGTTTCTATCTATAATGTGTACTCATGCTCAGATACACTCTGACTTGAATAGTTGAATCCAATTAATTTTAAGAGACAAACCTACATGCTCACCTAAGAACATGTAATTCCACTCATTGTTTCAGTAGATCTGGATTTCTGCACTGATTATAAAAGGAAAGCCTCTCTTCCTTCTTGGTTTCCTCTAAACTCTCTTGCAGATATAGATGGTAAGTATTTTTAATTGTGAAATCTAATCTTAGCATGTACTGGTAAAACCATTCTTTTCATTTCTATGCAAGGATGTAGGAAGTCTGAATCTGCCTACTCTATTACAATATGCAGAGTGCAATGGAGTTTTTACATCTCAGTTCACAAAAGAAATATCGTGCAGGGGAGTTAAATGACTCTAAACTTTCCATACCATTCTTTTCATGATTATATTTCAAAAGATAAATTCAATCATGAAAATGAAAACTTGTATAATTCTACACAAACAACAAATAAACATGTAATAGTTCCCTAGATATTTTTTTCTTTTTTATAAGGTGCACATGGATTTACAGTAGTTGTACTTGGGGCTCTATAATTCTAATGCTGTCCTCAAAAGAAATTTCAATCCTTACATTTTACAGTTCAATAGCTCTTTCGCTTGCAGGGTAAGTGACACAGATAGAACTACAGACATTAACACACACCCTCTAACTACTAACTCTGTGCTATTGATTTTAGCTTTTATTAACGGCAAATATTTCTTCAGAGGTTTTATTTATGGCCTCATTTTATGTCTGCACATCCTAACAGATCTGTGTTACTCCAAAGTGTCTCAATCACTCAGTCACAAGTGTATACGCCCTAATGTATTTTATCTTTGTGAAGTGATGCTGCCTGATTGCACTTTTAGATGTAGGCTAAGCTTTACTGCATTGCAAATGTCCCTTTTAATTTGAACTTGAGTATATTCTAATTTTTACAGAATAAAATCAAAATGGAATCCCCAGCTCTTCAGAATATGATCAATTTAGAGAATTAATCAAGTTAACATCGGTTTCCGAAATCACACCACATATGTGACCAAGCAAGGCTGTACTTATCTTGGAAATATACACTCTGATGCTATGAAGAAAGAAAGGAAGAATCCAGATCTCAACAGCAAAGCCAAATTTATTATAATTCATTGCTGGGCAACTTCCACCATAAGCCAATTTTCTTAAAAGCTGCTAGGCAATACTTTTATTTCAGGGCAATCCTCAATATACTTTTCAAGACTTTTTAGAACAAAAATAGGCTAATTGGCTTCACTTTCATACCTATAAAAAAGAGAATAATGATACTTTCTAGAGGTAATGAGAATTTTTATAGACATATCTGTTAGTATGAGTGCAGTACTTAATTACTAAAAAGCATCCCAAGGACGTACAAACAATTACACTGTTTAAGCTTTCCTTTCCTTTTATGGCTCACACACACAGAGGTGCACATGATTCCATATAAAAAAGTAATAGTTTTAAATTCACTTCACGTCTTCAACTGAATGCTCACAATAAGTGAGTGTTGAGCAAAAATACCAGCAAGAACATTTTCATTGTATGGAAATAATTTATCATTCACACAAGGTAGTCATATGACTTTATTTTGATTTTTTGACTTGTTTTATGATCTGTCTCTTCTGCCAGTCAGATAAATTTAATAAAATAAACAGAGAAAGTAAAGCAAAGACCTATGGATTATGTTAAACCTTCACATGATGTTAAGAAGCTGTCCCAGTTATATTCATCAAAACACAGATCTTGACAGTTCCAGAAAAGTCACCCGGTAGGAGCTGTTCCTTGCAACAGACCTATCACATTTTTTATACAATATGGCAAGTCAGTATTACATCCTAGGGGAAAACAGCTTTTAAGGAGTTTCCATCTCTATGTTCACCCCATTTAAGCTTACATTTCAGTAACTTTTTTGGTGGATTCCTTCTCAGTCCTTCAATCTAGTAGTTTAAATTCTTTTAACAAGTTTTTTGAAAATTACTGCCTGGTCAGTAGAAACTTCAAAATGTCAAGCCTCCCACACCATCACCACCTAGAAATACTTTAGAATATTCACTCTCATAGGAATAACTCGTTTTTAAAAATGCTAAGATCTTTGGAGCTATAAAAAATTTGTCCGGGCAAAAAAAGTCAGAATCCTCTAAAGGTTGCATTTGTGGTAAGGTTTTATGTATAACATATTCACTGCAGAGGAGAAAACACCTTGTTTCCTGTATGGTCATGGAATGAATCAAGCTCATTTTATTTTACACACTACTGAAGTTTCAATTATTTGCTATCTTGCTGAGCTACACTAACTGCAATAGCAATCATCATCTCCATACTAATGTTGATTCTGTAATAATAAATTTCTTCAGAAGGTCAAATGCACAGTAAGTGGTTTCAAAGGGGATGAAAGGAATTCTTTTTTACATTAACTCATAAATTTTAGCATACTGAATATCTCAGTTCATTTTAAGTCCCTTTGTGAATAGCATCCAAAAAACCCCTGCCATTATTATTATTTTGATAATATTTAAATAATTGATTTACAAACTTTTTCTGACTCCGCAAAAAAGAGAGATATCTTTCAAAAGAAGTAATTACATTTAGTCTTTTTTTTTTTTTCAAAGACTGTTATAACTAGAGAGAAAACTTTAAAATACTAGTAAAATAATGTGAGGACAAGTATCACTGAAAAAATGTGCTTTTAATATTTTCAATTTTTTTCATTCAAATGCTTAATGTTTTGCATAACATTTTATTTGTACTTTTTTTTTTTTTTTTTCTGTTGCAGTCTTTGGGCTATTTAGGAGCTAGGACTGTGTTTTTCTCAAGAGTAAGTGACACAGCTGTTGTGCAGACCTCTCACAGACTATCTTTTCTGTATTTTCCTGCACTGTTTCTCTTTTTGAGTCTCCAGAACAATTTGTTGAAAGACAAAAATAATCCTTTGGTGCAGATATCGCAGCCAAGCTGTTAACTTCCATATGGGAGTCATAGTAGACAACAGACTGATTCTCCTCCACCTTGCTTCCCATTCTTCTCATCCCACATTTACACAGTTGCTGGCTCCAGAGATAGAAGTAGCCCCAGACTGAATAAAGTCCTAAGGACTTTACCACCATAAATGACATGGGATTAATTATCATGGGAAATTAATTCCTTTGTGCTGTAGAGATTAAGTTTACCCAGGTCTTCTTTGACATTTGCCTAAACATTATCAATTCTGCAAAAGATGAAGGAATCACCGCTGGTTTTATTTGTCTTGTTTTACTAGTGAAAGAAGCAGTAAGGTTCAAATAGCTACTAGTGACATGCAGGCACAAAATAACTGCAAATTTGCTAAAAGCATAAAGATCTTGCTCGCCTTACTCCTGAACAGTCACAGGAAATAATGAATTAGTGCACATCTAGAACTGAGCTCAGGTATCTGGGAGATCCTTTCTAAGGAATTCATTGACTATTTCTTAGCTATCTGCCTAAGATACATGTTGGCAAGAGTTTTCATTTACTACACTTCCTTTTAGGTCCTTCTCTGAACAAAGATAAAGTTGCACAAAATTCAACCAACACCTTTTAAATATTTTTAAACTAAGTACAAGATTCTCTATTCATTATTATCACTATAAGATATTCAATTTCTGTATGTATTTGCATCTGTTTGTTTTAAAATACAAAAATATCTCATATTAAAAATGGAAAATGTTTTCTAATCACGTCAAAATACAAAAATATTTTTTAGGAAAATAAAAATGCCCTGTAATCAATATTTTTTTCATAATTGCATATTCTTCATACTTTACTTCAGTTCAGTATTCATCATAAATAAATTATTATTGCTGGCTATACTGTGATCTATATATGTCTAATACATTGATTTGTTTTTATTTCTCCAAAATCAAGTAAAAGATGAAACTCACAGACTGGTAACTCCAAGTGTGCAACATTACATAAAGCTCTAGTATTTATCCTGCTTCCCTTTTGTTCTGTTTATTGGTGGTTTCTGTTGAGGTTTTTTGGGTTTCGTTTGGGTTTGTTTTTTGTTTTTTTGTTTTTTTCCTCTATGACTATTTATTTTCTTAGACTATTACGTGCAATATCATGTTTCAGTGATTTGAGGGGGTACATGAAACTTCTTTTCCATATGACTTTCATCGTTTCTTTGTTTGCAATACACATTCCCTAAAAATAAAATTTTAAAAAAGGAGTCAATATGTCAAGATTGAAATCAAATCAACGGTTGGTCATTCAGATTTTATTAACATACCCCTATGAGGGGGACCAATCTGATTTTCCTTTATTCCCCAGCATGTGTAACTCATGAAGTGCAGGGTGGCTGCAGGGGCTGTGCCCGTGCTGGGAGCGCTGTCCCCGGAGGCTCCCCCTGGCAGCCGAGCGGGGCAGACCCCTGTGCCGGGGGAACATGCCCAGGAAATCGGGCTGTGGGACGAGCTTTAGCTCATAAAATCAGTGAATGCACCGCCACAGCCCGGGGTCATTTTGTTTGGGTTCTTGGAGGGAGCGGGGGCTCGCCCGGAGGCTCAGCTCGGTCCCCTCCTTCCCTCTGGCCCTTTTCTCCCTGCGCTCCTGCTTCTTCCCTGGCTGCCCTCCCTATCCGGCCCTGCTGGCCTCTTCCTCAGGGCAGCTCGGCCCCGCGGCCCCGCAGCGCTCCGCTGCTTCCCCACGGAGCCGCCGCCCCGGCCCTGGGAGCCGCAGCTGCTCCAAGAGCTCGCCCGTGGCCGGGGTAGCCTGTTCTGGGCCGGCAGCAGGGACACGCAGCCGCTGCTGCTCGGACATCGCGCCCGTGGCCGCGGCAGCCCGCTCCGGGCCGGCAGGACGGACACGCAGCCGCTGCCGCTCGGACATCGCGCCCGTGGCCGCGGCAGCCCGCTCCGGGCCGGCAGGACGGACACGCAGCCGCTGCCGCTCGGACATCGCGCCCGTGGCCGCGGCAGCCCGCTCCGGGCCGGCAGCAGGGACACGCAGCCGCTGCTGCTCGGGACATCGCGCCCGTGGCCGCGGCAGCCCGCTCCGGGCCGGCAGGACGGACACGCAGCCGCTGCTGCTCGGACATCGCGCCCGTGGCCGCGGCAGCCCGCTCCGGGCCGGCAGGACGGACACGCAGCCGCTGCTGCTCGGACATCGCGCCCGTGGCCGCGGCAGCCCGCTCCGGGCCGGCAGGACGGACACGCAGCCGCTGCTGCTCGGAAATGGCGCCCGGCCCGCCCCGGCACCGCGCAGGCTCCGCCCGCCGAGCTGCCGCCGATAGCGCGCCTGAGGTACCGCGGGGTCCTGACATTCTGTTTGTCTCTCTCTTTTCTCTTCTTTACTCCCTTTTCTATCCGCCCTTGGTCGGAATACTTATCTTCCTTTTCAATAAACTGTTCTCAGATAAAATATTGCTGCGTTTGTGCTTTATCTGTCTGAGAAGTCTATAAGAAAGAATCCCCTCCGACTCCCCTTCTACAGTGGACGCCCCAGAACTGTCAGGTTCCTGGTAATGTTGTGTTTCCTTTTTGTAAGTAAGTTAATAGAGACACAGCTGTTATATTGATTACAACCATTACAATGTAATGATGCCCATCTTGCTTTTTTCATAAAAGCTGATCTCTGTGCAGGTGACAGAATCACAGATTGGGAAAGATTGGAGGGGATCGGTGGAAGGCATCTAATTTAATCTTCCTGCTCAAGCATATCTGTACACTTGAGCCAGGAGGAAGTGGTCCTGAAATACTGACCAGCTCTCTTGGACCCCTCACCCCTAGGGTGTGTTCCCATGCTGTCCTTCTGTGTAGGTCCCTGAAGAGGTCACAGTTAGATCTTCTGGACTCCGAGGCCTCTGACTTCAAATTGTTTTATAGCAAAACTAGCTTCCAGAAAAATGGAGTTATTCTTTTACTTTTCCCAAACATATTCGCATTCCCCCATGTTCTGGTTTTGACTGGAGTAATTTTCTTCATAGTGACTAGTATGAGGCTGTGTTTTGTATTTGTTCTGAACACAGGGTTGATAAATATAGTGATAATTCTGTTCTTGCTGAGCAGAGAGCCAAAGCCTTTTTCTGTTGTCTGCACTGCTATCTGCACTTGTGCTGGCAAGGAAGTTGGGTATGCATGGGAGGTTGGGACAGGTGACCCAAACTGATCCAAGGGATATTCCAGACCATGAGACATCCATCTCAGTGTATAAAGGGAGGGGAAGAAGGAGAAAGAGGGGGACATTTGGAGTGATGACATTTGGAGTTACACACAAGTAACCATTGTGTGTGATGAGGCCCTGTTTTCCTGGGGGTAGTTGAGCATCTGTCTACCCATGGGAAGCAGTGAACTGATGTCCCTATTAAACTGTCTTTCTCTCAATCCACGAGTTCCCTAGCTTTTACCCTTCCAGTTTTTTCCTCAATCTTTTTGCTGGGGAAAAAGATTGCAAGCAGCTGTGTTGTGCTTGATTACTGGCTCAGGATAAACCATGAAACCCCCCATAATAATGTCATCAATATATTGCAGGTGTTCAGGACCTTCATCCTGCTCCTGTGTGCTCTGTATCAGTCCATAGCAATTGTTGGGGCTCTGTTACCACCCCTAGGGCAATTGATTGCAGATTACCAGGCACCCCACAAAGGGGTCTGCACTCTATGTGATTAACACTCTTCTGGTCTCAAACCCAAAACGTAGCCCCATAAAAACCACAGTGAAGAAATGTACCTCTTTCCTAGCCAAAACCAGAACAGTAGCTAAACGCTTTTCTTTCAAATGACAAATTTTATCACTTTTTTTTTCTTTTTTCCCTGGATGCTATTAATTTACCTTGTTGTCTTTTTCCCTTTTTATCCCAAACTTTTTTCCTCAAAAACATACCATTGTTACATACATTTATTGAGAAAATCTCAGTGCCATTGCAGAATATCGATCACAGATAAGCTGAGAAACAACATACTTAATGGCTTAAATTAATAAAATATCCAGAACACTTAATCTTTCTGCTATAGTACCAGTACTTTATTTCATCGACATCTAGTGAGAAACAGTCAGTATAAGAGATGCTTCTGGAGAAAAGGTTTTCCTGAGAAATGCTAAGCATTGATAGTTGAGTATTGCATTGCAGAATTTGCAATTAACATACCATGGCTCTTAGTCTTTGACTAGAAAGCATGACAATAGTATAGTAATGGTCTCTGCTGCAGTATGAGTTCTGTGTTTTTCTTATGCAAAAATACTTTATTTTAGAATATTTTATGTCATTTCTTCTTTAGCCACAGAGAAGAAGTCTTAAAACAGGGTGGTTAAGAGTGTTTGCTTCGCTGCATTACAACTAGCTTGTTGGCATTAATCAGAAAGTACTATATGATTCATTAGCTGTGAAAGGCTTTAAATAATTGATTTGCAGCATGGGGGATTAACATGGAATCTCATTAACCAAGAAAGTTTGCTATAGTTTTCATTTAAGTAGAACTTACGCTTTGGAGATTGCTTGATAGGGGGAAAAAGCCATAGCTGTCTCACAGAAACTCGGAACTGCCAACATTACAAAACTTCCATCATATTATGCACCTTTTTATTTAATAGTTGAACATATGTCTGATATTATAGCAAGCCTGTGATGCACACTGGACGCATTGTTTGATTGAAATATCTGGTTGATGCTTTTAATTATATTTTGTTTGTTTATTTGTTTTGCTAAAGATTATGTGGGTTAGATGAAACTTGATGTAGATTGATTGCAGACCAAAATCAGAATTTTTTAGTACCAGTGGGGAGTTCAAGTCTCATGGACTAAACTACTCTGAGGTCCTGGATATTTTACTAACAAATGAGAGCAGGAAGTGGGTTACTGAGTGTAGATGTTTTCAAAGGCATGTTTCTCTGTTTTACATCTACATCTTTCTACTTAATAGCTACTTTTCCAGTGTTGCAGATCAGTTTCCTGAGAAGAAGCCCATTGCTTGTATGCTGTGTCTACTCTAGGGGTTTTTTCTTCTGTTGAGTTCTAACACCAGTGACCTGGAAAAGAGTTAGTTGAACGTGATTTTCTCTATCTTTACCTGACCCACATCAGAGATACTCTAGAAAATAATTATTCTGATTCTTGCACAGTCTCTTTTTTATCATTAAATAAATGTATTTACCAAAGTTGCTACTACTGTGTTGAAGCATCCCTCTAGGGTGAAATAGAAGAACAACAAAAAATATATTTTTAATGACTAATATTTTTACCTTAATTTATGTATCAAAAAGTGCTTTCAATTTTATCAACATTGTCTATCTAGAGATTAAATTGGGTTCCACAATGTCAGATCAGTTTTGTCCAGCCTTCCTGGGTTTTTTTTGATATCTGCCATTTTTCAGTCCTTATAAAAAACCATAAAATAATCTGCTACTAGAAGAACTTTCTTCCTCCAAGTACTTAATGACTGTGCATGCACTGAAGCATAAGTGTTTCTATCCCTCCTAGACTTTTCACACATCAAGCACACATGAACCATCTCTACCCATCTAACCTTTTTTCTACTAGTTATTACTACATTATTAAATCAAATTTCTCCTGCTCTCCATGTCCACGGCAAACTTTGCCTTCAATATTCTTTCCCTAATAAAACAACCTGTAATATTGGTGATTGTTTTCTTTTTTTTTTGAAATGGTGTGGATCAAACTGTATGCACTTCTTTACACAGACATTTTTCGAATTCCATACAAACTTGTATGTGCAGTTCTACTGCACCACCTTTACACTTTTCTATGCTCTTTACTTATTCTTTAAACCCCAACTCAGGAATATCTTATTGGGATTCTTAGCTCACCTGAACCCAGAGGTGGTCTACAATGAACTACCTCTTTTATTTATTTTTTCTTCCCTTAAATGGTGGATGTTTACTAGAAAGGGGAGAGAGTAGGAGGAAGAGTTTTGTGTTTGCCCAGGTGTATATTGATTTAATCGTGTGTTTGACCTCTTCATTTAGGTTTCTTTCCTCTGTCTGGTTTCATAACCTAAACCATTCCTGCTCCTTTTCTGGTGCTGGCAGAGAAGTAGAACTTTGGTTTGAGATGCTGGCAATCTACTAGCTGTTGGATAAAGCAAAAGTCTTCAACGTATTGTAAATTGTATAATCTTTTCTCGATACCATTTCTATATGATTCAATAAAATTCTGGAGTTTTTTATGCCTGCCCACATTTGCATAAGAAAAGAGAAACATTTTAGAAAAATACCATGAAAATTTCTTCATTTCTAATTTCTATATTTTCTTTGTGAATCTCACAGTGTATCTTAAATTTTGGCACTAAGGTATATTATGAAATTCTTAGTGTAGTGTAATTCTGTAGTGTGTGTTTTTATAAGCATCATATTAAACAGTTTGGATAGAAGTGTTAGCTATGATTTTTTTCATTATTCACACTATCAGCTCACATACAATTCGAGCATTGAATTTCATGGTGCTTTTTATCATTTTATGGGAGGACCACAGGTCCTCAAGAGGCAGTTTTGATCCACTGCCCTCCTAATATGTAGCATTACAATTTTCACAGCAGAGATGATTTACAACAATGATCAGCAGGCTGAAAAAAAAAAAAAACCAATATAAAAAGACCCTAAATAGGAATGGTTATGAACATAAAATAATCTCACTTCACTGAGCAATCTCCAGTAGAGGTGAGGTTCCTTAGAACAGAGGAGTCAAGGATTTGACACTGCTGCCACATAATATGTGCTTCTATTGCCATTAGTCTGACAGTTCTTGTAAGCAGAAATTCTATTCCATATCTCAAAAAGGTCACCATTGAAAATTCAGATACAAAAATTAAATAATCCACAAACATGTAGCAATGTGTAACTCGCTTACTTCTTTCTTTATGAACTTCAGCAAAATAATTATCTTCAACAGCTTGTTCCAAGTAAATGATTGTGATTTTAACATTGTGGTGCTATAGAACAGCTTGTGTTGTAGCTACATTTAGAGAGGATAAAATATGAAGAATTAAACATGTGGGTCATACCTGTGTCTGTACTATCTGGTCCTGTAAGACAGAAAAATAGACAAATAAAATTAATAAAATAAACCCAATTGTTTTCTGAAATGTTCTAAAGGTTTAAGAACTATTTCTCCCTACTAAACTAGATTCAATATAACTAAACCTTTTAAATTTAATTGAAATGTAGTACAGCATATTTTTTTTCTCTGTTCTATCACAGACTGAACCTTATCTAATCTTACTAGAATCAGGTCCAAAAATCTCCCATTCTGTGAGAGCTGAATAAGGGTAAGAATAGCATTGCATCTTATACCTGTTTTCAAGTTAGGAGCAAAACTATCTGATGTTAGCCTCATGAACTAGAATATGCATTTACTTCAATAAATAGATTCGAAACTTGCTTTATTATTTATTCTTTGGGCTTAATTCTTTAACATAGCCTTGAAATTATAATTTTATGTGCAGAGCAATAGTATAATTATGCTGTTATGACATCCCATTGTGAGATAGCATTATTTATTTTTACTTTTTGATTATTATTCCCTTCCATCTCTTTCTTTCTAACACATTGAATATATTTTAAAAAAGGAAAAAAATAAGGAATTTGGAATGGACATAGAGAGCACCCTTGCCAGGAAGAAACTAAGACATGGAAATGGAATCTGTGATTTTTTTTCCTCTTTTGCTTTTGTCATAGTCTCTCACTGGGAAAGTTATTGATTGTGCATTTGATGAAGCAGCTTTTAAACTTAATAATTCTTCTGTGCCATTTCTCTTTTCCTTAATATGAAAGCTACCTCAGACGCTGAAAATTCAATAAATAAACCAAATATGTTTATTTTGTCTCGGGGTAAGGAAGAAACATTATTAATGTTGATCCTTTGTTAATGTTCTTAAAGCCACCACTACCTAAAACAATGGTGATGTTCTCTTCCCTCATATGTTAAATTCTGTAATTTAAATTGTTTAATGATAACTAGCAAAACTGTAGCCCATATAGAAATATATGCTTATGAATTTCCAAAGTGATTGATGTGCACGGAGAAACACCGCACTCATTGGTATTACGTGGCATCGTAAAAAAAATCAGAAACTTAAAGTAGCTATTGACTGGTTTTCAGATGGAAAATTGAATGTCAAAATGCATATAAATTACATTTTGTTCCCAGCACAAATTCTCAAATAGTGCTTTTGTCTAAAAAAATAGCTACAATACTGAAAATGCTTACTTTCATATTACATGCTCTCAGTGTTATGCTTACATGCATTCTCTACAGATATACATGAATATTTAAGAGACAGAAAAATGAAACATAGATATTGTAAACAACATAAGTGTATTGTATAAGACTTTGGTTTTCATTAATAATAATAGAAAGATGTAAAAGAAATTTAAAAAATAAGAGAAATATTAAGGCTTTTGGAAGTATACATAAAGGACAAAACCAGGGATTATAGATAATTCAGAATATGGCAATTCCTGCTTCCTAGAAACAATACAGCATCAATTTGATGCCAAGGCTTAGTCATTCATTTCTAATTTGATTATAGTGTTTGTCTTTAAAAAAATTATAGATCTTTCTTGATAATATTCTTTCATTTCTCACTCTCCTTTTTGTTGTTGAAGACTCTCAAGTCCAAATTTAATAAAATATTTTTCTCTGTCTTCACCAAATTTATGCATATAAAAGGTATATTTGTGTAATTTGAAAAACTGTGAATAACAAGGAGTGTAGCATGAAAACTTTTCCAAGTTTAATCTCCTGTTCTGGCATCACACAGCATAGGAAATATTATTTCTCTCAATACTAGCAAAAGGCCATTGACTTTTTATTGGTCTGACCTGACTTTGATAGCTGTGATAACCTTTGTCCAGCAGACAAAGTAACTATTGCCTAAAATTGTTGTGGTTAAACTTTAGTTTACAGTAATGAAAAGAAAACTGTATATACTGAACTGTTGATGATTCCTAAATAAAAACTGTTGCAGTAGGGTAGACACAGAATGATACCTGAGGCCCAGGATGAAACCTTGTGAATCAGGCAGAAATGGACTTACGTGTATTTGTATTCTTACCATCAAATTTATTTTCACCTAGAAGTGCCAACAACAGTGGTAATGAGAAAACAGCACAGTGGTAAAACTCTTCATTATATGAGCATCACAGACTGCCTCCCTAAATCTCAGCTGGGAAGCAACAGAATCTAGAGAAATTTAGATCTCAAAGTAACACATTTCAGTTAGAATTTTAAGAAATAAAGATACTGCTTAAAACTGTAATCACACAATAATATGGGGAAGAACCAGACAGTCAAAATAAGAACTGAAAGAAAACTGTGTTAATACAATATTTAATATTATCGGGGGAAAAAAAGAAGCAACCACAAAAAATACCACAAAAATACTCCTGTGTCTAAATTTATATTTTACTTCAAAGTACATTACTAAATCTGCTAGAAATAAAATCTTACTCATGTAACTTAAGCTGAGAGGCAGTGAGAGATGGAGTTTAAAAGGAGAAGGATGTAAATCTTGGAATGAACACAAGTTCTCTACTGGAATGAGTTTAAACTCTTTTTACCTTATTTTTACATTTTAATTACAAATGCTTTTCAAAATTATTTTCAAAACTTTGAAAATTATCTTGAAATGTATATATTATGAATATCTATAGATAGATACGCATACTATAGATAGATATAGATCTAAATATAGCTACTACAGATAATATAGATATAGATATAGATATAGATATAGATATAGATAATACAGATATGTAGATTGATATCTGCTGCAAGTACAAATTTATACTTAAGTTGACAAATATATTGTCCATTCTTCGTAGTAGCTATCTCCTTTTTCTTCATAAGAGGAACCTAGCCTATTTACTTTTTTCCAAATTGTTTGCAATTTTTATGTTTGATGGTCATCCAAGTTACTTTGAGTAGGATAAAATCTGGGTAGGATGTATTTTGTTATTGTCAGTCATGTTCCCTAAATTTTACTGATGTCATTTTCTCTCATGGTAATTTTGAACCATTCCTTGTGTTAAGTAACAGACATAGGCATAGTGAAGGAGTTAAAATCATGTTTTTGTTGCCCAGTAATGCCAGAATTCACTAGCTTCAGACTTCTGAGTACAGAGAAGTCACGTCTCTCAAATTAAAACTACTTCAATGATGCACGCACGGCACACAAGAAGAACTAGTTTTCACTCTTGGTTTTATGAAGACATTGGATATATTGCAAAGCTATTATTGTCTTCTTCCCAGTCATTTCATCTAAACAGAACTAATTGTTTCTCAGAGATCATGTTTTATAATTGTCTTACCGTTTGTAATATTGTCTCTGAATGATTTATTTTGCCAGAAGACCAAGTGGCATTTTCTGCAGATTAGGAATATGCTCAAGGTGCTGGCAAAACTGCAGATTTTAATTAGATTACATTATGTACAACTATGCATGACATAGAAACATTTTTGTTAGTACGTGGAATGACAGATAAATTAAACTGTCCTTTCTGTTTATATAAATACTTACCATATCAGAATCTGATGGGAGTCATTATATTACAGAAACATATTGAGATGATAAATATATTATAAAATCTAACACAGCTTGGCACAAAGATGCAAATTGCACTCCTGAAATCTTAGTGTTCCTTACTTCAGAGGTTTGGGATCTTTAGGATCTCTTCTTTAGTTATTTGTGCAGTTTTCTCTTTCTAGACAGAAAAAGAATCAGAAGCCAGGAAGAGTCAACTTGCCAAGTCTCTGCAGACCATATCTGAGCCCTGCCGCTGCTGGTGCACCAGTCATTCCAAGGTCTCATGCGGAGCAGCCAGTGCAGGGTGCTCAATGCCTCTATTACATCCCAGACTTTCTTGTCCTCTGTTTCCTCATGAGTTTCTGCTTTTGCTGTTGTTGATTGTGCTGTTGAGTGTCTAAAACCCATCATTCTAAAGGAAGCCTAACCAGAGGTACAACGGTGTCAGGGGCAAACAGGAAACGTAATATTTAAGGTGTGAATGTTTTAAAGTTTGTGATCACTGATTGGGGTGTTTGGTTGTTCAAGTACTGCAAGGGCTACAGGGATAAGTCAAATCCTCAGCTGGAGTGATTTGAATAACACCATAACAATCACAGCAATTTGACAACTTTTTATGTTTGACTCCAAGAACCGGACCCATTGTGTCTTTTTTTTTTTTTATTTTTTTAATTTCCAGATGGAATTTAGTCATCCAATGCAGAGAAAAGAGAGGAAAACAATAGTTTTAAATTAATCACAAATTTTTACTACAGTGTCTGAGACCATTGTAATCTACACAATGGTCTCTCATCTGGGAGACCTCATCTGGGATTTAGCAATCAAATTCTATTTTGTCTTCTGTTTTAATACTAACAAAAGAATTAGTAGTTTTTCTGTTTAGTGAAATATTCATTGCCACCCCTTTTCTTTAATAGGTTTAATCTGTTTTTCACCAATTCACTGATATTTTCAAATGCATTACTATGAAATTAAATAAAGCAGTTGATTAGTAATGTTTAGATAGATGCATAAATAGATAGATCTACATGCTTTAATAATATTTTTTGCTTACACAAGAAAGAAGTTTCACACAAGGCAGTAAATTCTTTAAATATAGATAATTCCCTCAATTACTATTATTATTTTGAAGATAGGTTGTCTCAGATATTCTGTATCAAATGTATATAACTTTTTATTCAGTCTACATTATTTTGTCTCAAACTTTCTGAATCCTTACAGAATAATGAAAATATCAGTGACGTAAGGAAGTCCTCGTAAAAAAAGATTCTACAAATTTGTATTGTAACATTTTGTTGTATAAACTTAGACAATTGCTGAGGAATATATTCAATTTTTTTTCCCTCTGGTCTATGTTTTTGTTTTATAATCTTTATTAGAGTATCTGTATAATTATACATTTTGTGCCTAGGCAATACATAGTCCTTATTTTTGTTCTTGTGAAACTCAGTAAACAGTAATTTAATCATTTAGTCTTTGCAATCGCTGTTTATGTGGACAATCACATTTGTAAATGTTCTCATGTGAATAAGACCAACATCTGGATTTCCCAGCCCAGCATGAGCTTTGATAACCATGACAGTAAGATTGTATTCTGCCTATTGCAACTATTAATTTGGCGTTGGAGCATCCTAATAATTTTCACTGTCCTGCTTTAACTAATGATTAATTGAACAATAAATTTAAACTTTATTGGTCAAAACCCTCAAAGAATAAATAGAGCTTGAGAAGATAACAACCATAATTTGTATCAATACAGATTTAATAAATAGATTTATGAAACTATAAACAGGACAATCAAGACCTTATTATCTTCACTTTAGAATTATGATAATTGCTATTGAAACATGAGAGACAATGCATATTGTAAATGCAGATTTAGGAATTTTGTCTTAGGAATACCAGAGGAATGATTTAAAGCATATAGTTACATATAAGCCTGGGTTTTTTTCAGATACTGCAGTTTAGATGGTAAATAAACTACTTAGAGAACCTCAGAAAACAAGAAAGTTAATATTTAGAATAAAACCATGACTAGTTTCAAAACTTACATTGCGTACACTAATAAAAATATCCTGGCTTCAGATGGGACCAAGTTCATTGTCTTCTTAGTAGCTGGTGCAGGTACATGATTTGGGTTCAGTGTGATAGAATGTTTAGCTGCTGTTAAAGAGTGCTGAGTGTCTGCCAGGGAGGAGGTGCACAAAACATTATATCAGTGTGATATAATATTTAGCTGCTGTTCAAGAGTGCTGAGTGTCTGCCAGGGAGGAGGTGCACAAAACATTATATCAGTGTGGTATAATATTTAGCTGCTGTTCAAGAGTGCTGAGTGTCTGCCAGGGAGGAGGAGCACAAAAGGCTGGGAGGAGCAGGGCCAGGACAGCTGACCTGAACTGACCAAAGGGGAGCTCCACAACTCAGAGTGTCATCCCCAGTCCATACACTGAGGAGTTCTCTGGAAGGGGGACTGAAGGCTCTTTGGGATGGGCTGGACATCACTCTGTGGATAGTGAGCAATGGCACTCTGCATCACTCATTTCTCTTGGGTCTTGTTAGCAGTAACTTACTTTTTTTTCCCAGTTAATAAATTATCTCAATCCACAAGGTTTACCTTTCATTTCTGATTCTCCTCCTCAATGACAGGGAGGAAGTGAGTGGCTGCCATTGCCACCTCAAGTTAAATAATGATAAAAACATAAATTAAATTTCTCTTGATTAATGAAAATAATATTAAAAGATTAAACTTAGATGTATTAAATCTTTTCAACTTCATTCTTCCTAACTAATGTACCTTATTTCAGAAAAAAAGTGCTATCACTGAGCATGAAAAAGTTTATTGTTCCTTTATCTCTCAGCTAAATATATGGATTTCCATTTAAAATAAGTAATTTCTACAGGAAATAAAAGCATATGATCACCATGTCTCATCTCACTTGTTTTTTTCTAAAGTTGTTCGTATGGAAAATGGTAACATATTCTTTCCTTTCAAAATTTCCAAATCCTAAAGTCCACTCACCTCTCAAGTTAAATAATGATTAAAAAAATCTCAACTGGAGAAACAATAGAACTTCTTTCCAGGCCTCAAACCTGTAAGAACCGAGTAGAGCAATCCCAGCTATATATGCAGTTTCACACCAAAGAACTTTATCATAAATACCTTCACTTACTTCTTCATGGCTCCACAGGACATTGAAGCCCTTGCTGATGTTGAATTAACTTCCTCAAATTTAAGCTCCAATGTTGAATAGTCTGAGAATCTTTTAATAACTTTCTGCAGAGTTTGAACTTGCATACATAATAAAAGGATGGAGTTAAAAAAAATGAATAGAAATCATTTATGTAGATCTATCACCATTCCTGATATTCCATTCTCCTGGCTGCAGCTCTTGTATCTCAGACATTGCTACTCACAAACCTCTGAAAAGTAGGTACAAAAAGGAAATGATCATCAGTATTTCTCTGCATCATTAAACATAAAGAACATTAACTAAGAAAATCAGTGTAGAACCCAATTAATTACAAGAGAAGGAATAGAAGGGAAGCAAAAAATTTATCAAATGTGCTCAATAGCCTCATCTCAAGCATTTGTTTATGCACCTCAAAAAGCAAAGCTATGTAGTCTGTAATACAAATATAAATGAAATAGAACTATTAATTAGATAACATCTGTCTTTGGAAATTTTTTTTTCTGAGAGTTTAGTTTGATATTAATATCATCCATTGACTTTAAATGATTGCTTCAGTTAGTGGGGAAAAAATCCATTGAGGAAAAATCCACAAAAAAGCACCATGCAAAAATACATGTCCAGACAGATCCATGGATTTTTTTGTGGTTGTGCTCTATAACAATATATTCTAACTTGTTTGCATGTTACATATTGAAGAAAATTTAATGGAATTTTGAACGTATATTTGAAATGTGTGTGAAAATTTTATTTAAAATCAAATCATCTTCACAGATTTTTTTCACATAATCATTGAAGTTTGGTTTCATTTCATTTGTCTAAAGGAGCAATCTAAGTTCTAGCTCATTAGATTTAAATGTAACATTTCCGTCCAACCCAAAGAAAATAAATTACTTATCTTTGAGATCTTATCTTTGAGAAATGCCTATTTCTCCTCATGAGTGATGCAGAAAAAAGGATGAAATGAAACCATTTAAGTTTTCCTCATCAAAAATTGGATGATATCAAATCACTTCCAGTAGCTTTATTAACATATGCTGAGATGTATTTTAAAATCATCTTAGTAGACAATTGTTGAGAAAGCAAGAAAGTGCTAAGTGAAAACAGGAAGAAAAATTGTTAACACAAACTATGAAAATGTGACTATCACCATTATTGACAAGCTAAAAGCAATAAAGATATCTTACTAATATAAAATATGACCCTATCCAAGTTAAAAACACAGTAAAATTGTTGTTAACTCAGTTGAATAGTTTTATGATTCAGACATGAAGAGCGAGGACAAAATTTTATGCATTTTTGTAGGTTTACAGCAAGATTACAATCACCATGGTAACACTTCTCATATTAAATATGTAGGATAATAGATTTTGACTAGTTACTCATCTGCATCTTAATTTTCTGAGACAAAAAAGATACTGTTTCAATTTGTTGATGATTACAGGATCACACTTTTGTCTTTATTAATAATTAATGAATTAATATATTTTGCATAAATATATGGGACCTTGAAGATTAAAATTTTACAAATGGTGTGACTGAAATGCACTATAAAACAACAGAAATAAACAAAGTCCTAACAGCTTTTTCTGTTATCCAAACACTTCTGATCCTTAAACTCCATTAATGAACATGTTGTTTTTGGGTTTTTTTGCCAACAACTAATATTATTTACAAACAAATCATGCCTACTGTACATCTATTCTATTTTGAACAATTTACTTATGTGGAGTACTGTTACATTGACTTCAGAGGAGATCACTTGCTGATCACAAGGCCATCAGAGTATTCATATTTACCACTTTGTGAATTCATGCTTAATTACCAGTGCATTGCCCATTGTATTCTCATGACTGAGGCATCGAATGATTCCTGCTAGTCCTACTGGCTCTGTTCCTTTCCTTGCCTTTGTTTTGGCCCTGAAATTTGGTCATTCAAATGACCAAAACATCATGTTTCTTCCAGCTGGTTGCTGCTTATGTGATGACAGTTAATCCCCATAATTATCCTAGTTATTTCATACTGTATAACATGCTTTTGTTCCCTGGTATTAGCATTTGCATTTCATTTATTGAAATATTTTTCTATATGATTTGTGCTTTAAAATGAACCTCTGTGGTTGTCATTCAGAAAAACAATAACGCTTTTTCGAAAATCCGTTTTATAAATTAGCAGCTTTAAGTAAAAAGCTTGAATATGCTTCCAGATTTCATGTGAAGTATGGACAATTACTTTTTAGATTTCAAGCCTACACATCATTGTTTCCTGGCATTAAGATGTTTCCCTTTTATGTGAATCAAAACTAAGCAATGGAACTTTGCCAAAGTCCTCTTGAAACCCGGGCATGGTCATGGAGCCATGAGACTGGTTTGGATTGTGAAAGACCTTAAAGATCATCTATTTCCAGCATTCTGCCATGGGCAGGACAGC
Organism: Melozone crissalis; assembly: GCF_028551555.1. NCBI lineage: Eukaryota > Metazoa > Chordata > Aves > Passeriformes > Passerellidae > Melozone > Melozone crissalis. The sequence goes on along the minus strand of NW_026535784.1, from coordinate 3,968,157 downwards.
TTTCACTGGACCAGATTGCTTAGAGCTCCATTCCATGTGGCCTTCAACTCCTCCAGGGATGGGGCAGCCAGTTTCTCTGGGCCACCTGTTCCAGTGCCTCACCACCCTCACGGTAAAGAACTTTTTCCTAATATCTAATCTAAATTCTCTCTTAGTTTGGACCCATTCCCCCTTGTCTTGGTATTACATGCTCTTGTAAAAAGTCTTTCCCCATCTCTCTTGAAAGTTCCCTTCAGATACTGGAAGGCTACACTTAGGTCACCCTGAAGCCTTTTCTTTTCTACAGTGAGTAATCCAAATTCTTTTAGCTTTTAGGACAAGTGCACCATCCCTCTGATCAACTTGGTGGCTTTCCTCTGGACTTACTCCAACAGGTCCATGTCCTTCCTGTGCTGGATGCAGCACTTCAGGTGGTTTTTCCTGAAAGCAGAGTAGAGGGTGCTTTGGAATAACTTCTTGTTACACCTTCTTCCCAATCACAGAGGTAAGGCTGACAGGTCAGTAGTTCTCAGGATCATCATTTCTTCCCTTCTTAAAAATAGGCAATATGTTTCCTTTTTTTTTTTTTTTTGCATTCACTTGGGGCTTCCTCTTACTGCTATGATTTTTCAAATATTGTGGAGAATGGCAAGGTAACTTTTCAATTACATCAGCCAATTCCATCAGGACTCAGATGCCTCTCATGGGGTCTGACAGACCCATGTACATTCAGGTCCATCGGGTGGTTGTGAACCTGATTTTACCTGCTTCCCATTTTGCTTCCTCAGGCCCCATCCTGCTGTCCATCCACTCAAGACATGTGGGAAGAGTGGTTGCCATGGAAGAATGAGGCAAAAAAGTCTGTGAGTACACCAGCCTTCTCCTCATCCATGTCTCATCATTGTTTACTGGGGGGTAACCATTCTTTATACACATGCCTTGTAATCTCCCTCTGATTGATGCATAACAAGAGCCATCCTCATGTACCTGTCATTCTTGGGGTGTGTTTCCAACACTGTTTTCAGTGTTTGACTATGAGACAAGTTACTGGTTGTGTATCTACAAAGGAATGGGTTCAGATAAATGGTGACAATGTGGTGTCCCAGATCATTAACTAATTACAACATTAAGAGCCAAAGGGACTTATGAGATATTAAAATTATTTCTATCGTTAATCCTAACAAATACTAGACACAGCATAAGAGGATTCACCAGAGAATGAATGCATTCATGACTTACTCTGCCTAATGTCAAAATAATTTTTCTTTTTTTTTCCTAACTTATGGTAGGGCCAGGTCTGATTGTAGGTGATTGATTGACAATCAGTTCAAGGGACAAATGCGTTTGAAAATAGCTTTTTTTAAGAGCAACATCAAATAAATGATTATTTAGAATAGAAATCTCCCACAATGAGATGATTTTCGCTGTTTTAGAAAGAGTGAAGGGGGACCAGCAGTATACCACTGGATCCACAGTGGTGACTCTCTACAGCTTGACATCTCCCTTCTCTCTTTCTTTCTGCCTCACATTTACCAGTAAATAAATAAAATCTATGTTGTTGACTTCCACATATGGTCTTATTTGCACCTTGATTTGGGCAGAGGCATCTCTTACTAATAGGATCCTAACCATCTGTAACTCAGTTTTGGTTAGACATTTTTTCTGATCTTCTTTGTCTCTGTTCACATGTGTAGAGTTGAAAAATACCTTAAAAAAAATTTCCTATTTAGTTTGCATCACTCCATGAAAGTCCCATTCTTATTGCAAGAGTGCCAAGGAAAATACAAAACTAAATGTCTGGTTTTGATTCTGAGAAAACAAAGGATAGATGAGTAATATTGTGAAATTCAATACATCAAATAAAATTGTTACTAACATTGGAAATTTGGAACATTTTGTAAAAAATAAAATGTTTTTCATGACCTCTTGTAAGTCGTGTGAAATAATATCTAGGAAACTGTGGGTAGGAAACAGTTATAGAGTGATACAGTGACAATAGTTCTTCTTAATGAAGAATAAGAAAAATATTTCTGTCATAACAGAACCAGTTACTTACTGAGGTAAGTGTTGGTAGAAACATTAAAGTAAAAGTAATAAAATCCTAACTAATTAGAACATGCAAAAAAATCCTTTAAAATTGGAAACAGATGGTATGAAGGAGAAGGAAATCAGAAGGAAGAAAAAATTAGGGGTTCAGTAAGGTTGAAAAAATATAAACACATATAGTGGTCCTCATCTTTTTCAATTTTATAAAGGTGACTGCTGTTTTTAAACCATCACAAATTCACAATTAAACAGGGCACAAATGTGTAGACAATGGGTTAAAAATAACTCACTTCTCTATACGATTCAGCCATAGACCTACAGTAGCAAAGTTGTAAGATGGATGTCTGAAAGTAAGAAGGGAAGTGGGTGGTGAGAAAATAGAAAAGGAAGAACTGATGCTGAGCAAGATCAGGATGCATGATTCTTGGTAAAAGTAGTATCAGTGAGAAAAGTGAAGTTTGCTGGAGGGAGATTTTAATAGTTTCTTATGGAGCTAAAGAAAATTGACAGATCGGCGCGGCTGAAAACTTACATGGAGCTATGTAGCCTGAGATGCTTTATATGTTCTAATACAGACAGAAATATTTGTGTTGTGAAATATATTACTGCCTCAAATAATCTGTGCTGAAATATTTCCAGGTTATTTGTCAGAGCTGTGTAATCATTTTGGCAAATAGCAGAGCTCAGTCTCTAATGATGACAGCAATCTGTCATCATTAGGATTTCACAGTGTGGAAGAACATACTTTACAATCTGTTTTTCTCAATCGCTACATATTCTCTATTTTACTGTACAGAACTTCCCTTGGCACCACCCATTTACAGTTAAGAACTGTGTAAAAAATAAAATAAAACTGTTCCTGTTAAAAAGTTAATTACAGCACTTCAAAAGCAGACATAAAATGAAAAAAAGCCAGCAAAAATGAAACCTCTGTCCATTCACATTCCTTCATACTTGGAATTAGCAGTTTTCAAACAAAAGATTTATTGAAAATCTAATAACAATTGTTTATGAAAATTATCGAGATATTCTAATTGCAGCTGAAACAATCTCATTGTTACTCTGATTTTATCCTGTTTTGACTGTTACTTTTGATCACATATTTACAGATATTTGCAGAATTCCAAAAGCTAGAGGGAAAAATAAGTGACATAAGATCCATTTTAAGAGCATTGTGGTCAAAAATTCTTCTGCAAGCTTTGTAAAGAGAATAAATGAAATAAAAAGAAAATTATAATGAAAATTAAAATCCGATTTATTCTCTTCTAAGGTGTGGTAGTTTCTGTGTATAATTCTTTTTACCTTTGTAGTTTTTCTATGTGTAATTATAAATTTGTCAGGGGAGACCTAATTGCAGTCTTCAATATCCTCTTGAGGGGAAGTGGAGGGGCAGGCACTGATCTCTTCACTCTCATGATCAGTGGCAGGACCCAGGGGAATGGGCTGAAGCTGAGTCAGGGGAGGTTTAGGGTGCATATCAGGAAGAGGTTTTTCACTCAAAGAGTGGCTGAGCACCAGGACAGGGTCCCCAGGGCAGTGGTCACAGCACCAGCCTGAGCACAGGGTTCCAGAAGCATTTGGACAATGCTCTCAGGCACGGGCTGTGACCTTTGGGGTGTCCTGTGCAGGCACAGGAGTCAAACTCGATCCTGATCCTGAGCTGGGTCCCTTCCAACTCAGCATATTCTCTGATCCTATGGCTGTTCTTATTAGTGCTATATTTAAGCAGGTAGGTGTTGAATCTGAAATGTGTAGTGACGCCTTTACGGATGGTAGGATTTTTCAGTCTCTGTTCTACTTTATTTTAATTGATTATACAAAAGTATAATCAAATACTTGTCTTCATATTTTCAATGAAACTTCTGGAAATAGTAAGATGAATCCCTGTTTCTTCTAACTCTGTCATAACAAGCAGGGAGAACTACTTTATCACAGTACTTCTTATTAAGCTTGGGGAGAAACAAACACAAAATGCAACCTTGTATTAAAATAGATTTTAAGATTTTTAATATTCCCTGTGTAAGCAAGTTGGCAACCGCAGGATTATCTCCTTCCTCAAAATTTTCTTTACAAGCTTACAGTGAAAATCTTACACAATGGAATTTTCTCTTCAAAATACTTCCAAACAGTGGGCAAGACTTGAATTGAGCTTGAAAGGCTAAAATATATATGCAAGCATATCTTTACATTTGCATACCTTTACAAAAGTTATGGTTTCAGTATTCTCAGAAGGTAAATGCTCTAGGGAGCACCTTTTCCACAGGGAGTATGCATGTTCTTTAACATGATTAGAATTTTCCTGTAAAATGAGATATTTTGGGCTAATCAGCTCCTCGTAAACCAAATCCTCAGGAAGAAGCAAATTTTCACCCAGGTAAATGTTTTAACCACAGAACAGAATCTGTTTTCTTGTTCCCTTTCTCTAAAGGAATGCCTAAAGATAAGTCCAGTGAATATAGCAATGAATGCAGGCTACTCATTTCCACTGATTCTGAGTTAAACAACCAGGAGAATCTTAGTATTTAGCAGTTCTCAAATCTTGTTTCAGAAAACATATCTGTACACTAACTTGTTTATAGTTCATCTAAAATAATCTGCTTTTTGAAGCAAGTTGTTTGCTATATTTTCCTGTAGGAAAAAATAAAGACACTGGTTTTTGTTCAACTCTCTTTATATTCTTACTTGCAACAATGAATCATTCAGTCTACATCTCAAGAAACCCTATTTAGTCAGCATGAAAGCCCTTCTCCATTAAGGAAGAAAAAAGTGTTTCATGAAAGAAGTGTTGCTTGTCTTATCAGCTTTTCATTAATTAGGAGACTGCCAGGAGATGTAAGTTTATTTTCTCTGTGTCTAAAAATATCCAGCTCATAATTTATCTCCCAAAACACTGGTCTAGCTATCTAGTTAACTAGTTTACAGACTACTTTCCACAAATTAGTGAACTATTTGACTAGTCTTACTGAAAGGGGAAGGTATAAAACAGTTGGTTAGGGTGCTTGTTAAGGGAGAAAAATCCTGAGATTAGTCACTGTTATTAATTTTATAAACTATGGGAATAGTTCAGGCAACACTTTCAGCATGGAGATAAGAGAAGCTTTAATCCAAAAAGACCTCTCCTGTAGTCTGAAAACTTATGTATATGATGAGATAAATACCTTATGGCAAGAAAAAGGAAGTGATTTTTCATCTCTTAATGTCATGAGAAGGAACCTAAATTGCCTGTAAGTGGGAGATATGATGGCCAGCAATGATTGCAGGCATCTGTCTTCAAGCTATATACTAATGATTCTGTTACTCTGAGAAAAACCATGCAAATTCTTATTTCATGCAACATGTTCTCATCTGCCATATTAACTAGCCATATGCACGTTTTTGGTGTTTGATTCACAGCACCTAGAGACTTCATTCTCTGCTTACAGCTAGTGTTTAATTATGGGTGGGGTTGACCCTGGCTGTATGCCAGGTGCCCACCAAAGCTGCTCTGTCACTTCCCAGATGGACGTGGGAGAGAAAATATAATGAAAGGCTTGTGGGTTGAGGTAAGGACAGGGAGAGATCACCCACTGATTACCATCATGGGCAAAACAAATTCAGCTTGTGGAAATTCGTTCAATTTATTAAGGATAAAATTGAAGTCAGATAACATTAAATTTGTTATACCAGTAGCACTACCTCCATCACTGATGGGCTTTGCCTAGGCCAGCTGTAGGTCTATCTTGGAGTTGTCTGGCATTGGCTTTGTTGTCCATGGTATAAGAATATGGCATTTTTACAGCAAAACACACCCTGTAGCCACCCTCTGCACACCACTACCAAAAAATCTTGCCTTACAAACTAACCAATCAGTAAACACAATCTATGCCAATCAGTAAAAACAAAAACAATCAAAAACCAACACAAAACAAACAAATAAAACATGAATAAAACCTTTTAAAAATTGGTAAAACTAGATTTCTTAGGGATTGCAAGCATGTTAGCTTGCAATTCATTCAGTTATCTTATCCTCAAAATCAGGAGTTCTGAGATTTATTGATGGAATACCTTCTTTATCAATTGTTATTGGGTCTAGGAATGAGGAAAATGTCAGACTGGACAACCCCCAGAACCATATGGAACACAGCCACAAGAATCTAAAACCAGATAGTCGAGTTCTCAAGTTTAAGCATGCCTTAATTGAGAACTTCTCTTTGAAGTTCTGATAACAGCCTGGTACCTCTGATAACAGCTGGGAGTTCAGTATTTCCATCAGAGAGAGGACAGCCAGCAAAATGCTTAGGCTTGTTGACCAGAGGGACTGCATTGAAATAACTATGATCTACTCCTGATGCAAAAGATTACACAAGTGTTTGTAGCCTATTTATACTGCATATCAGTCATATGATAGAAACCCAAGCAGCATCATAAGGTGCTCAGAAAATGGGATTCAAACGAGTGACAAATGCTCTCACATGTGTCAGATGGGGCCAGGGAGGACTGAGAGCATGAGTGAATAAGTCAGTAGCTACAGGTGGTTGCCACTGAGAGTTAATTTCCCTCTTCATTAAGCTCCTTATACACAGAGCCAAGGGAACTAAGATGGCATGATCCTCAATGAAGCAGGAAATTGAGTAATCCTAGTCAGTCTTCTTCTAAATAAACCTTTCTGTTGGGAACTGGCTGCATAAGTAGTGACTAGTTCACTTTCCTCTTGCCTCAGCCTTTTTCTGCTTAATACCCTTGAGAATAGAGGTTAATGTCTTGTAAACAAAATTTTTAAAAAGTAAAGAGGATTATGATAATATAGCATCAATGAAAGAGATGTCAAAAGCCTCCACAAAATGGCTCAATTAAAAAAATGTTCAGACTAGGGTCATAGATATCTTACTCTTCAAGGTGATATTTAAAGGTCCTATCAGAAAGACATTCTGGCAATAGTACTCTTACAAGAGGACAATTCTCTACTGGGGAAAGTAACTCTCATGGAGACAAGTTTTCAAGGAGATGGAACTTACAGTGGGTACTACTTTAGTCTGTTATTACACTGCTTCAGCGTTAGCATGTTGGAGTGCTCCTTTATGTCTGGAAAACCTGATATTGCTTAGTTTTTAACTGAAATTTTTCTTGAAATTTATAAATATTTTTAAAAGGACAAGATGTTCAGCTAATAACACCAATGAAGGCTATCAAAATAAAAGCTACCCCTTCAAAAAAGAGAATCAAAACCAATGATTCTGAGTGCTGAGAAAATCTTCTAGTCATAGAGTACTTCACACTAAAGGATGTGGAAGTGCACTATTTAAAAAAAACCCCAAACCTTTAAGAAATGGCCAGTTTCTGATTGACCTCAGTTCACTCAATTACCCAGAGAGCTAAGAAAATTCCTCAAAGTGTACAAAGAATCTTGAGAATTAGGTACCAAAGATTTGTATTGTCTCTGACAATCTGAACTTTTGCACAGCAAACTTCAGCTGGCATTATTATTGATTTCAGTGTCCCAGAGACACGGTGGGGACTTTTGGAGCACTGGGGATGGGTCAGCATAGATCTGCAGTGAAACATACTTGACCATCTGGTCTACCTTCTGGAAATCTCTTCCCTCAGCCTGGCATGGGCTGAATAAATATCTTCATTTATAATAATTTCTGTAATGACTTAGAATGTTGACAGTGATTACTCATTATATTTCCCTCTATATGACCCAGCTAACACAACCGCCCAAGAGCATATACGGTTCCACTTTTCTTTTTTCATTTTTCTCTTAAATAATGTCCCTGTAATTGGCAGCAATCACTTTTGGATTTAATTATTTAATATTTTTAGAGTGCTAACTACCCACTCTGGTCAACATGCTCCAGATTATATATATCTGAGCTTCAATACAAGTTATAAATAAGGTCCAAATATGTGAACCAAAAAAGTTCCCATTTGTCACTCTGTTGATACAACTTCAGCTGCAGACCTAAGTAATTTTTTTTAAAAATTCTGTAAAGTGTGCTCCTCCTTAAAAAACACCACAGTACCAGCAAACAAAAGAGTCCTTGATGCCTTATCATAAGGTTGTGAAGCAAAAAAAAAAAAAAAAAAAAAAAAAAAAAAAAAATTATCACTTTTTTTGCTTATTTTTCACAAGGTAAATTAAAAATTCCTCTCAATATACTGAGCTTAGCCCCTTAACTGAAGAAAACAGATGTCTATGTTGTGGTTTAGGAATGTTATTTCTCAATTCAGTACTCTCACTGAATCAAATGCTGCTTTCTCACTCCCTCCTCTCCCTGTCCCTCTCCCTGGAGAGGAGAAATTGGAGACACAAAAAGGAAAGATCACAGGGTGAGATAGAACAATTTACTGGAAAGAGCAATGAGATAAGAAAACAAGCAGTAGCAGCAACAATACTAATGACACAGGCTGCAAGAAAGAGGCAAATGATTTGCACACAAACAACAATACCCAAGGCTTCCCATGCCACCCTCCTAGAAATTGGAAGGGACTCCCTTCCCCTGATCCAGGAAATGCTGTGAAGTAGTTTGCCAGCAACGGCAACAATTAACCCTCTTCTGGCCAGAACCAGGACACTAAAAAAGAATTTCACAGCTGGGTTTTCCTGATGTCAAAGGAGAAAAAAAAGTTGCTTAAATCATACGTTTCTGTGCAAGATTTTAAGATATGTTTTGTAACACTTCATATTTAAGAAATTGAAATGACATTATTGACTGAACTCAGCAATACCCTTTATTTATTGTACTTCTACAGCAAAATTAAGCATAAGTATTCTAATGAGAATAACTTCTTACCTCATAGATATTTGAATGTCCGTCACATGTTACCAAAACAGGTAAAATAAAACTCCTTAATACCAGTGTAGCATTAAAAAGCAGACATTCTCATTCTGTGCTGGATGTACAGGGAATATTTTCAAGCCTGTCATGCATACCAAGTACAGAAAAGGTCATGTTTCTGTGCTATATTTTATATACATATTCACTGTTTTTTCCTGGAAAACACACAAAGATGGTAATCATTTCCCCAAAATCATTAACATGTTTTCCCTCCCACTGATGAATGCAACCTTTCTCCTGGGTGTCCCTTGCGTGCCCCTCGATTGTCAACCCCAAAGTTTTACCTGATAACTTGATGAACTCGGTGTTACTTCCCAAATGTGGAAGTGAGTTGACATCACTGGACTGCTTGATTATTTTGCATCCTCTTCTTGGTTGATGTTTGACGTAGTTTTGCAGAATGAGCATTGTGGGGTTCCATAGGCTTGTGGTTTATCAGAATAAGCATTGTATCTTTCCACCAGCTGCATAAAATAGTTCATCCGGCAACAACAAAAGTTGTTTTCCTCAGCAAAGTGGAGATTCTGAGTACTGTATAGGAATAGCTGTTGTAAATTCCATAACTTCATTGTGAAGATTGCAGTATTATGATTGCCATCAAGCATAGTAGTTACTGTTCCTTGCCTAGACATAAAGTACAGATGAAATATAGAAAAATTAGAAAAACAATATAATCCAATTCAAGTATTTCTAACTATTAACTATTTCTTATTACACTCAATTTTAAAAAAATCTATTTTTAGTTTTAGGAAATTGTTTTTCTTTGCTTCATTATGAAATAATATGATAATATTATAATGCAGAAAGCAAACCACAATTTGCAGAAAAATAAAAAATCCTGTAAGAAAACCCCATCAGCAGTAAAAGTTAAATCTAGGTCATATGATTTTGCTTTTTTAATTGGTGCCTACAATTTTAATAACATCAAGATGCACATCTAAATGCACACAAACATATATGCATACACATAGGCATGCACATGTATTTATATTTTTCAATACTGGAGAGTTTAATTTTTTAGAAAAAATCCTCTTTATTTTGTTGGTTGTTAGTCTCAAAAATATGTAAAACATTTTTCCTTCCTGCTCTCATCCAGAAACTGTAAACTTTTAACAGGACTTTTATTATCTTGTAGGGTAAATTTTGGACTGGATTTCCCGACTCTGAATTCATCAATACAAATCAAATGTTGTCATTACTGTCCAATAAATGTCCTCTCTTTATGTGGTAAGTGCAAAATAAACAGTTTATGTTATGTGCATGATTCAAATAAGGTTGACAAATAGAGTTTTATTTTAACTGTATGATGAATTTCCATATTTTTGATCCCTCCTCAATGGAAACCTGCATGTCTCACTACACAAATTGAAATCAATTGAAAGATTTTCAGCTATTTCAATTTATTCTAAAACCAGTATTTTGAATCCACTGTAAATAAAGGCATATAATGTTAGCAATGAAAATTGGGAAAAACTATGTACTTGAGCATATTTAAAACATGTAGAAAAGGTATTTGTTCCTTCAAAAGTGAGTAAAATCTCTGTCTCAATGAGCAGTATCCAAAGGGCTTTCTCTTCTGATAGCTGATACTGATGTTAGGTTTGAAACATTTGTTAATTAGAATTTCTTTGAAACCAGAATCCTGGATGGCCTGTACACAATACAGACATTTTTAAGCACAGGTTTTACTTAGATCACTTTGAAAGTAGGCTCACAGGACATTATACATCCTCATTGGTTTAGGCAAGTTAAGATTTGATTTTTATGTAAGCACTTTACTGAGGAATCCAAATATAAAGTTGGCAATCATTAATTTAATTTTTTTTCTCAGATTTTCTAAATATACTCATTAACAAAAATGATCCTTTGGACATAAAGAACATTTCGGTGATACCAAAAAATCTGTATCTTGTTCATTGTGACATCAATTTAATGCAGACTTACAGAATTAATGTGTTCTGGAATATTATGATCTCTCATTAGAATGACCAACTTACTCATTTAAACATCACATCCTCCCCAAAAACTGTTTTGAATAGTAAAAAAACAGTTCAAATCTGTATATCAAATGACTGAGGATAACTCCAGAGGAAGAAAGAAGTACTGTTTAGAGAATAACTGCTGGCACGAATGTAGGAGGATAAGTTTCATATGAAATCTTTAACTATTCAAAAACTGAAATAAATTCAGGTTTTGATTCTGGAATTTTTTGCTGTTAATCTGTATAAGAAAATATTCCAGTTTTAGACAGGCACTCTCATGTATCTTTCTGGCTTGCAGCAACTAACTTCTCAACTGTCTTACTGCTTACAAAACTAATGCTCTTATTCAAGATCACATTCATGGTTTCATAGTTCTCTTCAAGACACTTCCAGAATAAAAATTAATGTAACCTAGTGTCTCTCATTTTTACTCAAACTCACAGAAACCCTTATGTGTTTTATTAACAGCAGACTTGAGTAGAGAGTTAAAGAAAGAAAGAAGTGATAAAGTATTTTAAATCAAATGTAAAGTTCTGGTCATACTGACATTCAAAAATGAGAATTTAGTTACATAGCCTGGGTGACACATTCACAGCATTATGGAACAGTTCATAGCAAACTAATCTTATTTCTGTAGTTTAAAATATGAACAAACTGGCACTTTCACAACTAAACTGACATGATTGATTGCTACATGGTTTAGAATTTGGGTACATCCCAAGCTATGCTTAATCTAATGCCATACCATTTTAGGGATTTTGAGGAACATAAAGAGGGGTCCTCTTTTCTTTTCCTTTATTTTAGAAAGCAGAAAGAAATTCAGCATAACAGAGACATACAAGTAGAACCCAAAATGTTCAAAACGGATGAAGAAATGTTGCAGATCTAGAAAGGAAAGGCCTTGCTGAAATTAACCAGTGATATGAACTAGGGCAAAAAACCAGGAGGATGTTCCTATATATTACAGAAGATTTATATGAAATATATGTCAATCTAGCTTAAATAAAGCAAAAAGTTAAACCTCATCCTCTGCTAGGTTGTTGTTAACTATATTTAAATTTCTCAATTTAAAAGCAAAAACAAAATTAACCAAATTAAAAATGAAAGCACTGGAAAAGCTTGTTTGAAGTTTTACTGGGAAGGAACTATTGTTTCTGATCTATCACCATTCATATTTCTGGCCAATCATGTAGTTTTGAAAGTTCAGTCTCAAATAAAAACACCTCACAATTCCCTACAAAATGTTCATTTAAGTGCAATGCAGAAAACATCACAAAATAAATTTGAAACTTTTTTCCTACCTTTCAGAACAAAGTAGTTAGGAAATTTTGTATATTTAGTCTTTTGTTAATTGCCTAAATGCAGAATTTCATCATAATGGTAAGATTTTGTTTCTGCACATGCTTATAGCCATGCAACATCTGATATTCTACTACAGATATTTTCTTAATCTTTGTAGCTGAACTCTTCAGGGCTTGAGAAGAATGTCAGGCTGTTCATTCTTTTACAGATCATTCAGATGCTAGAAATAACTTGGCAATCTAGAAGCAGAAGTAATACTTTTATATCCAGACAATATTTGATTAACTGATAATTCTCTGCTAGTGAAGCAGAAGTCTTTAAACTTTGTATATTATTGTACAGATCTCTTAGACATCGTACAAAAAGTCTTGTAAAACAATTTGTGCATACTTCTTGTAGCAATCTTTTCCGAGCTAATTCAGAAAATTCAAGTAAATAACATAAGAAAATATCATCATCCTTTTATCACTGGTAAGAATCACAGTTAAAAGTAGCATAATAACAAATAAAGGTAATTAACTGTTGGATATATATTGCTTTAGGTGAAAATAGCTTTTCTTGTGCATCTATTAAACACTCTTGTGGACTACACACTTCAATTGTTGAGAATTCTGGAATATGTAAGATTGTGTATCCAAGCATCTGTAGATCATTTGAATCTGTTAGTAGTTGGAGTATCATAATTTCCAGTGATAATTCTTTGTCATGTCATTTGAAGGAACAGAAGGGAAACTACCAGCTTATGAGAGAAAATCAGAAATATATAAACTGAAAAATAGACCCCAATATTTTGACAAAAAGAAAGACATTTCAGAGGAATGATCAATGGCCATAATAATGGTTTCTCTTATTGTTTCTTAGATATGGGGGAAAATTAACATCCTTTTACCCATGCAATTATGCAAATGACATAATTGTATTGTATCTTGAAGTTCAACATCTGAATGTAAAAATATGATAAGACAGATGTGAATAAATGCTGTGTGAAAAGTTCTGATAAGTGCTTTATATGATTTTAGTTGCATGCTGTAAGTGGTATGAAGGAAAAAAAAAAGAGAATTAAACTGTGAGTAGTAATAAATAAGAGTACTTACATTGGATTATGTTGTGACTAAATATACCATAAATCTGTTGCTTACATTGATTGAGCCATGAATGTCTGTTATCATAAATGAGCCCATAAAAAATAATTCACACATGAAGAGTACATTACTCACTGATTAAACAGTTGCCACACTTTCGGCACCATTTCCTTCACTTAATTCAAATATTTCACAAATACAAATCTGCCATCAGTCTTAGAAGACAAAATGACTTCTTCCATTGAGTTAGCTGCGCAAAGAATTTGCTGTGGCACATAATTTAGCTGGATCCCATTGAAAAATATGCATAAGTAGGAATGTTGTTCTTTCTCATATCAAACCCCAACTCTTTGTGCTTACAGAAGGCATAGTATTTAATTAAAAATACATAGTAGTCTCTGAAAATGAAACAAATAGTTTAAGAACAATTCTTGTGCTTAAAGTTTTTAATGGCATTCAGCAAAAGCTCAGCAGTAATTCCTGAACATAGAAACACAGAACGGTTTGGGTTGAAAAGGACTTCTGAAGGCCATTTAGTCCAAGCCCATGCTCAGGGAGAATTAAATAATGGACGGTCAATGGTGGTTAATGCCTTCCCCAGTCAAGGATTGAATACCTCAAGAATGGGGACTTTCATAACTCAGTTATTGAGAAAGAAAGATTGATGTCCTTCCTTCAGTATGTTTGTATTTTTAATTAAATGAGCTTGAAATAGTCTCCTACATTTAATTTTCACTGAAATTTAAAATATATCTATTCTGATATACCTCGAAAACAAGCCCCTATGATACAAGACTACATGGTGACTTCTGGGTTCTCAAAGAAGTTTCAGGCAGAAAAAGCTAAATTTCCAAGTCTAGGATGCATACAGTAGATTATGCTAGATTACTGTCAGTGAAGAACAAAGCTGATGTCAGGTAAATATAGCACTAAGAAAGAGCCGGATTAAAATTTTCCCCTTGAGTGTCTTGGATCCAGTGCCTTCTCCCGGCTGACAAGATAATGCATTCAAGGAGGGAAAGTATTGCATTTTTATGACAAAGTGCAACTAAAACTCATTTCTTTGATAACTGTCCAGTTACATATATTACTGATATGCATATGCATAACTCTGCAAAGTTAGGAGCAGCATATTTAATAGAATCATGGTTTTGGCAAAACGCATGAGGCACCATTTATCCTGGGGAGCTCCCCATTAGCAGTCTGACAGCTTTATAGTTCTGTTGGGAAATGAAGTATAACATCAGGTTACTAAGCAACTCCACAGCTTTTTAAAAGTACTTCTTGGAACTCACTTGTTTCTCCTAATTGATTCAGTCCACATCATTTTGAACATAAATGGGACATCATGTTTAGAAATATGCTGCATAACTACTTTTAGCTAACATGTCTTGCTACCTCTGCATATCTAAATCAAGCTCTGGCATATAAATGTCATATTGAAAGCAAATTTTATCTTCTTCCTGAGTTGCATTGACATTTAATATATATAAATTATTTTGACAGTTCAAGCTAGTCTCTGAAGTTGTCTGCCGACTGTCAGAAAATAACATAAAAGGCTAAATAGCAATTTCATTGTTCAAGTTTTGCATAGAATAAAGTTTTAATTAGTCAATCTGACTTCTTTAGTGAATTTGTGTGCTATAATACATCAGAATTAATAGGAAATATATCTCTGTAATTGTAATCATGTTGATATTTTCTTGAGTTGCTAAACTTTGAGCAAGATACCATCCCACATAATCTCTGAATGTTGGTGAAAAATGTACTGTCATATCACAACTGATGAAGAGTAAACTAGGCTTTATAATTCCTGACTTTTCTTCCCATTTTGGTGGAGGTAAATAACAAATAATGGAGGACTATGTAAAAAGGCTGACTTTAGGGTTCTTTCCTCAACTTAACATGTTTCTTTCTTTATATACTTCCTTATTTTTCAAAAATTTTAATACTTTTAAAATGAGCAAATACATTATTGGAAAAAAAATCACAGACTGATGATCAACTACCAACATGTGTTGTCTCCTGGTATTTTAAAGCCTCCTTTTCATATATTGCTTAGTTTTTTGTTGATTGGTTCCCTTTTTGCCTTCTTCCTCCCAGTCTGTCATTTCTTGAAAGATGTCTTTATTAATTAATTTATTTTCAGTTTTGATTTTCATTAATTTCTGTGGGAGACAGCTTTCCTGCAACCGTGACTGGAAAAAAAAAAAAGTTGTGTCTTGATCATCACTTAGCCTTGCACTCTTTTTATTGTGCTCTATCAACTGTAATGTTGTTGAAGGCTTAAATGTAAGATGAGCCTTTACTGATTTGATTCAGTAACTAACATCTTTCAAGGTTAAAGGTTTAAGTCATGATTAAAAACATAGAACATATTTCAAACTGCTGAAGTTACTTCCTTCCCCTCTCAATGACAGGTGAATTACACTTACAAGAATTTTTTTTTATTTACTGCAACCTATATAAGTTCCTGTCTTGTGGAAGTCATACATGTATCTTATATAAATTTATGTATGCACCAGGTTGTGAGATAATGCCTGTAATGGGATAGATCTTTTTGCATGTCTCCTATATGGACAATTTATTAGTCCACTCTTATGTTACCTCCAACCTGAGTTGCAGCATTGTAGTACTCTGGTTTTGCATGAGTCCTGTTTCAGTGCTTTGCTGAGGAAGACTACTTCACAGTGCCCCTGCTGCTCCTGAGACCATTTACTTGATCCCTAGTCGGGGAACCTCCCAGTTTGTGGCCTGTGAATCCACTGTTTCTCTCTCGGAAAGGATGATGCCAGAATTGTGACAGAAAAGGAAGAAGGGATCATATAAGCTAATTTCGTAATGTGTAAGACTTAGTGTATGGGACATAATTTCAATGATTGCTACGTTGTTTAGAATTTGTAAATTTCTTTCTTTCTTTCTTCCCTGCATCTTTTTGCATAAGGAACCTTCCCCTATATTTCTCCTTTCTTCCAAAATTTTCTAATCACTGTCTTGCTCTTTCTTATCTGCTGGCAGAGGGTTGTTATATTCATTGTGCTTTATGTATTATTATTTTGCATGTGCTCAGTAATAATCCTGGTAATGATTTATTGGGCATTGGGCATAAAGTATGTGTGGATGGAAATGGAAGATATGGCAGAAGAGGATGAGAAATTGTCCTGTGGAGATACTCCAAAAACCCCCCAGCACTTAGGTGAGCTTTGTGCCTCCAAACTGCATTGGACCCAGGAATATTTATCTGTATCATCTATATCTATAATCTCTATACATCTGTATCTATCTATATTTAGTGAACCAGCTTTCCTATTTCTCAAAAAAACCATAATATTCATTAATCTGTATCATGCAAGTTTGTATTGAATTCAACCAGAACTAAAAACCTGAATTGCTAAATCAAATTATTTGTGAGTCTGTGCTTATGAAAATTCCTAATGAACACCAGATTTATTGAGCCGAAATTGTTATAATCAGAAATTAAGCCCAGTTGCACCCAGCCACTCTAATTTCTAAGGACCAACTGGAATGCAAGAGGATTTATTTTTCTGCCAAATTTCTATACCCTTAGTGCAACAAGGGGGAAGGTTCAAGATCTTGTCTACTACAGGATGGAAAGAGACCAAGGACCTGATGCTGCCATTTTCCTTGTATGGCACCATGAAAAATTATGGACCTTGGTTTTTATGAATACTTTTCTAACTTACTTATCAATATGCAATACTACAAAGTTGATACCATATCATTAGTACTGATGACTGCAGCCTTTAGGGATTTTTAGTCATTAAGGTCTCACTGTTCAGACTTAAAAACTGTTTGATGAGAAGTGTCAAAGCCAAAGTGGGTTTGTCTTGTTTCTTCTCCAATTCCCCTTGTTTATATCTAATGTTTGTATGCTACTGTCTTTGATCCCCAAAGGGGGAGTGGGAGATGATGTCTCATCTGCTCCCAATACTGCTTATCTTGTTTTTCTTTTCTCTTGGTAGAAAGAATGACTATTCTTGCATATTCATTAGGATGTCCCTGCCTATTTGTAGTTCCTCGTGCTTATCTTGTTCTTAGTATGGCAACTTATGTTTACTTTGGAGCCTCCTGTATAAAATTACACCTCTCTAACATTTGGGTGGTCACATCAGTCACTATTCACATAGTAAATATATGCTTGGCTATAAAATCACAGTGTTACAAGGAGTTTCTATGTTGTTTGTTACACTATTTCACTACATTTGAATTCAAGATCAAGGCAAGCTAATATTAATGATATCCTGAATAGTACATTTAGGGTCTACAGTTGTCAGAAGCCTCTGCTTTGGCTACAAAGAAGTTACTGGCAGAGGAATGCTGGTAGCCAGAAGATAATTTATATTTCTTTTAACATGTGTCCTTGTTAGAAAAGAATGCTAGTTGAAGTAATTTTGCCAGTTTACTCAGAGATATCTTCTCTGAGTAACATATTCTACAATGATATAGGAGGACCTTACATCCCAGTATTAGTAATGGCAATGAATTATTTCAGAAAACCTGCAATGTTTTGTTTGTGCAAAAATATCTCCCAAAACTATCTTTCCCCTCCAAAAAAAAAAAAAAATTAATCCTGTCAGCAACACTGAATACTTGGATGCTAACAATATTTTTGTTCCAGTAGTGTTTACCTAATCCAGACAGGTGGAAACAGTAGAAAATCAAGTTTGAGTCATGTTTAAAACATGGCAGTATTTCAACTGGAGTACATAAGCCATAAAATGATTCTATTTTAATGGAAAAGAACTGACAGAATTGTTTGTTTAGCCTTTAATAGATATTAAATCTATAGCATGCAGAGACAATATAACATGAAATTTAATTCTATTTTGCTTAAACATTTGTAATTAAAAGAGATCAGCACCTCTCATATAGTTAAATGTGACTGGTATTCCCTGGGTTTATATTCAGAGAAATTCATTAGTAGTATTTTGCTGGACATAGGAAAGGTGTGTCTTTGGCTTATAATAACTGATAAATGTTTCAAGTATCGATTTTTTGATATACATATTCCAGTGTGTATATAGAATTTATCAGAATTTTGAGTTTACAAGTTTCCAGATGAGTCTCAGGATTGCTCATGTTTTCCTGAGCATCAAAGCTTAAGTCAATGAAGACTTCACACAGGAGCTTTCTGAGTTTATCACAAACTCTTGACCATCAGAAATTCTTGATACAAAGGGAGATGATTGATATTGCATGAGGCTTGGGTAGAGAGAGCAGAAGCAATGCAAGAAGAAAAACCTTTGAGGATCTGGATAATTGTCTGGTGAAGCTGTCACTTCATACACTTCTCCGTTATCCCAGAGGAAAGAATTGTACAGCATAATTTCCCTCCTAACCAAGAGAAAAATCAGGCTCCAAAGCATTTTGAGGTAAAACCAAGTCTATAAATCAAGAGAAATGAGGTCTTGAAACTGAATCATTACAATAACCTCCCTGGATATTAGCGGTGAGCTTGTCTTCCACTTGGCTCTCCGAGTCCATCCACGGTTGTCTTTATACAATTTAACACACCTTGCTTACATGCTCTTTCTTTTCACCAGTTCACAGTCATTCAATTTTCTGCTTTTCTTTGTTATCACTATATCCACTTCACCTCACTCACAGGGCTGCCTTCACTGTATCATGTTGTATCTGCACACTTCCACGTCACTTTTTATTCTAGAGCTGCAGTCAACGGAGTCTGATTCTACTATTATGTAATTCCTATTAACAAAACCTTAATTAGCATAAGACAGTGTTTATTTAGCCACTACACAATTTTAACTGCAGCTGAAACAAGCGAAAATAAGCTTAGTACAAGGCAATCATAGCACTGTAATGTAAACATAAAATCAGTGGGGTTTTACTAGCAATGAAAAAGTGTTCTGGTCTAAAATGGCGTTTTGGGTTTGCACAGCCTGGTTTTGTCAGCTGGAGGGTGCAGGGGTGGCTTCTTAAGAAGCTGTCAGAATATCTTCCCCCATATCTGACAGAGCCAAAGGCAGCCAGCTCCAAGGTGGATGTGCTACTGACCAAACTACAGGCTGGGCAGATTAGAGATGGCGGCAACACCCCTGTGACAACATATTTAACAAAAAAGAAAGTTACTGCACAGATGTAATTGTGGCCAGAGCAAAGCAGAGTAAGAATATGTAGAGGAACAGCTCTGCAGACACTGAGACCAGTGGAGAAGGAGGGGAAGGAGGGGCTTCAGGCACCAGAGCCAGTGGTGCTGACCGTGGTGAGGCAGCTGTGCTGCAGCACATGGAGATCCATGGGAGTGAAGAGATCCACCTGCAGCCCATGGAGGGGGCTTACAGGAGCAGGAACTGTGTTCCTGAGAGGAACTGTGAGCCCCTGTGAAGCCCATGGTGAGCAAGCTCCTGGCAGGGCCTGCACACCCATGGGGAGAGGAGCCCATGCTGGAGCAGTCTGTCCTTGCAGTCTGCACCCCATGGAAGAGTGACCCACATTGCAGAAGTTCATCATGAGGTACTGTTGCCCATGTGATGGACTAATGCTGGAGAAGTTCATGGAGAATTGGATTCCTGTGGGAAGGACCCCACATTGGGACAGGGGAAAGACTCCTCTCCCTGAACAGCGGCAGGAACAGTGTGTGATGAAATGGCCATAATCCTCATTCCCTGTCTCCCTGCACCACTGAGGGGAGGAGGTATTGCTGGGGAGGAGGGGTTGAGGAAAGGTGTTTTTAGGATCTTGACTTACTTTTTATTGTCTTTTTTTTTTTTTTTTTTTTTACCAATGAATTTAGTTAATATCCCTAAATCTAGCTTGTTCTGCCTGCAACGATTTGCTGAGTGATGTCTCTCCATCCTTATCTCGACTCATGAACCCTCATATATTTTGTCTCCTGTCCCACTGTGGAGGGGAGCAATAGAGTGGCTTGGTGGGTGCCTGGAATCCAACTAGCATCAGCCCACTTCAAATGGGCATTCTGTTTAAAAAGACTTCTCCAGCCAATGGAGGAGACCAAGCCAGAGCAGATATCCACCCAGCAGCACCTGGAGAACCCCATGCCAGTGTTGTGCCTTGTAGAATCTTTGACTCGTGGAGAGAGCCCCACACAGGAAAGTCTTCTGGCAGGGCTGCAGGCCATGGAGGACAGACAGTGGAACATGTTTATTGTTAAGGACTGCAGCCCAAGGGAAGAACGCACACTGGAACAAGCAGAAAGTGTAAAGAGGGAGGAGTGCCACTGGCAGCTCCCCTCATTCCCCATCTTCCATGAGCTGTAGGTAGGGGAAGTAGAAAAGTCAGGCATGAAGTTGGGCTTGGGAAGCAAGGACAACTGAGGGGAAAGAGTTAAAGTTTAGATCTTTGTTTCTCACCATCCCACTCCATTTAATTGACAATAAATTAAATATTTCTTTTTCAAGTTGAGTGTGCTTCACCTGTCACAGTAACTAGTGAGTGATCTCTATGTCTTTATGTCACCCTGGGCACTTTTTCTTCTAATTTTCTCCTCCTGTCCTGTTGAGGAGGAGAAGTGAAAATGTGGGCATCCAGCAGCTGGCCAGGGTCAAACCTCCACAAATATTAAGCATTATTCAGCACTAAAGAGAAAAAATAGCATGAAAAAAACCCCACCTATTTTTTAGATTTCTATAGCATTTATATTATCTGCAAGATATTCTAAAATTATCTTTTAGATAATTATATTATTTACAAGATAATGTGTTACACAGTCTTTATTAAAGACACGTGACTCTGTTTTATTTCTTTTACAAACACAATTTATTAGGGTACAATAATCTTATTTTCCCCATCTCATCAATTTATATACGTATTTTAAAAAAAACAAATTCCAAATTGTAAATAATTCAGAAATTTTTCTTAGGTTTTCTTTTTGTAGAAAATGTTATTCTAAGACTAAAATTGCCATGATCTAATTCAGTTTCCCAAATCTTTTGACATTTCAGTGGCCACAAACCCAGAAGATTTTTTCTCTTTCCATTTCTCTTTTGTAATGATAAGTAACTGTCATTGATCCAGAGACAAAGTGAAAAGATAAAAAAAAGGATTCTAGCAATTTTCAGGCTATATGAGATATTATTGCCATCTTCACTAGAAACTTTGACAAGTAAAAACCACATCAGTCTTCCAAACGCTTGAAGAGCAAGATGAAAGTGGTATTTTCACTTCCATTTAGCATGAGTTTGTGGGTAATATTTTTTTTCTTGTTTTGTTTTGGCTTTACTTTTCTTCTAAGATGATATTTTTTTCCCACTTCAAAGTCTTAAATACGTTCTGGATAGAATCAGGCAGAGGAATGCTTGCTTTTTGAACACTGAATTTTATTTTTTCCTGATCTTCACTGACATTTATAACCCTTACTAAAACCTAAAGCACATATGTGGCACTTCTCTGTCATAGTGTAGATAAGGTTTTTTAAGGGTATCACAAGGAAAAATGGACTGTACTTGTTTTGCTTTAATGTTAAAAGTTATAGGGAAAAGCTGTCATTTAAAAAAAATAATAATAATTAGGATAGTTTATTACATTTTGACTTTTCTTTTTTTGTTGGATTCTTATACACTGTGCAAATCCTTTGTATTATGTTATCCTGAACCCAGCATAATACATTTTCAGGCACTAGTCCAGAAGTTTATTTCTACGGGTTCAGGTTCTTTTTTCCTCCTATTTTTTTCCTCTATAGTGTCTTGCCCTCTGTCTTTTCATCCTTTAGCCATTTTTTTTAAAATTAATATGCCAGATTCTCTCCTCTTCAATGATTTTGAACCTTACACAACCTCTGATACTAAAAAGCTTCCTGAGAAGCCATTAAGTGTGATGTCTACGCTGCAATTCCTTTCTCTACTTTGGCAATCATAACTCCATAGAACTAAGAAATTAGTAAGGCATAACCCCTCCTATTCCAACCTTCATTTAATCAAGTTGTGCTTTTCTAAGCATTTTCCAATCTGGTGGTTTAAAGTAGTTCCTAATAGTTTCCTGCAAATTGAAGTTAAACTATTTGGTCTTTAATTTCCTGCTATGTCCCAAAGCTTTTTCTAAAATAAGGGCATTCTATTGGCTTCTCTGATTTCTGTTCCCATTCCCAATAGCAGCTCTTGGGAGATAATTGCTTCTGGAGCCTTGATCAATGTTCAGAGTTTTGCATACTTAGTAAATTCAAAGTTTTACTTGTCCATTTCTTAATATAATTTATCTCCTCTTAATCTGATTTCTCTGCAAGTAAAACAAATTTCAAGGCTAAATATTTTGCAGACACACTTAAAATTTCTGTTTTGTTTTAATTTTTATTTTATTCCCTTTATTTGTATTTGGAATATATCAGATTTCCTTATTAATTTTGAAGTTTATTATATTTTTAAAATAACTTTAATTAGAATGAAAGTGCTTGACAGAATATATTCTGATGAGGTTTTTTTCTTTGCATATATTTTAACTTAATTCTGGTGTCATTTGTAAGATTTTTCTAACCTTTCTCTTTCTAAATTAAAAGCAAAATATCAAGTCTTCTGTTTCTTTATTAATTACCTGTCTTGCAAGTACCGAACTCAGTCTTTATTTAAAACTATAAATAACTGACCTAATCTATTTCATTCTCACATTACAATTTATAATATAAAAAATAGAATGTTTCATTGTTAAAAGGAAGAACACAAAAGTGATTCTGCTATAAAATGCTACCAGTGACAGCCATGTGACTGAAGTCTGAATGCCATCACATCCACACATGGACACATTACCTATAAATATGTATATCTGTATCTTTTGTACTTTCCATCTAGGATTTCAAAAATCCTATGAAGAGATATTTTTTTTTGTGCATCTTAAAAAGTCTAAACAAAATAGAATTTTTTACTATAAACAAGGAAGATTCTCATATAAACAAGTATTTCTTCTTTTCTAATCTTCCCTCACTCCCTTTTCTTATGTTCATGCCAAAAACTGTTCCAAATGGTTTTATGTCTAGCTTGCCAACATTTTTCTACAAAGCAAAGTAAAATGCTTTTGGATGCAAAATTAAGTTGTTTTCTCTGACTCCCTGGCTTCAGTGAATTACTAAAGAAGTGTCACTGGGCTTTTTGTGAGGCTAAACCATGGTCTGCTAAACTTTCTAAACAGTCAATACTTAGTCAGAAATGGAAACTAGAAGGACCTCTTTGTGAATTTATCTTGGAAAAAGAAAAACAAAAAATGGAAAAGAGGGCACCTCTTGCATGAAACTATTTAAACAGCAGAAGTCAAGGAAGCAGTTCAAGAAAGTGTAAGAAACTAAGTGATCTCAGTATGAGCATCTGTTTTATTTATTGATGTTATTTCTTCTTACCCCTGCTGTTTCTTCTAGCTACACAAAATGGTATGTGCAAAGGTCATTACAACAAATGTTCAGCTTTGTCTCCTTTGGACGTGCAAACATGCATACCATGGTCTAAAAACACATTTATTTTATGCAGAGGCCATAGCATGTCACAAATCATTTGTAGTTTATTGGCAAACATTACCCAGTCATACTATAATCCAGTGTCTTTTAATTTAGAGTAGAATACATAATAAAGGAAAATATGAAGATGTTCAGGAAGACATGTATCTCTTGATGGGAGGTTTGAGGAGTTTTTCAGGAACTCTAAGGCATGACTTGCTTCTGATTTTCTTGTTGGTTTGGTTTTTCATATCTGATGCCACAATGAACGGTAGTGAGGTGTGTGCTTTATTTACTGGTAAAGAATCTTTGTTTTGATAGTGGCTAAGTAGGTTCTACACTTTTTTAAAGAAATCTCTGAGGGAGCAGAGAAAAATCTCAGAAAGCCTCCAGACATATAGAGAAAACTAGAGAAATAAAGCTGAAAAGAGTTGGACTATGAAGACATGGACCTTATAGCCATCAGTCCTCTCATATTCAGAAACAGACCATACACCTTAAAACTCCAGAAACAATATATAATGGAATGTTTCTGTTTATTACCTTCAGATAAGTTATTATCAAGTTTGATATGGCAATGTTACTCTAAGTTTTATTTAACTCTCTACTTGGGTATTGGGTCAAGGAATACTCAAGGATTCTAAATTCTCACATAAGCATAATTAATTAAGATGATTAAAATTTTCTCTGTATGTTTTGCCAGAAGATGTACCATGCACATACTGTAAACCCTTCAAACTTATTGTACATGCCCAGTCATACCATGGCACATGCATAATACACAGGCACTTCCAAGATGTGCCAGGCTGTTGCTCTGCTCAAAAAAAGTTTTGTTATTTTTCACAGAATAAAGGAATTCAACACAATATGTACAAGAGTAAAATACTATTATGTAGCAGTACAAGAATTTACAAAGAGAAATGGAAATCCTCATTCCTGCTTTAGACAGCATTTTTCATTTTTCAGAGGTTTTTTGTTTAATGCAAATATTATTTTTCCTTCTATAATTGCAATACTAGAGTGAAAACCCCCAAAAAATTCAGATTTTGCATCCATCCTTTTAGAAAGTGAGCTACTGGTGGCTTTTTCTATGCTTTTTCCTCCCTGTCAATTTCCTTTCCCCTTAAGACAATTGATACAATTCATCTGGATATGTTATCTTTCATGTCCTAAATCTAAGGAAAACTTAAAAATCAAATATTTCCTTTCCTGGCGACAGCTTTGAAAATTTAAAGAGAAAGAAGGCTTTTTATTCAGAATTTAAGTTTTAGAAAAACTCTATGGATCTTACTGAATTACTGTGAAAAGCATATTTATAGGAAACTTCCATTGGAAGAAAATTGTAGGATTTAGGTCAAGGTGTATGGAGAAGCTTTACAGAGGATCTTACTTCTTTTTTTAAGCACACCATTATGTAAGTGATATTTCTTACAAGTTCATTGTAAGTGTCTTGTCAATTAAAGTGTGGTGGTGTTGTTTATCTTTGTTTCAAATCACCCATCTTAGGTTTCTACTTATTTGGAGTGCCTTAATACATAGTTCACGTGGGAACTAAGTTCCTCAAAGTAGGTCTTTCACTGGATATGATCTCCAATGTGCTCCTTGCAATAATTTTTTTAGAATCTAAGCATTAGCATTAAGATACATCTTCATTAATAGAATAAACCAATATTTTCTTTTCCTTTTTACATATTTCCAAATAATCATTCAACGCTGAACCCTATTACCAAATTCCTTACAAAGGAAGATGGTTCTACAAACACTCAGTAATTTCAAAACAAAAGAGTAATCAAAACAACAATTCACTTCCATATTAATTTCCTAAGCTATTTGATAATATCAGGGTTTGGATACACACCTTGCTATTAAACCAGCATGATCACTGTTCATACAATATTCAGTGACATTTTGAGTACAAATACCAAGATTATTATCTTTTAATATTAAACATTATATGAGTGTTTAAAGTGCCTGTGAAGCATATTCATATTAAATATTATTACTGACATTTGAAAAAGGTCAAAAGGGATGGCCTTATGTAAAAAAAAAATCATATTAGCAGCAAGACAGAAATATTACAATTATTAACAATAATAATTTTATTAGGAAAAGATTACAGTTGAGAATCTTCTTGTATTTTTGCAAGTTAACACAACTACCTATTTCAATTTGGTCAAAATTGCAATCTCTTGAACACACTAATATCAACATCAGGTTTTTCTGTCAGTTCCATTAAGGATACTTTTCCTAGCCAGCCGCAAATTGAAAGTATAGAGCCACAGAATGGAGGATATCACTTTTTCCCTTACACAGCAGATATAATTACTAAGCTCCCATTGCATCTAGCAGAGGTGAGTAGGTGAAGGCAAGAAAGATGTTTGTTTACTAAACTCTGCAGCAGAAAAAGCTAATGTTCTATAACTAATCTAATTCTCTGTTTGAACAGAGGGCTGGATCCTCTGCAGTCATCAGCCTTTTTCCCTAGACAGTCAAACTCTTGTCTGTAATCTGAAACTTTGTTTTGCTTAGAAACTTTATTAGCACTAAACTCATTTTAAATTAAGGTAATAAAAGAACTGGAGAGGAAACTCCAGATACATTAGCTGCAGCTGTCTTCCTTCTTCATCCCTTCCAAATTTTTCCAAGACAGACAAGCATTTATCTTAATTTTCTGACTCAATTTCTTCTCATCAAGGATTAGATTTTATTTAGTTGTGCCTGTTCTGTTTCTGTGTATTTTAAGACTACATAATTCTCTCTCATTTGGAGATTCCTACCCCATGTTCATAAGTCAAAGTACAGTATGGTTTTATAGTTTCTAATCTGGAGATAGGAGTAGGTTATTTGGCTTTGAGACACTGAAAGAGGTAAATGCAATCTACAAACATAAATCAGAAGCCAAGTAACTTGCCTTTTATCTATGCCCACAACAGATCATTAATAGTGATCTACTCTAGCTCTAGCCAGCTGATTAGACAGAGCCATTAGTAGCCTCTCCTCCTCTCAAAAAAGGAATATTTTACATCTGCTTTATCTTCCACTGAGTAATCAAAATTTCATGTCTGATATCACATATATAGCACTTTAAATTGTCATTCATGTTATCAATTTGCAAAGAATAATCTAATAGGGTAGTTCAAGAATTAATATTAGACATATCACTAATGCTCATTTATCAGTGATCTAGATTGAAAATCTAAGTATCTTTGATAACAAAATTTGCTGAGGACAAGGACTGAGGGAAAGCAAGTAAGAGGGCAGGATACTGCTATCATAATCTTAATATCTTGGCTAAATGGATTGAATAAAAAAATAAAGGCATGTGAGAACTGAGAAGGAAGGCTATATATGTAAGCTGCGCTGGGAAATTTTAGGGAGTAGTAATGTAGATGGTATTATGGTATTATGTTAGAGGGTATTGTTTCTGAAATTCCATAGTTACTGTGTGACACAGAAGAACTGATTGTATTGATTATGTCAGATATGTAAAACCAGATGGAAGCAGAGAAAGTTCTCTGTGTGTTTGTACAGCATTGTTATGGCCACTGCTATGCTACCTCCTTACAAAGAGGGTGGTAAGAGGACAGAAATATTTGCAACCTTTCCTGAGCATTTAAGATAAATGGCTGGGACCTGAATCTTTATCAACATATTTTTTTGATGAAGGTGATGATGCAAGAGGTCATGTATGCTAAGGAGAAGAGGAAAATATGTATATCTCCTGCACAACTTGAAAAAAAGGGCAAGTGTTAATAGAAAAAGGGTAAGATTGCAGTATCTGAAAGGAAGATTTTGATCATTCATTCTATTCCCAGATATCCCCAAAGATGTAAAAAACCAGCTAACTTGTGGCAAGAAGTAGTAATTTCATATTTCCATGGAGTTAACCTCTTGTTTTCTTATGATGCTAAGGATGTCTGAATTAATATTGGTATGCAGCAGCCAAAATCATGGGACAGAATCAAAGTAGGATTTAAAGTTTGAGGAACTATAGTATCTAACTGAAATATGTGAACTCTTACATGTGCATGTATACAGAAATATGAGAACCTTTTTTCATTCTTTAAGTGTAGAACTTCTAGGGCTTGGGACTTTGACAAATTTGAACTGTATAAAATATTCCTTCCCTCTTGAAATCTGTTAACAATATTCTTATCTATGCATCCACATTTTTAAAGAAATTGTAGGAGTTTAGTATGTTGGTAATATCTCCTTCATTGTTTTGTTGGTTTGAATTTTGTCTGAAGGCCTCAAAATTACCAGAGATAAGGAGGAAGCAGACAGCCAAATCAACTTACCTTTGCCTTCTTAGGAAACAAACTTGGAAAACTCTCATGTATGTTAACTGTCAATCCCATTGCCAGGTATTCTTTTGCCACTGTGAATAGCCATATGTGATCTTCTATGATATCTTAAGATGCCTATTGCTATTTTCAGTGTTATTTTTATAAGATTTTTTTTCAACCTCTTCTAAATTAAATAAGATTTGCATGCCTTTTTCAGAGGGCATTTTTTAAAAAACAAATTATGAAGAGACAAGTAAATCTCTGTCTAAGGA
Organism: Melozone crissalis; assembly: GCF_028551555.1. NCBI lineage: Eukaryota > Metazoa > Chordata > Aves > Passeriformes > Passerellidae > Melozone > Melozone crissalis. The sequence continues at coordinate 3,939,976 of NW_026535784.1, read as the reverse complement.
GGGGGCTGCTTATTTATTTCCCTCATCCTAGTTAGAGGTCTGGAGAAGCCTTCTTCAGAATTTTGTACCTCAAAACTGCAGAGCAGCAGAAAGCTCACAAAATTGATGGGAAATCCAATAATATTATGCACTAGTCGATATTAAGCTTTCCAAAGCAATTTTCTTGTATGGTTAATAAAACACAAGCAAGGACATGAATTGTTAACCACCTGTGAATTTATTAGGAAGAACTGTAGAAATGTCCCTAATAATAGAGAGAGATTGCTTCAGGCAAGCAGCTTGTCACACCTGCATTAAAGCATAAACAAGTAAAAATGCTACTAAATATGAAATTGTTCTAAATTTCCACAGCAGACACAGCAGAAACTTCTTAATTGATTGTCAGGCACACCACAGCAAAACCAGCAATCCTAAGTAAATGTGAAAATCCCTTTTCATTTTTTTCTAATGATGTTAATAAGACTTTCCAGGCGGCACTTTTTAATATCATTAATCAAGTTTTTGAGACGTTCCAGTCACTTTTCCTTCAGTCTTCTGCCATAGAAGAATTCACCTGAGGCATTTTATAATCATCAAGAAATGTGCTGTCTATTGTATCTTAGGATGAATTAGGAAATGGACAGGAATAATTTAACTAGCTCATGAGATGACAGAAATTGTGAGAATGAAGTTCACCCAGCAGAAATGCTCATCAGGAACCTTCATTTCAAAGCATGTTTTCATCCATTAGAGTTCTACACTACACATTGGGTTCTTTATTCATAACATAGTGAGTAAGTAACTTTTTGCAAACTTTTAAGCTTAATTAAAGTATAATTAAAGGGAGTTCAAAGTTGGACTGTGTTAGGAAATTTTTGATGTAACTTTTTTCTGATAAATGTTCAAGAAAACCAAAATAGTTTTAAGAAGTACATATTTTCTATTTCTTCTTTCAAAATGATCAGAAAATAAGCTCTAAAGTTTTCATTTGCTTTGAAACTGTGGAACTCAATAGCTACATGTTTGGGTTGAAATATTTAATAGTATTTATCTCTTATATAACATTTGCCTCTCACCTTACAGTCAACAAGGCTTGCTTTAAAATGAAAAAAATAAAAATAACAGACTGGATCTAAATTTGTGTATGGTTTTTCCCTATACTAACAAAATCTCAAGATGCATACTTTCTGGTTTTCTTTTCTTATATTGATTTTTTTACAAGGAGATAAAAATCTTTTTAAAGAAGTTCTCATCACAGTCATACCATAACGGCTTAAATTGATGATGGTTCTACAGAAAAGTAGCTTAGAAAGCCACATTCTAAAGAACACAAAATAACTTATAGTCCCTTTAGGATTCAGGCAGAAGGGAAGTATTGATACTCTTACCAATGTCTCCTCTTCAGTTAAACTGGTGTTTTTAGCATGACAAAGAAAAATCTTGGTTTGTTTAATTCATAATAAACATAGTTTGAAAGCTGTCAGTACCTCCCACTTTTCTTTGAGGGGTTGAAGCATCTAAACTATAAGCCTATACTTGGTTTTCATGACTATAAATGAAAACTTTCACACAAATAAAAGAATTTGAAAGTGATTATCAAAAGTTTAACTGATAGAAGAGATGCAATTACCTTTCTAAGTGCTTTTTTCAACCAGTGATGTATACTTTCCATACTTTATGTGAGTAATACCTACCAGGTTAGAACACAAAGCAAGGAATGGTGTTTTGAGATTTTTGTTTGTTCTGTCTCACTACACCTGGAATCCACATAAAAGAAAAAAGCAAGAAAAATCCTTAGATGACAATTGGGAAAAAAGACTATTGGAAAAGAGAATAAAATGGAAATCAGAAATCCTTCTTAGCAAAATAATCCCCAGAATATATCCTGGATATGAAACAGGCAATGAGTCATTTTCTTTTTGTATCAAATATGCTGCAGGATTTGTTTCAGAAGGGTTTACATAGATTATTTTTTGTATCATTTTATCAGTTTGTTTAGAATTCTTGGTTTTTTACAAGTTTTCAATCTTTATCTTGCAGCTTTAGCTATAAGAATCAGTAAAAGTGGACAATTTATCTCTGCACATCTCATGCTCATGAAGTAGAGGACATTGTTGGAAAGGTAATATGTTAAATTATTTCGTTTAAAAATTTTGGCTTTGTTTAATTTTTCATTTTTTAAAACTGAAAACATCTTAAATACCCCATGAAATTAGTCTTTGACTGTGTAAACAAGCTTACTTTTTCAATGTTTTTCCTTTGGAAATTGTAAGTACATTTGTATTATTACTTGTGGAACACTTTGCACTGATAAAGTATTAAAGCACTGTCTACTAGTTTCATCAAGGACTGTTCATGGTTATAGTTTTATTGATATGTTGATGATGTACAACTTATTGATCTTGTGATCTTTTTGACCCTTTCTAATATATCCATGTGCTTTCTTGATGGTTTCAGGTTCATTTACTTTATTTACCTGTCAGCTTTATCCAGCATGAATCAATTTGCTTTAAGCAATGTGCTAGATGTTTTTTTCCTTAACTAGAAATAGTTAATCCTTAACTAGAAATTGTTTGTTTTCATGGCAAAAAAATCCCACACTTGCGTAGCATAAAGGATTTGTTTATATTTAATGAATGAAAACTTTCAACTTGTGCCTAGGAAGTGGAAATTTACAACCAGGTAAAAGGCAAAATACTGGGCTGTCCATATAGCCTATCTCTGCGTTACATGAGAAACAAGACAGAAATAAATAGTATTTTTCACTCACATTTAAACTTAAATCATTTAGTACTGTAGTTATACCAATATTGGCTATATCTATTTATTGTTATTTCAGGTATCAGAGGCTTGGAGTACCTCTCCAATTAAGACAGGACAGGAGTTGGAGTTTTTCAGCCTGGAGAAGAGAATGTTCCAGGGAAATCCTATAGCAGCCTTCCAGTACCTAAAGCAGAGAAAGCCTAGAAAAAAGCTGGAGAGGGAATTTCTACAAGGGCATGCAGTGACCGAACCAGGGGGAATGGCTTCAAACTGAAACTGAGTAGGTTTATATTAGATATTAGGAAAAAGAATCTTTGCTGTGGGGTTGGTGAGTCACAGGAACAGGTTGCCCAGAGAAGCTGGGGATGTTTCACACCTGGAAGCATTCAAGGCAAGGGTGGTTGGGACTTTGAGCCACCTGGTCTAGTGGAAGCTGTCCCTGCCCATGGCACAGGGGTTGGAACTTGATGATTATTCTTTCAACTCAAACCATTACATGATTTCATGAAATGTATTTCTAGGTAACCCCATAGATTACTTCACAAAGTGAGGAAGTCCTAAATTAGCTCCAGAGAACACTCAGTCAATATTACATAATCAGCATTTTTGTTGATTGAATTGTATACAGAATCATATATCAGAAGTTAATGTGCATTAGCTTAAATATACATAGATATTGGCTTGATATCTCTCCATAAACTATACATACAGCTACCTCATCAAGTACAGTTTGTGTTTGTGATGTCTCTGGCCACGGTTCAAATAGGTACTTCCTTGAAGTCTGCTGCGTGCAGATTCCGGTGTTCTGAGGAAACTTCCCTGTCTGACCATCTTGGAGTGACTGCAGCACCCAAGCTGGTGCTTAAGTGCCTCTGCAGGGACTTGTCTTTTGTGCTGCACCTAAAAGAAATTTACAGAATGTATAGCTGTTTCTTAGTAAAAACTAAGAGGTAAAACCATTTCATCTTTTTTTTCCCTGAATATTCTTCTAGATGATATAATAGACATATTTTTAAATCTGAAATAATAAAAGTATTTATGTCCAGTTTTCTGTGGTCAGATAGATCTTTCAGTCAATAATTTTACATTAGAGGAGTTCTATAAGACTTTTTCTTCAGCAAATGATATTTCTCTAGATTCTTAATTGTTTTTATGATGCTGAGTATAGGTTTAAATTTCTTTACAAAAATAAATTTTAGACTGAAAGAAAACAAAAATCTCAACAAAAACATATTTTCCCAGATGGAAAAGCTTCAGAACCTCTACCACAGGTAATTTTTCTCTTCAGCCTGTGCTGACATGGATAGTAACTGCAGCAACTAGACCTGAGAAAAGTGTATCTTTATTTGTAATGTAAATGGTGTCATGTTTTCAGTAAGGCTTTGAATTGGGTTACACTGCACGAGCAACTCAGCCTCTTGAGTGTGTACTGAATGTCCAGGTGTTTTTAGGTTCTTCATTCACCCAAAAGAATGCACCCAAACTTATTCACTGTGTTTTAACGGTTATTGGGTTTTATAACAGAAGTTCAATTGATTCCATTCAATGAAAAATGGCACAATTTTATTTATTTTAAATTTCTTGCCTAGGAAGATTTAATAATATTAGATCTCTTGAAAATGGGAGACTCTTTTCTCATTTACAGAGATTTTTTCTGTCTTAAGAGCAAGGACTGAGATACCACAGGTTTTCAGATTGAACAGGTAAAATTAAACATTCAGGCTGGAAAGTGCCTGAAGTCAAAAAGAAATTTCCAGGAGGGGACCATCAAAGTATATGTTTACTTAAAACACTATAGCAATTGACCAAAAAATCGGAGTGAGTGTATCTAGGAAAAAAAAATAAAAATTGTTTTAATCACTGAGGTCTGGGAGATATGAAGTGCTGCTTGCAAACCCAAATGGACATATTTTCTAGGTCATTTGGGGAAAATCAAGAATTAGCATTGTACAGCATGATTTTTTTTCACATCATGAGCAGGTTAATAAGTCAATTGCAAGGAGTAGATTTTATGAGAACATAATGATTCAAATGCTTTTCATTCTGACCTCAGAAGAAACAGCACTCTGCAATAAGTGAAAATTAAGCCCCATCAAAATCAGTGGTATCAACCAAGTCCCTGATTTTAACAGATTTGTGAATTTTGTTGCTATTTAAATCATAGTGAGAAATGCATCCTTTTTTCTATTTTTTCCTGTATAAGGTCTTCAGAAATCATTAAAAATTTAAGTTAATAAGCTGCTAGATCTATTGCCATTAAATTTTGTTATGTGATCAGTTGCAGTTTATTGAATTACTACAGCTAGGAAAAAGTGATGAGTTCTTGACTTTTAACACTAGTGCAGTACTACACAAACTCAGTACACACCTGTATATGTTCAAATATACATAAGCTGTTCAGGTAATTTTACTATATATTTTATTCCCAATTTCTTGATGAGCATTTTTTGAAGAAAAAATCAACTTCCCCATTTCTTGTGAAAAATAGGTCTTTTTCCTTTAATGAATAAGAAATAAAAATTCACTTTGTCAAAAATTAAAATACAAAAATATGAAATCAGACAGAAGATGAAGCCCAATTATTTTTTAAGAAAGGTTTTCTAGCTAAACCAAATCAGCTTATGTGTACAATACACAAGCACTCATATTTTCTCCTATGTTATAAGTGGAAATGAGAAAGTTCTGATAGCATCTTGCTTATCAGATTTTATTTGTGGAGGCCTACATTTTTTATTGAATATTTTATGAATAGAAATATTTGCATGCTTGCACTTAATGTGAAAACCCCATGATTCTAACTACTTTTAGCAATCCTAAGGATTACTGTCAATTGAATCAAGTCTCTTTCTTCCACATGAAAACATTCACTTCCTTTCTTCATAATCACAATCAGAATCTGAAAGGCACAACTTAGCTAGATGTGTTGCTCTCAAAAACAAAGAAAGAGAAAAAGAGCACATCCGTAAGGAATTTTGGAAGTCACTTTTTGACCTAAATTTTTGTAGTGCGTTCAGTTAGTTTATTTAATTGTTCCTCCATTTTGTGTATTACTCCCCCATTTTATGTATTGTTTCCCCCCTGTTCAATGTAAATGGTTTGCCCTCCCCAGTTTTCCCGCCATAGCCTTACTGTCAGTTATGTTACCATGGTTACCCCTGCCCTCGGTTGTGTCAGTTACTTAAGTTATATAATTCCTCCTCCCCCTTTTCTCCTTATAAGTAAATTTTTCCTCCTCCCTGGGCCCAGTCAATCACCCCCCACTCCTCCTAGCTTTCGAGAATCTTCTTCTCTCTGGGGGTTGTGGTTGGCTGTGGTCCCGGGGCCCCTCCTTTACTTTGTATTTATTGGGTTCCTCTGTATGTCAGTTATGTTAAATTCCTTCCTTCACCCTTCCCTATTGGCTCGCTGTGGATCCCTCCCTTGTACAACCCCCCTTTCTTTAAAACCCTGCTTCTTCCCCCCCCTCGGGACCATTTGCTGGTCGGTGCCGTCCTCTGGTTGGTGCTCCAGTACCATCAATAAACCGACGTTCCCCCCCAGCAAGTGTGCTACTCCTTCTCGTCCGCTTCAGCCGTGAGACCAGTCCGCAAGCCAGCCCAGCCCGAGGCCTATAGACGCCAAGAGGGGCTGGCAGTTTATGCAGCTGGGTGTCGGCCACAGACCCTTTGCTAACCGGACATCGCCCTAGTGGCCGCATACGCTCCGCCGCACTAAATAATATTATACTCCCAGCCACCAACATGCAGTTCTCTGATTCAGCTTTCCTGTGACAGCTAGACAGGATTTCTGGTCATTGTTTTCTTCCTGCTTTTTAATTGATTCATGATTAGGGCGCCAGGGAGCAGGAGCAGAGGCAGGACTGAGCACAGGCTCTCCTGTGGTACCAATGGGATTTGCCAAATTGGAGTTTTGGGCCCGTGGGCAGGGTGGAGAGGCTGGGCAGAGCCAGGACTGGTGGTGCCTTCAGGGGTCTGAAAGGCAAGAGCACCACTGTCACATATTTTTTCTGTGGATTGCTATGTGTCTATATATGGGTAGTAATTTCCTAAATATCTCTTATTTACCCCTGCCAGAAGCAAGATACTAGTTTAGTTATAACAGCTTAGGGCTCCCACAGTCAGCACCCGACCTGATCTTCAGAACAGAAAAGACTATTTACATTTCACAGTGTTTTACACTCCTTATAGTGAAGCAGGTAATCACTATATCCCTATTTTTAAAATCACAGTTCACTTTATCAGAAAGCTACATTATATAAATCAATACTATAGTAATTATCTAGTATTAAGTATAGATATTATGTTATACTACAGTATATATGCCACCCCATGATCATATTTTGTCAATCAGTAATTTAATTGTACATAATTATTTATTTTAAAACATCACATTATTCTCTGTGAATAGAGAAATAAAAAAAACCAGGAGGCATTGATGTAGACAATACTATTTCCAGTAGTTCTGCTTAACCTTTCAAACTTTTTAGTATCAAATAGAATCACACTCCCGTTCTATGTATTTTGGAGTAGAATGCTGCAACTGAATATATAAATTCAGATATCAGAGAATCAGAAATTGCTGTAATGGGTGTACTTAGAAAACGAGGTAGTTATAAAATATTTTTAAAGATAAAAAAAAAAATCCAGAACCAAAAGAAAAAGACCAAACTTTACTCCTTAACAGCATTTTTCATGTAAATGTTAGTTTTTGCACAATATTAATACAGAAAGTTGTTAGCTTTTACTATTTATATCCTAAGCCAGTTATAAGTGTAGATATCATGGTGCTACTACTGTACGGTTGGTGACCACAGCTGTGGTTCCTTGTGGCCTTACTCATGTGGGCTGAAATGATCCATTTGAAACCTCCCTGTGAGAAGCTGGACCCAAAGCAAGTTGGTCTTCTTGCACCATCTTGCCTGTTTGTGTTTGACATTTTTATGCTATTTTCTCTCTTCACACCTTTTTGCAGCTCATCTGCTCCCAACACTGTTTATTGGGGTTTTTTGGCGTTTGTCTTCCTTATATACTTCTCAGGGTGTCCAGTTTTCTCCAGTTCCTTTTACTTATCTTGTTCTTGCCCAGGTGCTTTTTTTTATACTTGTATGCGTCCAATCTACTACACAACTTATTTCTCTCTTGCTGGTCACATTGATCACATACTCACCGAAAAAGCTTATGCATTGTGTCTGGCACACCATCACAGCATTACAAAATGCTTACATATGTTCATTGCTGGCATTATTTCAACATGCTCAGATTTGAGTCTTAGGAAAGCTAAAATAAATTATTTAGTGATTAATGCACTTTGATGTAGAGGCATCAAAGGCTTCTACTTTGACTAGGATGGTTTAATATCTAAATGACTTAAAATGTAGTATTACATATTATTAAAATATTTGATATTCTCATATAATCTTATTTATTAAGGATACAAATATATATATAGTATTATTTTAATGATTCAAATATTAGTTATGCTCTTTTTTCCAAATTAGTTTCATAAATTATGATTTCAGAACAAAATAGTTCATATACAGCCAAATTATTTTACATAATTATTTTACAATGAAATATATAAGTAAAATTAAACCCTTTATTGATATATCAGAGTAAATCTCTTTGGGATACCTACTTTTTGCATTGTGTGCCAAAACCATCATAGATTTGCAAAATTCTGATTAGTGACATTTTCATACATAGTATATTCATTTAAGCAAATTAATGTATCAATTCCTGGAGACCCAAAACTAGCTATTGAAAATAAATACCACTTTTTCTGTTTATGCTGCTGCATTGCTTTAAACACTTCAACAAACTGCATAATGATGGATTTAGTGTCAGCAATGAATATCATAATCCCCAAATCAAACGTGGTAAAACAGTTTAGAATAGCGATATACGGATTTTTTATTTTTTAATGCAGAATACACACACAGACTGTAGCCTGTTTAAGACTCTTTGTATCTGGTTGAGATGCAGTATGCACAGCCCAGTACTGTGACACCTGCTGTGACTCTGCATTATGTTTGAAAATAATAGGTTCTTCAAGAGGAGCGCATGCCTTCTAGTATAGTAATTGATTTCAAGCATCAATACAGCATCTGCTTTTGTGCACTCAGGAATAACTTTATTTTAGGATTGTTGCTTTTTTAATAGCTTTATGTTTTTTATAGCAGCTCCCATTATTCTTTAGTGGTATTATTTCAGAGGCTTCTGCTAACAGTAGGGGAGGAGCTATAAAAGTGAAAAGATGGAACCATTTTTCTTAGTGAACGTGTCCTATTCAACTTGTTAAATTTGACATCTCATTTCCTGTATAGATATAGATACCTGCCATTAGCTAAACTGTGGTGTAGGGACAGCAATTGCTCAACAGCAGAAAACTGCTTCTGCAATTTTCATTGTGGACAGCATAAAATGCAATATATAATTAAAATCTGAAAGCCATGTATATTAAGTAAGAATGTACATCTTCAGTCGTAGCACTTAAAGAGCACTCAGGAACCAAGAAAGAATGTTGGCACTTCTGTGAACTGCCTAAGCATTGCCTGATCTCATTTTCTTTCACATTACCCTGAGAAACCTCAAATTTGTATTTCATGTCCTCAGGGACTTAAAACAAGTATGGCAGAGACACTCACATATGCATCATATTATTGAGTACCAAACTTTCCTGTATCACAATCTGGGATTTTCTGAAATGCTTCATGAACTAATTGTCTGACCATCACCTGATCATAGAGCATACTTTCTCATGAGGAAAAAAAATTTTTAATCCTCATTTGACACCTTTTACTCTTTTAGTTTTTTAGATGTTTCTAGCATCTTTTATTTGTATAGGAGCTCTTTAGCCGCCATCCTGATATTGGAATTTACCCAATGTGAATGAGGTCAGTCCATCTTGTGTCTCTCTAGACTTAGATATTATACAAGGTGAAAGGAGAATTACCCAATACAAAAAGAGAGAACAAAATAAAAACCAAAAAAAACCCACAAACAGTGAAACAAACCAACAGAAACCCAGAAAAAAAAAAATATGCAAAACAAACAAAAACCCAATCAAAGAAATCAAAAAACAACACTCTTCCCTTAAACACAAGCAATCATGATGGGCAGGGGTTAAATTCTCAATTTACTGAGACAGACCTACACTGATATCTATCCTCTTAGAAATTATAGTCTTTTACTTATTGTGGCAACAATCTCACTTGGGTCATTTCACATAAATAAAAGAACAACTAGACCTTTGAGTAGGGAGGAAATAGGAGGCAACAAGACTTTCACCTTAGACTATTCTTTTAAAGGAAGCCCTGGGCACTACTGCTTTATTTATGAGGAATTCTATCTGATAAGGAGCATCAAAAGAGAAAGAGTTGTGTTTTCTAAGCAAGGGAGATTATTGTACTCACAGTGACTCCTACAGTTTGTACTCTCACATCAGTGGGACAGCCATAGCTAGAGGGTGGAAGCTGCCTCACACCTTCTTCCCTTATCCAAACTCCACTGGGAAAATCCTGCAAGCTGATCAGGTTTGGGTATTACTACATCCCAAGCTGAATAGCCCAGGGCAGGACTGAAGCACTTGTAGTCAAATTCAAAACAGGTGCTTAAGGTGCTATGAAAATTTGATACAGAAATTTCACCTTCCTACAACATCTAAGGGCATGCAGAATACCTAGGTTTCCCCTGGAGATGGAAGTTTTAAAGATCTATGTTTTGAACTGAGGCACTGCTTTCCAAAATTTCATTTGAATGCATTTGTTGTCTATTGTCCTTCATTTGTTGTCTGTCTATTGTTCTTCACAGATCATTTCTGCAGCTTTACTTTCTGATCGTGAAGTACAGAATATCTAAAACCTTTTTCCCCTTCGTGTCTGGGGCATTCAGGAAAGACAAGGAGGAAGAAATCCATGGAAGGACATTCTGCTCTTCCTCACCTTGAAACTAGACAAACCTTTAATAAATGTAAGGACAAAAAACTATCTATATTTTAAAGAAGAAGGAAATAAATATTTTCTGTGAGCTATAAAGCATAGATAACAGAACATAAAAAGACATAATTAGAGGGTAGGGTTTAAACAGATTTACACTTTTCTGCCCATATTCTGAGTATGCTTGATATGAGCAAATTTTGTAGGAAGCTAAATAGCTGCTTTTATACAGTCAAGCCAATAGGTCATTTCTCTTAATATTGTGTGAATTGCTCATGTCCTGCTTCTAGATGTAGATAAACTGTTCATAGCACTACACTAGCCCAAATACATGTCTTTCATGCTTCAACGAGTGTGGATCCAGCCCACTTAGAAAGCTCAAAGGATCTTATATCTCTGTAGAGACATGGTAAGGGATGAAAATTAAAGCACATAATTTATTTTACTAGCCTTACTTGCACTGATATATTCCACCCTCGACAAAACTGATTGAATAATAATTTGAATAAGCTAGGACTGTAACAATTTCAGCGGTTCAACATCATATATGATGGTATGGTTAGCCAGTTGTATGCTAGTAACATATTCCAGAGAAAGGTTAAAAAAAGCCATAGTCTTTTTATTTTCATTCCCAAATTATCTGTTGTATTGACACAGGTAGTGTGTGAGAGTATATAAAATGAAATACTTTCTTGAGGTTAGAGGAAAAACAAAACAAACAAACAAAAAAAGCCCCTAATATTTGAGTTATCTCAATTTTATGTCCTTTGGGACTTGCCAGGACTCCGGGGTCCATAATTCTGAGACAGTGAGGTCTTATTTGGGAAAACTAAGTGATTTAAGTGATTTGGAACCCAAAATTCATCACTCCTAGCCAACCAGGGCTGGTTGGAAGTATGTACAGTTGGAAGTATTCACAGCTTGTGAAGTTGTACAGTCACAAAAACTGGTAGGCCTGGGATGGCTTTAAAAGATTAATGGCTCTGAGGAGATTCTGTAACTACAGACCCTGAATTGATGTTCAGTGAAATTAATATTTTTTTAAGATTCATGACGGGTAGGCAGCTGAGACACAAAATATTTTAAATATTATATGCATATATACTTACATATATATATTGTATATATAATTTTAAATGTTATATAATTAAATATAATATAATTAAAATATATTTAAAATACATTAAAATTAAGAAAAACTGTATCTACAGAAGCAGTGTCACCTAATGAAATGTCAATACATATCTAGTATTATACATTTGCATGCTTTAGGGGGCATATTTGGAAAACTTGCATTTTGATCAGCTTTCCTCAGAAGATTATAATCTACTTGCATTTCTTCAAAAAACTTTCATATATGACATTCAGAAAGCATTGATTTTTGTTCCTAATTTACAAGAGGAGGAATCAGCTTCTATTTTTCCTTTGCCTTCAATTTTCATTACAGAAGCCGTGCATGAGGTCTTTCACATATCTGCACAATAGGCACTAAAGTACAACAGATCCTTAATCTCAGCTGGAACATCCAAACTTTAATATGATAAAATAGTGAAAATAACATATATTCATTCAATGAATTCTTTTCAAAGCGTAGAACTTAAAAAAATAACAGAAAGCATTGATGAAGCAGATAGAGTCAGGGAGATATTTAAGACTGAAAGACAGTTGTTACAAGCAATTTTGTATTGGATATTTCCTATCTCTTACATCGTCTTTATTAGTGGTTTCAAAAATGAACTTCTAATGAGAATGCTATTTAACTAAAAAGAATTTCTTCCTTATTAGTAGAGATCTGCCATTAAGAACCACCTAGTCCTCCATGACAGCTTCAAGAACAATTGGCAAACTTTGGCTTTGCAGGAACATTTAATAGTAGTGGCTTCCAAGCACATTGAATCGCATTGCTATCAAAAGCTGTTGCTGCTATATGTATTTGAATATTCAGTGAAGTTCTTTAGCTAGGCTAAGTAAATGACAAAAAATTATTCACAACTTTGCCTAATTTCTGTTGTCATCTTGACTTTCAAGACGCAAAAGTACAAAGAAAATTCACAGAATTATTTCAAATACAGAAAAAAACCCTCACAAATTAATTTTTTTCTACTATTGACTCTGTATTTTTATTGTGTATTTTTTGCTTGGTTTGAAGCTGTGAGTTTCCTTTTTATGGCGAGAAAGTCATTAGCTAGCTATAGTGAAAATCAAGAATGATCAGGAATAGAATGGCTGAATTTTGAAATAAGCATGACATTTTCAAGAGTCTATCTGAGCAATAATGGAAATGGCAAGATACTGATTTTTTAATTTTTCATTTGCTAAGTAGAAGAAAAACTTGTTTCACTACAACAAAGTCCAAACTGCAAAATCTGTACATATGAAACCATACTCTAAAGCAAACTGACAAAGAAGGAAGTTGAAAATTTTCACAGTTTTATAAATTATTTTTATTTTTCTTCTGACTAACCTGATGAGATTAATTTCTTCAGGTTCGAACTATCAATTTGTATTTAGACAATTTCTGTCTTCATTTACTATCAGCCATGATTGGACATTTGCTTGCTCCTGGAATTAAAATTTAAAAAAATCCTCATTAAGTGAACTCAGAAATAATATGATAGTGCAATAATATATTGTATTGTTGTATGACACAGCAACACCACTTATTGAAGATAGAAATTTCTGTGCATTAGAGCATAAACTTATTCCCTCTTCAAATGGGAAACTCATTGAATCCATTAAGTCTGGTGGTTAAAATTGAGGAATGCAGGCATCGAGAAATCAAAGAGTTCTTCTAGATGTCAAATTCATGCTCATTAGGTGTGCTGCTCTTTAATGACTTTCCAGGCAAACTGGTTCTGACGTGTGCTCCAGACCCTTTACCAGATTCATCCTTCTTGTTTGGACTCACTCCAGCACCTCAATAACTTTATTGTAGTGAGGGGCCCAGAACTAGGTGCAGTACTCAAGGTGCAGTACAGTATTTGAGGTGCATTGAGTACTGAATATGCTGTTTGTGAGTCCATGTGGTATGGAATAGCCCTTTGATCACTGAGCTGCAGCTGCTCCAGCTGTGCTGCCTCCCAGCCCCGTGTGGACTCCCAGCCTCCTCCTGATGGGGCAGCGTGAGAAGCAGAAAAGGCCGTAAATCTTTGTCAGCACGGGGCAAGAATAACATATAAAATATCCCTGTGTTATCAACACTGTTTTCATCACAAATCCAAAACACAGCCCTGTATTAGCTACTATGAAGAAATTTAACTCTATGCCAGACAAAACCATCATACATTAAGATCCTATTTAAAAGCCAAAAGATACAGTGCCTGGTGCTAAATTTGTCTCAGATATGCATTCTTCAAATGGGCAACAATTAACAAAACCATATAAACCTAAACTGATGAAATACTGTGCTTACATCTGTCTGTTGACATTTGCAGGTACAAGATTAAATTCCCATATTTTTTCCCTCTCATACACATATTTCTTTCAAAAACAATTATTCTGTCTTCTCATTCTCCAGTTTCAGACATTGACAGAATAAAATGTAATCTGTATTATTGCTGTCAATGAGTAGTTTTACATTTTCCAGTTACTCATTTCCAGTTCTTATTTCTTCATTGTGCTTAACATGTAACATTTATTCTTAAGGAAGACCAGATTCAGATTGTGTTGTAGGTCTCTTGGCCCACTCTGGAATCTGCGTTTGATTTTTTTCCCCCAGATAATATGGCTATTACATGGGTCTGAAGGAATTACCCACTTGGGTTCACACTTATTCTTCAAAAATAGCGGGCGTGACCATGGATTTTCTCACATAAGATCACCTGTGTCTTTCAAAGAGGACTTCTTGCCATCTATAATAATCCCTGTTATGGACTACTACCATTAAGAGACTAGAGACTTGGATGGAGCAATCGTTAAAAAGCAGAAATGATATATTCTTTCAAAATTTGAGTTTTTTTTTTTTTTTTTTACTGGCACTGATAAGATTTCCCCCTTCAGTGTTAGCCAACTGTCCTGAAGTCAGCTTTTCATTTTAGTAGATTTTCCATTGCACAGTACCATTAAATGCATAAGACTGGCTATATTCACTCTAGAACTATAAGACTGAAATGCACTTAGTATTCGAGAACCTCTACTTAATTATTTAAATAATAATTTGTGTTCAGTACAAGTTTTATATTTTTCTATCTTTGGTTATATCTACATTGTTCAGTGGACCATGGCATAAAAGTCACTAAATGGCCACTAACTTAAGCCAATAGAGTAACACAGCAAAATGTCACCCTGAAGTTGATAAGGCTTGGCTGCAGCACCTCGTGGATGTGGCTGTATTTCTTGCCAAATCATTTGTGTGTCTCTTCCTTGTGTAATGGAAAAAGCACAGACTCAATACTTGTGTATTGGCTAAGCTCCTTCTAGGACGCTGCTGTGTTTGCCACAGCAGCTGGTACTCATATAGATATACATGTATATATAATTGCCTTGTAGGAGATGAAAGACTGGGTAATTAGCTGAAGATATTCTATGAACCTACCCCCAAAATGCCAGTGTGGGATGCTTTCTGCATAGCTGTATTCCAGTATTGAATTGTGTCCAACCATTACACTCTGGGCAGACTCCAGTACATCCCCTTAGCTGTATGTGTATATGTGAGTATAGCTGCTCTTATCAATACCTGTATTGACTGCAGTGTCAGGGTACTTGGGGGATCTCTTTGTAGAACAGCAGCAGTTGTGTCACATAGCACAATATGTGAGGTAAGTTATTCCCTTAAGGTTATTCCTTTCTTTCTCTCCACATTTTTGTCTACAGATTAAATATGTAGAGCCGCAAGTAATCCTTGACAAAAAAAAAAAAAATTGTTTACTGCAATATATAGTGAACTGAGCTCAGGAAGCCCAGTTCATTAATTTTTTAGATACTTCCAGTTAAAAAGGGAATTAATGAATTGACTCTGAGCTCTGACCTGAAGCCCCCTAGCTCTCTTATTGCCTCTAAACCTCAAAGCTATTACATGCAAATTTTACAAAAACCATGGTGTCTCTCAGTGATGCATAGCCCCCCAATAAGTGACTTTCTATGAGCGAGGGCGTACACGGCCCTAAGTCCGGCTAGCTGAAGGGGTAAAGCGGCTGACACTCCTGCGCATCGGAAGCCAGCCCCCCTTGGCGTCCTGGCCTCGGGCTGGGCTGGATTGCGGACTTGGGTTCGCGCAGGACGATACGAGAGAGGAGGCGACCACTTGCGGGGGGTAAAACGTCGGTTTATTGAAGAGCCCACATGCAGCAAAGGGGCAACCAACAGGTGGAAAACCCACAGCAAATGGCCCCGAACACGGGGGGAGACAGAGTTTTACAGGGAAGGGGTGGAGACGGGAGGGGAAGCCCAGCTAACCAATAGGGGAACATGTGGGGAGGTACATAAGAAAACTGACACAAGAACTTATCCAATAAACATAGAACAAAGGAGGGGCCCCGGGATGCCAGCCAATCACAACCCCCAGAGAGAAGAATGTTCTAGAAAGCAGGGAGGAGTGGGGGGGTGATTGACTGGGCTCAGGGAGGAGGAAGAACTTACTTATAAGGTAGGAGAGGGGAGGGGAAGTTACATAACTTAAGAGATTGACAACCGAGGGGGGAAGGGGTAACCATAGTAACATAACTGCCAAAGGCTCTGTGGCGGGAAGACTGGAGGGGGAAGAACCATCTTACAAAGAACAGGGTGGGAATAATACATAAAATGGGGGAGCAAAACCAAGAAACTTAAAAACACACTACAACATTTCTAAAGAATATAAGGCTATCCACTTACAGTGCTTCTGAATTGTAAAAATAAATACTTTGAAACAGGAACAGTAACGCAAGGGAAATAAAAAACAAAGCAAAGAATTTCCAGGGGTACAAGTGAAAAGAAAAAAGTTTAAAGGACATTTTTGCCTACTTTGCTGGGCTCAGCAGAAAGTGAATGCCTTCTACAACAAATTAAGTTTCACAAAGTGCAAGCAGGCATATTGGATTAATCTATATGTCAATGAAAGGATGAACAGATTCAAACTAGGAGCTTTGAAGTCAGGTGCCCTGCTGTCACTGAAATGTCCACTTACAATTTTCAGACCATTTTATATTAGTTTAATTCTACACTTCCTTATTACCCTCACAGATGTTGGCAGTAGACCAAGTAACTTACTTGCCCTTTAAATAAAAGTAGCAAAAAATTTAAAGTACCAAGAGCAGAGGCATAGGCTGTATGTGCTGTGCTGTGTGCAGGCTAAGTCAGGCTACATTAATATGTATATTCTAGAAGGCAATGATATTCTTGGTTTGTAAAGTGCATTTGGCAAATGGAGTATAAACTTACTATTCAATTTAACAAAATACTAAAGGAGCTTGCTACAGCATCAGGCTAATTATTATTTAAAATGATTTTGTTGCTCCTTGTTCAGTACTAACATTACTCAGGATGAATTATTTTATTTTTATGTGATGTGCATGGGATTGCATGGGGACCACAGCACAATTTAGCATTCTTTTTTGTTCATAATTTTAGCAGACTGGCTTTTTAAAAAATAATGTTGTTTCACATAATAGTCTTCCTTACATGCTGTAAGATTCTATTCATTCTGCAACTACAAGGGTAGTTTTCATAGTCTTGCTTTGAGGAAATATATTCAGGCTGACAAATTTTCACATCGTCCAGTCACTTATGTGCTCTAGGGTAATTTTTCTTCTGGCTCACTCTCTTCTACTGGAGTTTTTTCAAACTGAATTGAATGCTTACTGAGCCAAACAGTGTAAGCTTGAACCCTAGCTGTCTACACACCACCTGTACTTGTTCTTGGCATTTTCCTCATCTGTTTATTCTAGTTTGCTTCCTTTCTTCCGACCTTTGCAGCATACACACAATGAGGTCTGTGACTGATCCAATGCCCAGGGACAGCCTTTTTAGTGACATCAGTGGATGTTGCAGAACATCCTTGCTAAATATGTCTATCATTTTTCCCAAGATACTTGTCATTCTGGAAAGCAGTATGGGCCTAAATATGAGACATCCTGGCAAGCAAGAATATAATAAAAATAAGACATTTCTTCTTCTATAGCAGATGTTCTCTAAAGTGATCTATAGAATATTACTTGCCCTTCTTAAAAGAATCCATAGATCTAGTAAAATTCATTATGCTCAGCAGTATTTATAGTGAACTGGATTTTTTCCCATTCAAAATTAAAGTTTAATTTAGATTTTTTTTTAATATAACCATCATTATGCACTATTTTAAAAGACACTGATTAACACAACAATTATACTGTTATTAAAAATAGATGTTAATAACAAGTAGTTATCAAGGCATTAAATCGATACATGTCTTCTAATGGGTTATTGTTTTGTAAAGTGAACAATCGATGACCCTAAGACAAGAATGTACATGTCACTACATTGTGCTAAGAAAAAAATAGTTATGTTTAAAAGAAATCCACAGTTCAAAGGCTGTTGAAGAAAAACAGTCACTAGCAAGTTAACAACTGTTAAGAAGTACAATTGCAAAATGGGATCAGAGAGGCTGAAAATGCAGCTGAAGAAATATAATGGAGGCACCAGGGATAAAAAAAAAATAACAATTACCAGTGGTCAGCAGCTGGTCATTAAAGGGATAAAAAAACTGGTAAATAACTAAAACTGATCACTGAGAGAAAAAAGTGGTCAAAGCGGATCCAAGAGAGGAAAAAGAAGTTCTGTATAGAAAGAATTTAACATATACAATAAAACTTGGATATAACTTATTGGAAGTTAGTTTAATGAATAAAGAGCAAGGAAGCTGACAGTATTAGAAAATGTACAAAAATAGACCTGGCAGACTTAAGCGTAAAGGGAATGTAAGAATTCCCTTCAACACCATATACATTTTGCTGAAGAGGTGGGATCAGGGGTGTTGATGACTTGCTGCTATCCTCCTAAGCCCTTTTCCATTCAGAAATGTCATGGTCCTGAGGGCTGCCAACCCTGACTACCTCTTCCCAGCCCTCCCTGGAGCTGCCCCCCTCCTTGCCCAGGCCCCAGTACCCCACTGCCCACCCCCACTTTCAACAGACTCTTGCCTCTGCACCAAAGCAGTTTCCTTATTCCACATAAGGAAAAAACATCTTCAATCTTTGCTGCAGCTTGACTTGTGCATGCCAGGTGCTGTACACACCTAGCCTGATGCAAACCACCATCAGTTTGTGGTGGCTCACTAATGACCAATGTCTCCAGTGCTTCCTGCCTTCATCTAAACATATATGGTCCCTAGAAAGATTTTGAATAAAGTCAAAAGTATGTATTGTTTCACCTTTTCCTACTACTAGCCACTGGAATTGCTGTACTAGAAAGAGTATAGTAAGATGTCACGCTGTGCTCTGTGTATTGGGGTGGAGGGATAGAATGTAAAAGAATAGTGCAGAAGGCAATCTCACACCTGGGGAGTTGCAGCTGTACTGATCACAATAAATTAGGAACAGGCCTGCCCTTAATAGGCCACAGCTGTGCACAATAAGAAGACAAGTGCTACAAAAGAATGGATTAGCTGGGTGAAAAGAGAGATAGAGTTTGTTGGTTGTGCTGTGAGGAGAGAGGGAGTCAGTCCTGCAAGGAGGTGTCCATGAGAAATCACCAAGACAGCATGGAACTTTTGAAATAAGATGACAACATCTTAGTAAATGAAACAGACCAGGACTAATTTTTTTCTTTATTTCTGGCTTTGAAATACAAAATTCCTACAATAGAACTCCTACTTCCTGGGCTAAACTCACTGCCCTTTGCAAATCCAGGTGGACAAACAGAAAGGACAGGCAGACCACATTTGTTTTACCATCTGAAGTTGGCTTTAATGATTGCATTGAAAGAACCTACTCTGTACTAATGATGTTCTAGCTTTTCCTATTCTAGCAACAGGGCTCATGAGGGGGAGCAGGCAGGTGCACCTTCTTTGACTAACATACCTGTACAAGCCCCTTTTATTCTTTGCATCCCTTGCCAGGTTCAGTTCCAATTTCGCCTTGGCCTTCCTTTCCCCACTCCTGTATAAGCAAACTTCTCTACACAGTTCCAGGTCACCTGTCCTTGTTTCCACTTGTGGAATGTGTTTCAAGAATTTGCTTCTTTCCCTTTAGTTTGACCAGCAGATCCCTATTCAGACATACCAGTCGCAACTTCCTTGCCTGATTTCTTGCACCTGGAGGTCGTCAGCTCTTGTGCTCCATGGACTTCCTTAAAGATCTGCTGGGTTTGTTCTGCTCTCTTGTTCCTGAGGACAGTTTCACAGGGACTCTCATGACTATCTCCTTGAAGAAGTGGAGGTATATGTGCAGAATATACATACTGACTCCAGTGATGCCACTTGAGTCTCAAGAAAGTTTAAATGCTTGGAATCACCTGACAACTTGGCTCCTGAATGAACACAGAAAATAGGGTTTCCAGAGTGAAATCTCACTCACGATATACAGCCATTATGAGAATTTGTTGGCAGGGAGTATGGCTTGTGGAAATACATTAAGATTTTCACTTATAGGTACTTTCCTGTGTGAAATGCCTCAATTTCACTTATCGTTATTTTCCTGTGTGAAATGTGAGTTCATTCTCATTAATTGCTTTTCTCATCTGAAAATAAATAATTTCTGGAAAAAGCTTTTTTTACTAATATATTGTGTTATTCAGTTGTACAGGTAAATACTTTAATTGTATCTCCAAGTAAAATTCATATGCAGCTTCATGAATATTCATATCAGGTGACCACTCCATTTTCAAGTTGTCATAATTTAGAGGGTTATAAAAGAAAATGCTGTCAATTTTTGAAGACCTGTATTAACAAATCACAATTCACAAGAGGTGTTCTCTGAAAATATTCACAGACACTCATGTATAATGTAACAACACCTAGAAAACCTTTACAGGCCTGTATCAATAAGCAAGCATTGTGACTCATAAAACATTCTGTTGTTCTGATCTACAGTGTCTTTTTTTTTATTTAAGTAAAATAATTATTATATAAAATAATATTTTTACATGGATATTTTAGAATATATGGGCTTGTTTTTCTGTTAGTAGCATCACTGACATTTTGTTCTGTGCAAACAGATTTTTCTCATTGAGAAGACAATTTTCCTGTAACTGCAGGAGGGGATTCCATACCCGTATTGTACTTTCCTACATCATCATCTCAAAATGAAGCATTACCAAGGCAGGTATTACCCTGTGATGGAACCTGTAAAGGTGCAAGTCCAGACCAAGAAATATCTTAATTGCTTGGCAGCATCATCTTATTAGCATTCTATCATACATTATAGTTCCTATACAAACACTGCATGTTTTTTATAAAAGTAAGAAAATTGTCCTTTTGCCTGATTTTCAGTTTTCCTTTACTGGGTAACAGTCACAAACCTACAAATGCCTCAATTTTCTCATCAGATATGCTCCCAGTATACCTACAATTTCATTAGAATTCCTGAAAGAAGGGATTCTCTAATAGTCCTTTTAAAAAAAAAAAACTAACTCAAAACACATAGGTAAATATATTAATTATATATATAGCAAAACATTTAGATTTTGTGAGCAAAGGAACAAAGTATGGTATGACCTAGATGGTGGTGAAGAGCTACGTTTTTCCACAGAACAGAATAGAACAGAACACTATTTCCTATCCATCTGCCTTCTTACATACTGTCCAGGTTAAAAATAGCCAGGAAAATCAGACAACTCTTTAGGCTGTTCTGACAGTTTTGTTCTCAGGTCTCACAAAACTACGCTGTGACTGCCATAGCTAGCCACGCTAGCAACTGAGTCAGAACCTTGCACGTCTGTAAGAGCTGAGGGCAGGGATACAGAGTGAGACATTTGTCCAATTCTAAGAAAACAAGGAAATGAATGCATAAAGGAAGGTGTGGCTGGCTAAATAGAGTTAGAGGCAGACAAAGGCGTTGTCTTCCACTGCCAGGATTGCCGAGGAAAACGCTTCAGTAGAGAAACTGATAGGCCTAATTCTGCTTATGAGGTCTGCCCAAGTGTGAAAGTAAACAGATGTAAGTTTGACCTTTCTGTTTTAATTAGAGAAGACATAGCATTTTTATTGTGTGTCTCCAGGGTTAGGAATTTTTGCATAGAAGTGTCTGAATGTCTGGGGTCAGAGTTATTTTACAGGTTTGCAGCTGCATCTCTTTGCAAGTCAAAGAATGATTCATGTGATGAACTAGCTATAAAAACTGTCTGAACTGATGCAGATTTTCAAACTGCAATTCAGTAGCAAGCCCCAATTTTCTGTATTTTTGTTGTTTGGAGGGAACATGGGTGTGGGGATCTGTAAGTTTATAATTTGTGTGATATTCATTGTTTTCATTTAAACATGTTTCTTCTTCTTCAGTGTCTTTCTAAATAATGTAACTGACATGCTGGAATTTTTAGGGCATTTAGATTATCACATTCTTCCATATAGTTTATTGTCTTAATCCAGGTCATCTTAATCTTGTCACAGATTTCATACATTCATTCAAGAGAACATCCATCAGCAACAGGAAATCATCTCTTAATCTATGCTGCTTTGTTCACTTTCTTATATCTGTGCAACAAGCTATTCATTAGGGTCATTTCTCTAGTGAGTAGGATAAGGACTTTAAGACTCAGAATCTGTTTTCTATTTCCTGCTTTGCCACTAACTTGCCACATTATTTTACAAAGCTTTCTTAACTCTTGGTACCTTTTATTTTTTGTCTTGCCTTTTAAGACTGTAGATTCTTAGGTAAAAAGCTGTTACCAGAGCAAAGTCTTGCTCTCTAGGCATTTTTTCCAATGTAGAAATAATATCATTAAGTAACATCAGTTCTGAATGGAAGTTCACTGAAATGGGTGAGTGTTTATGGTTATTTCAATGCATGTGATCATGCTTAATGGAATGATTGTACTGCTCCAGTCAATTAAGTACTGAAAACATATCTGAAAGTAGTTTTATGCTGCTTAATATCAGAACTGAGGAAAATTTCTTATTTTTCACCATTTTACCAGTAAGCATGAGTTGCGTGACTTTTTTTCCACTGAGGATGTAATCCAAGAAAAGATTTTAAGGGTCTTTGCAAATGACAAATAATGGTACAGCAAGAATTGAAGAACTGAGCACTAGTGGGATCCCTCAATCTACCTCATGAAGTGTCAGCTACAATAAACCACACCTGAAATGTTTCCACACCAATTCACGGAGCATGAGGAGCCAACAGTGACTTCAAAGCTTTATACCAGTCCTAGAGATTTGACATCAGTGGTGTAAGTTAAACATGGTGGGATGAGTCCTGTGGCTGAAGTGCAATGTTGGACAATTACAGCTTCTTCAGGATGGATAGACAGGGCAGGCAAGGCCAGGAGTTGGTGTTGTGTGCTGTTGAGGGCCAGGAATGTTGCTTACATTTGGTGATGGCATGGTTGAGAGCCTTTGGGTGAGGATTAAGGGACAAATAAATAATGCAGATGTCCTTGTGGGAGTTTACTATGGACTACCTTGCCAGGATGAAAACACTGATAAATTATTCTTCAAGGAACAAAGGGAGATCTCCAAATCAACTGCCCTTGTCCTTATAGAAGACTTCACTTGCTGGATGTTAACTAGGAGCACCGTGCAGCTGGAACAACGGATCCAGAAGACTCCTAAAACACCTGGATGATAACTTCATGGTGCAGGTAGTAGGGGAGTTGACTAAGAAAGATGTCCTCGTTGATTCATTGCATGGTGATAGAGAGAGTCTCACGGGTGAACTGGTGGCCATCTTGGCTGAAGTGATCACAAAACAGTCAGGATTAAAACTGTTATTGGGTGGAAAAGTGCTAGCAGAACTTCAACCCTGCACATGAGGAGACTAGACTTCAGGCAGCTCAGGGAGCTGATTTCCTCAGAGATGGAGATGCTCTACAAAGAGATTTGACTAATTAGAGGGCTAGGCAATCACCAATTTCATGTTAAATGAAGTGCCAGATTCTGCATCTAGAACTAGGGAGTGATAGGCTGGAAATAAATGCAGTGGAAAGGCACCTGGAGGTCCTGGTTGAGGTCAATTCAAATATGAGTCAGCCAAGAGTCAACTGTACCCTGGGTTGCATCAGGCACAGCATTGCCAGCTGGGCAAGGGTGGGGATTGTCCCACTCTGCTCTGCACTAGGGCAGAGAATTGAATATTGTCTACAATTTTGGGCATCACAGTATAAGAAATATATAAATCTCTTACAGAGTGTCAAAAAGAGGCCTATGAAGATGATGAGGAGCCTTGAGGGGAAGTTGTATGTAGAGTGGCTGTGGTCACTTGGTCTGTTCAGCCTGGAGAACAAGAGGCTGATGGAAAGCCTCATTGCAGCCTACAATTTCCTCTCAAGGGGTAGCAGAGAGGAGACACTGATCTCTTCTCTCTTGTGCCAGTGACAGGACCCAAGGGAATGGGATGAAGCTGTGTCAGAGGAGATTTATGTTCGATATTTAGGAAATCTTTTTGTCACTGAAACAGTGCCCAAAACCAAGGTTGCTGGGCATTGAAACAGGCTCCCCAGAAAAATGGCCACAGCACCAAGCCTGACAGAGCTGAAAAAGGGTTTGAAGAATGCTTTAGGCAAATGGTGCAATTCTTGTGGCTGTCCTGGGCATAATTTTTTCCACATTTCTCAATACTTTATATTTTATTTCTCTTTATTTAAAAGGCTATTTAGGCTGTGAAAATACTTTGCCACCCATAATTTTCTCCTTCTGATTTCTATCCCCCACTCCCCATTACATGTTTTTTCCTCTTCTACCCACTCATTTATTGTTTGTCTGCTCCTTTGCTTTTGTGCTCTATTGTACTGCAATTTGTGTGTGGGCAACAAGGTAAAGTGACAAAATTTCTGATTTCTAAAGAGCCACTTTCACTTTTCCACCTCCACACAGAAAAAGAGAAATATGAGCCAGCAACACAACAACAAAAATGACAACCTGCCTGTACATCATATCTTCACATTCTGACCTTCCTTGAACTCCATATAGGCAACTTTGGACTCCTCCAGTTACTGCAAGTACAAGATGGCAATAAAGTTAGGGCCAGCTTTTAAGATGGAAGAAATATGCATTGAGCTCAATGGCAAGAGATACAGGAAGAGATACATACATATTGTATTTGTCCCTGCTCATTGCTGGCAGGAAAATAAAGAAAAATTACACAAAAAGAGCTAACACTCAGATGCACCAAACAGTCTATAGTAGCCATTGATAAGCTTTTTCTCACTATGGTCAGGATTCTAGTATCAATTTATTAATAAACCCTCCTGTCTGACCATCCAGGAGCCACTGTGACTGTCACACTTGCACCACCTGAGATGGGACAGAGCTCCTTTTTCAGCAAGTGGCTCCAATGAGCCAACAGCTGCTCCACTTGACTCCTGTACATACCACTCACACAAAGCTTCCTTACCAGCTCAACCCTAGGTTTCCCACAGCAGAGTCTCATGCTGGATGCTTAAACAAATTTAATCATGGTGCAAGAACAGCATAATAGCTTGAAATGGGCGCCTCCAAGGAGTGTCCCCAAACAAAGGAAACCCTGGACTTTTATACCCTTACAATTTAAACCGTGATAGTCTTCTAGTTAAGTCCTCAGTTCCTGACATATCTCTGAGTGTCCAGTCCCCTGGTCAGGTGTCACAGGTCCCTGTGCCCTTAGTTACATTCTAGTCTTTTCCTCAGGCTCCCACCCAGAGCTCAACCTGCAACTTGCTCTGCAACTGCACACCAAGCTACCAGCACTCAATGTATTCTGCTGAAAATTGACCAAAGAGCTTAAATTTTAATAATGCCCCCTCACCTTATACCCACCCTCCTCCTCCCCTACCCAAAAAAAAAAGAAAGTCTGAAGAGGGAAGAAAAAGTTCTTTCTTTCCCTCAGTGGAAGTGTGCCGCAGAAAGCACGAAGAATCTTTTAGAATTGTGAGTGTCTGACCTCCTGCGATCTGCTCGTTTCAGTTGTCATTTATAAGTAGCATACAGCCCCCACAGCTTTCATCATCACAGACACAACCACACATTCATATTTGTCTCTAAACATGTTCTATAACTGTGTAATCAGCACATAAGTGTAAAGTGCAACTATTATAAATGAGGTAGTAAGCTCTTCCTTTGTCTCGTCTATTCGGTCTAAACACTTCTAATTCTTGGCAATCATACACGCTTCGATGTGCTTATTTAAAAATCCTTTCCTAAAGGCCCTTCTGTTCTTCTTAGCTAGGACCAGACTGACATGCAGGGAGGAAAAACATGACACCACATTCTCCGCCAACAATGCGAACAGAAGCCAAAAAGTATCTTGCATTAGCACTTAAAGGAGAGACATCTATTTAAAACTG
Source organism: Melozone crissalis (assembly GCF_028551555.1). Classification (NCBI taxonomy): domain Eukaryota; kingdom Metazoa; phylum Chordata; class Aves; order Passeriformes; family Passerellidae; genus Melozone; species Melozone crissalis. The sequence continues at coordinate 3,913,935 of NW_026535784.1, read as the reverse complement.
TTGAAACTGGTAAAAGTGTTATTTTATTCCAGTTCCACTTCATAAGGGCCCTGTTTCTTAAAGATCTTGTGTCTGCACTGTAAAAGTCTCTACCTACTCTACACCACCATGTGTCTCATCTAATTCAGCTTAGTATACTATGCAGGATAACATCATTACTGAATATGTTATACTCAAAAACTTATGGGCAGAAATGAAATACACATCAAGTGTAAAGTCAAACATTTAATTCAAATTAAAATCTTATTAGTAATTAAAGAAATACTAATTAAAGAAACACTTCTGACCAGATTTATTAGAGAATAAAGGAGGAAAATGAAATAAATTCCTACTATAAGGAACGACTTAATCAAAATAATGTTAAAATTATTATAGACTTGTTTCCTAATTTCTACCTTTTTTTTTCTGTTATGATGCTTACCTTTACCTGTCTCTCACAGTGCTAATACTGATGAGTTTTGTGTGATGGAAGCAATATAGTTAGTGAATTGTTAGTATTCCAAGTTCTTTGAGAGGACTCTGATGTTGAATGGCTTCCTTTTTCTTTTTCTTTTTCTTTTTCTTTTTCTTTTTCTTTTTCTTTTTCTCTTTTCCTCTTTCTCTTTCTTTTTCTCTTTTCCTCTTTCTCTTTTTCTCTTTTCTACTTTTTTACTTTTTTTTACTCTTTTTCTTTTTTTTTTCTATTTCATCAGAAAAAGGATTCGTTACAGCCTAGTTGAATTTTCAAGGGGAAGACGTTATATAATCCCTTTTTTATGGCATAGTTAAGTTTTTCTCATGTCTCAAAGAATAGGTACTAGTATATTTTGCAGTCAACCTTCATAGTGTGTTCCTGTGCCCAGCTGTCCTCTCACTCAGCAGTATGATACAAGGTTTTTGAGTTTTTATTTTGGGTATCTACAGAAAATTTAGAGAGCTAGGGTAATTTTTTTTTTTTTTTTTTTTTTTTTTTTTGCTCACATACCTCCTCTTGTTAACATACATCAGGCAATATAGCTATTTTAATCTAAAGTACATTATGCTGTTTGCATCATAACTGAGAGGTCCTTTCTGGCCAAAAGAGAGACCTAAATATTGCTGTTCCTAGAATTTCACAGTGAGGACTTTTTGGATAAAGAAGACATTGGAAGTAAAAAGAGCAGTTTTCTAGTAGGAGTTGTAGAACAAAGAAAAAGAGCAAAATACATACGAATCAAATAAAATGTCCCATACTGTTTATCAAATCACAGGAACAGGTGCTGGACTGTCTTCACTCTCACGCAAACGGAGTAAAGCCTGAAGAAAGGACAGCATACTGTTACAAAAGAGACTGAGAAAAATACCTCCTGCTCATGCACCTAGGTCAGAGACAATGGTACTGAGGTTACATTCACACTGCAGGAATTAAGTCCCTAGGTTGACACCACTCTGAGTAAAATTCACCCAAAGCTCTGAACAACTGGATGTAACTTCAAAGACACATTCAGCTTTGAAGCTGGTTCTGCCTTGAGTGAGGGTTCCCCTCTCCAAACTAAATTATTCTGTGTTCCATCAAACCTAAATTTATTTTATGATTCTGTGACGATAAAAACACCCTGCTGAGATACTTTCAGGATCAATTTAGTAGATGTACAGTGCCACACTTTGATGTGTCCAATATGTTCAGCTAAGGTTGCTTAAGGGTCTGTGTTACCATGCACGCTGGGGACACGTCCCTTCATTTGTCCAAATGCAGCTATCTTCTCTACTTCTTTCAAACTGCATCACTTCATGCCTGTGGTAAGCTGCTTATCCAGGTCTCCTCTTTTTAATCTAGCCTCAAGTCATTTTAGTGCAGACTTCTTGTTAAAATGGTGGCCTCCAGACTATTTCCCCTTGGTAAAGGATTATATATCCATCATAGTTTAGCAGAGTCTGTGAATCTGTCTCAAAATATAAATTATTTGTTTTAGTACAGCCTAATCCAGACTTACCTGCAGACTAGTATGCAAAATTTCTAAACAAATATCAAGGTAAACGAGTACTGTTTTCATTCAGATGTAGCAAAATGTTTATGAGTTACTCCAAAATTACAGAGCGGACAAAAAAAAAAACCCCAAAAAACCCCAAACCAAATACAGATTAAAAGTCCTCATTAAAAAGGTCATCAAAGATCACCAAAAATACCTAGAAAAATGAAGAAAAATTTCTCTAGAAATCCAGGATCCTTTCTTCACAGAGAAAGACATACCTGCCACATAAGTAAACAGAGTTTACCTTTTGCAAAGAAGGTTAGAACAGCATAGCTGCCATACACATGGATTGCATCGTGTGGTGAGAAGCACAGGGTTGCTCTCTGCAGTGAAGCTTAAAGTGTGAAGTAGGAGGCAGCAAATTAACTAATTCCAGAACCACAGACACATGCCTCTGTCCAATACAATTCTACCCCGAGGCTAATTAACCAACCCAAGAAATAATATTAATTAGCCCAAATACTTCACAACACTGAATCTCATTCCACAGCTACATACCTGGCATTATGCTTTATCTGCTTTCAGACGTGCTAGTCAACTGGCATCTGGCTTATGGACATTTAGCACTGTGTTCAGTGGACAAGCATGCAGAACTCAGGAGTTTTACTCAGGAATCCTTACTGTCTGTTCAAAATAGAACTATTGAATTTAAATTCTTCTGTGTTGTCTAAAGCAACCTTTTTCTAACTCTCTTCTGTGTTAATATGATACTGTCCAAAGTATTAGAGCCCATAGATGCACACTGTCACTTTTATATCCCTTATCACTTGCGGCCTTATTTTTATTTTCAACTTTAAAAAGTAAAGAACTAGCAGTTTTATCCAAAACAATAAAATAGAAACCATCAACTATCTCTAAGCCTTCCCAACAACAGGAAGAGATTTTGGGGGGAAATAGCTTTCTAAAATCAGGAAAAAGCGATGTTTTCATCACTGCCATGAATGTCCCTAATGTATAAAAACTAAAGACTTGATTTCCAATTTTCCTAGCTCCTGTGCAAGGTAAGACATATTTTTCTTAGGCTGGAATGTTCTTCGTTGCAGTATTCTTGGAAAATTTCTAGTTACAATTAAAGAAATTAAATGAGCCTTTGGGTTTCAACCCCATAAAATAGAAAGAGAGATAGAGTGGAAGGTCTCCTTCTGAGATTTGTGTTTAGATTATTTCCAAAGCTAGTTATTCTGGAGAAAAATGGGGAGAACACAGGACGAATTGCAACAATTTACACAGAAAAGAAGCAGTCAGTCAGTCAAAAGCAGGTGGAGGACTTTAATAAAAAGGTCCTTCCTAGCATTAAAGTCCCATCAAATAAGTGGAGAAGCTTAGGAATAATTATCTGTATTTCTAGCAGAAGTAAGTTTCTGAATGTCTCACTCTTTTCTTCATTGTCCTTGTCACAAGACACAAAACTTGGCTATCTCTGGCAAAGTCAATCTCATTTCATATAAGCTGGCTCACCATCCTTCCAAATCAAATCAGATAAATAGTACACATTAGGGCATTATATTTATTTACATAGATTTACATAATTTTTATATTATATTCTACTTTTTCAGCTTTCTCTTCAGGTTTCTAATCCTGGACATTGAGTCTTGAAGTCTTCTGTTATTCACTGGTCTGCTATTATGCAAAGGCCTACTTTTCAAAACCTGTTTATATGAAGACTTTAATAGTTGATAGTCAAACTGAATGTAAAAATGAAGAAATCAAGACCAAAATAGTGAATATAAACAGGTTTTTAAGCTAGCAATTGCACATTGCAGACAAACTATTTGGCATTCACAAAAGTTGCTGTTTAGAATTAACACCTTTTTCTATGCATTAACTTCATACAACATTGTCTCCCACATGCAGGTATTACCAATATGACTTTTATTATATTAATTATTTAGTCTGACACAGACATCACAGTGATTTCAACAACATATTCTCAATCAATATGTTCCAGTCTGTTGAAAACCACTTTGGTCATTTGATCTTTTTATTTTTTAACATTAAAATAAAATAAAGTGTCATACTAAATGCAGTCTACATCTGTTGACTTAAAAGTACCTTTAATATAGGATGAGATTATATGTAAACCTTTAGATTGAATAGACAAATAATTTATGAAAATTTATTTTTGCAGTATTTGTGGCAAAAAAAAAAAAAAGCTTTCTTCAGCAATTTATCTGTAAATTATATTCCCTGCACTTATATTGGCATATTAATATTTCTTAGATGCATGACATTTAATCACGTAGCTTTTTTAGTTATGGTACTCATGAATACATGAAAATTATAATTTCAAAACAGTTCAAACATTTCTCCATGCATTATCTTCTTCCTTTGTTAGTTTTATCAAAATATTTACCCATGAAAAATTTCACTGTCCTACTTACCTTGTTGGACAGTGAAAAAAAAGGTAAAAGCAATATTTTTTTGTTTTCTTCATCAAACTTTAGAAATTTACTCTAACTGTTCAGTTTCATTTCCACATGGGCATGTAATTTGCAAACAGGGCAATGAAAAGCACGTTTTAATCTTTTTGTTAAGTACACAAGCACAAAACCTTTTTCAAGTTCACTCTTTAGAAATTTTGTAGTTTAAATAGCCCTGTGTCCAGTGAAACATTGGACAGTTGGTTATCTATGTTGGAGCTACTCTGTACTTCGTAGGAAAAATAATAGCAAATGTCTGTATGTTAGCTGATTTCCTTTGGGAAAATCTTCTGTGGTGAGGTTTGTGATCTTCCCTGTTCTCTGTGTTGTCAAATGTCCCAGCTTCACCTCAATATGTCCCTTTGCTCCAGTGTTTCAGCTCCCAGAGTTATCCCACAGTGACCAGCAAGAGCTAGAATAGAGGCTGCTACCAAGTTTGCAAGCTCCAGGTAAAACAGGGATATTTTAAGACCCATTTGAGACATTTAAGACTCATGTAAGATAGTTAAGGAGAGGGTTAGGCTCAAGGCGTTCAAACTTGCAAAATGGCAGAATGGTTGAGATTGGAGATCATCTGGTCTAACCCTCATGCTGAAGCAGGGCCGCCTAGATCTCATTGCTTTTGGATCCCATGCCTTTTGGATCCCATGGCTTTTGGATATCACCTCAGATAGACCCTCTGCAACCTGTGCCAGTGCTCAGTTGCACTCAGTTAAAAAGAGTTTCCTTCAGATGGAGCTTTCTGTGTTTGCTCCCATTGCCTCTGGCCCTGTCACTGGGCACCACTGGAAGGAGTTCAGCTTTTTTGGCTAATATCAAGTTAACTAACTCCAGTGTGCATGTCTTCTGATATATGTGGGTTTAGAGTTGTCCCATCAAAAGGTTTGAGCTTTTCCCTGTTCTAACGTCAGACATGTCAATTTGTATTTCAGCCTCGCATATCCTGTGTCTTCACTATGCGCTGAAAATTTCTACTTCCCTTTTCTGATTAATTTTTAGAAAATAAAAAGATAAATATGTAGAAAATATTTTAAAATTATACGCACTCCAAGAAATTGGAGCAAGTAGTACTTCAGTGCTCTGAAATGGCATTATTTGCAGTATCATTCATTATTTGCATTATTTCATTGTTGCATGAATGAGCTTTGGCTTAAAAGTGTGTTCTGAAAAGGGAGCTAACACTATTTATGAAATTTAGACTGTCTATCAAAGTAACAGAGAAGCAACAGCTGTTAGTCTGATCTCTCATCTTCAGGAGGTTAAACATTTGCAAATAGCATTTCCCTCTATCCCTCCCCTTTTTTTTTTTTTTTTTTTTATTATTCTCCTTTAACTAAGGTGTTCATACAAAATACTTCCCTTCCTCTGGATCTTGTTCCTATGTTAATACCACTTTCCTTCATTTCTTTCCCTCCCTTTTGAAGAAGGAAGCAAAATTAAAATAGTCAACAGAGTTCTAGAAAAACTAAAAGCAAAGACATATACTTGGGGCTTTTGAGAGGAATTGCTAGACTATGTCAGACATGTCAGTGAACTTGTCTTACTGTAAGCTTCATACATTCATCATCTTTTACCTTTTCTAGGACTTGACTGGTGGCTACTTTTATGTCTACACAGAGGGAGAGTCATGACTCAAGCTGTGACCCAAAGTTTGTTAGTAAGTAGAAGTAGCAGCTCTGTCTTCAAATTTTAAGCAAGCCAAAGCCATTTTTTTGTAGAGATAAATAATGTCAAAAGTTTAGAAACTGAGCACTAGTTAAGTTATAAATTTTCAGTCAGGAAGAATAGATTTTTCCACCAATCTTTGGCTTGTGAGATCCCCTTCATAATAAAAAATTTTACCATGACCGGGAATGAAAATCAAAATTGTAGATATTTCTTCAGTGAGAAAGAAGTATATAAATGAGCCTTCTGGAATATTGTGTTTTAATTAAATTATTTTAAATTGGCATTTTAAATAAACCAACTAAGATATAATAGAAATGAAGATGCTTATTAATGAAAATTCAATGGAATGGAAGAACATTTTATAACATGGTCATGTGGGCCTTCTTCTATTTGGAAAAATCAAATCTTGTTCCCTACAAAAAACCCCAAAAACAAAAACAAAAACAAAAAAAAAATTAAAAAAATCCAAAACCCTGGATTCTGAAAACAAAAACCAGTATATTTTATTTGCAAATTTCTAGTTCATTTTAGTAAATATGCATGACTTTTGAGAGTATTGCAGACATTTTGACAAACTCTGTGTGTGACAAAACATTGATAAGGAGGAATATTTAACTGCATATATTACAATTTTTTTAATCAACAACTCTGCAACTTTAGACACTGGGGAAACAGTGTTTACTTCTGAGGTTTGTGGTCCACAGCTAAATCAGATAAAATGTATAAAGTATATGTACATAAAGGATCAAATGAAACATGTGTAGATTGACATATATTTCATGTTTTATGAAACTGGGTTTTCAAACAAGCTAAATGCTGAGACTAGTCTAAAAAGTTGTATGAACTTCAAATACATAATAGTGCAGCAATAAACTTATTCTTGTCTGATTTTTACCATTATTTTTTCTTCCTTAAATATACATGTACATATAGAACTTATTTCTGTTTTCCTCCAAATTAAAAAATTTGATATCACACTTAAATCGTGAAAAAATTATCAATAAGTTGTTCACAGCAGTACCTTTTCTCTCTCTCTTTTTTTTTTTTTAATTTTGTTTTCTTATGGCCTCTAGTATCAAATATTCTCTAAAACCACCACCTTTTTTATGTAAGTTACCATCAATATCCATCTATTTACTTACTTCTAATTATGTACTTATACTTCAGCAAAACAATCAGAAAAAGATGCTCAGAAACAATTATAAGACAAATTTCGTAGAAAAGTCGGAGTTTCAGATAAATGCAGAGCCTTCAATGAAGTCCTTAGCCATCCTTTCATGGTTTCTAGGTGCCACAGATTCCTAGATATTTCACAAAATAGTTGGAAGAAGGGTTACCAAGCAGTACTCAAAATCAGCCTGCTTTTATTTGAGCACTTAAAGATTTAGACATTTGATAGTAAATATCTATTATATTCGATCTACTGTGTTGGATTACTAGCTGTATTAAACCCTCCTACTTCATTTTGGAAGAGTTAGTATGTGTTAAAGCAGATGTATAAGACAGCTTACACACATTCTGCTTCAGCAGTGCATTACATTTTGTCATAAACATATCTCTGAGAGCTGAAAACTATGTTTCTTCTAAAGGTAAGAGCTATACATGACAGCTGCAATATATGACGGGAAAAATAAGTTACCTTTATTATTCTACAGAAAAATAAATTACCTAAATAAATAGGTAATTTTTATATTTTTTATATTTAAAAATAATTACATTTAAATTTTATATTTAAATTTTATATTTTAAAAATTTACATTTTTATATTTAAGAAATAAAACAATGTCCATGGTTTACCTGCAGTTAAAACCCAGAAAAATCAGAAAAAAAACCCAAACCAAACCAACAACCAAACAAAAAAAACAAAAGAAAAAAATCCCAAACCAAACCAAAAAACAAAAACCAAAATTGATTAATTTTAGCTGTTTGTGGGGAGCCAATTTAATCTTGATTTCTACCTCAACATTGTTTGAAATTAGCAGAGGTTTGTGGGGGAGAGGCTGCACAAGTGCTGCTTGCAGGAGGCAGCTTGGAGAAGATGGAGGAGAGTTCTGTCTCCAGGCAGATTTCTCCTGACAGCCATTTCACATAACAGGCAGTCAGGGGGAGAGCACTGAGGATGTTGTGCCCTTTGGAAAGGTTCTCCAACCAGGTGGCAAAACATCTCCACAAATGGACTAAGGTTGGACATTTGGCTGTGCCAATGGTCTCCTGTGAGCAAGCAGACCTTGGAAGGAACCGAGGGGTATAAAAAGTAACTGCATCCCAAACTACGAGCCTCTAGCTTGCTTTTCACTTTTGCCCTCGCTGGAAGTTGGTTTTGCTTGCCCCTGCTCTCTCATTTGTTCTCCCTCTTGCTCTCTGGACGCCTGCTGACCGCCTGGCTTGTGTCCTGCCCTACCACTTCATCTCCCCTGCCTGCTCCAGCCATTGCCTTTCCCTCCTCCCTGTGCTCCTCTCTGATGCCCTACCTGCTTTGTCCCTGCCTTCCTCATTCCTGCCTGAGCCACCTGCTTTCCAGCCTGCCACGGTGATCCCTGCCATGACCCTGTCCAGGGCCCTCCCATCCTGCCCAGGAGCTCACCCACCCTGTGTCAGGCTGCCCAGCACGGCGGGAGCCGTGCACACGCGCCCTGCCACTCGGACAGCAATCCCCAACCTTCTGGTGGTAATGCCTGCTTTTCCTCTCTGTCTGCTCTCTCTCTCCCCCCCACCCCACTCTTTTACCTTTTCCTTTCTCCTTTTCTGCCTTTCCTGTTCTTTTTTAGTAGGGCACTGCCCTTTTCATTACCACTAAATGGTTCTCAGATATTATATTTTCCTCATTTGGCTTAATTCTATCTTAGATAATCCATTTTAAAAGACCCCACTGCAGTTCCCCGGAGTGGAATGAGGTACTATTTAAGTCAGTTTCAGTTTAAAAAGGATAGTGGTGACATTGAAAAGGGTTTATAAACCTGAAGTCCCTTAACTTATTATTTTGCTGGCTTCTGACCCTTCTGAATTCTTTAGAGATTTTCCAAACCCACAATTTAATCAGAATAGAAGTTGCTTCAATCACCGTGTCAGTTGTCAGTTAGAATCAGCGAATATGATCTAACTGTCCTTATAGCTTTCATGACCAGTGGACACATTTCTGAAAGAAGTGTTTTTATATGTTTTACCCATAATACAGTAATATACAGTAAAAGGAATGCCATAAAACTATAAGCTCTGAGACTACTTGAAATCTTCAGGCAGAATTACCTTCATTCCAAGGCTTGCAACACAACAATCTACTGTGATCAGGATAGCAGTCTGTATAATTTCTTTCTTAAAAAATGAAAAAGTAAAACTGAATGGAAACAAACAATAAATACAGTTTCCAATGTGCTGTATTAACTACCTGTGGTATTTACTGTTAACCCTAAAACTTCTTAAATCTTGATAGAATTTGACATCTCTTCCTTAATTCACAGAATTGCAGTTGCTTTGACTGCAAGGGATTTCAGGAGGTCATCTGGTCAGATGCCCTGCTGAATTAAGGTCACATAGATCAGGTTGCCCAGGACCATATCCTTCCTCGTGGTGGACCATCCTCAGAGGTGGCTTTTGAATGTCTTCAAGGGGGAAACTTCACAGAGTCTCTGGGGAACATTTTCCAGCATTCTCAATAGAAGGGTGCTTTTTCCTATTCAAAGTGAATTCCTTCTATTTTGGTTTGTGGCCATGGTCTCTTACGTTATAAAATGCCACTGAAAAGTGTAGTTCCATATTCTTTAATCTCTTGTTTCTATTTTTGAAAATGTATACTAGAAATAAAAGTTATAGATCAGAATAATTTCTAAGAAGAATACCAGTTCACACAATAGATACTATCAAATCTCTTTACATACAGACTGGATGAGAGGACAGCAAGGTGGAATGAGAACTGACTGAATGGCAGATCCCAGAGGGTCATAATTAGTGGCATGGACTCTACTTGGAGGCCTGTCCTGAATGGTGTCCCCCAAGGTTCAATACAGGGCCCAGAACTGTTTAATTTATTCATCAGTGACTTGGATGGAGGTCCAGATGCCTCCTCAGCAAGCTCATGGATGACACAAAGCTGGGAGGAGCTTTGATGCCTCTGAGTGCTGTGCAGCCCTTCAGAAGGACCTGGGCAGGTTGGAGAGATGGGCAGAACAGAAGTTTTTACATTTGCAATTCAACAAAGGCAAATGCAGGATCCTGCACCTGGGGAAGAGCAACCCCATGCATGGGCTGGGGCCTGATCTTGTGAAAATCCCAGCGCTGTGGAAAAAGACCTGGGGGTCCTGGTGGAAAACAAGCTGCACATGAGCCAGCAGTGCCCTTGTGGCCAAGAGGGCCAGTTGTTCCCTGGGGTGCATTTGAAAGAGCATTGCCAGCAGGGCAAGGGAGGTGATCTCTTTCAAGTGGAAAATTCTATTTCAAAAACAATTAAAGAGAAAGGAGAGAAACTGCAATATTTTGGCATTTCAAACTTCTATCCAGTGTTTTCTTTTGTGCGGAAAACTCCAATATTTTGGCATTTCAAACTGCTATCCAGTGTTTTCTATTGTGCAAAAGATGTGTTTTTCAAGAAGGAATTGTCTTAAAATTCTATTTTGTTTATTCAATTCTACTGGTAAGATAACTGAAATATCAGGACACTGATAAAGTTATAAAAATAAAAATTCTGCTTTGTCTTCACAGCATGTTAATTCCTAGCTTCTAGTTTTGTCGAATGAAAGAGAAACTGAGTATATGACTACACAAATAGAAAATATTAACTAAATTTCATTGAACTCTAAGGAAAACCTACAATGCTCACACTGCTTATCCTAAATGTTTCCATTATGTTTACTTATGACAATGTAATCTTATCAGTATTGAGGAAAATATACATTTGATCTTCAGTCGAAAAATATAAAAGATGAAGAGGACCTTGCCTTTGTCTTTGAGTCAGAAAGCTATCCTGCACTAAGCAGTTAATCTGTTAATTAAAACTGTTAATCCTAAACCAAAGACAAAGGCTAAAATAAACCAATTTAAGATGTTTCTGGATGTTTTTGTGTGTGTGTGTTTCTGAAAAAAAAATCAAACACTGAATGTAAGGTACATTTTTATGTTAAAATAATTTTGATGAATCAAAATGCTACGTAAGAAAATGAAACCTGCAATGTTTTAAAAATTAAACAAAAAAAAAAGGTGGAAAATAAATGACAAGACAATATAGTGATACCACAAGGGATAATGACTTTAAACTGAAAGAGGGCAGGTTTAGGTATTAAGACACAATTCTTCACTGTGAGGGTGGTGATGCACATGAGCAAGTTATCCATTCCTGGAAGTGATTAAGGCCAACTTGGATGGGGCTTTGAGCAGCCTGGTATAGTGCTGGATGCTCCTACCTAGGGCAGGAGGGTTGGAACTAGATGACTTTCATGGTTCTAACCTAAAAATTTGTATGATTCTACGAGTGTTATATTAATATTCTTTTGACAGGTCAGCTGTCTTGGCTATGCCTCCTGCCAGCTTTTTGTGTCCTTCCTTAGTGAAAGAACATGGAAAAATGCCAAATCTTTGACTTAGGTTAAGCACTATTAGCAACAACTAAAACATCAGTGTGCTATCAAAATTATCCTCACCTTGAATATAAAGCACAGCGGTGTACCAGCTGCTAAGAGTATGAACTCTATCCCAGACTAAACCAGGCCACAGGGACCTAAAAAAACCTGTCAGTATCAAAAAGAGATCCACCCTACTGGCTCTATTCTTAGTCTTTGTTTGTACCACTGATTACAATTGCAGAATATTTCTCTTCAACTGCATATTTTCTCCATATTTCTGTTGAGTTTCACCAATGGTGAGACCATTACATTTTTCCATTCACAGAATTCTCTTTATTATATTTCTTTTGTCCTATTTTCCAATAATCAAGTTGAGCCAGAGTGTCTCACAGAGATCAAGTTCCAAGCTCAGAGTGGTCAGCAAGCACTGTAAGATCCTTACAACATATAGGGCACAACAAAATAGTCCCAGTTGGCCCCTGTGAACCCAGATCAAATGCTGACACAGAAAAAGTCTCTTCAGCCTCAATTAAAGATTATTGCAAGCTCAATGCAAGGCAACTGACATTGAAAGGAAAAGATTTTCCTGAGAATTCTCTCAGCTCAGATGAAAAGACAAAGAAATTGAGATGCATGTGGGAAACAGGGAACAAGAACCTTGGAAAGAGAATTTGGGACTGGAAGAAATAATTGAGGAAAAGACTGATACATTAGGTAAAAAAAAAAATATAAGTGAGGAAGAAATCAATCATTAAATGGCAGAAGAGCAGAGAAATGGGAGACAACTTTATATGGATGACAAGCATTTTGGGATGAAATATAAAGGAACATCTACTGCATTCACTTTTAGGATGGGATTTTGGGTTGCATGCATTTTCTGCAATAAGAACGATGTGTTTCAGTGTTGTGAGATATGCTGTCAGAACATTTAGTACCATATTAGTTGCCAAGGGAACAACATCTTTTTGTGAAGCACATTCTGAGTCTGGCTTTCCCTTTTGGAGTTATACCCCTGTGGCGCACAAGTAAATGCGACCAAGTTATGCATGAGGAGTCTGAATTTGATGAACCATAGCAAACATTAAATTGCCCACATTTTGTTCTTCTATAGTATAATTTCCAGAAGTCTATTGTCACAATGATTAGTTTTTCATGACTACGGTTCAAAAAATTGTAATTAGACGTAGAAACTCAAATGTTCTCATAGCTAGGAAAGTCTATTACCACTTCTTCATGTCTGAAAGCTAAATGAGGGTGCAACTGAATTGTTTGCTGTTCATATAACCAGGATAACTGGAATATTCAAGAGGAGCAAACATGCATTCTAATATAAATATGGTGCACTGCAAGAGCTCACTGGTACAGATATGTGCTATAGCATATATGTTAAAACCTGACAGACGAATATGACACAGCCTTATGCCATGTGTTAGCTGATTGTTAACCCTCTCACTGACTACTGAGCTACAGAGTCCCTGAACTCTTTTACTTCTCCCTCATTCTTTGGTTCTCCTTAATTGTTGTCTTTCTTTGTATTCATGCTTCTGCTTGTCTCGTTTATCATTTATGTTGCCATCTTTTCTTTTGGGTGTTTCTTTTCACTAGACATTTTCATATAGTTTCATAGATTTTAACTCTAACCAATCTGGGGTACCGATAATGCTCCCATCTAAAGGTGCAATAGCAAAAGGTGATGGGTGTTACACAATTAGTAGAAAGGAAAACACACATAGCTGCTACTCAGTGGAATTAATTTAATTTAGAAGAATTAAGTAAGTGTGAACCTTACACTCAATGCCCTTTTTCCAGGCAATGACAAGTGCTTTCTTTTCAGCAGAGAACATGCCACAAAATCGTATGATCCTCAAGCTCTTAAATGACAAAGAAAGGTAAACACTAATATAATTCTGCAAAAGAACACAAATAGTGCCATTTTGATGATTGGGCCAAATTTTATAGTAGGTTCTAGCAGAATTTCTGCTAAGAAAATAATAATTTTTATTTGTTAAGGAGATACAACTGGAAAACAAATCCTTCTCTCAGTTTTCAAATCTTGGATGCTTCCTTAGAAAAGATCTGAAGCAAGGCAGCATAAACTGAGACCTTTTTTATTTGTTTTTGACAAATATTAGCAGATAATTTTCCAGTCTTTTCTATGAGGAAAGTCACAGGAAATTCTTCTTTTCTGTCCTTGAAAAGAAATCAAGGTGGTATTGTTATAACTCATTAACATTTAACAAGTCCACAATAACTGCAAACCACACCAAATTACTATGTGTTTATAATGATTGAGACACTAAGTTTATTTATGATTGCTTTTTATCACAGATGATGCTAAGTTATATTACTCAGTATGTTATTTGGTGCAAATGACAAAATTATTAAACTGTGGAAAACAGAGACTCTGGTTTGATTTGTTTTGCTTTTGGTTTTTTTTGTTTTTTTTTTTTTTTTATAAAAAATGGCTGTTTGTATCAAAATTAGTGACAGAGTCAAGCTATTTCAAAACAGAAATTGTCTGCTTCTCATACTCAGAAATTCAGTTGCTAAATCTGACCAAATGACTTATGCTATGCATGTTATTCTAGGTAGGATCATCAACAGCTCAGAAAAATAAATTATTTTCATTCCTTATAGCAACCTATACAGTGTACTCCTACAAAGTTCATATTAAAAAATAAACACTATCTAGCAGTAAATATTTTAAATCTGTGTCTTCAACAGGGTCTCCTTACTAACAGCTCTACCCTATTTGGTGGCAATTGCCAGTGTGGGGTCATTTTATATCATAAGTTAATGGTGACAGAAATCCTCCCTGCACAACAATTCATATTTCAATTCAGGAACTGGGAGAAGTACAAGTCTATAGATGCAATAGTGTAGAGACAAGGAGCATTGTAAATCAGATTATACCTTTTTTGGGCACTAGATAATTTAATTTAGATTTGCAGAAATCATCATTTCAGTGTCTGATGTGTGAGTATCCTAAGGGGAAATATGAAGGTACAGTATAGTCATGAAATAAATTTCAAGCTACACAGTAGTTTTATGATTAGGATTTTCATATATGCACAAAAACAGAAGCAAAAATGCATGATGATGCCCACAAAGGAAAAAGTAAATAGTATGGAGCTTGAGTACATCTCAAATAAAATGGTAATTGGGAAAATTTTCTGGAGTAAAACTTTGAATTTTATCCAATTTCTACTTTAGTTATATAAAACCTGAATATGTCTTTAAAAAATAATCCCAAAATATAGTACTTCTAACACATTAGCTGTTTAACTTTGACCTCATTGTGATGCCAAGAGGATTTTTTGCCTTTTGTTTTATAAAACTCTTACGTACCGTCAATGTTCTTAGCATGCATAGTTGTAATTCCTTAAGTCTGATACCTTAGCATAGTTCTAGCTTTCTGTTAGGCCAGGAGCCCAAACATCCTAAAGGCCTCGTAGTAGGAGACTGGAAAACCCTGCACTGTCTTGGGAAACCAAGGTCTTCTCTAGAACATATCCTATCAACCAGGATTTGGCCCATCCAGGGGGGAATTCCTTGGACAGGGAAATATCACACCATTGATCCAGGCCTCCCATGGGGGCATCCCTGCTGGATATGCTAAGGCACTGTTGGTAAGGTCTGTAAATTGTACACACGATTTATCGTGTGTGCGCATTGTGGCGCATCCCACCTTGGGAAGTGGTGCACCAAAAAGGGTCCTCATTAAAATACTGAGGTAAAACCCCTCATCCCTTAACTGTGCCTGGCTCTCAATTTTTTTTAAGACCAGAAAAGGCATCAGTTGAAGCTCTAAGTTTGCAGCAAATCAGATTTTCTGAAGTTTTGTTAAACATCTTAACCTGATATTATTTTAAATTTTTGTTCATGTGGTGAAAAATGTAACATATAATTTAATATTAAATATGTATATCAGGAGGACAACATATGACAGGTATGATCTTCTTTTCTGTTCAGACAATAATATTTTCCATGACTTTGATGGAATCTTCCCAATTTGATGAATAATTATGAACACCTCTGCAGAAGAAAATTTAATTTTTTGAAAACAAAATTTTTTCATCATCCATGTGTTAGTTCTACATGCAAAAAGCAATGTGCTTGTACATACACACTTTATAATGCATGGAGAACAGCAAGGCAAGTCAAAGAATAAACAAAAAGTTACAATCTGGTAGATGCATTTGTGACTAGATTGTGGTTACATAATTTTCATTTTGCTTCTCTTTAATAATAATTATAATATTATATAGAAGACCAGTAGCTTGTGTGTTTATTGCAATTTTAAGGGACAATGAAAAGCAAGTTAATTTTCAGAATAGCACTTTATTGCAATTATTTTTCAATTAGTTTTTAGGAGCATTTTACCCAAAGAGTTTTATTCTTTATCTTAATGGACTCTTTATTATCAAATTTGTAGGTTTTTTCCAGATAGTAGACTAGAAATAAAGACCTGGAAAGTAAAAGAATAGAAAGGAATATGACAGCTACCAAATTTGTTAGAGGGTTTGGAAATAAGTTTAACACATAATGCTTTATTTTAGTGTATACCTTTGAGATTAGAAGTAATCTAATGTGTGTATAAACACATACACGTGCACATGAACATATCTTTATAACTACAATTATTGAAGAAATGTAAAGCCTGCTATCATCTTTAAACATGTTTAAAACACCAAGCATATTAATAGTATTTTTAAAATATGGTACTTTTCGGTGCAAACATTCAATTATCATTGTCTGAAAAGGCAGTGGAAACATTTGTCTTTTAAGGAAAACAAAACCACACATTTCAAAATTTCTACATAGTTACACAGAGAAAATGTAAAATACCCCAAAGCGAAATGAGAGAATCTCTATTTCCTTTTCTGTGAGAGAATAATACTCTCACAGAAAAGGAAATAGAGATTGCCTTGTACAATACAATAACCTAGCAGTAAGACATTATCAAAGAGACAGAATAGTCAGCATAAGAATGTGATTATTATTGTAGAAATGTTAATGTGTCTTGATAATGTATTTTTTATGATTTAAACAGTGGCCTGGTAACAATGGCTGAAGAAAAAGATTTGTTCCAAGGGGTATCTGGGGAAACTTCTCAGGCTTGTGCTATTGCACTACCCAGGTTAATAAGAATTTTGATGCCTTAGTGCTGTTTTGAAATCACAGCAAATGCCTTTCCATTCCTACACTACCAAACAAAGTTCAAGTTGCCACCCTTTCCCCTTCTCATACAATCTAAATAGATATGCCAGTAAATAAAATGCTTCTGGAACTCAGAACCTTCTCAGTCTTGTCTTGGTCAAAGAAAACAAACAAAACCCCATGAACTATTATACTACATGGATGCCTTAGGTTTTAGCTTTCATATTTTCCAGATTCTGTACTGATTTAGTATAACTCTGAACTTCATATAAAGTGTTAGCAAGTTCTCCTCGCAGTTTAGTTAGAAAAAACAATCATTTTCCAGTCTGAGAACCAAGGACACCATTGCAGCTTTGGGCCCAAAAAGTATAAAAAATGGCGAATTGAAGAAAGCAATTTGGGAGGATGGGACTGCATAACCAGAAGCTGTAATTGAACAATTAACCCCAATATGTAAATGGAGCAAAACTTATAAAAGTGTGAAAACTCATGACTGGTGGTGCATCCAGGGTAGGGCTATGGCCAGGCTCTTGTACTGCCCAAGGTGTACCCTTGGAAGGCCTTTCAATAAATACCTACTTTATTCCTTTAACTCTGTCTAACCTCTGTTCTAGACAGCCTCTCAAGGCATCAACATAACAGTCAAAAAGATTACATAAAGAGAAAAAAGAGTAGGTGGCAGGAACAGCTATGGACTTACACCATAAATCCCAATCCTGTGTAACCATAATGTATATGACAATAATGGATGTTCATAATGCTAAAACTGACTATTCTGGTTTTGGGGGATTATTTTTCCTTGACTATTCTGGCTTTGGGGGGTTATTTTTCCTTGTCAGCTTGTTCATCAGTTATCAAAACTATATTTAGCATGTACATTGTAAACTTCATGTGCACACAGACCTAAGGTGCCCTTAAAATCTGTGATAAAAAAAGTTGAAAACAAACAAAAAAAAATCTTATAGCCTTTTTATAAACTTGCCCTTAATATACCCCTGTGGGACTGAAAAGTACTTTTGTACATTCTAAAGGATATGAAGCTGAAGGACAGAAAACCAGACTTCTTTCTCAACAGGAAGAAATTGCCACAGAATCTTCTCTAGAGTAGCTCTTTGTGTCTCTCTCTCTCTGTTAATACTCTTTTGCAAGTGAACACAAAATGCTTTACCTTGAGGCATCGTTGTCTTAATATTCTCAGTCTAGTACACACTTGCTGCTTCACTCCTGAAAGCTGCCCATAAGACTAGAAACTAGTTCTGGGAGAGTGCAAGCCCATAAGACTGAAACTTTCAGTGCAAACAAAAATATGCCCTGAACACCTGTTTTAGTATAACCTCCAGAATGCTTGAAATGCAGGTAGGTCAAGAAATTAAGGACTTTTCTTAACTTGGGACTGTGTTTGTTTCCAATTCCTTCTGATCATTTTTGCATAAATTAATGAAGTGTCTGTCATGCTAAAATGAATAGAATTAATGTCTGAGACATACTTTTAGCAAATAAGTATGGAGGTCTAGCTAATAGGTCTTGGAATATTTTCTTTTTCTTTTTTTTTTTTTTAACTCAGACTAAAAGGGTCCACTGTTATGGAATATTTGTTTGTTTGTTCTAGTAAATATGAAGTTCAACACTGACAATTAGAATTTTCTTATTACCCCCTGGTTTGGTTATTTTTTGGTTGTTTTTTAATTTTTTTTTATGTTTGATTTAGTTTGCCTTCTTTTATTTTGATTTTATTGACCTTCTTTTATTTCACTTTCATTATTATCATTATTCTATTGATCCATCTGAGATATGATCTTCTGTAATACGTTATTCTTTAGAATGCAGGTGTCATATAACTGCAGAGCTGTGGTTCTTAAATAGCCACTGGATTATCAGTGTCTCTCCCCTCTAACTCAGAGTTGGTGAAAACTGTTGAAAATGTTTTACATTGTAGAAATGTTTGTAACTAGATCTCAAGATAAATCTGATGGCAAGCTTCCCTTACAGTTACAAGAGTTTTCCACTTGAGTTAGAGGATTTTGCTTTTTCACCTTGTGTTTCATTAAGTTTTTTATTAATTGAATGTTTATTATTGTTATGACCTTTCATCTGTACTATGATTATACTGAGATACTTGCAGTTCTTCATAATAATTCAAGAACAGTGTTGCCCTTCATCTCTTCATAAAAGTAGATATAACACACCTGAGTGTACAGAGCACGAAGCTTTCAAGATTTTGTGGAGTGTTATCCACAGGCTACAGCTTCCATCTCACCTACTCAAGGCCCTCTGCTGTCACACCAGGTCTGAATTTCTCTGTAGTATGTCACTGTGCTGGAGCCAAATACCTTATTCTGCACAGACTGTTTGTTAGGGCTATTTATATAGAACTGCTACGTACATACATGTATGTACACACATATATATATATTTTTTTTTTTTTTTGGCACACAAAAGTATTAAATAGGATTTATTCTCTATGGCAAAAGCTGTGAAAGGAGTCTCCGCACAGATTTTTTAAATGTCTCACTTTTCTATAGAAAGACAACTCTTATTTTTATCAGATACAAATGTAAGACTTAAACCAAAATTCTTCCCCCTGAGTAAGATTTCTCTTGTTATCATTATACTAATTAGCAGTGCTCTACTTACCTTGTTTCCACTAGGTCAGCAGTAGTGATTAGAACAGATTGAATACAATGAATTAAGTCCTGAAGGATACTATGCTCAAAACCTTATTTATCGACAAAAAAGGAAGCACATCTTGGCTATAAATAAAATCAATAATTTATTGTTACTTTAACTGAAATCTTGAGAGTCTAATCATTATTAGTCCAGGTCTAATAGTTATATAAAAACTATAATGATGAAACTAAAACTGTTCTACACTAAATTCTCAGTTTCCACCCCTTTCCCTGGTATTCTGCTCATGCTTCCCCTGCTCCTCTGGCCCTAAGACCTGTAGTTTCACACAGCAGGGATGCTGATGAAGAATTGTCAGCATCTGGAATCCTTCACCAGGTGGAATTTGATGTTCATGTTGCTCCTCCAGCCCTCAAGAGTCAGCTTGGGATCATTTTATGTGTTTGTTAACACACTTTTACACTTTCTCATTGGCCTACAGCTCCAGTAGGCCAATGTGAAATTACAACAAATTTCACATTTATTGTGACCTTTATGCATGTTAGGTGCTATCTCCTCATTTCTTTTGGTTAGCCTTAAGGCCAGCTCCAGGTATATAGCCCACCTATAGGTGTAGAATTACCTAGGGCATGATTGTTTAACATAACTTCAAATATTTATATTCTTTTAAGCAGTGAAAATATTTCAGTGCACTAAAATATAAGCAGGAAAATTTGCATATGAGGGTAACAAAGAAAAAATATTGCAAGGTGTACACAGACCTCTCTGAACACAAGAATTAAGTACTGACAAAATAATCTTCTGGAGCAGAGATGTTGAAGAATGGTCACACAGACAGCTATAGGCAAAGTACCATTTCAATGACAGATGCGGGATTAAAGCAGTTAGCTCCAGTTCACCTACTACTGGATTAAATTTTAGTAAAAAATTACATATGTTGTTGCCTTGCAGCAGTAAATGACTACAGCCTTGCAGTATACGAGCACAGCATCTGCTAAAAAGCCTACTAAAATCAAAAGAATTCCATGAAGAATTAAAAATATACTTTGAGATTTTAAGTATCAGTGCCTTTTGTATCTCTGTCTCATGAAAATCATCACAGGGACACAAGACCTATTTCATAAATCTTAAGCCCAAATTTAGTAGTGATTTTCCATTAAATGAAAAAAGATTTGCTGACAACATGATATTGTCTCTGAAAAGTGAATGTTTCTCCTGGGGCAAAAAAAAGCTATTTCCTGTAAAAAATTGATTTGGAAGTGAAGGCGTAAGAGTGTTCTTTCTTTTGTTCATCAGAAGATAGCAAAATATATTATGTTTAGAGCATTACATGTAATTAATTAAAAGAAAAAATGAACACTTTAAAAGGTAATATTATATTTGGAAAAGTCACTAAACAATGTGACTATTTTACTGCCGTGCATGGAAATAAGTAATCATTTTTAAAGAATGTGTAAGTTTTGCGCTTTGTTTTGGGTTGTTTTTTTTTTTTTGGGGATTTTTGGGTTGGGTTTTTTACTGTTGTTGGTTTTCTTTTTTGTGGTGGTTGTTTTTCTCCATTGTTCAATCTCTCTTGGATATTTTTTAAGTGTGTACATGAATGTTTGGCAAACAAGCGATGTGATGTCAGCACAACTGTTTGGACAACTAATTGTTCAGCAGATTTTGAGGAGGTAAAAGAGGTTCTTTTTTTTTGCCTTTGCTTATAACAAGGTGAAACTCAAACCATACAAGTCTCACGCCTGCAGCTGAAGGAAATAAAATTATTCTGAAAAATTGCTGCTGCATGCTGCCCAACAGATTATATGTGGTGCATATCTTAAATTTATTTCTCAATTTTCTGAACTGCTTAGACAACACGTTGGTCAGTTTTGGGAAAAGTTTTATTACTTTGAGTCAAAATCAGTTCTATGTTCTGGTATGCCTCCTTTTCATTGCATATTTAAAAAACATAATGCAAAAAGACTGAGCAAGACTTTTCCAATAATTTATTAGAAAGTGTTTGACTTCTATGCAGAAACAAAATTAAAACACTTTACTTTTGCACCTTTATATATAAAATAGGACCAGGTATAGAGAGACATATCCTCTTGTACTGGTAAAATGTCTCTATCAATATTTATATGTAGAAGTTAATCCAGGGAAATACACATTATCAGGAATCAGATGCTCTACTGTCCAATAATTTTCAAAAATAGTTTGTAAAATGGTTTAAATATTGTCACTCTAAAACAATATCAGTTCAAACTGGCTTTCTTTCTTACCCTAAGTCCAATTAGGCTGACTCATAGACAGAAGCTTGAAATAAAGCAATACATATTTTGATTTTTGTGTCAGACAGTCATCTGGTGAAATACTGTATTTCAATAATGTCATATCTGTTCAGTGACATCAATTTTCTAGGGGTACGTAAAATTTCATAATAATTGGCATTGTTAATGCCCTCTTTCAAAATACAGAGATCCAGAAGTATAGGAGTTTTTTTGCCAAGGAATTGCTTTCCAAAGAAAGCAATGATAACAAAAGTTAATTAGCTCATCAGCAAAGTCTGTTTTTTTAAATGCAACTTTCTGGTTTATATCCCCTTTTGTTGTTAAAAATACAACAGGAATCTTATCTTTGCTAGGTTGAATCATTGGTGAACATTTTAAGTAAAGCAGTGCAATAAATATCATAGACTCTCAAAACACTGATAGCTATGCATTTTTTATCCATTTAACTGTGCCAGGGACTCTCTTATTCATGATAGCTAGTCCACTATCCTCTTTTGCACATTCAACCATTTATAACTTCTTATTTTTTCATTTTCTATTTTCTGCTCCTTCCTGGACTGTCATAAATCCAGTGAAAATTGTTTCATAATAATCTTTTGCTATCTGCTGAGTTCTTTGCCAGGTTTGAACCATGCGAGGATTTAGTTTTATTTACCACTTACATGGTTTTTTAAAGTATAAACTCCCTATCCCTCTATTTGATTTTGCAACAGAAACAACAATTGTTGTCCGTTAGAAAATACCAAGAATCCATTGTTCTTTTCTAAATCACGCTGAATTTATTTCTATTTATCATAATATTTATTAAGGACTTTTCACTTTTCTTTGTTTCATTTCCTCTGGAATTGTAGAAAAGCAGTTTGATTTTCATTTGACTGTTTTATACTCATTTAATAAGTAAATTTTATATTTGTACCAAAAAATCACCATTCTTCCTATTTTGACACCTTGGATTTTCTTATTCTGACAAAAACATGTGAATACGTGTTTGTCCTGCAGAGTTGAACAAGTCGTAGACTTGAAGGGGATAAATTATTTTGGTTTTGTGAATTACCAACAAAAGTAGCAGGTTTAGTCCTGGTCAGGAATCTTTAATTGGCAAAATACCCCAATTTAATTAGAATATGCACAATAACATTAATCTATATGTCTCCTGCTCTTTAGCTTATTTTTGTAGAAGCAGGATCCTCTTCTTTATCTTTGTCTCAGTAGTTTCTCTGCTGCTAAATAGTTTTATTACTAATGTTCAATCCATCTAACATTCTCTGAGCATTATTGCTTACTGGCTTGTTACAATTTTTTTCTGCAGCATTATTCTACTACATGTGCTAAAACAGAGGAAGAGATGACTCGGATGATATCTGTCAACTTTATTATGTAAGATTCCATTTTAGATAGCTTTTAAAGCAAGCAACAATAGCATGCAGCAATTTGCAGTGATTTTTGAGATGCTGATCTTTGCTCTAAAATCCTAGGGAGAAAGAAAGATAAAACTTAAAAAAACTTGTGCATGATGGAAATGAAAAGAATCTCATTCTCTTTCATTTTGGAAAGAATAAAAGTAGGAAGTAAGAATATCTGAACCTACAAGACCCCTAACTCTTGTAATATGTTTAAAAGGGAACCAAAATGAAAATAAAATAAATGAAATCCAATCTTAAGGATAAAGCCAAACCAAACAACTTTTCTGGACAAGATTCTAATCTTCTGGGAGGGTAGATTAGTACATGGGGTACTACAATTGCAGAATGGCACTGCACATCTAGTTCACTGTTCCATAAATTTGTGCTTGTCCCAAGGAGACAATAAATAAAGTCTATTGCAAAACCATTTATATTCCTCATAACTCTCATGCTTTATTTGGGTCTCACAGAGAAACTGAGAGTAATGAAAGACAGAAATAGAGTACCTTACAGGAAGTATGAATGCAGCTTCTGTAATGAAGAGAATAGTCTTGTGTAGTTACTGTAAATAATACAATAAACACGTCTGCTTAAAAAAGGATCAGAAGGAAAAAGGTAAAAAGACAAAGAAAAAGTAAAAAAGAAAAAAGACAAAGAGAAAATATTAAAAAAATTGAAATAGCAGATAATGCTAAGGTTCACACATTCCTAATACACAATGCATTCAGACACAATTAATTATGAGGTAGTCCTCAAAGAAATAAAACCAAAAGAAGCCTGCCAAAGTGGGAGGGAGCACAGCCAGGACAGGTGACCCAAACCAGCCAAAGGGCTATTCCACATCACAAAACATCAGGTCTAGTTGTTTAAACTAGGGGGATACCCAGAAAGGAAGCTGATCTGTGTTTGGTAAGGGGGTTCTGGCACATGTCAGCAAAAGCGATGAGCAATTGCATTGTGCAGCACTTAGGACTTTTCTTTTATAGTGATGGCAATGATGACAATACCATTATTATTTTGCTTATTTTCAATTATTAAACTGCTCTTATCTCAAGTTTTACTTTGATTCTCCTCCCAGTTTCACCTGGGTGTGGGGGGAGGAGTGTAGGAGTTGAGCTAGTGCTTGTGTGGTGTTTCATCTCTGTCTGGGCTAAAAACCATGACACATCTGTAGTAAAAAAAGAAAACCAAAAAATCTTAACAAACAAACAAGCAAACAAAAAGTCCCTATGGGTTTTACTTGATTGATTTATTGGGAAAATTGGTACACATTTACAGAGTTCAAACTTCATCAGGCACAGATCTTTCAACCAGAATTCCAGATGTTATTGTCTGACAGTGGCAGATGAAATCTGATTTCTATTCTATACCAGCTCTGCCTTGTTACAGACCATATTTGAATGCACGGTTAGTAATTTAGTTACTGCATTTTTTTTTTTCCTGTGGATTGTACTTTCAGGGTGGGAATGTTTGAAGATTCTTAATTGCAGGGGGGAATATAAGACTGGAAATACATTTGTACATCAATAAACTGAAACAAGCTCTGCTGAGAGGCTGAGGGTTCTGGGCTTGTTCCCTAGAAAAGGGAAAACTTTGAGAGGAGTTTGTCACCAAGCTAGCAGGGTTGGGCTTTTCCCAGAGCTGCCTGGAGGGAGGATGAGAATGAAAAGCCATAGATTGAAGCAAGACTGGCTCAGACTGGCAACAAAAATAATTTCGCTGAGAAAAAAATGAGAATGTTTTCTACTGTGTTGTGTACTGGGGGCTTGCAGCTCCCTGGAGATGCAGAGGCTCCCCAAGGGGGCATCGGGACAAGGCTGGGCTGAGAGCCTTTGCCACTGCCCCGGCTGGAGAGCAGGGAGGGACACAGGGACATTGGGACACGGGGCACAGAGGGACAGAGGGACATGGGGACACAGGGACACAGGGATATTGGGACATGGGGCACAGGGACACAGGGACACTGGGACACAGGGACACAGGGACACAGGGCACAGGGACACAGGGACACAGGGACACGGGAACACAGGGCACAGGACACAGGGACACAGGGACACAGGGACACAGGACACAGGGCACAGGGACACAGGGACACGGGAACACAGGGCACAGGGACACAGGACACAAGGACAGAGGGCACAGGGACACAGGGGCACAGGGACACAGGACACAGGGCACAGGGACACAGGGACACAGGACACAGGGACACGGGACACGGGAACATGGGACACAGGGACACAGGGCACAAGAACACAGGGCACAGGGACACAGGACACAGGGACACAGGGACAGGGGGCACAGGACACAGGGCACAGGGACACAGGACACAGGGACACAGGGGCACAGGACACAGGGACACAGGGACAGGGGGCACAGGGACAGGGGGCACAGGACACAGGGCACAGGGACACAGGACACAGGGACACAGGGACACGACACAGAGACACAGGGGCACAGGGCACAGGGCACAAGAACACAGGGCACAGGGACACAGGACACAGGGACACAGGGACAGGGGGCACAGGGGCACAGGGACACAGGGCACAGGGGCACAGGACACAGGGACACAGGGACAGGGGGCACAGGGACACAGGGCACAGGGGCACAGGACACAGGGACACAGGGACAGGGGGCACAGGACACAGGGCACAGGGACACAGGACACAGGGACACAGGGCACAGGGACACAGGGCACAGGGACACGGGGACACAGGGGCACAGGGACACAGGACACAGAGACACAGGGACACAGGGACACAGAGACATAGGACACAGGGCACAGGGACACAGGACACAGGGACACAGAGACATAGGACACAGGGACACAGGACACAGGACACAGGGACACAGGACACAGGGACACAGAGACATAGGACACAGGGACACAGGACACAGGACACAGGGACACAGGACACAGGGACACAGAGACATAGGACACAGGGACACAGGGCACAGAGACACAGAGACACAGGACACAGGGACACAGAGACATAGGACACAGGGACACAGGGCACAGAGACACAGGCCCCTGTGCTGGGATTGGGCACTATAATTATCCACAGTCTTTCATCAGTTGCCTATTTTTCCATAGCAGGATCTTAAGCAGCACTGGCCCAATGGATATCAGATTTTTCTGAGGCAGAAATAAATGGGAAAGGTAGAGGGTGTGAAATAATGTATTCATTATATTTAGTATGTCCATGAGGTTGCAAATATCTTGGTTCACTAACTAATGCAGCAACTGAAATTATTGGCATAAGCATGATCCTGACAACTGTTCAGCAAAAAAATGTTTTCACATAAAATGTGAATATATTATCTCAGATAATACCATGTGGGTTGGCTTTCCATTTATAAGAATGTCCCTCACAGCATAGCTGCCATCAATTTTATTAATTACTGATTTATGTTGTTTCAAATATGGTTACAGTTTAGTTTGCAATTTTGTATTGAAGTAGACATTAGCCAGATAACAACAATCAACCACTCGATTTATGAAATCTCAGAATTGTTTATAAAATTTAAAGTGTTAAAATTACTAGAGTGCAAAAGACATTCAGAAAGAAGAATTTTTTTAAGAAAACCATGTATTTGACATATGTCCAGTAGCAAGAACTGAAATTCCTCCAAAAGGATAATCAAACACAGAAAAATATTGACAAAATTAGCACAGGTCATATAAGAGGAAGTAGTGCATCGTTGTGAGGAAGCCCAGTGAAACTTATCTGGCCTTAGTTAACACATTTGTGTCCCTCTGCTTGCTATTAGAGGAAATACTTGTGTAAAAAATAAAAAGCCTCATTTTGCAAGACATCCGAACCATGGCATACATGGTAGGTTTTTCATTCCATACAATTTAGAGGTTTAAGACAAGAACTGAGATTTCTCTACACAATTGGTCAGGAAAAGTATTAGAAATATCTGTATTAGCAAGAGAAACAAGTTCAATTTTTGTCAAAGAGCATACCAAAAAATATTAGGAATAATTTACAGCTCAAATTTACTATTGAGGCAACTTAAACCAAAGGTGT
This sequence comes from Melozone crissalis, assembly GCF_028551555.1. NCBI lineage: Eukaryota > Metazoa > Chordata > Aves > Passeriformes > Passerellidae > Melozone > Melozone crissalis. The sequence continues at coordinate 3,886,812 of NW_026535784.1, read as the reverse complement.
GAATTTACTAAGTACTCTCTTCCAGGAATGTATCAAGGAATAACACAGGCTTTGTGCTTTCGTTGAAAGTGATTTTGAGAATATGACAAAAACCTCAAATTAATTTTTGTTAGTTGCTAATCAGAGATTATTGTTTTCACTTAGATTTACAGTTATACCAGTCAACACTGAAATCAAGCTTGAACTTCAAGGTCATCAGGAGAACAATCTTCATCACTATTGATTTATCTGAAAAATAAAGAAGAGGTTATATGCAAGGAATATGTGGGAACATAAAGCAAATAATTTATCAATCACATACAAATCATGTCAGTAGAAATTAGAGGAGAAAATAGTGGCAGAAATGTGGCTTTGAAATAGTTTAATAGACTAAAATAGTATCCAAAGCTTAAAAACTATTTACATTGTTTAAGACCCATGCAGTTTCATATAAAACTTTTATTATATCCATAATGTATGCACAATTAGGCAATCATATCCTCGGTCTTGCCTGTGCAGAGATTGTAAATGAAGACTAGAGCTCTCCAATCCTCCTCAACCACAGGTGTTGTAAATTTTGCTTGACTTTTTGAGGGAGAAGGGAATGAGTCTATGTGACTAATAACAGCTTTAACAATGAATATGATGTTAGAAAGGCATTGCTCATTTTCATAAATAGTGCATGATTATGTGATGGAGGAAGAATCCCTTCAGCATTTGAGTGCAAAAAAACCTCAAAAAAACAAACAGAAAACCAGAAACACATAAACTTGCAGTTTTACTGGGGAAAGAGAGGGTTCATCAGAAGCAAACAAGAAGAAATAAATTTTTTCAGTGGATTGGATGCTATCAAGGCATATCTAATTTTCATTCTGACATTTTGTATAAATCTACAAGCTATAGCCTTTAACAGCAGAGTTTCATGCTCAGTATGGGTAACTGAAGTCCTCATTAGTTCACTTTTTAGAAAGCAACATTCATTGGGCTATTTAGGGCATTACAGTCTTAATACTAGGAAAAGAAAATGCCAAAATCACAAGAAAATACCATGTTTTACCATTTTTTTTAGAAATGTGGCATTATTTAATACATTTACTAAATATGCCCAGAAGGAAATCTAAGTTTATCTGAATTTGGAAGCCTGTATATGGATAGGCATGAAAAATCTGATTGAGGTTTTTGTAGCAAGGATTTCGTGTATGTTTGGATTCCCAGTATGAAAGGAATAGAAAACTTTTTTTACTCGAATTGCAGTTTCTTTTGTTACAAAAGCTGTTCCAGCATGGACCAAAAGTGATTTTTCTTGCTATGTTACTGATGTTGGGTTATTGAACAAGGCTTTTTTATTTATGTCACTGACTGTTTTTCAAATGAACTTCTAACACAGCATAGAACAACAGCAATTAAATGTAGAATGCTGTATAATCTTAGCAATAGAAAGTATAAAAAAATTCCATTCCGGATCTGTAAGAAGCTAAATATCTAATTTTTCTGTCTGTTAGCATAGTCATGACAATGGAATGCATTAAGTGTATACATCTGAATGTTTTGATGTATACACTTCATGACCACAGTGGAAATAAGAAAGGTTTTCCCAGTGCTTTCCTTTGCAATTGTATTTTGTGTCTATTACCTTCCAACTTGGAAAAATGTAGCCTCTGAAGATACATTATTAATATAGTCTGGATGGAATTATTTGAAAAAAATACTTTAAGAAAAATTATTACTTAAATTTAGTAGTTAATTACAACTCTTTGAATGGACAAGTTATTGGAATCCAATATGATTCTGTACTTAGCCCCATTTCTCAGGATTTTCCCTTCATTGAAACTATTGGATTTGGCCATCTATAATTCTAAGATAGAGAAAAAAGCTTTAAAAACTTACCTATAGTACTTATTACATCTAGCAGTTATAGTTTTTCACTGGCATAAGAACAGTGTTCTTATTGTAGCTATCACAATATTACAAAGGAGAAAGAATGGTTTATCAGAATTTAGCGGCATTACATGCATTTGCACCAATAACTGATGGAAAAGGAGGGGTTTTGCTATATTCTTTGTCTTATTAAGCAGAAGAAAACAAGGGGAAAACCCCAAACAAACAACCCACTAGCCCAAACCAGAAAACTCTTGTCCTTTTCAAGTCATTTTTATATGTATTCAACATCTGTAACTAGGGTAAAATTTATTCTTCAAGTTTTCAATACGAGAATATTTGCAACATTATCATAAGCAATGCTTCTGAGAGAAAAAAAGACTCTTAAATACAGAACATCTCATTACACTAAGGTTAATGGTAAAGTTCTCTATTTTAATTCATGTCACATAGCATTATGTACCTCTGTGAGTGACTCTAACTCAGAGCTTGTCTTACTGAATTCCTTTGAAGTTAATGGAGGGGGAAAGAAACTCTTAGTTTAAGTGTCTTCCTGCATAAGTCTATTTTTTCCACTGACTGTGAATGTATCTCAACTCAGAAAACATATTTGCATTTGCTTAGATTAGTCTCAGCAAGAAGTTCAGTGCAGCCAAGATGCTGACATCCCAAGGTAATAAATACACCACTCTAATACCCTTAAATCGTAACTCTTTCTTTCTGTGTAAACAATCTTAGTGAATAGTAGACATGGAATCATTGCAAAGCAATTGTGTATGTTTAGTAATTTGAATTTTGAAAAGAAAGAAAATCTTAATTATGTGTAAGTCAGGTCATCTTATTGGTTTTAGCAGTGGTATAAAATTACAACAAAAATAATGTAATTCTATTTCCTTGTGTCTCAATTTCTCTACTTTTAAATTGTCTTCTTGCTTGTCTGTTTGCTAATTGTGCTTATATTTTTCTCTCTTCAGCTAAAAATTATTAGATCAAGCAGATTTCAGTGTGAGGCAATGGTCCAAAGCTGATGTGCAAGGGAAGCTGTCAGAGATGAGCTTGATATTTCACCTTCAATAAAAATAGCCCTGACAGATGAACTTAGATTTCCTTCTGCATATTTAGTAAATGTATTAAATAATGATATATATCTATAGTAAAACACGGCATTTTCTTATGATTTCAGCATTTTCTTTTCCTAGTATTAAGAATGTAATGCCCTAAATAGCCCAATGAATGTTGCTTCCTAAAAAGTGAACTAATGGGGACTTCAGTTTGCCATAGTGAGCATGAAGCTCTGCTGTTAGAAGTTGTAGCATGTAGATTTATACAAAAAGTCAGAATGAAAATTAGATATGCCTTGATAACATCCAACCCACTGAAAAAATGTATTTCTTCTGATTGCGTGCAGGGTCCCTGTGCCCTTTGTTCACAGCAGCTCAAGTCCTTTTTCCTTCCAGTCCAGCCCCCCAGAGCTCCATGTGCTGCTCCCCCTGCAGCTGCACGCTGAGCTGTCAGCACTGAATGCAATCCTCAGTATCTTAATGTGTGCTTCTTCTTGCAAAAAGGCTTTCCTATAAAATTTCCTTGCTCTAATAATGGTGTATTATTAAATTTTAGGAAATTTTTTTGAATTTTTAAATTCTAAGATAAGGCCAAACCACACGATGACAACAACAGAACAACTGCTGGCTTCTATTAAAAAGTTCAAGCTTTCAAAAATGCAGTTTTTAGTCTTGTTCTACATGTTACACAAAGCACATATTTCACTCAGGAAGGACCAAAGGCCAGGGGATTTTTATAATCTGTTATTTCAGCCATCTCAAAGTGATTTTGAGAGGTCATACGGGCCATCATCCCCCACTGAAATATCAACTATTTCAGATGTCAACTTCTTCCATTTTTCTGCAAAACTCCATATTGTATTCAAAGTGGCTGCCATTAACTGGCCAATTAATTAGAAATACAAATTAATTTTCATTGTGATTATTCTCAATTGGAATGTGTGGAAGTGGAATAGAAAATATAAGACCATATGACCTGGGTGTCTACTCATTAATGCAAAATTAAATTTAAACCACAAAAACATAAAATTAAACTATTACATTCTTTTTTTCTTAATTTCTAACAGATGAGTGAAATTATTGGAATTCTTCTTAGGTTTTACAATATTTATTCCAATTTTATGCAGAGAAAACAATAAAATTATAGAATTATTTGAGTTGACCCTGAAGGTCATTAGTTCCAAGCTCTCTGCAGGGACTAGGGACAAGTTCCACTAAACCAGGTTTCTCAAATCTCCATCCAGCAAAATCTTGAACACTTCCAGAGATGGGGCATTCACAACTTTCCTGGGCAACCTGTTCCAGTGCCTCACCATCCTCACAGTAAAGAATTGCTTCATTATATCCAATCTTAAGGCATCGTCTTTCAGTTAAAAGCTATTGCTCTCTGTCCTGCCCCTATAGGCCTTGATAAGAAGTCTCTTTTCATCTGTCTTTTAAGTCCCTCTTAAAGAATTAAAAGGCCACAGCACAGTCTCCTTGGAGCCTTTTTTTTCCTTGCTGAACCTCAACTCCCTTAGCCTGTCTTTATAGAGAATTGCTTCATGGCCCTCCTGATCAGTTTATATGTTCTTGGCTACTGTGAGAGGCTGAAATGATTTATGGCTTAAAACGCTGCTGAAATCATCAAAAGATTTTGGTTCACTGCAGCAAACTGCAAAGAAACAGTTATCCATCTGCAACCTCCTGTTTTGTAGACAGCAGGTAGGGACTCCTCCCTCATTCTACATGACAGAAAGAAGCAGTGTCTCTAGATGCAGTTCAGGTGTGAAAACTTAGCATTAACATGAAATGTAGTGGATAGCAGCACAAAAATATTAGAACAAAACTATTAAAACTTAGTGGCTTTAGGAGAACATTTTAGAGACCAAAAGAGAATGCAGAAATCAAAAACAAACGTTCAATCTGAGCAGAGGTCAGTTAAGGCTGTGCAAGCTTTATATAGATTGTGAGGGAAAATTTATCATACCAATAAAATAGAAGTACACTTTTATATCTTTTTAAATTTATGTCCACCTTTAAGAACTTTCAATGGATTAGCTCTGGCTGACAATCAAACTCCCACCAAACTACTTGCTCACTCTTCCCTTAGCAGAATGAATGAGGAAATAAGTACAGGAATAAGAAAGTTTGTGGGCCAAGATGAAGACAGGGACATTGCTTATCATCACATTAGCTTGTGGAAGGTTACCTGGATATATTGTCAGTTAATATTAAAATTTAGTTACTAATTCAGGCAGTGGAAAACAGAAGGAAAAACATCAGTACAACACCTTACTTCCTCTCCTATTCCAGGCTCCTTCGCTCCTCTGTCCTCCCTAAGCAGTGCAGAGGAGATGGGGCGCAGGGCAGGTGCCGTCAGTACCTTGTGGTCTCTCTCTGCCACTCCTTCCTCTCATGCTTTTCCCTGCTCCAGGGTAGAAGGCCCACAAGTTGCAGTGGAAAATCCAGTTTTCAGTGGGTCTCCATCTCTTTTACTTCTCAGCCTTTTTGATCTCTCCTCTCTGTAGCAATTTCAGCTCTTTCTTAGGTGCACTTTCCCAGAGGTGCCACAATTATAGCAAACAGGCTGAGCTGTGTCTTTCAGCAGGTCCTTTAGAGCCAGCTGGAACCAACTGGAAGTGGCTGGCATGTGCAAATGGCTTCCTCCAGGGGCCACCCCTTCCATCTTGATACCTATATCCAGTGCAGAATTTAACAGAGTTCACAAACATAAATGAAATTGTACATACCAGTGTCAAAGTTCTGTCATAGAACCATGAATGGTTTGATTTGGAAGGGATCTTAAAGATCACCTAGTTTCAACCCACCTGCCATAGAGAGGAACACTTTCCACTAGACCAGGTCATGCCATGATAAGAATGAAAAAATTGCTCTGAAAGAGTAAAATAGAATCCCAAAGGCTGAATTCTATTTATATTTCGGGGATTAATTATTGAGTTGTCTTATTAGATGCTAGTTATCTATGTGGATGTCAGAGATTCTCTGTTTTGGCATGGTGTGTAGCCATTGCAAGAGCTCTCAGAAGGCCTTTACAATATGAGCTCTTCTTTGGTGAAGACAGGTTAAATAGGAGCATTGTCACAGGCTGTCAGGTTTTTTTAGCTCTACTTCTGTTGTTGAGCAGAATTGATTGCAACTGAAAAAAAAATATGTGTAGCCTACAAGTTAATCTGTAGCAGTAATGGATTAAATATAGCTGATATTCATAAATGCTTGATAAAATGGATTTTAGAAAGAAATGGTTTCCAGCATATATCAAAAAAATGTTTCTGTGCATTCTGGTTTTCAAGTGGTTTATAATGGTAACTAAAAGAATATTTTAGAAGTTTTAAAATAATGGTGATTCCCTCGGCAGGTTTGTGGAAGTGTCACACAGTCAATCAGTCAGGCCTCCCCATATCTGTATTTCAGCCGTCACCCTCCATAGCAAAGAGGTTGTCTGTATTTTTCAGTTGAAGTGTATGGCCTCAGGTGCTCTGTATCCCTGACTCCAGAAGCCATGGGGTCGACCTCAAGTCTCCCCTGGTGCTTTCTGCCCAAGCCTCCAGGACAGGTCACTGTCCCCAACCGCACTCTAGAGCACGTTTTAACCTTTTGCTCTGTCCAGGCTGGCCCAAGGGCTGCTGCATGAACTATCTCATGCTGATTTGTTTAATGGCTTGTCATTGCTCAGGGCCTCTCTTGAAATCATTTTTCTTCCTGATCACCTGACAGAGAGGGCTGACAATCAGACTGTAATTTGGAATATGCGTTTTCAAAAAAAAATACAACATCCAGGAATGGTTGTGTTTCCTTTTTGTTAGTTGGTGGAGACATTGCTGTTATTTTATTAATCACATCCATTGGGATCTGATTACATACACCTTGCTATTTTATTCCTAAAGACTGGATGCTCTGTTTCGGTCCCTTGAGCTTACTTTGCTTAACGGCAAAACTGCCTTCAGAAGGATTTGAACTATTTTGTTTTTCCTTTTGTCAGAAAATGCTGCCCCTCACAATGACATCATCAATGTATCGCAGGTGTTCCAGAGACCCTCCCTGTTCCATTGCAGTGTGAAATATATATATTAAATATATCTTTTATACTAATTTATTTTTGTGAAACTATTCCCAAAGTCTTTGTTTCTTCATTTTTCTTGCTAAACCTAAAGTGAAAATTGAGTGTGCCCTTTCTATTTTACATGTACATTACTTAGGTAGCTGAGACATTACTATTTTTCAAAATTATATGATAGAATATTCTGAGTAGAACAAATCAATTTTCACATTATATAATCCTCACATAGGTTTCTAGCATTTCCAAATTGGAATTAGAATGAAAATTCTTCAAGAATATGTATGGTAAATTTATATGGTATTGTAGTTATTGACTCAGGGACAAAGTAGGAAGCTGAGACAACCTGTAAATAATGTGCTATTATCCCTTAAAATTTTGACACGCTTCTCACAACAAATCAGTGAATAACTAAGAATTCACTTCATATAGACACATCACATACCATCTCACAATATTTGGAATCTATGTGATGGCTTTTGTAATATGAAACGCATTGCATCACATTCTTTTTCAAAGTAAAAATATATTGTTTATGAAATACTCATGAAGTTTATATAAAAAATATTCCTCAAATATGATACACAATCATTGCAGTTACTCTGGTGGCCAGAGGTTTGTTTCTGCTTTAAAATGAATCTGCAGAAAATCACATCTTTCCATCAATGATATACAGCACAATTAAAGTCATTGAGTTAGAGCATGTTTAATTGACATTAATGGTGAATTTTTGGGGCTTTGTCCTGTGTGTTGATTGTAAGCAACAACAGAGATAGAGTTAATAGAAGATGCTTAGGGACCCTACAGGAGTCTCTGAAGGGTTATTTATTTTGCTTGACAAATAAATAGCAGAGATAGGCAGATATACCTTTAGATATGACTGTCTTCCACCAGTAATGGTATAGGCAGCTTAGATGTTGCTGTTCTTATTGACATTAGGAAGACTGAGGCAGACAGCAAGAATTCTTGAGCTTGCTATGACATCTCTTGAATTCATATTAAAAATGTTAATTATTGTAACACTTACTAATATCCAGCAAAATAAATCACAGCATCACATAAAATATTTTGTCTGTTAAGCTATATCCCACTTATTTATCCACTATTCTAGGAAATATTACCTTTTTCCAAGAAGATAGCATAGGGAACTTGTGTTGATGCTGTATAATATTTTATTTATTAGAAAGTTTAGCATATTTTGCTGGGAGTATTTACTCTGTAATAAGTTTTGCTACCTCTGTAAAGATGGAGTTTCTTTTGTGTTTCCTAATAGCAGTTCACTGGCAGTTTATCAAATACTGAAGACTTGTCTAAATTTTGACACACAAGAATCTTAGGAAACCTTATACTACCATAAATTAAGCAAATGAAAACGCCACTGTTGATGGCCTGCCACACCTATAAAACTCAAGCACTTCATATCCCTTTCAAATATTTTCTGGAGATCACAATTCACAAAAGTCTGGCTTGACAGACAATGCAAGGCACTGGCTGACAGACAGGGAAAATAAATCCCTATTATACAGATATAGTGCCCTAATGAGCTACATAGTCTGCATGCTTACTTCCCAGCCATCAAAAGCTGTGAGCTAGACACCAGCAGGCTTTGTGCAGATAGCTAGGCTTTACACTTTCACTTCATAGTTTATTTATTCACTACTTGGATCCCAGCAAATTTACAAAAGCAAAAGCTTAAATTCAGATTAGTAGTTCACTTTAGACTTTTCATACAGAAAATAATTAGATATGTCTCTTTTTATACAGATAGCAATGTGATCTGCTTGTATCTTTGGAAACCTACATATACATCTGTACAATATCAAGATATGGCAAACGAAAAAACACATGACAAATTGATTACATCTGCCATGGAATCACAGACTGGTTGAAGCTGGAAGGCAGCCCTGAGGGTCTTCTGGTCCACCTTACCGAATCCAGCCCAGTTGCTCAGGATCATATCCAAAACAGACTTTGAATATCTCTAGGGATGGAGACTCCTCAGTCCCCCTGTGCAAGATGTGCCCATGCTCAAACACAAATTAAAGTGATTCTTTATGTTCAGACAGAGCCTCCAGTGCTTCAGTTTGTGCTTATTGCCTCTTGTCTTGTCAGTGATCAGGACCTATCTTCCTTGCACCTTCCCTTCAAACTTTTATACACATTGGGAAGGTTCCCCTCTGCTTTCTCTTCTGCAGGATTAACACGCATTTTTCTCAGCATCTCTTCTTGTCCTTAATGCATCTGGAAATGGTTTCCAGGATTAGTTGCTTAATCACTTTTCCAAATATCAAGATGAGGCTGACCAGCCTGGTTTGCTCTTTCCCTTTTTGAACACACTTACCAGTAATGTCTCAGAGACACTCTGCTCTGGAGCTTCAGAAAGAAACAAAAATAGTTTTCTTGGGAACACAAGGAGTTATTAGTTCTAGATGAGACACTACATGCAGTAAAAGCTAAACAGGGTTTATTTGTTGTCTGAAAGTGCTATCGATTTTTTTTTTAATTTGCAGACACAATCTCCTGTAGAAGACGGAAATATCTTCATTGAAACTATTGTCACCACGGTAAAGTGTGTCTTGCTGAACTAATTTCCAAATTGTTACCTTTGTTTTGTTATCTCCAATTATTGTTTCAACTTGAATTACTGCTGAGACAAATGTTCTGTCAGGAGAATTCCAGAAGAATTTTTTATTAGAGTAACAGAGCCTAACTTTAATGAGTTCCAAAGGTTCTAACAGAGTTTAATGTCATCACGAAGTTCAAGTGCTGCCCTTGCTTCTGACAGTAGTTTTCTGATGATGATACCACCATTACATCTGCTCTGAGCATTATGAGATGTCCGAGGCCTGTCATTGACTTCCCAGCAGGCAAAAAAAAATCCATGAAACAGAGTACATGCTCTTAGAGTTATTTCTTTTATAGATGACAATTACAAGACTTTCACAAACAGAAACAGCTCAGAACTTTCTCCTATCTGCAGAAGACTGAAATACAATCAAGCAAAGTGAATGTTCTGGACAGGATTATTCCTTTGCATGAGTACTTGTACTTAAATGGTAGAGATATGAAAAGTGTAAAAACATATAAGGATGTTGCTGGTTTTGATAAAAAGTAATAGGCATTATTCTGGATGCAAAAAAACCCAAAAATTATATTGTAGTTAAAGTTTTAATATATTTCAAGCTGGATGATGTATAAATTAATCAGAATCTGTTTTCTTCATATTCTCTTTTAATGGTGTAGAAGTTCTTCCTGTAGAAGAATTTCTATGAAGTTCTATGAACTTCTATGAAATTATAGATTTCAGCAAGTGGTTTTGTTCAGAGGCATCAAGGAACCACAGTTAAAACACCTCTTTCAGTAAATATTATCTTGTTTATTTCTGTAACACTGCAGTTGAATTTTGCCTTTAAATATTTGCCTCAGAGAAGAAAGTGGAGTCTCTGTTATCTACCAAGTTCATAATATTGGAAATCTATCTATATTTCATCTTAAAATAAGCACACTCTAGAGCTCAGCATTTTTAAAAATGTGAAAAACAATTAACTTGTGCAGTTCTGTCACAGCACAACCTAATCTAAAGGAAACACGTTGCAGCTCAGAAACCAGCTGAGCTTCCATTTGTTTCCTTGTAGATTTTATTAATCCATAAACCTCTATTTTGACTAGTATATGAATGTGTGTGTGTGTGTATATATATATATATATATATATATATATATATACTTCCATAATTTGGTTTTAATATATAAATATACAATTTTTGAATAGGCAGGGTAGTTATCTTCCCTTTTTCCCTCACAGCTAAATTTCTTCTTCTTATGCCTCTTCTCCTCTAATTCCTCTTTCTTGCTGTAGCTGAAACTCCAGACCAGTTGAAATCAATTGGATTTTTACCATTGATTTGAAATGAGTCAAGATGTCACTCATGAAGTTCATAGACTGCAAATATCTACAGAAGGCAAGAATTCGCTCTTCTCACTATCCTTAAACTTCCACCCACCAGGATTACTCAGCCAGCTTTACAGTTTGCATTGAGCAATTCTTTACTAGTTATAAAACAACATAGTCTCCTTTCCTCTTGCAATGTTGTGTGTCTTTTTCACTTGTTTCAAACCACAGATTTTACAAAAGTAAAATTCAAACAACCATTTGCTACTTTAAAAAATAGTTAATTAAACTATTTATTTAAGCATTCTATTGAACAAAATATGAAACATGGGAAAATATTTATTTATTAATCGATTTTTAGTACATGGGAACATTAATGTGTTGCTTGTTAGCCTCATCCACATAAATTGGGATTCAGAAAATGGCTGTTAGGGGGAGTATGGACTGGTTTTGAGACTACAGACTGGTAGGGATTCAGAGGGTATTTCTGACTATTCGTTACCTCAGAGGAGTATTAACCTTCTTTTAATAGAAAGCTGCATTTCCTACGTGTTACACAGCTAGCTTGAGTCAATTCCAAATACAAACCAAGTCTTAAAAAATCAAACTGTGATAATGTGTTTATTTTTTAACAAAAGAAGAAACTAGTAAACAAATTCAGTTATTTGTCATAGCTGGATTTGCGATCAATTTTAAGAGAGTCATACATTTAAAAGATCAGTCTGAGATCTACAGTTCTCTGGTGTTACATTTCCTATTATATATTTTTTCTCTCTTTTCTATCAATGTGGAAAGCGGGTATACAGTAGCTGCCAACTGGCTTTTCATGGAAAAGAGTAGAGTACAATGTAACACATTAACTCCCTAATTCCTCTGGGTGCATGATGTATAGTACATAGAATTTACTATCTGGCAAAAGACCTAACTTAAAAACAAAATCTAAAAACCAGAAATGAAACCAGATATTCTTCTGGGGTTTTTTTAGAGGTGTTAGAAGTTTGTTGAGGAGAAAACATTCCAAAGGATCAGATTAGGATCATAATGGGGTACTATCAGCATGATTGAAAAAAAATTACCTAAACTTGAACATATTTTCACTTTTAGTTTGGGAATTTAATAGATATCTCTCATTAGGGAATTTAATAGATATCTCTCAACGGAAAGAGAGTGTAGAAAACACAGTACATTGCCACTTGTAAAAGAAAGGATGAAAATTATTATTCTAAGAATATGATAAGTAGTATTTTTATTTCTGTTTACATTTCCTTTTTGTGAAAAATGAGAAACAACATCTAATATCAGATATGCTGCATGAAATTATAATAATGGGCAAGTACATGTAAACAGGCATGTCTAGCGTTTGCTTTTCTGAAATAAAAGGCCTCAGATTAAAGCAATGCATTTGTAATGAGTGGGAAACAGCTCAGATGGTTTTTCAAATTAAATTTGAATTTCCAGGTTTGTTGTTTTTGTATTCCTAATTTATTACAAATCCTATATTAGGCAATTTCATGATTTTGTTTTTTCTTCATTATTTAACCACAAAAGTGTGCTTTTTAGTACATTTCATAAGAATTAAAGTTATTTCCTTTCATAAAATAAGTGTTAACCTAATGAACAAAATAATGCATGGAAGCTGCGTAGATTATGTATTTAACCTCTATTAATGACTTTTTAGTCATTAACGTTGACTTTTAGTTGATTTTTAGTTTGGTTTGGTGACCTTGGAAGAAAAGACTGCAAGATTGCCTTAAAACAATGTATAGGATCGTTCTCTTCTTATGTTTCCTCTTTCCAAATAGACCACAGTTGTACTAGACTTTGTACATATGAAAGATGTTAAATTTATGTAAATAGAGAGGATGGTAAATCTTTTCTGAGTGGCTCCACTGTCTACAATCCAATGTCTCTTTCTCATACAATCCATGTGTATGCTTGCATCAAACTTCTGAGGAAATGGATAAATTGTGAAAAGAACCTCTGAGAAAGTGCACAGGAAAGAGCCATAAATGATCACAAATGTAAAAATGCGGGAAGTAGAATAATTGACATAGGACAGGCGACAACTAAGGGATTATGAATGGAAAACACTGATGTAAAATGTAAAAAACCTCGAATACATGATTATGATTTAACATCAATGATCAGACCATCCGAGAAGCAAGAGGGCCACCATTCTTCATCTGATTAGTGACTGTCTGAATCAGCACAGACACATGACATGTCTCATCTCAAATAGCAAACATGTTAATTGTTAATCTGGAATAAATTAGTTTTGGTCATTTATTAAATATATTTACAGTAAAAAATAATCACATTGTAACCTTAAATTACGAGAAAACTTCCTGAAATCTGTTTGCAACTTGGAAAAGTTACCTGTACTGTGTCTGAGAAACAAAATGCTGCAGGATCATCTAAGATGATGTCCTAAATATTCAAAATACGATGCAAAATATGCAGTTTTGCATCTGCAAAAATTGAAAGATGACATTGTTAGAAAATTTTAATCCATTAAACAATCTAGAGTTCTTCAATAACAGATTAAGCAATTTGTGTGATTTATTGACAGACTCCATCAATTTGACAGTGTCTGTCTTAAATCTTTGGAGGTACAGTAAATTTTTTTTCATTCAAGGTTAAACAGTAAATTAATTAATGGCAAATGAATTGTCTGCCTTTTTTAATATATAGATTAAAATGCAATAGTTTTTAATGTTGTACTTGCCTTTGGTAACTTATTCCAAATAAAATCAATCTTTGATGGTAGCATTCTTCACATGCTGCATCACACCAAGAAATATAAATGTTCCATCACTATTTTTATGCTATTTTATAGCTGTGGAAGGACTAACAATTTATTAGCCCTTTTCCACTGCCATCATTATCATGTATTTCACATACTGAATAAATTATGAACTGTGGTCACAGAAAGTATTTTATTATTAGAAAACCCACTACCCTGTCAGAAAGTGTGAAAAGCCATAGCTCTGCTTTTACCAAATCCTAGAACAAGGAAAAATGAGCTCCTTTGTGCTTCTGGCACCATTCAGAGAATGCTGCCGCTGTGAACTACAGTTCAGCTTGCTCTGCAAAACCAAATGTTCGAGGCTATGTATTTGAGGTTCTGCAGTCTCTTATTTCCCTGAATCACATACAGTGCTTGAGGAGCAAGAGTATAATTTCTAAATTTTTTTTTTAATGGTAAAAAAAGAAAAAAAAGAAAACTTAGGAATCACAAATGTCACTGATCTTGATATTAAACAGGAATGATGATAAAATTTGCTAGGAGAAGTATTTTCAGATTTTCCCTATTTTACAAATTGAAAAGTATATTTCTTGACCTATGAATGTGAGTATTAAATGAGGTACAGGAATTTATGATCATGGTAAATTAATTTTCCTATCTGAAAACAGATGTAGTAACAAGCCAGAACAGGTTGCAAGTTGAGGGAAGGAGGGAAGGAGGGAAGGAAGGAGGGAAGGAAGGAGAGAAGGAGAGAAGGAAGGAAGGAAGGAAGGAAGGAAGGAAGGAAGGAAGGAAGGAAGGAAGGAAGGAAGGAAGGAAGGAAGGAAGGAAGGAAGGAAGGAGCAGACAGGCAAAAGTTTGATATACACAACTTCATATTGGCAGGTGCTTATGTTACACTAGGACACTATTTCTAGATCCATGGAAGAGTGCATATTTTCCTGAGCAGCACGTGAAAGGAAATTGCGTGCCAGGAGCATAATGCTCATCCTCTCAGAAAACAACATAAATACAAATGGTCAATGATTTACCTGTTATTAGTATGCACACCACAGCAGCATGTCAAGAAGATGAAGATGATAATTTCCAATTCCTTTATCAAGATTAGATTATTATTACATAAAATGGAAGGCATAAATCTACATGAATCACCTCAGCCAGTCAGTGGCCAAGTATCCGAATTATAGCAAGAGTTTATGTGTTAATCAACAAATATTCACAATTATAGTTGATATGTTCACAGAGAACATTTTCAACTGCCTCTTCTATGCAGCCCACTGCATGAAAATACATGAGTAAAATATAAACTTAGGAATGTTGATTGGTAAAAAAAATACATATTCTGAATCTGCAGGTAGAGATAAAATAATTAAGGAGTGGGTTGTATTAACTGCTCAGAAATGCTAGAGAGAGAGATCAGAATTATTTTATTATTATGGTAATTATTTAAAAACTGACTAGATAAGATGCCATCGTAACACTGATTGATATATGGCTATTATGTTGAAAAGGCACAGGCTTCATAAATAATCATGAAAGCAAATGGCAAGGGTTATGATCAGACATACTTTTTGTCTCTCCATTAGCTCTATCTTATCAAATATCAATTACTAAGAGATGTTCTTGATGCAGAGGTTAAGGGAGGATTAGAAGAGGAAGGTAAAGATCATGATTTTTAAAAAAAACATGAACTTTGCATTACATCTTCTGCAATCAATTAATTGTATGCAGATTTTCTAAAACTTATGATTAAAGATACACTCTTCTAGACCTTCTGACAAATAATCATGAAAAACCAAATATTTGTGTCAGAAAAATGTACTGTATCAGCATTTCATGTGAATTACTTATTATTTAACCTTCTGTAAGACAGGAAAAGGTCAAGTCTAATACCATAATTCTGCAGATATTATCACTTATTAGTTTATATCCGAATAGCATACATACACTTAGCAAGTGTTGCGTGAAAGTGCAATTCTAGTATATAAAACTCTAGGAGATGATCAAATATTCTATTAGATCTGTGTGAATTCCCCCTAAATTTTTGTAATTTCGAACTGATGTACTCTTGCTACTCATTTATTCCAGATGCAGAAAGGTTGCAGTCAGGCTAATCTTGAATATGCCAGTTTTTTTTTTTTTCCTTACCAAATGCTAATTCATCAAAACATTTTTGGTTTTAGTAGAAGCATAGATTTTGAATGTTGCGTTGATCATAAGAGATTTCCTAATTCTTTCTCCCTGCACATCCACACCAAAATCACCAAATCACACATCCAAGTCATAGATTGTAATAACACAGAAAATCAGTCTTTCACTGCTTGAAAATATTTTCTGACATTTTTCTGTTCAGCTTAAGCTTCTCCTATCCTTGACTTTCACTTAAAACTGCATGGTTTTTTTGCATATATTTAACAGGATTTAACAAGAGCAGGGAGGTATATTGAAGTGCACCAAAAGGCAAAAAATGCTTTTGAACAACTATTTGCAAGCAGTACAGAGACAGAGAGAGTGATTTTTCTATTTCAAGTGCTTTGAAGCAGAATGAGTGGCTCCTCGAATGAAAGTTCACCTGTGGGTACCCTCTGAGTCAGGAGCACCACCCTTTGGCATATTGATGGTTCATGGTTATTCTTCGAATAGAGTACTAAAGCCAAAAGCCAAGGAGCAGCCAAAGTCTAGAAACAGGAGTGATGGGTTGTGCCTCCAGAGAACTGAAAAACAGAAAGGATGAAGAACGCAAATAATAAATAATTCCATAGAACTAAAAGGAATAAAAGCCATTGTATTTAGTTAGGGTGGGAGGAGGAGGGAACACCCTTCTTGGATTGTGTCCTAGGCGCTACACATGTACCTTACATCCCTAAATCCTTTGAAGTATTTCTTCTGTGGAACTCTTCAAGAGGAGATTTTTTCTTAAGCAATGAAGATATACTAGCCAAAGCCTCTTGTCAATTCATAGGAAAGGGCACAAAATATGTGGGGAGAGCAGTCGTAAATAACCATGCATGTCCAAAAGGGATGCCTGATCGTAAGTGAACTGATATGGAAGAGGGTATGAAGATATTTCTTACTCTCTCTTAAACCAAATGTAAACCAATAGCAAATGACTTAGATTTGTTCAAATACCTGTTCCTTAAGGGAAAGGTCCCAGAAAAGGGACTGTAATAAGTTAATTTAAAATATCCTTCCAGCATTGCTGATGCAGCTGCTCAACTGACTTCAACACCCTTCCACACTGTCCAAACTCACAGCTGGGGGGTTCATTGGTCAGACAACTACTCAGAAAATACACAAGGAAGAATAATAATACAGCTCAGATACTGAGGAGATGGGGGTACTAATATTGCTATCTGAGAAAGATAAAAGAACTATATGGTTCTTCATACAAGAGTCCAGTGTTGGGGTAGGAAAAGTTTATGAGGAATCTTTTCTTTATAACGCTGTGAACCGTCTGTGAAGTAGAGGTGTTTGACACCAGGTAAAGGCTATCTCACTCTCTATAGCTCCCCAGTCCCCACCCCACTCCAAAACAAACCAGCCAACCAGACAGACCACCCAGCCCAGGGGCATCGTAGTTTGCGCACCAACTTCCTCAATCTATTGATTCAAAAATATTTTACTTTGCTGATTTGCTGAAACAATAATTATCAAGTGTGTAATATCCAAACCTCAGAAAAAACATTGAAGTTAGACATTGTCAACACTTAGCATTACAAAGCTGAGACTTCATATTAACTAGAATATTTGTTATGTAAATCTAAGACCCCTATGATACAGTCAGCAGGATCTATCAAACAAAAACGTGACTTCAACAAAACAGTGAATGCACGAGGTGGTGCTGACTAAATTGCCATCACATTGTTTTCAGCTGTTGACTGTGAAAACTGACAGTGCTTGAATAGTGTCAGATTTTTAAAGCCTGAAATTCTAAGCAGGAGAGGAATTGAACAGTTGTGACACTCCTTAAGGCTTTGAGATCTCAAAATTCCACTGACTGAAATCGTCAAGTTTATTTCAGCACTTTGGTATGACATAATAAAACCATGTTATGTTTTCCTGATATAATGTTATTAATTTTGAAAATATTTTATGCAATAATATTTTAATGTAGAATTAAATGAAATATTTAGAATAATTACTCTAGGATACAATTATAATAAATATTTATTACATGTTTGCAAAAAATTATGTTTTGGCTTCATTAACAAAATACTCTTTTTTGGAGTGAAATATTTATAGAATTTTTTACATAACAAGGCAGATGGATTACTCTGAAAACTTAACAGGTACATGCTATTTGGAGTCTCTTAGAAGACAAGTCTTGATTACTGTGACTAAAATGGCAGATGTTACTCTTCATTTCCAAAATCTATCTCAGATATTGCTTGCCTTCTCATTCAAATGTTTTCTTGACAGATATGTCCAATTAGCTTTCTATTTGGCTTTTAAAATTAATCCTATGAGTCTTTTTGCAAGCATATTTATTTTTTAAGACAAAGGGAACTAGGTGAATATTGATATATTTCATGAGCTGTTCTGTATTTGATGGAAAAAATCTGATATAACTCCCACTAATGTCTGCAAGATTCATTCCTTTGGTAACTATATATGTTAAAGCAGCTGTCTTGTATGAAAGAAGTATAGGTGTAATATTTCACAGTTTTTCAGGTGTCTAGGGACTGATATTAACAATATGCCCATCCTTGATTTATTTTCAATTTCCTTTCATTTGGATTTTATTTTCTTGTACTTAGGCAATTTTATGAGAAATTACTCTTTTCCACATTTTTGAATAATTGTCATTGTAAAGAGTGTTTGAATTGTATTCAAAAATGGGTAAACAGGCAACTGTTCCATGACAGCTCATTTCATGCTCTTTGATGTCCTTTGTTCAACTTTACTGAATCTCACCATAAACCAACATTGATTTGTGTGGCTGTTTCAGCATTTAAGAAATATAGACTAAAACTAATGTAACTTATGCTACATTAAGCATTGCAGAAACATCTAAGAACAAGGTTTAGCATCTGGGTAATAATTACATATAGATAAAATTCAGAGAACAAGGAAACTACGTAGCTCAACAGTCAGATACAGCCTGGTGACTGCAGATTAATTTGGAAACATTAGAGTAATTTTGAAAATATTCTCATGCAACTCACCTATAACTAAACTAAACACCCATAACTAAACTGACATTCAAATGAAGTTGGCAGAGTATTTCTGTCCATGTTGTACACACTATGGACAGTTTGTTTGAAAGCAAGAGAGTAAGCATAGTTCATTTCTTTGGTCCCTTGAATATGTTGCTGTCACGTGGGGAATGCCTATAAAAAAGCCTGTTAGTCACTGTCCAGATGGAAATGAGGTCTCTATTGCATGATTCCATAACAGACAATTTATCAGGATTGGTCTGACTCTCGTGCTGAAGTCTCATGATGCAGGTGGCCCATAGTCTTATGTGACCAACTCAGCTCATATATGATCCACTGCCGCAGATTTTCTTAATCCACATGTAAGGTACTTCGTCACTTTCTGAAGTATATACAAAAGACTGTCCTATGCATCTATTTCTGCATTTGAAGGAAGTTTATATTGCTTAATTATAAATCTTTTACCTATGCACCATTTGATCAGTTTTGTAGCATGAACCATTTAGGGGAGTCTCTGGAAAGATGAGCCAGATCCTCCACAAAGGACATTAACAAACACACCTAAGGACACAACTTTTTCCTTCCAGAGAAGGAGAAGCTCGGAGGAAGTTTCCAGGACAGTCTGAAATTTCCACTTAGAGGGGCCCTTCACCTATTAAGTTGTGAGTGTTGCTGAGGGTTCAGTGAGTTACCCAGTACCAAGTTGCACCTTTGTCTCAAACCTGTCCATTATCCCATAAATGAAGATCCCTGGCTGGACAGCTCCTGAACCACCCAGAGAACAAATTTTCTTTGGGAATATTCAGGTTTTTGTTATAAACTGTTCATTTGGAATAAAATCCTTTAACTATTTTAAAAAATAGATTACGTATTCTACAGTTACAAGTTCCACACAGAAGAAATATTGATCCCTCATCCGAGAATGATTTTATGGCTGAGGTGTGTCTATCCCCGACAACCTAGAGAGCCTAGTGAATTTCAGAGTATTTTCAGATTAACATTTAAGGGTAATGTGAGTCTTTATATTGTGAAAGTTACATTTTTTCACTGGAATACTGGGTTTTCATTACATTCATTATCAATTTCCTTTTTCCCCCTACTCTAAGCTATGCAGGTATCTGATACCAATGCCTCATTGACTCTTCTAGCAAAAAAATAAGATAAAAATATTAATGATATGAACAAAATAAGTGTGGCATTGTCCTGGTTTCAGCTAGGGAAGAGTTAATTTCTTAGTAGTTTTTACAGGGCTGTATTTTGGATTGGGAATGAGAATGTTGTTGATAATAAACTAATGTTTTGGTTTTTTGTTAAGATGTGTTTATCCTAAGTTAAGGACCTAATATCCTTAATATCCTAAGTTAAGGACACTTTCCTTGTCTCATCTTCTGCCAGTGAGGAGGTGCATGAAAGAAAATGGGGGTGAGCATTGCTGGGACAAGTGACATAAACTAACCAAATGGATATTTCAGGCCATAAATTGTCACACCCAGAATATAAACTGGAGGAAACTACCTTAAAAGGCAGCTGATGTGGTTTGGGGAAGAGGGGTCTAGCATTGGTCAGTGGGCAGTTAGCAATTGTGTTGTGCATCACTTGGTTTTCCCTTTAACTGTCATTATTATTAATATAATAATTTATTGCTGCATTTATTTTCAATTACTAAACTGTTTTAACTCCAACATGTAAGTTTTACTTTGATTCTCGTCCCTATTCCACCAGTATGGGAAGGAGAGGAGAAGGATTAAGCAAGCTGCTGCATGGTGTTTAATTTCCAGCTGGGCTCAAACCACAGCAGACAGGCTGACATGAAATAATGTTTGTATCAAATACCACAGAAGAAACAAGAACAGAATAATAACATCCAAAACTCAAGACACAAAGGATGCTAAAAATTCCTAGCACTTGTATACACATATGTGCTAAACTTTGCACTGCTCTCAGGTTATACCAAATTACGTCTCTTAAGATTGCTATAAATGACATTGTATGTAAACATTTCCATCTTTCAATAACATTATTTTCAACTTACATGAACTTTTACTCACTAAACTGCTAAAATACTTGGATTTTTTTATTGTTTGATTACTCATACATGGTACTCTAAAAGTGTTTATGTTTATGGATGTGTATATATATAGAGACAGAGAGAGAAAATTGTGTTTATGTATTAAATTAACTTTTCCTTTAAATTTAAATATTTCCTTAATTTAAGATTGGATTAAGATTAAAATCTTTGTATTTATTTTCTATTTTTCTTAATAATAGGAAACTTGTTTACAAATTTCCTATTCAATTAATAAGCTGCATAGAAAAGCTGTGAATATTTTAGTCTACCATTAACTGACTTTTCCACATATTATTTGCCTTTTGAAAAGTCCTTGGAGATAAAAATAATTAGATTTTTTTTTTCCAAATAAAGCAACCATAAATTTACCCAGCTACTTTTTTTTTTTTTTTAAATACATGTACAGAGAAAATAATGGAGTTTGCAATGAGAGCTAACAGAAACAAGTAATAAACAATGGATATCCTTAAAATGCTGATACAAAATTTTTTTTGAGCATTTACATTAAATAATTTTGAGTAATTTCTCCTCCCACTACACTTTTGTTTCAAAGAAACCTTCCTTTCCAATATCAGCTGATAATCTATTCCGCCACATCCCAACTTACAGGGAAGAGCTTTATCAAATTCCTTTGTCTCTGGCGCAGGCTCAGTTATTCTTAAGCACATTTTTACTGTTTTCTATCCTATTTTGACATTGACTGAAGCAGTAACACTGCAGGGCAGAGGTTAACTTCAAGTGGATGTTGTGAGTCAAAAGCAATACAATATAGGTGTTTCTTGGGCTGTTGAGAGCAGGAGTAATGTACGAAGCTGTTTTCATCAGCCTGAAGAGTCACCTACAACGGAATCGCAGAGGGCAAAAGTGCCAGCAGCTCCATCTTGACTCCTGTTTGGAAAGTTCTGATGCCACATCACTGCACATCTTGCATATGTTTCCAGCTTCTCTTTTTTTGCCCTTGGCCCCTCTGACCTTGCTGCAATATGAGCCAGTGGAAATGCCCAGGGCAGCTGACGATGTAGCAATCTCGCCGAGAAATGTGAAAATCATTCACAACATGAGAAATTTTATACTTACTTCAAACTGAAGATCTTACTTCAAACTGAAGTTTTTAAGGTCTCTTAGGAAAATGGTTGTTGGTTTAGAGGAAAGTTTATAACTGTGGGGGAAAAAAGGGTCAGTATCAGTCAACTCTGCTGCAGGGTAGATTTCAGACCACGATCTGTGTGTGCCACAGACTCATACCAGTTACTCTTATGCAGCTTAACTCTGTATCATTTTGTTCTAGGGGAAAAAAAACCCCAGACTAATCAAAGACCAGAAACAGGGAAGCAGAAAGCTGTAGGAACCTGTTGAAGTTTTCTAGCTGTAAAACAATTTAAAACTCTCAGCTGGAAAATTGGATAACAAAAACTATACAAAATATAATAAAAAATATAATAAAAAATATAATAAAAAATTCCCAACTTCTATAAAAAAAACTAAAACTTTGAAAAGTAATAACAATTCATTCCAAACGAGAGATTCAAATCTACAGCACCATGTACAAAGTCTAATCCATGGAGCTTCTCTGTGCCCCGTAGTCCTACAGAAATAATGAAAACACAGGCTGAAAATGCAAAGAGAAAATTTCTAGATTTTGTTTGCCTTGTATTTCTCTGGGCAGTCAGTCTCTGAAGTACAACCATTCAATTCTTGTGTTAACCTAAAAGCACAACCTTTAGATATAGACAAAATAATTTTGAATATTACTTTTCTTTCTTTTTCCTTTTTTCCTTTTTTTAAATACCCTTGAATAATCCCTATGGAAAGCTGTATTAGCATAAGGATTTTCTGTGGTTCTCATCAGCGGAGTATCAGTATGCCTATTGTCACAGATCAGTGTATATCCCAAATATGAAAGTTCTTGGCTTGGGATAGAAGTGTCATTGCAAAGGAAAATCAGAGTGCTTTAGGGAAGACTTTGTTCAATAATCACTGTTTCTGACTGCAATCTGTGAAATGTCTTTTTTCAAGGTTTTTTTTATAAACCTGCAGAATAAAGCCAAGCACAGATATTTCTCCTTTTTCTTCTGGTTTTTTTTTTTCCAGTACCTTTTCTTTTTTTAATCTTTGTTGCCTGTACCCCCCATAATAAAATCTGAAAGGATTTTAGTAATCATTCATGGAAGAGTGAAAGGAAAGTTATTTATAGAAGCCAGTTACTTACTTGGTTCAATAAAAAAAAAAATGTGATAAGAAAGGACATTTAGTATGAAGAAATTCTACGTATGCAAATTTGGAATACCGATATCTAAATAATTCCACCATTCCTAAAGATGATTACATGGACAAGGCAGAGGTGTTTGGTGCACTCTTTGCCTCTGTCTTCAACACAGATGACAGACCCAGGGAATCTCAGTGGCCAGAGCTGGAGGACCATGCCGTGAGAATGATTAACTCCCAGCTGAGCCTGAAATTGTGTGGCATCAGTTCCTGGATCCTTACATGGAGAAAATAGCATGCACCAAAAAGTACTTTAATCTAAAACAGAAAACATGCAAGACACCGGGGTCTTTCAACTAAATTGGACAAGTCAAAAGTAGAAGCAGGTACATTTTTAACAGAGAGGTTAAAGAAAAATGAGAAATTCTATGCATCTTTGGCTTTTCATATCAGAACACAGATTTAGATTAATATATGCTGCTAGGGTAAAATCAGTAAAAATATTGTCAGTACTGTACAGATCAAACTATACTGTCTAATACATTCTTCTAAAATTAAAATTTTATTTGTTTCAGACTATCAGTGAATGAAGTAACAAAAATAATTGACATTAATAAAGTAATAATCTAATCTAGATTGCAAATTTCCAAGTATTTTCTAAGTAAAAACACATTAATCCTTGCATATTACACTGTATTAATTAATTGATATTTCAAAACAGAATGAAACTCTCAAATGAAGAAAGAATAATTGGAGAGAGTGACTGAACAAATAGAGTCCATTTTCTAAGCCATATCTTGTTTTTAAAACTGAACCACTATCCAAAAACTTTATGTAAGAAAACAAGAACAGAGAATTACAGTAGCTGGGACTTGGCTAAATTTTTAAAGAGAGAAGAAAAATAATAAGCAAAAAAATGTTCTGCATTTCAGAACATGCATATTTTTTTGCCTTCATGTTTTTCAAATCTTCCATTAAAGTCACCACTATTTCACAAAGAGAAAATCTTCTTTACTTGTCAAAAAAAAAAAGGCATTGCTACTTTTTCCCCCCTTTCCCCTCTTTTCTTATTTCTTCATCTGGATATAGGAAAGTATTCTTGAATAAAATTATGTTTGTTTTACTAAGTCATTTAATATGTTCTATTTCAGGAGTTTGTCTGTAGTGCTACTCCATTCCAACCTCAAATCGGTTAAAACACAGCAGTAAAAAATTCCAGTTCATATTTCACACTCACTCTGTTTCATTTAGAAGACATGAAAGATTTCTTTGCTCATCTTTAGAACAACAGGAATGTTGTGGGTTGGATTTTCTGACCTTTTTTTTTTTTTTTGCATCTTTTTGTTCTTTTTTTACTATTAGAGCTAATAAAAGGCATGATTTTTTTTGTCTAACTAGACAAATATAGTGTAGACCAATTTCTGTTAGCTTCAGATTTTTTTTGAACTTTCATTTTTAACTGTTCATACCTTAACAGTCTAACAAAATAGTAAACATCCTCAAGAGGAGAAGAGAAGACACTGACAAACCTGTTTTATTTTATTGACTGCCATTTCTTGTGCATATATGTCTTCTTTAACCTTTGGGAAACCACTTAATTTGTTCATGGAATAATATTTTTCAGTGCTGTGCTTTTGGCTGCTGTGAACCTGCAGAATAGCTCACACTGCAGGCATATCAGCTGAAATCATTCTGAGAGTAATGTCTTTACTTATTATATTTGTCCTCAGCAAACCATGTGCCTGTGATAACACTGGTTTTGTCTGTTTGTTTAAAAATTAATTGGAAAAGGTGCATCAAATATTATATAATGAGTGAATATGTATTATGTGGAGGAACTGAATCATTTATATTATAAATTTGCAATCAGTTTTCTACCTGGAATGATTTCCTAGAAGTATGAAATCATATGAAATAGAAGTTGTACTTTGTGGCTGTAAACTGATAAATTTACTATCTATGTTTAAGAAAAAGAGGAGAGGAAAAGTGATCCGAAAAAGCAGAGTTCCAATTATCTGACTTCTATGCTTTATGGGCAAAAAAAGTAAAAAAGAATTAAAAAAAGAATGAGTGCCTCTTAATTTGACCCATCCTTCTATGATAGAACTCTCCAAATTTATAGGAATTCCAGACTGAAAAATTAATAATACTACTTGTTGAAAGAGAAATGGTTTTTACAATTGTTGTTTCTTGTTTGATGATTTTCCCAATGCTTTTTTCAGGGCCATTGTTCTGATGATTACAGCTACATTTAGAGATCTCAGAATATCCACTCTTACAGAGAGGGAATTTGGAAGCATTTAAAGTACAATTCTAAGCAGACTAGGTTCCCAGCAGTGCAGATTTGGAAAGTGCACCTTAAATACCCCTTGTTAGAATTATTAAAGACCTGAGTTCTGAACTTTGATTTCCAATTTCAAAACTTCCTGGTTTATCTGCCAGAACAACTACTTTTAAAGCAGCTTAAAATTCCTAATTTCAGTAGAATTTCTTGAATGGCTTTTGTATAAAAGCAGAAAGATTATTTTGAAATTCAGTCAATGCAGACTAGAGTTTCCAGGGAGGTGGGTTGTGGAGCAGTGCACATCCCAGTTTCTCAGAACTTGCCCTGTCTCTCCCACTCCACACACACACTTGAGTTGTTTTGAGCCAGTAATAATTTTCTGCTGTCTCTCACACAGCATGCTCATTGCTTAAATGTGTTTCAGTAGTTTGTTGAATTGCGTTCCAAGGGTCACATACAAAATTAATGTGATTTTGAATACAGCCTAATGAGGGAAAACACAATTCAGGTGGAATTTATGTGTCTTATTCCAAAGTTGTCATCCATTAAAAATCTATCCAATGGCTTTAATTTGTTATAGAAAACCAACCTATACCTAAAACCACCTGAGATACAAAAAAACTGACAGTTTGACAGAAAGATGATGTTCTGAACATTTGTCTGAATGGTTCTAATGTGCAGCAAATCAGCAATTATTTTGGCAGGACTGACAGAAGCCACTGCAACAGAAGAGTTTTGCTGTTAAATTCCTTGCTAGGCTTCTAAGAATTGTTCTAATAACTTGTTGGGAAACTGAGCAACATGAAGTATCAAGTCTTTACTTTTTTTAATGTCTATTCAAATAACTCAACCATATTTTTGTGTTTTTATGAATCTGGCAAGAATTTTTCATATGAATGTAACACTTGCAATGCAGTTTTCCTGTTTCAGCTCTCCGTATGAAAACAAAATAATCAGAAAACAGGTAAGAAACAGTTTTGCTATGTTTTATTTTGTGGAATAAGTCCAAAGAAACTGATGAAACAAATATTATCTTTGTCTTAATTTGTCGATTTGAATATGGCTGTAAGAGTCTTTTAAAATGAAAACAACACAGCTGCATTTGTCTTTCTCATGAGATTTAAATATAATGTTTTGCCTCATACTTCTGTCTAACAGAAAAAACTTCTTTTAAAAATATTCTTTGCATCTGAGGAAGTGAAAGGTTTTTCCAACTCACCTCTTAAAATATTGTCAGATGATTGATCCATTTAGACACCTTAGAAGTACTCTTTGTTCATCTAATTTCTAAGAAAATTATAAAAATGTTTTTACAATAAACGATGCTCGTCCCATGCATCTGCAGTCATTCATAAAGTGTCCACAGCAAGAGGAAAGTTATCACAGTGTGTGTGTGTATCAAAAGGAGACAGGAGAAAATAAAGTTTGTGATAAAGGCCAGATTTATAACATGTTGGAAAACTTAATTAAGATTGCAAATATATTTTTATTTTATTTCTTGGACAGTATTCTTTTTGCCATACTGCAATGGATTGCAATAGATAAATTATTCAATCTGCAAATCTACTTAAGGCTTATGTGTAAATGTTTGTGCATATTCTGAATATTCCCATTAGATATTTTTTTACAAACTTCTCAATAAATAATAATGTATTGGTCAAGTACACTTAATGGATTTATGTAAAAGTGGAATGGAAATCATGGATAAAACATCTTCCACTACAAAACAAAATTACCTCTTTTAGTGCATCGAAAGGTGAATAATTAAAATAAAGTCTTAAGACTTGTGAACAATTTACATAATCTCATGTCTTTATGTTCCTGTACGCAATTTACAATATTCTATTTTCATTTACCCTTATTTAAGAGCTATGATACTGTTAGAGATAAAATATTGTTTCCTAGATACAGAAAGAACCACAGCAATGTCGGAAACATTTTGACTATATCTTATAACCTTTTTATTTCGTATTTGATTCTTTTTCTATTCCAGATTTGATATTTTTCAAGTCAAACTGCATAGATTTCATTATTTATGTAATGCCTTATATAATTTATATAATGAATGATAATTTCAGGAGACAACCCCTAGCTAGCATCAATCTAAGCATTTGCATCCCACTGTGATATGCCATAAGAAAACTCAGCTCCCAAAAGCAGGATAGTCATTGGAAGGTGACACTGTGCCTGGACTAATCAGCTCTATTTCTCAAACTACTTAATTAAAACAGACATATTCTAAAAATCATACAGATTTGGAAGTGATATTTCTATAACATACTCCACTGTACAGAGTAAGCATGATCTTCTTTTAATGTAATATAGGATGTGCATAGCCTTTGTGTACCTCAGCCTGAAACTTATTCACCTGCTGTGTGAGCTTCAAATTGCTTCAGAATTATGGCAATTTGTAGCCTAAAATTGTCCATAGGGACTGAAGTATATATTCAAAAGTTGTTTCAGTTTTATAAATTTGAGTTAGCATGGGTCTGAAAAGACTGCAATCCTGCATTCAAAATCCCCAATTAGATGTTTTTAAAATGTGTCTAAATTTCTAGCAGCAGTGGACACTTTCCCAAATACATTGAAATTCACATAGCTGCATACAGTTTGTAGAAATGGTTTGCTATTGGCTAGAGTGGCCTTCAATTACCTCTGGTTCTTCATCAGGATGCCTTACTCATTTGTGCAGCACAGTCAACAATCATGGCATAATGCAGTGTAGGAAATTATTATGTTTGCAGCTTTCTGAAGGAAATGTGATATTCACAAAAAGTCTCATCCAAAGCAAGGTAGGAATCAGAAATAGTCTATCCTTTAAGTTCAATGTGATTTTGGTGATGATTAAACTGAACTAAACATTATCTTAAGTAAAATACACGGAGTCAGTCCCTCACGTGAGTAACGAAAAGTGGTGGAATGCAAGGGCTTGTCATGGTCCCATTCACCAAGGACATCTCAAAGGCAGAGAAGGCTGGAGCATTGCTAATGGTACAGGTTGGTTTGCTCTTCTTAAAAACAGTGTAAAGGAAACAAAGCCATCTTCTGAATTAGCATAGCACCAGTTTCACCATGAAATAAAAAAGAGAACATTTTGTTTTGGTCCAGTCAGGTCTTCCCTGAAAATTTTAATTGCCTTAAGAAAACTCAAAACACTATTTCTGCTGGGACTTCTGCTTTCTATGTTGGTTTGTTTCTTGCTGAAACTCAACTATCACTTGCCAATTTCAAACAGTCTCTGCAACATTTTCTTTCCTTTTTGTCTTAAAAAGGAAAGTGTGCTAGATCTTGAGCATTCACCTTGCACTAGGAGAGGACAAGTTTATTTAGATCCCAATAGTTTATTTTGCTCTTTACCACATAGATGAGGAACACCCCAACAGACTTTGAACAGAGCATCTTTTTGTATTTAAAATGACACTTCTATTTAACAACTCAAGCCCATCAGCCCTTGCCTTATCTATCACACACACATAAAGAACAAATTATTATTATACACAGTATGATTCTTTTAAGAAAAGTTTCATCACTTTGCGTAAGTATCAAGCTACTTTAAGATCACCCACATATTTCCTGCATCTATATTGTCATTAAAATAAACCTCCTACATTTAGCATCACAATCCCTTTTACAAATTGTAGGCATTTTTCCACTGTCCAAGCTATCTTTTATTACTCATTATTAATTATTTCATTATTCTTCTGTTAAACTATTCCTCCCAAAATAACAAATACAATACAAAAGACCAAACCTTAAGTGGTTGGTCACCTAGCATACATTTTAAAACATTATTAGATCTTTCAACTGGCCTTAGAAGAGACAAAAATCATCCATATATTTAGTTGAGCTTAATAGCCATCAGAATTACAGGCCTGATTCCCAGTGAAAATTTAGCCTATACTAAGTCAATGGAAGAGCTGGAAATAAAAGTAGTTACAAGTCAAGCTCCAATGACTTATCCCTGTTTTTTTCTCTCACAAATGAAAAAACAGTTAGCCAGACTTACAATACTTTTTTCTGCTCTGCTGTTTAGTCACATGGAAAAAAAATTCAAGTTTTGGAAATATGGAATATAGAGCTGAAAATTGTCTTTACCTGAATTTATTTTTGGGATGACATTTATAGTATAATGCTAGCAAGTGTGAAATGACTTTCTTGTTTGAGATTTATATTTATGTATGAACCCGTGGTAGCACAGATTCTTGAACAAAAAATAATTCCTTTTATTCTTAGGAATTCTTAGGAATTCTTAGGAAGATTCAGTAAATGCTTTCAGACTAAAAGTGACATTATTTAGTTCTATGGTTGCTATTCTAATTGCTTAACTTTATTTTATAATTTAATTGTACCATACTTATCTTGATTGTGGTTGGTTTTCCATTTTTACTGTGCCTTTTTTAACTTTTGTGAATGAAGATCATGATCTCTTTTGAACTAATGCAGACTCAAGTATGAGTGGTGCATACGTATATTATTTAAAAAAAAATATTTTCTTTAATTTCATTCAGTAGTACAGCCTAATTGCAACTTTCTGTTGTGGTATTTACATATGGCAATAAGTCAGCACTACAGCTTTTATACTTCTTTATTTTCATTGCTTCTAAGTGATTATTAATTTTAAGTATTCATTGAGAATTTCTTTACTTGTCCAAAGTGTTGTAATAATTGTGTTCATTCTCTATTAAAGTGTTTTTACAAAAAGCATGAAGAAGAGGAGGGAATTTCAAGGACACAAGCAAGTTACAAAATAACCTTGAAAGCTAGTTTTAAACATGCATGGCTGTCGCAACACTTTGGGGGAACCATATCCCTTTTAAATTCTTTTCAGGTTGAACAAAGACATTGGACCACGTGTCTGGGAAGTCTGATGTTTTATTGTATATTTGCCATACCTGCAGCAAGCAGCCCACTGTTTAGACAGAAAAGGTGTCGGTTAACAAGCCCTTAAATTCTCAATAGATTTCCCAAAGAGTGAAGGATAACAAGCCCTACATTTTATACAGTACACTTCAGTAAGTTCTCAACTCCCATAAAAAACTGCTCTAGAGGTGCTGGCTAACAAGCCACAGCACTTTCACAGGCTCCCCCACCCCGCAGGAAACCTCAGTATGGATTAGAATACAATAGCTGCGCTTTGCTTGGGCAGTGCAAAGAAGAAAACAAAGAATATTACCAGCCTTTAGGTCCTGCCTTGGTCCTGACAGGTGGGTTATCTGGAGCTGAGGTGGTGGGTTCCTTATCTACTTCCTTTTATAGTAAACCTGGTGCATATCTCTCATGTAAATTAGATTTTTTGTGCTGTTTTGTTCATGCATGCACAGCCAACCCTTCTCCAGGCAGTCTCAGGAGGAGCAGGAATTGGATAAGATCAGCTTTGTCCCACCTCTGCAGTTCTCTCTTCTCAGATCACACCTTTCCTGTAGCAATAACTCAGGATGTTTGAGACAAAACATGCTGAGGTCTAGCCCTCTACATAGCCTAGCAGAATAATGTATTTTCTTGTCTGTTATAATCTGGTAACATATGAAACAGAAGGCTAGAAGGCCTATGAACATCCCATGGATTATTTTTAAAAGTTAAATTAGTTCTTGTACTCCAAGGTGGTTATATTAACATAAAGCCATGAATATAAATATATAGAAAAATACTGCAAAACCTGATGTTACTAAAAAATTATGTTTATGTGACTTTGCTCATTACTTGCAAGAATTCTTGTAACAAACTCACACATTTTGGTGGATGCCTTGATTGTGGATAATTCCTTTCTTTAAACGCTACTGATGACCTTTTTCTGCCATCTTCAGTAACAAGATTTCTTACCTTCAGCAAAAGAACACATATTGATAGGTCAGCATGAAACTAGGAGCTAGCATTTAACCTCAATACACGTCAAATTAGTGACATATATTTCTCCCTTTATTAAAAATATAAACAAACAAGCAACAACAAATCAAACCAGTTAAAAATATCTGGAAAAGACAAAATATCATACTGTTTAAAACCAAGCAAATTCCATTGAAATCATGGTTATAATATTTAGGATCAAGACTGTGAAAATGCAAGGAAGGGATATGAGCAGATGTGACCAAAGTAGTTAAAACAAAGGCTAGAGTTTCTGTATTTACTCATCATCTGGCTGTATTTCAGTATTTATACTTCAGTTTGCAAATGGTAGTAGGATCCAGAAAAATATAAATCCTCCCCTTATTAATCAGTGACAATGTTCCTATGAATATTTTTGCATTAATTGCCAAATCATATGTATTTCTTGTCTCAGTAAGCCTATTTTCAGAGTGCAAAGATAACATCTAGTGTGTTTTGGATAGTTACTATGTACTACAGGCACTCATTCTGAGTTTGTTCTTGGACAACTTGAGTGATAGAGGAGTTCTTCACCCAGCCATCTCTAGAGTAACATGATCCTAAAAACTGGGCTGAGGAACTTTGGAGCTCTTCCGTATTTTTTTATTTATTTCCTTAAGTGGCAAGGCATTAGCCAAACTTAGAAAAATTGTAACAATTTGTCATACCAAAATCATAAAAATGTTAATTAATATAAGTTTTGAACAAATAATGTATTCCACCTATATAATAAATCTTTCTTCCGGTCATACAAACAGATTGTTTAATCAAATATGTTCATTAATAAAATTGTTTATTGTATATTTACCAGTAGTAAGCATTGGGCTACAACTTGCTTTCAAAGGGGGTTTCCTGCAAGAATCTGAAATCCATAGTTCAAAGGTCATTGAGTAGCTCATACTGAGAAATAGGCTGTAAAGAATGACTCTGCTTTCTGATGAGTGAAATGCTTTAATAACTTAATTTGCAATTGTTAAGTCAAAGCTCAGTTTCTACCCATATTCTTAAAAATTTTTGATTTTGGTACTTAGCTGATTACACACAAAGCTCTCAGGATGTTTCAGGGTGCACACAGGCAACTTTTAGGCCAGCATAATTTTTCTTTTTCATCTTCTCCACATGAGTGAAGATGTTTTGCAGGAGATAGAAAAAAAGAATTTATTGCTGGAAATAGAATTCCCAGAGGCAGAGATATATTCTCTAACAAGAGGATGAGGAAACTGTAGTTTGGAAGTCCTTTTTTTGTGCTGTATTTGAGAATGCAAAGAGAGTCTGCCCCAAATGAATGTCAAAGATTATTTGAAATGTTTTAAGGAATAATCTATTAAGAGAACAGATTTGCA
Organism: Melozone crissalis; assembly: GCF_028551555.1. Lineage (NCBI taxonomy): Eukaryota > Metazoa > Chordata > Aves > Passeriformes > Passerellidae > Melozone > Melozone crissalis. Next base: position 3,854,282 of record NW_026535784.1, on the reverse strand, counting down.
CTCCCTTGACTGCTTGATTTACATCTACTGCAAAAAGTCAATAACCAGGAGAGAGAGAAGAAAACTTTATTTGACTCAGTTATATTTGAAATGAACTCCTATATTTAAGTTCATTTCCAAATCACAGAATGGGTCAGGTTGGAAGGGACTGCAGTGAGTTATTTGGTTCTACCTCCTTGCTCAAGCAGGGTCACCTTAGAGCACATTTCACAGAATTGCATCCAGACAGTTCTTAAATCTGAAGGAGATTCACAACTTCCCTGGGCACTCAGTTCCTGACTGTAGTCAAAGCCCTGTTGCTGCTGTCATGTATGGGAGGGGGACAGGCACTTTATATATGATATTGAAAGCTTTGATTACAAAGGCTGTGACTCTTGTGCAAGGGCAGAGCAGAGCCATGATACATCAGTTTGGTTCCCTCTTCCTCCCATCTGAGCCAGTTATCCAGCCTGATAACCTATCACCCCCATGAGCAGCCTATCATAGCTGAGTTTTAGTCCCTTTCCCATGGAATTCCTTTTACCACATATTATCATGGTTTAGGCCTCATGCCTACACTACCTTCCCATTGGCATCCACTCATATCTCTCTCGGTGATCTTAATTGTCCATGAAATCTCACTCTGCAGTCATCTATTTTAGGAAATACTTTTGGTTTCAGTTGTTTTGGCACATCACTCTAGGAGAAAAAGACTGTACTTTGACAAGTGGGTTGGGAGGAAAAGAGGTTGAAAAAAAAGGCCCTCTTTTTCTTCAGCTTTTAAAGAATCTGTTGAAGCAGAAACATTAGTTTAATTTGGTTTTGGCAAGGCAGTCTGTCTTTTTTGGGTAAATATTTCAAGCTATGCTTTTATGACCACCTTGCACCAGGTTCTGGGCATTTCTTCTGTTTCCCTGCGTTTTGCCATCAGGCCAATGAGCCCAGCACTGCTTTACCAGGCACATTGCACATATGTGGCTCAATGCTGTTTTGGGAGAATCTTGAAGAGCTTGAAGGGTATCTTAGGCTGTAGAACAAATATGAGACATAATGTGAGTCTTGCAGTTTCCAGGTCTGAAGGTAAAAATAAATGGTGCAGTACCACTTACACAGAGTTCAAGAACTGTGCTAGCTTTCCTCTCTTTGAGCAGAGGATACCAATAACCTGCCTTCATATATGTGTTCTGCAAAAAACATCATGGCACATTCTAATTCCCTTCCATCCATTCACATGCTCATTTATTTGTAACTTCTGTGAATGCCTTCTTATTCATTAAGTTACTTTCTGAATATCAAGTATAACCTCATCACCTCATTATCTCCACTATCTCAGTGTTGAAGTCAGAGGTGACTGATATTCCCAGTCAAATATTGTAAAGGTCAGGCCTTATGGCTGAGAAACTAAAAACGTTGTTTTATATAATCCAGTCAGAATATAACATCTGAAAAGAACTCAAAATTCTCTGAAGGACCTGTAACTGTTCCCTTAACCAAGTCATATAACTGCTATTTTCCATCAGTTCATATTGCTTTAATGAAGGCTCAACCTTAATTTCCATTAAAATGCTGTATTAAAATACCTTGTTTTGTTTTTCTAATTACTTAAGCTTGCTTTTTCGTAATTGTCACACATGTCATTAATACAAATTGACAAGGCTGCTGTCTTTTAATTTTAAAGATATAGAGGGAAACAGATCATGCTTCTGTTACTTCTATGCTAAATTCTAGATAAAAACTACTATTTTCAAAATGAAATATTTTTAATCTGTAAGTTTTATTGGTTTTCTGTATAGCATCATGAAAAATTATGTACTGGATATCAGTTAATGAAATTCCCTTATGCAGCTGCTTAGTTTGTGGTGGCTCTCTTATTTGATTTTCTTCCTCCACAATTATTCTAGGTTTTTGTTTATTTATCAGGGTAATTTTTTCATCCTAATCAACCATTTTAGATCATATTTGCATGTTTTAAAATTGTTAAAAATTAATAAGAAAACTTAAACTACTAAAATTAAGTATTTGCAAAGGGTGAGGACTGGCCTAATGCAGATAGTCTGGACACGTTGCTGTATCCTACTTTACACACTTTCAAATCAGGCAATCATTAATTAGCTCTGAAACAAAATTCTGCCTGTGGCTGCATTTTGGGTCTTAAATAAACTGTCTGTAGGCTGAGAAGCAATTACATTTCTTCTGTCAAATTCAGATTGTTCAGAAGATCTATTAAGTATCTTTCAGTAGCTTCTAATTTTTATCAGGAGCCATAGATAGTCTGTATTAAGCAAGTGAGAATATGATGAACAGAAACATGCATATCTTATTTTCCAACAGATCTTGTTGTAAACTTACTACAACAGGGGAAAAAGAATAAAAATCACCATAGATTTAAGATGTGTTAACATACTTTCAATTTTTTGTTTGTGTAAAATTCATGTTAACATGTTTGAAAGATTTCATTGTATTACTCATGCTTATACTTGAAAATATAGGCTTCTAAATTTCAGGTTATCAAAAACCAAACATGTGCAACAAATCCAAATATGAAACAAATGTTTTGGAAGGCAATTCTTCATTGTGTACTTGGAATATATCACACCACAAGGCAGATGTAAATACAATTAAAGGGCAATGCATATTTTGTTTGGATGACAATATTTAGAATATTTAGTAAAAAACATCTTTTCACATATGTTTGGTTACAAAACATCAACATGGTATATGGCATACAATTCTGTGAATAAGGATTATGCATTATATGGGTATGAGTGACCCAGATAATCTTAGGGACATTTGCAAGAATTGTACTCAGAAGTAAAAGTAATTTTCCTTAATAATTTTATAATTTCTTTAAAAGATAAATATTCTTTTTTATGATCAGTTTTGAAACAATATCCAAAAAGAGTGAATTTTTATTTTTTAGAAAACAAGCAGAGAGTGTCTCACATACCCCTCTTTATTGCTTTCAGGAAGTTTTTCTTTAATCAATGTTAGCATTTTATATATTTATCAATTATACACTCATTTTTCTCTATACTTTTCTGTATGTAAAAGTAGGAAAATATGTATGACATGAAAATGTGGTTTTCAAACTGAATTTAAGGTTCATTTGCTATGGAACTTGGCTGTTATTTACAGTAGATGTCAGTCTGAATGTAATTGAAAAAAATCTCTCCACAAAGACGCCATAATTCCACAAGTGGTTAAGTTACACAATTAATATAATATTTGCAAATTTTAGCTTAAAAGGAGATATATACAGTAGGTGAAAAACATTCAAAGTATAGCTATATATATATATAGGATTTTTTTTCTGTACTTTTCCATATAGTAGATGGTATTCTTCTCTTTTGACAGAATAGTAACATTTGTCTCTACATATTTCATATTTCCTGGAAAATATATCAAATGTGAAAATTAATGTACTTCCATTTGACAGGTGTATTGCCATTTTTCAGGGGAAGAGCTCAATAAAAAAAAGGAAGAAAGTATTTATTTCCTATCAAATAGGAAACAAGACAGCTTAAGAGGTCAGGAAAACTGCCTAAGACATAGTAATTTGAGAATTATTTAGGGAACTTCTTTTTCAGCAATCATGAAACAGCAAGTGCCATGTCATCTCTGCAACATTAGGAATAAATACGGAAAACACAAGACAAAAATAAAAAAGCCTCTCTTCACCTTAATAGGTGTTTTGTTTATTTTGTTGAGAGGTGTGCAGAGGTTTTGCTGAACATCTGAAGCAAACACTATTTGCCTGTGAGTAGTATCAATCACAGTCTGCATTATAGTGATTTACATTATGTGGCATCAAGAGACACGTTGGACAAACATGGGGGAGAAACCCATCCAACAGTTTCAAATAGGAAGAAAATGCCTCTCTCAAAAAGTATTTCTTCCCCAAATATTTAGAGAGGAGGAAGTACCCTAGGAAATTATTTTGTGCCTGCTGCTCCTTGTCAGACCTTTGCTTTTGGCTACTGCTAAAGTTATCATAACTGTGCCTTTCTCTAGATTAACCTTTAGCCTGACATTGCACAGCTTTTCTTCTGTTTTTACTTTCTTCGTTATTCATGCTGTATTTGCTGAAAAGGTGAGAAAAAATATAGCCTGTACTTGAACAAAAGCTTTAGGTAGAAAAAAAGCAAAGGTGAGAAGGTGAGAGAAAAGAGCTAAATCTGTGTGCTTAGGCCTTAATGAGTAAAACAGACTCTGATGATGTTTCGCTCTTTATTCAATACTATTATAAAATCAAATATCTCTTTCATCTACTTTTGGAATAATTAAGATAAAGATACAAGGAAAAGTATATTTTCATCCAGAGGGAAAGAAAATAAAAGCAAACCAAAATGTAGCTTTAAGAGAGAGGAATATTTTTTCTTTCTGTAAATACTATTTTTTTTTTACGTTTTAACAGAGAGCAAGAATTCATATTGCACACGGTCAAAATTTTTTCCTCAAGAAATACACCGTATCTGAGCAACAGCTCATGTACTGTGGATTGTTACAGCCACTTTCTCTCTTCTCCCCTTATTTTTTTCTCTTAGAGTAAATAAGCTCTTAGGACATCATGAAGTGCTCCTTTTGACATTTCTGTAGCTCTTTTGTTTCTATTTTCATCCCAGGAGATTTTGAGGTTCTTAACAGAAAAACTGGCATTTTTAACGTGAAAATATAATTTTATTTCCCTAAAGGTGTTCCGTTGAGTATATCAACATATCAGGTAATTTACGATGGTGAGACTACCCCAGTCAAGTAACCTATGTGCATTAAAAATCAGTTTTAAAACTGATTCATCAATTATTTTATCAATTTTTTTAGAATGTATGTCTTTGAATGTCTTCATGAATATACCACATGTGAAGAGGTAAATACTAAATAGCAAAGTAGACAAGTGCTTTTATAAAAATATTTAGATTTGGGCATCTCTAGAAACATCTGAAAATTAAGAAAAAACTTTCTTTTACATCCAAGCAATGATAGGTTTTCGCTTTAAAAACATGTTTTTCAAATTTATTTGGGGGGTGAGTTTATATGCTACCTTAGATAGTTCAGTGATTTTTTCCTCAGTCTCTGTTTACAGATTTTCTGCAAAATCTCAAAATGAGTTGAAGTCAAAATACAAAAACCAGAATAATCTGATCTGTTAGCAGTTTTGACATTTAAACTTTTATGGACAAAATTTTTAAAAGAAAAATTAAATCACTTTCATTTTCTCAGCTTTCTTGTCATTTCCATGGACTTCCACTGACATTTGTAATGTTTAAAATTGCTGAAATAAAAGATAGAAGACATTAATAATGCAAACACAGTAAAAAAAAAATTAAAATATAGATCTATTTAAGAAGATACATAATCCACCAATAAACATAAAAAATACAGAATTATTTGGCATTTATATATTTCTATACAAGCATACAAATATTAGAAGATATGGTATCATGTCTTAGCTAGTTTTCTGTGTGTCTATTTAAAAAATACCAGCTATGTAGTTCATTATTTTAGTCTAAAGAAAGACGTGCAACAAACACTAACTTTTGCTGTTTGGCAAAATTTATATTTTATTCTTTATTTTTATTCTCATAACAACCGGAGTAATAAGCAGTAAGCATATTCCCTAAAGAAGGACATAGCAGACCATTTGACAGAAAGTGACAAGTGTAAATGAGCCATCAACATTATGGATAATGGGCAGAGTGCAGCTTTAGCAATGCTCAATACAGTGCAGTAGGGAGCATTGCTGTGCTGTATTGCATGGACTTCTATTTCACATATAATATCATCTAATAGGGATTTCAAACACACACCAAAAAAAAAAAAAAAAATTATCATAGGATTTTTGTGGAGTTTTCTGATCATCCCCATTAAAACAGTTGAAAATGGATGGGGTGCCATGGCATTTTAAATCTGCCATGCCTAAAGTAATAGGAACAAATTCCTGCTACGTTGAGATGATCCTAATTTGCACTAATGGCCAGCAAAAAGAGTGAGAGGCATGCTGTACATTTTAAACGCAAAAAAATAAATTACAATTTCTCTGAAACTGAAATCCATGGAGTCAAATGTGACATTAGTGGTCTCTTAAAAAGAAAGGACTTGAAACATCAGATATAGATATTATTACAAAGTCTCATCATTTTTTTAAAAAGTACTAATTTTTTCATGTTTAAAAATAAAGAGTTCCAGAAGACAAAGAATGATGAGCTGTTAACCGTAACTACATTCCATATTTTTCACTATAGATATATTTAAATATCAGCAGGTTTCTGGCACAAACAGAAAACACTTTTATTTAGTTGACTCAAAGACATTTCTTTCTCTCCGTAAGGTCATCATATTGATTCTGGCAAAATACTGTAAATATTAAATCCTCCAGTCAATAAGCTTAATACTGACCTAAAAAAGTCAATATATGCTTACTAGTTACAAAATAACAACAGAACATATCTGGGTATATTCTATTCTTTATAATACTCTGTGCTTAAAATAGGGGCAGTGGTTTTATGTTTTTAGAGGAGTGGAAATGTTCTTTCCTGGAAAAAAAATAACACTAACAATTTTTAAACCGTTGAAATTTTCAACATCTTCTGTTGCTTAGGACAATTTTGGAAGTGTTTAAAATTAAATGAACAACAGTTTTACAATCAAGTTATGTGTTTTAGAAAACCTCTTTTAAAGAAGTGGTCATAGAAAAAAATTAGAAAAATTTAATGTGCCAGAATTAAGGTCAAAAGGCCCATTCAAGTCTGAATCATAAAAACTTTCATCTTATTGAAGATATAAACCTGATGCTGAGGCTAATATATGTGGAAATTATCACAAATTACAGTATGCATTTGTCAATACACAATACACAAAAGGCAGCAGTCTAATGTTGTCAACAACAACAATATTAATTAATATCTACCTTGGGCTGTGGGTTCTGAGAGATCTGTGTTATATAACTGCAGAATGATTGAGATAAGAAGATTCCTGTGAAGATCTTACAGTCCAACCATCCTGTTTAAAGCAAGAAAGTCTAGAACAGGTTCCTCAGGATCATACCATCAGGTTTTGAATAGCTCTGAGAATGAAGCCTCAACAGTTGCTCTGGACAGTTTTTGAGCATGTTTGATCAACCTCACTATGAAAAAAATGTTGTTGTTTTGTTTTTTATTTTGTTTGAATGGTGGTTTGTGTTTTGATTTGGTCTGGTTGTTTATTTTTGAAATTTTTAAATGGAAATTCTTGTATTTCAATAGAAATTAAAAAACAAAAACAAAAAACTGAAACACTAAACACCTGTGCCCATTCCTATTCCTCTGTCACTGGGGCACTCTGTGAACAGAGTCTGTCTTCCTTGCACCTTTCCATCAAATATTTATATATTTTTATAAGATATCTCTGGTTTCTCTTCTGGCTAAACAATCCAAACTCTCTTAGCACTTCCTCATATTTCAGATGCTTAAGTCCCTTAAGTGTTTCTGTGGATTGTGGTCTCTTGCTGTACTTGCTGTACCACACATCCACCTGTCTCTTGTACCGAACAGCCTGGAAATGCTAGAAATGGACTCAGCACTCCAGATACATTTTACTGCTGCAGATTAGAGAGAAGGATCACCTCTGTCTGTCATCTTCCTGATGCTGCTACAGGCTGGTGTTTTGGTTTGTTGGCTTTTTTTTTTTTTTGTTGGGTTTGGGTTTTTGCTGTTGTTTGTTGTTTGTTTTGCTTGGTTTGGGTTTTTTTGGGTTTTTTTTTGCCACAAGTGTACACTGTTAGCCAGCTTCAACTCGCCCATCCAGACTGACAGATGTTTTTCTGCAATTCATTGGTCCCTAGACTCCCCTGGAGCATGAACTTGTGAAATGAACTTGAGCATGAAATCCCAGGTGCAGGATTTGACATTTCCCTTTGATGAACTTGATAATTTTCATGTTATGCCAGGAACAGACATAGTAAAATCCCAGGACAGTCAAGGCTTGTTTTACAAAATACTGAGTTCATTCTCTCACCAAAACATTTTGAATCTTCCTAGGGTACTGTCCATTTTTTTATGTTATTCAAAATATGATAATCATTATTTACTTTCCTAAAGAGAAAGATGGCATAAATATTAACCAGAAACTACCATCATGTCTTACAGAACTGTCATTGGTTTTTTTTTTATATATAATTAAAAATTACACTAGGATCAATTAAAACTGTGAATGTTGATATTAGATGCCATTTTAAATCTGTTTGTAAAATCACTGACACAAATATCTATTATGTTACTCATGAACACTTATATTAAAAGTTATTTCTGTTTTTAAAGGAGTTGGGATTTGGGCTTTGTTTTGCTTGGTTTTTACAGAAATATAATTTACTGCAATGTTAGAATTAATAAAGATTTTAAGTGCCAAAGCTGAGTTTTGCTTTCTCATAGAAAAATAAGATGATCCTCACTACATAAACATTTTAACAAAATATTTAGTTTTACTTTTGCGATGCTTTTTCTCTAAGCAAATAGTGCTTCCACTTCTTTTTTTTCTTGCTTGCTCACAAACTTTGAGGGGTAAATCTAAATCTTCCTGAGTAAATATGGAGAGTTTCAGTATTTCTTTTCTGTTCTGCTTTCAGGAGCCATTACAATATAAAAAAATAGAATTTCTAATAATATACTTCAAAGTTATGTTTAGTTCCTTCCCCTACCATAAGGTAATTTCAAAGTAAAGCTATTTGACAATCTAGATAATTCATGCAGTCCAACATAATTCTCACATTTAGCTTCTCATTCCCAGTTTGCTAGAAGAATTTATGGGACAAGGAGAGGTAGAATGATGTGGAAATCCTAATGAAACTTCCTCACTTATGAAAATCTAAGTAAAAAGGAGTTTTGCAGAAAGGAGAACTGTCTGTGTTTCTGTTTATTGTCACTGAATAATAAAATCATACTCAAACAGCAGTGATGACCTGTCAGGATGTTATTTTAGAATATATATCTGTAGAAATAGAATGATTTCTTTTCCTTTTCAGGTTGTTCCAGTACTCTCATGCTGACTTTCTTTATTAAATTTGGCCTTTTTCCATTGCTGGCTCCTTCTTCTTGACAGTATAGGATTTCCCAGAAAGCTTAGTCTGTTAACAGAAAACATCATTAGCTGCTTACTGAGCATAGAGAGCTCACATTTCAGTTTTTAAGTATGGCAAGCTTGCTGCAAAAATCTCTCAAGACTGCTATAGATAACCCTGTAATTATTTGCCATAGAAGTCATAGAGATGACTTCATTTTTCTCTGTCTTTTTACTTCTCTGTTCCTGTTTCATACAAAGAACTGTGACCCTTGGTATTCATCATTTCCTATTCTTTTCTGTGAATGTTTAGTATAAAATAAATAAATATGTTGGTATGTAAGTTGTTACAGTGTCTTTTCAAATAAATATAAAAGTGACAAGCAGAAAAGAGAAGTTTGGGAGGCAGGTGGTAAGATAAAATACATATTTGAAAAAATATGTTTCTTGTAAATAAGGATTAAAACATAGTGACAATATTCTTGGTGAAGAAATAAGATAGAGATGAATATAAGCAGCAAATAACATTAATGTAGTAAGGAAAGTTAGGGTAGACTTCATGGATATTTTTTACGAACTCAAGTTTCAAGAGAGGTGATTAATTTACTGTAGGATTGAATATTTTAAAGATAAAGTACAGATTATATTGCATTGAAATTCCTCAGGTACCCTCTAACATCACTTGTCTCTTCAATTCTATGTGCCCATTCTGTGTGCAATAAAAATGTGGGGTTTTTGTTGCTATAGATGTTGCTTAACTTCAACAACCATAACATGATCATAATGTTTTCTCGTTTTTTGCAGTGCATGAAATGAATGTATATCATTAAGCCATAATAAATTATGGTATGCATGCTAAGGATTTCATTTTACTTTATTCATGGACAAGGAAGAAAAGAGACACGTACAAATGGACAAGAACCAATAGAAGCCTCTGTAAGATAAACTGGAAGAATGGATCACTGAAATACTGGTCTTACTTGTCCAGGAGTTACAAAACATTTTTCAAAACAGTTATCATTTTGTTCCTAACTGTCATGCAAAATTGAGCTTGAATTTAAATGAACATGAGAAGAAAAAATATGTAGTCAAGTTTTTCCTACTTCAGTTAGTCAAGTGTCTTATGTCTTTGTGACATGAAATAAGGGACAGACATATATCACATCTTAGCTCCCATGAATTTTAAATGTGCTTTTTAAACATGAAGTGACTAAACTTCTACATTTTCAATCCTATCCTAAAACATGACTTTACTTCTTCAGCTAGAAATGGATCTGCAGCACCTGTGTTTAACCATTCAGTAGTAACAGAACCAGAGGCAATGGGCACAAACTGAAGCAGGGGAGATTCCCTCTAAATGTAAGGAAACAATTTTATTTTATTATGGAGGTGGCTGAGCACAGTTACATCTTGCCCATAAAGTGAAACATCCCTGCTTGGAGATGTTCAAAGGATGCCTGGCCATGGTGCTGGGTTATCTGCTCTGGGTGTCCCTGCTTGAGCAGCTGTGTAGGACCAGATGACCTGCAGAGGTCCCTTCCAACATCAGCCATTTTGTGGTTTTGCCATCCTGTGATTCTGTAACTTCAGGAGTGTCACAGGAGTAAGCTTGTTCTTCTTGGTCACCAGAATTGACACTGTGATCTTGATATTTTAATTCTAAATAAAAAGAATATTTATGTTTTTCAGCTGTAAGAATATTTTAGCTGTAAGAATATTTCTGCATCAGAATGCACATGCAAATTACTGCAGGACATGTTAAGAGTATGAAATTACCGTGCAGAAGCTGTTCTGTGCTAATTGCCCATGCTATTTTATGATAAATTATGATAAAATTTGAGATAGTTTATTATTCTACTGAAGGAACTTACCTGAATTTGTCTTATACTTAGCCTAGGTATACAGGTAGGTAGAGCAAAGGAGCTGAAAGGAACTGGGTTGTTAGACTAGGCAACTGGATTGCTTGTGTATAACCAGTTTGTGGGTCCTAAAATGACTTTCTGAAATATGAAGTAAGGAACATGAATAATAAATTTATTCAGACATAGCTAGCTAAGACTGTTTGCAATGCATTTTGTAATGCATATAGACTTACATTTTTATTCCATAAATGCATACATACTCCAAGGGAACATTGAAATAAGAGGCAATCCCACTGAAGAGTTCGATCATTTGAAGATGAAAGCCAAAACCCACAGAGGCTCACAGGTGCCTGAGGGCATGGCTACACATGAGCAGAGAGTCAGCTGGCCAAATGTACAAGTAGCTTTGGTATTGAGGTTAAGTTTGCATATTTGCATAGCAATATGCTAAAATTCATCTGTCCTTATGAGCAGAGTCCACAGAAGTAAAACTTGGCAATACTGGAAAGCACTATGTCTACATTTTTCTGAAGCCACTTGGACCTGCTACGAAAGGTATGCCACAAGATGAGAAGGATCAAAATAAAGGAAATTTACTGTTTCAGATATATTTGTGCTGTATTAGCTTGTAGTACTAACTGAAAAATGAAAGGGGATTCCAGAACAGTTTATTAAATTTAAAATATTCTTCTCATGCATGATGAGAAACAGTAGAGGATCTAAGTTACATTGATGGAATCTTTTTAGCAAAATCTTGCAGAATTTCTAGAATATAGTATGTCTTTGGCAAATATTTTTAAAATATCATTAAGACAAAGCTCTCAGAGATAAATACAGTGGTTTTACATTAAATAAAATATATTAGGATTGGAATTTTCAAAAGGGAAAAAATTAATCTAATATCCCAATTTAGTTTGATATCCCAATTCCAAGGCACCTTCAGTAAGTATTTGATATTTACCTCTATGGAACTTTTCAAGCAATTTCAAGTTAATTGTTATGGTTTGATTGATTTAAAAGACTCACATATAAATCTCAAGGGATTCAGGAGATGTTATATGCTCATATCAGGAGGCATTATATTGGTTCACATAGGTATCTGCAAAATAAAATTTCAAATAATTCTCCCCAATTTCTAGGATGATAATAAAGATTAATTTTTAATTAACAATACAATGCATAGTATATTAAATCAGATTATTTTTATTTAGAGAAATAAATATCACTTCTCTGATCTGTTAATACTTCTGTATTGTTCTACGTCAACATGCAAAAATTAGAGTACCCTTTTGCTTTTACAAATCTTACTTGTGAAGCTATTATGATGTAAATAGGAATCATTAAGTAGCAAGTCTCAGGCTAGGTGCAGGTTATCACTTCTGTTAGTGACTGCTACTGATTCTCTTATGACATCTCTTTAATTTAGTTTTCCTTACTATTATTATTGCTTTAGGTCATTTTTTTTGTTGCAGTACTTCAATTTTCTGACAGGACTTCAAGGTAAGCAGTATAATTTGCCTGAAATGTCACTAAGGAAGAAGAATTTCTGATAAATAAAGAGTTTTCACAGGATATTCTTATACAATCACTGAAGAATCACCTATGTGTACTTGGAAGTATATATGGTCAGACATTATACTTGTTTATGATGGATTTTTGGAGTAGGCAAACAGGTTTTAATTATTCCTCATAACACTGAAAATGCCATTAAAGGTGAAAGTCCTTCTTCCAGTTATCCCTTGTGGGGTCTTAGACATATGTTCTTATATTCTAGCTGTCTACACAGTGAAGAGCTTTATTTTATTGACCCACATTTGGTCATCATACTTCAAAGTCTTCAATCCTTTTATACAGTGAGAAAATCTTTTATACAATATGACAAAAAAAACCAAGGAAAGTTACAGAATAAAAATAATCACTGAGGCTTAACTTCATGGAGAATGCCATAGAAAATGGGTTTGTTCAGGTTTTCCATCAGGAACAATTAATCTACCAGACCTACAGTTAATCTGCAAGGAGACAACAGGAATAATGTAACTAAGATGCACTAAAACAGTTTCAAAAATTATATTCAGTCTAATAACAGGGAACAAATTAATTTTCCTTTTACAAATGAGAAGTTAAAAGGTATGGGCATGTTAAAAGAACAGAGGAGATCTGGGACATGGAACAAAGATTATCTAAGAGCTTATCAATGGGTGAAACTGAATTTATTGTGTTTAATTCAAAATGTGTGAAGAAGAATTACATATGCAATTTTTTCCAGATTAACTGCATCAGTAAGGCATATTAGAAGCTTGAAGACAAGTAAATAAAGGTAGTGCTGAATGAATTGAAAGTTTGTCTATGACATTGAATGTAAGCTATTTTATTTTCTTCCTGTTACAACTGATATGTCTTCAGATTGGAGAAAAGGAAGGAGAATAATTGGCTACTTTACTTTTAGAAAGGCTGCTATGATATATTTTGTCTTTACTTCCAGTCATGGTTCGCGGTTTTCAGGTTCATGAAATGCCTGCACATCACAACCCTGAAAGAATAAGCAGTAAAAAAAAGCTTCCATCCAAGGTACAGGTAATTCTAGGATATCCTCATCTACTTGAATGGTGAAACAACCAGCATAACTCACTCTTTCAGTGGTTATTTAAAATGGTTACCTATCTTTTGACTATGTAGAAAGATCCTGCACCCTTCAATTCTAAAAATAAAATGCAAACAAACAAAAGAACAATGCCAACCACTAATCTGATTCTGATATCTGATTTTTCTCTAGACTCTTCATTGCCTGGAAACAGTATATATGGAATACTCTATTAGAGAGTAACAAGGTTTACACAGAAAAATACTTAGTGTCCTTGAAACAACTGATTTCATTTCTGGAAATTAAGTCATATAAGAGAGAATTTTAGGTGATCTATTGATAATAAGCAAAATAAAAAATGTATTCTAGCTTTCCTGACCTAGAACATTGCATCTCGTACCTTATTTCTGGTATGGCCATGAAGAAAACAAATGGAAATCTTTTTTTAGCTGGGCATACTGTAATCTAGCAAACTGCTGAATCTGATAAACATCTGTCTCATTTCTGTTATTTTTCACAAGAATCTAAAGATTTCATTTGTTTCCAGACATTTAGTTACCTGCCTGAATTTGGAATCCAAGTTTAAAAAAGTGATAATCAGATTTGACTGATTAGTTTTTTTGGTTTTTTTTTTTTTTGGGAGGTGGGTGTGTGTGTGTGTATGGGATTTTTCAATGCAATTTCACACAAGTACTAAAGATTTTTAAGGATCACTGTTATGTGTCAGAGTTAAAACCAATTAGCCTGTAGTAGAACATTCACAAATAGATGAAATTAATGTCTAGGTTCAGGTATTTTTAGAGTTTGTGTTTGGCCTTAATCACAGCTTATTGTCTATCATAGAACAATTTATTTTCTGTTTGTATGTCTGGTGCTCTCTTTTTTAAAATATTCACTGGCTAAGAAACATGGTTTGAGATTTAAAGGGCTAAAAATGCTTTATGGGCTGTACAGTTGCAGTCTCAGTAAATGTCACTTCTACAATGGGAGCTCCTGTTAAAGAGAAAGCTAGAGATTTTCTGATATTCTCCCCTCATATTGATGAAATCATAATATTTTGTTTACATTAGCAGGGAATTCCACTAATCAGTAAGTAATATCTATGTATTTAAACAATGAATGAAAACATTACTGGCCAAGACAGTAAGTTAAATCCAGCCTTGCTTGGCATGAATTTTCGATGCTGATGAAGTTGATGCAAAGGAACTACCTCCAACCACAAATTAAGGCTCCATTTCTTATTGGTTTTGGATCCAAACTCCACTGAGATGGCCTACATTCTCAGAAACTGTGAGGACATGGATCTGAGATGAAAATTACCACAGATATAAGATAATAAGTCATCGGATTTGGTCATCTATGGCTAGGTGATGCTAAATTAGTAATCTAATTTATTGTTAGGTACTTAAAAACCCATTAAAAATCACCTGTTTTAAAAGTGCCAAACATTTTTTCTGTGTTTGAGCTGTGGGTATCAAAAATGATTGAAAAATTTAAGCATTGTAATCTCATTGCAGTAGGAATTAAGCACCTAGTTTTCTTGGTGAATCTGTTTTGACAATGTTTCAAAAATAAATTCAGTTCCACTGGAAAAAGCCTTTTAATGTAACCTGCAGATTATAAGAATATTACCATGATGCAGTCAATAGAAAGTCTAAATTTTCCACAAGATCTAATGGATGGAATATTATGTATAAAGAAGTGCTGGATCAGATATAATTCAGTGAGCTGAATGTGACCTGTGTTGCCTTTCACGTGATATTCCTAGTGTCTTGATATACCTGCATTTTCATAATAATTGCATTAATTTTTTGTCACATTTTGAAATTTCTACTGAGTTCTGAGTTTAAAATTAAGAAAATAAATTAAACTTGATCTATTCTAAATCCACTGAAAACTGTTAAATAATGAACACATGTCTACCTTTATAATACACCTATAAATATGTGATGGAATCGAAAGTGGTTTTTACCTGCATCTCAAAAAAAGAACAAAAGGTTCTAGTCAGAAGAGAAGAGTGCTTAGAAGAGAAAAATACAATGTCGTCATACTCATCCAGCTGGTTAAAGGCTAGGAAAAGATTAATAGTTAAAGTACAAATTAAAATGTGAATATAATAATGTAATTTTATTCTACTTTCATCATAATTGAAAAGGTGTAATGGGAGAGATGGATGTGGTTCGAAGTGTGCATGTAATGAAGTAACTCAAACTGTGAACACATGGGTAATTAAAAGGAAATTAATCTCATCCAAAATAGTATTGGGCATTTGCTAATCAAATGATAATGTTAATCTTGCTATCCAAGAAAGTAATTTTCTATTCCAGAGATTTTGTAGTTTTATAATGCATCATGTTATGTTTGTTGCCATAGCCTTTAATTGGAAAATGCATAATTCAAAGGACTGAATTTAATGTTATTGAAATTATATTTAGATTTTGTACTTAGATTTCCTAGAAAATGTCATGCTTTTTTGCATTTGTTATCGTGCTATTTGCTCATTGTATTTATAATTTACCAGTGTACACACTGTAAAACTTCTGTTAAATTTATGTACCAGCATATGTGAACATTTTTCATGGTTAATCCTTGTAAAACCAGTTTCTTATTGTAATACTTTTAGCATATAGCAATAAAGAAGGAAGAATAAAAAGCCACAAAGTATTTCTTTTTCTTAGACTTCTGTTTTCTTCTTCATTTGAGCAATCCCTGGGGCCAGGTATCATTCATCAGAAAAGTAATGAAAATTGGACTGAATCTAGGAAGATAACCTATCCCTTCATTTGCAAATGAAATTGTCAATAAGCCTAGTCTGCATCTCTCACAATGATGTCAGCCCTTAGAGTCAGACCACAAAGCCTGGTGTAAAGGCTCCTTGAGCATTGCTTTACAAATAAATGTACTAAAAATATAGGAGGGAGTCCTATTGAAGAGGGAGGCAAGAGATACTGATCTAATCTCCATAATCTTCATAACTTACTTTCAGAAGTCCATTATAACTGCTGTATTTGTTTTAAACAAGCTGAGGGGATGGATTTTATCCTTTGCTCTCTGTGTACAAGTCACCATATGTATACTAACATATACATTCTGTCCAATACATATTATGGAATAGGAAAAAAAACCCAAAACAAAACAAAAAATCCCCTAAAAACCAGCTTCATTTCTCAGCTATACTTCTCATCATACTATAATTTTCAGACAACAAATTATGAAGCTAAGTGAAATAATTTGATGGGAAAATTTTTATGTAGTTCTTTCCAACTGTTCCCAGATTCATCAATGCTTAATCCACCTGTCAGTAGGAGTGCATGACTTGCCAACTGTTGTGCTATAGTATTTCACGTTAAAATTCTCTTTAATTTTCCAGGATGCTGGAAGATATAGTTGTCTTAGTGGAGGTTCCATATAACTTCCAGTCGTAACAATTTTTATTGCGCATAAAGTGAATTGAAGGAAGGAAGCATAATTGGTAGTCACAGAGATGAAAGAAAAATCTTTTCAAATGGGTAGTCTGCTGTAATATCTAGGTAAGATTCACATTCAGAATGAAATAAAATACACTGCTGTAAACTGTTTAGATTTTTAATTTTGCTTTAATCAAAGCCATTTTCACACAGTAATTTGATTTGTTTGACATTAATCAGAAACTGCAAATACAAATAATGAACACGGTTCTTGCTAATAGGTAGGCAGATGGATTTTCTCCATAAATATTTCAAGAGAGAAGTCAATCCATAATATTATTGATTGAACATGAAATAAAAAGTGTCTATTTTTCGCTTGCTGAATGCACAAGAAATGATGTTCTGCTAATAGGAACTGCATATCCAGCAAGAAACAAATTATGTTCATGTGATCTCTTGCTGTGATGACTTGAGATCTCACAGACTAAGTAGTGCATCAGGCCAAATCTGCATCCTCCATATAGGAAAATGAAAGATGAAGAGTCAAACAGCTTCAGGTACATATGTTAGTAGTTCAGCAATTGAATTTTTTCCCCCTGGTAAGCTGTGAACATGAATCCCCTCATGGTTCAATGGGTCATTCTGCAGCTGGAAATAGTGTGTTCAAAGTCTTGCTATAATACTCGTTAAAAAGCCCATGAAAGTTTTAAAGGAAAGTAGTTTTTTTTATCTGTGGTGTTAGACAAATTTTTCATCCAGAAAATTCTTGTTCATGCATTAACTTTTTTTCTGAAAACGACCCCATACAGATGTTTGAAGATATGTCAGGCAGAAAAAAAATAAATATCTGTATCACAGAATAATTCACTTCTCATCTAGCCAAGCATCCTTTTATCACAAAGTCAACACTGAAGTGATGGGATTAGCCCATCTGGGTTTTGATAACCATCAAGCATGGAGTCTGTGAAGTCTACCTGGATGACCTGCTCCAATGCTTAATTATACTTGGAATGAATAAACTTCTCTTTGTAACTCCTTAAGAACCAGACAATTGATAACCATTTCTTGTGGTTTAATCCCAGTAAACAAGTACCATGCAGCTGCTCACTCACTCTTCCACCAATGGGATTGAGGAGAGAATCAGAAGGGTAAACCAGGAAAACTCATTGGTAAAGACAGTTTAATAGGGAGACCAAAAGCAGTTCATGCAAACAAAACAATTAATTTACCATTTCCATGGGCAGGCAGGCGTTCAGCCATCCCTGGAAGAGTAGGGCTCCTTCACATATAACAGTGATTTGGGAAGACAAAAGCCATCTCTCCAAATGTCTCCCCCTTCTTCAAATACAGAGCATGATGTCACACGGTCTGGAATAACTTTGGTCAGTTTGGGTCACCTGTCCTGGCTGTGTCTCCTCCACAGCTCCCATGCACGCCCAACCTCCTTGCCAGTGTGGCAATGCAAAAACCAGAGAAGACTTTGGATTTGTGTAAGAGCTGCTCAGAAAAAAGAACAAAACCACGGTATTATCAACCCTGTATTCAGAACAAATCCAAAGCACAACTCCATGCCAAATACTGTGAAGACAGTTGACTCTACCCCAGCCAAAACCAGCATGCCAGTCTCTCTTTTCCCCTGTTGGTGCACATCTGTAAAGGACTTGGCTCCCTTTTCTGTTTAGGCTTTAGGGGGCTCAGCTGGCCTCTTCAGGATCAAAACCACAATCTGCTCACAGGCTTCAATCTCTGACTATTCTGGTGGCTCATTGCTGAATTTACTGCAGTCTGTTTTTTGTGCAAGGCCAAAACATGGTTGTTGTATTCTAGATGCAATGTAATGACTACCAAGTATAGGGTAATAATTTCTTTCCAAAACCCAGTGGCTGCACTTCTGTTAATATTGTATCCCTTTAGCCTTCAGTATTCATTTCTACTGACTGAATTCCTGAAATAATTTGGAAAGACCTTTTCAAAACTTGCAAAAAATGATTGATTTAATCTGGAACTTAGTATATAGGATCTTTGTAATGATGCCATGTGCTGACATTGGCTGGACACTGGGCAACCACCAAAGCTGCTCACTCACTCTCATCCAACAAACTGGACAGAAGAGAGCAAACTTGATGAAGGGTTATAAACTGAGATGAGGACCAGGACAGAGATCACTCATCAAATATCATCACAGGCAAAACAGGCTCAACATAGAGATATGCATTGAATTTATTACACCAAAAAAAATCAGAGCAGGATAATGAGAAAATAAAACCTTAAATACTCCTTCTTCCCCTCCTTCTTTCCAGCTCTACCTCCTGCCCCAGTGGTGCAGGGAGACAAGGAATGGTGGCTGCAGTCAGTTCATCACCTGTGGCTTCTCCCACTGCCCAGGGTGAGGAGTCATTTCCCTGCTCCACTGTGGGGTTCCTCCCACAGGAGGCAGCTCTCCAAGAACTCCAGTGTGCGCTCATCTCACAAGCAACAGTCCTGCCCAGACTGCTGCAGCACGAGTCACTCTTCCAATGGGTACAGTCTTGGACATGCTCTTCCAGTGTGGATCCCTCACAGGGTCCTGCCAGGAAACCTGCTCCAGCATGGGTTTCCCATGGGTTCACAGATCTCTGAAGGCATCCACCCGCTCCAGCGTGGGGCTCCTCCACAGCCTCTGGGTGGATCTCTGCATTCCTGTGCTCCTCCATGGGCTGCAGGGGCGCAGCTCCCTCACCGTGGTCTGAACTACAGGCTGCAGGGGAATCTCAGTTCCAGTGTTGGAAGCACCTCCTGCCCCTCCTTCTCCACTGACTTTGATTTCTGGAGAGTTGCTCCTCTCACATGATTTCACTTTGCTCCTCTCTGGTCACAATTACAACTGTGCAAGAACTTTTTTTCTTTTTTCTTAAAGATGTATCACAAAGATGGTAATCACCATTTCTAATTGGCCCAGCCTTGGCCCAACAGCACATTTGTCTTTGGAGCCCCCAGAGATTGGCTCTGCCAACATACGGGAAGCTTCTGGTGGAGTCCCACATGAGCCACCCCTGTAGCCCTCAGATACCAAAACCAGGCCATGCAAAACCAAGACAAAAGGAAAGTTAATTTTACATGCATTTATATTTTTGCAGAATTTCCGCTCATTTTCTATATACAAGGCATCCATCTGTTTACTCCATGGTCATGACATCTCATCTTTGCTTTGAGCTGTTTATATACACTCCTTTCTCTTACCCATAATCATTAGAAATTAAGAACTAGTTTCCTGGCCCTATATTTCCCCATTGTCCAGGTCTGTCCATACACTAACAGTTTCTGATCATACTATCCCATCAGCCGGACTACATGGTTTTTGTAAGAAATAAATGAACTGGAAAGAAATTAACTCCGCAATCCCAAAACCACACAAGTGGCTCATGAAAAATCTACAGTTTCCTATGAAATTTAAAAAAAGCACTCCTTTTCCTCTTGGTTGTGCAGAAATCAGGAATAAATCAGGTTGTAGTTCCCAAGAATACTGCAGTCAAAAGATGAACTGGAATCAGATGGATGGAAATGGGGGTGAACAGTAGGAAAGACTGGAGCAGTGTCAGAGAAGCTGATTCCTCCTTCTCCCAGTAGTGTCAATTTGTGAGATTAACTTTGCCATCTCATGAACCTTCATAATCAAAATGGGGTAAGAATCTGCTTGCAGTGGAAATACATGAAATAAATTTGCTGTCATGAATTTTCTGTTCATCTTTGTAATTGAAGTCAATTGAACTGGATGGTAGGCAGAAAGACAGAATGTCTGATAATGTGAGGGGCCCACCTAGACACAAAGAAATTTCCATCTTCTTTTGCTGAAGAGATCTTGAGCTCATCAGCTCAGTCTCCAGGACTGTGGTCATCAAGGACTGCAACCATGCCCACTATCAGTAAAACACCAACTCTTGGAATTGAACACCCAAAGTTAGGGTGATTGCTTAGGAGATGATTGTTGAGAACTGACTGTTTTGTGTGTGTAGTGTCAGGGATCAGTCATGTGTGAGAACTAGCCATAACATAAACGGTAAATTAACTGAACAACCTAATGCTTTAAAGTTTGAAATTGGCTTGATTTGTCAGTCTTGTAAACAAGGAGCAGCCTCTGTTTCCCGGACACACTTGTAAACACCTATGTTCCATTGCAACTCACTTTTCATCCTGATTTAAACGTGTAGCGAATGAAATAATGCATGAAAATTAGAAAGGCCTTCAATATTACTTCAAAATATTCAAAAAGTGAAAGTTCTGCTGCTTTAGAAGGTACATAGGCCATTTTAAATGATGATGACTGTGGCTAGGTATAATCAAATAACAAAATCTCCCTTCACAGGCTTATGTAAGAGTCAGACTGTTCTTCATCAATCTTTCTGAATCTATGACCCCAGCTTGGAGTACAAAACCTGATCATCTAGAGTCTGTTAATCAAGTGTTTTGACTGGGAAGAAAAAAATTGCAAGAACTGGAAACTAAAAAACCCTGAAAACTACAAAAGACTTTCTTGCTTCTTCCAAAAGGTAAAAATGCTGTTTTTGCAGTTGCTGCAGATTCTACCTTCTTGGGAGTTGTGATCTTGAGCTCCAAAGATAGCTTCTCTATCAGCACTTACAGAACAAAGTACTGCGAGTGCGAAGAGAAGTTTGTTAATTTCATTTTGCAAAATGCTTTTACTAGCTCTGCTGTATTAGCTTCTCCTTAGTTCCACTGATTGTGTTGAAAGAAGTATTTTTCTCCACTCCAGAAGTATCACAAAGAAAATCTAAACAATTTTACAAAACATTCTTAAGTTATGAGAAGAAAAGAAACAGGGAGACATTGGTGTGAAAAAAAATGTGAGAAACTGGAAAAAAGAAGAGAGCAACGTGGACTTGTGAACTGAATGGCATGGAAGAGAAATCCAACAGCAAATAATTTTTAGTTCTATTCATATAATTGTGAATTTTTAATTCTGACAAAATAACTGTGCTTTTTGAAGGAAAAATGAAAAAAAAATGCGCGAGGGCGTACGTGGCCCTAAGGTCCGGCTAGCAGAGGGGGTGAGATTGGCCGACGCCCCTGCGCATGGAAGCCAGCCCCCTTTGGCGTCTTGGCCTCAGGCTGGGCTGGATCGAGGAGTCGGATACCTGGCGCTAGACGGGACGGAATAGGAGGCGACCACTTGTGAGGGTTCAACGTCGGTTTATTGAAAGCTTCCAGCAGAGGGCAACCAACACGTGTGGCAAGAAACCCACAACAAGTGGCAAGGAACAGGGGGAGCGACAAGGTTTTAAAGGGAAGGGGAGGAGAAAGGAGGGAAACCCAGCAAACCAATCGGAGAGCAGGTAGGGTGGTACATAACATAACTGACATGTGGACATAACAAATAAACATAAAGCGAAGGAGGGGCCCCGGGACACCAGCCAACCACGACCCCCAGAGAGAGGAAAGTTCTAGAAAGCTGGGAGGAGTGGGGGGTGATTGACTGGGCCCAGGGAGGAGGAAAAACTTACTTATAAGGGGGTATAGGGGAGGAGAAGTTACATAACATAGAAGATTGGCAGCTGAGGGGGAAGGGGGTAACCATGGCAACTTAACCGTCAGTGCCACAGTGGCGGGAAAACTGTGAGGGGAGGAACCATTTAACACAGAACAAAGGGGGAGCATATATAAAATTGGGGAGAAAACTGGGGAACTTAAAAACACATCACAACAAAAAAAGTATTATGAAGCAGAGAGACAACACTGTCAGTAAAAAAACTATATAGAAAATTCACTAGTTATGATTTAAATTTCTTATGCTGTATTTGTAAATCCCCACAAGTTGTGGAAACAAGCTCTGATATTTTACAAACTCTTAGTACTTCCTCACAGAAAATGTAATTGTTTTAGAACAAATTGCTTGACTGGAATTATAATCACAGCAGATGTATCATGACATTCCTTTTTTTCAGTGAACACAGCAATAAAGAGTCCAGTTTTGAGGTCATTGCAGAAAACAATGCAATCAAGATGATGAAATACAGAATTAGTTTCAAAATCAATCTATAATAAAAACTGTTCCTTTAATTCTGCAAGAGATAGAGTGCTGTTGAAATGTTACACTTGGAGCTAAAATTCTTTAAAAAATGAAAAAAATTAAAATGCAGACAACAGTTTTATAGAAGAGGTTTTTTAAAAATGTTTATTCTTCCCTAAATATACCTTTTAAATACAATCACTTATTACCCATTCAATTTAATGGACAATGTGGACAGAAATAGTACTGGATTAAATGAATACTCATAATTAGCTTTAACACTTAGGGCCATATTTGTTGATAGATAGGAGGTCAGCTTTGGTTTTGGTGTCATATAGAGCTCCTCTGGAAATCTGGCTGTAAATTTAACTCTAATTCAAACCACAAATGTGTTACTATGATAGCGTGACACAAAAATATTTTAGTATGAATTTCCAGCAAATTAGTGATGTGAAAACTGTGTCATTTGATATAACATTATACTGAGTCTCATAGGGTGTAAACTTTCCTGTTAGCAGCCGAAATGGTGCTATGCAAGAGAGCTGTCCTGTCCTCCTGCCCTGTGCCTGCAGCAGTGATAACACCAGGATGTTTTCAGCACTGCTGTGACACTGTTGAGTGAGGGATGGAATGAATGACTCCAGCCATCAGAGGGGAAATAGAATTTGTTTATTAGGAAGAAGTCGACTTTTATAGTCTGACTCACTAAGCTGATACCTGATTGTTATCAAAGTGTAAACCTCTCACACTGTTGGTGAACTATGAACAGCACACTCGGGAGAACCATATCTATAAACAATGTTACAGAAAGAGAGATAATAATTGCTTGAATTCTTTCCTCTAAGTTTCCCACAGCTTTTACACAGCTTCCCAGGATTTTCCTGGGAGAAGCATCTCTTTCTGTTCAGAGGATATGTAATTACTACACTGCTGAGCAGGGCTTACACAGAGCCAAAGCCTTTCTGCCTCACACCAACCCACCAGCAAGGGGAAGTTGGGAGAGACACAGCTGGGACATCTGGCCTCAGCTGACTGAAGAGATTCCATGCATATCATGTAATACTTCTCATGGACACACAGACTTTAAACAGCTTGTTCTCTCTCTTAACCTACCTCAGGAAAAAAAATAAAATAAAATAAAATAAAAAGGACCTGGTCATTCACCTATATTAGCGAACCTATGTGTTTTGCTGGCACAAGCAATGATCACATTCTGTGTATTAGTGAACATAATATAGGAAATGTGCAAGCCCATACAGCCTGGTAGTATTTTTCTTCTTATAATTAATGTGTCCTGGGTTGTATTTGAAATTGGATTTTTTATTTAATATGTTTTTAATATTTCAAAATCAAGTAGAATTCTAGAATTCCCATTTACTATTTAGTATTCCAAAATGTTTTGAGATTTCAGTTTGGATGTTTCTTCTTATGGTTATTAGTATTAGCATTAGTATTAGTGTTAGCTTTAGGCATTTGGGCTTTTTCAGACACAACCTGCACATTTTTATTCAAATTCCTGACTTGTTTTTTAAATTTCAATAAAATCTTTCACTGAAGTCTCAGCCAACAAGAATTAAACAACTTTCCTGTTAGGTCACATGACATATCCCATGATATTTTGATATTTGATATTTGTCTTTGTCACCTCAAGCTTCCTGTCTTAAGTAGCTCTATTTGTACTAAAAGGTGAAATTTATTTGTGTTTGCTTTAATCCACTGTGACAAGAATCATGGGGAGTAAATATTCTTTTCTGATTGGTTGTTGGACTACATAAAGGATATTCCTGCTCACAGAATAGTTCTAATAAATACAGTTTTTGCAAAGCATGACCAGGTAACTTGATGCAAACATTCTACTTGGTGGCACAGAGATGTTGGTAAGATATAATGAAGAAGAAATCTTTCTCCTCTTTGGCGTGTCTCCTTTATTATCATGATTTAAAAAGGAATGCCAAGAGGCTACCTTATCAAAAGTATTTAGAATTTTTTTAAAAAGCAAAAACCAGATAAAAAATAGCAATCTAATGCTGTATTTTAAACCTCAAAAATACATCTGAATTTTTAAAGTAATTTGCTTAAAGCATGCCCTGAGCATTGCAAGCTTCTTTCATATGAATATTCTACCAATTCTGGGTCAGCAAAAAGTAATTTAATTAAATGGCAAATTTTTCAAACATTAGACAATATATTGACAGACATTCATAGAATTCATAGGATGAATCTATTAAGTTAAAAAGAGTTGTCCAAAACATCTTTTGCAAGTTTTGTAGCCCTTACACACTGAGTACACTTATGCATAACAATCTGTGGTGGTGAAGAGTTTGTGGCACTTTTCTTTTCTCTGGAACCATCCTCAGCTCTCCCATTTGGTTTCTTTCTCTCGCACTAAAAAAAAAACCCAAAAAATCTAACATGGTTCATAGGATGGCCACTACAGTTTGTTTATCCTGAAAAATTAATCCTAATAAAAAGTTAGAAAGTATGTTCAAATATAAGTGGGAGCAAGTGGTATAAACTACACATGAAATCTCACTCCATAGTATCTGGAGTCATTTATAATTTCCAATCATATTTTGCATGTGGAAGAGCAAAATCCCTGAATTGCTTCAATAGATTTAGAATGGTTTTCTCCACCTAAGAAGCTGCATATCACTTACAGTGAAATTTTGCTCCCACCCAAGAGATCTTTACCTTAAAATGCAATAATAATAATAATAATAATCTCTATCAGATTATTATTTGGAATCCTAAGGTTTTTTCTTATCTGCTCTCTTCTGACTGGCATATGAGAAAGAAGAGAGATTTTGTTGTGTTTACCAGTAATTAGATCAGTCATGAGGAAAAATGGGGTCAAAAATTTATCAGACTTTAGCAGATTTGTAGTCTTCCTTTTGGGATTTAGATGGTGAATGCAAAATATTAATGTCTCTGCCCTTTTTTTAACCCCTTATTCTTTTTCTTAAAATAACCATAATCCTTCAGTATATCTGTGTCCAAATTCAGGGCATACTTAATAGATCCCAGTTTCATATTAGTTATCTGTATAATTAGTGGGCAAAAAACCATGTGCATTATCATGAGTTGGGTGATCATTATTATTCTCAGAAAGGAATTTTTTCATTTGCATTCAGTTCCACTGTGGACTTTATTCCTTCTAATTTTCTTGAGAAAAAAATCTTCAGATTTGTTGGAACAAGGATTTAAGGCTCAAGAAGTTGCTATTGTCCCTCAATGAAAAGATAGAGCATTTACATATTTCTGCACTCTCAGAACTGGAAAGTAAATAAAGCCCTTTCACTCAATTCTGAAAGCAAGTCTGAGCTTCTTATAACTCTAGCAGATATGTCCTGATGGTCAGTGGAATAATCATTTTACCATAGATTAAAAATTTCAAACATCAAGAGATGCTTAGAACAGCATGCAAATCCTGCATCAGTGCCTAATGTAAACCTCAGATGGATTTAAGTGCAGAATTTTGATATTTCTTATCACAGCCTTGAAGAAACTGCCATAGCATGGTGTCACGAACTTCCAGAAACAGTGTTTCAAGATTTCAGGTCCTTCATATTTCGTATGCTTATGATTTGTCAAAACTATGCAATCACTTCCTAATCTTTTGATTTGTTATCAAATTACATATACCTTTAAAGAATGATTTATTATACTTAATAAAAAATCTCCTGGTAGGCTCTATAATAGACGGGGAAACAAAGCAACATAAGTTCTCTGAAACATGCAATTTCCAGAATTTCTTCTTAGCTACATTTCTTTGGTTTGCCAATGCAAATTCATTTTGTAGTAGAGACAAAAAAAAAGGGAATGATCATTGGCTACATAGCAAAATACTCTATTATAGAGATTTACCCAGTAATGTCTACTCTATAGCCTCTGCTGAAAAGACTACTTCTGAGGAGATTATGATTTTTTTTCTAATTAAAGAAAATAATTGATATATGAAATGCGTTCATTAAGCAGGGAATCAATTAGCTCCAAATTAGTTATCTAACTCAATACTACTGTCATAATCTGTTTAATTTCTCAACACCTCTTTGAGAACAATGAGTTTTAATGTCAGATCCTGTATGATATAACCTCAGTTCCACTATGTTTTGAAAATGCTGCACTTCATTTTGAATAAATAAACCTCCTAAATTCTAAGTCTCAGTAAGCCTTCAGCATAGGATTGCCCTGTATGATCATTAAATTTTAGATGGAACAAGTCAATATTCCCTACTAGACTTAATTACAATTGTTCTGTCTGAGGACAAAAACATGCTATAGCTGCTTGACAGTTTTATACAAATAAAAGGGAGTATATAGATTTCTTCTAAAAATCCAGAGGGGTTTTCATTCTGATGAAACATGAGGGAAACTGAAGAAATGTATTTTCATCATAACTTAGGTCATATAAAATACTAATTACTTTGAAATTTTCCATTATGGATACAGAGGGAACCTGAAGTTGTCTCACATTATGCCCATATCAGCCAGACATTTCACCACAATGTGATTGCTGTCTGGCTTAAGAGAGAAATTCTGCAAAATCAGCCATATGCTTGAATACTGATGCACTTAGCTCAGTTGAATTGAATAGGATTTAAGTGTTAGTTATTTTTGCAACTGTGCATTTATTAGACAGGTGTTTTCATAAATTGAAGAGTCTCCATATTGAAAAAAAAGAGAAAAAAGATAAGAAAATGTATGTATTGAATACTGTATTACAGAGCACATGCATTTCACAGATGACCCCAAGAATAATGTTTCTTGCCTGTCAAAGAAAATAGTTTCATGGAAGAGCAAGATTTCATATTATGAGACCATCAAAGCAGAATGAAACATGAAAAATATGAAGACTAAATATGTAAGAGATCATTTTCCTACTAAAACCTAGGGTTTAGTGTTTATACCTTAATATATGAAGATTTCACTTTCAAATGTAAATCAGCTGAAACCCAAACAGCTGAAAAAAAGGTTAACTTCTTTGCTTGTTTAATTTTCAATAGTTACTACAAATTATTTCCACATATGTACCGAATTCAGCACTTGAGTGAATACAATGTCCACCATATATCTTTCTCTCTTTTTTTAGTGTCACTCTATAACATTAAATATGTAAAATTCCAAGCTCTGGTGGCACTTTTGAAACAGAAACAGATACATCTTAAAAGCAGTTTCTATTTTATTTTCATAATTAGTTTGCCTCTTAGGAAATTTTCCTTTGCTAACACAAAAAAAAGGGAACATGATCTACATTAGTACAGCACTTTGTATTTCTCATCCTGATTACTTCTTTTCTCATTATTTTTCTGTTACCACAAAATCACAGAATCATCAAAGTTGGAAAAGATCTTCAAGCTCAATTAGCCCAGCCTTCAACCCAGCATCACCAAAATCACCCTTGGTGTCACACCCAATGCTCCTTGAACACTTTCACAGGTGGTGATATTCCACCACCTGCCTGGGAAACTCATTCCAATGTTTAACCACTCTTTCAGTGATCTCTTTTTCTTTTCTACTGACTTACCTAATCTGAACTCCCCCCATTTATGGTAAATATCATCTGTATTTCTTTTTTTGGTCTTTCAATTCTTGAAAAGAGTCAGGCCATGAAAACACAATATAGAAATACCACATTCTGGTCTCCTTCTGTTCTGTTCATTTATTAGGAACAACAATATGGGTATTGTTTTTATTACCCTGACATAAATTTGTATT
Organism: Melozone crissalis; assembly: GCF_028551555.1. Taxonomy (NCBI): domain Eukaryota; kingdom Metazoa; phylum Chordata; class Aves; order Passeriformes; family Passerellidae; genus Melozone; species Melozone crissalis. Next base: position 3,825,707 of record NW_026535784.1, on the reverse strand, counting down.
CCACTGAGATTTTGTTTTTTAAATCATAGTGTGATAAAAAAAAAGACTCATAAAGTTATTCCTATTTCAAAATATTGATTTCATGCACTACATAAAAGATTTTTAGGCTTTCATATAAATTTTCATTTATGTCCAAACTGTATGCAGTGATTTTCCAAATTGAAATTATAGCATTAGATATTGTATGTCACATAAAATCAGAACATGAATCAAGTTTAAAATATTCTTTTAACGCAAAACATTTTTAATCAATTTAAGCTAAAGAAGAAAAGTTCTTTTTCCTACCTTCTCTGTATCTGAACATTGATTATGATTTAGAAATGGCATGAAAAACCAGACCTCTCATGTCTGTCTCTGATGATGAAAAATGCTATTGGTTGCTGGACATTGTCTCCTATATCAAAAAGTATTTCTAGAACTTATTTAATTCTGAATTCGCAGGTTGTGAATGTGTTAATGCAATTTCTTCATAACAGTGAAATCATTAAAAATTCACAGCACAAAAGTAGAAAAAAAAAGTTTAAATTACTAAGAACTTCTAAAAAAATCTTACAATGTAACAAAATAAAATGCATCAGAATTAATTTTTCAAAAATATAATAGATTCTAATTGTCTCTGAATGTTTCTAAATCGTTAAAAAGAAAATCCTGTGCCTAAAATACTAGGTAATATACAAATTGTTTGCTGCCATGGAAACTGACAAGTTAAGAGATGCTTGTATTTCTGTGTGTAATTTTACCTTACCTTTCTTATACAGATTTAATGCATTTTACTCTTTATGTTAGACCTTTTCTACAAAAGATAGTTTCTTTGTGATGGCTACTCTCAACTAGTTACCCTTAACCTGTAATAAGGCGTAATGTTATGGAAATGTCAGGGGTTTTAATTCTTGTAATACTAGTTGCTACTAAAACCTATATATTTTAAAATCCAGTGCTCTTATGTAAGAAACTAAAGTACTTTAGATTGGTGAGCCTAGAGACATTCAACCAAACTAATGGTAATAATGACATTTGAGCACATTCAAAGTATCATTGACTCATTCAAATGGTCTAACAAAACCAGCCCTTTGGTAGGTTTTTCAATTCGATTTTTTAGACAGCTTCATCTTTCATTTATGCCATTAGATGAACTAGCACTTCTTACAGACACATCAGCATTTCAGAAGAAGTTTTGGCAAGCTGACTGTATAATATTCAGCTGATAACTATTGCCTATTAATGCAAACCACCTGATCATCCAGCAGCTGCTCATCATCCACAGACTGATGCCCAGCCCATTCCTGACCAGCAAGCAATCAGTGGCTTCCAGCAGTTATTATATGGTCTGGAACATCCCTTTGGCCAGCTTAGGTCAGTTGTCCTGGCCATGCTTCCCTTCAACTTCCCTTACACATAACTCACAGAACATGAGAACTGAGAAGTCCTGGATTTAAAGTAAGATCGACTTAGCAATAGCTAAAGCATCAGTGTGTTGACAAAATTATTCTCATACTGAATCCAAAATAGAGCATTGTAACTGCTACTAAGAAGAACATTAGTTCTATCCTAATCAGGATTACAAGAACTTTTCTTATGAATTTGGGTTTTCTATTAAAAAAAAAAAATCACTGTTATTGTATTTGCAGGCAATGCAAGGATTATCTATTATGGTGCAACCATCACATTATTGATGTGTAATTTCTACTTCAGCGTACAGAATGTTGTAAAGACCAAAATTAGGAAAGGGTTGAGGAAAGCAGATATGAAAAGGCACCCAGCCCTGGGCATGGCTAGAATAATAAACATGTTCTTCTATATTTACTCGGCTGTCTAAATTAGGTTTTACATGTATTTTGCCCTAAACAGACAAAACCAAAGTTGAATACTGTAGGCACCACTGAACAAGTCTTAATCATTTTCTTTTTAGTGTCATGACTCTTATATGTAGAAATTTGTCTTCAAAAGGAAAATTAAACTAGCAAAAGAAAAAAGAAGGGGGAAAATATTGAGGTAGTCAATGTGTTTATTTTTAGCTTTTGACCAAAGACGTAAGTTATCCCATTTTCTTGGATATTATACCATTTTATAAAGCATACACAAGACTGCCTCACCTGTCCTATTAATTTTTAAACCAGTAAGATGAAGCCAACTAGAAATCTGCATGCAGAAATCCTTAGTGTGGATCCAGAATGAAAGAAGTATCAGACACACCATTTTCGTTATAGACATCATTCATATTTTAAATTATACATATCTACTTTCAGTAAGTTTAGAGATACTTTGTCACTAAAGGCAGATACAGAGTCTTATATTTGACACTGAGGTACGTAAGTTGAGGATGCCTATATAAAGAGGATTGCTTTTTACAACAAATTGCATTTCTATTGAATTGAAATAGTGTAAACCTGTCTCTATGAATACTATGAGTATATGAAACAAGGGAAGATACACATATATATATACACAAGAATACGTGTAATGTATGTATACAAAGTCTTGGGTTTTAGTTCTAGCTCTAAGAAGGGGGATCTTCGCCAGAAAATGCTGCAACATGTTCTTTCCTGCTATTGGAATTAGGAGAATATCATAAGGGATATTTTCAGGAATCCTCTTTGAGAAAACTCACAAATGCACAGCAGGGGAGATTTCTGAAGGCTGGAATGTAATTTTCTCTAATTATATTGACCTTGCAGAGGTCAAAAAACTGCTATATCATTTTTATCTTGTATTGGGTCTGTCAATACATGTCTGTTTTCAGGCAGAAAAAGGACAGCTCTTTTACATGGAAGATTCAACACCTTTGCAAAACTGCTTGACTTTTCTTGATTAACCTCATATCCTTCTATGATGAGGTGACCTATCTAGTGGACTTAGTAAATCATTCTCCTGGAGAAACTGGCTACCCGTGGCTTGGCTGGCTGCACTGATTGCTGGGTAAAATGCTGACTTTACTCAGGCTTCTCCCAAGTAAAAAATGCCAACACAAGGTAAAACTGCCTCAAGTTGCACCAGGAGGGGCTTAGCTTGTCTAGGAGGAAAAAAATTCTTCACTGAAAGGGTGGACTGGCATTAGAATAGGCTGCCCATGGAAATGGTGTTATCACCCCTCCTGGAAGTGTTCAAGAGGTGTGTGGATGTGGCACTTCAGATTATGCTTTAGGGCTGAACATGGTGGTGGTTGCTTAATGGTTGAACTCGATCTCAGAGGCTTTTTAGAATCTTAACGATATAATGATTCTGTAAAATCTGGCCAATATAAAATAAAAAATAAATATTAGGAAAAAGGAAAATTATTAATGTTTTTCTACAACTAATTTTGTCTAATTTCAAAATAAATCTGTTACATTTACATTTAGCAATGAAATGCTATGTTATGTGAACTGTAAAATTTACATAAAAATGTCAGATATTTATCAAAAGAATTTATTCCCTAAGTTTAAAATGTAGACATTTACTAATAAGATGTAAAGCCTTTCACCTCTTTAATGAGCAAATAACTGCAGGCATATTTGATGTAAAAAAAATTAAATAATTAAACCTCCAAATGTGGACCCCATATAAATAAGGGTACGAATCCTAGAATTACATTTACTTAGAAGTATGCTCAATAAGGAATTAGGTAACCAGCTTCTTTTAAAAATTAGAAAAGAGTTCTGACTGCAAAAAAAAATCCTGAATTTTGGATATAGTAAGTTTTAAATGTCAATGACTAAGACTCTAACACAAAGCACATTAATTTCAAGCTTTCAGGCTTTAAGCATTATAGATCTAACATTGGATATAAGAGAAGACTGCAGATACTTTCCAGAGAAAATGAACTTAAAAGCTGACATTTATAATCAGAGAAATGGATTAAATTCTGTTAAGAAGTTGTATTGAAAATGGAAATTACTTAATACTGAGTACAATAAATGCCACTGAATGCATTATTTATTTTATATATATACATATATATGTATCTTAGTATTCATAAATTGTGTTTTAAAACAAATTATCTATGAGAATATTCAAACATAGAATGACAGAATACCTTGGTTTAGAAGTAACCTTACAGATCATTTAGTTTAAAATCCCACTGTCATGGGCAGAGATGTCACTAGATCAGGTTGATCAGGGCTCCATTAACCAGGCCTTGACCACTTCTATCTTTCTATCAGACTTGGTCCATAGGTTCCTTCTTAACATCCATAGCATGAAAGGAGTGAAAAAAGTCCCAACAGCAGTCCACACAACAAGAGAAATCTCTTCTTTATTTCAGTTTTAGTACTTAAAGGTCTAATGAAGTTCTCATCATCTGAGATCTCTCTAGTCCTTTAATTTGCCTCAGTCTTCAAGCATGGTTGAGAGTGTGTCTACATTACAGTTCCATTCTGGATTAGGAGCATGTTTTTGGTGCCAATGTCCCCATATACCATGCTTTTATTTACTTTACAGGAGAATCTCAGAGTACAGCTGCGTAAATTCCAAGTGAAATTAATCTGATGATGCACATCAAAGATATACCCAATGACCTTCAGTTATTAATGCCATTCAGTTCATTAAAGCAGTTTGAAGACAATCTGAAGTAACCTCACATGAAACATGGAAATGGTGGATGTCAAGTTATTGACAACTGTTTTGATTTGCAAGTCCATTTCTACTGTTCAGCTTTACTTGCCTAAGCAGACATAACCTACATGATTCCCCACTTCCGCTCTCATGTTACAGAGCAATCAATGAAAAATACTTACATTTTTCTCTGGAGAATACACAATTCTCTCCTCACTATTTTAAGCACAAGAAAAGGTTTAAGTAGCAGGTGACTTGTACTGTGCTTTTAAGAGAGAGCAGCGAATAGCTACAAAATATGAAAGAAGATAACCCAACACATAGAGTGCCAGTAGTCAGGTAGCATCTAGGTAAAATGCTAATAAGTCTACTTTAAGCATCAACCTTTTAACTAGACAGTGAAACTGAGTAGAAGATTTCCATCACAGAAAGCAGAATAGGGATACCAAATGGATTTTTATTCTGTTAAATGCCAGCAGTGTGTTCTACTGAAATGATCCCAAAAATATAAATAACACTGTTTAGAGTATGAAGCCTAACGATAGATAAGAATGGCAAAATCCAAAGAAGAATCTTTAAATAAGCTACATTCATTTATGAAAGAACCAAACAGGAAATTTAGCACTTACAGTTAAACCATTTTCAGCGGCTGATTATGCTCAGCCTGAAAAATGGAACCAAAACCTGTGAGTTAAGCACTGCATATGGGAGAATTACAGCTTTCAGAAATTTGCCAGAATTTCTACCCAGTGATAATAAACATTAAAATTCCTTGTGAAAAATACCAAATATTAGATGCTTGTGAACCTCTATCATTTTGCACGGACTCAAAATTTACTAGACCACAAAGAGAAGACTTGCATGGACACACAGCCTAGTTGCTCTTTTATTCATATGTAATCAGAACTATATTTAAATGTGAGTGAAAATCCATGATGACATCAAATAACGTGGAGAAAGGTGTAGTGGTATATCTATGCCTCCTGTCCCTGGTCCCTGCTTCAGCAAATTGCAACCAGAGTGAAAAATTAGGACTAAAATCAACTGTCTTGGAACCCTAAATAAATAGTGGTTCCAAGTGAGACCTTTTGAGCCTTCCTGGACTCCAGTGGGCTGCATCCAGCAATATTCCTCTCCATGGAATGCCTCTCAGAGCCAGTGAACTCTCAAGTTTGCCATACTTGGAGGATCACTGAATGACAATGGAGCCTGGCAATACTCACATTCCTTGAGGCTCAATCCTTTGCCCATTGAGAAGATACAAGGATATCTTTGTACTGAGTCTTTGTACTCTTTTGACATAAGTACTTCACTGAATTTGAGGGGAATTTTCACCAAGTATGTCTTGTACATACCCTTTTAGGTCTGTGTGCGAGTGTGAATATGCCCTAGCAAATATGATGTGAAGGTTGATCTCCTAGATTCTTAGGCACTTAAGATTTGTAAATAAGTTCGACCTGTAAGTTGCTGTTGTGCTATAGTAAATTCTATATGAATCCTTGGCTAAATTGTTATTGATTGACTACTGTTAAGTTTAAGTGAAGTTAAAACTTTAGACTTAAACTGGTGGTGTAGTCTGAGGCTAAATTTTGGCAAAGTGGTCTACTGTGAAACTTTAAACTCAATGAAATGGTCTCTCATATTCCCTTTTTTAGCCTTACCTTCTCTTACCATTATTCTTTCCCCTACCACCTGCCTCCACTGGCCCAGCTTTCACGTAGGTAATTTTTGGGTTGATTTTGGGTTAGATTGATAATACATTTTAGTTTGATCTTCCTCTGTGTCTTTAACCATGTAGTAAGTAGTAGAGTGAAACTTGCTGACGAACTTTGTCATTTCACTTTTATATTAAATGTGTTTATGCTGATGCCTTTGCCAGGGATTCTTTAAGCAACCTTAAAACAATAATTTTCAACAAAGGGTCATTAGTAAGTTTTGTCACACAAAACATAAGACCATCAAAATTAAAGTACTCTTGATATGGTGGGTATTTTTAAGAAAGTGAGTATACAATGGGCTTGAAAAATTGTAGTCCTTCTTTTACACAGTACAAGAGTATCTATATCTGTCTTTTTATAAAAGTCACCATTTTGAAAGAAAAACATTCCTTCACACTAGTGAAAGCACTCATAACACAATGATAGGTGTGACTTTCACCTCTTATCAACTTAAGTAGAATATATATATATATATATATGGTATTAGAGGAGAATTTGCATTCCCTTTAAATGTAATATAACATACATGGATATAAAATAATAGAGGGTGACAATTTATTTTCAATAAACTGTTCTCTTTTCTTCTCATCTGCTGTGCAAATGAAAGTGCAGCTATGGTTTCTCTGTCTTTTCTCATTATGCCTCATGCCCTCATAATCTCTTTCATGAATTCAAATTCAGCTTTCTTACCTGTGTTTATCCATCTTTCCAGACATGTTTTTAGTTCAAATCAAAACTTCTCTGTATGTTTCTGGATTTCTACTTTCCAGTTTATTGTCCATATAGCCATAACAGTTCAAAAGTTTTGGCATGGCCACCATTGAGGCATAACATAGGCTTTATTTGCCTGTAGTGTTGAAAGATGTATCCAACAGTAAAATAAGAATGATATTCCACTTGTAATAGAAGCTGAACTAGGCTGTCAGAGCCTTCTAATCCCTAGAACTTTTCCTTGTGTCGGTTTTAGTCATCAGCCAGTCATAGGGAGAGAGAATTGGGACACCAATTTTGTGTTTTTCATGGTAGATTTCACACAAACCAGCAAGCTGTTTCAATTCACCCTATAACTCATAAAAAATATCTCAGGTAAAAGAAGTAATATTTTTAAACCAAGAACATCTTCCATTCAGTCTTTTTTCCTACTCTCCCCTCCTCTTTTTTAGAAATATTTTTAAAATATTTTTTCTATTTTTACTGTAATTTCCGTCTCTATTACAGAAAGCACATATTCTGCATAAACTAATATTGTATATTATATATGCATATGCATAATTATTTATTTTTGTGCAGAAAACTCTATCAACAACACCTGATACCTTGTAGAATTAGGGTGATTATGATTTTTATTTTAATTTACATTATTGTATATGTGTATATATATATGTATACTATATACCAGAATATAGAATTTCTACTGTTACTGTTTTTTATGTTCTAGTAGCATTTTCAACATGCTCTGTATCTATGATATGTGATACAAACTTAACCACCAATCTCTTAAGGAAGGATTTTGTGCTGACCATTCTTTCTGAGATTTTTTTTTAAATGCAAATATCATTTATCTTTCCTTATAATTCATTTTTTTATTTGCAAATGAATGTAGTGAATACTTCTTTCTTCCTACTTCCTTCTATGCTTTATTTTATCAGTTTGGCCAAGTTTTTTGAAAAGTAAAAAACCTTTTCTATGTTACTGAAGAAAAACATTTTGTACAGAGAAACATTCTTTTAATGAAATCTCCTTACAGATGTTTCTGACAGGATTCATAAATCTTCTGGCCTAGAAGCTATTTCTTTCAACATACAAACAAAATGTAACAGAAACACGTATATTCAAATGATTAGCAAAACAGGCAAAAAACGCCCACTCTATTTATTTAGCAATGTATAATGCTATTTATAGAAAAATGCAAATATTCTAGGATTAATCCACCATATTGCCGCACAAACAATGTGAGAAATTGCTAAATGGAAAGAAAAATGTGAAACATGCAAAAATTAATGGAAGCATTGTGGTGATTATGCAAATGTAAACATCATTACCCAGCCTAATTAGAGAAATGTGTTATTTTTGGTTGCACAGAAATTTTTCACAGTTTGTTCCCAAAAGCTCAGGAATCACTTATTGCATACTTGATTTGTTCTAAAATACTGAACATAACTTTCATATACTTGACCTTATGACCTACTGGTTATTTGAACTTTGGAGAAATAAATTTCTCTGGAGAGGTAATGAATTTATTAAACTTTCATTTTGGATCAGTGAATCACAAAATAAAGTGTCTACCAAAAAGAAAAAAAAAAAGTTCAGTTAGTGTCTCTTACTCTTGCAATTAAGTATTGGGTACAAAACTTCATTTCTTTGTTATATGATTGTATACAAGGAAGTCAAAATTTCAAATATAAATGAAGGGCCTAGAATTCTCTGTCATGAATTCAACATTTCTTTACAGAGAATTAGAGAATTTAATGAAACAGTTAGACAAAATGTAAAAAGTAAATCATGGCCTTTTATTGTGAGTTCAGGAATATCACTTGATAGGAGAAGAAAAGAAGACAGCCTTACTGCTTCAAATGGAAACAAAAATGAAGTAATATATGAAATTACATTAAACACTTGTTATTTTTAGTAGAAACTAAGAATTCATAAAAAATATTCAAACTTTAAAAAAATACTTAAAATCACTCATATGTGAGTAGAACAGGATGCTTAACTCATCTCCACAAGTACAAGTACAAGTTGTTATAAAAGTACAGTTTTTATTTTCGAGAGAATGTCATATTTTAGTCAGATCAGATACTAATGTTATTGTCTTGCATTAATTCTAGCTCACAACGTCTTTTGAAGGTAGTCTTCTCAACTAACCCCGACTTGGACATGATGCGAAAGAATACAAATTTTACAACATTGTCTACAGAAAATGCAAGGCTATCTAACAAAGAAATTTTTCATTCCTGTATCATACAGTCCTTCTTTTAGTGTTTGGAATATTTTTACTTGCTGTAAACAACACTATTCAGAGAATTAACATTTTTTCTATGTATGCAGAACAATATTTTCAAATTCTTCCTGTTTTTAAACTGAGCTGAGGGGTTTTGTTCAGTTTGAGGCCTCTCCACCTTCAACATCAAATCTACTTTGCTTTCTCTCCAAAGTTACCTATGTGCTTATGCGGAATGTTTATATATTTATTCATTTTTCTATCTTTATTTCAACTTTTATTTTCCTTGCTGACTGATTCTGTGACAGAAAAATTATCCCCAAGTTTACCATAAGACCCTATTTTTCAAGAGTTAAATCTAAGTGTTTTAAATTTCTTGCTGTCATCAATAATCTTCCCATTTCTCTTTCTTGTAATTTTACCTCAAAATCTTTTTAAATAAATGAAGAATTCAGCCTGAAAAATAAAAAAAGTGGACAGATAATGGCCAAACAGTAATATTTTGTGTCCATGACTGAACAAGGAAAGAGCATCTTATGTATAAATTTTCATATCACTAAATGCAAATATGGATGCTGTATGTTCTTCCTAGAAACATTTAATTGAGACAAGCTGGACAAAGAGCACAGGACTAGAAAGTAATCATCCCTAAGTTTGTTAATATCTCACAGGAAATTTTGACTGACAGCTAAACTGCCTTTTTTTTTTTTTATCTTTGGGTTGTTCTGTCACTTCTCTCTCTTATTACCCACCTACATCCCATTTCATTTTCCCATTTCTCTGGCACCTGTCTTACTGTGACTTCACTTCAAAAATGTGTACTAAGTACTTAAACTGCATATGATGTGTTTGGGATTAGCAGGGGAAGTTTGATTCATTATGGTGCCTTAGCTTTGCAATTGTGGAAGGCAGCTGTGACCCCTTGGCTTTCCTAGGAAATTCCATGACTAATCCTATGTTATATTCATTATTTCATTCAGATTTTTAACTAATTTGCAGATTATATTGCTTCATTTTTTCATGTTTTATAAGGAGTCTAAAGCATCTGTGTGGATGTCCAAATTTACCAAAGCTGGAATTTTGAGACAAGATAAATAAAAAAGATGCTGCTCTCTTCCCTGTCCTCAAATGCTTTTTAATTATTTGAACTGAACACTGAACAGGCTGCAGAAAACCCGTCAGTGTAGCAGTTTGCAGTAAATTCTTGGTGTTGATACAGAGAAAATTACAATGGTTACAGCGGAAGACAGAAGCAGAAATTTTCTTAGGAATATTTTGATTTTCTCTTCTCATAGGCATGTGTGACACAGGCCTCTCACTGAAACCAGTGCAGTATTCCAACGTGCTTTAGGAGAGTAAGAAAGGGCAAAGAAAATATTATGAATCATGATTACAAACAAATGTTAAATCATTTTGTCTAAAAGAATGGGGACACTTGCCAAAAAAATCTGAGTATGTAGATGACTTACCTAAGAAGTAGGTGCATTTCCTAGCATTTATATCCACAAGATTCCATGAAGTGGATCAGAAACTTTGTGTCTTTTTTTGCAGACCTCCTCTATGTGCTAATTTTTATACAAAATTCAGTCCGAAGCTGTAATCATGCAATCCTGCAATTCACTAAAATCTTCATAATATATTGCTTCTGCTACTGAAGAAGAATTAGGTTACACTTCCAAGAATATTCTGGATAAAATAACATGAATGTATTCCTCAATGATCTGTCATTGCACATAAGCAAACCGTGGTCAGGAAATAGACATGTATGTCTGCATGCATTTAACAGATAAAGATACAGTTACATACAAGTCTAGATAGATTGGTGTAAACTAAAGGTTTTTATGTGTTAGAAACTTACCATACTTGAATAAATTATAGTTGTATGCATCTAAACATATGATTGTATTTATTAGTAAAAATTAATATATCTTTCATGCTCTTAAAACATGTTTTCCTGCAATCCATTCAGGAATCAATATTTCCATTGTGAATGCTTTTTTGGTAACATTTAGTTATCTCTACAGGGAAGATTTCAGTTTCTTCATGCTTCCAAACCAGTTGAATAAAAAAAGCAGTACCTCAGCTATGTAGGATCAAACCTTTAAATAAAACTGAAATAATTCAGAATTATTCAAAGATTGTTTTCTCACTCTTGAGAAGAAAAACCATCCAAAACCTGAAAAATTATAGCAGGTATTATTCATTATGTTGATGCATTAATGGTAAAGTTTATCAAAGCATACCAGGTTGCTTTGTTTTGCTTGTTAAAATTTTTCCTTTGATTCATCTTTCTTCCCTGTTTTTCTGGCTCATTCCAAACTGGCTTTTGATTTACTTGATTTTTTTTTTTCTGCTGTTCAGACTTGCTAAAGTGCTTTTGTCAACAGTTCAGTGGTTGAGTGAAGCAAAGTGTTAGTTAATAGTGTGAAAGCTTGGTGCGCTGTCAGAAAAGGGCAGGCCATTAACTTGTGAAATTCTGCTTTCAATGTTCCGCAGCCCTGGCAGAACAAACCTCACTGATGATTTGCCATTAAAGTTACAAATGGCATATGAATTTATGACACTTTGTAATTAAGAACCACACTTCTGCCTAGAGCAGTTAAGATGGCAGACCATGAAAGAAGGTTTATAACACACACATACATTAAAAAAAATCAAACAACAAAAACAGAGTAAAAAAAGAAAGAAAAAACACAGCCACATTTAAGAACAGCTCCCTTTCACCAGAAGCAGTAACCATGTCAAAGGGTTGCAATTTTAACTTCACAATCTGACCTTTAAATGATCAGATCAGTCAGTATCTGAGTACAACTGTGTTAATTACTACTACAGTTATATGAACAAGAATAGCTTATCTTGAATGCAAAATAATAAACATTGTCTGATTCCAGGCCTAGAACAAAAGCAAGGTGATACCTCTGAGTTGCAATACAGAGCCCTGAAATGACAGAGCTTTTAAATGATGAATATTATGTAATGATAGAGTATATTGCATGCTCTCTTTGTGTCTCAGAAAATGACATAGCTTTGCATCTGAAATTCTGCAAGCCAGTTGATTGCAAGTCTGGTAACTTCAAAACATTTACCTCACTTGTAATTTCTGTCATTACCTGAATTTGCCTTCTAACATCTACTAAACAGCTACAGGACTATTTGGTACAAATGAACAATGTTCACTTTAAAGCGACTTGCTGTGGACCTGCTGATAATGTTGTGATTTTCCTTTTTCTGATCTGTCAAATTTCCTCAAGTTTTAGTTTCATACTAAAATAAACAAACTTATGTCACCCTAAAAACCCTGCATTTCTATAGTACAGGTTGATTTTGAAATACTACGTCATGCAGTTCTGACTGCAGCCATTATTTTAATTCTCTCTTTTTATTGTTGTTGTCTTTAGATTTGAAAATTCCTAGTATTTCCATCTCCTGTTTAGGAACTATGATGGTGGCATTCTATTATAAAGAAAAGGTGTGTTAAATTGTTCATGCTGATAAGAATTAATTTTTTAATTTCTCACATTTACTCTTCTTTAAACTTCTGTTCACCTCATGCACCTTCTTAAAATTATACAGTGAATTTTTCAGGATGGACTTATGGAGCATTTTGTGGCAAAAGATGGACAATGATTTTTATCAGATTCCTTAGTCTCTCAGAGTGCATAAACTCTGAAACTCTGTAGGCATTAAAACAAATATAAAGCAAGTGTAGAAGTCATATTTATAAAGTAACAAATTTAAGGCTTCAACTTGCAAGGAAAACAAATGGCAAAACTCCTGTTTCATCCAAAATTGAAGGAGACAGATTGTTTTCAGTATGCACTATGTATGGAAAAACACAGAACAAATAATTTGCTGGAATCAGAGGAATTTTGCAATAAAAGATTGTGCAAGTACATTCAAACATATGGACCTGATCAGTCACATAATTTGCAAACAGTACTGAACCTATGTCTTCAGACTCATAGCAAGAAAAAAAAAACTTGTGAGTGGTGAACATTAAATTAGATTCTGGTTGCATGATGCTGCAACAGAAAATAGAAAGACAACAACAGAGAAAAGATCAATGACTGACCAACTACGATATTCTTTGGGGTTTTTTCCCTATAATTAAAACTATGTGGGCATAATAATTTCCCAATATAGAGTAAACCATATATTTTCATTCAACTCACAAATAATACCAAATAGCTGTCAAACTTCCCTGGAAATATAACTTAAAATATATAAATCTTGGAAAAAAACACTCCAACAACTTAGAAAAATAATCTAAATCACACTGCTGCAAAATTATTCATATTGCTGCAAAAGTAGTTCAATAAACTTAAACAGCAGTTTCAATATTGGAGCCAGTTAATTTAAGTAAGTAGATATGCATATACTCTGATCACCCTCTGTGCTATCGAATTTAAAATTAATTATTTACTATGAAAGTTTTTGCAATATATTAATTCATAGGTATAATATCTGTTTTATATTATTGTCATGAGACAGGAGTAAAACTCTTACGTTCAAACTACCTGCAGCATTGTGTGATTTTTTTTTTTTCCTCCCTCTAGAGCAACTATTTCTGGCAAATATGCATCTCTTACACTGTAATTCCAAAACCAAAATATGTAATTCAATACTACTGTATTCAACGGCTGTACCCTTTCTGTATACTCTAAATTGTAACTCTGTATTGGTAGAATTAACTGATCAGCTCAGAATTAGAAAATATCTAAAACCATCTATATAGAAGACAACTACCTCACATTCTAAACACAGAAGTGTAGTGAGTGATTTAATACGTGCATACTCATTTATGTCCTTCAATCACAGATTTCAAACATGTTAGGGCAGCTGGGTAAAATTTGATGCCCTACATACAGATTCTTTTTGTGAATCTCTTTTATCTGAGGAGACTCAGGGAAATGAGAGACATTGAAAAAAACCCCAAAAACTATCAAATGAGTTTCATGTAAAAACCATTGTGTTATTGAATTACATGAAGATAGCCAAGATTTGAGACTCCTTTCTGATCACTGTTGTGCTACCATCTCAGTATCATTTATCATTTGAACTGGTTTTTAAGTGCATTACATCTCTGCTTTTTGGTAATATCTGGCATTTCAACTGAAAAATTACTGCAGACTGGACCCAGATGGGTAAGGATCAACTTAAATGGCCTGGAAGCTTGATTTATATTAACACTTATGTTGTCACCATAATTTCAAAGAGACATTTTTGTGTTTCAAAAGACCTGACACCTGTACACTGCGGTACAACCAGTCTACTTTTGATTGGCATTTAGTAATCCTAAAGATGGATCTGCAGTCTTGTTTTGTTTCCAAAATTTGTTGTTTCCTGCTGATTATTTGAGAGAAACTGGGGGGAAAAAAGTGGTTTCTTCCCTCATGTGTAGCCAACTCTTATTATTCATACTGAAGATTGATCAGAATCCTTGCTCTTTATTAAAAGGAAGATGAGTAATGCAATTAATGCTCTTGAGGAGAGGGATGCCATTCAGAGGGATTTTGACCGGCTTGACAGGTGGGCCATGATGAAAATGAACAAGGCCAAGTGCAATGTCCTGCACCCTGGTCAAGGCAATTACCAATATCCTTAGACACTGAGGAATGAATACACTGAGAGCAACCCTGGGAGAAGGACTTTGGGATATTGGCAGATGAAATATTGGATATGAGCCAGCAATGTGAGCTTGTGGCCCAGAAAGCCAGTTATATCCTGGGCTGAATCAAAGGAAGTGTGGCCAGCAGGTCAAGGGAGGAGATTATGACCTTTTATTTCCCTTTTGTGAGACCTCACCTGGACTACTGCATCCAGCTTTGGTGATCTCAGCATAAGGAAGTCAGAATTTACCGCAGGTCCAAAGGAGGTCCATAAAAAGTATCAGAGCACTGGAACACTTTACCTGTGAAGAAATGTTGAGGGATTTGTGGTTGTTCTGCCTGGAGAAGAAAAGCCTTGGGGAGACCTTACTGAAGCCTTAAAACACCTAAAGGGGGTGTGGGAAACTGGAGAAAATGATTACTGGCTCAAAACACCTTGAGTATGTGGTGGGGGGAGCAGTGCAGGTTCTGTGAGAAGTGGGATGGGCACTGTCCCACACTCCCTGGAGCCTCCAGTGCAGCTCAGAATGGCTGTCCCTCACTGGCACACCTGAAGCCCCACCTGGAGGGGAGGACCTGGGACACCAAAGCAGATAAAAGCACAAAGACACGCATGGTCATGGCCCAATGTTTTGGATTTTATAGTAGCTGAGAACATGCTGGAATTCAAGGAATTAATATAAATGTTTCTCTGTACCCCCCTCTCTTTCTCCCTCTCTCATTTCCCCTTTCCCCCTCTAACCTCCCTTTCTAATTTCCACTTCTTTAAATCTGGGTAACTTGAAGTTCAGTGGGTGAGAGTTTTCTGAGTCAATGCCTTGTGAAATGCTTTATTTCAATTGCTTTAAAATTTGCCAAGTACCCTTATTTTCTAAAGTTTCCAGCAAAATATGTTGTTTAACCTCCTGAGAATATTGTCCATTTATCCTGTGCACTTATGTCAGAGTATAAAAAAAGCCTAAACCCCTTTAAGAAGCTCATTGAGTAAGAGCAGCCTTTTACAGGGGCTCATTAAAAGATTGAGAGAGACTTTTTAATGGCGTGTGTAGTGATAGGACAAGGGAAACAGTTTAAACCAAAACATATAAAAGAAGAATATTTTTATGATGGGAGTGATGAGACACTGGAACACATGGCCCAGAGAAGTGATTGAGCTCATTCCTGGAAATATTCAAGGTCAGGTTGGATAGGTATTTGAGGCATCTGATCTAGTGTGTGTCCTTGCCTCTGACAAGGGATTATTCCTGGATGATCTTTAAAGGTCCCTTTGACCAAAACCATTCTATGATTTTTATGATCTTTCACACACTATGACAAAAAATAAAAATCCACTGTGACAATTTCTGTTGTTTTGTATGCCATTCTCATTTAAGAATTAGCCTTTCTTAAGGAAGTTTTGATTCCCTTCTCTCACGCAGACATTTTTCAATTTAGTTCTGTCTACTCACCCAAAAGATTGGTGAAATATTGGCCTAAATAATTTGACATTACAATATCCACTAACTTCCCTATGCCAGCCTCGCAGATCCCATTTTTGTAATACTGTCCTTATCTCTTATCAAAGCTACCTATTTCCTGTAAAGCTCCAGTAACCTGATAACAAATAGATAGCTGTGAAATAAAACTGAAACTCTGAGAGTGATTTTAAATATATTTAACAAGAATGGTTCAAGTTTCTTACACTGAATTGCCATCAAAATTTCTAATGTTGCAACATGGGTGCAAGTACAGTGAGCTCCACATAAGTCACAGATGGCACTGGAACAAACTCCCAGGGAAGTGGTCACAGAGCCTGGCAGGGTTCAAGAGGAGTTTGGACGATGCTCTCACACACGTGGTGTAACTCGTGGCAGTGGTGGCCCGGGAGCTGGGCAGGGTGATCCACGTGGCTCCCTTCCAACTCACTCATCCTGTGAAGTCAGACATTTGCAGCACCCAGTCCTGGAAGAGCAAACACTTTATTTGTTGAGCTTAAATGTCACTATTTCTCAATTCCACTTATGTTACAGTCAAACTCAAAGGTAACTACAGTCCGGAATGAAATACACAAATCTTGATATCCAGAGCAGTGAGCCTACAAGCCATGATTTTCTTAATAATTGTGTTCTAATAGTTAATCATACTTTCTGTTTACAGCATTTTTTGCCTTATTTCTTACTTCAGTTTGTCAAATTTCAATTTTATGCTTTTGGTGTTGCTAAACCTTCCTGTTTAAATGTGCACTATCTCTACCCATGACAACTTTTATACTGTAATTGTGTCACCTCACCTTTTATTCTTCACTTGGTTTCTTAGGATTACCTACTAAGAATTAATAAATTTCATTTCTTGCTGTACAAAGTTTTTCTAGCTCTTACATTTTTTTAGTTTTTCCAGGCATTTTTCTGTCTCCTAGGTGTCTGTGTCCTCTTAAAAAGACAATAACTAAATTGAATAAAATATTCCAGCATGAGTATCACCAGGCTTACACATCATGCTGTCATTCTTTTTTCTTGATCTATCATCGGACTCCAACATTACACCTCTGTCATTGATTTTGAATTCTTAAGAAATGTTTTGAAATTCCACTTCTTCTTTAAAAATAATGTAGCTATTGTCTAAATTTTTGTGCATGTGTACATACAATCATATGTGCACTGGGACATTTGAAGGGTGAGAGAATAAAGTTAAAATTGCTTTTGACAGAACATCTATTTTATTAGAAAATATCCCTCACCAAGCGCACATAATGCATTCTGTAATTGCCTTTTACACGTTGGTTTCCACTTTAGCAGCTGGAATCAGTTAATATCTCTCCTTCTATTTAATTTGTTATTAAAGCAGTGCCCTGAAATTAATTGTTCCCGCTTCATTCTGCCAAAGTCATGATGCACTGTGTGCAAAAGCTCTTATTTCTTGTTTCAATTGTTCTTTTCAAGATTCTCAGGAGAATTTTGTCAGCTTTTACAAGTGACACAGATATGACTTGTAGTTTAAGCCCATCACCAGCTGTTTTGTTTGAGGTTTAGCACTGATATGTTTGTGAGAATGCAAAGCATTTGAAAAGATTCAAAAAAATGAAACTGCTGCAGGCTTTCTACCTTGTTTTTCTGTGCTGCTTTCTGTTTGTGTTTGTGTGTTTGTATCCTAGGAAACCACTGGAGGTGGAATTTGTGAACTAAGATCCCATGGTTATATTAAACATTAAAAAGATTTCAGATTTTAAAAGTTTGTTAGGAAATTAGGTAATGCCAGTTTCCTTTTGAATGAAAAAATATAATTCTGATAGCTATGCAAAAAGATTATTTAAATAAGTGAGCCAAAGTACTAGAAAATATAAATAAATAAATGATGACTTTGTTAAAATATTCAGAAGAAAGTTTCAATCAATAGACTTCCTTTAAAAATCCGGGGCATGATTCTCATGTCTGTTTGCTGTTTTAGCACCATATCAGTGAACCTCAGATTGTGAGCCCCACAGAGGCTTACAATAAAGGACAATAAAGGGAGAATAACTAGAATTTGTAAAAATAGGATTTGATAAGAATTAATAAAAGTAATTTCCAGGTAACTTGAACTGATTACTATATTTTAACACTCAAGTTAAACTTATGGTCCTAATATGTGAAAGGTATTTAACTGTTGTATGTGAATCACATTTAGAATAACAAAGCCCAGGAAGCTAAATAAGGCACTTCAGTAATGATACGATTTGACTCTTGCTACAAAGAGGGACACTGTGCCCTACTGACAGAATCATGAGCACAGTATGACTGTGCCTCATTACATCAACACAATTTAACATAATATAAAACCCTCAGAGCAGAAGTAATAAGATGCAGAGGGAATTTGAAGGGTGAACATTAAACACTTTCCACTTTAAAAAGGAGATATGGAGGTACACCATAATTAGTACTTTCTTGACCCACATACAAAGTGCAGAGAGATCTACAGATGCAAATTCTATGTACTACTCTGAGTATTCTTTGCTGCTATTTTTTTATAATTTTATTAACAATAAAAGGACAGAAAAGTAATTTAACATTACAGATAGGTCACAACAAAACTTCTCAATTCAAATTGTAAATCATTTGTAAAGAGCTTGCATGAAGAATGTTTAGTAAGGCTTTATATGACATGAAAGGGATTCAGAGAAAGTAAATACATCCATTTTATTATAACAACATAAAATGTCCTTGTAAGCCTATCTCTGCATTTTAATTAGAGTCCCAAACCTAGGTTTGACAACATTTATAAGACATACAATATTGAATCACAGAAGATTACTAAAGGTGATGTTTGGAATGTAGGAACAGTTGAAATAATTGAATTAAGGGTATTGCCAGATATTGCCATCAGTAAAAAACATGGCTCTACCCATCTGTGGCTCTTATCAACAGAAATGGTTGGCTCTCAAAGGTGTGTACTTGCTCAAATTAAAGTGTACATCTTCTTTTAGGTATAGCAAATGATTCTTCTACATCTCCTCTAAAAATGATAACTCAAATTCTGTGGCCCATGCAACATTTGAGTGTGTGCATAATGTGTAGATGTTTAATGTAGGTCTTCACATTGTTAGCTGTGTTTGTGGAAAAGAATGGTGAAACCAGCCTTTCATTGCACAGTTAAAAAAATTTAATTCCTTCCTCCAAAATGAAAATATGAAGCACCCCTCTAGAAAATTAGCAATTGCATTGGTGAGAGCTAGAAGAGCATATCTATTTTTTTCCAAAGAAAAAATATTTACTTTGTTTCTCATTTATATATGCCTTCAGTTAAGCTACGGTTTCATTCCGATATCATATTTTATTTTATAATATTTAATAAAATAAGGGAAATAACTAAGGGTTGGGGTTCTTTGCCTGTCCAGATTTATCTTTTTAGCACTAGAGAGCAACATCATGGATTCTAAGGTGCTTTTAACAAACCCATGAGGTCAGAGGAAGTTGCAGGCTTGAGGACACCTGAAATCTAAAAATCTCTAATTATGCCAGTTTAAGTACAGCAGATGATTTATTTTAAAAGACATTAGAAATGTTAATTCTAGAGCATGTTATTGGCTTACTTTCTAAGAACTGTAATCCTTCTTAAGTTTCCTCTAAGGATAAGGATGTTCAATCTTCTAGGCATAAGTTTTTCAATATTGAGAATTTATGAAATTTTATGCTATGCTGAGGTGATAATTTTGCTAAAGAGAGCTCTTTTGTTAAAGAGCTTTGTTGAAAGCTACATTTTTCATCTTTCTTTTTATTGATTCTATTATTTCGCCCAAAGTCAAACTTGCAAGCTTATGTCTTTGTTGGTATTTTTACAGCAGATCCTGATTTGATTTGTGAAACTGAATTTCTGTGTCTCTGTTGAACAGAAGTTAGTCTTATTTTTGAAAACTCATCACAAGCCACAGATTTCTCATAATACTTCACAGACAGCAGATTCTCCTTCCTTGGACACTGCAAAGAATTGTACTTAAAGACTGTGTTTGGTGCGGCAGTTTACCTCATTTAAGAGTAGTCTTAAGCATATGTGTAAACATAATCTTATCCCACAGTAACCTTCATCACTGTGCAACACTCACACAAATTGGTCTTTTGGGAGTTCTGAGCATCAGCATTCAAAGCTTTCTGTGTTTGAACTCTTTTCCTGTCTAGGTGGGAAAGAAAACCATGCATAGAAAAGAACAACAATTACAGGCAATATAAAATTCTTTTTCTTCTTGAAATCACACAGAGAACAGATAACAAGTACCTATTACACACGTGGTTTGAAAGGAAACGGATAAACTTTTCCTCTGTAACAATTTTTTGAAGGGCTTAACTCTTTTGTTTCACCCACCTCATTTCTATAAATCTGATTTTTGTGTTGAATGCAGTATATTGGATTGAGGATAATCTTGTATTACATCCATAGGTTTTGACAGTTCATTCCTAAGGTGCATTTTTTGTTGTGGGAACTCAGATAGAATGCTCCTTTTTTTGGGGTTTTGATATAACCTGATTCCTTGGGAAACTTATATTAGAGGAGAAAAAAGTGTATAAATTGATAGCTAGTACTTTTTGGTTTTTTCTTTTTCTTGAGAAATAAGAAAAAAATATTGCTTAATAAGGCTTCTTTAATACTCAAAAGTAATACAGCTCTGTTTAGTCTTCAGGTAACTCTCAAGCTATTTGTGTTCAAATTATAAGATAACTATTGCAGGAAGAAATTTGGAAGTGAGAACTGGTTCTGTGATAAGGGAGCTGGGTTAATCCCATTTAGTGAGAATACCTTCAAGAAGTACAGCAAAAAATCTTTCCTGTTCTTCAAGTTCTGAAGCAACCTGAGAAACCACTTGTTTCATAAAGGAACAGGTGATGAAAGGCTGCAATATATTGACATAGGCTAAAAAACTGAAGTAATGAACTAAAAAATCCATCCAAATACCTTAAAAATTGTTTCCATTAAACAATAGGTCAGAGTTGAATCTACATGCAAATACATTAAAACAAAGCAGAATCTTTCATCTGTTGGCAAAGATGCCATATCCCTTACACACCGAATCAGTTTATTTCTTTTATTCCCAGCCCTGCCACCTCTTACATTGGTTGTGTTTCTTTCCTGCTATGATTGTTTTTTAGCAAAAATAAATCACTTTATTTAACATTTTAAGGTTTTAAAGCCCGTTCTCTTAACACCTTTCTTACACTTTCAATAAATAAGATAGAATTTAAAATTCAGGCTGCATAGGCTAAATTCCAAAGTCTTCTGTAGGCCTAGTTATAGCTTAGATTTCTTTGGCTTTTCATTGAGTTTCCAGAGTTTCAATTTGAGAAAAATTGAAATACTAAATTGTAAAATATTATGTGGAACATATTTTCTAATTTCCTTCTTTAAGTTTTTCACAGAAGGAAGTCTTTCTGCCATCAACCCTGCTTTACAAGACCTAAGATCTTGTAATTCAACATTTCAAATTGCTACTAATGACACTCATTTCTAATCTTCAGTCTTCTAAGTTTCTTTTTTAATGTCCTCAACTTCCTTTTGCCTATTCCCACCCAGCCCAACTATCTATAAACAAGTTTATATAGGGAAATTCTTGCTTACATCAAGGAGATGATGCAATACTTTATTATTGATGAAATTTATGGGATAATTTGCCTTACAAACAGAACCACACACAACACACTCTGACTATCAGAGCTTGTATTTACTTTTAGGTACTTGCATAACTCCCAAGACTCCTGGTCCAGAGGGATAAAGGGCCCTTCTTTATTTTATTTAAAATTCTGCATATTTTTGAAGGATTTTATTCCCGGCTTTTTTTGGCTCATCATACACCCCATTTCTCTTCCTTTTCCAATCTCTCTCTTTTGCTCTTCTTATCCCTAACTCTACCTGCTATTTTTTAGTCACTTGACTCCTTTCCTTACTCCCTAAAAAAATGCTCACTTTTGTGTGTTATTGCATTGTTTCAGATACCCTAATTTCTCTTCTTTAGTGAAATTTTCTTGTCCCGTTATACTGGTTTCAATTGGGACAGAATCCATTTTCTTCTTAGTAGCTGGGACAGGGCTGTGTTTTGGATTTAGTATGAGAATAATGTTTATAACACACTGCTGGTTTAGCTGTTAACGAACAGAGCTTACTCTAAATTGAGGGCTCTCAGTGTCTCATGTTCTGCCAGTGAGGAGGCGCACAAAAAACTGTGAGGGAGAATGGCCAGGACACATAATCTGAACTGACCAAAGAGATATTCCATAACATAGAATGCCATTCCCAGTAAACAATTACTCAGAAATGGACCAAACACTGCTTGGGGACAGACTGGGAATTGGTCAATGAGTGGTGATCAATTCTAAAGTACTTATTTTTTATCTCTTAGATTTCAACTCCCTTTCTTCCTTTGATTTTTATTACAATTATTACAGTTATTATCATTAGTAGTTGTAGCAATTTTATTATTATTACTACTATTACAATCATTAACAATGTCATTGCTATTATTAAAAATATAATATCTATTGTTACTGTTATTGTTATTAATTTAACTTTGTTACACTGTTCTTATCTCACCTGACAAATTTTATTTTCTTTTCTTTCCTGATTATCTTCTGCATCCCACTGGGGCAGATGGGAGGGGAAGTGAATGAGCAGCTGCATCGCTTTCAGTTGGCAGCAGAGCAACTAAACCAAGTTCAACTCAACTGATAGCCACATCCTCTTCTTTGGAAGAACTTTCTTTATTACATAATCAAAGATTTCTCTTGAAGCCTTTAGAAAGTTGCTGAGCTAGCAGAGAGCTTCTGCTGTATGCTCAAAGGGCAAAAAACATTTTACCCTCTGTTGTGTGAAGCATGTAGAAGTAATTATTGATAATGTAAGTTCACCCTAGTAAATGCTCAAATAAAAAGAAATTGGCCAACAGAGACCTTTTAAAAATAATCTGCAAATGAAAACACTAATGTATTTGCTACTAGCAACAGGCCTCAGAGAGAATTTTTTGAACACCAGAAGTTTAATGAGTATCTTGTTCTAAGAAAGTGCTGTGGAGTGATGCCTTTAAATTAGCTTTATAATCAGTCAGAGCACATTTGAAGAGGATTTAATTTGCAAGGTTTAACCATCAATCTTGGCTTAAATCTGTAATCTCTGGTGGGTTGGTCATTTCTCCAGCAAAGATTTTCAGCACCAGCTGTTCAACCTTTGCCAAAGCTCTGTAAATTGATTGATCTGTCCCCGTTCACACCCTCAGGACATAGTTGGTCTATTGGCCCCTGTAATCCTGACTGACAGTGTGGATTAAAGCATGCTCAGCATCTGAATTCATTTGTATTTGTGACTGGAATGCATTCTGAAAGTATGTTTTGGATTTTTAAATCAATTTGTTTTATTAGCCTTGTGTAATACAAATATAGTCTACAAACAAACATGAAATTAGCATATCCATATGCAAAAAAGTTTACATATCTAACAGCATAGACTGGATACAAATATACTTTACAGCCCTAAATTCAGCTGAGCCCAGTGAAAGGAATCCTAGGGGGCAGGAGAATGAAAGAAATATCTAAGGAACGAAAGTTATTCTTAATCACCAAGTGTTCATCATGATGAAATTGGAAAAATGCCCTTCTCCATTTATTCTCTAGGATTTTTAATAATTGATTGAATTAAGTTACTTAGCAAATACTAGAATAATTTCTTAATCAACAGTGAAATAAATCTACATATGTTTACACACAGCATTAACATATTTACTGTCTCTTGCACTCCCTGTGCATAAGAAATGAAATGTTTTACCTTAAACACATATATTTATCAGTAAGTGATGAGAATGAAGATTTAAAATAATTATTCTGTCTTTTCCAACTTATTATCAATAAAGGTATGGAAAGGTTAAGATAATGTGCAATAGAATGGCTAATTATTAACAAATGAGCATGTTCCTTCTGACACTGAAGGTGACACAAATTCAACAGAGATATCTTTTTCTGAGTCCATGTGTGTACACCCTATATGTGGCTGGTACCCAAAAAGCAGGTCATGGGTGTATTTCAAAATGTGAGTTCAAACACTTGAGTTCAAATCCTGTGGTCGTACTTCAAAAAAGCTTTCTTTAGCTCAGTTATTCCCCTTAAAAAATGAGTAATAAAATGGCTCCTGATGAAAAAAAGTATGAAAAATAGTATGAGATTAAATAATTTTACCAAAAGCAGTCATTTATTTTAGTCTTGTTACTAAACAAGTTAAGAGTTTTGTTCTCTTTTGTTTTGCATCTATCTCTTTTAAATTGGGTCTTCACGAAGGGGAAACATTACATTTTTTGGTAGAAAGCTTTCAGATTTAAAAATTTTGTCATCTCTTGGTTTACAAGGAAACACATTTTTGTTCAGAAACTCTTAGGAGAGCCAAGAGTCTGCTAACTGCTTTCAGGTTAATTTCTTCTGGGAAAATGTGGCAGTAAGCAGATGATTTATGACTTGGTTTCACACAACTGAGCAACCCAGCATGCACTGGAAAGAGAGGAACTGAAAAAATAAAAATATTTACTATAAAGACTATTATTGTTCATATAATTTACCATTACAAAAATATAAATCCTCAAAGTCAAAAAACCCCACTGAGCAACTTGGAAATCCTAAACTACGTTAAAAAAAAATGCATTTTCTTACTCTTTAACCTTTTCCTTCCCAATGAACAATGTATTTGGTTAATAATCCTACATTCTTGGTAGAACAAAAATTTTACTGAGCGAAGGACCTTTTTTACACTCCTAAAGCTTTTGTTTAAAGTCATAATCAAAATTAGTAAAATGATTGGAACTCTTTCCCATTGTTATAATCTGTGCTGTCATCTACACTAGAGAATTTTACCAAGGAGCTGTGTTAAAGACCACCATTTTTGAGAATACTTTCTTATAAGGGTATTACCCTGAAGGTTGCTCCATATCATCCTTCTTAAATAGAATTTCCAGTTTCAGAAAGTTATTTTTTCAATACAATCTTTTATGCATTCTTTTTTTTTTTCTTTTAATGAATATTTATATTGAAAAAATAGCAACAGTATTTTCGGTCTTTCTGAAATAAAAATTTACATGATACGTACTTTTTGGGTCTAAAAAACACATAAACCCCCAAAAGTTTTTGAAGAACTAACCACTCAGCATAGCAGAAATTAAGGAAGAACATGTTAGGGAAAATATAGAATATTTAACTATTAGAATATTTAATGAAATGTTACCTTTTAATTAAATACTCCTTTAATTTTGCATCATATATAATGATTTTCTTTTAAGCTGTACTTCTCTTATATTTGCCTTATATTACAAATTTTAAATTTTTAGACATAGGTATGGCCTTCCTGAATTGGTGGATTTAATCTTCTTAGGTTCTGCCTTATTTTCTTGAACATTGAAAACTTCTGGAATTTTGAGACTTAAGGGCTTTAAAAAGTCCTTAAAAAGATTTAGGCCTTTAAAATCAGACTTCTAAAGTTATTTTTGGGGTAATTATTTGCAACTAGTTTTATATTCATGGAGTTTAATTTACTTTGTATGTGACTAGCCTGACCAGCTGAATTTTTTTTTTTGTATTAAATCAAAGGCAGAGATGTTAATTTTTTTAAATATTCAAGCATGCATACATGCATACACAGATACATAATAAATGTAAATAAATAAATCTTTATAAATAATAAAAAAAGAATCAGCAGCTAAAGACAAAATCTTATGGCCTTTTTAAAAATTATTTTAAACATTTTTCCAAATATGTACTAAACAAAGAAATTAAAATAGCAATTATATCCAGTAGATTTCTTTTTATCACCTAGGAAATATATATTTTTTTTACTCAGATAGCTGAAATGATAGAAAAAAAATGGGGTAAATGCTAGGAATACTTCATTGCACACAGGTATATCCCATAGTTACTGGTGTGAAGAGCCAATTGCAGTGACATTAAAATATTCCCTCTTTTTAGGAAATTAAAGGTATTGAAAAATTAAGTTCTAGCCAAAAGTCTTTGAAGGACAAACTGGAGAGCAGCTCATTAGATACCCTTTGAGATTTCTGTTGTCCTGTAAAATATTTGTGCTATCCCCATATATATTGTAACTGCATATCAGAGATCTCTGAGGGAAAACATTTTCATTTCCCTTTTCTTTATACACTAAAGCTTCTCATTTCCCATTCCTTACAGGAATAAATCCTTGAAATAGCAGATATTGCCTTAATCTATTATGCTTGTTTTCTTGCAGAGGGGAAAAGGAGTATCAAGAGGGGAAATGAATAACTTTAATTAAGGCAGATGCTTTTCAAAGTTGACTAAACAGAAAATTTTCTCTTAAAGAATCTTTAACTGGTAAAAAGTAGATTTACAGTCTTACATTCTTAGGTAAAAAATATATTCAATCATATGAGTCATTAAGGTAGACTGAAGTGCAACATGAAATTTATGATTGTACTGTCAAAATATATCTCTTATTCAAAGATCGCTTTTGAAAGAGGAGTTTCATTAGGCACTCTTTTTTCTACAATTATAGTTTCTTCAGTTATTTCAACATGAGCATAACATCAGTGTCCACAGGACGAAGAAACACTTATAAGTAGAGCTGAGCTGTTGTGTTGAAATGGCCACTGATTACACCTGTAAAATGATAGACAAGAATTTATATCTGTATGTTAGGTGTATAATAATGTTTATTTTATGAAACACTTCATCCTGAAGGTAAATATGTGGCTGGGGTTTGAGATAATTGTCTTTGGTTTGAAATGAGTGCACTGATTCATTCAGAACTCCATTCCAAATATGAAAAGAAACTGACCATAAACTGACCATTATAGCCAGACATATGCAATTGCAAGGTTATGATTTATTTGTGCTAGCATATGCAGCTGTTGCAAGAGTATTTCAAAAGTAGGTCTTTCACTTGGGTGCTTCAGAATCTCCAAATATATCCACAGAGTCTTAGAAAGAACTGCCTTAAATGTCTCCCCAAATAATGTAATTACTATAAGGAAAGCAAGGTCTTTTGTACATATTTTCAAAATTGTTGGCTTTAAAATAAATAATTATGATGATATACCCAACATTAGGTATTTTCAAGTAGAAAACCACCATGATTTCACTTTTCTAAGAATCACTGCATTCTTTCTGTCATGGCAAAGCTTTGTTTTCTACCCTGGAAAAACAGACTTCCTAAATACATTGTTACCCTACTTACACTGCAATCAGGAAAGGAAAGATGATGTAAGTATCAGTTTCTCATCCAAACCTTCAGGTGCTCTCCTGTCTTTGAAATAGACAAATCTTTTCCTGTGTAAGGTAGATTCTTCATGTTTTAGAGACTATTCATCTGGTACGAAACAGGGAACAGTACTACAAATATGTGTAAGTTTGTAAAATTGCACCTGTAAGTGAAGAATGGAGCTAGGAAAGAGACAAGGAAATGGCATTCAAAGAAGAAAAGATCTGCCAATGTTAATTAATGATTAAGGGAACAGAAAATGCAGGCGTCAGAACCTTCACAGGAAGCGTTCAATGAGCACAGGAAGAACCCAGAAGCATTACTCAGACATTCAAAGATGTAATAAAAGCAGATATCTGCTGAACTTGGAAATGAAGAGATGCAGAAAGCTAATGGCTCTTGCATTTACAACTGAAGCAAAGCTTAAGCTAAAGTCAATTCCATTTTCATGCACAAAAAGCAGAGGAACTCTTGACAACGGACTCAGAAAGAGATGAGGCAGTCAGCGCTGCCTTTAGTGGAAATATTGCTGCTGAAATGGTCCAGGTTCACATTGCCCTGTGGCAGAGTCTAAAGGATTACAGTACTATTCATAAGATAGGAAGATGAATTCAAGGATAATGCAGCAAACTGGATATGCACAGGTCCAAGGGAGTAGATGGCAGGGCACCAAGGGAACGAAGCAATTTCTACTGGACTATTTTCTGGCATCTCTGAGAGATCATGGCAGACTTTCCCAAAAGCAAGAAAAGAAATGTCATGCCGTTTTCCAGAGATAGCAAGAAAATAACTTTAGCTTAGACTTTTTAAAAGTGATCTCTCATAGTTTTGGTGTAAGGAAGTTTGGAAATAGTGACACAAAATGCTTGCACTAGAACAAGTAAAAAGTAATTATTTCTGGCCATTCATAGATTACTTAGATACTGCGACAATGTTTTCCTCTATTAACTGAAACCTAAACTCACATTAGTGA
Organism: Melozone crissalis; assembly: GCF_028551555.1. Taxonomy (NCBI): domain Eukaryota; kingdom Metazoa; phylum Chordata; class Aves; order Passeriformes; family Passerellidae; genus Melozone; species Melozone crissalis. The sequence continues at coordinate 3,797,240 of NW_026535784.1, read as the reverse complement.
ATTCAGAGCTCTCTTACCTGCTCTTTAAGGTGAAAACTAATTGAACTCTGAAATGAAATGCTGTTTCACTGTGGCGTAAGTTAATTTTTCTCTTGTTATTTTCAAGATACTCCTTAGGGAAACACTAAAAAGTGTAAAAAGTTTTACTATGATCTCATAGTTTGGGTTATTTTCTGATGAATTGTAAGTTTGCAGCTGATACTGAAACCATCCAAGTGGAACAGTAAGAAAGGCAAAAATGAGAACTTCTAGAAGCACATATGTAGCAAAAGGCCAACTAGGAAAATGGGAGGCTGCTGCTGAGCAGGGTAGAGCCTTAGCAACACAGGACAAAGAAAAGGATCAGGTATTGAATTCCCTCTTTGCCTCTTTGCCCCCAATTTTGCCAGTAATTCTAGGGAGACATAGTCCTGGCAGAAGAGGATCAGGTCAGGAAACGCTCATGCTGAGTGGTCTTGCGTAAGTCTGTGGGCGTCGGTGAGATGCAGCCACGAGCGCCAAGGGAAGTGGGAGATGTGGTTGCAAGGCCACACTCCATAACCCCAGACTGGCCATGGCCACTGGGGCATGCCTGAGGACTAAAGAAAAGCAAAAAACATTCCTGGCTTCGAGAAGGGCAAGAAAGAGGACCCAGGAGACGACAGTCAGAGCTCTCAGCCACGCCTCAATAAATATCTGGGAAGGTGATGGAACAGCTAATCCTGGAAACCATTTCCAGGCATGTGAAAGGCAAGAAGGTCATGAGGAGTAGTTGACTTGCACTCATGAAGATGAAGACTTGTTTGATCAACCTGATAAACTTCAGTGATTGAATTATTATCTTGGTAGACGAGGAAAAAACAGTGGATATTTTCTACCTGGACTTCAGGAAGGCTTTTAACACTGTCTCCCGAGTGTCAGAAATTAATATAGAGTAACATTTTATTGTGAAAGTTATTTACTTTTCTTTTCAAATATTCAGGACTTTTTTCTGATATTATTTTTATTACTTGTGATGCTTCTGAACCTTCTGACATTTATGACAGTGATTGATTTTAGACGTGAATTGCAACAAAGATTAGATGACAGCTTATTTAGATATAGTGTTATTTATTTATTTTTAATCTAGTATTATTTATTTATTTATTTATTTATCATAGCCAATTAGAGGAGAAAAAATAGTTCTGTTATATATCATAAAATAACTGACAAACAGTCTTAATTTTTTCAAGAAAAGTCTCTTAACTGTGAAAATATATTTCTGATTCTTTTGTTCTCAAAGAATTTTCCAAAATATGAAAACAGTATGAAAATTTGAAACTTAACAAAAAATCTGAGAATGTATTCCTTTAATTAAAAAAAAAAAAAAGAAATTTAAAAAAAGGCAGTTTTCAAAGTTTATTTATCTTCCTTTAATTTTGTTGTTCCAAAAGCAAATGTATCTGTATGGCTGATCAATATGTTTACATGTTAACAGTCAACAGTTAACTGCTCTGCCTGAAAAATTATCATTTTTGCTTTCTTTTCAGAGTTAGTTTTCAAACGATTCCCTGATCTAATGCTAAATATGACATGGCAGAGCATAATAAGGGACTGAAAGAGGAATTGAATTCCATTGGAATGGAAAATAAGGATAAGAGATGTTCAAAACAGCTGAAGCCATAATTTCACAGTTGCAAAATAACCTGGAGAACACAGCAGAGACAGCACCATGCACTATTGCCTCAATTAGAACAGAGTCTAGAAAGATCAATTGTGCAGAGAATCTGGTCTGATACTAAGCAGAGACCTCCAATATCTAATCTGGAATTTTACTCTACTGAGATAAAAAATCTTTAGGTTTTACTTATGCAGCAAATACCCACATATATTCTTTTTTATACAGTGTTACATATGATGCCCTATTTTGGAGAAGTGCTCACTGTTTCCTATCAGGGGAAAAAAAAATCTTTTCCCACTGAAATTGGGGTTGCAAGAAGGCTCCATACTCTCACTCTCAGATCTCAGATTATCTTTTACTTAAACATTCATGAATGCACAGACACACATATACACAGAAGAGCATAAACACAAAACATCTGGAAACTGTTGAGAATATTTTACTCTGAAATTTTATTTAGAAAAGACAATACCAGTGTACCCCACTGAGGTTCATTCATTGTGTTTTTAAAAGGATTTTTTAAAAAAATACTGTGTAAGAGATGTAATTGTGGTAAAGACTATCAAGGTAATACAGGTTCTGCATATTGTAAAAGACTGTTTGTCATAGTTCATAACGCAAGGCATTCATTAAGCTTCCCAGGGTTCCCAGCCCGTACAATATACCATCAAAGTAAATGGAACACAGATTTTATTTTTTTTAAATTACGAGTGGTCTTAAGTGCAAGATAACAATAGAGATTTTTTTCTGATTGGTTACTCTATAATATTGATGGGAAAATTATCACTGATTTATTTATCCATTTGCATTATGCAGTACATGAGTTAGAGAGTGCAGATACATCATTTAGAGTTACATACTAAGGAGGTTATAATGACTTTAAAATAGCCATATGAAAGATGAAAAAATAATTTTTAATATTTTTAAAAACTACCCTTTCTGAGTCTAAATCTTTTCAAAATGCTAGGACCTCATCAATTAAGTATAAACATTTCAGATAAAACATTTTATAAAAGTGGACAAATGAAAACAAAAAATGACGGGAAAAACAAAAGATGGGGAAAAGCACTTCAAGTATATCCATGCTTTATATAAAATACTAAAAAAAAATACAACAATATTTACATAGAATCACTGAATCATTAAGGTTGGAAAGTGCTCCATGATCATCGAGCCCAACTGTTAACCTAACGCCACTGTGTTTACTACTGAGCCATATCCCCACATCCCACACCCACACACCTTTAGAACGCTTCCCCCATATGCAGCCATCTCTGGTGTCAGAAGCCAAATTGTCACTGCAGTAAATAGTGACACTTTTTAGCTTTAGCAAATGAGCCACATTTATCTCTGTTTACTCAGAGAAGCAGCAAACATTGGCTCCACACTAGCTTTTCAGTAACTAGCATTTGGTAAATAGAGATAACTAAGCTGTATCAATTGTGATGGTATTTCTAACACAGAAATCTCCCGTTTGAGGATGATGCATAAAAAAATATGCAGAGAAAAAAATTAGGAAAACATAACAATTATGTTTTGGACTCATAAAAAATAGATACATTAATGTGAAAGATTTAAGTATATCTATATATATTATAGATCATCATTTTGTTGAAGAAGAAGAGCCCTGCGACACATGTAAATTAGCATTTTTCAGGGGCATATGAGCAGTTTGACCACCAAGAAGGCAAAGGAGTTGTACAAGGGGGGCATCCAAGTAGCATAATGTTGAAAAACCAAAACCAAAAGAAATGCAAGGAATGCAAATATATACGTTCTGATTAATAAATTGGAAGAAGTACAGGAAAATCTACATCAAAATGCAATTTTAAGGCCCTTCCTTTGAGAGAGAAAGTAATGGCATTAAAGCATCAAGCATGAAGAAGACGAAAATACCATGGGATATATTGCTACTTAAAAGTTTGGTAAAGTTTATTTTAAAAGTTTAAAACTGACCTGATCACTATTTAAACACTTCTTTCACAGCAATCTCTAAGATGCCATTTATTCACAAAAGTTGAAAAGAGCAGTAAATTACCTTAGTAGAAAGAACTTAATAAAATTAATAAACAATTACTCCTAAAATTAACTACAAAAAAAGAAAAAAAATGTAAATGTCATTCTGAATTTTACATTCATCTGCATATCTACCGAATGTAGCTCATCACATTGCTTCTGAGTTTGAATTATACCAGATTTCCAATGAGTAATGGACATAAGCTGTTCTCACAAGTTCTTTAAAACACTTACACAGTGTAATAATTTTTATCTTGTTTTTAGTACTTCAGTTAAAGCATACAAAATGCCAAACACTCTCCAGATGTATCCTTAGGAAAAAAACAAGTCTGGCATTGCAGCAGTCAGTGTAACCAGCTGGATTTAGACAGAGGATATGATTCTTTTGTTTGCAACTGACTTTATCTGATTATTTACACCAGCTCTCCTCTTACTTTGCTTCGAATATTAATTAAAATCTTTGTTTTTATCTAACATCTTTATCATATGACACTACTGACCTTGGTGCTATTATGGACATCAGTGATACATACCAACACTCTCACAGAAGAACGTGATAGTTGCTCCTCCTTATTTCGCTCAACAAACCTTAAACACACGTTATGTCTTAGCCTTGAAAATATGTGATACAATGCAACAATATACATGCTTTTAACATGAGCTTCCTAACCTGGAATGCCTTTGACTTTAACATTATTCAGCTCACCCATAAGGCTGACATAGTTTGAATACAAAGAGCATGAACTACACAAAGAAAAGCAGTGAAAAATTTTACCAAACAGTCAAGCTACTCATTCATCAATAAGTTTTCATAGTGAGATCCTATGAAGAGTGAAAAACTTCATACTAGATGTTGAAGGAGATAGAACTAGATTTTTGCATTGTTTCTTCTCCCTGAAAATAGCCACAGTATGTATGAAAGGGTCCATAAAGTGTTGGTCCACCTCTAGCAATTCACAGTACTTTACCTAAAGATAGCGCAGATACTAGTTTTCAGAATGTTTCTACATAGCAAGGCTTTAGAAATAAATTAATCCATTAAGTAAAGACAAAAATAAGCTTGCAGTGGAGTTTTTATCTTTCTCTTACACTCTTGTAATGTTCCTTGGGAAATATTAAAATTTCCTGGGATTTGACTGAAGTATATCTTCAGAAAATAATTTTAGTTTTACCATCAGTAGAGTATTTCCAAATTCCTTCAAATAAATCTTTGCTAAAATGCATAATTTCTTGTTCCAACAGCAGTCATATTTTGCATGCCATACTGACTGTGCATATTATTCTTTCTAGAGTCATATGTCATTCAAAAGATTGTCTCAGTTACTGGTAGCGTGTTTTAACGGATGAACAGAGATGCTGAAGGGAAAGTAATCAGGTAAAACCTTTTATTTCTCTGATAAAATTTTTATAAATTAAATACTACTTGCTTTGGAACATGCAAAAAAATTTTTTTCAGCACAAATGGAAAATTCCTTTATGAAGTCCATTAAAAGAAGAAATGGAAATATGTCTGCAAAAGGAAGAATTCAATTCAGGGGTGCTTTTAACCAAAAGCCATTTCATTAAACCAGGGCATAAAACCCCAAACAAACAAGCAAACAAAAAGCCCTCAGTTCCATCTCTTAGCAACTGGAGTGTTTTCATATGTGCTTGTGGGGAAAAAGTCTTTGGATTCTAATTCTATGTTTAATGCATATTCAAATATGCCACGCAAACATAATAACTTGAACACTATAAAACTAGAAACTCACCAAACACACAATATTATAATTGTACCACATCTCACTTAGCAATTAAAACATATGGCTGTGAATCATTTGGGGGAGAAATAATTGATACTAGCTGAGGAGTCTAAAACACTTGGCTTTTGGATAAACCACAAAAAACCCTCCTAACCTTCCTAGGATAAGGTATTTTAACTTGAACTAGCCTGGTGAAAAGATGCTGTGTTTCATGTCCACTTGTCAATGGCTTCTCTCAGATGCCTGATGGCACAGACTGCGGCAGTTTCACCTCCTGTGAGACAGTCTCATCGGCTTCCTAGACCAGACAAGCTCTGAACTTCAAGTTTCCATCCTTCCTTGTGTTAATCAGGCAATAGGTGGCTCTGGACTGTGAATATTGGCTGCCTGATACTTTGAGATGATCCATTTACTTTTACACTTTTTTATGGTGATGAGATGAAAAACTAATTAAACTTTACAATTTAACACAATACAATATAATACAATTACAATATAATACAAATCCAATGCTTAGGCACTTTTTAAATTTGCCTTTTTAAGTACATGAAAATGTCCATTTATTTAAACACTTGGAAATCTTTATGGTTTTTACTTCATTTTAATTTCAGATGAAACAAAAAATTTCAGATTATATGGATGAATTGACACAATTCATAAATGCTTCTGATTACTACGTAATAGTCTTTCAGTGACTAAACTGATCTAAAACTTCAAAATTCAAACCAAAAATAAAACAGCCAGTCTTAAATCATTTCAAGTTTCCATATTCAAACATTTATTGATTTTATAGTTGATATTTTGTGGTAACTCAGTCTATAAAAACTATAGTCCTGGTCTTTCAACCAAAAGAACTGTCACGGGCTCCATTTACTCTACATCAGTGATCAACTGACTAAGTCATGGCTACAATATTAATTCCTACATAAGCTTACCTGCTTGTCTCCTTCTCTTGGGAAACTCACTGTGGTAAAATGTTGAGCTGCTGTTGCTGTCAGGGTGCTCATCACTGTTTGATACTGCCAGCTCTTACATACTGCAAATTACTAAAGAGAGCAAACAAAGCTGTGAAGTAGGTATGTTGAACTTATAAATAGTTGGTATCAAAGCAGTTCAGTGTTATAAGAGTGACAATTAGATTTAAAATTATATGCACTTAGGCAATTTACTTAAATGGAAACTCTTAACACAGCAATTTGTGCACTAGACCATTATAAATGTCTTTTTGGTTTCAGTTTTAGAAAATTATTTCAAAAAATATATTGTGTTAGGACTGTCCTTAAGAAGATAATTACTGTAAAAAATCATTCAATATAATTACATTAAGATGTGAGTCTACGAGAATAAAGCTGTGTATGCCAAAAAAAAATCTTTCTATGTATAAAATATCTTAGAAATATTGAACAAATAAATGAAATTCACATATTTCTTCCATAATTTTACAATCAGAGCTCAAAGAAACCACTTTTTCATATAAAATTAGCTGTGTGAGAAATCATCTGTAGGCCAAAATATAATTTATTTAGAAAATAACATTGAGTGGAAGGTAACAAAAGCTTTGTAAGGTCATGTATATAGTGCTATAGTAATTCTTGTCAACAATGGGCTTCACTATCAATTTATCAATTTTCTTTACCAATTCAATTCAAAATAAGTAGAGATGTCTAAAAAACCATATAGAACTATTTTGTAGAGCAGAAATATTTTATGTTGTAAGGATATTTAAATGAAAAATAAGTACCCTTTCTGGCAACTTGCTACTGACTCTTCATTATTGCTATAAACTGAAATGTAACAAAGCAATCAAAAGTCTGATTTTGAAAAAAAATATTTTATGAGAGCAGGAGGAATTAAGATAACAAGGCAATTGCAAATTTGTCTTTGTGGAGAGAGATGCAATGAGTTAGTAAGTCTAGAAATCACGTAAATGCTGCTTTACACAAACATATGATTATCAATGAATCCTTGCTTATTCTAGAACAAATCAGTTATTCTATAAGTGAAAAAAAGCTGCATCAACACAAAATAAATATGGTTATTTGGTTTTCTTTATAATAAATTCTATAGAGTCCCAAATTTAAAACAAAACAAAATGAAACAAAATTAAACAATTGAACTTTGTGAGAATACCCTCTCTACTATTGGAGATGAGTTAAACACTACAAATGAACTGCTTTCAAACAGAGTCCTTTGTTTCACATCCGTTGTATCCACGCTACAAGGAGTTGCAGAGAAGTGTGATACAATCCCCCTTCAAATTTTTCTCCTTGAAAAATCAGTTCTACAGAAAACATGAAGGATTTGGAAACAGGTGGAAGGGATGAACTGGCTGTTCATGGCTTGGGCAGGTGTACTCTGCTGGATAAAGACACTGGCTGGATGGGCAGCTCCAGGGAGTGGTGGTGAATGCAGTAAAACCCAGTTGGTGCTGTTCCCCAGGGCTCAGTACTGGGATCCGTCGTGTGCAAAACCATTATCAACAATTTGATGAGGAGGGGGTGTATCCTCATTATCAACAATGAGGAGGGGTTGTATGCTCAGTAAGTTCACAGACACCAAGTTGAGTGGGAGAGCTTTTCTAATGTGCAGCCATGATATTTTCTGAAAAATCCTTTCCTTAGGATTTTTTCTCCTGAGAAGCTGGAGGCCTCAGGAACAAAATGCAAAAAATGGTTATCTGCTGCTGTGGAATGCAACAGGTGCATCCGTGATTGGCTCATGTGGTTGTTTCTAATTAATGGCCAATCACAGTCAGCTGGCTCAGGCTCTCTGTCTGAGACACAAGCCTTTGTTATTCATTCTTTCTATTCTTAGCTAGCCTTCTGATGAAATCCTTTCTTCTATACTTTTAGTATAGTTTTAATATAATATATATCATAAAATAATAAATCAAGCCTTCTGAAACATGGAGTCAGATCCCCGTCTCTTCCCTTATCCTCGGACCCCTGTGAACACCATCACACTAATGGAAGGTGGGAAGGCTCTGCAGAGGGATCCGGGCAGGCTGAATGGAGGGGCCGCAGAGAGCTGTGTTAGGTTCAACAGGTCCTGCACTTGTGTCACAACAATGCCACATTTCTCTATGGGCACAGGGAAGGGTGGTGTGAGAGCTGCTCAGCAGAAAGGGGTGTGGGGTGCTGTTTGACAGCCAGCTGGATATGAGCCAGCAGTGTGCCCAGGTGGCCAAGAACGCCAATGACATCCTGGCCTGTGTCACTGTGCTCAGCACTGGTGAGGCCGCACCTCAAGTATTGTGTCCAGTTCCAGGCCTCTCCCTTCAAAAAAGGACATTGAGGGGCTGAAGCAAGTCCAGAGAAGGGCAGCAATGCTGGCGAAGGGTCAGGAGCACAGGTCTTACAAGGAGCAGCTGTAGGAGCTGGAGTTGCTCAATCAGAAGAGCAGACTCAGGGAGGACCTCATTGCTCTCTATGACCACCTGAAAAGAGGTTGTGGCCAGGTGGGGGGCAGTCTCTTCTGACATGTCTCAAGCGACAGAACAAGATGAAAAGACCTTAAATTGCACCAGGTGAGATTCAGATTAGATATTAGAAAAAAAAATCACACAAAGAGCGGGTAGGCTTTGGAATAAGCTGCCAGGGAGCTGGTGGAGTCACCACCTCTATAAGTGTTCAAGAGTATCAGGATGTAGCACTTGGTGATATGGTTGAAGAGTGTTTATGGTGGTGTTGGGTTGATGATGGTCTTGAAGGTCTCTTACAACCCTGATGATTCTGTGTTTTGGTGTATGTATGCATTGGTTAGATGCAGAGAAAGGATTTTAAGCACACCCTTACTCTTAGATGACTGTGCCTTGGCAGTAATAAGAAAAAAAATGATAGTTGGGAAAAAAAACCCTCCCAAACCAAACCACAAAGGTCAGGAAAGCCATATCAAGCCTCTTTTCTGTCTCATGATTTTGCATTAAAAACCTCTAACCATAGTAATGGGCTGTCTGGAAAATCTAATGCTGCCATGTGATTGGTGAATTTTGGAAGCACAACAAAGTATATTTGCACCACTGTTCAACATTCAGAAGGAATATAAACAGGCTAAATTAATGTCTGGACAAAAAGAAAAATCCTTGATTAATTTTTTGGGGGATTTTAGGGTTTTGTGTGGGACATAATGCCATGAACGTGTGTGGCGGCCTCTTGCAAGAATTTTTAACATACTGTAGGTAAGTTTGAGTGCCTCATATTTTTCTATTTCAATGTTCTTTGGGATTTAAATGACAGTTGCTCTGGATATACAAAAGGGAAAACAAACCAAAAATCAAAATAAGCAAAATAAGAAAAGGAGAACTCTACCCTCCCTGAAATAAAAGCAAACAAAACACACCTCACAACAGAGTTTCATCTTTTCTCTTTGGCCAGATTCCACAAAGGTATAAGGCTGTTCAAATTATCATGATCAAGGGAAAAAAAGTGTTCAAAACTTGTATTCCCCACAAAGCGACACGAGAGAAAAATAACCCCTGTCCTATCAAAACAACTACTGTCATAAATTTGCAGAAAACAACAAAAAAGGGATGGTATTTTATAATAAAAATTTAAATGAGAATCTAAAACTTTCATCTATGTTCTTCCTGCCTTAACATGAATTTTCATCTACAACGAGTTCTGAATTTGTACTGCCATTTCAGAGTGGTTTTGGTTTTTTGTTCTGTTTTTACCCCCCCAGGGACTCTATAACCTTCCATAATGTAACAGTCTTTTGTCCTTCCCTTTTAAGTATTTTCTTAGTAAATAGCAAGGAAAATTAATCTTAAATGTATAATTTAAATTTTTTAAAGTCAGTTCCATTAGACTCTTTCAAAGGCATGATTCACAGTTTCTGCATATTTGGGACTGTAATGCTTCAGAAATTCTCCATGACTACTTAGCACTGCACTTTGTACTAATATACTTAATTTTGTTTCTATTCAAGTCTTTCAGATAACCTCATTCTTCTTGGTGTACATTTCTTTCTGTATAAAACCTTCCAGATGTGTTTCACTTGAAGATTTTCTTAGTGCATCCCTTCTTTTTTTTTTTTTCTTTTGTGTAAAGAAGACTGATGAAAACATTCAATGAAATTATTCCCATTTATTTCCAAAACTGCATGAATACACCTTTCCCTCTGTGAACCTACAAAAGTGGACCTTTGGCAATAATTTCTTCCCAAAAATCAATCTGATTAGTCTGGAGGAAATTAGGTATTGACTAAAATGCAAAAGCTGCTGCCTCCATGAAAAGACATTGCTGGCCTTGATATATGTATGACACATCACTTATTCTCCTCCCATGTTCAGTCAGATAATTCTTTATTTTGGATCTCAGAGACTGTTTACTGTGAGGCAGTTTAACTAAAACTGATTTGTTAAAATATATTTTCTTCCTAAAGTATTGAATACTGAAACATATTATGCATTATTTAAATTTAATTTTTACTATTTTCCCACTAAATTTGTGTGACCACTGCAATTTTTTTGTTTTCCTTTTAAACTTAATTGTATCCTGGAAAATGCCACTTTGCAGAAGCACCATTTCTTCAATTTAAGTTTCACAGTCACCCTTTTTTAAATTTTATTATTTTCTCTTCTGCATGGCAATTTTGTTTGTGACAACTATAATTATATATACATTTGAATAAAATTGAAACACTGGGGAAAAAAGATGAGTTACCTTTGTACTTTTTATTTCAGAGATTTGTATGACACCTCCTTCCTACAGCCAACATACCACAAAGCAGTAATTTCTCTGTCTTTCTTCCCATCTGCTTTTAGTGAAATATTTATTATGAACTAACATCTCTTTTGATACAAGCACAGAGATTCATGAAAAGTCTTGTTTAAGCCACCTGAGTGCCAAAATTATGTTTTCAGTTCCAAATGTTATAATATTAAGTAGAATTGCCTTTCTAGGATTTTTCTGAGGTACTTTTTCAAGATTATGAAGATGCCCAAAAAAAACTAGTAGTTTTATTTTGTAAACAATAAACAGTTTCTTCTTTTGCCAGAAAAAATAGGAAAAAACAAGATAAAATGAAATTTTTTTCAAAAGCCATTCTGAGGGTCTCTAGCTGCAGGTAAAAATAAAAGACCAAAACAAAAACCCACCTGATCTTGTTTAGCCAATATAGTCATAGTACTAAATTATTTCAGATTCTTATATTAATAATTTTTAATTATTAATTTAATTTAAGTTAAAACTAATTATAAATAAAATTAATTTTATATTTAAAAATAAATATAAAATTTATTTATATATATTTTTTAGCAAATCTGAGTTTGCTGATTTGCTAGCACAGCACTCAGGATGTCAACAGCAGTATACATGGTGTATAGTTAAACAGTTCATTAAATCTATGTATTTGTCTCCTTTTGAAAGTTCTATTGTTCTCTGAAAACAGAGAAGACCATATAAAACAGTGTCTCTGCTTTCTCTCCTGTGAAAAATCCTTTAAAATTAAATGCTTAATATAAAAGCAAAAAAAGGCTAATTATACTAAAAATATTTCTGGGTAAATTAATTTCTTCATTAAGAAAAAAACCTAAAACTAAGAAATTTCTGCCTAAATTTAAAAAAAGAAAAAGAATACACAGGCTTCTATTTACTTCTTTTAATCAGCTGTAAATAAATGTTGACCATTTTATGGTCACTGAAGAGAATAAAACAGTTTTCAACCTTCTAATTATTGTTAAACTATAAATGCTATTCTCATATCATTGGGTTATCAAGCAACAAGCCACTAATAAAGTTTAATTTATAATTAATGTTCTGCTGTCAGGCTAAATGGAAATGGTTCATCCCATCAATTTGCTGGTTCAAGAGTGCTGTTAAACTACAGTGCTACCATTAGGAATTTTTAATTCCCCCTGGACAAATTTTCATTGACAGAGTAAGCTAGGTGTTAATTTTTCCCATTGCAGTCTTGTGTTCTAGTATTCAGAATGGTACCCATGTTAGAGGGCAAGTTGAAAATCTTATATATTCTTTTTTTCCCTTTGTATGCTTGTCAGTTTGATAGTAGCAGAGAAAGGATATTCACAGCACCTATTTCAGTTTGTTGCCTAAATCAGGGTCTTAGTCTTCCTAAATTTCCTCTTCAGCAGTCATTGTGGCTAACATAGGTAAGAAGCACTACCAAAAGAAATAAGTTAAGAAAAGAGATCAAACAAAACATATGGGAAAATTAGGTTATAAGGACAAGCACTGTAAGCAAGGGAGGCTATTATTTAACAGCCATGGATGGCCAGGAAACTCGTGCTGGGTCAGCAGCTAGGGCACTGGGAAAAGCAAGCTCAGGGTAAGCAACCACTCATATAATCTACCTGCAGCTATTCAGGACCTGGTTTAACTCTTCTAGAAAAGGTGAATTCTTCCTTTCATCAGTAATCACATGAAGTATCTGCAAAAAATAGGACATTCTGTGAATATATCAAACATATAGAATGAAAAATTAAGATCATTGTATTTTTGGGGGGGGGAAGAAACAGCTGAAAACAACAAACCTCTTAGAAGTTCAGTAAGACTTGCATAATGAGGTTTTCCTTTTTTTTGTGGAAACCTTAGTGGTTTCATACCGGAAAATTTACAATTTTCTTTAAAAAAAAATGGCACAGTGTTTTTTTTTTTTTTTTTTTTTGTTAGCTTGGAAGCTGCATCACTAGGAATGCAGTACCTCTGATAACAAACACCTAATAAGGATAATGGAACATTCTGTAATAAACTACAGCATATGTACTGATAATGCTGGTGCTTTTTAAGAGTGGTATGTTAAGCACTATCCAAAAGCTTCTATCAATGACAAATTAATTAATTTTTCTCTATATTTCTTAGCAGATTTTTGCAATATTATCCACAAATTTCCCTAAGTTATTCAGGAATTTATAATGACGCTGTTTGATTAATGCTTGCTGAAAGTAAAATCCCATGCACTTGCATTTTCCTTGTTTCCTTCTTTTTCCTTAATCTTGTTTAGGGATTTTTTGGGGGGGAGGTGAGGGGGGGAGGAGTGTTTATGTGATGAAATCAGTCAGCTGCATCATGTGTCCTGGTGCAACCCCATATGGCAATGAAGACCCACAGAGCTGCTCGCTTACTCCCAAAACCCAGCAGGGCAGGGGAAGTGAAGTGCAAGTGTACAAGTGAGAAAACTCATAGGTGAAGACAAGAACAGTTTAATAATTGCAATCAAATAAAAGGAGGAAGGAAAGTAAAAAATGAAGAGAAATAAAACCCAAGAGAGATAAGTAATGCAAATGAAAACAGTTCCTCTGTCCCAAATGACTGAAGCCCAGCCAGGCCCTGAGCAGCCCCTGCCCCAGCCAGCCTTGGCCCACCTTTTGTGCTGAGCATGAGAGCAGAGTATGGGCTCTGCCTTGTGTCACTTGGGGCCAGCTGTGACCCCCTTGTACCCCCCTAACTGGGTGGGGCGAGAGGCAGAAAAGGCCAAAACATTGTGCAAGCACTGAATGGCAATTACTGAAACATCCCGGAGTTATCAACGGCGTTTCAGCACATATCCAACCACAGCTTCATACTAAGTGCTGGGCAGAAAAGTAACCCTATCCCAGCCTGAATCAGCACATATTCTGACACTGAAATATTTAGCATTGTGAACACAAACTCATGAACATACTACTTAAAAATTAAAAGGCCTGCAGTTTGGAGAAAATTAACTCTTATTTATATAACAGTCCGGAAATACACTGAATATTATTTCAGATAGATGAAGCAATTTCTTAATGACATATGGTCCTAACACTTTGCAAAACAGTGGAAAACATACAGCTACCCTGTGAGATAGAGTATTTTAACTCTTTTAGTGCTTAATTTTATTTCTTTTACACAAATATTGATATAATTTAGGAAGAAACAGGAAGTAATACTAGGCCATGAAGTTTGTGTAGTATTCACAAGCCAGAGTTATTTATTTTTCACCACCCCTTGACAGAAAAAGTGGAATCCACAATTGTGAATTTAAAGATGAGACATCTCAATATCACTGAAATGAGGTACTTTGAAGTCTAGTTCCATAAAGAAAATATTCTGCAGGAATGAATCATCATCTGCAAAATCTGATTCATTCAACATTCTCCTTTTGAGAAAGCTTTAGTAGTTTTTATTGTGTTCTTTACTCGCACTACAACTGCTGACTCTGAAGTGAAAATTCAAACTCAGTGTATCATGTTGCTTATATATGTGTGTATATATATATATATATATATATATATATATATATATATATACTCAACTGACTTTTACTAAAATACTTAGAGAGTTAAACTCATTATTGATGTTTATCCATGAGAAGTACATAGTAAAGATCCAGACAGCCTAGTAGTCACTCTATAACCATAACCTTTTGAATCAATTTAGACTAGAGGAAGTTATTCTTCAGCTTAAAACTTTAGTTGAGAATCAGTGGGCTGGAGACCCATACTGTGGAAGGAAACTGATGTATCCTGACTCTAAATCTGCTCTTAGATGCTTTAATGGATATACCATTCACTGTAAGAAGAGATGCATTTCAAATGCTCATCGCATTTTTTCATACAGAACTGACTTGAGTTTTAGTGTCAATTTATGTCTCACAAAATAAGCAGGTTTATGAAAAATCAGAAAATCTTAAGTTTGCCCATTACATGCCTGGGATTGTGGGGTTTTTGTGGTTTTTTTTCACAATTATCAGATGTATATTCTCTACCTCCATAGAAAATTTGCTGTGATGAGAAAGATTGTTTTGTCAGTGAAAGATCAATAATGTGCTCGGATTTTAGATCAGTTCTTCATTCTGTTTCAAAGTGACGACATTTATACATAATGCAGAATGATGACCTTTTGCTAAGCAAATATGGAGCTCTTCTATTTTTCTCCAGAGTTTTTAAACAAATATTTATGATATAGGTTATTTAGATTTGCTTATTTATATGATCTTGTCTGGGTCACCCTGTATTTATTTTTGAGAACTGAGTGTTTGCTAGGAAATGTAGATATTTCTCTGATAAATATAGTTCTTTTCAACACATTTCACATAATAAGCATTATTGCTTAGGTTGCCTTACGTTTTTTTCCCCCCACCTCAGATAAAACAGATGTCAAAGGGGTTTGTCTCTAACTTTTACCATTTAATCCTAAAATAAACATCTATAATCATAGTGCCTAGAGCTTCAAAGACACCAAACAAGAATTTATTTAAAATACACACGCACACACACACTTTACATTGGAAAGCACCGCTTAGAACTAAGATGTTTTAAACTATCTGCATTCCCCTTAAAATGTAAATTTGAAAAAAGCAGGGATTAATTTATTCTTTTTTTAGTAAATATATCTTTCTTTCCTGTTTTATGTACATCAAAATGTTGTATTCCTAATTTAATTTTTTTCAACAAATTAAATCATGGTTTGCTCAGAGAATTTTTTGCTTAATGTATTTTATTCTCTTGGTTTTGTTAAAATACAGAGGCCATAAACTAGTCTTTTACTGACTTGAATCAAGGAGATAAAGTAACTTACAGCATAGAATCATAGAATAATTTTATTTGGGAAAGAAGCTTAAGATCATTGGGTGCAACTGCCAGCCTAGCCCTACCGAGACCCCCACTAACCCATGTGCCCAGGTGTCACATCTAGACATGTCTGCTTGTCTGTTTCCCTTAGTTCCCTGAAACCACAGTCTAGAGGTCTGTATTCCTTTGAAGTATTTCTTGATTTCTGTCTTTTGGAAGGACCTAAATTTTCTGAATAATTTAAAAAATGTCTTCTGTACATCCTTCTAAAATGTGCGTCCTTCTAAAAGACAGAAATCAAGAAATACTTCAAAGGAACACAGACTTCTTAACAACAAAATGCTTTAAAATTAACTGTCTCAATTTGATTTAGGGAAATAGAGACAGCAGAAGTTGGTATCTGAAGGACCATCCAATTCTATATACTACTAATGGCATATTACATAAACCACCAAAAAGTTCTAGGGAAAATGGATTTTTTTGGAACTGAGACTCTGCCTGATCTTAAGCCTAAAAATATATGTTTAGATATTATAAAGGAATTCTCTCAGTATTAAGTCAATTTAAAAATCCATAGTACATTTTTGACAGTAGCCAATAGTTGATTTTTAGAGAAAGAAGGATGAGTAAGAACAGTGTAGAATAACCTAAAGATATCAGCAAGCTTTAATTCTTTCCAGGTTTTTAGCATTAATGTAGTATTTATCTCTCCAAATTCAGATAGTCAAGCTTTTGATTTTGTATAGTCCTTTCTTATAAATATGAAGGACAGTATTCATGTTACTGATTTTTTCTGTCCCTTTAAAGGCTTAAGTTTCGCCAGCTTTCTCTTCTATGCTGAAGGACCAGGCTTGCTTTATTTATTTCAGAAGGAAATATTTGTTAGAAATATGCTTCTGTTTCCATTTGCTAATTTTGACCTTGACTGCACTTTGAAAAAATACTGTCTCTAGTTCAACAGCTGTGTATCTGCCATAATTCATGAAAGGACATAGTGAGTTCAAGCATAGACATGGTCCAGAAATTTTCATGACAAAATGATAAAATACTGCTCAGTTCAGTAGTTATAGTTGTGAGGACTCAGATTATCAATGCTTTAATTATCTGGAATGAGCCTGTCTTCTCTTGAAATGTGATACTAGGAATTGTATATGTTGCATTTATATTTTTCTTGTTACAAAAAATGTAATCCCCTTGCAACCATTAATGTTACAATCCTCAAAATACCCAGAAAAGTTTGAGAAATATTGTTATATTGAACGAATAGTAAAGCTCACATGCAGAAAAAGTAAATCTTTTAGAAATATTTAGGTATGCAAAAAATGTAAAATAGGACTAAGTACTCTATAAGAGCACAATGTTTTGTCTGGCAAGGTTTTGAAAATTAGCAGGGACTAAGGCAAGTACAATATGCTGAGAGTGCATAAACTTGAAGTGCCTATTTGGTTAGAGGCAACTGAATTACTGATTTTTTCATCTGTTTGTTTGAAGAAGACCAGAAACAGGAGAGGAGGAGAGTGCTTATATTCACTTCTTCTGTGGCCACATGAGTCAGCAGCTCTGGCCGTCGTTTTTGACTGGGCCTTGTTAGTCTGCAGGAACATGTTCTAGCTCCTAGACCACTGAGCCAGGGAGTGCAAGGCAGCACTGTGATCTGTACACTAATCCAGGCTTCGTAGGGAGCCTTGGATAGAAGCAGAAATTATTTGAAATGAGAAGCTATGTTTTGACTCTTCTAACAAAATGGACAAAATATTAAATTCCGTAGGTACTTGTTGTCCTCTTTCTGCCCACAAGGCACTTACCCCAGCTGAAAAGCAGCCCAATCTTTGCAATGGGAAATGGGAGCACCCCTCTATGCACTCTTCTGCCAAAGCAGCAGCAGCATCTCCGGGGCCTCCACTGCAACAAGGCAAGTGCAAACTTAAAATACCTCCTGGCTCTGAGCACCTAAATGCATTTGAATAACCCTCTGGGTCTCAGATACCTATCTTGTACTGAAGATACCTAAGTGCAATTTTGGATCTCACTACTGGTATTTATTGATTTCAACAGTACTTTAATGCTCTGGTGCTTTTGAAATTCTATTCATCTTCTATCTGTATTTTTAGAGAGCTATTGCTTTTAAAACCCATCACACAGCAAAAATATCTGAACCTGGATTAGCTGAATCACAGGATGGCCAATCTAATCAATGATGTGGACTTCCTCACTAATCTGCATCTTCTAATGTTCATGCAGTTAAATAATAAAAATCTATTCCAATAGCCTGAGTAAGTCCATATACCTAATTTAATAAACTCAGTGAACCAAAATGTCAGTTGATGAAAATAACTATTTTGCACTATATATCCCATTTTTATTTCCAGATATTTTAATTTCTTTTTGATGTATACATTTTTTCTTTTTACATTTTTCCCCAATGGGACAGTTAGTTAATCTAGAATTTCTGGAAATACAGCCATTGCCTATTCACTCAGTTTTATGTTAGCACAAAAGCATTGATCCTTTTAGGAAAATGTATTAAAAAATTTAAGTAATATATATTGGAGTAAAAACCTTTTATGATTAAAATTTTATTTTTCACTGTAGAGGTACTAATAACAGCAGCAACAACACAGGGAGATTTTTTGTCAAAAAAAAAAAAAAAGGCATTTTAAACATGTTGAGGTAACATGAAATGTCCATTCTTATTTATGATGGTTATTTTGCCCAGAAAAAAAATCCCAAAACTTTCAGAAATTCCATAAAACCTTCCTATAAGGATTTCCTATAAGGAAAATCCTTTTTTATAAGGATGATTTCAGCTACACTGCATTTCATAAAAGAGCAAACAGGAAAATATTTATCCACAAACATACAAGAACATTATATGCAGTATCTAATCTTGGAACCACTGTGTTACATTAAAGTTGAAAAGAGTTAAAAAAGAATTGCAAAAGCCAAAATGGTCCAAGAAAAGAGAAAAAACTCGAAGTTTTATTATCAAACTACACATTTCT
This sequence comes from Melozone crissalis, assembly GCF_028551555.1. Taxonomy (NCBI): domain Eukaryota; kingdom Metazoa; phylum Chordata; class Aves; order Passeriformes; family Passerellidae; genus Melozone; species Melozone crissalis. Next base: position 3,778,346 of record NW_026535784.1, on the reverse strand, counting down.
CATGGAAATTGGGGTTTTTTTGCACCTATTTTCTAATAATAAGAGAAATGAAAGTATGAAAAGAGGGAAGAATGAGAGGTTGAAAGAGGGGGAGAGAAAGAGAGGAGAGAAAATCACCAGTCCTGGTTCCAGAGCACCTGGGCTTTGTGGGGGTGCCTTATTATAGGTAAGTTTACCCCACCCTCAGCTTAGGTTTCTCACTGCTCATGTAGATGAGTTAGCGTGTGCAGTCCCTTTTTCTGGACCTTTCTGGAAATAGGCTGGGGGGATTTGAGGGTCTCTTGTTGATCTTGCTCCCCCTCTATGGGTCTTGACCCCTCCTTGATCCCATTCCTGCACTTCACTCTTCTGTGTTAGGCAGTCTCCATCGATCAGAACGGGGAAGTTTGCCTCAGAAAAATGTTGCCTTGCCTCCCTTTCCAGCCACATCCTGTTCTAACCTACCCACTGGAATGGCCCTGATCGTTCCAGGCACAGCAACACACGAATTCCTCACTGTCCGGGTTTACTACAGCTGCCCAGAGAAGCTGTGGGTGCCCCGTCCAGGGAAGTGTTCCAGGCCAGGCTGGATGGGGCTCAGAGCATCCTGGTTTAGTGGGAATTGTCCCTGCCCATGGGAGGGAGGTTGATACTCAATGATCTCTAAGGTCCTTACTAACCCAAACCATTCTATGATTTTCTGTGAATGTTTTAAAAGCTGTTAAGGCTAATATCTTTAGTGATTTGTAAAGATTCATAAAGGAGAAATGACTGAGACCTCAGGAGTGACATTCACATAAGACACATTTAATTATAAATTTCTTGTCAAGCAGTATTAGGGTATGTTTAACCATAATATAAAAGGGGCAGATTGAACAAAGAAGAAAATAAAGTGTTCTACTGGACAAGGGGCAGCATAAGAAACAGCAGAACCTTATTGAGTCAATAATAGCTGCATTATATTTTCCTTGCTCTACAAAATAACACATACTAACTTTTTTAAGGTACTGTGAGACAGATAGCGAGAAAAGTGAAAAACTACTTAGCCATTTCAAATAATAAAGGCAAAAGTAAAGAATCATTTGATAAAAATTTTCTTTTACTAGTCTTACTTGTATCTAGGTCAAGCAACTGGCATATCAGCATAAGCAGTACCTTATGTCTTTTTTTAGCAAAGCAGATATATACAAACCAAACCACACTTTGGCTTAGAACAAGGTAGAAGATCTGTATAGACATTCATTCTGTCCATTCTCCATCTCCATCTTTCATTTTTGCTTTCTTTTTTTTTTTTTTCCCAAGGTCTGGTTTGCTGCAAGATATTTCTGGGGAAGGAATTAAAATATAAACAATTTTTCTCCCTGTCTGCGACATAGCCCCTCAAACTGACAAAAGCTAACAAGTTTATCTGTGGGAAAAGAACACTCTTCATAAAAATTACAATTTGTGCCTGCAGGTCAGAGGGAGCCTTTGTTTCCCTGTACAAAATACAAAGATGACACAATGACATTTATCTCCACGGGGCTTCTCTAACAATATTTCTAATGGAGAACAATATATTATACATCTCTAACAAAACACTAAACTGACTGCGGGTCCCAGAAAATGTTTTTTTTTAAAGTGTGATACATTGCACAATACACTACAGACACTGAAACTACCCACATTAAGTTTTTGTTCAATTAAATTAGAATAGATTAGATGTCACTCATGAATTTTCTTCTGCTCTTCTACAGTAATTCACTTAATTGGCCTCAATGATCAACTCTGGGGTTTCTCATCTCCAGTGAATTTGTTCTGCCCAGGAGCAGAGTTTGCAAGAGATATATCAATTCTGAACACTTGTCTTCAGTTCACTCCAGGTTCTCAAGTAATTACATGACTAGACATGCATTTCACCAAAAGTAACCCCATCATCCTGACAATTTGAAAAATATTACTCCTTTAAAGCTCCTAATTAATTTCTACCTATTCAGCAAGATCAGTCTTTATCACATCAGATTATTTTCCATCAGTTAATGCCCACAGTTAAAAGAAAATAACCAGCTACAATATTGCATTTATCATGTGACATTTCTATTTGAATACGCAGATATACAGAGTAAACATCAATAGTATATGACAATATTGCTAGAAGTATGGATCAGTACACAAGCATCACACTGGGTTTTTTGGTGGGTTTTCTTTCTAAAATACTGTTTAAAGCAGAGTAGGATGAGCAGTAGGAAACTTTCAGAAGAGGGAGAAAAAGGAAGAAAATCATGCCTCTCTAAAGCTAGACCCAGAGAGGCTAAAAAGCACAGATGGATTTATATCTCTTTCCATTATATTCCTACCTGACCTCTTAGACTGGTCACAAAGGAAAAATGTTAATTGTAGAACACTTACCTGCATTTTATAGGAAGGATTGATTGAACTATTTCTTTTTTTTGTGAAAATATGAAGTCCAGATTTTTTTTATTATATAATTTTGAGACTGTTTAGGATAACAGTAAACATAGACCTTTATACCCAGAGCCAGTAATCAGAGCTAAGAAATCTGGCAGGAAGGTGAAAGGAATTTTTTTATTTGGGAGTTTCTGTTCTCAGTAAGGACTTTAGACTCTGACATCTGTCAAAGGTGCAACACAGCAAGATGCAAGCAATCAAGATTTCTGGCATTTGTTAGAGTATCTTTCTGGTACAAGTATCATGATGATGCATGGGTGTGGGCATGTAGTCTGAGGAATCTTTAATGCCCTTCTAAATGTTTTTTTTACATATGCATATTGTTTTGTTCTCTGTATGAAAATAAGTATAGGAAGTTCTGTTAAACCTGTGAAAGAAAAGTGTTTCTAAACTTAAAACTTTCCAGTTTATACTAAAACATAATTTGTTTTAGGGTTGCTGTCAACAGGAATAGAAAACTCTCCAAGTGAGACCTTTTTTAACATGGATATTGGTCAATTGGTTTAAGAGTTGATGAAATAGAGCAAAACAATTATTAGATATGTGAAACCTTAGGAATCCTGTTTTTCATGTATTGACTGTTACTTCAATTTAAAAAATAGACTTGATTCATTTGTTCCTGATTGAGCAAGCTGCCAATAAACCAATCTAGACCTGCACCTGCATTTTCTTAATACCTCTCAAAACAGAGGTTTCACAGCAGTCTGCAGGAATAAAGCATTAATCATTACTTTCCTCACCTAAGCTGTTGCATTTCAGAGCTTCAGCACTTTAATTTATGCCTGAACAGTCCTTTAGAGACTAGCAAAGGATCATCTGGAATGGATGGAAGTAGAAAGGTCCTTCTAGAAAATCCAGACATATTTAACAGGCTGATGATATTTGGATTTAAGTTTGGGAGCTGTGTATCAGGAAAATATTTTGGAAATTCTATTTCAAACCTGGATCTGGTATGGGTCACTTCCAAGGGGTGAGGTTCCTCAGGAATAAACGTCTTCAGTGTGTCCCCATGGGGTCACAAATCCTGTCATCAAACCTGTTCCAGCAAGGGCTTCTCTCTCCACAGGGCACAGGTCCTCCCAGGAGCCTATAGTAGGAGTCCAGGTAAAATCTATGTATTGTATAAGTGGCCTTGTCCCAATGCTAGTTGTTCTAAATGGGCTGCAGCTGTGATGTCCTCAATTGGGTGGCAGCTGTGGCTAATGAAGATAACTGGGATAAAAGGGGGGGTGGGTTGGCCAGCCAGGGAGAGCCTTGGAGGGGCCCTGATGGGGAAGCAGGAACAGCACTGCTGTGAAGAGCTGTTTGTGAGAAAACCACCCAGAAGGTGTGGGACCTTAGAAATATGATTGCGGCAGTATGGGGCTCTAGAAAACAGGCAACAATAAGATAACAACAGGAGCCTGCTCCAGTGTGGCCTTCCATGGAGTCACAGCCTCTTTTGTGCATCCATCTGTACCAGTATGGGGTCCTCCACAAATTGCTGGTGCACATCTGCTCCACTGTGGACTTCCGTGGGCTGCAGGGGAACCTCTGATACTTGAAGCATCCCCTTCCCTTCCTTCTTAACTCACCTTGTTTTCTGCAGAGCTGTTTCTCGCATGTTCTCACTTTTCTCTCCAGGTTACATTCATGCAGGAAATTTTCCCCCCCCTCCTTAACTATGTTATCCCAGAGGCAGTGCTGTCCCCACTGATGGCCTTGACCTGAAACAGGCCCATCCTGGAGCTGGTTGGTGTTGGCTCTGTTGGACATGGGGGAAGCTTCTGGCAGCTTCTCAGAAAAGCCACCCTTAGAGCACCCCACATCCAAACCCCTGCCATGGAATCCCAATGAATTCCACACTCTCCTGTGTGAATCACATATTTAAAATTATCATTAAAATACAAATTAACCACACAATCTTCTCAGATTTCATAAATTTCACTCACATAAAAATTAAAAAAAAGGATCCCCACACCAAAATCACATTAACATCATCACAAACCCAAATGAAAGATGACAATTTACACCCATTCTGCCCCTTGTCCCAACACCACAACATGACAATTGAAATTTCCATGATCATTCCACTCTTCATTCAGTCCATATTTTGCCCATTATCTTTCCTCGTCTTGAATTCCTCAGGCCCTGCACTCCTCACCAAAAGGATCCATGGAGGGTTGATCTTGGCTGGATGATAAAATGATCTCATGCCTGGGCCATCTGCTTCCCCTCCCTCCAAATCTTCTCCTACTTAAGAGATTAAAATGTATTTGTGGAGGTGTTCCTAAAAAAACCAAACAAAATATTTATGTGAGTTTTAAGCTCAAAATTTGGCATCAAAAGCCATCTTGATCTGAAATGCTAATCTGGAATAAAGTATATTTTCTTGTACAGGTAATTAACAAGATGTTGACAGACTGCTCTTGTACCAGGCTACCTTATCTTGGATTTCTTTCCAACTTTTCTCACCCCTCAAACTTTGTGTCAGAGAAGACATAATGTCTTTTGTCCACTGTAAAGCTGAAGTTAAGGCACTTAGCCTGACTATAACTGAGAACATTGTGCTGCAGCACATGTACAAATGCAATCCTGTGCTGATAAGCACCTAGGTACAGCCATCCTCCTGGGTGTCTGCCTTGTGCAATGGGATGCTCTTATAGCAATCCACTTCAAATAAAAATAGATTAATTATAAACTACTGACAATGAAAATTAAGTATGTCTTCCAGAACACGTTATATTAAAATTTACCTAACAATACCTGAATCCAGATATTTCTGTTATGATAAAATAATTTAAATTTGGATTAATTGATATTTTTCCTGTACAAAAACTTCAGGTGAATCCCAATAGCTGCCTGTATTTAGTGCTTAGTCATTATGGAAAGGTTTTAAGAGTGTTAACATTGTATTGCAGTATTCTGCAGGTTGAATTTTATAAAACCCATAATTCAGGATAAAGTTTTATTCAAAGAGGAGAGCAGAACAAGGCTTTCCTTTCCTTTTCCCATATTTTTTTTATTTTTCAGTGGTGGAATAACTACCCTTAAATATGACTAGGTTTGGGGAAATTATATGCAAAAAAAGTTGTTTCTCAGATATATTATTCATATTTCAGAAGAAATACTTGTCAGTTTCAGAAACCGTTTCAATTGCTGCAAATTGGTATTTGGGCAAACTATAAGTCTCATTTTACTGTACCTTGGTGCGCGTTTTTCAAGGAATGCAAAATTGGTTCCTACTCGTCTCAGTTGATTGCTGACAGTTCTGAAGGCAAAACATATGCATATATCTAATTCTTCACTTGTTAGAAAATGTCATAATTGTAATTCCAATTTTCTTCTCTAATTAAAAGATAAAGTTGCTAATTTACTTAGTAATAAATTGAGGATATTTATTACAATTTTATTAACAACGCGATTATATTTGTATGCACATAGATTACTATTGTGGAATTTAAATATTTTAAATAAAAGGCTTTTATGAATTTTAAAATTAGTTCTGTAAGAAAATAGGAAAAAATATAAAATAAAATATTAAAATATTTTATAAAAAATAAAATATCATTATGGACTATGATCTTATTTTCAAGGAATATGATCTTATTTTCAAGGAATATTTAATTTCATTGAAATGCCATTTATAATAGGGAAAATAAGTACTTTGTGGAATATGTGGAATTTCTTTGTCAGGCTAGACTGTTTTAGAGGTCTTTGTTATATAATAAAGTCTATTCTTCACATTTTTGTGTAGGATAGATATATTCATTTTGCCTCAAGTAATATGCATCTCAAAATTATATGTGACGCATTGCCCTGCCTGAATATATAGAAATAGAAGCTTTTTTTTCTAATTATAGAGAAGCTTAGCAAAAAAGAGGAGGGGAAAAAGCTCTTGGTGGGAAAAATCCACTCCAGAACAATGGCAAAATTTAAAGCTAGGGAGACACTACTCTTCAACTCTTGGCAATGAGGATTTTATGCTCTGGTCAAAAGAAGTAAGATCAGAAGAGAGCAAGCTATTAAGAAAAGAACCCTACAGTGAGGCAGAAGCTGTCAGCTTCTGAGGCTGACATGGGCGTACTGAGAACCAAGATTTACAATAGATGAGAATTCAGAGCTGTCTCAAACACCAGTATATGCCATGTTTGTGCAGAGACTGAAGGGAGTGCCAAACATAAGTCAGTTAATAATTGTATTTTTGCTTCAAAACCACCTCCAGCTGGTCTAAATAATTTAGCAAAATGTAACCCACTTTGTTTATATGTATCTGCTCTGCAGTTGCACAATCCTGTTATTTTTCAAGGCTTTAAAAAAAAAAATATTCTAGACACCAGGAAAATTACACTATTTCTAACTTTAAAGTTAGCAGTCAAGGTGATTTCAAGGACTTTAACAAGAATGATCTGCTCACAGAGAAACAGAGGTGTAAGTCAGGTGCTTTGATCTGGCAGAATGATGGAACTGAGCAACAAAAGCCAAAGCTGACTCAGAGAGCCCTTATTCTGAAAGTTGTACTTCAGAAAGGAGATCCTCAACTCAGGTCCTCGACAGTAAGCGTTTTGCTGTAAAGAAGAACACTTTCATTTTCAAAATAATGCAAAATTTAAATTTTGAAAATATATTTTTCTTCTAGATGGCAGAAATCAGTATGAAAGATGATGTGTGTACAAATTATCTTGACCAATCCACCATGTGATCCTCCACTTTTCTCCAAAATAGGACTTGGGGTCAGAAAAAAAATATTTGGAGATAGAAATGTCTAATAAAAATTCTTACAAGATTTAGCAGGATGGTTTAATATATATTTATGTAAACAGCATGGTAAAACACAACCATTTGTTATATAAATACTCAGTACATTTCTTCCCACTCTGATGTTTTTTCGCCACTTTCTCCACCTTTTCTGCCTTAACATATAAATAATCTCTTTAGATGTATAATCAAACTTTATTCATGCTTGAACATAAGTTTTAACAACAAGAAAGAAAGTGATTTATAATAAAAGAAGTTGGAACTAAACGAGTCCCAACAAGTTTCTTGTTCATGTGGCCTACTACAGCTGCTACAAAAGATTTGCCTCAACTTTTTTAGCTGGTTTAGCCATTTCAATTTAATTTGATTTAAGAAAAAAAAAACCCCAAAGCTCAGGTTCTTACATTTTCCCAAAGGAATCTACTGGATAGTGTGATGGACTTCAATAGAAAATGGTTTACAATAGAAAAGTTTTATCCCTAGAATTTCCACTTATTTCTCAGAAACAACAGCTTATTGCAGAGGAGGAATGTGATCTTGATATACATCTAAGTTGTGATGATTTTCTCTTAACAGTCATTTATTCTTTATTCCAATGATCAATGTATTGGTAATGAAGATGGAGAAATACAGGACAAAGATTTATATTATGTCTATGATGATACCTAGACACTTACAAACTACGTTCTATGCAGTATTTTATGTTTATTTTTGCTTTAACAAATCTATATGCTTTTGATGCACTGCAGTGTATTTGGAGTGTTTCATTTCTCAAGCATTGTGGGTTCTGTAATGTAAAAAAAAAATGAAGCTCTAAAACAAACATGAGAAAAATGTGTTCTTAATTTTGGACCACTTGAGTGAAGAATCATGAATGTCCTAGACTGATAATTACAGCACTCTTTTATAAATGCAAGCAGCTGAATTCCACCTCTCTTGCATATGTAATTTAGGAGTTTTAGTTTGTGAATTTGAAAGACTTGGAAGCAAAAATGTAAATACAGTCCTCCCTTTTTCATCCCCTGTAACCTGTAAATTTGTTTAATTTGAAGCTATAATTTGTCCATATCTGACTGCGAAAATCCCGCACTTTATAAAGGAAAAATAGAGGTTGGCGTGTCTTTTCATTGTATCCCCAGTAAAATTCCATTATGTTTCACTTTTCAGTATCATACAGCAAAGTAGAAGTGGTCTTGGTGAAAATGACTAAATCTAGTTTTTCCTTAGCACAAATTATTATTTTTTGAGTAAAAATACGGAGGTTGCTTTTCCAACTCCTTGTTAAAAAAACATCACCATGTTGTGTGACACTACTTTCAGGAAAGAACTGAGTGGCTTGAAGTCTGCGTTGATGTTGACAAGATGAAGCCCCTGTTCAGGTGGCTTCTGGTATAGAAACATCTCTAAACTTAGGTTTTTAAATGATCTGTATTCAGATCGGGAGAAAAATAACCAATCTGTAGCCTGATGACAGGGATATTCCTCCACAGGAGAAAAAAAAAAAGAAATAATATACTTGAATCTCTTGTGAAATAGGCTTCCTTGATTCTTGGAAAATGTTTCAAACAGAATTTTATGCTGCTAAAAAATTTTCACAGATTAAAACAAGTATAGCAAAATTCAATGATTTTGAAGCAAGATATTTTCCATGTATACCACAGTACTGGATAATTTTGCCTAAGTTTAGATGTGTTTCTGAAAACGTACAGGCATCCAAATTCAGGCAAGTGGTTCATCTTGGAGGCAATCATTCATTTTAGACCGTTCAATTTCAAGTAGCTCTGTAAGATAGGTTCTTTAGTATTTTTTTAATGAGATCTACATATCTTGACCTTCCTAAATGCCTAAATATGTAACTTGGGTTAGTTTAAAGTGTTTAGATAGTTTTTGCATTTAGTCTGCACCTTAAAACATTTCCACATAAGGGTTCCAAAAGCTTAAGCAAGTCAGTCTTTCAGAACACAGTATAATTGCATAGGACTTAAGGAAGTGTCGCTCTTATTTCCATAGTCAAACACCTCATTCATTGAATACTGAGACTGTGGAGAGAAAAGGAATTTTTACCACAAAACTTGAAATTGCTTTGACAGCGTTACATATTGGAAATAAAAGTTTTGCATTCTCCTTTACTTATAATGAAGCATTTAAGATCTTGTTTCACTCTAGGCGTGATCATCCTTCTAGTGAAATTGTTAAAATTTTTTATTGACTTCACTGGTTTTACATAAAAAATAAGGAAATATTACTGAACTCTGTAGAATCCTAAGATTTATTTTTATGCAATGTCAAAAATAAGGAAATATTACTGAACTCTGTAGAATCCTGAGATTTATTTTTATGTAATGTCAAATATATATGTTATTTTATGTTTTAAAACATGAAGTGTAGTTATTTTCTGATTTTGAATTTGATAATGACAAGCATCAGTTTATTTTTAATTGTATAAAATTTAAATAAAAATCACTCAATTAAATGAGGATGGTCATGTTTAAGACACATTGTTAAGGTAAGACATATCAGGCAGCTGTCAAAATTTACTGTCTTGTAAAGTCAATATTTTGTAAAGCAATCTGTCAGCTTTAAAATGTAATGTAACTAACTTGTGTATCCTTGTATTTCTGTACAGTCTTACAAAAGCTACAACTCAGTGGCCACTTTGAATTTGACAAGAGGCATTAATTTACAGCTCTGCAAAAAGCCACAGTCTCCTCTTGTTTTATGATCACTTCAAATGGACCCTTGGAACCTTTTCTAACATCATACCATTAATTTCAGAACAGAAACTATATAGACATACTCAGTTATGTTTTTAGAAATTATTTTCTGTATTTTTCTTAAGTTGTGGGGGTGAAAAAATCAAATATCAGCCAGAGTCATCTGCAACAGTACAGAAATTAATCTAAAATTCCAATAAACTCTGTAGCCCAAAGAAAGTGATGTAGAATGATATAAGTACGACAGTGACAATACATACAAAATAAGACTGAGATTTGTTGCTGGAGTCTTAGCTCCCACTTCTGCTATTGACTAAGCTTGACACTTTTTGTGTGCATCATTTTGCAAACAGGAGATGGACTTATGACTGCATCTTTAAAATAGGAACTGCTAAATGAGATGTACTAGGGGACCTGACTTTTCAAAATGAGTTTTAGAATCTGTGTCACTTGTGATAACTGAGCCCCAGCAGGATTAATGGCATTTGCTCACTTCAAAAATGTATTATGAACATATAACTAGTGTTCACAATTAACATTTGAACAGAAAATAATATTGAAGATATCAAGGAGTAGAAATGCTACTTGGAAATTCTTGACTTGACTCTCAGTTATTTCTTTGGGTTCTGTATATTCCTATGAGTGAGCTATAATTTGAATTTGCTGTGTTCTGTCTTATCCTTCTGGTTCTTTTTTTCCTTTTGACAGATAAAGGAATTTCTAGATACGTCTGGATTGCATCTGTCTTTTTTTCTATTCTGTGGTCCTCTTTTAATACAAAAAACCTCATTAAATGGTTCAAGTTTAAACGTACAAGAATGACCCTAATCATCTTTGATCACCTTTCTGAAATTAGCACTCCCAAGAAATGTGGGGGGAGATTTTTTGCAGGAACAGCACTTTATTCATAAATCCTAACATGCAGATTTATAAACAGCATCTGTTTTCAGATATATTTTTATGTGGTATAAAGATTAGTCTGTTGGAAATTTCTGCTGCTGGTTACAGAATACCTATAGCCAAAATAGTGGTTCAAAATAGTGGTCTGCTAATTAGAGATGACTCTAAAAAAAAAAAATACATTGTATTTTACAGTGATTTATTTTCCAGTAATAAGAATTGCCTATATCCTTCCTCTGCTTCACACAGAATGTTTCCTAAGTTGGAACTAAGTTGCAAATCTGCAAAAGCCTTTTACTAATTCACTGTCTGCATACACATGATTAATGGCTGTGATGAATAGGTTGGGAATGACAGTGTTCTGCTTAATGGAGATGAGTCGACATGCACTTTGCACACTTATGATATAATGAGTGTTTTGCTGAGTAAGAGTTGAGATTAAATGCTCTGTGTAAAGCTGAAACGAATAAAAAAGAAATCTGGTTAATTAATAAATTATTTTCCAGGAAACTGCCTAAATAAAAAAATATTGTTCAACACAAAATAATTCTTAATTAAATAATGTTTTAGTCCAGATGATATCAAACCTTGTTTAAATGCTATGGATACAAATGACCTAATAGTTATTTATATCATGAGCATGTTGAAGAGTTGCTGTACCAGTATGTGTAACTGGTATTGATTGCTGTGCACAAATGCAAACATGTATTTACCTCTTTTAACTCAATTCTATTTGGAATGTAATGTGATACTGTTTGCAGTAAAAGCAAACAGTAAAGCAAAACAGTAAAGCAAAACAGTAAAGCAAACAGCAAGCAGTAAAACTGCCTCTTTCAAGAACTCATTCCCATAAAATGCCACTTACAACAGATGGAGGTAGAAATAATGCATTAAATAAGGAACAAATATTTACAGCTCTCAGCATATCATGGGCATCCATTAAAATTCAGCCTGCAGCAGGACTAGAATATATTCTTACTGATGTGGTATTTCACTGTTTGAAGAAAGCATGTCTTCTCTGCTGTTACTCTTCTCACTTGGCATATGATGTCAATTTGTTCCAGTAATATTAAAAATTACTCATTTTCTGTCATTTCAGCTGAATATGGATTCTTAATAAGATTGTGAAGCCATAGTAAAGATTTGGAAAATTCTTAAGTCTACCTTTTATAAACACAGAATATTTTTTTCCTAAAGTTTGGGGCTCTGTAAATAATATAGGACATTTTGCACAGACCTTTGAAGGACTGAATTTTAAAGGTAGCAAAAAATAAGTCTATATTTTCACTAAAAATCTATTTCAATTATTTAGGGGGACTGTCCAGACTTTGTTTTGGCTTCCTTTATATCAGAGTTGACCATCTGAACAATAAACTATGTTTCAGTGGCTAAATTATGTATTTTAGAGTAAACTTATTTTAAATGCTTGTGATTGTCTCATGAAAGAGAAAAGGTTCTTGGCAGCAGTGCATATGGATCAGCTAGGGATGAACCATCAGTGTAATCAACTTCTCTGATCAAATTTCCAGATCTTCACATAAAGAGAAAGCAATCAAAGAATCTCCCAATACCTATGCAGAGTATATTAAGAATATGGATTCAGAATTCCCACAGTAGTGCATGATGGGAGAATTAGTAGCAACAGGAACTAATTGAGACAGCAGAGGCTCTATCTGAAGTTAAGGAAAACTTTTCCACCATTAAGAACGGGAAGAGGTTGCCCAAAGACGTGGTGATGTCTCTGTATTTGAAGGTTTTCAAGACCTGACTGAATCCAGTGCTGAGAAACCCAGTCCAACATCACAGATAAAGTTGTTTTCAGCAGGAAGTTGGATCAATAACCTCTTCAGGTCCCTTCCAATCTTAAAAATTCTCTGATTCTAAATAGGGATAAACAGGAGATGGATCTGAAATCTACATCCTGACCTGAACTAAAGTACTAACATAGGTGCATCCCATAGACACATACTGTATACTGAACTAATGTTAATACAGAAAATAAAGGAAATAATACATCATAAACTCAAGTTCTTTGAAATTGTCAAAAAGCATTCAGATGAAGATGATAATGCTGCAATTACACTCATGAATTTAAAAAATAAATTTGGACACTAACCTTCACCAAACTTTCATAGTAACAGATGTAAAGAGGCATGATCTCTTCATGGTTAATATATTTTGAAAGTAAGAAACAAAGATAGAAATGAGTAATTAATTCTTTAATGGAAGAAGATCAACAGTATACATCTGTGCTATGGACCCTAATGCACGGGTATTATGATCTCACAAAAGAAATGGGCATATAATTAACAAAATTAATTATTCAAGTTAATCAGTGTAATGCTGGCTTTGAAATATAATTGAATAATGAAATAACAGGGGAAATTCAGTATTAATAAAAACAACATAAAGAGTATTTAGAAAAGCAGTTCTAGTTATGCATGCATAACCATAAGTCCTAGTCATTAAAAGTCAGGAAACAAACCTTAGAAAGACTTATGAATATGTTCTAAAATTGCCAGTGACAGCTGGAAGCGGTACTAGAATGTTAGGAAGCAACCCAATATAATTATATCATTATGTTAATCTTTGATGCACCTGGATCTTCAATATTGTGATCAAGCCTAGTCGCCCTGTTTTCAAATGAACTAAAAATACACAAAACACATTGACGGAATTATCACTGAAGTGGAAATCAATTTCTGAGATTTCTTGAAATGGGAATGAAAAAAAGGACATAATGACATATTAGGGGATAGTAAACAGGTCATGGAAGACTATCAGGAACAGATGTAGTCAAAATAAACTTTATTAAAGGTCTATAAATGTCATGTGTGGTATAAAAAGGCTGAATAGCAAAACCCCACCTGTTACACATCTCAAGAAGCAGGCAGCAATCAATGTAATAATAAAACGGTTGAAATGAAACAATAACACTTTTTCACCTGCTAGAAAACTGCATCACAGAGTTTAAAATACAGTAGGGGCCTCCAGTATAAATATCTTTAAGGGCAATTAAACACTTATGTGTGAGAGAGTTCCATCAAGACCTATAAAATCAGAAATCTTAATGGAAATCTTCAGTTCTGAAAACTGCCAAACCTGTAGTTGCCAAAAGTTAGGAAGCTATTTCAAGGAAATGTCCTCTTCTTTATTTTTTTTAAGACTTTAAATTGCTATCCAAGGCTTGCAAGACTGATTATATTTTTTTTAATGATGAATGCCTCTTTTGCCTAATTGTGATATACCATAGAACTTCATTTCAAATCCAATATATTGATAAAGGTTAAAATGCACATTGAGATTTAAAGACACCTTTAATGAGGTAAAACCAACAGCTAATAAGTGTGTCTTTGAGTGTCTTGAACGAGACAAATCATTATTTTTGATTTTAACTGTGACATGGGTTCTCATATTAACATATTATAAGCAGACTACCATCTTCCACGAACTGTTATGGATGCTGGTAACCAAAAAACCCCATTTTTAAGAATGCTTGAGACAAGCCACGTTCATGTAAATCTTGTATGTAATTTTTACATGACCAAAACCATTTCTACAAAAGATAGCTTTCTTTTCTATTGCTCCCCTGCAACACCTCTCATATGAGAGAGCCGGCTGATAGCTATCTGTGCTAAATGACTCTTCAGTACAAAGATGTTAGTGACTTTGCAGCCCTGCAGGATAACAATCCATCTCTGTATCTAACACCTGCTTAATGGACCGCAGGACATCTCTAAATCTCTCTACTGACATATTTGAGAAGGCCACCCTTGTGTTAAGCAGCAATGAAGCTGGTTTTACTGACACAGGACTTTCTCTTTGCCTACTGGAAAATGAAATTTGGTGCATGTTAAACCTCTTTGAAGCAAATGTTGATGTGTACCTGCAGTGAAGATTAAACTAGCAACCATGTGATGTGTTTGGTTTTTTCTCTGCTGGAAACAAAATATGCAAGTTTTCCTACAAAGAAATCTCTCAATGATTCCTGCTTCTCTTGGGAATATTTAGTAATGGATATGTTTATAAACTCACTATGTATTTCTTAGTGGTTCATGCATATCTAATATGCACAGTAACCTTGATAACACCAACATTTTCAAATACCAATAATTTTTATAATTACTTTCATGTTACCTCCTCTCTTTTATGCATATTGGTGTATTTTGTTGTTTTCATAAGTCCTGGGCAGCCTTCTATTTCAAAGGTTTAGATAGAAATCTTTCCAAAATCCTAAACTCAGAAGATTTCTCTTAATTCCATGTGATGTACATTACTTTGGAAATATAAGCCATTCATACTTTCATCTTCCCAACTAAATGTCAAAGTTTGCATGTTAATAGTCATAATTTTCTCTTATTCTCTGTTCATTGGATCTCTCCTCTTTATCAACTCCTTCCTTGTTGAAAAGCTGCCAGCAGCACTTAGAAACATTCCAAATAAAACACATACATTAAAGTGCATGATGGCTGTGAATCACTTGTAATTTAAAAAAACCCCAGAACATTATTTGCCAAAATAATGTAGTCATGTTCCTGTCGCTTCCTAGTAATCTTTTTGTCCCCTCGTATTTTAAAATCCGGTTTTTCCTGTACCTATTTCAAAGGGTGCCATTGTTTTTTGTTACCATACAATTTTCTGTCTAGAATGGAATTATAATCCTAAATTATAATAATACTAAATTGGAAGTTTGTCAGTAGGCTGAATAAAGTAGGCAGCAATACGCTTAGTTATTTGAACAAGGAAAGCAAAACCATAAATTGAGCAGAAGCCTCAGAAAGATGTAAGGCAGATAAAATGAGCATAACCTGTGCAAAGATAGGAAGTGCCAATTTAAACATGGTCATACTCAGTCCAAAGAAGAGTTCTATGATACGTACAATTCCATGTTACAGAAAGAAAATATTCATACCATGGACAGTGGAATTAGGACTGAGGTATCAGTTATGGAAATGACACTTAAAAATAGGAAAATATTATCAGGAGGAAGGGAAATTGATGGAGTAGGAAGGAGCAATTAAAAACAAACAAAACTACTAGGAAAAGCTGCATAAAAATGTAAATGCCACAAGCATCACAGTGGCTCAGGGAACAGTTCCCACCAGAGACATCATAGCAAAATTGAATAACCAGTCCAGCTGACTGGAAAGGAAATTTATATTTGCTGATAATAGACAGCTATATATAGCACTTAATAATGCATAATGATAATTAGGCTTAAGTCATCATTTATTCTTTAGAATTGTTCTAAAGATTGTAGTTCTAAGTTGTTCTAGATTGTAGTTTTAAAATGAGAGCAGAATGTTGGCTACAGTTTTGTGATGGAAGTTTCCTCATTTAATGTTCTTGTAAGACTGTAATATCTATCAACACCTGTGATTTTCTTGACACAGGAAGCATATTTTTTTCATGTTACAGTGATATTTTTTACACTTCAATAAGCCTCTATCTGTGTTTTTCCACTTGCTGTTCCTTTTTTTTTCTTTTCCCTCTTATGAAAACATACCTATTTTCAGATGTTGCAGTTGACTTTTGCTCAGATCTTGAATATACATACCCTTTACATATGTCCAGAAATGGAAATTGCATGATTGATGTTACAATTTTTCTGTCTTGATTATACAGCATAATGGACTACATTAAATTTAACATTTAATATTTAAAGTTTGTGATAAGCTATGTCATTATGGTCATGGAAAATGTACAGATATTGTGTTTATTGATGTGTCAGAATTCTTGGTTTAGTTGATTTCATGAGAAACTAAGAATTTAGGGGTTTGTGATCTCGTGGTAAATTGGTTTTCTAGTTATTTAATTTTCAGATGAGAAGTTGTGAAGCTTCAAGG
This sequence comes from Melozone crissalis, assembly GCF_028551555.1. Lineage (NCBI taxonomy): Eukaryota > Metazoa > Chordata > Aves > Passeriformes > Passerellidae > Melozone > Melozone crissalis. The sequence goes on along the minus strand of NW_026535784.1, from coordinate 3,761,722 downwards.
TACCTTACTGTAGACTCTTTAGGTTAGCTGCCAGGGCCTCACCAGCACCCCAGTCTGTTTAGCATGGCATTCTAAACGACCTTCAGCAGCGCCTGCATTCAGTTATTCACTAACGTAGAGTACACATCTCACTAGAGTCCATTGAGATAGGAAAATCAGCAACTATAGCATAGATATGATTCATACAAAAACTTCTTTAAAATAGGATATTTTTAAGTCTGCCAGACTGAGGGTAGGGCAGGGGCTCTCCATGGGAGTGGCAGGAGAGAGACCTTCAGCCAGGAAGCAGGACAGGCTGGGGACAGCCCGAGGCAGCCTCAGCCCCGGGCTTGGGGCATCTCCATGGGTCCAGGGATGTGCAAGCCCAGTCTGTCTTGGTAGTCTGCTTTTGGACAGTTCTTGTGCTGCCTTACCCTCCCACAGGAGGAAGGAGGGAAAATCTCAACTTTCCAAACCACAGATTGTGAAAGTATAACAATGGGCAGTAATCTGCTGCTCTACAGAGGAATTTGGTCTCATTATTTCTGCAGCTCAGAGAATCCAGTGACTGTGAACTGCTTCTTCGTGTGCTTCATCTTAGAAATGACTGCACAAGGACCATCCAGCCACGAGCTCAGACCGGCCAGGTCCCTGTTGTGAGGGGTGTATTATTGTGCTTGACTTCCAGCAGCCTCTTGCTTACAGAACATCTGATGTTACTGCATACGGGGTTGTTTTTTAATTTAGCCAATTCTTTTCTGCTAAGCTCTTACTCACTCAGTCCTTTTCCAGACTGTTTTGATCTATATGATTGTTCTTGATGAGCTTCATAAAGCTTGTGTTGACCAATATGAGCTCCAGGGATGTTCCACTTTTCATCAGCTACCAGATATTAAGACATAAACCACCACCCTTTAAAAGTGATAGACCACCCAGTTTTAAATCAATCTAACAGTCTGTACATCTAATGAATATTGCCACCAAAGATTTCTTAGAATAAAATTCTTCAGCATAGAAGACATAACTAGAGATGAACATGATAGAAGTCTTTAAAATAAAGGCTGACATGGAGAAATTGAATAGATGGCTATTCTCTGGATCAACTGAAAGGAGCAGGTGGTAAATTTGAAACAAAGATGAGAAACAGTTTCTTTTTAGAGCAGATGGAGGATATTTACAGCAGTTCACCAAAATTTTAAAAAAACCCAAACAAAAAATTAATTATGCAAAATTTTTCAGAATGAGACATACTATTTCTACTCATCCGAGTGAATGTACTACAAACCTCTGTAAAATTGAAAAGTGTGTCAGAAAAGAATGAAAAATGCAGTTCTTATACACTCAAGTTGTGCTACTGACCCTTGCATAGTAACTGAGAAGGATGAGTCTTCTAGCACTCAGTGTCATTCATGTCTGATAAAGACATTGGGTTTTGTAACAAAAATTAAACATTTTTTCTTACAGATATGGACCCTGACCATGTATTATTCCCTATTATTGACTGAATTAAGGGAGGCTATATAAAATATTACAGCTTATTTTAAAAATATGTTTCTACTTAAATACAATATCACTATGCTCTGACAGCCAAAAATATTTTTAATACTTTTCAATCTGGATCCTCTGATCTGCTCATAAAAAAACCAATCCAGTGAAATTATCAGCAGAGATTATTTGATGGTGTGTGGACTAAAGCTATTAAAGAAACATCAATACGTAAAACATTATTTTGAAGCTAAGTTTCTTTTATCCTTTCCATCATTTAATGACTAGAACTTCATCAGGAAAGACAAAGATGAGACTTTCTTTGCAAACAAGAACTAACTTGCTAGAAGTTGCTATTTTAAATGTAGCCTGTTGTTAGGGTAACTAAAGTACTAAAAATACTTTAAATAAAAAGGACATTACCTTAAGAGCTACTCAAGTAGTCATAGCAACAGTGTTTTTTAGAATAAAAGCAGTCAGAGAGCATTCTTTCCTCCTGACCTGAAGTTTTACAATAATGCATAGCCAACTTTTATTTTTAAAATACATCTGTTAATCCAAAGTCAGATAAAATTCAAATTAGGAAAATTCTGGATTATCCCAAAGAATTTTATGTACATACAGGCTACTAATAAACTTAAACACACTTCAAAATTTTTATTACTCTTTTCTGTAATTCCCGAAAGCACGTTCCTACTGCAGATTTATGGAGGCTCATTCCAAAAAAACACTTTCACATGTAAGTGCCTATAATAAATACACATTTTATTTTAACATTCATATACATTCTATATTTATCAGATAGATAATTTTCTCCATTGTTTTCTTTCAGAAATATGTCCTTGTGAAATTTTACTCTCTTGTTAGTAACAAAGACATATATTCCTATGATGAAGAAATTTTCTTATTAAACCTAACATAAAATTTTACTATGTGATCACTTAAAAGCAGTGCTTTTTTTTGACTAACACCAACTATACTGATATTAAGGGTAAATTTATTTTTTTCATTTCTAAATCCAGGGAGTCTTTTAAAGTTTGCCCTCTTAAAGAAGCAATATTTTTGATTGTTGCTACTAACCGACATACCTCAGAAAATGACTATTAATCCTTCTTGCATGTCATTAACAGAGTTGTTAAATAAAGGCCTTTTTTAAAGCTTATTGAAGTCACTATTAAGACATATTGTTTCAAATAACCTTTGAATCAGGCTTAACCTTCATTTAGTTACAGGTGTACCACCAAAATGAAGGTTATAATATTAAGGAGTTATCACTGAAGACATAATACGAATGTAATGGAGTTTAATCTCTAACCAAAGGCCTAATTTGGCATGCAAATCCTTATTAGCAGAGATGACAGATACAAAGAGAAAAACACAGCTTGAGCTCAACAGCTCAGGTTGTGATTTCAGGAGTGAAATTAGAAATAAATAAATCAACATAGTAGAAATGCACATTTAATGTCATTGAGAGGCATCAAGCATAGAAACTATGAGACAGTGATTCTTTAGGCCAAAGATATTGTAAAAGTTCCTTACCACTTCAGAATAAAATCATGCCTCTTCTAAACCAATAAAATTTTAATACAAAATAAATAGTACCCGTGTTTGGATAACACCAGAATAATTTTGTATTCAAAAGTCTCATTTCTGCATGGATAATATTTTAAGCTTCTGAGAATTTTTAATATGAGCAGCATTCATAAGTAATTAAGAGAAAATTTAAGGTGATCATGTATGTGGTTTCTTCATTGCCTCCCACAATTATTTTTTTTTGTCATATATCTCAACAGCTTATCAAAATATTTTTATCACCGCTTACATGGTCAATATCTTAAAATATGTTTATGGAAGCATGTTAGAGAAATGAAAGGGATGATATACTATATGGATGATATACTATATGGAAATATGCAAAATTTAGCACTATAAAACCATAGGCATTCTTAAAATAAAATGGCGAAAACTCAGATTTAATAAAAAAGCTATGGATAAAAAAAATAGGTGGAAGAAAGCAAATAGTAAGAGTCAAAATAAATAGAATAAGAGAAAGAAAAGTCTACTTTTCCCTTGTTGATAAATATATTGCTGACAGTAAATCTAATCTGAAATATAGGCTGAAAAAAATCATAGTTTGCCAAAAATTCTAGTCAGGAATTGTGAAAGCAACTGAAATTTGTTGGAGAATTTTCTTTCTCAGTAGTATTAATACATCTGTGGTTCAGACATTTCTTGTTGTTACTACTCTCAAAAGGTCGCTACCTAGGTTTGCAAGCTTCAGAATGTGTCTGTACTTACTCTGTTAAGTAAAGAAAAATCTTAAAGATTAAATTTTGTAAAAATATCATACATTCCAGTCTGACAACACTCTTCCAAAGGCCCCCACTGGAAAACTCTAAGGAGTAGAAATTCCTGTTATGAATCCATTTTGGAAGCAGCAGAGTTTAAGGTTTATTCACCAGCTCATTCTGAGATGATAAGTCAATGCTCACATCCGTTTTTCCAAAACAGAATATTCCTTATAGTCCTTCACGGGTTCGTTATTACTAGAGCGCCTCTTCAGTCTCCTCTGCAAAATGCTTTCATGAGGCTACCAAAGCAGGGAGACTGAGACACCAAGGAATGAGTTTCCTCATGCCTTGTGAATAGGAAATCTGTGCTTATTTTGTGCTGGATTGTGCGCAGACTAGGCAAACACAATCTTGCCTAATGGAATGATTAAGTGTTTAAAATGATGTTTTAATTCAATCAATTAAAAGCATAAACAGCATGAGTTTGATTGAATCAGTTTAAAGAATTACACAGAAGTCAATGTGGCTGTCAGCAGGGGTGAAAAATTCATGTATCACCTACACACAGCTTGAATTCTGCATTTCTCAATTAGATATTACAAACAACCTACTCTATCACAGAATAGCTCTTGAGTGAGAAAAAAAAAGCATAGCAAAGCTTTGAGAACATGTGCAGTTAATTAAAATTTAGGCACTCAGCAACCACTGTCAAACATTTAATAAATATGACAGATTGATTAGTCTTTATTTGTTCTGTGTCTTTCATAGACAATTTCTATGAAATGTTTGATAGATTTAAGATTAAAATATGATTTTAAGAGGAAAAAAAAGTTTAGCATTCAACAAAATATCAGGCTTTTAGGAACATCTAATTTTAATATTCGGTAGATGCATTCTTAAAACACAATACATTAGAAAAATCATAAATATTTAACTACTATTAATTGTACCAAGTACTTAAGATGTAACGACATGAAAGAAAACAAAACCATGCAATTACAATTGTAATGTAAAATTGCTTTTATCCTACAATGCAGTCATTTATATGGTAATTTAATTATGTAAATGTTAGGGCAAGATTTTCCAGAAGTGCTCTGTTTTGGTCTAATTAAGTATTTACTTCAGTGACAAAACTCATTGGCTCTAAGACAATTTTGATTAAAAGGAAAAATGGGAGGCAAACTGCTTTTCAAACGATATGTTCCAAAAATTAACACCAATATATTGTCATCAGATTTCTTATTTGAATGTATGATTTTAAATCCTTTGTAGTTACATGAACATGATATGAACACTAAAGTAAACTGATGTAGTTCCTTCCATTTCTATACTTTAGTTTATGTGCCTCTGCTTAGCAAAATATTAACTAAAGGTTTAATTGCAATCAATATAGGATATTTCATTTTATCTATATTTTTCAGTATACATTTTCAGATTACTAATTTTCCTTTAAAATCTTATTATTATATTAATTTCTTCACAGAAGAACTTTGCCATGATAAGAACTTAAAATAACATCACTTTTAAGAATAATATGAAGAAATATAGACATGGAAGAAAATAATGCATTCAAAGTTAGTATTCTTTCCTTTGATTCTTCTCACCTCATGCTTAGTGCATCAGCTTAGCTCCAATAACCTAAGTTTCAGAAGAAAAGAAAGGCTGTTTATTGGACCGAGAGTTTTCACATCATTCATGCACTAATGAATACTTTGAAACAAAGTTATGTTAGTATTTTACTATTGGCACTTAGTTCTTCATCTGAAAAAAGGGCTGATGTAGTAAACTTTTCCAAATAATATTAAATACATGATCAAAGACCCCTCAAAATATCTTATATGCCAGCACAAGTTTTGCAAGCAAGGAATTGGTGAGAGTAGGTTCAGGTTAGATGTTAGGAGAAAGTTCCTCATTCTGTGGGTGGTGAGGCACGGGAACGGGTTTCCCAGAGAAGCTGTGGATGCCCCATCCCTGGAAGAGTTCAAGGCCAGGCTGGATGAGGGTTTGAGCAACCTGGTCCAGTGGAAAGGGTCTCTGCTCATGGCAGGGGGCTTGATGATCACTGTGGTCCCTTCCAATCCAAACAACTCTCTGATTCCATTAATTCAAAATACGTAATTCAAAAGAATTTGCCAGAAAATGTTTGTGTGAGAGACTGAAATGTTGAAGATTAATGACTCACACATTTGCAAAAGCAGCAAATGTTTCAATGAGGCCAGGTTTGCACACACACCCCCCAACCACTTAATTACCATTAATGATGGTAATAATCAAATTCAGATACCAAATTCTAATATGTTCAGCCATTCAGAATCAATGTAGATAGTTACTTTAAAATTATACTTAGGAAACCGAATACAGAATCATACATGTGAAATTGATCAGGTATGATTTTAAAGATTAGACTAAAAATATTTGCCCATTCATTTAATTCAGTAGTTCAGATTCTAATAAACAATAATCTTTCTTGCTTATGATTACATGGATGTTACAGACTATTCAATTTCGCAGCTATCATAAGTCTTATTCTATTAAAAAAAAAAGGTACAAAGCAGGAATGAAAAGGAAAGAGGAAAGTTCGGACCTAAAGACAGAATTTAAAAAGCACAGAGACCACGACAGGATAATAGCAGAATATCCCTGCTACTAGGAGTAACTTTCAAAGTGCTACAGTACATGCTTTGCATGATTAGTTGAATCTAACAAATATAAAACTTCTAAAAATTCCCCTGCCTTTCCAAAAATCTTTTGCTATTTATGAGACTAAATTAAATTTATTTCTACATGTAAATGTGAAGAAAAGTTTTTATGAGGTTAATTGAAACACTCAGCTCTGGTTATTGCTTTGGTGTGCTATATAAATAAAATTTAGGCTCAAAAAGTCCTTAATAGCCTTCAAATGTCAACATTTCTACAGCCCAATCATAGTTTTAAAAACAATCAAATTATCATTTGATCATTCATCTAATTAAAAAAAAAAAGTAAACAACAAAAAAAACCTCATGTGATGTTTTGTAAAAGCAACATAAATTAGTTAGTTAGAGCAGTTAGTTAGAGCAGTTAGTTAGAGCACATTGAATTGTATTATTTCCAGAATATTGTTCAAGTTCTGTTCTCAACACAGATCATAGTACAAAAAAGATTAGGAAAAACTGTTTAAAAGTTTAACAGTCATGAAAATGAGGAGAGTTTGAAGCTTGTGGTATTTTCATTTTCCTTAGGAAAAGTATTTCTTGCAACAATTTTTTTTTCTCTAACAATTACACAGGTAAAAAGAGATTGTAAACCTAGGGATGAGGAGTGGGATCAACTCAAGTTTCAGGCTGACATGTACATTTTGCAGATTTAGAGCAGAAGCCATCTGTTACAAGGCTTAAAAGATGGAATTATTTATGTAATTGGGCATAGACAGATATGAAATATGTTCAAGAACATAAATCTGCATGTATGAAAATCCTTTTGAGAAAGCTGCCATTTACTTTGAAGCACACCATTCATTATCTCCTGTAGTAAGTCTCACCAAACTCCTGTTGATGCAACTTCCTGTAACAATCTAGAAGAAATATTTTTAGAGTGTCATGCCGAATCATTAAAATGCTTCACTACTTACACTACTCCATATGCCATAACTACTACATATATAAATATGCTTAATATATGTTTATGGCATTTAAAAAGTTTTAAAGTTTTTTAATGTAGAATGTTAGTCTTTTTCTTGATAATTTTAAGTACCAGAAAACTGGGTATGTCTTTTTTCCAAAAATATATTCCATTATTCCTCAATGCAGCAAGATGGATTTAACTGACTAATAGGCATGGTATGACTTCCCAGCTGGGGTGCTGCATGCAGGTCTGGGGCCTGCAGCACAAGAAAAAAACTGGATTTGTTTAAACAAGTCCAGAAGAGAGACACCAAGTGGGTCAGAAGGCTGGAGCACCTCTCCTGTGCAGACCAGCTGAGAGAATTGGGGTCCAGCCTAGACAGGAGGCTCCAGGGAAATACTACAGCAGCCTATAAAGGGTTCCCACAAGAAGGCTGGAGAGGGGCTTTTGTCAAGGGCATGTAGAGATAAGACAAGAAAGAATGGCCTTAAACTGAAGGATGTCAGGATTAGATTAGATATTAGGAAGCTCTTTGCTGTGAGAATGGCAAGGCACAGGCTGCCCAGAGAGGCTGTGGCCTTCCCATCCCTGCAAGCGTTTAAGACCGGGATGGATGGAGCTTTGAACATCCCAGTCTAGTGAAAAGTTCCCTGCTCATGGCAGGGCAGGGCAGAAAGATGATGTTTAAGGTCCCTTTGAAGCCCAAACCCTTCTATGGCCCTCTGATTGTTGAGGTTTTTCATCTGGGTATATATGCAGTTTGGGAGAAGGTAGAAGTGATTCTCTGGAAATGAGCTCCAGTTTTAGCATTATGTCTCAGGAACATCAGATTAGGAATTCTCACAGGGGAACTCAGATTGCTGGAGTGGTCCCAAGGCTATGGATTGGTGAGAACAAACTTTTGGTTTACCCTTTGCTCACGGCCTGCTGTGCACTCTACTGACAGAACATCTGTTCTTCGTGTAGGTGTATTAACTATGTATGGAGTCTGTCATGCTTCCTAGTCTCTGTGCCAGTACACACATCAATCTATTTTTTTTTTCAGTTTTTCTTGTCTTGTAGGCAGCTAGACATGTTTCTTACAACTTTTTTTTTTAATGACATTTTTGCTAACATTGCTTTAAATGTTTCACTGAATTTTGCCATCTTACTGTTTCACAGACTGCAGAGAAAAAAGGGATTTACTCTTACAGTTACATTTCCTTGTTATTGAGACCTGTAAATTTTCTCTCAATCATATCACTTAAGTCTGTTTTAACTGCAGGTTTTTAGCCCTACATACCTTTGCACAAAGCCTTTTCCTTTAGTACATAGAGCCTTTGCATCAGCTAAGCTTGTTAATTATCTCCTCTGTTGATATAATAATTGTTTCCCACATAGATTTTTAACAATTTAGGTTAATTGTTCTGTAAAGAACAGTGAAAATGGGAGAAATGTAGGATCTTGTCGTGTACCTGACTGGACAGAAAACTAGCTAGGGGATTAATAAGCATATGATCAGAAAGGTACATGGGTGATGTGCCTCAGCAATTACTTGTTTCTTCAGGCATGGGGTTAGGTAAAGAGGACTGTATCTCACCCCAGGGCCTATGTAGGAGTCCATTATCAGCAATTGCTACCTGATAACAAGTAAACACGATCACGGGAGCTGCAAAGGGAACCCTGCTGTTGCAGTAGCTTACTGCATAAAATCCTGCCAAGAGACAGAAATATTTCTTGTACTGAAGAACTACCTGAAGGTATCGTTTTACTTTGAATCAGTGACTATATCTGACCCTTAATATATTAAATTCTCTAAAATATTACCATAAGGTGTGTGAAATATATTGTCAATTATGACAATCTTCAAGCTGCTGTAATGATACTTACCAAACTTTAAGGCATCTTCTGCAGACATATATAGTGATCTGATATTCTACTACAAACCACATGCAATTTTTTGCTGAGCAGATAATCTGGTACTGTTGTAATTTATTTTACATAGAATATAAAAATGGGCAAAAATCATGACAGAATCATTCTCAATTGCAAAAGACCTTACTCCCTATGACATTTTGGAGCACAATAATGATATTATTGTGGCATATTCCAGCACCTAATACTGAATATTGGCTTGACTGTAATTGCAAACATATCAAGAAGGACTGGAAACTGTCATCAAATGTTGCCTAAGTGTTTATTTGGGTCCCAGAGCCCCAGAGTGTGAGTTCCTGAGATGAAATTTAAAGTGCTAAATCTCAACTGCTTCATTGGCACTGCAGCATGCAAAAACAGAGTTCTGCCAGCACTGAGAAGGGTCCTGACTCATATAAGGTGCACAGTATTAATTTCAAAATTTGCTAAGAGGAATATATTCCATATGATTCCCTTCCTGTATTTTTTTTGCATTCACAGAATTACTTTTATTGAGGTCTCAATCAGATATGTAGGAGAAACCTGTGGAAAGGAAAAGTCTAAAGAAGCAACAAAACGCTGGATAGAGCTCACTTCATCTTCAGCAAGCAGGAAGGTTGTTTATTGCCTGGATTACAAAATATCTGTATCCTTTCCCTGCTTAATCATGCCTTCCTTACATGGCCTTGCATGAGTAATTCAGCTACTGCATGACTCCTCCATCTGTTCAAGATACAGAATATTTACCCACAAATAAGGAGTATAGTTAAAATCCTTCCCACATTTTCAGAATTCTAAAAATCATTTTATACCATTTTTAATGGTTACTTAAAACTCTGGGTTGATAATTTCAAATCTTTTTTTTCACCTTAAGTTAGTCATCATCTGTTTCTTTTCTTCATAATGAAACATAACTTTATTATAGAAATCCTGATGTAAAATAAAACTTTTATGCAAGGCTACAAAGTAAATGTTTTTCAATAAGTGGTGCTCCCTACACATGTTCCTACTGCCTGAAGGGATATTCTTATTTTAATTTAAAAGCACAGAGTGGTTTTATCAGATAGCTATAAGTAGAAGTTCAAGATTAGTATACTAAGGCCAGAAAAACTTCCATAAAACTTGATTACTGTTCATAAATAAGTAGAGGAAAAATTATTCTTTTAATGGCTTTCAAAAATCTACTAAAAATAAAAATACCTTTCTGAAATGCTTGTTTATACAATAGTTCACATAATTTTTCCCTTTCCCTCCTCTTCCCTGATTCTAGCAAATGCAGGAGATCTAACTTTTCATTGCCCAACAAATCAGAGTAAACATTTTTAACCCATTTTACAATGTTTTAAATGAGTACACAAGTAAAATAAATTGTTAATCTGGGCCCAAGTGATATTTGCTTCAGTTGCAACACGACTGTAAGATCATTATAAGAAATGCTGATGCACCTAAAACTCTCAGAGACAGAAGCTAATTACACAGACATACCTAAGAACAAAATGTTTTCTGTAGACTTTATCCGACAACCCAGGAAAAGGCTAGAAACCATTGCCCTGTGCAATCTGCTGGCTACTGTTAACATTTTACTTGTTACACTTCATTGCTATTTTATCGTTTTACTGATTTCTGTTGATTTTTTAAATAGAACTAATTTGCTCTGTATTTTACTTCACTTGCTTTTATCACTGCTTACTCTATAGTATTAACAATTGTCATTAATTAGAACACAACCATATTCTACACCAGACTCCAAATAGTTTTGGTGTTATCAAAACATTTTGGGTTTTCCTTTATTTTTTTAAATTATTTGCAGGAAACAGGTATCAAACTGTGTTCTTAATAAGTCTTAAAAAAAATTCCATTTTCAATTCTCAGCCATCTCTCATGGGGCAGCAATTCACTTTCATAGTATTCTGTAATAGTTTTTCCTGCAATAAGACTAAAGGGGAAAATGGAACACTTGTTTTATTTGAAGAAATATCTTTAACATAGATTTAAATTATTTGGTGTTTCTACTATAAAATTCTTGAAGCTTAAATATCCTTACACAGACACCCTTTTCCCTGCTCTAAGAGGTGACAGATTCTAAGGAGTCCAGAAGAAATCTATACAGGCAGAAATGGCTTTTTGAGAAGAAAAGGTAAGTATTCAGCTTTAACTTTCCAAACAAGGTGAAATATTTGCATTTGGTCTCGTGCTAACAATCAGAGTGTGACTATGAAGAGAAATGTACGCGTTCCCAAGGATATATAAGGCAGTGAATGAATCTGAGAAAGTGCTGATGTTGTTTTGTACTTAATCTGAGTCTAAAAAAGAATATCAATAGTCCTAGAATTTGTCACTCTAGTTATATCTGACTACAGCTAAAATCACACTTTCTGTTCTCCCCTCCTCTTTATATCATCAGCAAATCTAATGATAGGTCGTTGGTTTGTTTTTTTTTTTAATGTAGTGAGGGGACAGGTAATAACTTGGAACAAGTTCTTCACTGCTTGTATAAGGATTAGTTGTTTACTAGTGTACTACAGTGTGCTACAACTATTATACAAAAATATAAAAGTGAAAACTCAATTCTATAATAAGTTGGTCACCTTCTTAATAATGGGATCAAAATCGCATTACCTCAAATTAATCAATTTTTTTTGTATGTAACCAGCATTGTCCAGGCTTCTGTCTACTCAAACCAGATTTTATTTCAATAGACTTGATTTTAAAATTATGATGGTTAAAATCACTGGAAGAAAAATTATATAAACTATTAACTTGAAATTTTGATTTATGTGAGAATATTAATTTTTTATTTTTTACATGCTGAAGTTAGACCTTTTCATTTGAATTTCCCTTGTCTGCATTTGGTTGATTTTTGTTTCATTTGTTTTTTGCTGTAGACTTTTTAATGTAAATATTACTCTATATTCCCACTTTTCCTTTTATGTTTTTAATTTGTTTTGGCTTCACTATACTTTCATTTTCTCCTTTTTATTTCAACTAATTTATTTTAGTCATTATTTGAGCTTGCTTTTACTGTCTACTTAGTTTCTCCTCACATTACTTGTTAGGATGATTTTTATCCGTGTGTTAGAGAGCAGCAAGAGTAGTGAACAAAAGGTGAGCAAAAGGTGGCCACAGCAGAGCTCTACAGGATCTGACTGCAGCACACAGGGCAGGATACGGATCACAAGATCCATCCAGAGACCTGGTTTATCTGAGCTCTTAGTCTTTAGTAAATAGAGAATCACTCATTTGCTAAAGCAGCTCATTGTTAACATTTGTAACTGCTGAGTGTGAACTGACCCTCGTGCAGGTTCACACTTGTGACTGGGAACATGACAAGGTGATCCAGCACCACAAAACATATCACCTGATACACAACAAACAGGTACAAAAATGTTGCTGTAAAGCTTTGTTCCATTAGCCCTCTCACCTGGATTAAGCTGTAATGCTCAGATGCCAGCTACCACTTTATTCAATACATGTTGAAATTACAGCAGAGAATTGGACTGACCTGGATATTCCCACAATATGCATTTATTTGTATATATGCTTTTCTAGTGCACTTGAGAAATGTAGTTCCTACCAGTTGTCATGGTTGCTGCCTGCAATCTTAATAAACTTCCTAAAATGTTTTGAAGAGTGCACAGAAATACCATCCTAGGCAGTCTGCCAGCTGGAAGGAAATTATAAAATACTGCACTTGCTCACCAGGGGTTTCCCACAATATCTTTCCAGCTGGCAGCCTGATCTGCTAGACAGAAGTCTCTAGAAGAGCAACGCTGTACCTGTGGCTGGCAGATTTGTTCACACTGTAGGGTTGGGAGTGTCCCAGGAAGAGTTTTAACAATTTCTTCAAGCCTGGACATTTACGTGGTTTTACTTCCACTACACCTTTGTGCTTGACAGAAATCCGCCTGCTATAAAAATAACATTTGAACTGAAAAATTCCCCAGTTTATTTAAATATTCACATAATATTAAAATTTCTAAAGACTGTCACACTAGATTCAGGAATAGTGAATCTTAAATCACTAGAATAAAGAGGTTAGTCTTGCACCTCAACAGACATCTGTAGGGCAGATCACTCAGATTTCATTGGTTGACTAAATTAATATGGGTCATACAGTGATTTAGCATCAGCAAGAGTTTCATCTCTCTAAGTAGTTTAGAACCATAATTTTGACTCAAACAACAAAGAACAAAAGGTCACAAAAACTCTTTCAAAATCTCATTGAAGGATCTGAAGACTACCTCTTGTACATTTTTTAAAGCAGTCTCAGGTTTCTCACTGTCTTCAGGAGACCATAAAAGAGGCTTCTTGTGAATGAACATCCCACTTCTGAATAGCTTAGCACATATTAATTTATTGAATGAAGATTCAGCAACCAATAACTAAATTCAAAAGCAGAGGTCCATCTGAGAAAAAAAGTCTTTTAAAATATAAATCAGAACCAGCAACTGTAATTCGGATCAATCCAAATGTTCCACCTCTGCCTGTTCAAGAGCACAAACCTTGACAGAGGAAGAACGCAGTGTAACTGTTAAACTATTCATTTTCAAACATTATTGTACAGGATTGCATCTAGATGGTCCTTGAATACCTCTGGTGAGGGACACTCCATCTCTCTGGGCCACTTGTTCCAGAGTGCAGTCGCCTGCACAGTAAAAAATTTCTTCCTCATACCCAGCTGCAACTTCCTGGCGATCAGTTTCTGCCCATTGTCTCTTGCCCTATTGCTTGGCACTACTGGGTCCATGCTCCTGCCACTCTCCCTTCAGCTACTAATAGAAATTGATGAGGGCTCTTCTTGGTAGCCTCTTCTTGCGGTCAAACGGGTCCAGCTCTCTGTCTATCCCTAAAAGAGTCATGCTTCTTTCCCTCAATCGCCTTTGTCACCCTCCTCTGGGCCTGTTCCAGCAGCTCCGTGTCTCTCTGGTCCTGAGGAGCCCAGAACTGGACACAGAACTCCAGATGAGCTTCACCAGGGCTGAGTAGAGGGGCAGGATCACCTCCCTCAGCCTGCTGGCAATGCTCTCCCTGATGCACCCCAGGTACCACTGGCCCTCCTGGCCACAAGGGCACTGCTGGCTCATGGACACTTGGTGTCCACCAGGAGCCCCAGGTCCTTCCCACAGAGCTGCTCCCCAGCAGGCCAGCCCCCAGCCTGTGCTGGTACATGGGGTTACTCTTGCCCAGGTGCTGGGATTCATAAAGTTAGAAGGTTTTGAGAAAATAGTTAAAAAGAGCAAGCCTCAAGCAAAAGTTTTGTTAATATTGCAAATACAGCGAAAAGTTTTCTACACAGTAGAGCAAACTGTGACAAATAGCAAAATAGATCTCTATAGAACTAGCCTTATAGATTGCAACAAGATTATTTAATGTGTATCTTTAAAAAGTTAATATAAATAGATCTCTGTGCTTTGTCTCTCATGAACAAATCTTTGTTATAATTACCATTATGTGTATTTCATATGATTAAACAAAATTCTTGTCAATATGTTTTACTCTAGGTATAATGAACTAAAATCTAAGCCGAAATAATTTTATGCTATGCTGTAATGTAACACCACCTTAACATTCCCTTTAAATCTGAGAGCCGTTAACACCCTATCTCCACTGTCCTAACAATCTACTGAAACTAACATGCTAAATAAATAACTCACAACACTAATTCAAAGTACCCCATCTCATTCAATTATACATACCTCCCACAACACCCAGGTGCAGGACTCTGCACCTTGCTGAACTTCAGATGGTTTTGCTCTGAGCATCTCTCCTGCTGAGACCTTTCTGAAGGGCTGCTCTCTGCAGCACTCTGCAGATCCCGGCAGCGCATTCTGGGCCTCCACAATAAGTGCAAAAATCTATCAGAATGAGGTGTAAGATTTCATTACATCAGAAGTCCTGGAATCAAGTTTCAATAAGTATATCCATAGGAAACTCTACAGGAGCACAAAAGGTTTCAGGCAAAAATAATGAATAAAAACAGCAATAATCAGTGATTGTTTGTATCAAATGACATTAATTTGGTCTTCGAATTGCATAGGATAGTGTCAACAAAGCAATGGTGGGCTTTGCTGGATGTTCATTTTCAGACTTGCACTCTTTATCGTACTATAAGCTGAACAGACATATGCCTTGGTGCAAGGGCTCTCCAATTTCATTTGTTTTCAAATGAACTAATATTTTTACACTATATGACATAGACAGCCTTTCACTTTCTAGTGTGTAGTCTCTCTCAGATATATCTAATTAACCAGATAAAAAAAAAATTATCAGCTCTCAGTGACAAGACTTTCATATCAGTATGAAGAAAGCCAGCCCCTTCAGCATCAATAAAATTCAATTTTCTCAGGAAAAGAGGCCACAAATAGCTTTCTGTCTGAAGGAGAAAAAATTATTTATGTCGCATAACTTGATTTTTCTCAAAATTTACAATCTGATTCAAATCAGCAGAAGAAAATATTTGATATAATTGTGAAAGTCTGAAAAGCATCAAATTTTGACTAAGACAAAATTTCAGCTTAACTTCTTGGACCTTGTGCTTGGTATGGCTTGATCAGACACACCCAACAATCACCTCGGGCAGAATAGTCTGTGAGTTCTGTTGCACGTTGAAGAGCATCATTTTGTAATAATAAACATGGCAAATACATAGGTTATAAATCTCTTTTCCAACCAAACAGGCTGCATCCAAAGATGCTGAGAAAACCAATTTATGTTTTTGCAAAGATGATTACTCTGAAAGGTAATAGAAGAAGAAGTTTAGTGATGCTTTCAGAATGAAGTTTCTTACTCAGATGATCCAAGTTCATGTTTGTTGGGACACTCTTGGGACAAGCCCTTTGCAGTGAAGATACAAGCTGTGTTGATCAAATACTAGAACTATCAGTCCCCGATAGTCAGTGACACCCTCCCACAATTTGCTGTGAAAGAATTCAGTTTTTTTACAAGTGAAGGTCCATCAAATGAGCCTCCAGAATTTGTCTTACAACAGAGTTTACCGAATGGTCATGAGACTTTTTATTTTCTTAAGTTAAAAAAAGGAATATTTTATGTGTAAGTCATAACTTTCATTATTCTATTAACACTCTCATTGTTGCAATCCATCACGCATTTTAAATTTGTACCTTTCATCACATCTGATTTTATTCTAGATTGCAAACCACGAAACAAATGTTATGTTTACCATTGCCAAAATTTATATTTAGCAAAGGTATGTACAGTGTATGATGTTAACTGTGGTCTCTGTGGTCTCCCATTAACAGCCATTTTCAATATCTATTACTCAGGAAAGAACTAAATTAAGCTTTTGGCTTCACCTAAATACTCAGTTTAATTGAGAGAGCTCAATTAAACTATACTTGTGTCAAGTACATTAATTAAGATGACATACTTAAGCTCACAAATAGCTATATTGCTGCTCATAGCTAAGTGATATGGAACATCTGGAGACTTTTTTGGGTGCTTTTGCTACTTTCAGAATTCTCTGTGATTACATGAGTCAAAGGAGGATCTAGATTTGCAAAAGTAGTCAAGGAATAGCATAATTGGATGACTTCTTGATACACTCCAGTTATACAAATTACTTTAAAAGAACACCTCAGTGGAGTTCTTTTAAGTGCCACAGAGTAAAGTACAAGAAAGAAACACAAAAGTAGAAAGAGCCCAGTTTCTCAGACAGCAATTTTACAGTGTTCTACTGTGGGACTTGCTACACATTAGGGCAAGCAAAAAATTACATCATCAAAACATTAGAGAAGTCCCAAATCTACAGAGGACATTTCCTGAGTTAATCTTCTGGATGGCCTTGTGGGGAATGTGATTAGATTCCAAAAAATTCTAATGCAGATTGACAGAAGGATTGCATTTACAGAAGGCATTACAAAGAATAGTGCTTTTCACGCAAAAAGTCTAAAGAAATTGTCCCTAAGGATGTTGGACAAACCAAAGAATACTACCTTTAAACTGCATAAATTACTATTTATGAGATACCAATAGAAACTGAAGCATTTACCTTGATGACATCCACTAAAAAAACAGAAGACAAAACACCAGCCTTTGCACAGCCTCTTTCTGTCATTATTAACCTGACCTGACTGGAAATTCTTAGAAAATTTTCAATGTTGTTTAACTGCATAACTGTACTATAATCACAGGAAGATTGATTTAAGGTAAATAAGATTAAATTCAATAAACTCTTAATGATAATGTACTTATTCAGAGTCTCTGTACCATCCATGCTATCTATGCAAGGACTGAAATGATGATTTACTTAATTTACTTTAATCTCCTTAGTTATTAATTTATATGTTCTCACACTTAAATTTTTCCCTAATATGAACTCTATTTTGTACTCATTGGAATTTTCTGAGTTCAGATACTTTCACAAGCTTGATAACATTGCTAGAGGACAACCACTACTGATATAAAGCCAAATAACTAAAACTTTTGTGTAAGCAAAACAGAATATACTTGAAAAAGTGTTTTCATACAATATCCTTTTATTTCTTTTTTTACAACCTTCTGAATAGGAAGTATTTGAGTATAATACATTCAAGTTTAAATTCAGTCCTACCAAATTCTGTAGAAGCAATTAGAGAGACATCAAAAATGTTTTAAATAAATCTGTAATATTATTCTAGAGGTGATTTTGCTTTGTAAAAACTGACAGTACTGAGAAACAGCTGAGTCATCCGACAAAAGAATCATAATTATATGGCTTCCTTAAAGGAAAAAGGAACCCAAACACTACAGTTTTTCAGTTATTAGACAAGAATTTAAAATACTACACATGAAGTAAGTTACAGTCTTCTCATAAAGAGAAGAAAACAAACAAGGAAATGATCCCTTAATTTGTATGCAATTACATAACTAAAATCACTATCCTAATTCATACATACAGGAGGATCAAATTAAGGCTGCAGAGGTATTAGGCCTGCCCTTTTCACATACTGAGTGAAGATGCCAAGTTATCATTCTGAACAGTATTGCTTCGATAGTCTCAAAATCAGCAGTATCTTTAATATCATGACACTCCCCAATTGATTGGTTATTCCTGTAGTTGTTTTTTTCTCCCAAATTTCACAGTAACTTAAGAGCTAATAAAAGTGTGGCTATTATGTCATGGTGGCCCCAGGATTTTGTGATTAACAATGGTGTTTATAAATGTGCCACAATATATAATTTTAAAAATTATGAAACACACTTAAAAATACTTTCATACAACAATCATGGTTTGTGTAAAGTTTGATGTATGTGACAGAAAATTATGTATATCCTTCAAGTGAAAAAAATCAGCTTTTAATGTAATACAATATCATAATATAAAAATCAAATGGGAGCAAAGGATGTTTCAGAGCACCATGTCCATTCAGATGAAGCTATGATTTAAGTCTGTGCTAAAGCCAATGCCAATAATGTTTGTTGGGACTGAACATATATATCGACATGAACACATATAACAAATTCCAAAAATATGCTGTTTTTTTTTAGCAACATCAAAAGGTTGAGAGAATATTATTAAATTGATAGAATATCAATCAGAGTTTTATGAACACCAAACGTTTATACGAAAACTATAAAAATACAATGAAAACTATATCTAATTGTTGCAGAAATATGTTGTAGAGATTAATTTTAGGATCTTTACAGACCTACGATTCAGAAGCTGCTTGGGTAGGAGGAGTTGTTCCTAGATTCCATCACAGTAAAAGCAGCTGATACTGAGAAATCTTGGCAAAATCTGAATATATTAACTTATTGAAGATATCTAAATATACCTAAGATCTTGCCAACATTTGTTGAAATAGAGAGCAATGCTCGTTTACTTTTCTACTTTTGCTAAATGTGCAAGTGTTCCAAGTCCATAACACTCTCTACTGATCTCCCTTTTCAAATATGTAGTTTAAGTGATTAGGGCCAGTCAAACATTTCCTGCCAACAGCTTCTCAGTTAGAAAAATGTTAATTTGCTTGGAAAAAAAAAAAAAAAAGGTGGGGACAGAAAGCATTTTAGATATTGCTACTTTTTCATGTAAATGGTTCAATGCTGCTGTAGGTTGCAGTTTCAAGTAAAAACAGAAGAAGATTTCTATACAGAACAACAGATTCAAAACATACACAAGCAGGTAAGAAGCCCAACATTAGATCTCCTCATTTAGGAAGCTGAGGATTTAAATGGTCTTTGGAACTCATGAATACTTTAATCAACAGGCTCACAAAGTGTTTCATTAAATGTGTCTCTCAAGTTCTCTTTTAGACAAAATATTATCTATTTGTAAAAACAAATACTATTACAGTGGTTAAAGAACTCTTTTTTAAGACTTTAAAGTCTCTAGAGCATTCAATTACACATATAAAATTACATCTGCACTAGGAAAACAAGAAAGTGAAAACAGAATAACCAGTAGCTGCTGGACAAACCATAAGAACAGCAATAACAGGAGGCCCACAGTTTAAAACCCCTCCTTTAAAAGTACCAGATACTTAGTGTGGATCTTGATTTTGTTTTTCACACAGCAGAACAGTCTCACTGGTACAAGCAGGAAATACTAAAGACAGCTTAGCCCTCGGCTGGTACATCAAACTCTTACTTTTTCAGGCAAGGTCAGGTTCACCAGTTCTTCGCAAACCAAGATTTTTGTATTCTTCTGTCCAACACTGAATGTTTTTTCAAAGTTTTGGCTTGGTTAGTTAGGTTTTTTTACCACTACCACCCCCCTTCCTTGCTGTTTAGTGTAGCAGTAGAGGAAAGCACAAGGAGCAGGGCCACCCCTCAGGGAAGAGCAATCGAGAGTGTTCAGGGCACTCAGAGGGTGCTGCCCTTGCCAACCAAAGTGGATCTGTCAGTGAGCTGAAAACAGATCCCAGCACCGCCCCCACACAAAACAAGGAGATGAACCAGGCATGGAATTTATCCAGGGATCCTGTGAGGAGCAGCAGAAGATAGGAAGACCAAAGACAAGACTGGAAGCAAGATAAAACTACCATATGAGAGGTCCTTTCAGGGTAGGTCCAAGGTCCATCCACACCACACGAACAGGACAAGTATGCTTCAGCCATAGCCCAGGACAGGGGACTGGATAATCAGGCCTCAGCTCACACGAAGCATCTGAAACCCAACACAGATGGTGTGCTGGGATTGGAAGCCCCAGGTGAGGTTGGTCAGGGTCATTTAGACCTATGAGCATATCAAGAGCCCTGACAATCACAGCCTTTCAGCTTCTTCGTGATACCAAAACTTAGGAATTCAACCAAACAAGTTGCTAGTCAAGCTTGACTCAGAAAAAAAACCAGCCTAACTGTGCTCAGGTTTCATGTCTCAGACATCAATATAACACTGTGTAGATATAAACATGGCTTTTTTTATATCATCTGTGAAACTCCAAATGTATGGTTTACTCCACAAAATTCTGGTTTTGATAATACTGAGAACTCTTCAAGTCCAAGGAATGTCGAACAACAAAAGACTCAGCTTAGGTCCAATGTTTGTTGGTGTCCACAAGACAAAATTATGTCCCACTTCTGCTGGAATTCTCATAGGTAAAATTAATCAATTAGCCTCAATTCAAAGCTTGCTCATATGAAAGGGAGAGGAATTATAACTAACACAAATATCTATGAGCTTTTTGAAAAAAATATTGTAGCTATCTATTTGGACGGTAGGCAAAAAGTAGTAAAATGATTTTCAGTGTTTGCTTGAGCAGCAAATTCTTAGATGGCCATAATGTGAACTCTCCTCCCATGAAAGATGTACTGGATGAAAGGCAATGCTACTTAGAAATGCCATACAAAGAGGTTGACTCCTTCTCACACCCAGCTGACTGACACATTTTTGTTAATACAAAGAAAAGGGTTTATACAGCAGAGAGTTAATTCCCTTATGAATTATCTGCTGTTTTATTCTGCCATGGGATAGATAAAGTTGCCATGAAAATACTTTGCTGAAGGCAATACAGAGAAAAAAGAATAAAAATCTGCTCTTGATTTGGCAATACAGGGCCTGTCCATTCCTCTATCACATACTTCCAAGTCTCATTGTCACCTCTATCAAATAATATTTAGAACATTGGACTAAATATTAGTGTAAGAAATATGTCAAAAGCTACCAAGTCTCTACAACTAATAGTGTCATACCTAAAAGACAGAGATGCTTCATACACAAAAAATATTGAGAGGTGTCATCTTTCTTTTTCCAAAACAGACTACTCTATTTTTTACTTTCGGAACAAAAAATTCTTTGTAAAAGATAAAGGTATACATAAAATGAAGTTAAGAAAAATAGCATCATTTATTATGGAAATAAACATGCATAAGAAGCAACATTTTCCCACCAAGATTTTATTCCTTTTATACTAAAATATATAGCTTTCTGACATGACAGAATAAAATGATTGCCAGATGAAAAAATGTTAGTTATGTCCAACTATAACTTCAATTAATCACCTTAAGCATATTTTTGCTATGGAATTCATAAGTTCTGTTACATTATCTATATGTCAAATGTATTTACATTTTGCACCAGTTGTAAAATTATAAGACTATAACACAAAAGAATCATATAAATATTTTATCAAATTCTTTTAGTATTAGGATAACTTCATTAATAATTTTTAAAAATAGCCAAATATCAAAAACATCTTCTCAAAAGTTACCAAAACAAATATATTACAAGTTTTAGTGGTTTATGTTTCATTCATTTAAATTAAATTTCTATATTTCATCCAAATAGTAAAACTGATGCTTTCATCATTATAAAGGTAACTTTTTTACTATATATGTCTATATAGAAAGTTTTCAGCAAGACAATTTTCTCATTAAATGTTTTAACCAAAAAAATTTCCCAAAAATTTAAGGTGGTCAGAAATTTTTCCCTATGTTTCCTAAACCAGAAACTGAAATGAATTTTAAAAATATATATAATATTATCTTTGCATCTTCACCTTCCAAAAAAACCCTCACATTTTGAGTAAGACCATACAACAACTAGTTCAGCATTTGGTACTAGTGAGGAGAACAACCATCTGAAAGGAGACTAAGGATTTCCAATAGCAAATCCTTAACTAAAATAGTAGGTTTCAATGTCATTACACACAAAACCACTTTAGAAGGCTCTATTGTATTGCTGCAATGTTTCATCCATACATGTACAAGTAGGGCTGGAAAATTTATCAGCTGTGCATGGGACCATGCTCTAAAAGGATAAAAATTTCATCCCTGACCTGTCAATAGAAATGTTCAAGAATAAACCAAAGAGGTTAAACAATTATAAAAGGAAAACCTGTGATTCCTTTATGGTCATTGGAAAGGTGATCATCATTTAGAAGGCCAAGGTTTGACTTTTTTTTCGTGACAAACAGAGGAAAACAGTAATTCTAGAAGAGCAGTGAGGTATGTACCCAAGGGGCAGTTTGCTCTGTCAGTACATCAAAAGCAGCACTGTCCTTTTTAAAAACTATAGGTAAAAAAAGGAGATTATTCAGCAATTTATTTAGAAGATCAAAGAGCTCATTTCTATTTGGTTTGATTTTTATTTGTCTTGAATTATGTACATCAAAAGCATATACCTCAGGCTTATAAGAAAAAGAGAATAAGAAAGTCAAAGCACTAAAATTAACATCAGGGGAACAGATGAGGAGACAACTTCAAGACCAATAAGTAGCTATGACTTTTTCTGTTATAAAGATAAACATTTTGACCTTTTAAAAATATGACTTCTGGAACTGCAAAGGCAACATAATCAGGTCTTTTACAAAGGACACTGATTCAATGCAATAAATTGAAGAGTTCTCAGAGAGCTGGAAAAATGTAAAATTAATATAATGTTAAAGCACGATTTACTTGTTTTTAATAAACTTGGCCATTTTAAATTCAAGTATTAGAACACTGACAGGTCTCTGTACATTCCAATGCAAATTTCAAAACTTATTTGAATTATCAATGCTGTGGAAACTTCTAAGTCTTGTAATTTTTTGCAAGATGCAAAAAATTACAAGACCTTGCAACTTTTTCCCAATGGCATTGCAAATGTAAATGCAATACTAATGTAAACTTATTGTCAAATACATGTATCTTATCAAAGTGTACATATATTTAATGCATATGAATCAAAACATCACATTTTTAAGCAATTCAGTTCCAAGAAGTCCTTACAAATTTACTGAAAATATGTTAGGAGAAAGTACAATTCTGCTCTGAAAAAAATCACAGAAAACTTTAACTTGTCATAGAAAAATAGCATGCAATGTGTCACCTCTCTAAAAGAGAGAGCTGTCTGTGAAGCTGAGGCTGAATAACAGCTGAGAGTAGTTTTCTTTTCCCTGAGGCAAATGACTTAGGATCTAGAAGAATGCTTTTTCACCCAGTTACAAGTTACTCGCTTGAGTATACTCCTTAACATGGAGGCGTGAGCTGGCAGTTTCCACACGGGGGCACAGAGAGCCCCCAGGTGAGGCCCAGCAAGGACAATAAGGCCTGATGTTGTCACTGGGGCCCTGACAATATTGATCTCTACTTTTACATCCACATGATCTATTCACACAACTTCTAGTCTCTCTCTTTTCATGTTTCAAAATTCCCCTTATTTTCCTTTACTATTTTCTTCTTCACTCTTCCTCATGACACCTTAGCGTGTATAGGTTCATGGCAGCAATTTACTAAAAAAATATTCAAACAAAGGAACTAACTTGTTAAAAAGGATAAAGGGAAAGGATCACTTCCCTCAACCGGCTGTCAACACTCCCCATAACACAGGCCAGGATGATTTATTTGATTATAAAATAAAACAGTATCACTAAAAATATTAATTTCTGACTCAATGTTGTTATGTATCTCTAAAATATTTTTAGTATTAATGCTTAAAGATCAACCTTAGTAGTGTAACAACTGCCATTGTGCTGTAATTCGATCCAATCAAACAGTCAGCACAGCTACTCTGCAGTGGTTGTTCTGGCATTCAATTTACAGTTTCTTCTCCTTAATTTAATGCCAAAATTCTAACTACATCATCTTATCCTGCACTAAATTATTTCTCTCTGACTTAATACTTCAAATTATTGGCTATTTGTAGCATGCTAATTCTCCCTGCCTCTTTTCATTGCTGAGTCAAATATACATACTTCCTTCTCTTATCTTTCCTCAGAAATCATTCCCTCCATCTCCTTGATCTAGGGTTTGGGTTTGATTTTTTTTTTGTGTGTTGGGGGAGGGTTGTTGCTTTATGAACGCAACTTCACAGTCCTCACAACTTCATTCAGTTTGTCAATATCTCTTTTGGATGCGACTTCTAATATCAAATGCAATATTCAAGATATATTCATTACAAAACACCACAAAGAAAGAGTTGTTTCCTTGGTTGTTGAAACAGTACCAAACTCTTTACTACTTTCTGACCTCTTTATGCTCTGCTCTGCCACCTGAAGAGCCAAAAGAAACATTTAAGTCCCTCATAACAGATGTGTATTTCTATCTATTCTCTGCCTGTCTTTCCAGGCTGATACAATGGCAAACTTACTTGGAATGTTAATGAACAAATCGTTCAGAACTAAACAACACCAATAATAAGGGCAAAGCACAACAGAAAGAAGTCATGTAAACACATTACCTCTCTTATGTTATCTTTACATTGAAAATTTTATCAGATTTTGTAAGTTCTGCAGGCCTCTTCAAAATCTTACAAGTTATTTGCAGTTGTTAATAACATAAGATTACTAAGGACCCAAAAGGTCAAGCTTATTTCCCCTAATTCTATTGTAATAAATTCTATTGTAAGTTAATTTGTTTATGAGTTTATCAGTCTATCTTAAAAGTTTTTAACTTTTCTGCTCTACATTGTAAATTACTCATAGTCATACACTGCATGCAGCGATAAAAACTGCTACCTTGCTTTTGCAAGTATAGAAATAAAATGTACAGATTCTAAGATTTTTCTGGTGGACACAACTAGAATGGAGGTTGTCAGCTCTGAGGTATACAACAAGTATTGCTTAAGTTTTTGGTACTAGAGTTGCTATGCAAAATAAAATTAGAAAGTGCACCAAAACTACACTGCTCTTTATTTTCCAATACCGGTTTACTTAATAAAAAAGACATATGCACAGATATTAATAGAATATTAATGCATTAATATTAAGAGATGTATTAATAAGGAAATGAAAATTATCTCTAAATTAAAACAACCTCTATTTTTTCTGTTAAAACTACTCTCATTAAAACTGCACAGTGTCAGTAAGAAGTATCCTCATACCTGTCTACTCAATCAGATTAGAACACTTTCTATACATATGTAGTCAGAAAATGACAATATATAACATGATCTGGCTATTCTTAGCCTCAATTTCTTCTGTGTAGTTGAAGTTATTGTCATTAAGAAGAAAGTCTATTGAGTCATTTTAATTAATCTGTATACTTCACAGTACTACATGCTGCTAGGATAAAGAATTTAAGATTTTTTTTTTCATAGTTATTACATTTGCTTAATTCCTGTCATTAGAAATGAAAGAAGAAAATATTTTTGCAGACCACTGAAGGCCTAAAAATATTTTTTTGTTTTCAGTCTCATTAGAAACATTGAAGCATAAACCATCAAAATATTATTTTGAGTTTTAGAAATCTGTGATATTTTTCACATCTCTTTCAGTCAGCTGTAACCCATCAGAAAGCACTTTTCTTATGTCAAAAGTGAACTTGTCCTTTCTTGTTCTACGAGAGCTTCTGTTTTCTTTATTTATCAGCTATGATGATAAAAAATAATCCCTACATATCCCTAGGATTGTGATTGCCTTCTGTTTGCTTTCCATTATTTGTCCTACACATGTAAGATAATTTCAACTCTTACGTAGCCTATGACATGCTAAGCCCACTCTAGTTCATGTCACCACTAAGATAATTTTTTCATCATTTTTATATCATTCCCTCATCTTTTCTCTATTTCTGCAAGCACATTCAACTGCATCAAGATGGGTTTCTTAGGACATCCCTTTCTTTTCTTGTACAATTCCATTTCTTTTTGCTTATGTTCTCTGTGCTGTATCCCATCATTCACTTGTAATAATATTTGTCTCTACCAGTGAGAAGAAAATATTGGTTATTTTAGTTGTTATTAATTTCTTTCAGAAACCTGATTTTTTTGGCTTATCATAAATTACTCAACATAGCTGTCATAATCAACAGAATAAAATGAACAGTGAAGTTAAGCACATGTTATATGCTTCTTGTAGTACCTTTGGTTCTGTGAAAAATTTCATTTATTAATGAAAGCAATTTATTTTCCGCAATACATTTTAACAAATCTAAACAAAATCCTAGAGCAGCTTGTGAAGAACTTATCAATATGCAATTTTCTAATCTTTCTTTATGATAATTTTTGATATTTCTAAGCAGAATGGAAAAAGAAACTGCATTGAAATACTAAATGGTCTGGTTTTAGCATCAGTACTGTTGCAGCCTTTCAGTATTAAATTTATTCCACTAGTGGCTAAGTGTGCTGGTTTTGTCCAGGATAGCATTTATTTTCTTCGCAGCATTGCCTCTGGCTGTGTTTTGGATTTGCACCGTAACCAGGGTTGATAACGCAGGGGTGCTTTCGTCACTGCTGAGCTGCACTGAGACTTTCTGCTCCTATCCCACCGCACCAGCAAGGAGGCTGGGGTGCAGAGCAGTTTGGGAGGGGACTCAGTCAGGAGAGCTGGCCTCAGATAACCAGAGGGATATTCCACAGCACGTGGCATCATGCTCAGCATATAAAGCTGGGGGAAAAAGAAGGAAGGGGAGAAATTCAAAGTGACAGTGCTTGTCTTCCAAGTCACCAGCATATGTGATGGAGCCCTGCTTCCCTGAAGGTGGCTGAACACCTGCCTGCTCAGGGGAAGGTGTGAATGAATTTGTTATTTGTTATTTGAATGAATTGGTTATTTGTTATTTTGCAGCTGCTGCTTTACCCATTAAAAAGTCTTTAACTCAACCCAAAAGTTTTCTTACTTTTACCCTTGCAATTCCCTCTCTCATCCCACCAGGAGAAAATGAGCAAAGAACTGTGAGATGTTTAGTTGTTGGCTGGGGATCCCCAGGAGACTAAGTAATTAACCTTTAGCATCCCAGAACTTAATTCCAAAACAAAACCAAGTAAGTAAAATATGAAGGTAAATCTCCAAGACAAGACAAATACTGCTGTCTTTCTCCCAGTGTGTTTTTCCTTTATCCTTCAGTTGATTTTTTCTTTCTCAGTAAACACTGATTCTTAAAATATTGTAATAAACGTCACAGCTGGTATGTTTGGACATGTGGAATTTTTGCACTTATTAAAGTAGATATATAAAGCTTCCTGGTCTAAATTAATTTTTTTAAATACTTATTTTTTTATTATGACAGAAGGCTATTAACTTTTTTGATTTAAACAATTTTGAAAGCTGAAGGATATACAGAAGCAAAACTGCTGCAGTCCAATAATTCTACCTCATTATAAAAAAAGGGAAAAAGAAAATTTTTACAAATTTGTCTCTATAAAGGTTTTAACTGAATTAAAAGTATCACTTCTGTGGTCAACCTTTGCAGTATGGAGAAGATAAGGATATAATTTGCCAGGGTCAATAGGAGACATCTTTTCTGTAAGTGAGGATTTGTTGGTAATATTATTGAAATTTGGAAATGCAGCTTGAAATTAATTTGAACTGATTAATGAACATTGTATAAGCAAGTGTGCAGCTGGGGAGAGGAGAGCAGAACACGGGTTCAGGAAGATGCATTTCTAATAAGCATTAGGAGTGTCCACTTAGCTTCAGTACTACGGGTTCCTGGGATTAAAGGACCGTGCCACCTAGATGGCACAACGACAATGAAGTCATCTAGTGATTTGGCATCAGAGGATTCAACTTTTGTGTGTTCTAAAGAAATTACTTCAGCAGGCATGGGATTGTAAAGGCCACAGATAGAGTCACTACATCTGCTTTCCTCTAGTATTCTGCAGGTCAGCAATCCTGTTCTGCTTTGAGATTTGCCAGCACCAGTACATTGTTATCAGCCACAGCAGATGGTCTTTAGCTGTGACTTCCTATGTTGTGGAACTAAAGCCATACAACTGAAATTTTTCTGACCATATCTTTGAAAATATTAAATGGACGGAATTTCAGCCACTTACAGTATTTTTCCAGGGATAAGAAAGAGTCTGTCCACAACAGGTTCTCCAGAATTCATGCTCAACACTCAAACTACCCTGACTAAACTTACAGGATCAATGATTCTGTGCTGAGTGCTTAACAAAATTAATTATATCATATTATAACAATACCAGTTGTATGAAAATCACCACATTATATCTCCAGGTACCTTGCATGAAGTAAAAAGGTTCAAACAGCTCAACTCAAATATGTATTTCTGTAACAAAAACATTCTTTTTTTCTTGCCTAGTAAACTTAACTTCGAATTCTTTATCAAGAATTTTAAAAGCTACATCTCTGCTTTTAAAATCAAGTTAGAAATAATAACTGAGTAAATGCAGTTGTCTGCAATTCTCTTTAAGCTGTTGCCTGAAGGTGCTAGCAGTCCTATGCTTCAAGGTTTCAAAAAGTTTCTTGGCATAAGGATGGGTACCACAGTGAAAATTTCTAAAAGCATTTACAGAGATTAAAAGAGTATGGGAAATTAGTCTAGTCTTGACAATATCCTAATTCTCATTTAATGCACTGGCACTCCATCCAAGGAATGCACATGTGAGAAAAATCTCAAATTCTTCATCAAGTGGGTTCAAAATGAAACCTCTTTTTAGTCTAATCTATAAAAAATCCTAATCAGGTGCCACAGCATAACAGTCCCTGACAAGGCATACTGACAGATATAATGAGAACAACTTTAAATTGAAGCATGGTGAAGTACAGAGCACAGGTTGGAAAAATAATAAAGTACAGAAAATGATAATCAGCAGAAGATAAAGTTACTTTAATGGACTTAAGACTCCTGAAATGTGAAATGAGAGAGTGTCTGAATATATAGTTATTTTTTATGAACTGAAGAAAAATACCCTCCAGTATTATATCATTCTAAGGTAGTTAAGTGAAACCAAACAAGTGAAAGGAAATTACTAAAGCATAGGAAAAAAGGAAAATAATTATATCCTACCTTTTCTGATTTTTTTCTCCTCTTCCTTATGCAAACTGTCTACTTAAACTGAAATCACTTCAAAGTAGCAGCTTATATTCTTGCATGACTGTAAAGCATCTAACACATTTCTGTGGACCCTACACAGATGCCCTAAAAGAGGGCTTTAATGACATTATTTAGACGGTTTTAGACAACAATATAAAATATGAAAATTAAGCCCTAGCACCTTTGAAGACAATTAAAAGATTTTGACCTTTTTTGAGGCAAATTTTCAGTCCAAATATGAAAATATCTCTGTATATGAACATATATGAATACCCCAAAATGTATTTTACATTTTTTTCCTGTATGTGACTCTCCACAAAAAAACCTTTTTTTTTTCTCCTGAGAAATATTATATATTCTTTGAAGAATAAATTTAAATTGAAGGACTTCAGTCCATAAGATCAAATTCCCAAAGATTCACCTTTGGGGAAAGACTATGTCCTGCCAACCTAAGATACTGTCTCTGAGCAGCCCCACTAAAGTTACTGGTTCTCTAAGAGACATGAAATCCTTGTTTTTAATATTCTTTCTGTGGACTATAACTCCAGGCAACCTTTTATTTTTTGGTTTTTTTTTTTGTTCTAGAAAGTAGGCTTTTTAGTTTCTTTTCTGTGGAATTCATTGTGAAGTGCTTGTTTTCCTTTCAGTATACATGGAGTGTAGGTGCTCAATTCAACAATCAGGAATGGTCAGTCCCTTTTTTGGATTTAATCTTGAGTGCTGATATATTCATAGTAAGAACAGGGAAAGGCAAAAAACCTTTTTACCTCGGTATTTTCATAAAATGCATTGATAGTATTCACTAAATACAGAGAAAAATTGTGAAAATCAGTTCTTCCTGG